>NC_073637.1:8247500-9497500 GCF_029407905.1 Bubalus kerabau | reverse complement strand
TCTCAAGCTTCTATTCCCCATTATGGAAAATGGGATTCGTAACCAAGAGGGTTGCTTTTGGGACTGTGCGAGTAAACGTATGTAATGTGCCAGCTACGGAATAAGTAATTACTCAACCCTGCCCATTATTACACCACTGTTATTGTTGCCAGTCTACTATGTGAGCCCTGCAGATGGATAAGCAGGGCAAAACCAGCTGGGTTGAATTTTCCTCTTTAACCAGATGTGTACATCTCTAATAACGCAGCTGGGACTTCAAATGGTCACCAAAGTAAAAGATTGGGTCACATTCAAAGAGTAGCTTTTGAATTATTTTGAAGCAAAGTCTTGACGAAACATAAGATTCTCTCAACACAGCGTGTCCTGGGCATCACCTGGAAGCTTGTTAGAAATGCATGATCGTGGGTCCCACCCTGGAGTCTCCTATATCAGAGTCTGCCTTTTAACAAATCACCCCGTGATTCGTAAGCACAATAAAGTTCCAGGAGCACCGAGCTCGGACAGGGTCTGCACTTGCCCACAGTCACATCAAATCCTCTCATGAATGGGAAGGAAAGGTCCATGTAGCCAAGCAGCTGATCCACTGGATCCATCCATCCATCAGTGAGACCTGATCAATCTATGCCCCAACAAGGACAGAGCAGAGCTGGACCTTCTCAAATGGAGCAAAGCCCAGTGCAATCAGCCTAAATGGGAAGCAGATGGTGTGTATGAAGGGCCATCTAATAAGACAGTCCCTTGCCCCCATGACGTTTGCATCCTATTAGTGGTAACAGAGCAGTAGAATACTATGCAAAGTGCTAGGTGAGTAACAAGGAGAGGAAACGATTTTCTGACTTGGAAAATCAGAGTGCCTTCTTGGGAAAGGTAGCGTTTGGGACAGACAGTAATGTATGTGCAGGACTTCAATGGATGAAGAAGGGGAGGCAGAGGCAGGCAATTCAAGCAGAGGAAATCCATAGAGGAAAACAGCAGAACAGTACCTGATGCATTCAGATGCATGAATGGACTCAGTGAGAGCTAAAGCTTGACCAGTATTTAGGGGTGGATCATATAGTCTTGCCTGGAGAAGGTGATGGCACCCCACCCCAATACTCTTGCCTGGAGAAGGCGATGGCACCCCACTCCAATACTCTTGCCTGGAAAAGCCCATGGGCAGAGAAGCCAGGCTGCAATCCATGGGGTCGCTAAGAGTCGGACACAACTGAGCAACTTCACTTTCACTTTTCACTTTCATGCATTAGAGAAGGAAATGGCAACCCACTCCAGTGTTCTTGCCTGGAGAATCCCAAGGACGGGGGAGCCTGGTGGGCTGCTGTCTATGGGGTCGCACAGAGTCAGACACGACTGAAGTGACTTAGCAGGAGCAGCAGCAGCATATAGTCTTGCCTGGAGGAGGGAATGGCAACCCACTCAGTATTCTTGCCTGGAGAATCCCATGGACAGAGGAGCCTGGCAGGCTACAGTCTATGGGGTCGCAGAGTCAGACACGACTGAAGCAACTTAGCACACACACACACGCATATGGTCTTGAAAGCTGAATTGGGTGTTTCATCTTCTACACCAAGGTGAAGAGAATCAAAACATCCAGGAATTCTGCCTTAAACAGAAAAATGAGTTGAACGTGTGTTTTTAGGCCACAACACCGTATCTTTTTTTTTTTTTTTCCCGCTGTTTAGTCGCTCAATCATGCCTGAATCTCTGCGACTCCATGGACTGTAGCCCACCAGGCTCCTCTGTCCATGGGATTTCCCAGGCAAGAACACTGGAGTGGGTTGCCATTTCCTTCTCAGGGGCTCTTCCTGACCCAGGAATTGAACCCACATTCAATAATGCACATTCTCCTGCATTACAGGGAGATTCTTTACTGCTGAGCCACCTCGGAAGCCTCATCAATTTTCATTAGACTTTTGCATAAACAATAGGGTGTGATCTCCGTGACTAGGGACAAGACAACTCTATGTATTCTGGCCTTGACTTGTTGTGTATAGGGTCAGAATAAAACCCCTGCTGGTCCTCACTTTGGTATAAGATAAGGAAACCACCTCCCTGTCTGGGGATTTCTAGACTTACTCAGACATTCCTTATGCAATATAATTTACCTACTCTTCTGCAGTGCAGAGCTATTGCTGGAAAGCAGCTGCTCATTTTGTCCCCTCATTTTCCAGCCTCTCCTCACATATATGTGTAATCATGAGACTAATTCTCACCAAAAGAGCAGGAACAGAAGCAATGTGTTCATGCCCGGATCAGAGCTTAAAGGAAGTGTCTTCACACTCTTAGTTTCCCACAAGCTTGATGCAGATGATTTTGAGACCCTAGTGGATGGTAGAGTCTGGGTCTTAAGTCCCCACATGACAAAGCCAACTACCAGCCAGGAGCGTCCACATGGCACTGATACTTACAAACAAGAAATAAGCTTCTATTGTATCTAAGCCACTATATGTTTTGGGGTCCATATGATACAGCAGCTAGCATTACACCAATACAGAGCTCACAGGGGCTACTGATAGAATCAAAAGAGAGACAGATAAGAAGGTACTTTTTAAATTATAATGTCCTACATAACACTCTTGCTGCACTAAATATTCAACAAATACAGTATTGATGGAGCAGCTAATAGAGACGAAGCATGTACTTGGTTCTGAGTGATTAGTGATAACAGGACAGACTTCTCTCTCCCAGAGTAGTATCCAGCCACTACCCAACGGCACTGGCTGAAGCATAAGATTCACGCCATCTGCCTTTCAGCAGAAGAAATAGTGTATCCTATCCTCATTTATCCATCCAAAGGGACAAAAATCAGGCAAAATTTGAACCTCTCTCAATGAATGGCTTTCACTGAGTTTCTGTGTATGCATTCACTTTTAAATACCCTAGCTTGCTTTGTTCCAGGAAAAATTTAAGACAGCTTAATTGAAAAATAAAAAGAAGCAAAAACAGAATGGCAATATGAAATGGAACCATGATTATAGCTAAATATGCAGTCACTAATGACTTACACACTCACTCTAAATTTAGCTTTGAATTTCCTGGAAGCCGAGTCAAAATGTGATATTCCTTAGTTGTTATTATATCTGTAATTAACTATTTAGTGTCTGTATTCTCATAGACCAAAGGCTTCATGGAGGACAAAGTCTGTCTGTACTTAGTCATACACACATGATGTAGCCTAGTTCCTGGTCCACAGAAGTCCATGATAAGCTTATCATCAGGTAAAAGCAATCAAGACTGAGGGCCATTCATACTTGGCACTGAGACACAGAGGCATGTCCTCCCAGATCCTCATAAAGATGAGCCCACATGGTGATGAAGGGCCTCCTCGTCATATGCTTACAGTGGACCCAATGGCAAGTGATCTGTGGCTGGTCCTCATTTTTTCCCAAGCCCCACATACTGATGACATCAAACCACAGCACAACACAGAAAAAGCAAATTCTGTAGGGAATCCAGCATCCTGTGGTTCCAAACCCCAATTTTTGCTCATCTGCTTTGGTTCGGGAACAACTGTTGATGACCTGGAGGAGCAGATAGACACACGCCTTCTTAAGAACCTGGCTGGGAGGGGAGACTGGGGGAGAATGGATACGTGTATATGCATGGCTGAGTGCTTTTGCCGTCCACCTGAAACTATCACGACAGTGCTCATCAGCTACACTCCAGTGTAAAATAAAAAGTTTAATTTTCGAAAGCTAAAAGGAAAAAGAACCCTCACAACACTATTTCCCTCGTGGCATTCTTAGATCCCATCGATGAGGCAACTTGGACTTCATGTCTTTGGCATATATAGGTCAGTATAAGAAAGTATTTTCTGAAGCTAGAATCTCTTGTCTTCCACGTGGAAAACTGAAAGGCACTGTCTACTCTGTCACTTAGGGGTTCCAGTATGAAGCTATAATTGGTCAGATCAAAGTGACATATAAATGTCACGTTTGTTACAGAATTAGAGAAACCTTTTCTTCACGTCCTTTGGGTTCCTACGCTTTTCGCTTAGGGCCCTGACTCCGGAGACTGAATTGGCAAGATCACCAATGCAGTCCCAGCTAATTAATCAGGAAGGTGCCCAGTGCAGGTGGCATAAAGGACCAGCAGGGGCAACAGAGAGCAGGGCTATGGCTGAGACAAGGCTCTGAATGGAGGCAGATTTGCAAACCCAGGGCACCGTGGGAACTCCACACGATAGTGGAGCACATTCCCGAGAATGTATCAGAGTGAAAAAGCTGGGCTGGCGGTGAGCAGGAACCAGTGGCCTCTTGCACAACTCCACAGCACTATCCTTATTGACAACTTTGGGTTCAATGCAATGGCATCCCCTGGAGTTGTGCTGTCCATCTATCCTGCAGGGCAGAGTGTGAGAGGGCTCATCTCAACAATAACAGGAAGAACCAACGCTTACTGAGTGCTTTGGATGTGCTGGGCACTGTGCTAAGTAAGGACTTCACCAGCTTACGAGGCTCTCACCACATCATTGTAAGTCGACACTACCGTCATTCCCATTTCACAAAAGCGGGCTTTGAGACTTAGAGAGACTAAGTAGTTACCCCAAATCATTCAGCCAGTAAAGGATGAAACTAGAATTCACACTCAGTCTGACTTCATCATCCTTGCTCTTCACCACTCTATTATATTGCCTTCCTAAGACTTGATAAAAGGAACTTTACTTTTCAAGACGATGTACACAACAGTTTGCTTTTTACCGAAGTATAATGACTTCACAATGGTGTGTTAGTTTCTGCTGTACAACAGCATGAGTCTGCCGTGTGTATACACATATCCCCTCTTTCTTGAACCTCCCACCCACCGTCCAACCCTGTGACCCTCTACGTCAACACGGAACACCAAGCTGAGCTCCCTGTGCTATACAGCATCTTCCCACTAACTATTTGAATTCTGCCCTAGGAACTGAGGCCCCATCCCTAAATGTCACCTGCTGATTCTACTACCTTGTCTAAGGGGACGTCTTCATATAATAGTGAGGTGGCAGGGAGGCACACGCACACACGCATCCTGGAGAGGCATTAGGCCAGAGAGACATTCACGGTCTGGCCCCGCCAAGTGCTCCCAGCACAGCAGGATGGATGCAGCCTCTAATAGAGCTCAGCAGAAGTAACCTAGGCATTTATTATCAAGCTCCACTGACTGAATTCTCTTTTCTGATGCTAGCAGATGACTCCCATTCTCCATAACAAGAGCCAGGAGAGTATATTCAAGGGCAGGGTACAGTGGGGGGCTGCATTTTGAAGCCGTGTAGTCAGGGCTCAGGGGGGAGAGATGGCTTATGACACATCATTCAGAGGGAAGCTTTCAGGGCAGAATGACCCCTTTCCAGCAGCCAGGGCCCCTGCAACCACCTGCAAAGGGAAAAGGGGACGGACATCTTCACAGAAAGAGGCACCCTGTGACATGTTTTCAGCAAGTTTTCTAGGCAACCCCCAGATGCTCTCTACTCCCTCAGCAACAAATCAGTCTAGGTCTAAATACCTGTGGTGGACTCATTTTGATATTTGGCAAAACTAATACAATTATGTAAAATTAAAAAAAATAATAATAAAACCATGGAAAAAAATAATAATAATAAAAAGATGCAGCAAGATTCATTTCATCCTGATGGCTCAACGGATAAAGAATCTGCCTGCAATGCAGGAGACAAACGAGATGCCAGTTCAATCCCTGGTCTCGTTCACCTGTCTAATTTTTATAATGATATCCCCCAAATCTCATTTACTTAATTATGAAAAGATGTCATATATGCACATGTGTATCACATGTATTAGTATCTGCATCCCAGGTGGCGCTCCTGGTAAAGAACCCACTTGCAGTGCAGGAGATGGGAGTTTGATCCCTGGATCGGGAAGATTCACTGGAGGAGGAAATGGCAACCCACTCCAGTATTCTTGCCTGAAAAATCTCGTGGACAAAAAGAGCCTGGTGGGCTACAGTCTGTGGGGTCACAAAGAGTCAGACACGACTGAGCACGCGTATGCAGAACTAAAAGCCCCACCAAACGGGAAATGGTAACTGCTTGATAAGAAGCAATGCTCCTTGCAGAAAAGGTCACAGTTTGTTCATCATCACCTGATGACAGAGGACCTCTGAATTGAAGGAAAGTGGGCCCTGCACACACCCGACCCTTATCAGCAGCCCCACCCCCTTGGACTATAAAACTCCCCACACACCCCCCAGGTTGGGACACACAGCTCTGAAGGCATTTGCCTGCTGTGGCCCCCTTTGCCTGGCAAAGGAATAAAGCTATTCTTTTCTATTTCACCCAAAACTCTGTCTCAAAGATTTAATTCCGTGTCAGGGTACAAAGACTGGATTCAGCTTCATAACCATTAATCAACAGGGCTAGAATGGACCACAGGATTAATGAGTTTATGCCTTCATCTGTAACTTATGAAGCACATCCTTGTACCATTCAGCATATACCAGACAATTAAGGACAATGCAAAAACACACAGGCCAAGATGATGTATAAATAGAAAAATGAAAAGTGAACGTATATAAAGCAAGGGAAATATAAAAGCAATAGTGGAAGAATACAAAAAAAAAGCTTTACCTCCTAAACAAGAATTTTTATTTCCCTTAAATAAATACCTATTTGCTCATGGATCCAAGGATTGCATAGTAAATTCAGCAAGGAAACCTCAATAAAACCCTTTCGAGCTCAGATCACTGTTGAGAATGACTCACTTCCCCAGAGAAGGTGGAGGATAATTAGGGTGGAACAAAAGTGGCTCAAGGAGCACATCAATTAAAGGAAGGTTCAAACTGAGGCAGGAGGTACATGGATCCCCCCACAGGGTAAAGTGATATGGGATTCACTCCCTGAGGACTGAAACTCCAAGATAAGAATAGCAGGACAACTAAAAGGAGGAGGCTGGGCCCTGTGCAGACCACATATTTCTCATCCTCCAAGTCAGGAGATCCCGTGGAGTAGGAAATGGCAACTCACTCCAGTATTCTTGCCTGGAGAATCCCATGGACAGAGGAGCCTGGAGGGCTACAGTCCACAGGTGACCAAGAGTCGGACACAACTGAAGTGACTTAGCACACACACAAAAGTCAGGAGATCTCCCCAACCACACATGCATAGAAAGGCTCCTTGGAGATCAAAAGGGAAGTGATGTCAAGGGATGCTGTACTCACAGGTCTTCTTGTTAGAATCCATCTTGGAAAGAGATGGGTGTGCATCAGGTGTATCTGACTCTTCATGACCCTGTGGACTGTAGCCCACCAGGCTCCTCTGTCCATGGGATTCTCCAGGCAAGAATACCGGAGTGGGTTGCCATGCTCTCCTCCAGGGGATCTTCTGACCCAGGGATCAAACCCATGTCTCTCATGTCTCCTGCATTGGCAAGCAGGTTCTTTACCATTTGCACCACCTGGGAAGGATCCTGATATACACCAAATATGGATTGTGAACCAGGCAGGTAAAAATGACTGGCCAAAGGAAACCTGGAAGAGATGCCCCATAAAAGTAATTCAAACTGCCATGGGAGTGAGACTCAACAAAACTCTCTCTTTGAGTCTGTGTGTTTTGTCTGTGTCTCTCTTTGAGTGTGTGTCTATTAACACAGACTGTACTCTTTTTCCTCCTAATAAATACTTGACTTGCTTCGCTACTTTTCATCTTTGTGAAAATTCTTTTCTGCAAAGCTGAGGAGCCAAGGTCCTTGTCTCTAACCACTGGTCTAGTGGCTAAGATCTGATGCTCTCACTGCCATGACCCAGACTCAATCTCTGCCTGGAAACCCAAGCCCCATTTCAAGCTATTTCAGGCTGAGGCCACCCAAGATCAAAACCACCACCATCAGAGTGCCTCCAGTTGTGAAGGAAGAGACTGTCACTCACAATAGCTGGGACAAAGATGCTGGGTTTATTCCTTTCTAGGCAGAAGAAAGCTGTACTTGCAAATCACAGACTCTCTGAACAAAGCAAAGAGCATTATTTTTGAAGGCATTAGAGATCAGAGGGCTTCCCTGATAGCTCAGTTGGTAAGGAATCTGCCTGCAATGCAGTATCCTGATCCTGGTTCGATTCCTGGGTTGGGAAGATCTGCTGGAGAAGGGATAGGCTACCCACTCCAGTATTCTTGGGCTTCCCCTGTGGCTCAGCTGGTAAAGAATCCACCTGCAATGTGGGAGACCTGGGTTCGATCCCTGGGTTGGGAAGATCCCCTAGAGAAGGGATAGGCTACCCATTCCAGTATTCTTGAGCTTCCCTTGTAGCTCATCTGGTAAAGAATACACCTGCAATGCAGGAGACAATGCCCAAGTCTTCACCCCAAGTCTTCTCTCCAAGATCAGGGGATCATAGAGAAGAACTTCTGGGATCTTCTCCAGGGGTTGGGAAGATCCCCTGGAGAAGGGACAGGCTATCCACTCCAGTATTCTGGCCTGGAGAATTCCATGGATTGTATAGTACACGGGGTCGCAAAGAGTCACAGAGGCTTTCCCAAAGAGGAGTATTTAGAGATTGGTTGGCATTCAGAACCATGGTCACTGTAGTGTAGATACTGCTGCTGGACTTCCAGGACGATCCTGACCAATCAGGAGTCAAAACAACAACAACAAAACACCAGAACAACCAAAGAAATTTTGACAAAGACCAAAGTTGGAGAATTTTCCCTTCCCATTCTGGAAACTTGCTATAAAGCTAGTTACAAAGACGGCATGGTACTGGCGTAAGGATAGATCAAGGATAGACCATTCAGAGTCCAGAAATAAATCCTTATTACTTATAGTCAATTGAACTAGATAAAGGTGCTGATGGGGCCCAGAGAAGGCCATCCCAAAATGTGCCTTGAAGGTATACTTAAGTTACTTAAGAAACGGCCAACCCAAAAGGGCACTCTAAACCTCCTTCCGGGCACTTCCCTGGCAGCCCAGCAGTTAAGACTCCCCACTTCCTCCACTTGTTCAAGACAAAAAGGCTTTGGCCTCTCCTGAACGTTTTTTTGTCCCCACATCCACTGTTGGCAGATGCTGCTATCTTTTCAATGTATATCCAGAGACCCACCACTTGTCAATATTACCACCATGTCAAGAGCCAGCTACCATCTTGGGCAATCACAATAGTCTTTTAACATACATCTCCCTGATTTACCCTGGCTGCCTTAAAATTTGCTGTTAACTCAGTGGGCAGAGTGAATTAAAATGAAGTCCAATTATCTTTCCTGGAGGAGGAAACAGCAATTCACTCCTGTATTCTTGCCTGGAGAATTCCATGGACACAGAAGACTAGCAGACTTTCACTTTTCTCTTCCACTCACCTTATGCATGCCTGCATGCTCAGTCACTTTAGTCGTGTCCAACTCTTTGCAACCCCATGGACTATAACCCACCAGGCTTCTCTGTCCATGGAATTCTCCAGGCAAGAATACTAGAGTGGGTTGCCATGCCCTCCTCCGGGGATCTTCCCAACCTAGGGGTCAAACCCATGTCTCCTGCATTGGCAGGCAGATTCTTTACCACTGAGCCACCAGGGAAGCCCCCAATCACCTTACACTTCTGTGCAAAGCCATCCATGGCTGCTCATCTCAACCCAGATCTCTTCTGTGTCCTACAAGGTCTTCTCTTAGAAAGTCCCACTTCTGTGACATCTTCACTTACTTCTACCCTCTCTACTCCCTCTATTTCTATCCACCCACCCACCCACCCACCTCTATCTTCTCACTATTTATCAGAGATGCTATGCATGATACTGCCTCAGCTTTGCAGAGGTAGCTCCTCCATCACTCCTTACATACACTCAAATGTAAACTTCTCAGTGAGGTCTCACCTGACCATACATCCCCTGCCCTCCTTGACGGACTGTAAAAAAAGGCCTAAGTCTCCCTCCATCTACCCCTTCCTCTGCACTGTGACTTTTCAGACTCTCCCACCAAGAAGGCAGGCCTCCACCCTTTCACTAGTGAATAAGATGCTGGATTTTGCAAAGGCCATACCTTTCCTCTCTACCTTACACTGGCTTAGTCTGCTGGATAAGGAGTTGAGAAGTCAGTTAATGATACAAACATGGAAGGCAAGAAGAAGCTCACCTGGGCTTTCAGTGACACAGCACAAACCTGAAGACCTCCTGCCTCTTAATCCACTTCTCTTTCCAGAACTCCACAATGCCTTTCAGACAATTACTGTTCTTGTTGTTCAGTCAATAAGTCATGTCCAACTCTTTGTGACCCCAGCATGCCAGACTTCCAGGACTGCAGAATGCCAGACTTCCCTGTCCTTGACTACCTCCTAGAGTTTGCTCAAACTCATGTCCATTGAGCTTATGATGCCACATGCCATCCAACCATCTCATCCTGTCTCCCCCTTCTCCTCCTTCCCTAGATCTTTCCCAGCATCAGGTATTTTTTCCCAATGAATCAGCTCTTCACATCAAGTGGCCAAAGTGTTAGAGCTTCAGCATCAGTCCTTCCAATGAATATTCAGCATTGATTTCCTTTAGGATTGACTGATTTGATCTTCTTGCTGACAAGGGACTCTCAAGAATCTTCTCCAGGACCACCATTTGAAAGCATCAACTCTCTGACGCTCAGCCTTCTTTATGGTCCAACTCTCACATCTGCACATGACTACTGGAAAGATCATAGCTTTGACTATACAGACAATTATTAACTGAGCCCAACCTTGAACTTTCACAAAACACTTGAGTCACATTCTGCCAAGGCAATATTTCTAAGCTTGTCCTCATGAGATCCCCAGGAGTAAGGAAATCAACCAGGCCATAAGTAGTACAGAGGCAGGCAGAAAACTGAGAGTATAAATAGCCTCTCACAGCTGGTGCATGTGGGATTACAAGTAATAACGTTTGCTCGCGGAAGACATTGCACTTCACTGCAGAACCACTTCAGTCATTGCTCGAATGTGTTTTATAAATAATCCAGAACTCTCAGAGGGTTAGTCCCACGAAGTTCCAACCCTCCTGTCAAGAGTTTCTTGAATCTCAGTAGCACCAGTCATGACTGAGTCCCTAGTTAAATCCTGACCTACTTTAAACAGCTCTAATCCGAAATTCTGTGCTGTAGTGCCAAGTCGCTTACTGATTATTCGTAAATAATACATGGTGAATGTTATCATGGGGCGATTATGGGATGCCATGGGAACACACAGCAGGGCTTAACTTGCTGTGGTCAAAATATAGACTCTGAGGGGCCTTTCATAAGACAGGTGGTAAACTCCTGGGATTATGTGATTTTTAACTTGAGAGAATTTAAAGGATAAAAAGTGAACATAGGGTGGGAAGGAGAGGGTGGGACAATAGACATATATATGCCTAGCATTGATGTATATATACAACCATATGTAAAAGAAATGGCTCATAGGAAGCTGCTGTAAAGCACAGGGAGCTCAGCTTGGTGCTGTGATGACCTAGAGGATGGGGGTTGTGGCAGGAGAGAGGCCCAAAAGGGAGAGGATATATGCGTACATAAGGCTATGGTTTTTCCAGTGGTCATGTATGGATGTGAGAGTTGGACTGTGAAGAAGGCTGAGCGCCGAAGAATTGATGCTTTTGAACTGTGGTGTTGGAGAAGACTCTTGAGAGTCCCTTGGACTGCCGGGAGATCCAACCAGTCCATTCTAAAGGAGATCAGTCCTGGGATTTCTTTGGAAGGAATGATGCTAAAGCTGAAACTCCAGTACTTTGGCCACCTCATGCAAAGAGTTGACTCATTGGAAAAGACTCTGATGCTGGGAGGGATTGGGGGCAGGAGGAGAAGGGGACAACAGAGAATGAGATGGCTGGATGGCATCACCGACTCAATGGACGTGAGTTTGAGTGAACTCCTGGAGTTGGTGATGGACAGGGAGGCCTGGCATGCTGCAATTCATGGGGTCAAAAAGAGTCGGACACAACTGAGCAACTGAACTGAACTGAACTGATAGCTGGTTTATGTTTTTAGACAGCAGAAACTAAAACAACATTGTAAAGCAATTATACTCCAATTAAAATTTTTTTTAAAAAAAGAGAGGGCCAAGAACTTCAAGTAATGGAAGCCAACAAAGGAGACAGAGATGGAACCGAGCAAGAGGGGAGAAAAGCAGGTGAAGGATGTCATGGTAGCCAAACTGGACACACATTCAAAAAGCAGGCAAGAGCTAGCAAATTCAGGCAACAGCAAGCTAGTTCTTTACAGATCAACACTTCTGCCAAGAATAAAGCACGATCAGAATAAAATTTTCCAAAAAAAAAAAAACCTATTTAAAATATTGGAAAACTACTCGGTCCTTGAGAGCATCAGGACCAAGCGTACAAAGAAAAGGAAAGCACAGCAATGTAAGCTAAAATTATTACATGCCACTTTTCCCCCCTCTGCTTTGAACCAAGAGCCTCCAGGAGGCTTGTGAGCTGGAGGAACAAAACCTGGAGACCAGGATTGAGGAGAGACATTTCCTTGGGTTTTCAGTGGGAATTCCTGAAGGATGAATCCATGAGAGCTGGTGAACACGTGAAACAGAACACTTTTCACAAACACTCAAATCTTTTTTATAAATTTACTTATTTATTTACCTTTTATCTTCGGCTGTGCTGGGTCTCTTGGCTGCACGGGCTTTTCTCTAGTTGTGGTGAGCCAGGGCTGCTCTCTGGTTGCCGTGCGTGGGCTTCACATCGTGGTGGCTTCTCTAGCTGCAGAGGATAGGCTCTTTGGCATGCAGACTTCAATAGTGGCGGCTCCCAGGCTCCAGAGCACAGGCTCAATCGTCGTGGCACATGGGCTTAGTTGCTCCACAGCATGTGGGATCTTCCAAACCCAGGGCTCAAACCTGTGTCTCCTGCATTGGGAAGCATATTCTTTACCCCTAGCCACCAGTGAAGCCCCTTCAAACATATTTTTGATAAGCCAGGATTGTCCAACAGAACTCTCCATACAATGCAAATGTCCTCTCTCTGTGGGGTTCAACATGGAAACCACAAAATACATCTGACTATTGAGCACTTGAAATGTGGCAAGTGCAACTGAGGAATGGAATTTCTAATTTAATTTTAATTATCTTAAATGTAACTTTAAATACCCACATCAGGATTGTTTCGGCTAAAGAAGAGTGTGACCTCCACCCAACATCTGGCCTGATTTTCCCAGGGTGAGCAACATCACTGAATAGTCCACACTCAGGGTACAAAGGCCAAGGCACTTGCCTTGATTCGGGACAATTTATAAAAGCCATTTAGGCCTCTGAGCTCTCCATGGGGTGGGCTAAGCTCCACAGGGACCAATTCACAGCTCAAATTCTCCACTGACCATTCCTTAAGTCCCTTTCCCTTTCATAGCTGTTTTGCCCAAGAGTATTCCCCAGACAAACTCCTGCATGCTAACCTCCAACTCAGTGTCTAGGTCCCAGGAAGCCCAACTTGTAATATTTGGTGCTTGCAGTAGTCTAAGAAAGCAGATATTAATATGGGAATTTGGAGCTAGACACCCTTCGCCCGGTTGGCAATGAGGCTCCATCACTGGTGGGAGGTGGCACATAGCCTGTGGCATGGCAGCAACGCAATTATACAACTGTCAGTAATTTTGAACTGGGACGGGATTCTGAAGGAAGAATTTACATTAATTAGTGTGATGTATCAGACATTTGAGAAATATGAGGGGAACAGTGACTGTAAGGACAGCAGAATCAAGTGCTGTTACTAGGTTTTGATGGATGCACTGGGGAAAAAAAAAATAATGAACAGCTGAGAGTAATTAAACACCAATTAAAAGGTAACGTGAAAGCCAGAAGGCTTCCTCAGTAGCATATAAACAGGCGCTCCTTTCCCGGAGTAAAAGCACAGAGAGAGCTGAGCGCCACAGCCCAGGGTCAAGTACAAAGAGTGGTCAAGTTCTAAATATGGTTGTGCTTGCAACCAAGCAAGGTCTGCTGTGACAGGGACCAAGACAGGAGGCTTGACTGCCAAGCAATGAGCTGCCGATGCACAGAAGGACAATATCTGGATGTGTGCACTTGTGCTCAGTCGCTTCAGTCGTGTCCGACTCCGAGACCCCATGGACTGTAGCCCACCAGGCTTCTCTGTCCATGGGGATTCTCCAGGCAAGAATACTGGAGTGGGCTGCCATGCCCTCCTCCAGGGGATCTTCCCGACCCAGGGATCGAACCTGGGGTTTCTTATGTCTCCTGCACTGGCAGGCAGTTTCTTTACCACTAGCGCTACCCGGGAAGCCCCAACTTCCCCTCACTCCCTGTTTAGAGCTAGGGCAACGCAAAGTCCTCCTGCCTCCAAGGAAGCAGTCAGCCCCTTCAGGATCTGGCCCCATCTTCCCTCTGGGCCAGTAGGTCGATATATTTGTTAAGGCAAAGTCACTACAAAACTCACCCGATAAGGGACCAAAAAGAACTAGACTCCAGGAGCAACTTAACCTTGTCAGTATGTTCTTTTCCAGCCAGAGCCAGGGGAGTCTACATGGGCCTGCATTCTGAGGGTGCTGGATATGGTTCATTGTTCAGTCACTAAGTCGTGTCCCAAACTCTTTGACACCCTGTGGACTGCAGCCCGCCAGGCTCCTCTGCCCTCTATCTCCTGGAGTTTGCTCAAATTCATGTTCATTGAGTTAGTGATGCTACCTAACCATCCCATCCTCTGCTGCCCCCTTCTTTTGCCTTTAATCTTTCCCAGCATCAGGGTCTTTTCCAACGAGTCGACTCTTCACATCAGATGGCCAAAGTATTGGAGCTTCAGCATCAGTCCTTCCAATGAATATTCGGGGTTGATTTCCTTTAGGATTGACTGGTTTGATCTCCTTGCAGTCCAAGGGATTCTCAAGCATCTTCTCCAATACCACAGTTCAAAAGCATCAATTCTTCAGTGCTCAGCCTTCTTTATGCTCCAAGGAGTCAGACCCTAAAGCTGGATACAAGTGAGTGTATTGATTCTGAAGCTCTCTTGTGACATAGGAGTGACATGAGGCCAGGCCCTAAAAGATGCTGCTGATGACTCCTGGAAAAGTGAAAAGAAAAGATGTCTCCCAATACATGAGACAGATGCACTAGATTTCTTTGGGAGACAGTGGAAGAAGGGATTAAACAGCCAAAAAAAGCAGACGTGCTCAAGCGGATAGACTATGGAAAGCTGTAAATCCCCATGGAGAACTCCCTTCCATGGGAAGAGCCAGAGGATCAGCTATTTCCCCAAGAAACGTGCTAGTGAGTGGACACCATCGTCACTGAGAAGCTTGGTGAGGCAGGGCTGAATGGGAGATGCCATTACAGAACTGGGCTCAGTGATAGCAATGGGGATGTGGGATTTAGAACAACAGAGTCCGGGTGCTGTGTGTGACCCTCACATGCCAGGTGAGTGCAAGCATCATAAGGCTGGAGTGACAGCCAAATAGAGCCTGACCCACGGAGAGTTGCAGATATGGTTAATACAACATGGTAGCCCTAGGGCCAAATGCATGGGCAGCCATCAAGGATCTTGCTCAGTCTGCACTCAGTTCAGTTCAGTTCAGTCTCTCAGTCATGTCCAACTCTTTGCGACCCCATGGACTGCAGCACGCCAGGCCTCCCTGTCCGTCACCAACTCCCAGAGTTTACTCAGACTCATGTCCATTGAGTCTGTGATGCCATCCAACCATCTCATCCTCTGGCGTCCCCTTCTCCTCCTGCCTTCAATCTTTTCCAGCATCAGGGTCTTTTCCAGTGAGTCAGCTCTTCGCTTCAAATGGCCGAAGTACTGGAGTTTCAGCTTCAACATCAGTCCTTCCAATGAATATTCAGGATTGATTTCCTTTAGGATGGACTGGTTGGATCTCCGTGCAGTCCAAGGGACTCTCAAGAGTCTTCTCCAATACACCTGTCTCCATTTCTCACCTCTGTTTCCTCCATATTGACTTTATTTCTAGGCAAAATTTTCCTTCAGAGTCACCTCTGGTAGCTTCAGTCCAGTATCTTCCCTGCTACGTTAGCACTAGAGAAAGAAATAGCTTCTCAGTCCTAGTGGGTTTAGAAACAAGGCAAACATTCCCTGGAATGGCCCATCATATCACCAGTCACCTCGAACAAGGTGGGGTTTCCAGGAGGTTATAATGAACTGACTGACTGTTTTGGGGTCAAGTGCCAATTTGGGGGGCTTCCCTGGTGGCTCAGATGGTAAAGAATCCACCTGCAATGTGGGAGACCTGGGTTCAACCCCTGGGTTGGGAAGATCCCCTGGAGGGCATGGTAACCCACTCCAGTATTCTTGCCTAGAGACTCCCCATGGAGAGAGGAGCCTGGTGGGGTACAGTCCACGGGGTCAAAAAAAGTCAGACACAACTGAGTGACTAAGCACAGCACAGACAAATTTTTAGAACTGGAGGTTGTGGCCTCTAGTAAATTGCTCCTGCTGCTGCTAAGTCGCTTCAGTTGTGTCCGACTCTGTGCAACCCCATAGACAGCAGCCCACCAGGCTCCCCTGTCCCTGGGATTCTCCAGGCAAGAACACTGGAGTGGGTTGCCATTTCCTTCTCCAATGCATGAAAGTGAAAAGTGAAAGTGAAGTCGCTCAGTCGTGTCCGACCCTTAGCAACCCCATGGACTGCAGCCCACCAGGCTCCTCCGTCCATGGGATTTTCCAGGCAAGAGTACTGGAGTGGGGTGCCATTGCCTTCTCTGAGATTGCTCCTGGACCGATGCAAAAGGGGTCTCAGTCCTTGATCTCATTCTTCAGAGGAAACCACACATCACAAATAGAAATAGATTTATTTAAAAAAGAAAAACACAAGGGTGTGTCCTTCACCCGGGATCCGGCGGGCCCTCCTTAACTTCACTGCTCAGGCTCCAGGAAGAGACTTGTTCATGCCTCCTATGGATGCCTTTGAAGTGGACGCAGACAATTCTTAAAGCACAGGTGGGAGATGGGGTCTTAACACCAGAAGACCCTTGAGGAGGTTTTGAAATAGCCATTGTGAGGAAGGTAAAGGGGTCCTCAGGGCTGATTGGGAACAGCCCCACCCCTGCATTTCCGGACACGGGGCGCACTGATGATGGGACGAACGTATCGTCTCTAATCCTCCCGACCCTGGCTGAGCATCAGTGTGAGGGGAGAGTCCCGTCAGCGCACAGGAGGCGGTCCAGCCCCGAGACAAGCCCGTTTCTGCCTCTTTCTCTGTCGAGCGCTGGTCTCGGGCTCCCGGAAGTGCTCGGGTCCAGCTCTCAAGGGTCCTGCCAAATGGACTTGAAGAATGAAGAAATTCAAGTCCAGCCCATTTATTTTTAGCTAAATTAACCCTGACTTCCCACTGAAAGCGAGCGTGGCCTCCACCCCGCCCAGGACACGGAGCCCGGGGCGTAGAGTCCATCCTCTGGATTTCAAGCCCGTTCAGCATCTTCTCTGTCTCCTTTCCAGCAGGAATCTTTCTCATGTGCAGAGTTAACCATGTGGTTCCTGTGCAGAAAATCCTTATAAGATTCTATAATACATTGTTAAAAAATAATGTGCTTCCTACGTGTCAGCCTCTGTTCTACAGACTTTGTATAAATTCAATATTTTAACCTTGATGACAACCAGATGATAAAAGCAGTGTCCCCCATATTACAGATCAGAAAATCAGGCTCAGAGAGGGTGAACGCCCTGCAAGGTTACACAGCAATCACATGTCAAAGTCAGGACTTGTACCCCGTGTCCAGTGTCCACGACCTGTACTCTTAACACCTACAGCATGCCATCCCTGGAAAAGTGGGAAAAAATGCAAGATCTCAAAACGGGGAGAAAATTCCGTGGGAATCCCACATACTGTGGGCTCTTCCACCTCCTTCCACTCCCTCTCTGAGCATCTCTTAACAGCCCGAGCAGGATCGGAGCACTTCAGGAGCGGAGGGAATGCATTTCAGGGTGAAATGGAGCAGAATGGGATGAAAACACATGCCTCCAGCTGTCCACGTGCATCACCCAGGTCGGGGGCTGGGTGGGACCGGGCAAGGAGTTGGGGGGGCCAGCCCAGATGCAGCGACTTCTCTCCACTCATTGAGCACCAGCCAGAGCCCTCAGGAGCCAAGAAGAGCAGCTGCAGGAACTGGGAGATTTTATTTGAGGGGGATTTTGCTCTTTAATGAGCTTCCCTGGTGGCTCAGACGGTAAAGCGTCTGCCTGCAATGTGGGAGATTTTTTTTAATATTTTATTTATTTATTTATGGCTATGCTAGGTCTATGCTTTGATTTGATAGGCTCTTCTCTAGCTGTGGGCTCCCCTGATGGCTCAGACGGTAGAGTCTGCCTGCAGTTCAGGAGACCCAGGTTCCATCCCTGGGTGGGGAAGATCCCCTGGAGAAGGAAATGGCAACCCACTCCAGAACTCTTGCCTGGAAAACCCCATGGACAGAGGAGCCTGGTAGATTATGGTCCATAGGGTCGCAAAGAGTCAGACACGACTGAACGACTTCACTTTCACTTTGCTTTTTAATGAAGAGGGTGAGCGTTTGTTCTCATGATCTGTTCTCCGGATATCATTCAACATGTTTGCTTCTGCAGTGCTCGGAGAGGGACCAGACAGGAACCCAGCTACTTAGGGCAGAGGCAGGAGATGGATGTCCAGGCCCCCAAGGTCCAGTCTGACCTTCCGCCTTTCTACCTGTCCCCTCGTCACCACACTCTGGCCACACTGGTCTGCTCACGTCTCTTTAATGTGGAAAACTCCACCTCTCTCCACCTTATACCCTTCACACACCTGGATCCCTTCAGCTGAGTTGTCTCCTTCCTCCCCCAGCTCCCTTGTCCTCCAGCCTCTTACCTGGCCTTCTCATCTCAACTTGGAGAACACTCACGTGCTCAGGGGAGGTCTTCCGGCTTCAGTCTCACAGCCCTGTTGGGTGTTTATATTTTTCTTTTTATGATTTATTATACTAAAGTAAGAAATTATTTGCTAATTCATTTAACACGTATTTCTCTCACTAAATTGACCACATGTGTTTGTGCTCAGTTGTATTTGGACTCTTTGCGACCCCATGGACTGTAGCCCGCCAGGCCCCTCTGTCCATGGAATTTTCTACACAAGAATACTGGAGTGGGTTGCCTTTTCCTTCCGCAGGGGATCTTCCCAACCCAAGGGCTGAACCCGTGTTCCCTGCATCTCCTGCATCCCAGGCAGATTCTTTACCACTGAGGCTACGTGGGTATAAATTAAGCCTCACCTATTTTGTCCATCATGCCAGCCCTGTGCCTGGCATTGTACCTGCCAGGTGACAGTGACTCTTTCTCTATCTATCTATACTTACATATTATAAATATTATGTGTGTGTGTATATATATATATACATATTTGCTGAATAAGTAAATTAAAAACAACATAAATGAAAGAAGTAACCACTGTAAGGATCTTGGAGTACATAACCTACAAAATTCCTTTTACTTTTAGAATCCAAGAAAAAATATCTTTTTAGACAAGAAAGGGAAACTCAGGTTCTGTTCTTTAAGAGAAAAGTCAGCTTTCCCAATCTCAGCTGTCCAGTCACGTGTTAAGGGTCCATCCAGATTTAATTGCACCATGTGTGGAGGTGCGTGTCCTGGTTCACATCTCAGGCAGCGGAAGAGATCAAGACGTTGGAAGGTGCCGATTTCACCTGACGGAGGAACAGACTAGAGGGAGCAGGCCACATGAGCAGTGTGGGAAAGAAGCCCAGAGCCCAGCCTTGAGGTTCTGAATGCCCCGCAACAGCAGGGCGGAGCCCGGATGCGTTCTCTCCAAAGTCGAAGCCCCAGAGCACAAAACTGTTCTTCCTGCCATTTGCTTCAGTCACCCACGGCAGCAAGAAAGGGCTGCTCAGCTTTGTTTTGGTACAGATGATTGAAAATATTGGGCCAGCCATCTCCACACTCAGATTCAAGCGATGAAATCACGACCAAACAACGGCCTTGGGGCTCCCCTTCAGGAGTCTCTCCTCCTCCCCCTGTATCACCCAAAGGGGCTGAAAGGAATTACTGAGTTCATATTCTAGCCCCTTCAATCTTAAAAACTGAACCAAAATGAAGTATATTCAGAAAATCAGATTGAATGGTCCATGCTACCAACTAGTTAATTGGCCTTGGGGAAAACATGCAGCTTTCCTGAAACCTGGCTTTTTGACTTATAAAATGAGGATGAAAAATTATATATCAATTGTCTTTCTCACAGGATCATATCAAGGACCAGGAAAATACTTCTAGAAGCAGCCCAGTGCCATGGTGTGGAAACAGGCAGACTTGGACTGGATCTTGACCCTGCCCTTGTTCTCTGTATGGCCTTGGGAAAGTCACTTAACCTCTCTCAGCTTTAGTGTCATCATCCATAATTGGAAATACGAAGATTACTTGCCTATGGTTGCAAGAGTTTTTGTGAGTATCAAATTAGAAAAATGTGTATACAAATTGTTTATGATGCCTAGTACATGGTAGAAATCCAAGCAATTACCGAAGCAGTAGCAGTATTAATAACCTTAAGATAAAGTAAGCTATTATTGTTGTTCAGTTGCTAAGTCATGTCCGACTCTCCGCAACCCCATGGACTGCAGCACACCAGGCTTCCCTGTCCAGAGTTTGCTCAAACTCAAGTCTGTGATGAGTCATTGAGTCTGTGATGCCATCCAATGTAATCTATAAATCACTATAAAATGTAAATATAATCAAGATCGTCAAGATTACCAATGAAGTTAAGCCCTATCTTTCTCATGAAGACTTATCCTAAGAATTATTGCCTATTAATCATTCCTTTTCCTAAACTCCTACAGAACATCTCTGTACTGCATATTTGGAATTTAACCATATTTCTTCATATATTTGCTCACATGGTTTCAGTTGCTGTTAGAAACAAACATAGCTCACCCAATCCACACCTCCTGAGCTGGGATGGGGACGGTATGGTGGGCAGTAGCCTGATTCAGAGCCTAGATAGTCTGGGTCCAGGGATTTAATTTAGACTTGGACCACAGAACTGAGCATTCTTTCAGAGACAGATTTGCACCAAATCCCCTCTCCTCTACACCATAACACACAAAAACAAAAGCATGATTATAAATAAACCTGAACCCTAACACATCCTTTAGAGTGGGAAGTAGTAACATCTAAGTATAGGCGCACAGCTTTTCATAACCCAGGGCCCCCATCACTGACCGGAGGACCTGGGAAGTACCCAGCATGAAGGAAGTGCTCAATAAAAATTTACTCAATCAATATTATTTTTTCTTATTGAAGTATAGTTGATTTACAGCGTGGTGTTAATTTCTTTTTTTAAGTTTTTTTTTTTGATGGGAACCATTTTTAAAGTCTTTATTGAATCTGTTACAATATTGCTTCTGTTTCATGCTCTGGTTTTTTGGCCATGGGGCATGTGGGATCTTAGCTTCCCAACTAGGGAACCAGTACCCCGTGCATTGGAAGGCGAAGTCTTAACTTCTGGACCACCAGGGAAGTCCCAGTAAATGAGCATTATTAATGGGAGGATTGTTGGAGCAGCAGTTATCTGTTACCAAAATGATGCTGCAAAAAAAGCAACCCAAAAAGCCTTAGTGACAAATAACTGCTCTTATATGTCAGATCAACTGCAGGCAGGTTAGGCAGCTGTGCTGTCCTGGCTGAACGATGATGTGACTGCCGATGGATGACATGGAAGAGCAGCTGGGCAGGAGTCTATTCTCTAGCACCCCACCCAACCCTCCTGCCCTCCCAGGTTCTCCAGAGTCTCAGTGCTAAGATTCTGTGGCAGGCAGAAGTAGAATAGATAGAGGATGCTGGACTTGCAAAGTGCACACATAAACACAAGCTTCCCCATCACATGCAGGACCAGCAAAATCCCAACGAGCTGGGCTAAGCCGGAAACAAGCTCAAGCCCCATTGCCAAACTCCAGGAGGCAGAATTTGGGTCAGCGCTACTAATGGGCTACATCTAATGAGGGATCAGGGAGTGGGAAGGGCTCCTCTGGGGACAGGAGTGTTTGCCTACAAGAGGCAAATCATCCATTCCAGCCAATGCAAGGGAAGCCGTTTGCCTGGTGTCTGCATGTATCACCCTCCAGGGAGCGTGCTGTTTTCCAGTTCACAGACCAGAATTATTCAGGTGGCAAGTGACTTATTATATCCCTTCTGAAAAACCTGGATCCAGGGCCCAGATTGGTCCCACTGGATCCAAGATTACAGTCACAGACACAAACCATCGTGATGAATTACTTTCTTTAAATCTTCAGGGTTAAGTCAAAGCATCATTTGTCTCTTTTCCTGATTCCAGAAGAGCCAGATGTGTGGGGGGTTTTCAATCTTCACCAGTGGCTCACATAGAAAGAAAATGAATATAAGGTGAGAGAGATATTAGCCTCTGCTCAAGGTCATTCCCCCCACAGGTCTATCTTCCTATGCCATGTGACCTGAAAGTGTGGAATGGCCATTATTCTTTTATTAGAACATGTTAATTCAGTCAGTAAGCATGCACCCAGCATAATATGCCAGCCATTGGACTAGACATTAGTGTTAAGAATGGATAAGCCAGGGAACTCCCTGGCAGTCTAAAACTTTCACTGCTGAGGGAAAGAGTTTGATCCCTGGTTGGGGAAATAAGATCTCAGAAGCTTCAAGGTGCAGCCAAAAAGTAATAATAATAAAGAATGAAAAAGCCAGTTCCTAACCCTCAGTCAGTGACTTACAGGTGACTCTCACTCCTGAGTTTTTTTTTTGGTTTGGGTTTTTTTTTTCTGTCTAGAGGGAAAAAGAGAATCATAAATAATTATAAAACCATTTGGAAAAACATTGCAATGGATATATGAGCTACACAACAGGAGATTAACAAATGAACTTGAAGAAGGAGGTAGTGCTTAGCATCCATCTTAAAGGATGAAGTATGTGCTCAGTTGCTTGGTCATGTCTGACTCTCTGCAACCCCATGGACTGCTGACTCTCTGCAACCCCATGGACTGTAGCCCACCAGGCTCTTCTGTCCATGGGATTTCCCAGGCAAAAATGCTGGAGCAAGTGACCATTTCCTCCTCCAGGGGATCTTCCTGACTCAGGGATCAAACCAGAGTCTCCTGCGTTTCTGGCACTGGTAAGTAGATTCTTTACCACTGTGCCACCTGGGAAGTCCAAAGGATGAAGAGGCAATCCTAAACAGAGAGAAAAGTATGTATGGGATATTCTGGGCTGGCTCAAACTCCTTCCCTACATCCTTCTAGGGGAGACTAGAAAGCCAAAATCCACATTTCACAGACTCCCTTGAAACCAAGGTCTGGAAACAAATGAGATTCCACCAATTAGATGCTTTTGAGTGGGATTTGAAAGGAGTAAACAAGCTGAGCCAACATATCTTCCTTTTCTTGAGCTGCTTTTGCTGTTAAGAAAGGCTATGGAAATTCAAAGATTTTCTGCAGTAGCATTTCAGGGTCTATTGTCCAACTCTCTATCTTCCAATAAGCATTAGATATGATAGTAGGACTCTTTTAATCTAGAAAAGCTTCCTTGACAGCCTCAAAAATAGAAGCACCCCTCGTTAATCTATTCTATGCTGATTTGGCAGTAATTCCTTTCAATGATTTTGTTAGCACTGAAATCCTTACACCAAATGCATTTCTGCTTAAAATATTTAAGCTGATTTTTATCTCTTGCATTAATTTTTGCTGATATGGAATTTAGAATCAAACAAATGGTTAGAGATGGGAACTTGAGATTTTCTTTCTGAGCTTAAGTTTGAAAGCAAGAGCAATGCCATTACCATTTGAAAATGCGATACATGGCATATGGAGGCAAAACAGGTACTTAAATTATCACCTCTGAACTTCCAGGTATGATGGCCCAACTAGTATCAGACTCGCCTTCCTACAACTATTCAAATTCAATTCATTCACTCAGTCCTGTCCAACTCTGTGACCCCATGAACCGCAGCACATCAGGCCTCCCTGTCCAACACCAACTCCCAGAGTCCAGCCAAACCTATGTCCATTGAGTTGGTGATGCCATCCAACCATCTCATCCTCTTTCGTCCCCTTCTCCTCCTACCCTCAATCTTTCCCAGCATCAAATGAGTCAGTTCTTTGCATCAGGTGGCCAAAGTATTGGAGTTTCGGCTTCAACATCATTCCTTCCAATGAACACCCAGGACTGATCTCCTTTAGGATGGACTGGTTGGATCTCCTTTCGGTCCAAGGGACTCTCAAGAGCCTTCTCCAACACAACTGTTGAACTCCAACAGTTCAAAAGTATCAATTCTTCTGCACTCAGCTTTCTTTATAGTCCAATTCTCACATCCATACATGACCACTGGAAAAACCATAGCCTTGACTAGACGGACCTTTGTTGGCAAAGTAATGTCTCTGCTTTCTAATATGCTGTCTAGGTTGGTCATAACTTTCTTTCCAAGGAGTAAGTGTCTCTTCATTTCTGGCTGCAATCACCATCTGCAGTGATTTTGGAGCCCAGAAAAATAAAGTCAGCCACTGTTTCCACTGTTTCCCCATCTATTTGCCATGAAGAGATGGGACTGGGTGCCATGATCTTAGTTTTCTGAATGTTGAGCTTTAAGCCAACTTTTTCACTCTCCTTTTTCACTTTCATCAAGAGGCTCCTTAGTTCTTCTTCACTTTCTGCCATAAGGGTGGTGTCATCTGCATATCTGAGCTTATTGATATTTCTCCTGACAATCTTGATTCCAGTTTATGCTTCTTCCAGCCCAGCATTTCCCATGATGTACTCTGCATAGAAGTCAAATAAGCAGGGTGACAATATACAGCCTTGACGTACTCCTTTCCCTATTTAGAACCAGTCTGTTGTTCCACGTCCAGTTCTAACTGTTGCTTCCTGACTTGCATACAAATTTCTCAAGAGGCAGATCAGGTGGTCTGGTATTCCCATCTCTTTCAGAATGTTCCACAGTTTATTGTGATCCACACAGTCAAAGGCTTTGGAGTAGTCAATGAAGCAGAAGTAGATGTTTTTCTGGAACTCTCTTGCTTTTTCCATGATCCAGCGGATGTTGGCAATTTGATCTCTGGTTCCTCTGCCTTTTCAAAATCCAGCTTGAACATCTGGAAGTTCACGGTTCACGTATTGCTGAAGCCTGGCTTGGAGAATTTTAAGCATCACTTTACTAGTGTGAGATGAGTGCAACTGTGCGGTAGTTTGAGCATTCTTCGGCATTGCCTTTCTTTGGGATTGGAATGAAAACTGACCTTTTCCAGTCCTGTGGCCACTGCTGAGTTTTCCAGATTTGCTGGGATATTGAGTGCAGCACTTTCACAGCATCATCTTTTAGCATTTGAAATAGCTCAACTGGAATTCCATCACCTCCACTACCTTTGTTCATAGTGATGCTTCCTAAGGCCCACTTGCCTTCACATTCCAGGATGTCTGGCTCTAGGTGAGTGATCATACCATCATGATTATCTGGGTCATGAAGATATTTTTTGTACAGTTCTGTGTATTCTTGCCACCTCTTCTCAGTATCTTCTGCTTCTGTTAGGTCCATACCATTTCTGTCCTTTATTGAGCCCATCTTTGCATGAAATGTCCCCCTGGTATCTCTAATTTTCTTGAAGAGATCTCTAGTCTTTCCCATTCTATTGTTTTCCTCTATGTCTTTACATTGATCACTTAGGAAGGCTTTCTTATCCCTCCTTGCTATTCTTGGAAATCTGCATTCAAATGGGTATATCTTTATTTTCTCCTTTGCCTTTCACTTCTCTTCTTTTCACAGCTATTTGTGAGGCCTCCCCAGACAGCCATTTTGCCTTTTTGCATTTGTTTTTCTTGGGATGGTCTTGATCCCTGTCTCCTGTACAATGTCATGAACCTCTGTCCATAGTTCATCAGGCATTTTGTCTATCAGATCTAATCCCTTAAATCTATTTCTCACTTCCACTGTATAATCATAAGGGATTTGATTTAGGTCATACCTGAATGGTCTAGTGGTTTTCTCCACTTTCTTCAATTTCATTCTGAATTTGGCAATAAGGAGTTCATGATCTGAGCCACAATCAGCTCCCAGTCTTGTTTTTGCTGACTGTATAGAGCCTCTCCATCTTTGGCTGCAAAGAATATAATCCATCTGATTTTGGTGTCAACCATCTGGTGATGTCCACGTGTAAAGTCTTCTCTTGTGTTGTTGGAAGAGGGTGTTTGCTATGACCAGTGAATTCTCTGGGCAGAACTCTATTAGCCTTTGCCCTGCTTCATTCTGTACTCCAAGGCCAAATCTGCCTGTTACTCCAGGTGTTTCTTGACTTCCTACTTTTGCATTCCAGTCCCCTACAATGAAAAGGACATATTTTTTGGGTGTTAGTTCTAGAAGGTCTTGTAAGTCTTCAAAGGACTGTTCAACTTCAGCTTCTTCAGCATTACTTGTCGGAGCATAGACTTGGATTACTGTAATATTGAATGGTTTGCCTTGGAAATGAACAGAGATCATTCTGTCGTTTTTGAGATTGCATCCAAGTACTGCATTTCGGACTCTTTTGTTGTCTATGATGGCTACTCCATTTCTTCTAAGGGATTCCTGCCCACAGTAGTAGATATAATGGTCATCTGAGTTAAATTCACCCATTCCAGTCCATTTTAGTTCGCTGATTCCTAGAATGTCAAAGTTCATTCTGTCATCCCCTGTTTGACCACTTCCAATTTGCCTTGATTCATGGATCTAACCTTCCAGGTTCCTATGCCATGTTGCTCTTTACAGAGCATTGAACCTTGCTTCTGTCACCAGTCCCATTCACAACTGGGTGTTGTTTTTGCTTTGGCTCCATCCCTTCATTCTTTCTGAAGTTATTTCTCCACTGATCTCCAGTAGCATATTGGGCACCTACTGACCTGGGGAGCTCATCTTTCAGTATCCTATCTTTTTGCCTTTTCATACTGTTCATGGGGTGTCAAGGCAAGAATACTGAAGTGGTTTGCCATTCCCTTCTCCAGTGGACTGTCAGACCTCTCCACCATGACCCATCCATGTTGGGTGGCCCCACATGGCATGGCTTAATTTCATTGAGTTAGACAAGGCTGTGGTCCATGTGATCAGATTGGCTAGCTGTCTGTGATTGTGGTTTCAGTCTGTCTGCCCTCTGATGCCCTCTCTCAATGCCTACCATCTTACATGGGTTTCTCTTACCTTGGACGTGGGGTATCTCTTCACAGCTGCTCCAGCAAAGCCCAGCCACCACTCCTTACCTCGGACATGGGGTACAACAAGCAATCATAATATTTCGAATGCACTGATTATAGCAAATGCCCTCTTCCAGCAACACAACAGATGACTCTACACATGGACATCACCAGATAGTCAATACCAAAATCAGATTGATTATATTCTTTGCAGCCAAAGATGGAGAAGCTCTACACAGTCAGCAAAAACAAGACTGGGAGCTGACTGTGGCTCAGATCATGAACTCCTCATTGCAAAATTCAGAATGAAATTGAAGAAAGTAGGGAAAACCACTAGACCATTCAGATATGACCTAAATCAAATCCCTTAAGATTATACAGTGGAGGTGACAAATAGATTTAAGGGATTAGATCTGATAGACAAAGTGCCTGAAGAACTATGGACAGAGTCTCATGACACTGTACAGGAGGCAGGGATCAAGACCATCCCCAAGAAAAAGAAATGCAAAAAGGCAAAATGGCTGTCTGAGGAGACCTCACAAATAGCTGTGAAAAGAAGAGAAGTGAAAGGCAAAGGAGAAAAGGAAAGCTATACCTATCTGAAGGCAGATTTCCAAGAATAGCAAGGAGAGAAAAGAAAGCCTTCCTAAGTGATCAATACAAAGACATAGAGGAAAACAATAGAATGGGAAAGACTAGAGATCTCTTCAAGAAAATTAGAGATACCAAGGGAACATTTCATGCAAAGATGGTCTCAATAAAGGACAGAAATGGTATGGACCCAACAGAAGCAGAAGATATTGAGAAGAGGTGGCCAAAATACATGGGAGAACTATACAAAAAGATATTAATGATCCAGATAACCATGATGGTATGATCACTCACCTAGAGCCGGACATCCTGGAGTGCAAAGTCAAGTGGGCCTTAGTCACTAATAACAAAGTTAGTGGAAGTAATGGAATTCCAGCTGAGCTATTTCATGTCCTAAAAGATGATGCTGTGAAAGTGCTGCACTCAATATCCCAGCAAATCTGGAAAACTCAGCAGTGGCCACAGGACTGGAAAAGGTCAGTTTTCATTCCAATCCCAAAGAAAGGCAATGCCGAAGAATGCTCAAACACTGCACAATTGCACTCATCTCACGCTAGTAAAGTGATGCTTAAAATTCTCCAAGCCAGGCTTCAGCAATACATGAACCATGAACTTCCAGATGTTCAAGCTGGATTTTGAAAAGGCAGAGGAACCAGAGATCAAATTGCCAACATCCGCTGGATCATGGAAAAAGCAAGAGAGTTCCAGAAAAACATCTACTTCTGCTTCATTGACTACTCCAAAGCCTTTGACTGTGTGGATCACAATAAACTGTGGAACATTCTGAAAGAGATGGGAATACCAGACCACATTAACTGCCTCCTGAGAAATATGTATGTAGATCAAGAATCAACAGTTAGAATCAGACATGGAACAATGGGCTTGTTCCAAGTTGGGAAAGGGTATGTCAAGGCTGTATATTGTCATCCTGCTTATTTGACTTCTATGCAGAGTACATCATGGGAAATGCTGGGCTGGATGAAGCACAAACTGGAATCAAGATTGCCAGGAGAAATATCAATAAGCTCAGATATGCATATGACACCACCCTTATGGTAGAAAGTGAAGAGAAACTGAGAAGCCTCTTGTTGAAAGTGAAAGAAAAGAGTGAAAAAGCCGGCTTAAAACTCAACATTCAAAAAATGATCATGGCATCTGGTCCCATCACTTCATGGCAAATAGATGGGGAAACAATGGAAACAGCAACAGACTATTTTCTTGGGCTCCAAAATCACTGCAGATGGTGACTGCAGCCATGAAATTAAAAGATGCTTGCTCCTTGGAAGAAAAGCTATGACCAACCTAGAAAGCATACTAAAAAGCAGAGACATTAATTTGCCAACAAAGGTCCATCTAGTGAAAGCTGTGGTTTTTCTGTTGTCACATGTAGATGTGAGACTTCAATCATAAGGAAAGCTGAGCACTGAAAAATTGGTGCTCTGGAACTGTGGTGTTGGAGAAGACTCTTGAGAGTCCCTTAGACTGCAAGGAAATCAAACCAGTCAATCCTAAAGAAAATCAGTCGTGAAAATTCATTGGAAGGACTGATGCTGAAGCTGACTCTCCAATATTTTGGCCACCTGATGGGAAGAACTGACTGATTTGAAGATACCTTGATGCTGGGAAAGATTGAGGGTGGGAGGAGAAGTGGATGACAGAGGATAAGATGGTTGGATGGCATCACCGATTAATGGACATGAGTTTGAGCAGGCTCCTGGAGTCGGTGATGGACAGGGAAGCCTGGCATGCTGCACTCCATGAAGCTGCAAAGATGAGGACACAACTGAATGACTGAACTGAACTGAACTGAATATTTCAAAAAGAAAGGCATCAGGATAAAAAGCAGGAATTCTCAGAGCCGTTAATAAGCTATGCATTAAGAATTTCCAAAACAGACCATCATAAGCAGAGACTACAAAATTTGAGTCTAGGACCTTCCCTGGTTCTTCAGACTGTAAAAAATCCACCTGCAATGCAGGAGACCTCGGTTCAATCCCTGGGTTGGGAAGATCCCCTGGAGAAGGGAATGGCTACCCACTCCAGTGTGCTTGCCTGGAGAATTCCATGGAGTCTCGAAGAGTCAGACATGACTGAGCAACTAATGCGACAACAGGACCACTCTACCAGGGAGCGTATCCCAGAACCACGTGCTATAGAATTCACTTTGGGAAACATCCCCCTAAAACTTAGCTCAGGTATTTCTGGGGGTTTCTTGAACCCCAGGATCCGGGGTTCCCAGAGGGGATGACATTCAGAGGCGGGTGACAGTTACAATGACAAGAATGCTGTCGGAGTTCAGGGAGGGCACAGTAAGGGAGGTAGAAAGGACTGAGGATAAATACCCTCTACCGTCCGAGCGTGGCTGCGAGCCAGTCCCCCCCCAAGTGCTGCTTAACAGCTTCAGGGTCATAAGCATCATTCAGCTCAAGTAGCCCTGGGAGTCCCCAGGGAAATCTGGGTCCAACACTCAGAAAGCTCATTTCCACCAAAGGAGACAGGAGCCCTGGAGAAGCGCCGGTGTTCAGGTGGAGACAACTGCTTTGTGTTTTCATTTCTTTTTTTTTGAAAGTGATAGAATTGTAAGGAAGGTCACCCGATATAAAAGAAACAGCTCAAAACCACAAAACACAGCTCTCTGGATCACAGCTGAGCCTGACCAACTCTTCCCATGTGAGAAATGGGAGAACCCAGAGGGTATTAAACGAAATAAACCACAAAATATAAAACAAAAACTCAAGTAATGACGAAAAGAGACGTCATGTGACTGGCTGCATATTAAAATCCTGTAGGGACTTCCCTGGTGGTCCAGTGGCTAAGAGTCCGAGCTCCCAAAGCAGGAGGTCAGCGTTCAATCCCTAGTCAGGGAACTAGATCCCACATGCCACAAATCAAAGTTAGCACGCAGCGAACTAACGTCCAATGCAGCCAAATAAATAACTAAATTTTAAAAATAAATAGATAAAATCATACAAAGGCATGATCCTTTCATGTAGAGAGCATTTGGTTTTTCATTATTCCACTTGATCTTCGTGACAGCACATGAAGCATCTTTTCCAATTTACAGGTGAAGAAACTGAAGCTCGGGAAGTACTGTGAATTTCCAAAGACCACATAATTAGTAAACATTACTAATTACACTAGTAATTAGTAAAATTACTTTAGTAAATTACATTATTAATTAGGGTTAATTACATTAGTGAAAATTTTTACTAATTTTACTAAAAATTTTACATTAGTAAAAATCCCGTAAAATTTTTACATTGGTGAAAATCCTGTAAAAATTACAAATGTAGGTCAACCGAAAAGAAAGGAGCCAGCCAGGGCTAGTCTCTGGCAATGCTGTCAGAAGCCTGCCTTATCGACTCCCTTTTCCAAGTCTCTCTTCTCATCACAGCTCCCACCTGCACCATCCCCACCATCAGACCCCTTCCCAGAACTGCCCTTAACCTGGCAGCTCTTCTCTTCCTCTGTGTGTGTGTGTGTGGAGTCGCATTAGTCATGTCTGACTCCTTGCAACCCTATGGACCATAGCTCTCTAGGATCCTATGTCCATGGGATTCTCCAGGCAAGAATACTGAGTTGCCATTTCCTTCTTCCAGACTCAGGGATCAAACCCGTGTCTCTTAAGTCGTGTGCTTTGGCAGGCGGGTCGATAAGATACTGACTCTCTCTGCCTCACTCTCTCCATTCATAAAATGTGATAATGATTTCTTCCATGCCCACCCCATAAGTATCCAAAAAAATAAAAGCATAGAAAAGTGCTTTAAAACAAAAAAATAATGTGTACATTAGATATAATGTCCTCTTGCCTCATCCTATATTGATTCCTGCAGAATTGATACTATAAATAACTGCTTTTCCTCCAAAATGAAAATTGTCCATTTCTCTAATTATAAAATTATTCAAGCAGATTGTGAATAACCTGCTCCTGCTGCTGCTGCTGCTGCTGCTAAGTCGCTTCAGTTGTGTCCGACTCTGTGCAACCCCATAGACGGCAGCCCACCAGGCTCCCCCGTCCCTGGGATTCTCCAGGCAAGAACACTGGAGTGGGTTGCCATTTCCTTCTCCAATGCAGGAAAGTGAGAAGTGAAAGTGTAGTCGCTCAGTCACATCCGACTCTTCGTGACCCCATGGACTGCAGCAGCCTACTAGGCTCCTCTGTCCATGGGATTTTCCAGGCAAGAGTACTGGAGTAGGGTGCCATCGCCTTCTCCGATGAATAACCTAGACAATACCAAAAGTATAGAGATGGAAGTGAAACATACGTTTTACATACACACACATACACACAGGAACAGGTTCAATATGTATACAGATATACAACTGATATCTCATTGTCATCTTTTTATAGGCTGTGGTCTTTGTGGTATGGTGTAATATAGTACAGACAAAAACCTGAATCATAAAACCTTAAGCAACTTTATTGATGCAGGATGATGACCGATGTCTTGAGAGCAAGGCTATTGGCATCTCCCAGTGTAGCTCCAGAGCTTAGGCTGATCTAAAACACAAATCTCATCTTTGCCCAGCATGTCAAGTCTCTCTAACTCCAGGTCATCATCACCATAATAATGCAGAATCCATGAAAATTAGTGCGTATCATTTAATAGTGAAGTCCATGCAGAATGACTGATGTCTGAGTGTGCTCAGTCACTCAGTCGTGTCTGACTCTTTGAGACCCTATGGATTATAGCCCACCAACCTCCGCTGTCCATGGAATTTTCCAAGACAGAATACTAGAGAGGGTGGCCATTTCCTCCTCCAAAGGATATTCCCAGTCTAGTGATAGAACCCACATCTCCTGCATTGCAGTAAGTTCATCTATATTAATACGTCTTCCTCTTTGTTCTCAAAGTTTAGACACATTTTAGCCCATGACTGATGTCTTAAAAGTGTCTAAACTTTGAGAAGAATGAGAAAGACATATTAATATAGATGACTTGACTCAGCTTACGTAGCAACACTCCATTTTTAAAACACCTTCAAAAGATATTTTTCTTTAAATAAAAAATAAAATCATAATATTAATATATATATCATTTTAAATGCCACTACTTCCTGTTAATAAATATCATGGGAAACTTACAGGTCAGTGAGGGTCTAACTATGCATTTGCCTTTTCTGGCCCTTATATTAATGGGGTCATAGAATATGTGATCTTGTGTCACAAGCTTCTTTCACTTAGCATAGTGTTTTCAAGGTTTACCCACGGCACAGCATGTATCAGCACTTCATTCTTTTTCATGGCAGAGTAACATTCCACTTCTGGATGTACTACACTTTGTTTATCTACTTGTCAGTTTTAATTCACACTGTAAATGGATGAATAATAGATTGTTGTCTCTCTGTGCCCTGACTATTCCATCTTTTGATGAATGGCATATGGATCTTTTCAAATGTTTACTTTCTACAGATAACAATGCAAATCATAGATGTATAAATATTTCTTTATATGCATACAATAATATCCTTACCTCACACCATAAACAAAAATCAATTCCAGATGAATTATAGATCTAAATGTGAAAGATAATAAACTAGCTGATAATACAGGAAAATATAAATATGTCCTTGGAGGAAGAAAAGCTTCTTAAACAAAACAAACATACACAAAGATGTAACCACTAAGATGGTTAAAAGATGAATAAACTGAACATTTTAAAGATTTAAATCTTTTAAAAAATCAAAGGCACCATTGAATAAGATATTTGCAGCACATGTACCCAACAAAGGGCTCATAGCCAAGATTCCTGAACACTCCTCCAAATCAATAAGAAAAAAACAGGTAACCCAATAGAATATGGTTAAGAAGAGTGAATAAGTGCTTCACAGAGAGAATATCAAACAATAAACACACGAAAGGCTCCTCCACACCTTCAGTCACAAAGAAATGCAAAATTAAAGTCACAGTAAGACACAGCTACACACATATCAGAAGAGGCTTTTTTAAAATAATGAATATGTAGAGCAGCTGAAACTCTCACATGGCTGCTGACCTGGATTTACATTATGACACTTATGTAATATTGTAATATTACAATCACTCTGGAAAACTGCTTGGGAGTACTTACCAAAGCAAATGTGCACCCTAAGACCTAAAAATTCCATGCTGAGGTATGTATCCAACAAAAATAAACACATCCATGCATCAAAAGACATGTAATAGAACATGTTCAAAGCAACATAATTCACAGTAGCCCAACACTGGACAAAAATATCCAAAAACAGCCAAATAAATGGTGATATTTTGCTGCTGTTGAGTCACTAAGTCATATCTGACTCTTTCGTGACCCCGTGTACTGTAGTCCTCCAGGCTCCTCTGTCCATGGGATTTCCCAGCAAGAATACTGGAGTGGGTTGTCATGTCCTCCTCCAGAGGATCTTCCCAACCCGAGGATGAAACCCATATCTCCTGTACCTCCTGCCTTGGCAGGTAGATTCTTTACCACTAAGCCACCAGGAAAACCCAAATTGTGACATAGTCTTGTAGCAGTAAATGGTGCACTGATGGAAATGAACCATTGCTACGTGCAAAACCATGGGCGAAGCTCACAAATACATTGAGCCAAGGAAGATAAACACAAGAGAGTAGATGACAAATGACTTCCTTTGCATAAAGTCAAAAATCAGCAAAGATATTTGACAATGAATGGGGACAAAGGGTAACTTTGGGGCACCAGTAAATGTTTCGTTTGTGAAAATTCACCAAGCTATGCACATGGTTAGGACTTCCCTGGTGGCTCAGACAGTAAAGCGTCTGTCTACAATGCGGGAGACCTGGGTTCAATCCCTGGGTTGGGAAGATGCCCTGGAGAAGGAAATGGCAATCCACTCCAGTACTCTTGCCTGGAAAATCCCATGGACAGAGGAGCCTGGTAGGCTACAGTCCATGGGGTCGCAAAGAGTCAGACACGACTGAGCGACTTCACTTTCACTTTCACGTTCACTTTCACGCACATGGTTTGTGTACTTTTCTGTACGTATATTATACTTTGATATAAAACTTATATGAAAACAAGGGATACCAAAGAGCACTGGATCAACTTTCATGCCCCACCATTGTAAATCAAGGCCTTGTGATGGAGTGGTGAGTCTCCCCACTCACAGTGTAGGACTGGAATCAAACCGACCCCCAGAGAAGGAGGAGATAGAGGAAGCACAGTCTGATGAGTGAGGAGGCTGGGGAGGAGACTGGTCCAGGAGAAGAGACTCTAGGACCTCAGCCATCTGTAGACTTGGTGGTTCCCCCTGACACCTAGGTTGAAGAAAACTAGGATTGGACACCCTCTGTTTCCTCAGTCTTCTAACTTTATTGAGGCTTTCAGAGTCAAAGATTTCTCTTGGCAAATGTCACATTGCACTTGAAAATATGTGGGTTATTTTCAAATACATTTTGATATTGATTTCTAGCATAATTCCAGTGATAAAAGAACAGACTCTCCAAGATTTTAATACCTTTAGACCATGAAATTTTTACACCTTGTTTTATGTCCCTGGATCTGTTCCAGTGTCTCCTAGTTTATAAATCTATGGAAACTTGAATAGAATTTGTATCCTACTGTTGTGTGAAAATTCTACAAATCTTAATTATGTTGAATTGGTTCATGGTGCTTTTTAGGTCTATTAAATCCTTTTTTTTTATATTCATTCTATTAATTTTCAAGAGCTTGAGAGTTTAAACTCCAACTAAAACTAAATTTATCTACTTTAAAAAATATAGTAGAACTACATGTAACTTTGTTCTGAATTTTCCAAATCTCCTGTAAATGTGGTATCATGCATTCATAATTTAAAAAATAAAAAGGAAAGAGAGAAAACAACAACAAAACAAAAAAGAAAACTAGGATTGGAGATGTGGGATCATCTCTGCTTCCCCAGCTAAAGCAGGAGAAGGGCAGGGAAGGTAGCACCTCCTCTCTGCACACCCACCGCCAACTGCTGCTGAGTCAACAGAGACCTGGATCTTCCTCCGTCACACAGCCACTGGCATGCAGCCCATCCACCCCCTCCACCCCCGCGAGACGGCTCCCAGTCATCATTAGAAGGATAGCAACAGAAAGGCCAGTTTGATACACAGAAAGCCATTTAGGGATGTCAAGATTGTGATTATTTTAAAAACAGAACATGAAATTTGAGGACTTGCCTGTTGCTCAGAGACAAGACAGACCTCAGCCCGTGCACTGGTGGAGCCAACGCTGGTTCTGTTGAGTTGTTTCTCTATGATCAGTCGTGCTTGACCCACAGAGTGCTAGATCTCCTGAAGGTTGCGTGACCATCTTTTTTTCTTTCGCTGTATATAGTTTATGTCCTCCTAAGGACAGCAAGGAGATCCAACCAGTCAATCTTAAAGGAAATCAACCCTGAATACTCACTGGAAGGACTGATGCTGAAGCTGAAGCTCAATACTCTGGCCACCTGATCTGAAAGCCAGCTCATTAGAAAAGACCCTGATGCTGGGAAAGAGTGAGGGCAGAAGAAGAGGATAACAGAGGATGAGATGGTTGGCTGGCAACACTGACTCAAAACTCCAAGAGGCAGTGAGGGACAGGGAAGCCTGGCTTGCTGCGGTCCATGAGGTCGCAAAGAGACTTGACGACTGAACAAGAATCACAAACGAAGGGAACTCAGGAAAGTCCACCCTACTCCTTCCCCAGAGGGGCCATAATCTCCTCCTGCCCCACATTGACAGATGAAGAGAATCCCTTTCTTCCTCAGTGAGGAGAACTGGGGGAGAAAAGGGGGCCATGAGGAAAGAAGCTGCTGAGAGTGGAGAGAAAGGGGGCCTGAGAGACAATGAGGGGAAGCTGGGCCCCACTGACAGTTCAGGTCTCTGAATCAAGCCACGCTTTAGTCTGAGTCCTCCCAGAGTGTTCTCTTCTGCGAGCCAGGGAATCCCCTTTGTTCTTTTTTGTAAAATTTATTTATTTATTTATTTTAATTGGAGGCTAATTACTTTACAATATTGTCCCCTTTGTTCTTAAGCCATTCGAGTGTCTTGTCTTGTCTTGATTGCTACAGAAGGATTCATATCAGATACGTCGCTTATCCTAAATAAACCGGAAATCCCTCAAACATAAAAATGAACTTCCTGATGAAACTCTCACCAGGTTACAACAGAGTTTTGCCTTCCTCTCACGAACATAGTTTTGATCTTTAACAAAAGAAAGAAAATTTTCACTCCTGCCCCCAATCCTAAGCCATCAATTTGACAACAAAAAGCATGGGTCCCAACAATCCCCCTGGTGAGCATACACACTAAGGAAACCAGAATTGAAAGAGACATATGTACCCCAGTGTTCATCACAGCACTGTTTATAATAGCCAGGACATGGAAGCAACCTAGATGTCCATCAGCAGACGAATGGATAAGAAAGCAGTGGTACATATACACAATGGAGTATTACTCAGCCATTAAAAAGAATACATTTCAATCAGTTCTAATGAGGTGGATGAAACTGGAGCCTATTATACACAGTGAAGTAAGCCAAAAAGAAAAACACCAATACAGTATACTAATGCATATATATGGAATTTAGAACGGAGAAGGCAATGGCACCCCACTCCAGTACTCTTGCCTAGAAAATCCCAGGGATGGAGGAGCCTGGTAGGCTGCAGTCCATGGGGTCACAAAGAGTCGGACATGACTACACAACTTCACTCTCACTTTTCACTTCCACGCATTGGGGAAGGAACTGGAAACCCACTCCAGTGTGATTGCCTGGAGAATCCCAGGGATGGGGGAACCTGGTGGGCTGACATCTATGGGGTCGCACAGAGTCAGACATGACTGAAGCGACTTAGCAGCAGCAGCATGGAATTTAGAAAGATGGTAACCATGACCCTATGTGCAAGACAATGAAAGAGACACAGATGTAAAAAACAGACTTTTGGACTCTGTGGAAGAAGGTGAGGGTGGGATTTGAGAGAATGGCATTGAAACATGTATATTATCATATGTGAAACAGATCACCAGTCCAGGTTCAATGCATGAGACAGGGTGCTCAGGGCTGGTGCACTGGGATGCCCCTGAGGGATGGGATGGGGAGGGAGATGGGAGGGGGGTTCAGGATGGGGAACACATGTACACCTGTGGCTGATTCATGTCAATGTGTGGCAAAAACCACTACAATATTGTAAAGTAATTAGCCTCCAATTAAAATAAATTAATTTTTTTAAAAGGCATAGGTCCAACATTCTTTTATTTTTCCAAGATTTCTCTCCCAGTTGGACGAAGGTGGAGAGGTGGGCTGTCCTGCCAAAATCACAAAACGGTCCCCCCAAACAGGACACCCCCATCCTTTGATATGAGGACAGTAACACACACATACCAGCAAATGACCAGGGCGGGGGTCCACGTCTGCCGACGCACCCCAGCAGCCATGCCCTTCACCCTGCATTTATTGCCTGGGGTCCTTTCCAGGGCTGAGCTCTCGCGGAACCCATTTTACGGAAGTGCCAGGACTTGACTCAGCCTCCTGGGCCTCTCACAGCCTGAGCTCCATCCCTGGCCTTTTCTGACTCCTGCACACAAAGGAAGCAAATGATTCTCTTCTCAGTGGGGCTGCTGGCTCCCTCCTTCCAATCCATTAAGCATGGCATGGAGCTGTGTAACTCTGCACACGCCATCCTGCTCGGTATAAATAGGGACCATCCATCAAGAATGTCAGAGACAGGAAGCCAATGAAGTTTCTACAACCAATTTACAATCAGGATCTGCTGTAAAATGCACATGAAAAATACCTTAACAGATTGAGAGGATGTGAAATACATATTATGCATATGGCCTAGGGAGCCTGGTTAAACTCAGAGGAGGGAGGCCCAAGAAGAAAAAGTGGAAAATGCACGAAAATGAGGGGACAAAGGGTGACAAGGTGGGGTCTATATTCACATTTGGAAATAAAAATAACAGTGTGGCAAATAGAAACAGAGCGACAGCGTCCCATTATTTTTTTCCCATCTTGCAAAGTCAGCGAACCCAGGCACGCCTGCAAATAAATGTTCTTCTTGATGCTGAATTTACTACCACTAGGCTAAAAAGTACAAAAATTGAAGATTTCTATGGAGACAGAAAATAAATTTAGCCAAGGGGGTAGCATAGCAGGTTCTCTGAGCCTGGGCTGCCAACTTCCTCCAACCTTATCCCAGAAGATTGATTCACATGCATGAAATATCAGCCTGGGTTCATGGGTGTCGCTTCATTCTTTAGAAGCTTTAAAACTATCCTTGCAGGACAGGAAGGAGATCTGTCCATCCTTCTCACCACAGACATCCTGCATGCTTGGCTTCCAATCCCAGTCTCCCCAGGCTCTGTATCCTGACCCCCACTTCACTCCAAGCCCAAGACACTACCCCAAACCATTCCACCAGCCACATGACTTTTGTTGTTGCTTAGTCACCCAGTCTTGTCTGATTCTTTTGCAACCCCACGGACTGTAGCCCGCCAGGCTCCTCTGTCCATGGGATTCTCCAGCAAGAACACTGGAGTGGGTTGCCATTTCCTCCTCCAGGGGGTCTTCCTGACCCAGGGACTGAATCCGCGTCTTCCCATGTCTCCTACATTACAAGCAGATTCTTAACTGCTGAGCCACCAGGGAAGCCCTACATGACTTTTACCCAAGCTTAAAATTAAGATGCCCCCTGAATTCATAGCTGAATGAGTGAGTGCAATCAGGTTCATGATATAGAATAGAAAGTACCACACAGAGATATTTCTAGGAGGGTTTGTAGGGTGCTATTACAGAGAAACAATGAAATATTTAGGAGCAGAAAGGAGATCCCACCCCCAGTACTGTGAGTCAAAAACCTAAAGTCTTTAAACTGCAACTATTGTTTTTTTTGATGATAAAGTATTAGGAATGACTTTTAGAACACTTCTTTCAAAGCCATCTCAGAGATAATCATTACTCTCCAGTTCTTTACAAGCAAGCAATCTGATTCTCAAAGCTCACGTATATGCCCTCAATAGATCTGTGCCCCTCCAAACCAGGGAAGGTGAGCGGAGTGGTTGGTCACCAAAGACGAAAAGTCAATTTCACATCACAGCAAGAAAATCATTTTCCCAGAAGTTACACAAGTCAGCAAACAATAATATTCAAGCCTCTGGCACTGGCCTTGTCCAGGGAAATAAATCTTGAATTTAAGGAGAGAAACTGCCCGAAGAGATTGGGGTGAAGTCACCTGTCTAGAAATTGACAAGACCGGTAACAAAATGCGGATGCTGAGTTCTCCGGCTCTGCAAGGTTAACAGAAATGTCTGTATAGATTGCAAACTGCAGGTCACCAGCTGCTGTAACTTCTCCAAAATGAATAAAACTCCTGTCAATTATAAACTAGTGAGCTTGACTTCCATCATAAAAACTGTCAGATGAAAATGAGAACCTTCTTTACAAGCCCAGCATTAAATATGACTTATCAAATCCGCCCTGTTCTGAGCTTGCCAGTGGCAATGAGCTCAGGGCTCTGTAGTTGGCTGTGCATATGGTCCAAGACAGGAAAGTGAAAATCTGGGGGAAGAGAGTTGCAGTGAAACTTATCTGATGATTCCGCCTTCTTTGCATATCTCTTCTAATGAAAAAACCTTTCCTCTCATTTGAAAGAAGTTTTCCTTTCCCCTAACCCTTCTCAGACCATGTGGTTCACTCAAGGTTGACCTGCACAGGTTCAATGGGTGGGGTGGTATGCAGTCTACCAGCCAGAAGAATCAGTAAGCTCCATCCCTCACCATGGTGATTATTTATGTTTGGTTCACATGACTCAAATCCTGTTAGTTCACAAATGAGCCCCCAGTACATGTAGGGCAAAGAGGCTGAGGCAAGAGGCAGATGGTCTAGGTTACTGGTGGCAGGTTTAATAAGCAAGGGGACTGACTTAGGACCAGAATTATCTCAGGCTGCAAAATGAGTAGATGTCCACACCCACCCACGGGACTCTTAAAGATGTACAGAGAGGCCTTAACAGTGTTCAGCCACATATACCATCCAGATGGTCTCTCAAGGCCATGAGAACAGTGGGCAGAGCATACAGTCCAAGGGCAAGGGAGGGGTGAGGAGCCTCCAACTCTCCAGGTCTGGTTCTCAGGTCAACCGGTGGTCACACCTTCTCCATGACCTCCTTCGACAAAATCCACCCAATGAAGTCAATCCTGTGAAGTTTGCTAGAACTATTGAGAAATGATCTCTCTCTCATCTCTGGGATTGAGAACTTGCTAGAATGTAATCTGGAGTTTCTGGAAGCCGGTACAGGGATAGAAGCTGTATAAGAATAAGGAGAACATAGAGGGAGACAGAGCAGAGGGATGGAGCATGAGGAGGTGAGTGCATGCCCATTGGGCCCCAATCCTGCCTGACTCAGGTGAGATCCACTCCTGGCTTCAGCAAAGGCCACTAAATTTTCCTTTTATCCATAAGGTGCTTTGATTAACATCCTGCCTGATATAATCACTGCACTCTCTGTGCCCTGAACAGCACCTCTCCCCAACTGGAACCATTTAGGTTAATCCTCAACCAGCTCAGCAACAAGCCTGTCCTTGCTCGGACTTAACAGAGGAGCTAGGGAATAGTAATTCAAAAGCTTTGATGGCTTCACTTTACCTTTTGCTGATATGGGGCTTTCCGGATGGCGCAGTGGTAAAGAACCCACCTGCCAATGCAGAAGATGCAGGAGGCAAGGGTTCGATCCCTGCATCGGGAAGATCCCCTGGAAGAGGAAATGGCAACCCACTCCAGTATTCTTGCCTGGAGAATCCCATGGACAGAGGAGCCTGGCGGGCTACAGTTCACGGGGTTGCAGAGTCAGACACGACTGAGCAGGCATGCACGTGCCAGCCCTCTCTGGTCCCCAGTGTCAATAATGCCAGTGCTGTTTTGTTCATATAAACAAGCTCCCCCGAGGTCTCCAGTTGTAGAGCCTGGGTCCTGTCTCACTCTGTGTGCCTTTGCCAGTTTGCCTTCAGGAAATTTCCACACAAGCACGACTCCATCATCTATGATTCCAAACTGCCTAGAATAGTGCCTGGGATGTAACACAGATCCATCAGATGTTTGATAAAATTAACAGAGACCTCATTGATTATTTATAGCAGATGATGTGGGTGTCCTGCCCAGATCTGTTACCGAGTGGGCGCATTCATCAGCACTTGGCAGGGTTGGCTGCTCAGGGCTCAGTTCTGCACCTCCTCTGAAGGTTTGCCCTTGGCTTACCCATGACAGCACATCTCTCTGCTGTCTAGAGGTTAGATCTGCCTAGAGGTTACACCTGCCCCACAGCAGGGAGGAGCATCTAGACAATGTCTAATTTGGTCTAAGCCACCTTTCCTTTGGGCAAGACAACTATTGTGTGCAATTCACCCTCCTGGGCTCCCTGGGACCAGGCTGAGGCCAGGCTTTCTCTGATTGCCTAGTTTTGGTTGTTTCCCCCAATCCTGACTGAGGTGTAATTGACATGTAACATTGTATAAGTTTAAGGTATACAAAATGTTGATTTGATACACCTATATGTTGCAAAATGCTTACAGCTGTAGGGTTACCTAACACCTCCATCATGTCACATAATGACCATTCCTTTTTTGTGGTGAGATTATTCAAGATCTGCTCTCTTGCAACTTTCCAGTATATAACACAGTATTATAACTATAACCACCATGTTATATAGCTTAGATTCCCAGAACTTGTTCATCTTATAACTCTGACCAACATATACGCTTCCCCCCACCTGGGACCCCATACTGCCGTTGTAGTCTCTGTTTCTATGAGTTCATGAAACCCAGTTTTGTCTCACTCCTTTCATTGACCCATCCTGCTGACCTTGCTACCTTGTAGGTCCCTTTTTTGAGGTTGGAAAGATCCCCTAGAGGAGGAAATAGCAACCCATTCCAGTACTTCTGCTTGAAAAATCCTGTAGACAGAGGAGCCTGGCAGGCTACAGTCTATGGGGTTACAAAGAGTTGGACACGGCTGAGCAACTGAGCACACACGCACTTTTGAGCAACCCCTCAATCAATTGCCTTCAGGAGAACTTTTCAGACATGGTTTCCAGCGATCTAGACCCAAAACATCGATCAAGCAATACTTGTCAATGTTCTGACCACACAGAGCAAGGGAAGGCCACACCGCACCATGCAGAAGAGTTGTCATTTCATGGAGATGCTGAGGCATGAACAGGTCACAGGTGGAGGTGAGGGAAAGGTGAGACATGGCACAGGGAACTCCATGAGGACGAGCCCAGAGGCAGATGGGTGTAGCAGGAGCATTGGACAGACAAGAAAGGAGGGGAGGCCAAGGGGGAAATACTTAATTTTCATCTCCTCTGTTTTACTTGAAATACATCCCCCTGTCCAGTGTCCTGTGCATGCTCTCGCTTCAGTCGTGTCCACACTCTGAAGCTCTATGGACTGTTGTCATAGGTTAATGCTTTTGCAATGAAGTAACCCTCCAGGCTCCTCTGTCCATGGGATTCTCTAGGCAGGAACACTGGACTGGGTTGCCATTCCCTCTCCAGGGGATCTCTAAGGGATCTTTGACCCAGGGATTGAAACCACGTCTCTTATGTCTCCTGCCTTAGCAGGTGGGTTCTTTACCACTAGCGTTACCTGGGAAGCATAATGTCATGACTGGTCATAAACCACAAACTTGAAGGGAGTCCCGTTTCCTTCCTGTGGTGCTCTTGCTGGAACTCAGAAGACTCAGCTGGGGGACCATGTGAATCAGTGCTGTGCTGAGTGCTTGGGATGGAGAAGGATGACAAAGTTTTACACTTGATAGCAAAGAAGGAAAATAATGATCCCAATGTATCTGTATTCACTGGAATATTTCCCAGGAGAAGGAATTTCAGAGGTTAGTTCCAAGAAGGGAAATTGAGGAGTAAAGGCCTTGTAAAAGGAATAGGAAAGGAGAGAATGCAGTAAATAGCAGATTCATTAAAAAAAGAGTCCTGAACAGATTTTAGATAATTGTCACAAGCAACCATTTATTATTCAAGACTATGTGGTTGGCTTTGGATGATCCAGAAGCTGAGAGAAGGAGCCCACCCACGGTCAATGTAGTAGTCAGGGTGGCCGAAGCCTTCACCAATCCCTTAAGCTTATTTCTCTGTTGTTAAATAGTCCACAATGAACATTCCCAGGTAGGTGATGTTTTTTATTCACCTATACAAGTAAGGAAGTGTACATCCTAAAGGCTACATCAAATAATTCTGGGAAAGAAAAACTACAGAGAGAATAGGGCTTTTTTCAGTGCTATTAGTAGAAATGGAGCCCAACAACCATGAAATTATAAATTTACAGATATCTAAGAGGAGAACTGACCTTACAGATCCCAGACTTTGCCTCCTGGGAGCTGAAACCTCCAAATTGTCTCAATATTAAGAAATACAAGGAGATGCTCTATAGAAATAGACTAACCAGTGATTGAAACTCAATAAAGGGATTTCCCTGGTGGTCCAGTAGCTGAGACTCCTGAGACCCCAGTGCAGGTTGCCTGGGTTCAATCCCTGGTCTGGGAACTAAATCCCACATGCCCCAGCAAAGATCCCAGATGCAGCAGCAAACATCCTGCATGCTACAACTAAGACCCAGCAAAGCCAAATAAATAAATATAAATAAATAGTAAAAAAAAAATTCAATAAACACGAGGGCAGAGAGGGAATGCACGATTGCAAGAAAAAGGGATACACAAGAGAAGCCCCAAGTAATTTTTTTTATATATTTGGTATCATCTCAGTGTCCATGGCAATACAGTGGAAATTCAGCAAATACTCATTTCATTAAACTGGGGTTATCTTGTTCTATACCTTTCACCTAACTAAGCTTAGGTTTCTTATCTGTAAAATGCCACCAATAATAACCACTGCGCCTTGCTTCCTAGGCTTATGTTAAATGAGATAATTTACATGAATTTTTTTTTGTAAACTCTCAGGCACCATGCAAACAGATTCACCTTCACTGAAAGCAAAAACCCCAAAATACTAGCATGCTAATTACTTTTTATTGGTCAAAGATGAACAGAAGGTCAAAATGGAGACTTAGCTATATTGCCAGAAACACAAGAGCTGGGGCGGGGGCGGGGGGGGAGTGTTCGACATGAGAAAAAACATTAACCTATGGCAACCTCTTTTTTTATTATCTGCTTTTCATGCTCTGTTCCAAGCTTGGGATAGTTAGTTTTCTGAAGAACCAGATGGATGTTGGTGGATATGTGACCTGCCCACAACAATTACACAACTTTATGGTGCTTTAAATCATCCCAAAGATAACAATCAAAAACAAAGTTTTGGAGCTTGTCAAAACTAGTCTAATTAAAGCAGCAAATGTGCTAGTTGGCAACTGTGTTTCTGCAATGAGAAAATTCAGACACTGCAAGGCATGCTGGGATGTTGTTAACATGATTGCTGAGAGGAAGGATAAAGAAGGCGTTCAGGAGCACAGTGGACTCGGGCTTGAGTGGTCCTGACTCTAAGACTCAAGAAAGACCAAGCTTAGGGGGGACAAAGGAAGTGGGAGAACATGGCAATTCACTTGGGTAGGAAACTCTAACCTCCGACTGACAACATTTACAATTCTGTATCTCTGGAGCTGTCCGAGGTCCTGAGAATGCAGGTTAGAAGGAAAGTTTCAGTAGCTCAGAAACTAACAGGATAGTAAAGAGGGCAAAAACATAATCCAAGCAACTTGGCACAATTATAGCAGCATATACCGCCTATTGATCCCCTATTCTGTGCCAGACAGTAGGCTTTGCGTCATTTGACACCATCAAAGAGAAACAGCCTTAAACACAACTTTCTGTACTGACCCCTGCCCACACCTCCTAACTCATTCAAATGAGCATCCTTAGGACAATTTCCACATGCCAAGCATATTGTTGAGAATTTTATACAAATTATCTTATGAGCCACATAAATACAAGGCTGGATCCCAGAAGCCATGTTTTACCACCTGGCCTGACCTTCCTGGAAGCAAATTATTGTACTGAATACTTTACTCTAAATGGGCTAATGATAATTCCTTTCCTGGGAATTTGGATCTTAATCTGCTATTTTTGTTTCATTCTGTGTCTTGAACAAAGGAGACAAAAACTAGAAATTTTTTGTGGTCTTGAGGACTGAGAAGCAAGTAATTCAGACTGCAGTGAGAATTACTCAAATAAATATGCCCTCAGTCATGTCCCACTCTTTGTGATCCCATGGACTGTAATCTACCAGGCTTCTCTGTCCATGGGATTTTCCAGGCAAGAGTACTGGAGTGGGTTGCCATTTCCTTCTCCAGGGGATCTTCCTGACCCAAGTATCAAACCCAGGTCTCCTGCATTGCAAGCAGACGCTTTACCCTCTGAGCCACCAGGGAAGCCCCAAATAAATATGCAGAAAGAAGCAAAGATGAAAGATAGAAAATCTTTCAGATTTCTTATAGTTCTACAAGCTCATACCAGAGGCCTAGCTATATCCTTTCCTCCCTTGGGAATTCATCAAGTGTCCCTAAAACTTAAAGACAAATATTCCCATTTGGTTAAACTAGTCTAAGTGAGTCTCTTTTCTGAAAACTAAGAGTCCTAACTAAGGCATCCCCAAAAGACACCTAGATGGTACACAGGGATTCACAGCAGTCTTTCAGATGAAGGAAGACTGGACTCTCACCTACCACACAGTTGAACTCTTTACACTACCTTTCCTGACACTCCCTCTGGACATCCTCACATTGCACTCCAGCCAAATGGAATGACTGCAAATTATTTAAACTCTCCTTTCTGCCTATTATCTACCTGAATAGCAAATGTTGATCCTTGTGCTTAAAGACCCCTTCCCTCCTTGGTCTGGTACACTTGTATCTATCATGCAAGACTCAGCTCAAAAGCACCTCTCATGGGACTTCCCTGGTGGTGCAGTGGTTTTGAAAATCCTGACTGCCAAGGCAGGTGACACAGGTTTGACTCCAGGTCAAATTCAGAGCAGAGCAACTGAGCCGGGGCACCTAGAACCTATGCTGTCTTGTAGCAGAGAAGCCCACACACCACAATGAAGAGTAGCTCCCAATCACTGCAACTAGAAAAAGCTTGCATATAGCAACAAAACCCATTGCAGTCCAAAACATTAAATAAGTAAATAAACATTAAAATAATAATAATAATAAAAGCACTTCCCAGACTCAAACACAGGTCTTATGTCTCCCACTGAGGTTCCATGCCAGTGCAGCTGGCTGTTCCAGGACACCAGCCTCCTGCCACGTTGCAGATCCTCCTTCTGTGCACAGTTTTCTTACTGTTAACATGAGGGTCTCCCCGACCACATTCAGCAGCAGGGACCAAGTCTCTCATCTCTTTATCTCCAGATAAGAGATAGGCAGAATGCCTAGCACTTAGCAAGACCAAGAGTAATGTTTTCTTTGTTTGAATAAACATTAAAATCAACATGTTTGGCTTTGTACATTTCTTCCAGTACCGTGAAAGATGGTTGAAACCTGGGGCAGTGGAGGGAAAACGACCTGACTGGAATCTCATTCCATCGTGGGGTAGTTGGATTGAGAAGAATTTCAGGGATTAGCCAGAAACAGGGTCTTTGCTGCTGGCCAAACTTCCCCCTACCTTACGCCTGAAACCTCCTCTGTTGCCCCTTTATAGTTCAGTCTCCACACAGCAACCAAGAGTGATCTTTCTGGAAAATGTAAATCAGATTATGACATTATTTAGCTTCCATTGCCTCCAGAGTAAAAATCCAAATATTTTACAGCAATCTGTCCCAAGTGCATCTCTCTCACTTCATCTTCTCCCCTCACTGTTTTACGAACATTTGCTTTCTTTCCATTGTAACTTAACCAAGCTGGAACCTGTTGGCTTCCTTTTTTTCCCCTCAAACCACATTTTCAAATGACTAAATCTCATCCCAAATAGCATCTTTTCAAAAAGTCTATCCTGTCTCTTTGGTCTAAAGTAGTCTGACCGTTCTACCATCTATCTCCCTCTTTTGTTGGCTTTATATCTTTAATCATCTTAATTATTTTGAGGATTTGTTGCTTTGCACCTTGAGTCACTCTTTCCTTTCTAGAATGTAAACTCTTTGAAGACAGAGACCATGTCTCTCTTGTTCATTGCTGTACATCAGGACCCAGGAAAGTGTGACAAATAGACAGTGAGTACACACGGAATAATGGAGTACATGTGTGTTCCCGTGTTGACTGTCCTTTTCTATTGGGATGACTATGGGGAAAAAATCATTCATGTTCATGTCCTCTGAGTCTGTTTTCTTATCCATAAAAATTAAGGACCCTAGTAAGCAATTCCATCTGATTTTTAAATGGCACGTTACCATCTATGATGGTGGGCCTTTGGGGGACATTAGAATAAGGGAACTTGCCCTTGGATGACTTTTTAATGACAGCCCTTTAATGCAAACACTGACGTTACAGAGCGTGATACCAAGGTTGATCAGCACACGTCCAGTTAAAGTGTATTTATGCTAAGTGGAAATGAAACTCAATCATTGACTTTATAATTATCTCTGGGGCTTTCTAGAGCATCCACTCTGTCCATTTTACAGCCTGGAAATTGCATCATAAAATTAATGTATCTGTGTTCCTTCCCTCAAATTTGTCTCCATCCACCAACCTATGCAGAAAGGGAGTGTCTGGGTTTACCTAACATTATTGACAGCCTTGCTCTTGGGTCCCTGGCCCTGGTTTATCAGAGAGGGTAAAAGTTCAAGCCCAACTCAACTACTGTATATTTTCTGTCCTCCTTCCCAAGAAGTCAATTAGGCTTTCAGGGGGAAAAAATGGTTGTCAGAGACTCAGTTCTCCCAACATTTAGCAGAGAGAGTATTTTAAAAGATAAATGGATTGCAACCAAGATTGCTTCTCCCCTTACTATATGTATTTCTTCATTCAATGTATCTAACCTCTTTAAATATAGTTTAGCTAATTCCACACTATAAGTTTTTTTTTCATAATATTTTGAAATTATTTCTCCACTGTCTTCTTGACCCCATTGTTGAGACATTTAATGCCAAGGTGATTTGTATTCCTTAGGGTTTGTGCTCTCTTCTCTCTCTAGAAACTTTGAGAAAGAGGAAAGCCTGGTATTAAGACTCCCAACTCCAAAGCAAGAGACTGCAGGCTTCAAGAGCCATCTTATCCAAGCCCTGGCTATGAGATCTTGGAGAATTTCCTCAAAACACTCAAAATATTTACCTCCTCAAACTTGAATTTGAATTATAGTGGGTTGCATACAAAAACAAGTTACTGAACTTATGAAGGAAGCAAGTCAACTACCCCACATGCATGCGTTAATGCTGCTGTTCTTCCCTCTTAGACCTGGTAATGAGCAGAAAACCATAACAGATTTCTTATTAGGGCTTCCCAGGTGGCTCAGTAGTAAAGAATCCTGCCAGTGGAGACGATGCAAGAGACACAGGTTCAATCCCTGGGTCAGGAAGATCCCCTGGAGAAGAAAACTGGCAACCCACTCCAGTATTCTTGCCTGGAAAAAAAATCCCACGGACAGAGGAGCCTGGCAGGCTACTTGCGTCCACAAAGAGTGGGACATGACTGAGCAGTTGGGCACACACACAAAGAAAATCAGTGGTCAGAGAAATGGAAATACATGAGGACTGAGGCAGAGCTTGTAAGGATCTTGTCCATAGTCATGTGCTGGGGTGATGATGCCTAGTAGCATCAGGCCAGAACAGAGAATAAATAACTCCAATAGCAGAGGGCACCAGGGCGAGACCCAGACCATGGAGCAAAGCTGGTCCTCGGAGCTGATGAGAGCACAGTGACACAGCTGAAGCCCCACGTGCATGCATGGACTCTCTCTAACTCTTCCAGATGGAGAATCTGCAGTGACCGTGACTTGGGTTCAGATCCCCGTTCTGTCACCCTATTTGGTTATGGCCAAGTAATATAACTGCTCTATGCCTCTGTTTCTTCATCATAAAGTAGGGCCTGCTGTGAGCATCGATCAAGCACCTACCCTAAGCCAGCTGCTGTTCATGAGGAGTCAGCCATGGCCTCTAACCTCCAGGAGCTCACACTGACATAGACAGACAAGCAGACGGACAATTACAATAAGGTGACAAGGCTATGGTAGAGGCCAGCTCAAGCGAGGAGTCACGGATGGCTTCTTCATAATCCTGCACTGCAATCTCTTTTTCCATTGATCTCTCAGCCCGAAATCAATTGCTAACTCAAGCTTTCAATAATCACAGCACAATGCTATTATAGCAGCTATTTAGGGACACACGATCAACCCAGAATTTCACCCACGTGTCCTTTTTTGTGCTTAACACAAAGGGCTCTGGCATGCGGGTAAAGGACTGAGTTCCCCCCTCTCCATCTCGAAGATGTCCTTCTGACCTTGGCTTCTGTCTTGAGCAAAGTGACCAGAGCCCAAGGTAGGCTGAGAGCTTTCCCGTGTCCATGGAGAGTTGGGAGAGGGCAGGGGTGGCAGGACCATGCCAGGGGAAATGGTACCAGTGGTTAGGATGGCTCCAGCATGGAATGGTCATTTTCAAGGCCCACAGAGAGTTAAAGGGACCCTGGTGAATGGGCAGTTGGTATGGCATAGGATCATCCTCTGTCTGAGGACTTGGAAACCTAACCAGGAAAAGGACAATAGTAAGCCTTGCTTCAGGCATCCCTGGTGGTTTAGTGGTTAAGAATCCTCTTGCTAATGGTGGAGACTCGCAGCTGGGAAGATCCCCTGGAGAAGGAAATTGTAACCCACTCTAGTATTCTTTCCTGGAAAATCCCACGGACAGAGGATCCTGATGGGCTACAGTCCCTGCAGGTCCCAAAAGAGTCAGACACAACTTAGTGACAAAAAAGTAACAACAAATGTTTGCTCCATCTCTGTCTCCACCATCACAACAAGTACAGAGCCCCAGGACATATTTGTCAAATGAATTAATGAATAAGTTAATCAAAAGACAAACAAAAAATGGATTCCTCCAAGCCTGCAGGTAAACTTTCAAAGGCAAGATTTAAATGTCTCTTGGTCTTGTCAAGAGAGTGTGCACTCAGATGGTGGGCTGGGACTGTAGGAGCATCAGGAACAGGCCCTGATCTTAGCATTTTAAAAAAAGGGAGTCAAGTAGGATCCCATTATCTGTGCCTTCCAATCAGAATGAGCGAACAGAGCAGGTCTCTGTGGTCTGTCCTGGGTCTGAAGGTGCATCTGGGAGGCAGGGGTGATAACACAGACCTGGGCACAGGATTCCACACCCTGAGGTCCAGACAGTCGCTCTCGATGCTCCGTGCAAGCACATGCATTTTGCATTGAGACAACTGCAGTGTCCTGTGAAGAGGCTGAAGTTATTTGGCTAAACCAGTGGGTGTGACATAGGACGAGCCACGGGCCCAGGGTTGGAAGAAGCTGGGCTGCAGTCCCAGCTTGGTTTCTAAGTGAGGGACGATGGCAAGGTGCTCAGCCTCTCTGAGCCTCAGTTTCCTTGTCTGTAAAACAGGGATAAGAAGATTTGCAGCAACGTGGATGGACCTGGAGATTATTGTACTTAGTGACGTAAGTCAGACAAAGACAAACACTATATGATATCGTTTGAATGTGGAATCAAAAAAATAACACAAACGAATCTAAAAGAGAAACAGAGTCACAGACACAGAAAACAAACTTATGGTTACCGAAATGGGGGAGATTAAGAGTACAGGATTAACAGATACACACAGCTAACAATTCAATTTCTTCACATTGAATCCCACTTAATGCTCTGCGGGCCGTTCACTAAATTTTGTCTTAAGGAACACGGATCACACAAGTGTGTCTTGGACACACCACACGTTCAGTGAATGCTCCTCGAGTTGATTTACAACAGAATGTATGATTTTACTGCCTCGGGGATGTCATTCAGAAGACTTTGAAAAACCCTTCTGTATAATTAGTGAAAATGGTTGGGTACCTTAAGGAAACATCAGTGCATAAGGGCTGAAGAGGACGTTGCTTCCAGAATGCAGATTTCAAAACAGTTTCCTCATTAGATCACCGTATTCTAACTTACAAAATTAGGGAAATGGGAATTATTAGGCTCATCACCCATGTGAGGAAGCCCCCACTACCAGAAGTCATAGACTCCCAGATTTCCAAAGTTCATGCATTTGGTGGGAGGTTGAAGACAAGCTTGCCTAAACCTTGAGGGATGGAAAGCTGATTCTATATGCAACGTGTCAGACAATTTGTAGGACCTCAAGCCACAACCGCCCCCTGCCCATCCATTAGTGGGGCTTCCCTGGTGGCTCAGCAGTAAAGAAGCCACCTGCTAATGCAGGAGACACAGGTTCAATCCCTGATCTGGGAAGATCCCCTGGAGAAGAAAACGGTAACCCACTCCACTAATCTTGCCTAGGAAATCCTATGGACAGAGGAGACTGCTGGGCTACTGTCCATGGGGTTGCCAAAGAGCTGGACACCACTTAGCGACTGAACAATAAAACCATCTGCTAAGGGACCATGTGTTCAAAGTGACTTTTCAAGTTATCGAAAATACCACCCTACCTATACAGGTCTATAACGCAGAAGGTGCTGCCCTGCACAGCCAAGGAGATCCCGGGGAAATAGAGAGACAGATCCAGACAGACAGGAAGCAAACAGACTGAAGTCACATTGATTTCTTCACTCTAATTCAGCTCAGCAAGTGAACGGCTCAAAGACCTTTAACACTGACAAAGAAGATGCGTCCTCATGTTAACTGGGGTATTTGTGTAAGGTGCCTTCCCTCTCCCTGGGTGGCCCACCCAGCTTTCAGAGGCAGAGGCACTCTCCAGAAGAGCAGACTGCCTCTGAGCTGAAGCTCTGAAGATTCTTGAGTGTCTGGTGCAGACATACCTAGGTTCAGATTCCAACATCCCTATATGCTCTTTGGTAAAGTTAAACAAATCTCTGGGCTCCACCTACGAAATAAGGCAGCAGTAATTGTCCATGCAACTGTATCCTTTTACTAGGGTTGTCCAAGAGCTCTGTACAATTATACATGCAATTGCTAGATAATGTATGTTTGTGAATCAGGGTCATTCGACTCCTTCCCTACCACGCCCTTGCTGTGCGACCTTTGACAATGTCTTTGACCTTCCCGGCTTTCATTTTCCTCAGCTGTAAAGTTGGGGAGGATAATCGCATCTCAGGCAGGGTTGATATGAAGATTAAATGGGATTCTATGTACAGCAACTAGCCCAGTGCCTAGCCTGTAGAAGGCACCCAAACAATGTCAGCTATTCACAATAATAACTGCACTGTTTTTATTATTATCACCAGTCTGTGGAGGAGACAGACCTATAAATAGTGGTGATAAAGCACAGCTCACACAGTCTTAGGGAACTCCAGGGCAGAGGGACCAAAGCCGGGCATCTGAAGGACAAGCGCCCCACAGGTTGGGGGCGGGCCTGAGAAGCAGGAGGAGAAAAAAGGAGAAAGGAAAAAGTAAGGAATGTGAGCACTGAAACTGGGAGACGGTTGAGCATTGATGAAATGTCAACATTTTTAAATTCCACTTAAATGTCACATACACACATGCATGTGCACGCACGCACACCCGAAACCCTAAACTAAAGAAAGCAAAACAAAGGACTCTGGAAACAAGTTGATAAATGTAAGTAACGCATCCAGAGCAATAACAGTTATTTTGAATGATGTGCAGGGAAGACAGTAATCAAGGCTCACAGATTCCTGACCTCACAGGATGAGCCTGCACTTTGGGGCCAACAGCCGGGGTCCTGTTTGCAGCTCCCCATTAATGACATCATGAAGTCATCCTGGACCTCAATTACCTCATCTTGTCTTAAAGAACTACAGAGAGGGACTTTCCTCGTGGTCCAGTGGTTAAGAATTCTCCTTCTAATATAAGGTAGGTGGGTCTGCCCACATGCTTCAAGGCAACCTAGGCTGGACGCTGCAACTAGAGAAGCCGTGGCACAGCAACAAAGACCCAGCACGGCCCCCCACACAAAAACATTACAAAGAAAGCATGGAAAGCCCCCAGCAGAGTATCCGGCACACAACAGATGCCCAGTAAATGATACAGCTATTAATGACGGCGAATACCCACATAGGATCTGCTAGCCACCAGTTTCCAGCACTTGAAATACTCACTCGTTCATGTGTCATGATCAACCCCTATGAGGGAACTACTACTGTTTTTCCTCTTTTACAAAAGACAAATAGAAGCACGGGAAGGTGACTAACTTGTGGAAAGTCACACAGCTAGTCGGTGGCAGAGCTGGGGCCCAAATTCAGGCAGCCTTGACTTTTACCTCCATTGCCTTTTCCCTCGTAGTAGCAGTGGCCACAGAGGCTCACCCGTTAGAATCACAGGTTCTAAAAAGAAAAAGCCTAGGACTTTATTTGTTCAATAAACATTACTGAGGGCATTTTCTGGGCCAGGTGTCATGCTAAGTACTAGGTATACAACTATGAGGGAAACAGGTAAATTTCTCCCATAAATTCATTGTCCTTAGAATTCCTAATAGCAGGGAGAAAAAGGAAAGAAGCCACAGTGGTACACCAGAGCCAGCTCACATGGGCTTGCAAGAGCCAATTACTAAATTTTCAGGAAGTTTGCAAGTTGATTGTTAAATCTAGCCTTCATGGAAAATTAAATTATACAAACATAATGATATTAACAGCAAAGATAAAAAATTATAAAACTTCACCACTTGTTAATTATGTTGCTATGGTTCACCGTATCTATGCTTAAGATAATTTGCATCTAGTGTCTGTTTGGTGGAAAATCTATCAGTGATGCTTCTAACGTCTCTTCCCGACTCTGAGTTCAATGGCATCCTATCAGTAGCTTGAAATCAGTTTAGTGGGAGTGTTTACCTTACCTGCTCTCAGGTGCAAAGCTGCAAAGTGGGAAATTCAGTCAGAGATTATTCCTTCTTTAGGAATCCCCTCTCACTGCTACCTTTTTTGTCACAGGGCCTTCACATTGTGGTGCTGGAGAAGACTCTTGGGAGTCTCTTGGACTGTAAGAAGATCAAACCAGTCAATCCTAAAGGAAATCAACTCTGAATATTCATTGGAAGGATACATGCTAAAACTAAAGCTTCAATACTTTGGCCACCTGATGCGAAGAGCCAACTCATTGGAAAAGACCCTGATGCTGGGAAAGATTAAGGGCAGGAGAAGGGGGAGACAGGATGAAATGCTTAGACAGCATCACTGATTCAACGGACGTGAATTTGACTAAACTCCAGGAGATAGTGAAGGACAGGAACCTGGCATGCTGCAGTCCATGGGGTCATAACTTACGGAATGACCAACAAAAGGGCCTCCACATAGTGCTTTTAAAAAATATTTTGTCCAGAGTTTACTGTTGTTGTTTCTAGGAGTGCAGACCCAGTACAAATGACTCCACGATTACTAGAAGCAAACTTTCAGCAAAAGATGTGTAATGCAACGAGTTCACAGAACCACAGATCTTCCTATCGTGACAGCTTAAATTCAAATAAGCAAAAAAACCCTCAAAGTTGGAAATCATCTAGTGTTTGCTAGATCAATGTTACTGAATTAAATTGAAGAACAAGTGTTGGGATCTCAGGGGCTGAATTGAACAGCTGTAACATGGTTCTAATCGATGGCTTATTGACTGTGGTCCACACTGGGGCTGCAAGAAATGTCTATGGGCCAGTCCTGAGAGTCCAAAGGTCAAAGGACCTGGGAGGATGGAATGCTTTTGCTCAGAACCAGGCTGGGAAATCATCTCCCTCCCATAACAAGTTGCCACAATTCTAACACCTTTAGGAATGTCTGAGTTCACAGATTTTAAGTGAAAAAAAAGTTGCAAGAGGCAATAAAGGAACGCTGCAGTTTGGAGCCTAGAAATATTCTAGCAGGGAATATTTCTAAGACTAGAAGACATATTCTCATAAGGAAAATGTCCCGTGTATTAGGATATCAATATATGACCACATGGGCTTCTCTGGTGGCTTAGCGGTAAAGAATCTGCCTGCCAATGTAGGAGACACAGGTTCAATCCCTGGTCCGGGGAGATCCCCTGGAGGAGAAAATGGCAATCCACTCCAGTATTCTTGCTGGGAAATCCCATGGACAGAGGAGCCTGGTGGGCTACAGTTCATAGGGATTCAAGGAATCTGACATGACTTAGTAACTAAACAGCAATAACAAGAACATATGATCATGTAAGTTATCATGCAAAATGGAGCACTTGTGAGAGTGGGAGGGGCTTCTAGTAAGAATTATGCCAGGGCTCCCAGACTGAAATGATGCTGCCACAGTCAAACTGGTATGTATAAAACCCTGAAGCTGCTGGGTGTGGTGTTTTGCGGTGATGTTGAATTCTCTCATGGGTGTATTGGAAGATGGTGTAGCCCTGATTCCTACAAGCAACAAAGTCGTGGCCAATGGAGTTGTTACCCAGTCACCTTGGGCCAGAAGGTCAGAGAGACTCTCTGTGTTCCTCATCCTCACCCATCCCTCCCTCATTTCCATCTTCATAGGGCGCCTGCATGACTCTCTGCACCTGCCAAGCAAAGGCACCAAGTGGCACCCGGAGTGGTCTTCCCCTGCCTTGCTCAGTTGGCTACTCCTTCTCACTGTCAGATCTCAGCACAACCAGACCCTCCTCGGGGCCCCAACCTCTCCACCCGATGCAGACACCTGCCCTGCGTTTCCCTGCTTCTCCTGCACTGCGATGTCTAATCTCCCACGTGCTTCCTGGTTAGACTGTGAGCACCCCCAGCCTGGGGCTGTGCCTTATTTGCCCTGGACCCAGGGCAAAAGCACAGTGAGTGGCACACAGCAGATGCTCAGTGAATTAATGAGATACAATCCGGGCCCCGGGCCAGTGGGTAAGAAAGTGGGGAGGGAGGAGGCCCTGATCACAGCGCTCCCATCTTGTAGAAGAGGAAAGCGCATGCCTTGTTACCATTAGAAGTTGGTTGGCACAGTGCCACTGCCCAGGCACACCCCCAGGGCAACACAAAAGGAAGTGAATTCCAAGTGGATGTGCCTGGCAAGACTTCCAAGGGCAGGGAGTACCTGAGCTGGCTGGGAGGAGGGGAAGGCCGCCCAGAAAACAGGAAGGACTTAGTGGCGTGGCCCTGGAGCCACGATGGCGTCTGGTGGGGGAGGACCATAGCCGGGGAGACAGGGTCAGGCGTCCCCCAGGGGGCTTCCAGGAGCCCTCCCCCAGGCTCTGCCCCAACCATCTGTGCACCAGCCAGGCCCAGTGCAGAAGCAAAAGCCACCCGTCGGCAGGGGTGAGTCAATGCAGACGCCTGGCTTGGATTTACGGTGACGCACATTGATTCTGGCTCTTGGAGGGTGTCAGCTCACCCGTAAATTAAATGATTTATCTCGAGGAGCTACAGAGATAAGTGGCTTTGCACACAAATACCTTTTCTTTTTCTACTAAGAGCACTAATGTGCTGAGGACTTCTGTGGGAGAGGTTTTAGGAAGCTCCTGCCATATCCCTGGGTCTGGCTCTGGGCAGGTATGTAGACAGAGCCAAGGTGCTCCGTCCCTGGTCTAACCTCAGCTCAGCAATGGGAGTGCCGTCTGCCTCACCTTGTGTGTTAGCTGCTCAGTCGTCTCCGACTCTTCGAGCCCACCAGGCTCCTCTGTCCGTGGGATTCTCCAGGCATGAACACTGGAGTGGGTGGCCAATCCGTTCTCCAGGGGATCTCCCCAAAAGGGATTGAACCCAGGTCTCCTGCACTGCAGGCAGATTCTTTTCCACCTGAGCCACCAGGGCAGCCCTCTGCCTCACCTTCCTAGGTGCTAAAGGATTCACTCACTCATTCATTCATTCATCAAATGTTGACTGAAGGTTTGTTGTGCTGCTCTGGGGGCCAGGGGCTGTGGATGGACACAGAGGTGGACTAGACCTAGTCCCTGCTCTCTGGAACTCACCTGACAGTGGGGGACACAGGTGGTCAATGACTGAGATGACATCATGTGCGATCCATGCTGTGAGGAAAGGGGACCAATTAATGTGAATGGTATGACCTGGGCTGAGGGTAGAGGCTATTCAGATGGGATGGGCAGGGCAGACCTCTCCAAGGAGGGCTCCTGAGCTGAGCCCCAAAGGATGAGAATGAGGTAGTCTTGCAAAGAGGAAGAGGAGGAAGGTTGTTCCAGGCAAAGAGAATTACAGAGGCATGGGAAAGCTTGGAATGTTCCAGAAACAGAAAAGAGGCCAAAGTGGACACTAAGCAGGGAAGGGAGATGGGGGTGGGATGAACTGGGAGATTGGGATTGACATACAAACACTGCTGTGTACAAAACAGATAACTAGTGAGAACCTACTATATGCACAGGGAACTCTACTCCTTGCTCTGCGGTGATCTAAATGCGAAGGAGATCCACAAAATAGGGGGTATATGGAGACATAGAGCTGATCCACTTTGCTGTACAGCAGAAACTGACACAACATTGTAAGGCAACTACACTCCAATAAAAATTTTTTAAAAAATAAATAAAGTGGCAGGAGGCTGGTGAGCAAGTGGGAAAGAGGTAAGAGAAGACCCCGCAGGCCAGTGGATGAAGTTCACATTTGACTGAAAACCTCCTAGGAAGCCAGGGAATGGCCTTGAGCAGGGAGGTGAGATGACTCTGTTTTCAGGGTGCTCTGGGGCAACACTGGAGACTGGATGGGAGGGGTCGGGCCTGGAGGAAGGAGGTTAGGGCTGGGTGGGCACCCAGGTGAGAGGTGAGAGGGCAGGAGGCCGCTCAGAGGTGGGGGAGGGGACAGGAAGTAGACAGACACCAGCTGCATTGAAGAATGCGGTCCATTCCTACTCCAGGAGAGAGATCCAGGCTGCCAGGCTTCCTGGGCTACAGCAAACACAAACCAGGCTGCCCGTGTGGAGGCCATGCAGCCCAGCCTTACAGCCTGCGGATGCTGTCCTCGGATTCCCACGTCCGGGCTGCCTCTGGGCTGAGTCCTCTGAAGCCTGAGAGGCAGCAAGCATCAAGACACACTCTGCTTGGTGGATCAGGTTTATGTTCTATGAGCCCAGGGAAAGCTCCTGGGGAAAGCACACGTTGTTCCCCTACCAAATGATCATTTCACCTAAAATCCGTCCCTGCGTAGGGTCTTTTTCCTTCTATTTAGATGTCCTATTATTTTTTATCCCCCTTTTATAATTTTTGAAAAGGATCTTTCCCGTCAGTTTTCCTATAATCAATCTTTATTTAGAAAGTGGTATTTTGGTTTGTATCCTTAGGAGTTTGTTATCAGGCTACCTGCTTATTTGGCAAAATGGCTTTCCACTGATTGGTCCCAAACGAATTGGTTTGGGGTGAACCGCCCCTATGCCAGCATCCTCCATAGGACAGCTGTTTTTCAGAGATGAGGGTACCTGCACTCTCTTTACCCACGGAGGACCCCTACCTCCAAAACAGTCTGCAGCTCCCTACGCTTCTTGATACCTGTGCTGGAAGAGACACTCTTTTTCTTTTTTCTCATTCCCTGATAACGCATCAAGAGAGACTAAAGTTGGAAATCCAGTTCCTGGTACTGAAACAGTGGGTACAGGTGTTGGGACTCAGGCTTTGGAAGGAGTCAGCCCCAAGGCAGCCAAGGTCACGTGGGGAGGGGGCAAAGCCCTTCCGTCAGGCAGAGAGAACAGCTGGGAAAAAAAAAAGAGGAAAATGAAAGAAGGTGGGGAGAGGGCCAACTACTGACAGGAGAGCACCAAGGAAGGAGAAGAGCCCGCCCAGGCTGGGCTCAGGTCGTCTTTGGCAAATGTTAAGGTGCAGGGGCAGGCATCTCGGGGCCACTCCTGTCTCCTGATCAAAAGGCACTTTCATCATCACAGCACAGAACAGTCCAGGAGCTGAATGGTGGCAAATTGATTCTCAGCTCTGTGTGTGTAATAGCCGACCATTAATAATTCATGCCGCAGCGAGATGACGAGAGTCGGCGCTGTCATCAGCGCCCTCCCCCAGCCACCAGCACCTGCTCCCTGCCACCGACCCCTTTGGGGGACCGCGGTCCCTCTCTCTGCCTGGGACCAGAAGCGCTGGCCTGCTGTATCATGCCGTGCCTGACACGCCCGTGACAAATGCTGACATCCTGCGTCAAGCGTTTCCTTCCAACCACCCCAAATCAGACGGGCTACAATGTGGCGATTTATCCTCCTCCCCATGTCCTCAGCCTCACCCCTGCCCCTCGGAGGATGCAGGCCAGCTGCACAAGTCCCCGGGTGGCAGCTTAACTCCCACTGGCCTCTGCCCCAGAGCAGCAGATGAACCCATGTGGGCCTGGACATCCAGCCGTGGGACCAGCTTTTGCAATGTCTTCAGGCCACTGGGCAGGTTTCAAAGGGGATGATGAAGTCTATGTTATTTCCCTCCTCCTGCCCCTCACAACCCTAATTTTTGGTGCAGGTTGTCCTGGCACATCCCCAGACAGCCGTCTCCATTCTTGCCTGAGAAGAGCGTCAGGACGCCTCCCATCCCTTCTCCACTCCACTCCTCAAAGTGGCCCCACACGTTCTCATGGTGGTGACCACGCAGTCCCCGTGGTGGGGAGGGCAGCTGTGACTCAGCCCCCCGCCCCCAGCTGGTGCACCCCTCTCATCTCACCCCATGTCAGGGCGCTTACAGGTCAATGCAGCCCATCATCTCACCCCATGTCAGGGCGCTTACAGGTCAATGCAGCCCATCATCTCACCCCATGTCAGGGCGCTTACAGGTCAATGCAGCCCATCATCTCACCCCATGTCGGGGCGCTTACAGGTCAATGCAGCCCACAATAAATCAAACCAAGACCATAAAGCAGGGTCACTGCAGGCGCCCCGGGAATCTGGAGATCCAGAGACGGTGAGCACCACTCACCGGACCCCATGCTTCACACCATCATTTCTTGGCGCTGCTTTTCTTTCCCCATTTACCTCCTGAGGGTATTCATGTTTTTATTCAATAACTATGGAACCCTTACAATGTGCCAGGCACTGTGCACCAGGCGCTGGGTGGGTGAAGCAGAGAGCAGAGTGCAGCCCCTGGAGCTTGGGTTCTAGTGTGAGGGGAAGAGAGGGGCAATAATCACAACATAGAGATGTGGATGCCGACAGAGATGCAGGTACAGATGTTAGCACTGAGTTGGGGGAGGGTGCAAATGCATCACAAGACCCCTTCACTCCCTTTATGGATGCTATCTCTGATAAAGAGTCTTCAATTCTGCACCTGAAACCAACACACATTTTTAAAAATGGTTAAAAGAAAGCAATGCTCACATTGCCATTTTCTGACCACGTGTCCCACCAAGAAGAACGTAGCTTAGCTGCACTGGTGCAGAATGAAGACATTTCCTCACCTCCAGTCTCCCTCCCCCAAGCTCCCCAAGCCTTAGACCACCCTTCTTCATTATCCCTAAATATCCCAGCCCCTCACCTTCAGGGAAATGGGTTTGAAATTTGTTCCTGAATCTCCTGGCTTGGCCGCCTCATGAATACACCTTTTCTCTGTTGCACACCCTGGTGTCTCTGTGTTTCGTTTACTGAACGTCAGGCAAACGAGCCTGGTGGGGTCACAGGAGGGGCAGCAGGGAGCTGGGAGGCTGGAAGGAGGAGGAGGTGCTGGGAGGTCGTGGCCTGAGCAGGGACTCAGCCCCACGGATGGAGGGGCCATGGTAGACCAGAAGGAATTGTGCACCCTAATCGTATCTTCACAGGCCCCTCCGGCAGCTGGGCTGAAAACGACCATGAAGAGCAACAGCAGGAGAAGGGAGGTGAGCCAGTGGGGAGCAGGACCAGGCCAGGTGGCGCTGAGACCCAGCAGGTAGCTGGGAATGGTGCCTGGGGACAGCCTCTGGGTGCTACTCTTACAGGGAAAAACCTGTTCCTTTAATCTTTGCTTCCAGTTGTTCTGTTGCTTTTGTTCACTAAAAGGACACTGTCTATTCGTAACAGCCTGCCTGGGGAGCCCTGCCCCTCCGCCTGAAAGTTAACACATCTCCTCCTCAAGGCCGTTCCAGGAGATATTTGCAAGATCAATGGCCTTTTTACTTTACTTCCTCCCCTCTCTGTTCTGTAAAAGAAACTGGCATACAGACCCCAATAAGATGGTTATTCGGAGACCTTAATCTACCATCTTGACCACCTGCTGGCTTTCCTTGCCCGATACACTTGTCTTTCTACTTGTCTACTGAGTGTGTTCCCCATGGAGTCTCACACATGCACTCCAACTTATTGGTTGTCGTTTGGTGAGCAGAACGATCTTTTTTTTTTTTTTTTTTAATTTTGTATTTTGTACTGGGATATAGCCAATTAACAATGTTGTGACAATTTCAGGTAAGTAGCAAAGGGACTCAGCCATACATTCATGTATCCACTCTCCCCTAAACTTCCCTCCCATCCAGACAGCCACAGAACATTGAGCAGAGTTCCTTGTGCTGCACAGTAGGTTCTTGTTGGTTATCCATTTCAAATAGAGCAATGGGTACATGTCCATATGTGTCCATCCCAAACTCCCTAACTATCCCTTCCCTCTTCCCACCCACTCCCCACACCCTGCTCCTGCCGCCTCTGCAACCATAAGTTCATTCTCTAAACCAGAGCGAGCTTGACTCAGCAACACTTCTACAGGGAGAGTGATGAGTGGGCTGATGGGCTGGATGTGGGGCAAATAGACGCCTCTCCTCCCGACAGAACCTATGCCGTCCACTACACCTGGAGGTGGTGCTGTCTGCTGCCCACAGCTCACTCCCGGGAGGCCCCGGGCACCAGACGAGCTCTGCCCTGGGTGTTGCTGCTTCTGCTTGTCCCCAGGGCTAGGTGGACAAGATGACCAAATGGGCCTTCCCGTGCTAAGGGCCTACTGTGCGCATGGCTTGGCCAGGCCCTTCCCTGAGGACCCTAGGCCATTCTTCACGACTGACCTCTGCTGAGTCCCCCAGTTCACAGATGGGTGTCTTGGCATCTCAAACTAGCATGGGTGGGGTTAACCCTGCAGGGTCTTGGCCCCGAGAGCTGGCAGGCAGCCAGCGAGGCTCACACCTGGGCCACACAACTCTGAGCCACTTCTCTTCTCCCTTAAGAGAATTCTGGTTTCCTCTCCCTTGGTCCTGGTACAAGGCTGTGAGCCTCTCCTGGCTCAACTCTTTCACTGACTCACAAAGACACCTTCTGCCGTTCCTTCCCCGAGTCTTCCCTTGGTTTTAAGTCTTTGAAAAGGAGTGATTTTATAGGAATAATATAGATTCTATAAACTTTTTTATAAAACAAACTATATGTTTATGCTTACATAGATACATTGAAAATAAATCCATAAAAGGTAAACAGTTTTGTTCTCTAGAATTTGTATTTTCTTCTCTGTCCTTTTCTGTACTTCTCCAAATTCCCTGCCATTTATAAGAGGCATTATTGCACCAGGTTTACGAACATGGAGTCTGGGACCGGGAGGCCTGGATTCATATCCTTGGCCCCACAGACTCCTCTGATCTGCGGCCAATCCTCAGCCTCTTCTTTCTCTTCTCCAAAATGGGGTCATACGAACACCTCGGCCACTGTGTTAGGGCTGTTATCAGGACCAGTGAGGTGGGGCCAGGGAACTGCGGGTGGTTCTCCGGTGAGCCCTCCAAGCTGAGTGAGTGACAGGTCTCACGATGGCCTTGACTTGCTGTAAAATCACAGGGTGCAGAGCATTTTCAGAGAAATATTTTTAAAATAATTCAAGAGCCAGGGTAGGGACAGGAGAATTAAAGCTCGTTCTAATCTTTAAAGCCTGTGAATCCGAGGCTTCTGCACCACAGACATTTTCAAAGCTTCCTGGAATCTGTCTTCATTTGGTGCCTAGGCACAGGGGAGATGACAGACAGGCCTGCGGCCAGAGTCAATTAACAAGTCAGCGATATGAGGAGACGTTCCTCGGGCAAGAAGCAGGGCTTCCCTTGCTGTGTCGTGTGGGTGGGGGCTTCGGAGATGGGGGTGGGGGTGGTGTGTGTGTGTGTGTGTCTGTGTGATGTATGCAATATGAGGTGGGTGTGTGTGTGTGTCTCTTTCTCTGTGTGTGGTGTGGTGGTGCAAATGTGGGTCTCCAGGGATTGCACAAAAGTAAACAAACACACAAAGTTGGAGTGCACATGTGCGACTCCATGGGGAAACACTAAGCAGACTATTTCCCTCCACAGCCAGGGAAGCTGACGGTGTGTCTTGGCTGCAGAGGCCAAGTGCACGTCCAAGGGAGGAAAAGACGCAGGCTCTCCGTGCTGACCTGACGGGGTGCTGGCAGTGACACGGGCCAGGCGCCGTCAGGAGACCAGAGGCAGGAAAAGCCAGCAGGATGAGAAAGGCCTCAGAGGGTGGGGATAACGCTGGGCCACAAAGAACGCTTGTTGTTTAGTCACTAAGTCATTACTGACTCTTTGTGACTTCGTGGACGGTAGCCCACCAGGCTTCTCTGTCTATGGGATTCTAGAGGCAACATACTGGAGTGGGTTGTCATTCTCTCCTCCAGGGGATCTTCCCGGACCAGGGACTGAACCCACGTCTCCTGCACTGGCAGGCGAATTCTTTACCGCTAAGCCACCAGGGAAGCCCAACAAAGAACACACTTCTGGTTCAATGGGAATCTGAAGTCCGGGTCAAAATTCACATCCCTGTCTGATACGGGCTGGGGGTGGGGTGGATCAGTTAGAAGTTGGGGGATCAGGTCAGACCAATGGAGCACAGGATTAACAACAGAGAGCCTATATTTAGAGAGGACATTTTCCCAGCTTCTCTGGGAGGCACGACCAGATCAAACTGAACCTAAAACCCTGGCTGAGGTAGAAAGCATTCATTGCTTTTGTAAGCCCAAGGAAGATCATCCAACTTAATTAAGATGGGCTCACCCTGGGCCCATCCCTGTTAGTAGCAGGAAGACAGCAGGGAGTGGGAGGAGGGAATGGGGTGCAAAGGGGGAGTGTCCTCTGGGTAGAGCAAGAGTCCCCCCAGTGAAGGGTCTGCTCAGTGTTCCTTGGGGTCCAGGCTCCAGGGTCTGCTGTCTTGGACAGCAGGGAGCAGAGCAGCATCTTAATTAATCCGCAGAGAGCGCCTTGACCTCCGCATCACCCTCTGTTCTCAATCACTCAATCCTTCTAATTTCCCAGCAATTTAATTAAAGGATCTTCCCTTTTACAAGAATGTCTCATTTTCCTCGGAGAAGCAGTAAAAGAATCCAGAGTCTCTAGAGTTGCTTCCCTATCAGAACAGAAAGGAGCCAACACAACGACTCAGATATCCCCCAACTCCACACCCCGTCTCCCACTCACATCCCATTCCCCATTCCACCCCCACCCCCCACCCGATAACCAGAGCAGGAAATCGAGGCCCAGGAAGAAGAGGGGTCATCTCAAAAACCAGTGGCAGACTTGGATCATGACAAACCCATCCCCTCCATCTCCCCTCCGTCCACTCCATGAAGGGCTGGAATCTTCAACCAGTGACTCCAGTTTATTCCTCTTTAAAATGGCATGGTGCCCATCAAAGTTAAATTCGAGTGCAAAAGTGTTTGGTTGCTGGACATCAACATTGAGACAAATGCCTTTGCAGTTCCTAAGAATCTGGCCTAGTAGACCCAGGCACCTAGGACAGGGGTCAGTTAACAGCAGCCTGTGGGCCCCATCTGGCCTGCCACCTATTTTTGCCAATAAAGTTTTATTGGAACACACACATTTGTACACAGTTACCATACCATCTACAGCTGCTTTCAGGTGTCATGGGCAGAGGTGAATAGTTTGCTAGAGAGACTAGGTGGCCCACAAGGCCTAAAATATTAAACCCCAGGTGAGAGTCTGTGATCTCATCAAGAAGCCTCCCAGGGCTGGAGGAGTCAAAATACCTTCCCTGAGAAATCAGAGTAATAATAGCTATGGTACATAGGGTGCAGGCTGCATGCCAAGGAAACCAGAGGCTGGCTGTTAGAACGCTGCCACGGGGAACTCTCTCGCTGACCCCATGCGTGGGTGAGAACATCCCCATGCACAGAGGAGCTCACAGAACCTCAGGGGGGCTGAGGGACCCCAGAGACCACGGAGCTGTGAGCCAAAGACAGAGCCTTGCTCCACATTCCCCTGGCACCAGCTCCTCCACATGGGGCGATGTCCTCAGTGGTCCTCCAGCCCCAACCCTGTGCCCGGTGGTAGGGAATGGACACCCAGACAGTGGAAGAGACCTCCGAGGCCGCTCAGAGATGGAGAAAAGCCCAGGGCTCCTGGCTCCCTACGCAGAGATCCATGCATCCCGTCGGACTGGGCTAAGGTGATGTGGAGGCCGGAATGACGCAGCACCCGCTCCGAGTCGGGTGAGGCACTGAGCAGGTGAGGGCATGCATGCCAAGTTGCTTCAGTCGTGTCCGACTCTTTGTGACCCCATGGACTGTAGCCCTCCAGGCTCCTCTGTCCATGGGACTCTCCAGGCAAGGATAATGGAGTGGGTTGCCGTGTCCTCCTCCAGGGGATCTTCCCGACCCAGGCATTGAATCCGGGCCAGAGTTCTTACATCTCCTGCGTTGGCAGATGGTTCTTCACCACTAGCACCACCTGGGAAGCCCCGTTACTGCTGCTGCTGCTGCTAAGTCGCTTCAGTCGTGTCCGACTCTGTGCAACCCCATAGACAGCAGCCCACCAGGCTCCCCCGTCCCTGGGACTCTCTAGGCAAGAACACTGGAGTGGGTTGCCATTTCCTTCTCCAATGCATGAAAGTGAAAAGTGAAAGTGAAGTCACTCAGTCGTGTCTGACTCTTTGCGACCCCATGGACTGCAGCCTACCAGGCTTCTCCGTCCATGGGATTTTCCAGGCAAGAGTACTGGAGTGGGGTGCCAGCACCTTCTCTGTGGGAAGCCCCACTAAGCAGGTACCAAACCTAATGTTCAGCCACAGAAGAGTGACCAACACAAGTTCAGTATCCCGCTTTTCAGATGAAGATACTGGGGCTCAGAAATAGAAAGGGCTGTGTCCCAGGGCACCCAGCTAGCAGAGCCCACGCATGGACACAGGTTCCCGCAAGCCCCAAGTCTGTTTCTTCCCTCTGCCTCAGGCTTCCAGGTGAACTGGAGACAGCAGCAGAGAAAGTCATGACCCCCTTCTGCTCTCTGGGGGCTGTCCTGATCCTCTGAACCCACTGTGTACCTGCCTAGCACCCAGCCCGGCTCAGGGGCTTGTCATCCAGGAAGCTCCTGGCTCCCCCTGCTGGTGTTGATCCCACAGCCCCACCTCTCTGACTTAAAAACCTGCTCTGGCTCAGTTTTCACTCCCCCCTGCCTGGAGCTTGCAGGTTACAAAGAGATTCCACAGGCTTTGGCCCAAGTGACACGCACGCAGACTACACGAGGGTGAAGGAGGGCTGGAGACAAAGGGCTTTGGAGCTGGGCATGCCTGCATTCAAATCCCCACGGGCCACCAGCAGCCAGGGCAACGTCCTCCTGGCCTCTTTTCCCTCATACAATTACTGGGGAGAAAAGTAACAGTCAAGAAGTATTTGTTGAGCATCTTCTGACCTCCTGCCCTACTAAACTTTGGGTATGCAGACGCCTGACTGTGTGACGCTGGCCAGACCTGACTTCAGTGTCTTGTATATTTTATTCTGAAAACCAAGGAGGCTAAATTGGATCAAGGCTCTTAGCTTAGTATCCATGAAGCTCCTGTGTGTGTGTGTGTGTGTGTGTGTGTGTGTGTGTGTGTGTGCTCAGTCATGTCTCTTTATGACCCCATGGACTGTAGCCCACCAGGCTCCTTTGCCCATGGGGTTTTCCAGGCAAGAGGACTGGAATGGATTGCCATCTCCTTCTCTAGGGATTTTTCTGACCCAGGAATCAAGCCTGTATCTCCTGCATTGGCAGGCTGATTCTTTTAGCACTGAGCCACCAGGGAAGCCCTGCTCTGTCCTTTCTGATTATCATAAACCAGGGAGTCAGCTGTGGCCTCTCCCAGGCTCTGGGGCTCCTCTGGTGGTAACCCACCCTCCAGCCACTAGATCATTCATTCACACATTCAACACAGTTATGAGAGAAGACGATGACAATAATCGTGGAAAGTGAAAGCTGTTCAGTCGTGTCCAACTCTTTGTGACCCCATGGACTGTATGGTCCACGGAATTCTCCAGGCCAGAATATTGGAGTGGGTAGCCTTTCCCTTCTCTGGGGGATCTTCCCAACCCAGGGATCAAACCCAGGTCTCCCACATTGTAGGCGGATTCTTTACCAGCTGAACCACAAGGGAAGCTCCAATAATTGTAGGGATGGTAATAATTAACCCAGCTCGGAAGCTTGTGCTGCATTAGGAGATGAACAGGCTCACCTTTTCTAAGCCTCACAATGACTTAGTGAGGAAGGTGCTCTTGTGATCTCCATTTTAGAGATGGAAAAACTGAGGCTCAGAGAGAATGTGTGATGGACCAGCTTGTAAGTGGTGAACCCCCAGCTTCAACCCAGGAGTCTGACCTCAGACATAGCAAAGGTTTAAAGGTGTATCTACACTTCACAGGGTGCCAGGTGATAGGTTTGCAGAGACCCCCCATCCTGGGCCGAGTCTACTGATGATTACAGTCAATCTGTTGTGACCAAGGAGGCACGGTGAGCATCCCGCCCTCCAGGCCTGGCAGAAGCTTCTTTCAAGGCTCATTTCCTTCGAAGTACCTGGGAGGGATGTATGTGACCTAAGAACTCACCACAGGTGGCTCTGCCACTGGTGGTTCCCTCATCAGTTTCTCCTGGACCATCACCCGAGGGCCCCCCACCGAGGGCGGGGCTGCTCTCCATCACCCTCTGGTCTGGTTCTGGGATGGGTGGCCCTAAAAGAGGTGCAACATGGAAGGAGCAAGGAGGGGGCGGTGTGAAAACGCCGCAGATGACTCCGACCTGACCTGCTTTCTGTCGACACCGACCTGCCTTGCTTCGTCTGTTTCGTGATAGTTTAGTACACCGAGCCGTCACACTGCCTTCTTAGCCTGCAGGAAGTGTAACACCTGTTCTCCACCACAAACCACCAAAGCCTTAAATTGCAGCAGGAATAGTGACAGTAGTGATAGATCAGAATTTTTAATCAAACCCAAACGTGTCCCCGTCACGGCTAAGGGAAGGGCCGAGGTGACTGGAAAGTAATTTACTTAGAAAATTTTGTGATGTACGGTAAATTAAGTCCTCCCTTCAGAACACGTTTCTGCTTTTGTTTTTTGTTAGTTTTCCTCTTCCAAAGTAATACTCCACTTAATTGATTCCCAAAGACTTCCTGCTACTACCTAAAACTGTTACCACTGGGGGAAGATGGACGTGGACCTGGACTTCATCTGTAGGTGAGATGGACAGTTCATTTTGAAATTTTAAAAGGGGTGAGGTGGGGTGATGGAGTTGGAATCAAATAGTCTTTTCAGCCTTGAAGGATGGAACCAAAGGATACAGGGAACATCATCGGTGACAACAGATAATGTATTTTAAATACTTACTATAAGAAAAACTAATTTGCTAAATTGGCCCTGTAGATACAGTTATAAAATAAGTCACCATCTCCTCAGACAACTCAAAACTCGGGCTTCCCTGGTGGCTCAGCTGGTAAAGAATCCGCCTGCAATGCAAGAGACCTGGCTTCGATCCCTGGGTTGGGAAGATCCCCTGGAGAAGGGAAAGGCTATCCACTCCGGTATTCTGGCCTGGAGAATTCCTTGGACTGTATCGTCCATGGGGTCAACAATATAAGATAACAGGAAATCTCCAGATAAAATAATTTTTTAAAAAACCCTCAAAACTCAGAGCAACCGATGCTGCTGCGCGTCCACGGCCACACTAGGAGGTCACAGCCTCCTTCCTGGGCATTTCTCTGCCCGACACTGTGCCAAGCACCTCATGTATTCTCTCGGTGAATCTCACTGCCTCTGAGTCTTACCGTCACGTGCATGACGCGTCTAGCATACTAGACTCACTGTGGTGATCATTTTGTAATGTATAAAAACATCCAATGACTAAGCCATGTACCTAGAACTAACATAGTGTTGTGGGGCAATCATATAGCAAGAAACAAACACACACACAGGCTTCTAAACATTGAGGGGAAAAATCCATCATTTGGTTGTACCATTCACTTCTACCAAGATTGGTAAAAGCTCACCATCCTTACTAGAGAATGACTCAAAGGTCATTCTTTAGTGGTGGTGGTGTTTAGCCGCTAAGTCCTGTCCAACTCTCGACCCCACGTACTGCGGGATTTTCCAGGCAAGAATACTGGAGTGGTTGCCGTTTCCTTCTTCCAGGGATCTTCCCGATCCAGGGATCAAACCTTCATCTCCTGCATTTGTAGGTGGATTCTTTACCACTGATCCCCCACGGAGGCCCCATTCTTCACTGAAAATGGGTCAATAATGTCGTCCTTGGCCACAAAAGAGAACCAGCCGTTGTAGGATTAAAAACAATTCTCAAGCTTTTTTCTTTGTTACTGAATGGAAATCTTTGGCTGTTTTTAGTACCCAAATAGCGTCAAGGACTTTGTTTCGTGTGAACAGTTTTGTGAGTCCTCCTATGTCACGTATTTCCATTGTTTCATTGTTTAGAAATGTGAAAGTCTAAAACCATGAAGCAACAGTTTGGCAATTTACACCTCAAAAGGATGGTTTATTCAAATAATTGGTTAGAATCACTATAAATTAAATAAAATTTCATTTAATAAAAAAAACATCTTGACCTCAGTGAGCTGGACAGTGAGTGACGCCATCAGGAGACCCCAGGGCTGGACGGGGGGTGGCGGTACGTGCCTTGACACCCCCACAAAGCTGTCACACAGCAGAGGCGCAAAAGGTGTGGGCTTTACCAAGAGCCCCTGGATGAAAAGGTCAGACTTAGGAGCGTCGGGAAGGCCTGACGGTGGGTTTACTGCCCCTCCTGAAGCGGGGAGCGGCTGCTGCCTCCTCTAGGCTGCAGCAAACCAAAGTGAGGTGCCGGGAAGTGGAAGGGAAGACCACTGGCCTCTCATAGTGACCCTGAAACAAGGCTCACGCTTTAGAGGGAGAACGACGTCACCATCGAGTTCTGGGGCCCGGGGTCTCAGAGGGGGTGGGAGGTGGTGGGGTGCAGACATAAATCCGCCAACCTAAAGGAGGAGAAGGACTCAGGTAGAGGAATGCTTTGATTCTATCCACCCCACCTCCTTAGAGCAGGTGGCAAATAGGAAAAAGTGCATTTATTGGAAAAGCAAAAGAATTCTAAGAGAGGAAGCTGAGACCCCTCCACCTGGGATGGGACTGGGTCATCAAATCACGCTCATGTCACATGATAGTAAGTGCTTCGGAGGCTCCAGGAGGGCGGGACTCTGCAGGCCCATCCCTCCCCTCTTTTCTCTGCTAAGTGATTCAGAAATGCTAAGGTCACCTCCTCTGGCAGCTGTCTTTCAGTCACCGGGCTGCAGGGCAGTCCCAGATAAAGACGGGGCACCTACATGGGGTCAGGGGGACAGGGGTTGGGGCCATAAATCAGAGAAGGTGCTGATGAGGACTGGGGTGGGGAGGGGTGGTCTCTGTTTGAATCTTGACACAAAGGGGCTGCCCAGGGAGGGCCCTGTTTGGGGAAGTTGATGCTAAAGTCCTCCTGGAAGCGGGTGAAGTGGGGGAGGATGTGTGTGTGTCTGTGCTGCAGGGAGGGGAAAGGGGGGCTCCCGTATTGCTGGTGATGCCAACCGATGGTCTTACCCACCCCGAGGAGGACCAGGAGGGCCACATGTGGCCACTGGAGCCAGGAGGGCAGACGCGAGTGCATGCAGAGCATCGGTCTGGGGCCTTCCCGGGCGCAGCCCAGCCTCATGGCTCTGTGGCATGCCCCTAGAGCTCGGGGGCCGGCGGCCCCGAGGCCTGCTCCTCCACGGGCTGCACGGCCTCCTGCACATAGACGATGAACTCTGAGGCCTCCCCGCCCTGAGTGTAGACGGTGACCGTCTCGATGCCCTCCACGTCGTCGGACGACACCACCAGGTGATGCTGCTCGGCCAGCTCGACAGAGGCCTGCTGGAGGGTCTCCTGGATCATGACCGTGTGGTTGGAGCTGGGCTCCTCATCCGTGACCTGCGGGAGGGCGAGAGAGAGGTCACAAGGCGGGCCCCGCTTCCAGTCCAGCTGGGACCAGAGCAATCCCAGCGACTGGCTACAGAGCAGGCCGATTCCAGACAAGGCCAAACTCCAGCTGGTGCTAATGCCCTGACTCTGTTCTGGTCTGTTTTACAACTGCTTTTGATCTTGAGAAGAGAAATAATACAGATAACATAGGCAAAAATTAGAAAGTGTTGAGACCCTAAGAGGTGCAAAAGTGACTGACAGAAAACCAGCCGAGGAGGAATGTGACGGGCCCAGACTTGCCAAGCTGGGGAATGACCACCTCGGACACAGAGCAGACGTCAGGGTGACTGGCCTTGCCCAGGGGTCTGTGAAGGCGAGGCAGGAAGAGCCTCTTTGTCCTGCACTTGGTGGGGTGCACACAGCACCTCCCTCGCTGTGGGCTGTGAGCCTGGAAAGGCCACTTTCCCCCATGACCCTTGCTGTCTCATCTGTGAAACAGAGATTAGAATGCCCACTTCAGAGAACGGCTCGGAGAACTGAAGACGCTTTTGTAAGTAGAGTGGGTGCTTATAACATCGCCACGCCTTCCAGGCCCTCATTCATGTACTAACAATGTTTCCCTATGGTACTGCGGCATGTCAGTTACTCATTCATTCATTCATTCATTCAACAAGACCGTCCTCGTTTCATCAGGGTCCCAGTGGACTGAGCTCTCTGAGGGCCAGGCTGTCATTGCCATGGCACAGCTCTCCCCAGATACAGGTGGGCGGGGCAGGTGTGGGCCCAGGGCAAGCACCCAGTATCTGTGGAAGGGTGCTCTGCTGGGTGCAGGTGAGTGATGGATGCTCGGGGAGCACACGGGGGAAAACCAGGGGGGCAGACACAGGACAGGGCGGTGCTCTGACAGAGCGTCAGGGCAGCCTCCAGGGGAGGAACGGGGGTGGGCTCCAGGCAGAGTGGGGACAGAAGGAGCAAGGACTCCCAGGACCCCCAGGAGAGACCAGGAGCAGCGGGCTTGCTCAGGTGCCGTCTGAGAGCTCCCACTCATGAAATACTTTCTGACTCCCCGGAGGCTGAAGCCTGGGTTACACTTTCCTCCCTGCCCAGCCCCCTGTAAACACGACCCACACCATCTCTGGGACCCACGTTCAGGCTTCCGGGGGCCTCCCTCTGCCCTGGGCCTGAGCCATTCCCTGCTAGCAGGAAGGGCTGTGTTGGGGGGAGCGTGGTCAGGTTTAATTCAGAGAAGAAAATGGAGGAGGCCCGTCTGGGGTGGGCGTCACACAGTTACTGATTGGAAGGAACCTCCAATTTGCACAGAACTTTCCAGAAGCTAGAGAGATACCCTGAGTGGGAAGTATTAGCACATTTAGCCCGAGCTGTCTTTCTACAGTAGATGGAGGCCTTTCATCCCCTTTTCTTTTACTGTTTGTTTCAATTTCATGAAATGGGAAAATGTACTGTGAACCAAGACTTTAGAAGTAAATATTGATTTACTTCACTTTGAAAGAGGGAACCTGACAGACGGGTGGGCAAGGGAGGAGGGAATACTGGACAAATGCTTTTCTCTGAACTGCCGGTCAATTCCACATGAAAGTAAGGAGTCGGGGGCACACGGGATTTACGCTGGGGTCCCAGGACCTCACGTGGGCAAATCAAGCCCATCGACTTCAGGTAAACAGATGCCAACAATCATGATAAAATGGGCAAGACCCACCAATACGTGAGCTTTGAGACGCACTCCTGGCACGACAGCACGATTCATATACAGTGACTGCCGTCGGAGGTGAAGCTCGGAACGAGGACGAGGACTTCACTGTCCTTCTGAACAACTCTAACACCTGAATGCTGATCAGGGCTGACCCCGCTGCGCAGACAAGGAGGTCCCTCCGGGCCCAGGCCTCGGATGAACAGAGCCTGCAGTCCCTGCTCCCAGGGTGGCAGGGTGGGGTCCCAGGAGCCGGCCCAGGATAACCCAGGTGCAGGAAGAAGGGCAGAGACCAAGATGAGGCCTCCGGGCTTGAAACAAGGGAAAATAACTCTGTCCCATGAGGGCTGGGGCCACTTCGTGGAAGCCGGTGGTGTCTGCAGATGATGGGAGAAGGCATGGCGGGCAGAGGGGAGGCAGCGAAGAGCAGGTGTGTGCTCACCGCCCTGCCAGTCACCAAACTCACTGGGCAGGTAGGATCACCAGTTCGGTTCACGCACTGCCAATTCTGAGAGCAAAATGAACTTTCCAAATTCGATCCTCTAGGCTTACTTCACCAGGAAGAGTGATGGAGACGAAAGTGAACGTGCAGCCACGGAAATCCTGTGAAGGGTGACCCTCCTGGCCGGCACACGTGTCACGGGAGGGGCATTCAAAGAGTAACTATGATGCCCAGGGTTCGGTCGCCAGCTGGTACTGGCTCGAGCTCACGTTCTCATGAGCTTGAGTGTGCAAATGCCCAGCTTCGTGTGAGGCTGTGGAAACGGGAACTGGGGGGCATGGAGGGCTACATCACAGAGGGGGTGCTGAGCCCCTCCCCCACCCTCAGGCACGCCACCTCTGCCAGGACTCACACTCTGCTTCTATGTTTTATGTTTCTGCCAACCACAGACTTCCTTCTCTGCCCCCGTGGCACCCAGTGGACACTCTCCTCACCCCAGGCCCATCACTTGCACACGGCGTCCTGTGGCCTGGGCACCTCAGGGAAATCTCTAGTGCCCAGTGACTCATGTAAGGTCTGTGGGCTGGAAGGTAGCTCAGATCTGGACGTTAATCCAGGTGACCTCAAGTCCAGGGACCTTCCCTGGCTGGTGCTGTGTGGCAGTGACCAAGGAAATGATGCGTCATAGATCAGTAGGGTTAAATTATGAGTCTCCACCCGTCCTAATCAGTTTAGGGCTGACTGTATAGCTCTCGACCATTTTCTTTGTTCAGAACGATCGCTCTAGCAGTTTAATCTATTAGCACAGGCTTACAATTGTTCTCCACGGTAGAAATAATCTGCCTTCACGGTGTCATTATCCCCCAAGATGGGTACTCCATTTTCCCCAAGTGCTGTATCTAACACATCTTCCAGCTAAATTATTAGCAGCACAGAGAGCTTAATGGAAAACCTTAACCCACAGGACTGTGCAAATTATTCACTAAATCAGGCTCTGAGTTCTGTAGCTCTGCCCATCTCAAGTGTTCCAGAATCTGGTTTTCTTCCCTGTGTGTGTGTATGCTAAGTCGCTTCAGTTGTGTCCGACTCTTTGCAACGCTATGGACTGTAGCCCACCAGGCTCTTCTGTCCATGGGATTCTCCAGGCAAGAACACTGGAGTGGCTTGCCCTGCCCTCCTCCAGGGGCTCTTCCTGACCCAGGGATGGAACCAGGGTCTCTTACGCCTCCTGCACTGGCAGGCGGGGTCTTTACCACTAACGCTGTCTGCAGCAGAGCACGAACAGAGCCCAGGGCTCCACAGGGCTCTTCTCTCCTGGAGTTTTCCGCCAAGACCCCACCCTCTCCACAGAGATACAGCAGCTAAGGGGCATCTGGGAAATGAATGGGGTTGGCCTGTGCCCCAGTCCACACCTCTGCCCTGCCTCCGAAAGATATGGAGGGGGTTCCATCTCTAAGACCCGGATGCTTAGCACCCGTCACCTGCCATACAAACTCGGCCATAAGTGACAAAAGGGCTTTTGAGCAAATAAATGAAAAGAGGGCAGCACGCAACCCCACGTGCCATACTGCGTGTCCCCACGGGTGTCCCTGCCCAGCCGGAGCCTGTGTGCCCGGAGCCGCCGCCCCACGCCCAGTACCCTGCCAGCCGCCTGGGCCCTCCCTGAAATGTGACTGCCCTGCTTGGAGCCCCTCTCTCACTCGAGCTCCTCAGTGTCACCGTGTCCAACAGGGCTTCCCAGACAACTCCTACCCCCAGCAGAAGCAGCGGCCTCAGACACACCCCCGCCTCTCCTGCCCTTGTTCCTTCAGTGCACTGTCGCCCGGAGACCATGTCACCTGCTCATCTATCTATTCTTCATCAGGAGCTTCTAGAAGCCAGGGACCCAGGCCATGTTTTGGCTACTTGATTCCAGCACCTACTACGTGGCCTGGCATGAGGAAGGGTCTGGCCAGGGCCTCATGAACAGTCAGCATCTGGCCCCATGACTGCATTCGAGGGGGATCTGCATTCTCCACGGTCATTTACGTGCTTTGCAACCAAGGGCCCTTCTTGTCTTTGTTCTGTTACCTAATTTTTTTTTTCAAATAACACAGTCCTTTAATAAATGGGGGAAATGAAGCAAAAAGTAAGAGAGGAAAAAGAAAAAGGAAAAAGGAAAAAGGAATATGCAGAATTGCTTCTTTCAAATGCCACAAGGTATCTTGGCTGAAAAAACATTGTCCCTCAGATGCACAGGACAGTCATCAGCGCTGGGCTGGGCATAGGGCAGTCACCTGGACAGCTGTGGAAAAGCTGACCTCTCCAGAGCAGTCCATTAGGCACTTGGCCTGCACCCCAAGAGAAGACAACAACAGAAGAGGTCCCAAGGCCACGTGCCCCCTCAGCCTGCACCCCGAGAAGATGAAAGAGGTCCCAAGGCCATGTGTCCCCTGAAGCAGCAGGAATGGGAGTCACCGTGCAGAGTGAATGCAGTGGACCCTGCAGGAGGCGGATGCAGCTACCGGGTGGAGGCTGATTTCCTCAGGAAGACGAGGTCTGGTTCTGAAGGGACCTTGCAGCATAAAACGCTGCTCGCCGGGGTCCCCACGTGCACTCAGGCCCCTCGGAGCATCGCCTGATGATGGTGGCCAGTGGGTGGGCGGACAAAGGTTACCCGGGCCCAGGGAGGCTGAGAAACCAGAAGAGGGATGAAAACAAGCTTTAAAATCAGGAGCAGATCTGAAGGGCGGGTGCCTGCAATGGGCTGCAGGGCAGCAAAGGTGCGGCCTTGGCTGGAACAGGGACGAGTTACATTAGCACCTGCTCTGCAAGACAGAGCAGTGAGCTCTGTCTGGACACCTCTGAATACTGAACCATTTACTGAATAAGCCATTGGACAAGTGTCTGGCTCTCGTCTGTCATACACGCAGCCCCCTGTATTTCAAACGCTTAATTGTCAGACACTCTGCTAGAGGCTGGAGACAGAACCGTGGGTCCCCCACGTTCTAGACACAAAAGGGTTGCCAGTTCAGTGGAGGGGTTGGAGAGGACACTTCTCCTGGACCCCTAGGGTGCAGAGGAGCTGGGTGGGTGGGGAGCAGGCGGTGGTCAGCAGTGGTTTCCTGCAGGAGATGACCCCTGTCTTGAACACTGGAGGGTTTCCAGGAATCGAAAGAATGCAAACATCCTCTAAGGTCCCTTGCACTGCAGAAATTCTCAGACTCCAGGGTACAGTGAGAATTAGAGGGCTGCAGACAAAAATCCAAACACAACAAACCGGAAAACAATGAAAAAGAACCTTGCGGTCAGTTCCTTTAGGTGAAATGCTCCCCTGGGTGTGTTGAAGCTCTACGGAAGGTGTCTTATTTTTTGCAGCAATTAGGGTTTCACTCACCGCTTAAATTATAACCAAGCAAGAGCTTCCTCCAGCATTCTCAACAGGAGACTGCAGACCCATTTTCCAAGGTTAATAAGCAAGCATGTTTACTGTAACAACCCTAGGTCAGGTGTGGCGCTGCCTGAATTGGAACCAAAGGGAAATGGTAAATATGATCCTGAATTTACAGAGGAAAGAAAAGGTATAAACAAATGTGGTTTATAAAAAAGCATCATAAATTCCCAACTCTAAAAATATATACACATCCAGGGGACCAAAAAAAAAAAAAGAGGAGGTGAATACTATGTGCAAGAAATTAGCACAAGATAGCAAAAGATATTCACAGACAGGGAGAAACCATTCCAGAGATCAAAGAAAATTTAAAGCCTTTAAAAAAAGAGCACGAATCCCTCCCGGAAGGGAGGAGGACTGTGACGCATGCCCGCATTCATGAGACATCCCTCCCCTCCACCGTATTTTGCTCTTGGCTGCAATGAGACAGCAGATACTTTCTTCTTTTCTGAAAATACACACCCCATAAACAGTGCAAAGTCCGGGTTGTAAAGACTGACTGCCCGATAAAAACAGTCCCCATGAGTGTGTCCTTGCTCTCAGAGACGCTGAGGGGTCCATCTGGCAACACTGGGCCCCCCGGTGCTGAGACACCAGGGCACTGGGGAGCCCCCTGCACAGAGTGGCCTTGGTCAGGGGCCGGGTAGGGGCTGGCCTGAGGCGAACGGGCGGGTCTCTTTGCCCAGAAACGGGAAGAGAGACCTCGAGCTCGTCACAGGATGAGCGTGGGAAGGCTTGCACGTTGGCCAGACAGACTGGGCAGGCAGCTGGGTTAGAGGCAGGGGCCCGGGCAGCAAAAAGCGGGAGTGCGTGGCCAGGACCCATTGTGTTTCTCAGGCGTCTGAGTGCAGACTGGTGTGATCTCAGGAAACCAGGTGGCTCGGGAAATCAGAATCCTTCTGCTGTGAACAGTGGTACAGTGGGAAGGGCAGCATGGCCTCACTCGAGAATTAATAAACAGTGGGGACCCAGTGCCTAGCACAGGGAGAGTGAAGCGGCATGAGGTGCTCACAATTGCTGGCAGGTCGGCCCCTCCGGGGCAGTGCCCCCACCACTGCCACCTCCCCCGGCACCCCCACCCGCCCCCCGGGTCTTGATTAACACACCCTCCTCCGGACAATGTGCACGCAGCACGGAGCTTCCAGCAGGCCTGATGTGAATGAGCCTAATGTTTGCCGCAGGAGATGTTTTTAAATGGAACCCAAACAGAGCATCTTCCCAGCGACAGGGAAGGAGGGGGCAGGCGGTGGCTTCTAACCGCCTCTGAGTATCTTCTGATATTTAGACAAGTTTGCTGTGCAGGATCCTGCCCTTTGGCGACTTGTCAGCACACATACGTTAATTTCCACTCAATGCCACGCATGCCTGGGCTCCGCATCGCTGGTAGGCACCCGGCCTCGGGTGGAGGGGGTGGCGGGGGGAATGTGCTTCTCCTGGAAGCCTCCCTCCCCCTGCCTGGAAGCCCGTCCAAAGGTGGACCACTCTTGGGTCAGTCAGGGGTTCCAATACTGTGCTCACTGAAGCCCCCTCCACTGCATTTGGGGGGTATTTCCCTCTGCGTGTGGCTCAGGACAAAAGACCTCTGCCCACCTGATGTTCACCAGCCCCCGGACCTGATGGGTGGGCGCTCCATGGAGACCTGGGCCCGATGGACTCCTCCCCTCCCTCTGCCGTCCCCAGGGCCCCTCTCCATGCTGGGACGGGGAGGTGGCACTGGCTTCTCGCCTCATCAATGGAGACTCTGCTCCCTGCGAGCCAACAATCTATTTCCTCTAGAAGTTTCTCTCCGTGTCCTTTTACACAGGTGACGGGCAGCCTCCAGGAGACCCTGGGGACAAGGACATGGAGCTGGCAGTACACACCCTGTTCCCCCCAGGACCTTCAGAGCCGCCAAGGGAAGACAGACTGCCCAAGGGAGTCAGACTAAACTCCCAGCGACGGAGCACATCCGAGTTCTGTTTGTTGTTGTTCAGTTGCTAAGTCGTGTCTGACTCTGAGACCCCATGGACTACAGCACACCAGGCTTCCCCGTCCTTCACTATCTCCCAGAGTTTGCTCAAACTCATGTCCATTGTATGGGTGATGCCATCCAACCATGTCATCCTGTGTCGACCCCTTCTCCTCCTGTCTTCAATCTTTCCCAGCATCAGGGTCTTTTCCAGTAAGTTGGCTCTTGGCATCAGGTAGCCAAAGTATTTGAGCTTCCGCTTAAACATCAGTCCTTCCAATAAATATGAAGGGTTGATTTCCTTTAGGATTAACTGATTTCATCTTGCAATCCAAGGGACTCTCAAATGTCTCCTCTAGCACCACAATTAGAAAGCCATCAACTGTTTGGCACTTGGTCTTCTTTATGGTCCAACTCTCATATCTGTACATGGCTTCTGGAGAAACCATAGCTTTGACTAGATGAATCTCTGCCGGCAAGTGATGCCTCCGCTGGTCTAATATGATGTCTAGGTTTGTCAGAGTATCCTGTTTAGAGACGGTTAATCATAACAAAACATAAACCACTTCAATCACTCTTCAAACTCACCCAGGTAGGTTCGTTGGTAACAAAGCAGATCTAAGAAGAGTCAGGGACTGTGAGGGTCTTACTCTGAGGCCAGTGCAACTCCGAGGTTGATGCCCACCATGTGCGCTGACATGAGCAGCCCCAGACCCTGGGTGGGAATCCCACGTGGACACCGCCTCCTGCTCATCTGGCCACAACTCCTTTCCTTCCTGTACTTCTCTCTCTGAGTAGGGAGATAGCCCACCTGGCGTCTCTCCTGCCCTGTGCTGAAGTCAGGTGCCCCTTCTGGCTCAGAGCCGCCTACCCAACTCCCTGCTACTTTGGGCAGGAGGTCCCATGATGCTGCTTGGCACCAGATTTTCCATATCAGCCTCCTCCAGGGCTTTTCCAGGGATGTGTGAGTGTTCATCGCTCAATCGTGTCTGACTCTTTGCGACTCCATGGACTGCAGCCTGCCAGGCTCCTCTATCCATGGGATTCTCTGGGCAAGAATACTGGAGTGGGTTGCCATTCCCTTCTCCACTCTCCAGCGGGGTGACCCTGAATGTCACAACCACGGCACGTGGGACAGACAGGGTCACATTGTCTCCAGCCGTGAACATGATGCAACCATCTACCTGGACCAGGCAACAGACTCTCCTACATAGCAGGAGGCATTTCATCCATGCTGGGACTCGTACTGCTGAGCACAGGGCCTGGACGGCTGCATCGGAACCTGCCTGCTGCACAGAAGCTTCCGGAAGCAAAAACAGTTATGGCTGACTTCTAGGAGCTCAGACTGGAGTTAAGGAGCTATGTCACTCCTATGACAGGAGCTAAGATTAGACTCAACCAGAGCCAGGCACCCTGCCAGCTGCTTCATTTGCGTAATTATGCATAACCCGCACATCAGCCCCACAGGGTAGGTTCTATTATTTTCCCACTTTACAGACGAAACAACAGAATTTCCGAAAGGAGAAGGGCTTTGCCCCAGGCCACACGCTATTCAGGGTCAAGTGCAGCCAGTCGGGCTCCCTTCCAGCTGCTTGCTGCATTACTGGCTGTGTCCTCCTCCACCCACTGTCACCTGGCCTGGGATGACCCCTAAAACGGGCTTCTCAGGAGTGCCCTGTGCACCACTCATCCAGGGACGGGCTCCGTCTTCAGGGCTTGAGGCTCCCTGGGCAAGGCATCCACAGCACCTGGAAATCACAGGCTGCCCCAGCACAGGCACCCCAGCCCACCCAGCTCGGCATCCAGAGTCTGGTCCCCCAGGGATGCTGGGCTCTGATTCACGTTTTGAAAAGATCACTCTGTCTGAAAACTTGAATTTAGAGCCACAGAAGAGAAAGTACGCAGCCTGGTGAAGAGCCAGGTCTGTGACCAGGAAGGGAAGCTGACAGCTGAGGGCGGAGCTCCCTGGGCTCCACGACACTCACGAGCCGCCCAGGGAGGGGACGACAGTGCAATGTGGAGTCTGATTCGGCAGGTCTGAAGGGGCCCAGACAGTCTGCATTTCTAACAATCTCCCTGATGCTGATGCTGCTGGCCCTGGGACCACATTCTGCATAGTCAGGGCTTGATGGGGGCAGCGGCCTGGGAACAGAGGAAATATTCAAGGTACCTTATGAAGGGAGCGCCCACAGCAGGGAAGGACTTGCTGATGGATCAGATGTGGGGGTGAGAGAGGCCGAGGAGGGAAGACAGACTCCCAGGAGCAGGAGTGGAGAGCTGCATTTACTAGATGGACAGGAGGCAGGGGGAGCTCCTCGGCTAAGATGGGCGCTCCTGCCCATGTGGGAGTGACGAGCAAGAACCAGTCTGCAGCTGCACTGCCCTGGGCTGAGCCTGAGGCTGGAACAGACCCCCTTCGGATGGGGACTGCAGCTCTGGTTCCTCCCATCAGAGCCCTGCCTTTGCCCCAAACCTGCAGCAGACCTAGAGATCTCAGCCAGCAAGGGCACGCTGCAGGGACGGGAGGAGGCAGCTAAAACCCAGCTATCCTGGCCAAGGACACGGATCAGGAAACGGGCACCCGAGCAAACTAATAAACACGAGAGTTGGGTTGTTGTTAAGTTGCTAAGTCATGTCCGACTCATTGTGACCCAACCCCACGGCCCATAGCTCACCACGCTCCTCTGTCCATGGGATTTCCCAGGCAAGAATACAGGAGTGGGTCACCGTTTTCTTCTCCAGGGGATCTTCCCGACCCAGGGATCATACCCGCATCTCCTGCATCATCAGGGGGGTTACCACTGAGCCATCAGGGAAGCCTCAAAGACAAGAGTATTAACACTCAAATAAAGTGGGATTCTGCAAACTTCACCAACCGAGCTGCAGCTTCTGAGGCACAAGGGGAAATCGGGTCTTAGGGAAAAGGGTAAAAGAAGCAAGGTTCAATGACGGACACCTTCAGGTCAGCTAACAAACGTCTTATGTGAAAAAGAGTGTCAGGATGGAGTAGAGTGCCGGGGACCAGCCCCGGCTGATCCAGGGTATTCGAAGGAGAGACGGCTAGGCGAGGGTCAGGGAACAACTGCTTAATTACACTTTAATTAAGGATACAAAGAGTAATAGAATAAGGATAGCTCAGTGAGGAAATTCATTGGAGAAAAGCGGCTGAAATAAGGATAGCTCAGTAGGAAAATTCAGTGGAGAAAAGAAGCTGAGTGGCTTGGTTTACGCGGAAAATCAATATAACCCGTGACACCAGGTTAGCTCTGACCACGGAGGCCGCAGGCGCCCTCTTGAATAGCGGAAGGTGCCCCACCTTAGACACCTTCTCGAGTGGGTCTTAGAAGCCCAGGCAAATAAATGGTCGCAGAGGACATCCGCGCTCCAGATGGACGCTCAGCTGGAAGTTAAAGGGAAGAATGACATGGGGAGACCAAGCGTTGGTGAGCAAGGCCCGCACTTTATTTTCCAAAGTAGTTTTTATACCTTAAGGTATGCATAGAGGATAATGGGGGAAGGGGTGGAGTCATGCAAGGACAGCAGTTCCTGGTTCTAATCTAAGCCAGGCTTTCAAACTTATCATATGCAAAAGTTCAGGTGATTGACATCATCTTCTGGCCCAGAGGCCTGTTAACATTTTAAGAAACTTATTTTTCTCTAAAGGTGATTATTCCAAAGTCAGGCACCAGCCTCCAAAAAAGCATTGGACAAAGCTGCATTTTACATTTCTATACGCCCATTATATCAATCAATACACTGCCAAGGACACAGTAGGTAAGGAGTATGGAGACTTAGCAGCAAACATTGGCCCAACAAGTGAAAAACCCTTCACCAATACATTTTCTAATCAATCTTTTAACTACTCAAAGGAATCTGTGTTTAGGCAGTTTAGAACATCTCCTGCCTCTCACAGTTGGGAGGCTCTGAACAATCACATGTGGCCGGAAAAACCTATTCAGGCAGGCTAGAGGATTTCCAAAGGAGTTTGTAGGTTAAACACTGTCACACCCAGGAATTATTAACTGGAGCTGTAAGCTAACTCTTTTTCCAGAGAGAGGTAGTGGGGGACAGCCCCCTGTAAAGTCAGAGGTGTAGGTGAAAGCACAAAGCAGAAAGTAGGCAGACTCTGGTTTTGGGGGTAGATGCTCGAGAATTTCCAGGGGGACTCCTGAGGCTCGATCCCGCCTTTGCGTATGCCGAGCCTCCTTCCTCATGACCTTTGTCATGGGCGGAGTTCCTCACGCTGGCTCCAGGCAGTGATAGAATTCCAGTTGAGCTATTACAGATCCTCACTCAATATGCAATATGCCGGCTCCCGGCAGTAGAGAAAACCTTTTATTCTGTTTTTTTCAGACAATTTCCCATATGATCATGGATATATAATGGAACTTACTTTTACTTTTAAAATTTCACAAAGAGATGGAATTTTCAGTCACTGCCATGGAAGAGGAGGGCTTAGCAAGTCGCAAAAGAGCCGTGAAAGGAAGCACTTGTGAATATCAGCCTCAGACATCATACCAGAAGTAGAAATCACTGAGGGAAAGTTGTATTTGAGACAAAGACAAAGATTGAAATGGCCGAGGGAGAACTAAGGCAGGCTCAGCAAGGACAGCAGCTGGCATGGCGTGACCGGGAGGGTAACCCACAGCCAAGCCCCTGAGCGAACCATCTGGATCTATATGCTGAAGGTCACCACCCAGCTCAGCAGCAGGCACTCCACAAGGAATGTGAAGTGGGCAAATATTTGAAGAGGCTACCTGTCTGTGTAATTAGACGCTTGATGTAATTCAAGTTGGCAGAGCCCCAGGATCAAATAAATTGTGCCACAAAGTTCTTTAGGTAGGAGCCAGACCTCACCTATCAAAACATGCAGGTGAAAACTGACTCTCATGGGAAGGGCCATGAGAAGAGGGAGAAACAGAGAAAGTAGTCGGTGAGACGTCCCCATTTATATACCAATCAGAAGAACTGGGAATCAGAAGATAAAAGGTAGATGTCTATTTGGATGGCAGGCATCGCTTCTACCGCTAACAGAGAACCCAGAATGAGATCATCCAAGGGTCAGCAAGCACAGGGGACGCTGATGCCTCAGTCCTGCAGTCCACATCGAATCTGACTGCCCACAAAAGGCAGGCAGCTTCCCGACAGGGGCCTTCCCAAGGCACGAATCCATCGCGACTGCCATCACCCTGCAGAGTCAGCGTGCGTGGGAGGGCGTGGGGCATCCCCATCACACGGCGAGGACACACAGAGGCACGAGCAGTACTCCCAGGGGGCGAGGCTGCAGCTGCCTCAGCTCCTCCCACACTATGTACAGTCTCCCTCTTCCAGGACAGAATCCTTACATGAACCACAGCGGTGGTAAAGCCACTGTATCGGGGAAATAGAACAGATAGTCAACTGAAGGTGCCAGGGTTTGGCGATGAGGAAAAGAATAAAAATCTGCGATTATGACGTCTCCCGCGCTCACGCGCAAGTGATCTGAAGACAGAGCAGGTTCTGAGGAGAGATGTGAATGGAGAGAAAAGAAGGGGTGGCTCTCCTGTTATTTCCATGCGTGCGGGGGAGTCGAGGAGAGGTCTGTTTATGGTGTGAGTCCAACAGAGCCTCTGCAGGAACGAGGAAAGGACACTCATTAATTCCCAAATTATTGGAGCTTAAAGCGGTAAGAGAACAGGGTGTCTCCACCCAGCTGTGTCTGCGGGCAGGACGAGGGGGAGACCTCAACTCAGTCTCCCTTTATGGCAATGCAGGCGGCCAGTATCTCCTGTGATTTCCACAGTTTACAAGAGCATCTTGTGCAGACGTGATTCTTCTGTCAGGTCTCTCGCTGAGAGTTAAGAGATCAAATTCAGGGGATGGAGTGACTGTTTTTAAGTAGTAATGAAAATAGCTTTTGTTCCCTCACACAAATGACCTTCCAGGTACCTCCCCGCCATTATTTTGCCACAAATCTTATGAGGATGCTCAACATCTGCCTCCAGCGGGGCAGGAGGCCCATCCCGGGCTCCCCTGGAGGACGGACCACAGCAGCGAGGCCCCCCACTCAGAGGCCGCACTTGAGGAGTCCCCTCTGAAGAGTGGCTTCTCCCCACCAGATGCCCCCATACTGACAGACAGCATGAAAGAGGTTCCAGGGACCATGTGACTCAGGGCCTTACATGAAAAACAGGACAGGCTGGACCCCACTTTACCTGAAAACAGGCAACTGATGTACACGGCCGGCCACTGGAGCAGACAGCACTTCCTCACAGAAACAATGAACCACAAATAACAGACAGCAGTTCCAGTGTTGGCTGCCAACCAACGTACCCCTTCCAGCGAGACCTGCTGCGGAAACTGCCTCTCGGGCTGCCTGCTGAGCCCGCAAGGGAGGCTGGGCGGGTTCCGCCCCTCCAGGCTGGCACGTACTGACCTCGGCCTCCAGCGCCAGCCACCACAGGGGACCTGCCCGGATGTGACAGGGGGTGCGGAAAAGCACCCTCGAGAGGTGGGGTGCTTTTGACAAAGCTGGAACTTCTGCTTTGAGGTTAGATTTTTGCCTATGTTTTTCATCATAAGTAAAATCAAGTGGGAAGAACACTTGGGGTTTTGAACAGGATGGCGGCAGCAGCATTCTGGGCTGTGCCAGGCTGAGGGTCTACAAGGGGAAATGGGTGAGTGCCTGCAGGTCTGGGGCAGTCTTAGCCTCCAGCACGTAGTGGGAAACAAAAGCAGGAGAGTGGCAATTCTAGGAAGCGCTGCAGAGACGCAGGAGCGGGGACAGAGACACAGGCCTGTCCACAGAGAGTCTGCAAACCACAGTCGCTACTGAGCCCCTCACTCCACAGGGGAGGAACAAGGAGAGCCACCTGCTCGCTCTTGACCTGGGGATGAAAGTGGAGGACCCCTCAGGGTGGCCCCTCCTCAACCATGACTCTTTCAAGGCCCTGCAAGGTGGCTCTCGTTCTGGAACCTTGAGGGAAATGTCACCTGTGATTAGAAACAAGGGTGTCTCAAGGCTGCCACCTCACCCTGAAGTCTGTGACTCAAAGTCGTCTCTATGACAATGGAGTATCTCAGTAAGCAGTAGCCTGGGTTAACAAAGAGGTCCTCATACTTTGAAACGTGCCACGTGAACACGTGTGAAGGTTAATACTGTGTGTCAGCTCGATTGGGCTAAGGGGTGCCCAGCTCTGCCGCCTACTGTTTAGGGGTAACCTCCACAACAGACAGCACTCGAATTATCTCAGAAAGACACTGGATTATCACAAGGCCATAAGATACTGTGACCCCATGGACTGCAGCACGCCAGGCTTCCCTATCCCTCACTATCTCCTGGAGCTTGCTCAAACGCATGTCCATTGAGTCGGTGATGCCATCCAACCTCCTTCTCCTGTCACCTCCTTCTCCTCCTGCCATCAATCTTTCCCAGCATCAGGGTTTTTTCCCAGCGAGTTGGTACTTCACATCAGGTGGCCAAAGTATTAAAGCTTCAGCTTCAGCATCAGTCCTTCCAATGAATATTCAGGGTTGATTTCCTTTTGGATTGACTTGCTGTCCAAGGGACTCTCAAGAGTCTTCTCTAGCACCACAGTTTGAAAGCATCAATTCTTCAGTGCTCAGCCTTCTTTATGGTCCAACTCTCACATCTATACATGACTCTGAGAAAAGCAAAGCTTTGACTATATGGACCATTGTTAAGAGTACCTTAGACAGCAAGGAGATCAAATCAGTCAGTCCTAAATCCAGGGTGAAGGGAACATCACTGATTCCCAGTAGGTGCCCCAGAGTCCACATCTGAGTGGCCTAAGCACTCTCGGTAAACAGATATGATTTCTCTACTGGAAAATCCTAAACCAGAATTTAGTTAAAAGAAAAAGAAACTGATTTTTGTAATAAAAACAGCTATATTGGGACATCCCCAGTGGTCCAGTGGCTAAGACGCCACACACCCAATGCAGGGGGCCCGGGTTTGATCCCCGGTCAAGAGACTAGATCCTGCCTGCAAGCTGAAACTAAAGATCCTGTGTTAATGCAAATAAGGAACTGGCGTGGCCAAATAAATTTTTAAAAACAGCTATATTTAAGCTTAAATAAGATAACTGAATAGAGAGGTCATTCCTTTAGCTAGGGGAACCTGACACAGTGCAACCCCATAGGCATTTCAGGGGCAGTCTGAGGCCTCCCTGCCCATCTGTCCATCCATCCATTCTCCCATCCATCATTTATCAACAGCCTTAGAGCTCCAGGTGCCAGCCAGGCGAACAGGACTCACATCCCCCCCAGGCTCCTCTGTCTACAGAATTCTCCAGGCCACAATACTGGAGTGGGTAGCCATTCCCTTCTCCAGGGGATCTTCCCCACCCAGGGAGTGAATCCAGGTCTCCTGCATTGCAGGCAGATTCTTTACCGTCTGGGCCACCAGGGACACCCCCAGTTAACCCTTGATGTGCCAGGTGCCAGCCAGGCAGACAGGACTCACATCCTGTTTTCCAGCACTGCGAACACATCATCCCTCTTTACAGGGATGCAGCGGAGGCTTATCGGCCTCATCCCTCGTCATGCTGTCAGCCTGATGCCTCGGAGCACAGCTAAGCTATCTCCTCCACCCGCAACCTCGCGTATCACCACTCCGCCTGTGACACGCAATAAATCATATCTCCAGGGAGCAGCAAATCCATCCTGTTCCTAGAAGGAAGTCGTGAGTCACAGTGGTGGCGCCTCCCTGCAGTTCTCCAAAGGATCTGGCATGCCCGAAACAGCCAAAGGTCCCCTGATGCCCTTCCCGAAGTGGCCAGGTCTAGCTAGGGACGCCACATGCCACAATACAGACGAGGAGTTTCAGAAGAGATTACCAGACATACTGAGGACTGCAATCTAACAAATACAAAGAAAAGCTGAGAGAGCATTTGGCCTAGAGGCGTTATGAATCTGCTCCCAACGATGCAGAACACGCAGCCCCTGCAGCCTGAAACATCAGACTCCTGCTGTCCTGTCTGACCTCTGCCCGGGGTTTCACTGAGAGACAGCATCCTAACGGAGGAGTACGAACACGTGGAGTATTCAAACGACCATCTAGACGCACTAAGTCTTGTTTGAGGAGCCGGAAATCCAGAGCTGAAGCCACATGCACTAATTCCGCTGGGAGCTCCATAGCCTGAACTCCCTGTTTGTGTTGTGGCCTGGCCCTGGGCAGCGAGGGGGGTGCGGGGTGGGGGGGAGGCGGGCGGGTGGACAGTCAAGGGGGCAGCACTGGGAAGTCCACCAAGTCATCGAAGGCAAGTCACAAACAACACATCACTCAGGGAGAGGAGAGCTGCATTAAGAAATTATTTGTTATTTGCCAAGAAAACCTTACTTCTTCTACTGTTAACTGTTCATGCTTCCTTCTTGTTATTATCAAACTTGGTACCACATGTACAGCAGAACTTGGATTGTTCTAGTGAAGCCTACCTCTCCCAGGTCTCAGGGCAAACGTCAGAGCCCTGTCCCAACAACCCTTCATGAAACAGCCCCCAGCCCCACTCCCTCAGCCCCTGTCCCTCCCCGGCTCCCTCAGCCACCCCCCTACCCCTGCTCCCTCAGCCCCCGGCCCTCCCCCTTTCTGATTTTACTTTTCTCCACTGCCCTTGTTCACCGTGTGACAACCTCTCTGTCTTATTGATCTTTTTCCCACTGGAATAACCACTTTGATGGCAAATGTCAGCTCTCTCCTGGAGAACCAGCAATGAGAACACTGCAGGCACTTACTAAACACTTCCTGAGTGAATCGCTAAAACAATGGATAACCGTGTAAAATGCTACAGTCTGCCATTCAACTTTCTCCACGAATTTGAACTTTGGTTCTAAACGACACACCGTGGGTCTGCCCTGGTTCCGACGTGCTTGCTGTGTTGGTTTTCTTAAGCATTTGCCTAAGCCAGCTTACAAGTCTTGTACAGTGAAGCCAGGGGCAGTACAGAGAGAGAGGTAGGAAAGACAAACAGGCTGACTTGATCATGACGCACACCACATCCTAACAGATGGTGAAGTCTCCTCTGAGGTTAGCAGGAGAGGAAATGAGCCAAACAGTGTAACAACCATCAATAAGTGGAGTAACCTTTACTCACAGGTGGCCATCCGCTCCCATCCGTTTATTTCAGCCATCCTCCGTGCTGACTGCATCAGGTGATGTTCAGTATTTAAAAGGCCAGGCCTGGAAGCCCTCCTGGCTCCTCTTGCGGTCCCCTCGGCCCCCTGCTCCACTGACATTGTGTCTTAGGCACCAAGGCTGCTTTTGACCACAGATGTGTCCAGACCGGTCCACATCACACTCGTGTCACTCAGGGATTCCTTTCATTGAAAGGAAAGGAATGAAGTTTCCAGAACTTCATTCTGGAAGGGGTGATGCACCTGCCTCAGTATCTCGGCCCTAACATATGGAGCTCTTGCAGATACAATCAACCCCATAATAAGAGGAAGAAAATGGGACTTCCCTGGTGGTCCAGGGGGTTAACGATCAGCTTGCCAGTGCTGGGGACACGGGTTCAACCCCTGGTCCAGGAAGATCCCACGTGCCGCAGGGCAACTAAGCCCGCGAGTTGCATCTACTGAGCCTGTGGCTCTAGAGCCCGTGCTCCGCAACAAGAGAATCCGTCACAGTGAGAAGCCCTCACCCCGAAACTAGAGAGAGTAGCTCCCATTCGCTGCAACTAGAGAAAACACAGCCACAGCAATGAAGACCCAGCACAACCAAAAACGAATGAATAAATAACTTAAAAAAAAAAAAAAGAATAAGAGAATGTATGAGACCCAGGTCAGTTTCACTCCAAATTCCCCCTCGGGTAGGTCAAAGGTCTGAAAACCAAAGTGGGCAGGGGGCAGAGGCTGTGTGGCAGTGTGAGGAGACGGTATTTAAGGACGAGGGGCGGGCCCTACCTGCTTCACGACGGTCACGGTCCCCGGTGCCATGGCGACCACTGAGGCAACAGCGGTGGCGTCATGGGCCTCGGTGCCCAGCCCGATGATCTGCTGGAGGATGTTGACGGCCGCGGGGTCAAGTCGGTCACCTGAGCAGGAAGAAGCAAACAGGAGATGGTTAAGTCCAAGGGCGGTGAAGGTCACTGAACGCAGAAGCAGCCCTTCTTTTTTTTTTTTTTTTTAAATTTAATTTTATTTTTTAAACTTTACATAATTGTATTAGTTTTGCCAAATATCAAAATGAATCCGCCACAGGTATACATGTGTTCCCCATCCCGAACCCTCCTCCCTCCTCCCTCCCCATTCCATCCCTCTGGGTCGTCCCAGTGCACCAGCCCCAAGCATCCAGTATCGTGCATCAAACCTGGACTGGCAACTCGTTTCATACATGGTATTTTACATGTTTCAATGCCATTCTCCCAAATCTTCCCACCCTCTCCCTCTCTCTCAGAGTCCATAAGACTGTTCTATACATCAGTGTCTCTTCTGCTGTCTCGTACACAGGGTTATTGTTACCATCTTTCTAAATTCCATATATATGCGTTAGTATACTGTATTGGTGTTTTTCTTTCTGGCTTACTTCACTCTGTATAATAGGCTCCAGTTTCATCCACCTCATTAGAACTGATTCAAATGTATTCTTTTTAATGGCTGAGTAATACTCCATTGTGTATATGTACCACAGCTTTCTTATCCATTCATCTGCTGATGGACATCTAGGTTGCTTCCATGTCCTGGCTATTATAAACAGTGCTGCGATGAACACTGGGGTACACATGTCTCTTTCCCTTCTGGTTTCCTCAGTGTGTATGCCCAGCAGGCCATGGTTGGGTGGTGCCTTCTCCAAGGATGCACGCGTTCTCGGTAAGCACTCACTGTGACCACAGAAACAAAGTGAGTGGTACATCACAGCTCACAACACACTCCCTGTAAGAACATCTCCAAACTCCACACAACCTGTGAGGAGATGACACTGTGGTGGTATATCCCCACTTTATAAATTAATCACTTCACCACAAAAAATCGAAGAGACCTGCCTTGAGCCATCGGATCGGCTACGTCACAAGGCCAGGGCTCAAGCCTGGATGTTCTGAATGCAAACTTGTGGACACCGGGCTGCCTCTCAGAACGGAACTCCTGGGAAGCAAACGGCAGAGCTGGTTTCCCTCCAGCACGGTGGGAGGTGGCCAGTGAGCGCGAGCCAGGTAAGCTACACAGGATATGGGCAGGACACGCGAGGACGTCCCAGTCATCAAGTTTGTGGTCTTTAGACTTCTAAATCCGGGTTTTCTTTTACTCATCTCAGAAGCCTGGAATCGACATCATCAGGACAGCCACTGAGCACACCCTGCCTGCTTTCGCCATATGCTTGACCATCTGCGACTCTCCTGAACACGCCACTCTGACCCTGATCGTTAATTCACCAGGAGGGAAATTATTGCCTGGTCTCCAGGTTAGCATAATAGTACGAAGTCTCCTCCAATGTCTACATCCTCCTGGACAGCTTTCTGCGGGCCTCGTTCCAACGTGAATCATTAAGAGATGAGAGAAGGGCATTCATTGTGTTCTACATGGAGGGTAGGACATGGCTTATGACTGAAGCAATGACATGGGCACCTGCTCACCATGCACAGGCCTAGGGTCTCCTGCACACACCTCACACACAAACAGACACACACACACACACACTCCTGGAGGAGGGGGGGAGGGCGTGCCTTGCAGCCAACCATTCTAAACAGCCAAACACTAAACAAAATATTGACCCTTAAAAAAATGCACGGAAGTAAGATTTTAATTCTTCATCCATTTCCTTTGTTAATGACCATTTATCAAGTCCCAAGTGTCAGCCAGCAACATGGTTCCCAGTGGGAACACAGACAAAGACCTAATGCTGCCTCCCCCCTTCTCCTTCCGGGGCTCGCAGGTGACCGAGACAGATGGTAAGCCACTGTGTCCAGCCCCTGGGCAGTTTCATGTCGAGGGGGCGACTAGGGAGCTCTGCAGGACGGTCAGGCGGGCTCCCGGGAGGTGACACACAGCCTGAACCCTGAGGATGAAGATGCCGTTGCTAGGGAAAGTGCTGGGCGGGGGGAGCAGACTCAGCTCGTGCTGAGACGTGCAGAGTCTGGCCCAGGCGGGCACAGCTCCGAGGTGGCCGGAGACGCAGTGCAGGGAGGCCAGGACCCAGAGCGGAGGCCCAGCTGCTGAGCTGCATCGTTTCCTAACAGCCAGGAGGGGACACAGAGAACCTGTCAAAGGAGAGAGGGAGCGTGGGAGCGAGGGAGTGTGTGCGTGGGGGACTCCAGCTGGCCCAGCCCGGTGTGAGCACTAGCTGAAGTCACTGCACGTGAGGGAAGGAAACACGAGCAGGCACGGTGTCAGCTCCAGGAACTGCGCTGACGGCGGGGCCTGGACGCCCCATCTGCAGGGCCTGCCGCTCTCACAGGCTGCGTGGTGTCTCCCGGGTCACCCCAGCTCACTGGGCAGTGTGCACGGCGCCGGCCTCGGATCTTCCCCAAAGACAGCGGCTCACAGGACGTTCTGTGCATCCTTCTTACCACCTGGGGCTTAGGGACTAAGAGCTGGGTGAAATGGTGAGTTCCCATCTCCTGTCACCGTCTGACTTCACCGCACGCTTCCTCTAATCCCGCCTGCCTGACCTCTGCTCCCACCATACACAGAGCACTGTGGCACCTTATATTAACTTGTCTTCTGTTCCTGTTTTTTAAAGAGCATTAAGAAAAAGTGTTCTCAGCCCAATGCCCCAGTTGCCACTAGGCTGGCACAGTGGTTTGTTTTTTGAACTGATCTAACATTTGACAATGATGACATCTGACATGAAGATCCTGACTTGGGGCTTTTCAGAAGAACTGGACAGCAGACAGTCCTGGGCCCACAGGTCCATAAGGGGCCATTAGGAAGGCCAGCAGACTGGCCCCCGGTCTCAGCCACGCCCCCCGTCTGCCTCCTGTAGACCCTGGAACAAGCCCCCCAGAACAGATGACTCTGAGGGAGCCTGGAGCAGGGATGGCACTCCAACAAGAAGTTAGGAGACCTAGATTCCAAGACCAGCTCCAATACCCAAGCCTCAGCCAACCATTTACAAGGAGGAAGTCTCCTGCCTCTTGTGAAGTGAGGACTGTAAGACCTGTCTTCCCATACGCTGCTCAGAGACGTGATGAGTCTACGGCCATACCACCACGAACGGGCCCAATCTCGTCTGATCTCAGAAGCTAAGCAGGGTTGGGCCTGGTTAGCACTTGGAAGGGAGAGACGTGACGATACGCGTGGACATCCGGCAACACCGTTTGGAGGCACCACTTCACCTGAAGCTCTGTTCTAGAACACTCTGAAAGAGATCTCTACCTCCAAGCCTGACAACTAGAGCGCTCCTGAGGGCACAATGCAGCTGAAGGAGATCGAGTGACGGACATCACTCATTCACAAGTTCATTCATTCATTCAGCCTGCCAAAGACCAGCTCTAAGGTGTCGGGGAGGCGGGGGGCGCTCTCACCACTCTCTGAGGTGTATCTCAGGTCCTGGAGGGCGGCCACGGCAGCCTGTGTGCCCTGAACATCCTCTTCAGCTTCTGTGATGTGCAGGTACTGGGTGGAAGGCTCCTCGGGAGCTTCTGTTGCTGGCTAAATGAAAACACAGAATCACTGATGGGACCGCCTAAAAGATCCCCTAGAAGGTCCCCAGAAGCCCCGGGATAACGGATTCAAACAAAACAAACACACACCAGCAATGCGTCTGCAGCAGCTCATTTGCCTGGCACCCCTGAGAAACCAGTGCTTCGATAAAAACCCATCTCCCAAAGAGGAAACTTCTCTGTGCCAAGTGCCGAGGCTTTAAAACCAGCTTCGGAGGAAAGCCTCTGGTGACACGTTCTTGCCGCAGGGAATAGAGGATGTTGTTCACAATGAGAGATGAGACACGCACAGAGAGACCCTCATGTGTGCTCTGCTCCTCCCATTGCCACCAACACTGCTCTGATCCCCTGGGCCTGGGGCCTCCTGCTATGAGGTCAAGAGGGAGACACAGCGTGGTGGCGGTGGATGGGAGGAGAGGACTAGTCACCACAACCTCTGGCCAGCTTAGAGCATGGGTCCCGGCACACAGCAAGATCTCAGGAGATCTCAGCTACTCGTGCAGTCTGCGGCTCATTTTATTTTTACAGGATGGGTATGACAAATGCAACTGACCAGAGAAGATACACCTGTGCAGAATCAGGACCCTACGAGAGAAGAAGCTAAAGGGACATTTACAGAAATCTCACACCGATAAGGAGAGGAGAGGTGGACATTTCACATGAACTAGATATTCATAATCACCTCTTCCTGGCACTGGAAAGCAGGCAAGCATGAATGTCACCAATAAAGAAGAACGAAAAGGAGATTTTATACACAATTTATAGGAGCCAAAGTTATCATACTCTGTAAGCACTTATCAGCTATTCACAAAGGCTCAGAATAGAATGTGATTATTCTTTTACAGCCAAGTGGTCAAGTTCATTTAGTTCATTTCCAGCCTGACATTTAGTAGACACCCAATGAGTATCTGATGAACGCATAAATGAACAAAAAGAAGCATGCTTCCTTATAAGTACCATTAGGCAACACTGTGGCCAATGCGAATTGGATCTCAGCCTGTGATGAACAGGAAGGGCGTGGCATGACTCCCGGTCTTTGGGGTACTCTCTGTAATAACCATCTGTGGGAAGACAGTGCTTTGCAGGGCACTCCAGGGAGCCTGGCAACAGCGTGATGGCTAGAACAGGCAGCCTGTCATCACTCGGGGACCACCCCTGGCCAGCGTCTTGGCTGCTCAACTGTCATACTTCTGGAGTCTAGTGGGTGACTTTGTGTCAACTGTATTTGTCGAGTCACAGCTCTGCTGAAGGTGTCGAGATCTGTAAGAAGCCAGGTCTTCAGAGGAGAGGGGCATGACTGCACGAACAGAAGCACCAGCTGGCCAGAAGAGATGCTGTTTACATCAGGAACCAGCATTCCATGTCTATTTGTTAACAGAGAGCAAAGCCCTGCAAGTATGGACTCAAAGTACCAGAGGATTTCCATAGATGGGCACGCGACGGTGATGTTGCTGACACCATCGCTGCCGTACAGCGGACCTGCTGGGGACTAGACAGTAACCCTGGCATTTCATACATCCTGTCTCTCAATCCTTTTGACCTCTTGAGTGGCAGGAGCCTCACCATAGACATTAGAACACAGCGGTCACAGAGGTTCGACAAGCAATGGCTCAAGGTCAAACTGTTTACAGGAAGAGCCAGGAAATCGCAAGGAAGTCTTTCGAAGTGCACATTCCTTAAATTTTCTTATAGAAAATGTCAAACATACACAAGACGGAGAAGCGAGCCTGCATGCTCACAGCCCCACTTCAGCAGTCACCACCTCACGGCCAGTCCGCTTTTGCCGACGCCCCCACCACGCTCCACACAACGGCCCTTTGATTTTGAAGCAAATGCAGACGTCACATCAATGTAAATATTTCAGAATGCACCTCTGAAAGATAAAACTCTTTCAAACCAGAACTACAACACCGCCATCACACTCAGAACACTTAACAGTGATTCCTGAATGACTTCACATCCCTAAGAGCTGTTCTAATTTCCCCAATTCATTTTTCACAACTTAATCCCACAAGTCGTACTTAAGTTATTGAAATCCATATATTAGAACCGTCTGATAAAAGTCTCACAAGACTTGCATTTATAGGCTCTCCTTCCACTCTTTCTCCTCTGCTTATGGTTTCATTGTGAAAAGTGGTCGCTTGCCGTCAGAGTTTCCAACAGCCTGGATTCAGCTGTCTGCACCACCAGGGAATCACTGAGTGTATTCACTGACAGTCAGACGTGGACGCTTAATCAGGCGATCAGGAGGCAGGAGGACCCCACGGTAACACCGTGTACCTCCATCAGGAGACACTCTGTGACTGAGCGTCCCTGTTTTTGCTGTGTTGGCAGGAGACTGACGGTCATCGCTAGACCCACGATGCCAGTGGAGGGTTGTAAAACAGAAGTCATGAAAACCTTCACTTGTTGGCTGGAATACTTCTACACAAAGAAATCTCTCTCCTCCAACATTCGGTTATTCTGAGATACGGTTTGTTTCGATGAGGTGGAATAATTGTTCGATTCTGAGCCTTACCAAAGTAACAATTTTATTTATCAAAATAGAGTTGATTTACTATTACTCTGCACAGGTAACTAAGGAGTTTTCTCCCAGGATTATTATAAACTCATGGATTTAAACACATTTGATGTGCTTCACTCCACTCTGCAAATACTAACAACAGCTTTAGAGTAACAATATCAACCGCTGCTGGTGGAATAACTAAGAACAGTATGTTTTTTTTGCCAGTTCCTTTCACCCTTATGTTCTATTCCACTGGGGAGGAACAATCCAATTTCTATCTTAAAATCTCTTAAAATATTTCTTCTCTATGTAGTTCTGCCATTGCTTTGACATACAGTTTAGATCCTTGATTTCATTCTACTCTTAATTTTCAGGGCTTGCTTTTTTAAAGTTCAGTTTTGTTTTTATTGTTATATAAAATCAGAAGGGCCATCAATAATCTTCCTACAATCCTCGGCCCCTACCTAATCACAAGAAACCATCACATGAATCCAAATGGTGTGATGAGGGCCCTTCTGATCACATCACACCGGGGGCTGGCGGGGTGTGGGGGGGTGGGCAGGTACATGATGTCACTCTGTCTCACTACCGAGGATTCTGACCTCGGTCGGGTGGCTAAGGTGGTGTTGGCCAGGTGTCTGGTCTGTGATGTTACTACTTTTCCCTGTAAATTCATGATTATTTAGGGGGAGATATTTTGAGGTTACATCAATACTCTATTTCTCCTCAAAACTTCTGTTGACTAATTCTGGCATTCATCAATGGACCTTGGCTACTGTAATTATTGCTGCAGTGTTCTAATGGTAATTTTCTATTTCCCTCACTTTCTAGATCTATTGATCAGAATTCTTCTGTAGTAAGAACTGTTCCTTCTCTACTATTTATTCAATCATTTATCAGTATGGATGCAGAGATATTTACTCTATGCTTTAAGTGATTTTTTAGTCCAATACTATCATGATTTACTTTGTTACTCAAATTGTTCCAGTTTGGGGCCATTAGGAACTCTCTAGGGGATTCCCTGGTCACTCGGCTGGTAAAGAAACCGCCTGCAATGCAGCAGACCCCAGTTCAATTCCTGGGTCAGGAAGATCCCCTGGAGAAGCGATAGGCTACCCACTCCAGTATTCTTGGGCTTCCCTAGTGGCTCAGCTGGTAAAGAATCTGCCTGCAAGGCGGGAGACCTGGGTTTGATCCCTGGGTTGGGAAGAACCCCTGGAGAAGGGAACAGCTAGGAAGTCTCTGGGTTGTCTCCTGTGCCATTTTGACACACTTCTCTCTTACTTTTGTGGAACACATTGGTGTTACTTTCCAGCACTGCAAAATGCTCCAGGATCATCTTCCGTAATTTCTGCCTCTGCCCTGAAGTCAACCACTTTTTCCAAGGGACCCCGGTTCCTCTTCTTGGAGAATCCTGTTAGAAACCAAGACCTAGAGACTAGGTGTGCTCATTGACAGTTGGGGTCACTGTTTCTAGGCCCTCTAAGCACAAAAAGCTAAGAAATACACACATGTATAAAGTTTAAAGTTTAGTCACTCAGTTGTGTCCGACTCTTTGCAACCCTATGGACTATAGCCCACCAGGCTCCTCTGGCCATGGGATTTTCCAGGCAAGAATACTAGAGTGGGTTGCCATTTCCTTCTCCAGAGGATCTTCTTGACCCAGGGATCAAACCCAGGTCTTCCACATTATAGGCAGAAGCTTTACCGTCTGAGCCACCAGGGAAGTGTACATGCATGTATACTAACCATGTATACACATATATCTGGAATTATTTCTGCATCAATCTATTGCTGTATATACACACACAGTCTATCTTCACATACTACATTAACAGAGTTGTAATAAACAGCCTTGTGTAGACACCTTCCCTCATTTTTGTCAGTATAACCTTGGGACAGTTTTCTAACGGTGGGATTGTTTAGTTAATGGAAAAAGAAGCGCATATGTAATTTCAGTAGATATTGCTAGATTCCCCTTCATAAAGGTCACACTGTTTTACACTCCCACCAGCAATGTATGAGAATGCCTATTTACTCAGCCTCTCCAGCAGAGATGATGTCAAACTGGTGGATTCTTGCCAGTTGAATAGGTAAGAAATTCTATCTCTGTCTAGTTTTAATTACATTTATTACATGTGAGGCTGATCATGCTTTCAGATAGCCAAGGTCATTTGCATTTCTTTTTCTTTGAACCTTTCTTATCTCTTGCATTTTGGGCTGTTGATCTTTTTCACTAGTATTCCTAGAAGCCTTTTACATTAAGATATTTACCTTTGTTCAATGATATGACTGAAAATAGCTTTTTTTTTTTTTTTTGTCATTTGCCCCTCTATGAGTTCTTTTACATAAGATTTTTAAAATGTTCTTCATGTGGTTAATTTGTTTTCAATCATTTTCCTAATTGAATCTGGATTTTGAGTTATAGTTAGGAAAGTTCTCCACACTCTAAATTTACAAATAGATTCATTTATATTTTCTTCTGGTATTTGTAAAATATCTCTTTTTTCACATTTAAATCTCTGTTCTTTTATTCTAGGTTCTCTCTCTATAAAAGCCATTGATTATTGTATATTGATGTTTTAATCTGCTGCTTATCATGTGTAGTAGATTTTCATTCATTCTTAGATTTTCAAAAACATAATCCTGTATCTACAGAGATACTTCATTTCTTCTTTTCTGTTTCTTACATCTCTATTTACTCTACCTTGTCCAACATGCCAGCTGAGGCCTCCCATGATGTTAAAAGACCAGAGCCCCTAGGGCATCCTCATCTTGTTCCCAAATCTAATAAGAAACTCAAGATGTTGGCTCTTGATCTGAAACACATATATTTTGTTTTTTGTCTTAAAGATGTACGCATCAAATTCTGCTTTATTGACTGTTTTTAATCAGTGGATGTGGAATTTTGTCAAATGCCTTTTCTCCATCTATGAAGATGATCCTTTCAGTTTTCTCCCTAGTTCTGATACTATGATGGGTTATGTTAACAGATTAACACATTCCCTCCCACTGGACAACCGTTCCCTTGCTTTCTGGAACACCCCCCACATTGTCATTGGATTTGTTTCTGAGCCCTTACTCTTAACGGGAGTAAACCCACTGGATACACTGATATGACAGAAACTTCTCAGGAAGTGGTCCTCGACTGAGGGCCATTGTGACTCCTGGGGAACCTGGCAGTGTCTGTGCTTTCTGTCTGGTTTTCACAACTGGCTGTGCTGGTGGATCCTCGTGGGCAGAGGTCAACGACGCTACTAAACGCTCTAAAATGGCGGAGAGTAGCCCTCTGCAACAAAGAACTGTCCAGATCATAATCTCAGCAGCACTGAGTTTGAGAAACTCTGCCTCAGGTAAACCGCAATTTGGCAGTGACCCCTGGTACCTGAAAAGAGAAATAGCTACTGGCTTACAAAATACAGCTACTGGCTTTTATAGAATCCAGCCAGGAAACTGGCTCCAACATCCGACTGGAAAACAAAGGTGACAGGTAGGAGCGCCTGCCTTCAGCTGAGGGAGACAAGGACCTAAAATCAGCAGGCGGGGGCCCTTCTCTGTTCTCGGGGCGGGGACCAACAATATATGCTGTCAAGCATTGCTCTTTCAGATGCAGCTTCTGAAACTCTGGATTCAGATAGCAGAAGTAAAGGTATCAATGAGTCCAATGCAGACATTCATTCACAAACCAGTCGCAACACAACACAGCGTAAGAAGTCACATGCATGGCCTGGACCTCATCCAGTATACCCCCTCAGACGGGAGACAGGGTTCAAAAAGATGTCCAAGTTTCCCACCAGAAAACCCATTGCTCCAAGGAACGGCACCGGGCTTGCCTGGTTTGTTGTCTGTGCTGAGGAAAGTCACGATCAAGACCAAGCTTTCAAAAGTACCTCCCACTTGGGGTCTCCTTCGCTCTCCACCAACTTCAGGCCATGCTTGTTCTTCAGGTGCCTGTTGAACTCCCATTTGGTGCCATAGACGAAGCTGCACACTGGACACTTCAAACCGCCTGGAAGCACAGACACAGGTAAGAGCGTGCTCACAGACTTCCGTCCACATGCCGCAAACCTAAGAGATGCATTCGTCTCCAGTATCTACTTTCAATCCAAGCTTACTCTACTAGTAAACAGAATAGCAGCAGTTCAATATGTTTTTCCAGGCAGAGATTTTAAAACTTAGTGCATTTCTTTTCATTTATTGAATCAGAATTTGCAGAGAATCTAATACACATTTAATATTTTAGGTGACAGAGTCAAGATGAGTAATATTCCTTTGGCTGAGTGGATAAAGTGGCTTAAATCATTTTTTCATATTTTTATTTGAAAATAACAAATAATTTAGAAAGCGAAAAATAACTGAAGGACAACAGTTGCTTTTCTCAATCTCTTTTGTCCCAAAACACTAAGACAGAGGGCCAGATGCTCCATCTCCTTCATGTCAGAAGTGAAGCCAGGGATATAAATCCCCACTTGAATATCCCCGTAAAGGACAAATGAAAAAGCTGGTCACATCCTGAAATGTCACTATTTATTTAACTGATTAAATTTGACAAATGTTCCAGGAAGTACCTGCATGTTTTAATTAAGAGAATATAAAACTCTAGAATTTAAAAAAAAAAAAAAAAAAATGAGAGCCATACAAAGACTATCTAAAATTTTATCAGAAGCAGTAACTAAATTTGGAGCTGGACAAAAATCATTTGTTTATTTGTTCATCTGAAGCACAGTGGGTTTACAATGAATGCTGTGTCAGTTTAACCTAAGTGTTAGCACAGGGAAGTGACTGAACAGGAGAGCTTTCAGAAGCAGAATAGTCCCCTGGGAGGACAGCTGCAGTCCCAGCAGCGAGGCTGCACTGGCTGCAGGTTGCTCAGGTGCATCCTGTTGTGCTCAGGTACATCCTGTTGTGCTCAGGTGCATCCTGTTGTGCTCAGGTACATCCAACTCTTTGCAACCCCATGGACTGTAGCCAATCAGGCTCCTCCATCCACGGGATTCTCCAGGCAAGAATACTGGAGTGGTTGCCATTTCCTCCTCCAGGGGATCTTCCCAACGCAGGGATCGAACCCACATTTCCTGCATTGGCACATGGGTTCTTTATCATCTGAGCCACCAGAGAAGCCCGGCATCAGGCCTCTAATCTACCGGACATGGAGCAGGCCAGAGTCAGGCCAAGTGCTAGCAGCATCAGGCCTGCACCCGAGGGGCCGGGCAGTGAGATGGGAACACAGGCCTCTAACTGGTTTCCCACAGCCACAGTGGGTCTGCTCTCCACCCGGCACAACGGCTGGTCTTAAAAACTCAGCTGAAATCACATCTCACATAGGTGTAAGCCCCTCCACCGGCTTCCCTTCACAGCCAGAACAGGAATTAGCGGGAATGGAAGCTAACCCAGGTGGCTGACGGCACAATCCCTTGAACCTTGGCCTTTCCATGCTGGGCGAGCACAGAGGAGCACAGCAGGTACAACAGAGACAGCGGGCAGAGTCAGCACAGACAGTGCATGCATGTGAGTGCTCAGTCGCTTCCGTTGTGTCCAACTCTTTGTGACACTATGGACCACAGCCTGCCAGGCTCCTCTGTCCATGGGATCCTCCATGCAAGAATATTGCCATGTCCTCCTCCAGGAGATCTTCCCAAACCCAGGGGTCAAAACAAACCTGTGTCTCTTTTGTCTTCTGCCTTGGCAGGCGGGTTCTTTACCACTAGCATCACCTGGGAAGCCCACAGAGACTGGCAACAGTTACCAAATCCTGAACTTCTAGAACATTCTACAGAAAAGGCAGCTCAGACGGTTGTTTTTCTGAAACTCAAACACACTGCACTTTTTTAGGCAAAATCAAATGAGCTTGTTCTTTCTTGCCTGGAGGATAATTAAACTTAGTTCTTCTTTGTTATTGCTTGTTCATCATCTAAAATGATGCATTTTCTTACAATCATCTTTTAAAACCCTCCAAGGCATGAGAACCACTACCTTGTCTCTCGGTTAAGCTGACGTTGCTTGTGTAAAGACTTAATCTGTGGCAATGAACACAAACAAACTACCGAAGGTTAAATTTAGGCTTTAAAATGAAATTAAGGATTCCTTCTGGGCTGTTCTTTAATGGAAACTAATTTAGGGAGAAAAAACATCCTGATATTATGCTTAAATTAAAATTAATATGAGACTGCCCCCACACTAATTAAAACTCCCACCTTTATCACGGTGGCTTTAATTAAAGAACAACAAATGGAAATATGTAATCTAGACAGAAGGTGTAACTGTGCAGGTAACTGACATCAAAGCCGAGAAAAGTTAATTTCCATTTCAATTCATTAAATGCTTAGGCGACACTTGGCAAAGGTCACAGGGAGACCTAGTGAGTTTCCTTGCAGCCCTGATATTAAGTGCACCCCATAAAAACCACAACCCCCCCTCCCCTCAAGTTGCAATCTTCCTCATAAGGAACGACAAACCAAGCCAAAGGACAGAATTTCAGGAGCAATTCGGAAACTCCATCATGGCATCTTTTGTTCTTTTTTAAATTCAATCTATTTCAGAGGAATTTCAAGTAAACTATTTTCACTCCTTTGCAGTGGCTGATGTTATTGAAAATTCAATTTCATTTTCAATAATGTAACTCCCAGAATGGCATGGATACTCGGTTGGACAGTCAGGAGATCTGCATTTGTCACTTGGCTCACATGACTCAGAACCACTTCCTTGAATTCTTGGGTCTTGGTTTTTTGTTTTTCCTATGAAGGCAAAAATGCTAAAGCTTATATCCTTATAAAAGGTGGTGTATTAAGTCAGAGGAGGAGAAATATCTTGTGACATCCCTGATATGTGGAATCTAAAAGGAAATGATGCAAATGAACTTACAAAACAGAAACAGACTCATAGACTTAGAAAACAAATTTATGGTCGCCAAGGGGAGGGACCGCTAGGGAGTCTGGCATGGTCATGGACACACTGCTGTATTTAAAATGGATAACCAATAGGGACCTGTTATATAGCACAGGGAACTCTCTGCTCAGTGTCACGTGGCAGCCTGGATGGGAGGGGAGATTAGGAGAGAATAGATACACATATATGTATGGCCGAGTCCCTTCACTGTTCACGTGAAACTACCACAACATTGTTAATCAGCTATCAGCTCACTTCAGTTCAGTCACTCAGTCCTGTCTGTCTCTTTGCAACCCCATGAATCACAGCACGCCAGGCTTCCCTGTCCATCACCAACTCCCGGAGTTCACTCAGACTCACATCCATCGAGTCAGTAATGCCATCCAGCCATCTCATCCTCTGTCGTCCCCTTCTCCTCCTGCCCCCAATCCCTCCCAGCATCAGAGTCTTTTCCAATGAGTCAACTCTTCACATGAGGTGGCCAAAGAACTGGAGTTTCAGCTTTAGCATCATTCCTTCCAAAGAAATCCCAGGGCTGATCTCCTTCAGAATGGACTGGTGGGATCTCCTTGCATTCCAAGGGACTCTCAAGAGTCTTCTCCAACACCACAGTTCAAAAGCATCAATTCTTTGGCGCTCAGCTTTCTTCACAGTCCAACTCTCACATCCATACATGACCACTGGAAAAACCATAGCCTTGACTAGACGGACCTTTGTTGGCAAAGTAATGTCTCTGCTTTTGAATATGCTATCTAGGTTGGTCATAACTTTTCTTCCAAGGAGTAAGCGTCTTTTAATTTCATGGCTGCAGTCACCATCTGCAGTGATTTTGGAGCCCAAAAAAATAAAGTCTGACACTGTTTCCACTGTTTCCCCATCTATTTCCCATGAAGTGATGGGACCAGATGCCATGATCTTTGTTTTCTGAATGTTGAGCTTTAAGCCAACTTTTTCACTCTCCTCTTTCACTTTCATCAAGAGGCTTTTTAGTTCCTCTTCATGTTCTGCCATAAGGGTGGTGTCATCTGCTATACTCCAGTACAAAATAAAAAGCAGAAAAAAAAAAAAAAAAAAAGACAGTGTGCGGTCAGCAGAATAACAGGCTCCCCAGAGATATTCATGTCCTAAACCCTGGAACGTGTGAAAATAAAACCTCAGGTGGCAGAAAGGATCAGGTAAGGGGCTGGAGATGGGGCTATTATCCTGCACCATCTGGACGGGCCTAATGTTATCACAAGGATCCTTCTAAGAGCAGGCAGGACAGCAGACCCCAGTGCCATCACCTAACAAAGAAAGACTGCCAGCTTTGGAGATGGAGGAGGGGGCAGAGCCAAGGACTGCAGACAGCCTCCAGAAGCTGGAAAGAGAAAACATCCTGGTCTTGAGATTCCAGAAGGAATACAGACTTGTCAGCAAACCTGACTTGAGCCAGTAAGACCAGCTTGGGCTCCTTACCTTCAGAATGGCAAAATAATTGGCTTTCAAAACATAAGAAGTAGATAAAACACAAGCAGCAGATAAAGCATTTATACAGCATTCAGTACAAGTCTAACTACCAGAAAAGCACTGGAGTCCAAGTGCCTCCAGCTGAGGCCCGGCTGGCACATGGCTGGCACGTAGGTGGCACACGGCTGGCACACAGCCTGTGCCCCCAGGACCAGATGTGTGCTGGAGCCAGAGGGAACCAGCTCAGTAGCTGGCTGGGCACATCCCTGCCCAACTCAGCGATGTCACATGGGAAGCTTGAAATTGGCCCCAGTGGAAATATTCACAGTACAGAAACTGGAAAAGGCTACATATCAGCATCCCGTCCCCTGCCCCAGGAAAGCCAGCTGGTGAACATTTCCAGAACACGACAGGCGGACACCCCAGCAGCCTCCACTCCAGGGTTCGCAGAAAAGGACCCAAACTGCAGGAAAAACACCACAGTCCCTTCCCTGAGAAACCTGCCGGGGAGCAGAAACCTCAGCCTTTTAGGTCCTCTCCCAGCCTCCTCTACAAAAGTGCTTGGACCCCCTCCCCAAACCCCTGAGCCTGGGGCAGAACCATCCTTCTCAGCCATCGACGGCTCCCGTGTGTCACTGTTTCAACACAGCGGACGGACAAGGAGTCCTGCACTTGGTTTCAAGAGACTGCAACATCATTTTGAGAAAACTACATTTATGATTTTTTCTTTAATTTTAGAAATACTTTTTAATTTATTTATTCAGAGGATAATTACTTTACGATATGTTTCTTCCATACATCAATATGAATTAGTCATAGATATATATGTGGTTTTTTTATTATGTCATTTTAAGACCTATTCCTCTATCTCAAAACAAGAAATTATAAAGTCCCAGGAAGATAATTTTTAAGGGGTTGGTAGAAGAGGAAAATAAAAGCAAACAAGGATGGGGAGAATTACATGAAATTAATCAAAAGAAAATGAGAAAAGTCCCAGTGAGTGATCCCAAACAACTCAGCATTATGATTCTTTTTATTCAGCCCCATCTTCTTCCTCTCTCCTTCTCTCCCTCAGACCTAAGGTCAGCGAGAGCTGTGTGCTCTTGAGGGCTCTGAGCTGCACTAATCCTCAACCAGCTCTCAGATTTCAGAGATAGTTCTCCTGCCAAGACACAGAGGCACGGTGTCTCCTATGAGCCAAAACATATTCCGTTGCTTCCTTCCAGGTGAGTCTCTTGATGGGGGCATAGCAAAAATAAATAAACACACACATGAAGGCCAAAAATAGCCCTTCAAAATTAGAAAACCCAGACCCTGTCAGGGAATGCCAACTGATTATAGAGCAAGTTAGAAAGTTTACTTAGGGCATGAAGAAAATGTAGGACATGAAGCAACTTGACCTCAGCACATTTTGTGCAAGGTAGTGATGAAAGTCTGGAAGCAGGGAACTATGACAGAGGTATCAATCAGATCCCCACACCTGTTCCCATGACCAAGTAAATGTCTATTTCCCACCAGTCCAGCCTAAGAGTGTAAAGGATGTTGAAATGAGTCACTAGCCCTGTACTCCAATTATTTATTGTGACTCGAAGGCAACCCAGGAAAAGGGGAGGACAGAGGATGAGATGATTGGATGGCATCTCCGACTTGATGGACATGAGTTTGAGTAAGCTCTGGGAGTTGGTGATGGACAGAGAAGGCTGGCGTGCTGCAGTCCATGGGGTCAAAAAGAGTCGGGCACGACTGAGTGACAACTGAACTGAAGGCAATCCACCCTCTCCTCTGTGATTCCTGGACAGCGGGGTCCTCAAAAATGAATCACCAGCTATAGAAGCCTTAGCATAGTTTCAGAAAAAAAAAAAAAAATACAAAAGAAAGGAATGCAAATGTACTGAGTGCCAGACACTCAAGTGTTCTCGTTTCATCCTCCCGCAATCCTGTGTGATGGCGGCTGTGAGCTCCAGGTGAGGTTCAGGGCCGCCGGTGGAGGGTGGGTAACCTGCCCGAATGGCAACGCACTGGCCTGCCCTCCAACTCCTAGAAACTGCCTTTAATACCAACACCAGGCACATGCTCCCATTATCCCAGATGGAAGACTTAAAATTATCCGAGAGTTTTCTGCTGCTCGTCTATTTCCGGACGTCAGCCCTGTCACCGGAAGTCCTGAAGGATACAGTCAATTCATTTGTTCTACATTAGGACGCCATTCATGGTGGTTACAGCAAGTGGAGCTTCACGCACCAGGGCCGGCGGAGAGGGGAGGGGATAGGTTTCTAAAATGGTCTTCAGCTTCAAAGAGTCACAAGATCCAGGGAAGAGCAACCACTGACACACTGTGCTCTGCAATCACTTTTCAGCTGAATTACCGGAGCACAGATGAAAATACAACAGCGTTTCTATGTAGCAACAGCATGTGAGCTAAACCCTCACAAATGGAAATGTGCCCATGTATTGAAAAAGCCCCAAAACTTTTCAAAGATATTAGAGTTTTCACTCATTCTCTTTAGTTTAAATGTTCTAAATCGTTTCTTCTTTTCAGGAGGAATATGTAATTTGAGCACTCAAATATTTTTGGATAAAGAACCCCACCCATAGATGTGCTTAATATACTGCTATTCATAATTGTAATAAGAGAAAAATCTAGAAACCCTACAATGTTCAACAACAGGAGTATGGTTAAATATAGTAGGGTGGGACTTTCCTGGTGGTCTGGTGGTTAAGAATCTACCTTCCAATGCAGAGGACAGGGGTTCCATCCCTGATCGGAGACTAAGATCGTACATGACTCGGGGCAGCTAAGCCCGTGTGCCCAACTACTGAGCCTGTGTGCTGCAACTAAGATGCAACGCAGCCAAAAAGGCAAAGTAAATATTTAAAATAAATAAAGTGGGGTGCTCCCACTTCATGCTGTATTGCAAAGGCCCTTAGAAGTTAAAGTAGGAAGACAGTGTAGCAAAGGAAAACAAACTGTGTGTATTAATCAACATTAAGTAAAGAAAGTTAGCCATGAACTTTCATTTGTTCAAAATGTGTGCATGGACTAAGGACAGACGGCCATACAGTTGACCCTTTGAACCCCCAGGTTCCACATCCTATGTGGGGCTGAAAATGCAGACACCAACTGTTCTCTGCCATTTTACACAAGTGACTTGAGCATTCTCAGACTATGGGACCCATGAGGGTCCTGGAACTGATCCCCTGCCGATACTGAGGGATGACTGTACCGATAAATGAACATTATGGGAAGGGTGCTAAAATGTGTGGGCAAGTGATCACTTTTTTTTTTAAGATTTCCATCAAAAGTGAAAGTGTTAGCTGCTCAGTTGTGTCTGACTCTGCGATCCCTTGGACTATAGCCCGCCAGGCTCCTCTGTCCATGGAATTCTCCAGGCAAGAATATTGGAGTAGGTTGCCATTCCCTTCTCCAGGGTATCTTCCTGACCCAGGGATTGAAACCAGGTCTCCCACAAGGCAGGCAGATTCTTTACCACCTGAGCCGCTGGGGAAGCCCTAAGGTTTCCATTAAGGGTGCTGTGATACGGTCCTGGCCGCAAGTAACACTGACACTCACAGGGAGGAGGAGGGAGCGAACAGTGATGACCAGGAACGTGCGGTCGTGCTGAGGGAGGTCGCAGAGTGGCCCCGGGGGGCCTGGCCAGGCACAGGGGCGCAGCCGCTCGCCTACCTTGCTGGATGAGTGCGTCGGCCGCCAGCTCCCCGGTGCCCACGTTGCTGTACTCCTCGTTGGGGTGCTTCCGGTTGTAGTGCCGCTTCAGGGAGCCTGAGATGTTGCATGAGTAATGGCAGTGGGCGCAGCGGAAAGGCTGGGGGGACAAGGAGGAGGGTAAGGGCCAGGCCAGGCCCCGTGTCATCAGCCTCCACGGGAAGGAAGAGGCCCCCCACACACATACCCCACTCCTCCTCCACGACTCCCCTATCCTTGGAGCATCCACTTCCTGGAAGGCCTGCGAGGTGCAGACCATCCCTCAGGAAATGCTCCAAGAAAAGACACAAACCTGGGGTGGCTGAGTCCTGCCTCTGCAGGGAACCCCCCGAGTGACTGGGCAGAAGTCCCCAGAGCAGGAGGCGACTCTGCTAAACGAGGCTGCTTTCATATCTTTCTCTGTTGTTCACCCCAGAGTTTATATTTCTTGTTCAAGAAGAAAATCACAAAAAACCCAACACAGGAAGCTATCACTTTTTTCTTTTTTTCAAGTGAATGAATGCTATTCAAGTAGCTCCCCTTACCATTAATTCTGATGTACTTGCCTATCTCCATATAAGCAAGTTCTATGAAATTAGTTTTGTAACATTAGATTCTGCACAGAAGTCAAAAAGAACAACCAAAAAATGCTCTCCTGCCAGTGCTGGGTGGTCAGTGGGCACAGAGGCAGGAAGGGGCAATTAAAATGAGAAATGGTCCTACGAACCTAACTTCAGGCTCAAGAGTCAATTCCATCCTTTTTAGAGTAAAGCAGACAAACTGCCTCATAAGAGTTTCAACTCCATGTATTTCCCCACGCCTGCTCCTTGGTGGAAATGCTAATGAAAAGAACTCCCAAATCGTTTGAGTAGATAGGTCAAAAATGGACAGATGAATCCAAAAGAGAACTCAAGTTTCTGAACTACTGATTTCTAGAAAAATCTTCAATTCTTAAAGCCAGAAGGGACGCTTTCAAAGACTGGCTGTGACCAAATCTCCCTCCGTGACGAGACAGCCTTCTTTTGTCTCTGATGTCTGTGATCTCAGCCTTTGTTACAGGCATGGAGGTCAGCCTCCTGGCCCCCTGCACTACTGAACGGCTCCGGGGTTTAGGAGGACAAACCTTTCCATCTATTCCATTCCCTGGTACCATCATCACCTTTTACAGGAATTTAATCACTACCTAACATCTTCTTGGGACCCTCTCTCCCTAAATGTTATGGCTGAGCCGCATCTGGGCTTTTCACACAGAACAAGCTTGAACTTGTGGGATGTTGCCACATTTCAGCAAGGACTTCTGCTGGGGTAGTCACTGCGGGGCAGGAGACAGAGGCAAAGTAGAGCCTGAGTAATGCCCCATAGCCACTGCCAGGGATAGGGTCTGACCGCATCATGAACAGGGCACCTCTTGGGACTCCATTTATGAAGCATATATTGTATTTACGGACATCCTGCTATGAGTCAGACCTTGTTCTCACCTGGGGACATGGTGACAAATGAGAGACTTCTGATTCCCTGAATGCACACGAGTCTTTGGACTTAAATATCAACTGCAAAGATTAAATGCTATCTAGGCAAACTAAATCACAACACTTGTTTCCTAAGTCAGATACTTGCAGATAGCAAATGACGCTACATCTCAAAGGAAAGTTATTTATTGAGAGCTTTCGGGCCAGCATCCAGCTAAGAGTTATGAGGAAAATATATGCAGGCTGCAGCCCTGTAGTGCATGTGAGACTAAATGACAGGAAAGAAAGTGGATCAAAAACAAGGCAGGAAGGTGCTGTCATGCCTACAACATGGTGTTACACTGCATTTGTGAAGTAGCGTGACCTAACAGAATTTATGACTATTTTAGCTCGCCTTTACTGATAGCTACCATATGCCAGAGAGTTCTAAGTCTTGCATGGATTAATTCCTGCAAATCTCACAACAACCTCCTGCAGTAGGTACAACTGCTATTCCCATTTCACAGATAAAAAATACCGAAATGCAGAGGGTTAGGGAATTTGCCCAAAGCTTCACAATCTCCCTGCCCTACCATTTGTGTGCACTGGATTTTGGACCCCTGGTCCAGCCAGCAAACAGATGATCTGACTTCCCACCTATCTTCCCTGGGAGGGGCATGGTTAGTTTGCGTGCATTTCCCGGACATAAGGCAGCCCACGTCTAACTGTCAACTTGGACAAACAAGGACTGCCAAGGTAAGCCAGGAGGAATACAGGCTATTCCTGGAGGGCTGCGACGAGGTGGGGGTGGGTGGGGCTGGGAAGAGGGTGGAAGGCAGCCAGGTCACAGGGGGACGCGCTGCGTTAGGAAACTGACTCAGGATGGGGTTCCTGGTGGGTATCAGGCAGGGGGTGACGTGCCAACTTCAGAAGAGTTTTCACTCTGGAAATGAATGGAGAGCAGATTATTTGAAAGGAACAAGACTGGAGGCAAAGAACCACACATCCAGCTGCTGCCATGGTGAAAATGAGATCTAGAGGCCTAAAATGAGAGAGTGGAACAGAAAAACCACAACTAAAATTAAAACTCTGGATGAAATGTTTCTTAAAATGTCATTAAATGTATCAACTTTAAAACACATTATGTGGTGGGGTGGGGGTGGGGAAGCCACAGCATGAGAGACTGTATTTATAATATGTAACCCAAAAAGTGATCCCCACCCCAGATACATGAAGGATTCCTGAAAACAAACAAGAAAGCAAAACCACTCAATATAAAAAATGGGGAAATATTTGAACAGTATTAAAAAAAAAAAAAAAAAAAAAGGAAAGATAAATAAATCCAAATGGCCAGAAAAATTTATGGAAAGGGGCCCAATTCCATTAACCATCATGAAAATGAAAATAAAGCCACACGGAGAGGCCAGCGCAGGCCCAGCAGGCTGGCCATCCTGCACGTTCCACCGCCCCGACACGGAGCGGCAGAGGATCTGGGCCGGGCACCCCTGCTGCTGGCATAACCTGGCACAGCCACCGTGGAAAGCGGTTGGGCTTCACCTTGTAAAGCTGAAGACATGCCTATGGCCCTGCCAAGCGCCCGCCAGGGGCATCCACCCCGGAGGTTCTCGTGGACGGGCATACCAGGACACGTGCACAGACAGCGCAGAGCAGCAGAGCTGGTGACGATGACACAACAGAGAGAGCTCCACCGCCCCCACAGCTGCGGGGATGAGCTGAGCGGGTGAGCATGCCCGCGAGGGCTGCACAGCTGCGGGGATGAGCTGAGCGGGTGAGCACGCCCGCGAGGGCTGCACAGCTGCGGGGATGAGCTGAGCGGGTGAGCACGCCCGCGAGGGCTGCACAGCTGCGGGGATGAGCTGAGCGGGTGAGCACGCCCGCGAGGGCTGCACAGCTGCGGGGATGAGCTGAGCGGGTGAGCACGCCCGCGAGGGCTGCACAGCTGCGGGGATGAGCTGAGTGGGTGAGCACGCCCGCGAGGGCTGCACAGCTGCGGGGATGAGCTGAGCGGGTGAGCACGCCCGCGAGGGCTGCACAGCTGCGGGGATGAGCTGAGCGGGTGAGCACGCCCGCGAGGGCTGCACAGCTGCGGGGATGAGCTGAGCGGGTGAGCACGCCCGCGAGGGCTGCACAGCTGCGGGGATGAGCTGAGCGGGTGAGCACGCCCGCGAGGGCTGCACAGCTGAGGGGATGAACTGAGCGGGTGAGCACGCCCGCGAGGGCTGCACAGCTGAGGGGATGAACTGAGCGGGTGAGCATGCCCGCGAGGGCTGCACAGCTGAGGGGATGAACTGAGCGGGTAGCATGCCCTCGAGGGCTGCACAGTTGCGGGGATGAACTGAGCGGGTGAGCATGCCTGCGAGGGCTGCACAGCTGAGGGGATGAACTGAGCGGGTGAGCATGCCCGCGAGGGCTGCACAGCTGAGGGGATGAACTGAGCGGGTGAGCATGCCCGCGAGGGCTGCAGAGCTGCGGGGATGAGCTGAGCGGGTAGCATGCCCGCAAGGGCTGCACAACTGAGGGGATGAACTGAGCGGGTGAGCATGCCCGCGAGGGCTGCACAGCTGCGGGGATGAGCTGAGCAGGTGAGCATGCCCGCGAGGGCTGCAGAGCTGCGGGGATGAGCTGAGCGGGTGAGCATGCCCGCAAGGGCTGCACAACTGAGGGGATGAACTGAGCGGGTGAGCATGCCCGCGAGGGCTGCACAGCTGCGGGGATGAGCTGAGCGGGTGAGCATGCCCGCGAGGGCTGCAGAGCTGCGGGGATGAGCTGAGTGGGTGAGCATGCCCGCGAGGGCTGCAGAGCTGCGGGGATGGGCTGAGTGGGTGAGCATGCCCGCGAGGGCTGCACAGCTGAGGGGATGAACTGAGCGGGTGAGCATGCCCGCGAGGGCTGCACAGCTGAGGGGATGAACTGAGCGGGTGAGCATGCCCGCGAGGGCTGCACAGCTGAGGGGATGAACTGAGCGGGTAGCATGCCCTCGAGGGCTGCACAGTTGCGGGGATGAACTGAGCGGGTGAGCATGCCTGCGAGGGCTGCACAGCTGAGGGGATGAACTGAGCGGGTGAACATGCCCGCGAGGGCTGCACAGCTGAGGGGATGAACTGAGCGGGTGAGCATGCCCGCGAGGGCTGCACAGCTGCGGGGATGAACTGAGTGGATGAGCATGCCCGCGAGGGCTGCAGAGCTGCGGGGATGAGCTGAGCGGGTGAGCATGCCTGCGAGGGCTGCACAACTGAGGGGATGAACTGAGTGGATGAGCATGCCCGCTAGGGCTGCACAGCTGCGGTGATGAACTAAGCTGATGAGCATGCCCGCGAGTGCTGCACAGCACACGCTACTTCACACTGGGGAGTATGGACGGGGACGTCACTGGTGGTCTAGTGGCTAAGTGCCGAGCCCCCAATGCAGGGAGCCTGGGTGTGATACTGCATACCACAGCTAAGACCCCAGTGCAGCCAAATAAATAAATAATTAATGTTTAAAAGAAGAAAAAAAATGACAGAACCATCAGTTTAAAAAGAAAAAAATGGATGGAGGAGGACGACATGCAGTCTCACCAACATACCATTCAGTAAAGAAGCCGAGTTCAGAACAAAGAATAAAATAAATTCCACATATAAATCCATATATCTAGATATAGATATATATCTAGATATGAGGATTTACATACGTATGTGTGTGTGCTCAGTCACTTAGTCGTGTCCCACTCTGCGATCCCATGGACTGTAGCCCACCCGGCTCCTCTGTCCATGGATTCTCCAGACAAGAATACCGGAATGGGTTGCCGTGCCCTCCTCCGGGGGATCCTCTCAACCCAGGAATCGAACCCTGGTCTCCCGCATTGCAGGTGGATTCTTTACCGTCTGAGCCACCAGGGAAGCCCTTATATATATATAAATCCATATATATGTAAATCCATAAATAGACACATATCCACATCCAGATATATGGATAATATAAAGTTCAAAAGCATACAATGTTGCTACATTAGTCTGTGTAGGGATGTATACGCCAATGATAGAACCACTAAGAAAACCAGAAAGTAATTTTCAGGTTAACAGTCACGCCTCGGGTAGAGAAGGGGGTGGGCCCATGAAGGAGGTCTGAGGATAGGCAACGGTCCATCTCTGGGCAGTGGGACATGAGTGTTCACATCACAATTATTCATGCCCTCACATACTCGTATGTATATCTGACATTCTGGATATACATTCTATCTCACAACAAGAGAAGTAAAAAAGAAATGGGTGATCAAATGGGATAATATATGGCCAAAAAAACTGTCTTCACAAGGGTTTTGATGATTACACATAACTTCGATAAAATGCCTTAAATGGCATAGCACCCAATGAGCGGCATGATTAATAACAGCAAAGCAGCAATGGCATTTATACCCTGACATATAAAGCAATTTTTACCTTTATTTTCTTTCACCAGTGTCATGGAAATCAGGCTGACACTAGACCAAGGTTCTCACACAGCCGCCCTTCGGCACGTCTGAAAACGTCCGAAAAGAAGACTGCAGTTGGGAGCTCCCTCTAAAGGAGCTGGTGACAGGTCCGGAGGAAGTATCAACTATCACAGTAGCATCACCAAACCTGAGTCAAGCTACGCGGTGGACAGAGGTCCTGGATTATGCGAGCGCTGCCCTGGGGCTTGGGTTGTAGGACACCTTTAAGATTTACAGCAGTAAATCTGCAGCAAAGAAACCCGGCAGGAAGATGAGATTTTTTTTTCATGAATGTCTGAAGGGGACACCAATTTTCTAAAATGCAAGCCAGCACCAAGTCAGGCTGAGGAGCATGAAGCTGGGCTGCGCTGGGGGCCCTCAGCCACTCATTCGTGGACCGCAAGGCGTGCAGACAAGCCCCGCGTTGGCAACAATCTCCCCTGGGGGATGGATTAAACAGTTGATTTCTGCAGCTTTCCCTATTATTATGTATCTTCAGTTTTGCAAATGACTTTCTGTTTCTAGTTACAGAACCAGTAAGATAGTGCTGTTTTCATAGAGTATTTCCAGCCTGGAAAGTTCTGGTAAAACAAACTGCTCACTTTGCTTCCCTAGCCTCGCTATCCCCGCGCCCCCCACCATGGGGACCTTTCACTGCACAGCCCCCCATCTGCATGGCCCGTGGAGCTCCCCGCCACCTCCAAAACTGAGGGTCAGACGGTAGGCAACACAGCCACACTGAAGTCCCCCATGCCTACATTTCCACCGGTTTCCAAGGAACGCACCAGAAAAAGATTGCACACGTTCCCTTTGACGGGAATCTCCACTGAGACACTTCTGAAAGAGACACAACGATGAAGCGGGGTTACTGTACCTGCCGTGAAACAACACCACGCTTCTAGACATTAAATCTGTGCTTTGCTGAGAACAGCTCCTGCTGGGCCACGTGAGGCCTCCTGACTCACGCCATGTCTGGCTCACGGCCGGGGGTCAACAGCGCTGGGTCAATCTAGAGACCCCGGGACCTTGGGAGCATGCTTGGTTACAAGCGCTTTTTCTCACTTTAACCTCACTGCCCCTCACTGCTATGAGGCAAGGAAGTACTGAGGGTTCAAGGCCACGCAGGGAACTGAGGGCAGAGTGAAGAGCAGGCAGGGCCCAGCAGGGACGAGCCGCTGAACTCCGTGCCTACTTGTGGCTACAGCCCGGCTAGGAGCCCAGAAGCCCGCCTCCACCTGGATGGCTTCTGTGATCAGCCTTTGTCACGGCAGTTCTATAGAATCAATTCATTTACTCATTTGCTCACTCCACAAATGATAATTAAGTGTTGCCTCCGTGCTAAGACTAGAACAAAATCTAGAACAAAGTGCCTTACAGACGAAACATTCTAACATAAACAAGGAACCACACCATCTGCCAGGTACCATCAGACATCATGGAAAAAATTAAAAGCTGGGCCCTTGGCAGATGTTCAGGATGAGGTCCTGAGCTAGGAGACTGTAATGCTTCACAAATTTTCTGAGCACGTCCCCACAGCCTGCTCCCTTTCAGCAGAGCCACGTGCAGGCCCCTCACCCAGCAAGAGAAACACACGCTGGCCAGGTCAATCGCCAAAGAGTATGTCTGTACCAGTCTGGGGAGTGAGCCACTCAAAAAGAAAAGCATGCATATTCATGGGGAAAAGGACCGAGACTGTAAATCGTAAGAAGTGTGGTGATGCTGAGAAGGGACATTCCTAGAGAGCATTTGTATCCAGATTCCTGGCTTCCTTGCCTCCTCCTCAGCCTGAGTTCAGAGACAGATGTGAACTACACACATGCAGAACCAAGCGCAGGGACTGGTACACTAATCCCCAACCCGACACTCACACGAAGAGCCTAAGGATGCACAGACGGCACAGGAGACAGACAAGGGGAAAAGGGACACAGAGGCCGAAGCAAAGAGATACACTCCAGAAAGGAAAGGACCTGCATTCCAAGGAGGTCTGGGGACAAGTAGACATCCATGGACTCATGTTCCTGATGGTCAACCCTTAAAGAGCTTTGTGCCAGAAATTCCGACAGTCCAGAGGCTGGGCTTCCCAGGTGGCACTAGTGGTAAAGAACCCGCCTGCCAATGCAGGAGATGTAAGAGATGTGGGTTCGATCTCTGGGTCGGAAGATCCCCGGAGGAGGGCACAGCAACCCACTCCAGTCTTCTTGCCTGGAGAACGCCGTGGACAGAGGACTGCAGCCTGGTGGGCCACAGTCTATAGGGTTGCAAAGAGTCAGACATGATTGAAGCAACTTAGCATGCACGCACGGCAGCGGTTAAGACTCTGTGCTTCCACTGCAGGAGGGTTCAATCCCTGGTGGGGGAACTAGATCCCATATGCTACAGCCAAAAAAAATTTTTTCATTAAAAAAAAAAAAAAAAGAGGTTTGTGCCAAAGCCTTTGAAGGGATGCTGCCGATATGAATGAGAGCACCACCCCCATCTCCTTGTCCCACCAGCCACACCATGCTCTGCAGCCTGAGCCCTCAGTCAAAGCTGCCCATCTATGCAGAAGAGAAGAGAACTGTGATTTTTTTTTTTTTTTTTTTTGGCCCTGTCTTTTGAGAACTGTGAGCCTGAGAGCACAAGGCTGGGACTTCATTCCTGGGCCAACCACTACAGGGAAACAAAACTAAGCCTGGGACCAAGGATCCAGAGAGAAAAAAGCCAGGTCTTCACATAATTCACCAAGCACAAAGCCACCTCTGCTGTAAAATCAGGCCTGAGACAAATTAAACAATTTAAAAGAATAAATGTTTTAAAGCCATGGGGTACCACAAGGTCCAAAATGGCTTTACATTGAGGCAATTATCTCATCACAATAAATAACAGTAAATCAATCCATACTAATTGCTTTCCATGCAAGAGCTTAGAAGACTCTTCAGCGTTCTCCAATTATTGATTTTTTTTTGGTAATCACTTATGCTGTCAAAATGCAATATTTCCTGAGAATATACTGCATACTATTAGATGGACAGGATTTTAACATAAAACAATCCAATTTCCCTTTTTTATCCCCCCCAAAGTGTTTTTTAAAATCTAAAATACAAGGAAGCTGAAGATGGTGTAACAGGTTTTGAGCAGAGATGTTTCAGTTCAAAATAAATAAATGGCCCCCTCTGACCCTCTGCTCCCCACCATGACCCTTCCTCCTCCACACACATACACACACACTTAAAGGAAAAAAGGGAAACAATCTCAGATTCTTCGCTTTTGTGGAAATTAAGAACTGAAAAGCAAAATAAACACTACTAACAACAGCCCTCCACTTGACTTCTTACTCTCTTTGTACCATGGTTCAGTAATTTCCACTGAACTTGGGAAGTGCTACAGCTGCTAAGTTTACACTCAGTCAGCATTTTACATAAAGATTCTGTTTGAGTTTTGATGGATAAACATCTAACTGCAGGCTTACACAATCAAAGCAGTGAGGGGTAAAGAGGTCAAGGGGTCAAAATGCCCCCCCACTTGGCTTGAGAGTGAATAAAGTGGAGGGTGGGGGACAAGGGTAGCTTTGTCTACAAAGATACAGCTCAACATCCCAGCTCCACTACTCACCAACTGTTATTTGAGTATATTACTTAACAGGGCTCTGGGCCTGTTTCCTCATCTGTAAAACGGGAAGATTAATATCTACAAAATAGCATCTTTGAAGGCAAAATAAAGTAAATACTGACACACCTGTTGTAATGCCCAGCAGATGGCTATTATAAAAGGGATCAGTCCAGCTGTCTTTTTTATTCTGACACAAGATACTTAAACATTCAACACTGTGGTGGAAGCTTATTTTTTTAATATTTACTTATCTGGCGGCACCGCGCCTTAGTTGCACCATGCGGAGTCTAGTTTCCCGACCAGGGGTCGAACCCAGGCCACCTGCATTGGGAGCCACTGGGCCACGACTTCCCTGTGGCCAAAGTTTCTGGTGGAAGCGCAAAACCATCTCCTGGGTAACAGATGTCATAGCAGAAATAAAGCCACGATGCTTGCTGCAAGCAACACCAGGTGACTCAGCATGCTGGGGGATACTGAGGATCTCAAACAGGATTAACTTGAATTGTTTAAGAATGTGAGGCTCTCAACACTCTGCTTCCTTGAGATCATTTCTGAACTTGCACTCCCTTGTTTGCCAAGTTTAGACCGGAAGCTGGGAGTGATTTAGTTACACAACCACACCCTGGCTGACTTCGTCCAAATAGCCCCTCTGCTCAGTTTAGCATCTAAGCCCCTTACCCATCCCATGAGCTCAGCTGTCTGACATCTTCTATATGTATACCTTGACTCAGCCTCCCATGGACACATTGTGAACGAACGCCTCTGGGACCAAGTTCATTGTCAGAAATACAACAAGGGATTACACTAATTCCCTTTGATTTGTGGACATCGGTCAACTATAACTTTTCGGTTGCTATAGGTTTCAACAGCTATAGGTTTTACATGATAACATAATACTCTATTAACTCAATTACAACATAGCTTCTAAAAAATGACAGAGTTGGAATAGTTAGCTGCTCTTCTGGGTTCCCACAGAGCTTAGTGCATAACTGTCTCGCAGCAGATAATGTACTTGCTTCTTACACACAGATGGCTCTCCCCAGACCCGTGAGCCTGGCATCAGACGCAGGCCTGGCTTCACCCCGACACGCCTGCCCTGGCACACGGTGGGTGCACAGAAAAGGCAGCAAGGACTCCAGGGCTGACACAGGACGGGGAGAGGAAGCCCACCACCCGCATCCCATGCATGGGGCCTTCAGCAGGTGCACTGCACGCTCTCCTGAGGCTGCACAGAGATGGGAAAGAGCTGCCCAGGGCGCAGAAAGCCACAGGGACACAGCACCGTCCCAGCAACCACGCACCAACCAAGGGCCACGCTCACAATCACACCTTTGAAAGGACAGCATCAGGCCTGCTATCCTCTGTGTGGTCCCCACTGCGATGGCCTGATACAGAGAGGGATCTACTTTTCCACAGCCATCAGTCTCTACTGTTCTTCCACACGTAACATCAAGCATCCAAGTAAATTTGCGCATTATGAGATGCGCAAAGAAGAAAATGTAACTCAATTCAAGGAAAAAAGTCAATAGAAACCAAGGCACAGATTGCTCAGATATTGAAATTACTAGACAGAAATATTTAAATAATGATGATAAAAATGTTCAAGACTCTAATGGGAAACATGTGTGAACAAATGATACGTACGTTTTAGCAGAGGAAAAAGAACTAAATGTAAATGCTATAAATCAAAGAAACCCGGAAATGAATAATTCATTTGAACATCTAAACAGTAGAACTGACATATCAGAGAAAGAATAAGTAAACTTAAAGATTAATACAATCACATAAACCGAAACACAAAAAGAAAGAAGAATTAGAGAGAGAAAGAGAGAAATCATCTGAATGCTATGAGATATCAAACAGTTCAATACAAGAGGTATTACTGTCCTACAAGGAAAAAAGAGAAGACAAATGAGGCAGAGGCAGTATTTAAAGAGATCACGGCTGAGAATAGCCAAAACCTCACACCTGATATCAACCAACAGATTTAAAATGTCAGGAAGGTAAACACTAGGAAACCACACCTAAGCTTAATGACATTAATACGATGAAAAAACAAAGAGAAAAAAATCTTAAATCGGTCAGAGGGGGAAAAAGCCATTACATATAAGAGGAAATGAGAAGGCTCAAAAATAATGAAAGACAAAATGTAATGGAACAATACCTTTAGAGTGATGCCCCCCTAGAAATCTACAGTCATCAACATAGTCCTCTAGAAATGAAGACAAAGAATTTCCAAACAGACACAAGCTAAAATAATTAAACTCCAGCAAACCAGCATATAACAAATGCTAAAAGAAGTTCTCCAAATTGAAGGAGAATTTATCACATGGAAGCTAGGCTTGCAGGAAAAGATAAAGAACACCAGAAAGGCTAAGTAAGTAAACGAGAAAGAAATTTTTAAAATTATTTTTCATATGTATTTTTAAATGCTCTTTAAAGAAAAAAATATTACTACATTGAGGAATTTAGAACACAAAGGGAAATGATATATGTGACAATAAGAACCCAAAGGGTAGGAGGGGAGTAATATGAATTATGATTCATAGTTTTTCCATTGTTTATGAAATAGCATATCTGCAGTTAGTTAGAATGTGTTAGAATACATAGTGTAGAATAATATGTTAGAATATGCATAGTGTAATGTCTACAGCAGTGACTAAAAAAGAAAAAAACAACAAAAACTAAATTTAAAAAAAGGTATATCTAAAAAGTAAACAAATCCTAGCTGAGGAATATGCTATAAAATACCTCATGAGTACTCTAAGGGGCTTCCCTGGTAGCTCAACTGGTAAAGAATCTGCCTGCAATACAGGAGACCCCAGTTCGATTCCTGTGTTGGGAAGATCTGTTGGCGAAGGGATAGGCTACCCTCCAGTATTCTTGGGCTTCCCTTGTGGCTCAGCTGGTAAAGAATCTGCCCGCAATGTGGGAGACCTGGGTTTGATCTCTGAGTTGAGAAGATCCCTGGGAGAAGGGAAAGGCTACCCACTCCAGTATTCTGGCCTGGAGAATTCCACAGACTGTATAGTCCTTGGAGAAGGAAATGGCAACCCACTCCAGTGTTCTTGCCTGGAGAATCCCATGGACGGAGAAGCCTGGTAGGCTGCAGTCCATGGGGTTGCACAGAGTCGGACACGACTGAAGTGACTTGGCAGGCAGTATAGTCCATGGGAGTGCAAAGAGTCAGACACGACTGAATACTATTCACTGCTGCTGCTGCTGCTGCTGCTAAGTCGCTTCAGTTGTGTCCGACTAGTACTCCTCAAAACTGCCAAGGCCATCAAAAAACTGGGGAAAGTCTGAGACATTGTCCTGTCCAAAAGCAGCCTAGACATCATGACTAAACGTAATATAGTATCCTAATAGGCTCCTGGAACAGAAAAAGGACATCAGGTAGAATCTAGGGAAATCTGAATAAAATATGGACTTTAGCTAATAATGACATGCAGCTCATGCAGCAAATGTACTATATACACGTCAGATGCTAACAATAGGAGAAACTGGGTATGTGGAATATGGAAACTCTTTGTATTACTGTAACAATTTTTCTGTAATTCTACATCTGTCCTAAAACGTTTACCTGAAAAAGAAAATTTCTACTCTTAGAGGAAAAAGTCAATAGACGAGATAAAATGGAATACTGGAAAATGCCTAATTCACCTGAAAGAAGCCAGAAGAGAAGACGAGAGGATCGAAGAACGGACATGACGGAGAACATCAACGTTAACTCCCCAATGAGACGCGTCAAAACTTACATTAAATGCAAATGGACTGAGTACTGCCATCAAAGAGCAGTGAGTGTCAGAGGGCTGTGTACAGGCATGCGGATACACACACACACACAGGCACTAACAAGACCAGCTCTATGCCATCACAGGAGCGCACTTTATATGCACACCCAGACAGGACCTTTCCTTCACTGCTCGAAACCCAGCACAGTGGCCGGCAGCTTGGACTTGTGGAGTGCCTGCATCAGAAGCACACGGGGCTGCGGTGGAGTTGAGGATGCTGGGCTGGCCTCCAGGCTTACTGAAAGAGAAGAACTAGTCTGATGGGAAAGGTGGCCAGGGCCAGAACTGCTCCACCCCCGATCTTGTTACTAAGACAGCAAGTCTGAGGTCCTCCCAGCATCTCCTCCCTCAGGGTGATCTGCACAGGGCTAATGGTCTGAGTCTGCCCCAAGCTCTGGGGGCACTTTCCTTCTAATCTGCTCCCTCAAATCAACCCCTCCTTCTTAAACCAGCCCTTGAAATAATGGTATCATTGTTCATTCACAATTTCCAAATAAGGAGACAGTGACCCAAAAAGGCGAAGGATCAGAATCCCAGAAGGTAACCTAGTCAGTAAGCAGTGGCATCCAGATTTTGATCCTTGTCTGCCTAACTCCAAGGCCATAAACAACAACAATAGTAAAATAACACCAACGTCTTAAAAGTACATACAAGGAAAACCTAACGCCCGGAAAATACTTTGAGTGATTTGCAAACATAAGTTGAAACTATGATCAGACTAAAATTATTTAAAAATGTCTTTAAGTAAAGTTACTCTTTACTATTAAAGTGCAGGGAGACTGGCATGGTGTCCACCAGCCCTACGACTGAGGACATGTCTATCAGCAGAGTCACGGGTTCATCTAAGCCTAATGGAGAAAACTCCACAGGTGAGTCTAGTCTGCCTGTTGGTCATGCTGCCTACAGCACAGTGTGTGACTTGTTCACCTGTAAGAAGCAGAGAGCTTCCGGGACGCGAGAACAAGCCTGTGTCTGTTCAGAGACGCCCCGCTCGGCACTGGTTCCCCTCGCCCGAGCATCTTCCCTGGCATCTCTTTAGGGTTAGGTGTCAGCTCCACCCTAGGGAGTGCACTTTACTTACAGCTTCAAGAAGCACACACAACACCTTCACTGTACGTGAATCCTCAGTGGTCTGGCAGGCTTTGCCCGGTGTTTCACAGTCCATGCAATTTAGGGTGACATGGAAAAGCAGAGACATTACTTTGCCAACAAAGGTCCATCTAGTCAAGGCTATGGTTTTTCCAGTAGTCATGTATGGATGTGAGTCGGACTATAAAGAAAGCTGAGTGCCAAAGAATTGATGCTTTTGAACTGTGGTGTTGGAGAAGACTCTTGAGAGGCCCTTGGACTGTAAGGAGATCCAACCAGTCCATCCTAAAGGAAATCAGTCCTGAATATTCATTGGAAGGATTGTTGCTGAAGCTGAAACTCCAATACTTTAGCCACCTGATGCAAAGAACTGACTCACTGGAAAAGACCTTGATGCTGGGAAAGATTGAAGGCAGGAGAAGAAGGGGAAGACAGAGGATGAGATGGTTGGATGGCATCACCAACTCAATGGGCATGAGTTTGAGTGAACTCCGGGAGTTGGTGATGGACAGGGAGGCCTGGCGTGCTGCAGTCCGTAGGGTCACAAAGAGTTGGACACAACTGAGCGACTGAACTGAACCGGAAATGCTTTCGGGATGATGACCGCTATAGGGCTACTTACAACAGCAAGAACTGGGAATGACCAAACTGTGCAGTTATGAAGGGAATGGTTAATTAAAACTATGAGTCCCATCCTTATGCAGCCATTAAAAGTAGTTAATAAATGAATTTTCATGTAATGAGAAAAGGCCTGTGAAATGACAATTAAAAAAAAAAAAAGGCAATACTGGACCGATGGTACAGTGCTTGGGAATCCACCTGCCAATAAAGGGAACACGGGTTCGATCCCTGATGCTCCATTAAGACTCCATATCCTGCAGGGCAACTAAGCCCACGCACCACAACTATGCAGCCCGAGCTACCGAGCCTGTCTCCACAACAAGAGAAGCTACCCCAGTGAGAAGCTCGCATACCACAACTAGAGAAAGCCCACCAAGAACCAATTAATTAAAAAGGCAAGGCAATATGTACAATGCCTAAAGCATGTAGGTGCCCCAGTCTAGCCTTTAGCTGTTGAGATCACTCAAACTCAGGAGTGGGGTATTCTTAGCAAACCATCTGGCTACTTGTCTAAGCCACGTTCTCCAATAGAGCTTTATCACTGATAAAGCCGACACGCTAATCCCCATCAAAAAAATAAAATACTCATTTACGGTGTGACCTCAATCGTGTCTAAAAATATCACCAAAGATTCCTCCAGGGAAAAGGAGCAGAAAGCATTTTCCAAATCTTATTTAGTGAACACATTTTAATTTCATCATTAAAAAATACATAAATTATATCATGTAATTTTAAAAGGTGATCCAGGAGTCTGCCCTTATTACCGTGTTTCCTGATAGAAATTATATATTGAAAGTCACACATCCAGGTCTAGAGAAGCAAACTGGTTTCCTCTAGCAAGCCCACTGCAACAGATGAGCAATGCTGCCCCAAGACTGGAAGTCTCATCCTGGGATGGGAAAACACCAAGGCTTGACTTCTTCATCACGCTTACTGAGGGTAGGAAAAGGGAAAGCGGGAGATGCATGCTATGTTTTATTGGTATGCATGAAAATTTTTCTACCACAGAGTAGATGTGAGAGGAAGGAAAAAGAGGAGGGGAATTCAGGGGCAGAATAACACCCTCCCTGAAGATGACTGCTTGCTAGGCAGGACACCTGGGTTCCATCCCTGGGTTGGGAAGATCCTCTGGAGAAGGGGATGGCTACCCACTCCAGTATTCTTGCCTGGAGAATGCCACGGACAGAGGAGCCTGGCAAGCTATGGTCCATGGGGTCCCAAAGAGTCGGACATGACTGAGTGACTAAGCACAAAGATGACCATGTCCCAATCTCTGGAACCTTATGTATAAGGCAAAAAGGAATGAAGACTCCAGGTAGAACTAAGGTCGCTGATCGTCTGACTCTAAGATAATACTGTCCTGGGTTATCTAAGTGCACGCGATGCAGTCACAAGGGTCCACACGAGCTGGAAGAGGGGGCAGGAGAGAATCAGAGGAGGACAAGGATGAGGATGGCCACTGGCTCTAAGACAGGCGAAGGGGCCACGAGCCTTCGGACAGCCTGCAGGAGCCAGAGAGCAAGGAAGGAAGAGCACGTCATGCGGACGCTGGCCCGGGGTGGCCCATGCTGGGATTCTGAACCAATGAGACCCTAAGACAAAGAACTTGTGCTGTTTAAGTTACGAAGGTGGAGGTAATCTGTAACAACGTAATGGAAAACTAATGGACCGAGAGGAAAGGAAAAGGACAATTACTGTTGGGATGAGGGCAGCTGGCAGGCATCAGCTTCATTTTGGCTCGCTGGCCCCAGGCAACTGAGAAGCATGATTTACACACGTGTTTACAAGAAGAGCACCCAGACCTGAAGGAAGGGAGGAGCCCAGGACTGACTCCCTGGTTCTCACTCAGACTGAACCTCATCCCCAGCAGGGGCACCACTCAGCCAGTGGTTACGCCTACATCCAGAGGGAGCCCACAGGAAACTGGCCATGACTTGGGGTCCAGCATGGGGCTCCCATAGCCCCCCAGTGCAGCTGTGTGATGGAAACCACACACACCTGCAATTAAACCATCCCCAAATGCACTTCTTCTGCACACAAACCAGAGAAGTAAAACTGTGAGGAACAAATCCACAAGGATTTCAGGGCAGAGAACCTTTCAGCTATGTCTGGCTAGGAAGGGAAGATGCTCCACACTGAGACCAAGGAACAGATTAGAAGTCTAGCTCTGACTCTGGAACAGCAAGGCCAGAAATCAGCCTCCCCGGGTCCACGTCTCTCATCTGTGAAGTGAAAGTCGCCCTGACGTGCATCCTCTAGTCCTGTCACTGCACCAGTCTAGGGAAATCCGGAGTCCCTCCTCAAAGAAACACGTCTAAGAGATGTGGAATGGACATAAAGCCCGAACTTTCACTACATACAATGTACACAAACACAGAACATCCCGATTGAGACGTTTCACACTCCCGCTGGGTGACACGTGGGTCCCACCTAAGAAACCTGTGTTCAATACAGACGCTAAAGCAGCTACAGAATCGACAGGCACGGCAGCCTCAGATGCCCCAACTGGCCCCTCTCTGCCAACAGCGAAGGGCTGAGATCTGGTGAGGGACGCCCAGGCCTGGGACCCTGAGGCCAAGCCCCAGTTCCGGCTCTCTCACCTCCTGGACAGTTAAACCACCAGAGCCCTCATCCCACCCCAAGCCACTTGGCTTCTTAACGACAAGAGGAGGGATCATGGGCTTCCTGTGACTTCACTCCAAGGCTGTTCTGAGCATCAGATGATCTTGTCGACAGGAGTGTCACCTCGGAAGGGGTGATGACACAGGCTGGCCGAGATTATAACAGCGACTGAAGTCTGTGGATCTGGGCGTCGAGTCAAGACTCATGGGGGTCACTTGTCAGAGATGCAGGCTGTTCAATTGTCAAATCTGGGCAATGACGTCTACTGTGTGGAATCAGAGTGAGGTGGGTGAAGTTCCTGGCACAACACGGGCACACAGGAGATGCTCAATAAATGCAACCTCCAAGTGTGGCCGTCCACAGTCCCTTTCATGTTCTACCGGGACTTAGAGGTGGACATGATTTCAACAAACATCTCATAGCATCGTGTTCCCATCTCCACATGTGCATGCCAGCAACAGCAGCATTGATTTTAAGGGTCAAGTTGCCAAGTGCTGAGCAGTATTTTTTATGAAATAAATTCACGGGACCAGAGCTCTTGCTGCTAGTAACCACCATAAGCCGTGGTCCTGGGGAATTACCATCTACGTGGAAGAAACGTCAACTGGAGGTACTAAGAGAATAAGAGAGATCAGGAGAGCCAGGGTCTCCAGAATCCCTGTTGCAGGCTGGTGCCGTGCCAGGCGTGTGAGCATGTCTCCAGCTCTCTCACCGGTGCCTGCCAGCCCAGCATCATCACACCTGCCACATCAGGGCAATCCAGGATCTGACAGTGCACACACTTGTCCTTAAAAAAACACTCTTTGCTCTAAATCACGCCAGGTTTTTCTAAGATACACACATTTTTAAATCTATTTATTCCAATATTGTGACGGTCCCTCCAGGCTGTCACAGAGCGCTGGCTCTGGACACCCTGCATCATGCATCAAACTCACACTGGCTACCTACTTTACATACGGTAATGTTTAAGTTTCAATGCTATTCTCTCAAATCATACCACCCTCTCCTAATCCCACAAGTCCAAAAGCCTGTTCTATACATCTTACTGCAGCAAGAGTAAGCCTCTTCTCCAGTCTGCATCCTCGCAATGCTCTTCCAGGACTTGGTTCCCCAAGTACAGAGAAGTGCCACACTTGCACGAGGAGCGGGCCTGTAGCCCTGTGACGGCCCACGCACTGGCTCAGCCCGGAAGGGGCGGGGAAGGAGGCTCTCCCGTCTTCATTTTGAGAAGCGGCGCACTTCCGACCTGGAGGTCCGCTCCGCCGGCCGGGCGCCCTTACCTTGAAGGAGGCGTGCTGTTCCATGTGCCGTAGCAGCTGTGGCTTCTGGGCGGCCGTGTAGTCACACACCGTGCACTTGAACTGCTTGCCTGAAGAGAAGGAGAAGGAGGTGAGCGGTTTCAGGCCTGGGGCGGGAATGAAGGCCCTGGGACACCCCGGGCCATCGGCGGGTGGGGGCCCAGGACCTCAGGGGGAACCGGCAGGGAGGCACAAGGCAGCAGGCTTGGCCGGGGGAGAATCGGGGGTCAGACGCCAGGGGTCTCAGGGTCTCCCTAGGAGCCGGGACCCCAGCCCGAGAGCTGAGAGGAGCTGCAGAATGCCCTTCAGCCAGAGAAGAGATCTGTGTTTGGGAATTCCCAACTCCAGCAGGGAGCTTCCCAGGTGGCTCAGTGGTCAAGAATCTGCCTGCTCATGCAGTAGACACAGGAAATGCAGGATCGATCCCTGGGTCAGGCAGATCCCCTGGAGAAGGAAACGGCAACCCACTCCAGGATTCTTGATGGGAAAATTCCATGGACAGAGGAGCCTGGTGGGCTACACTCCATGGGGGTCGCAAAGAGTCAGACATAACTGAGCGACTAAGCAACAATGCCGGTAAAAGGCAGATTCGAGGGGGAGATAAAAGGCAGATTTCGAGACAGAGAAAATGACAGAGAAATGTGACATACCAGCCTTTACAGAGGATTAACATTTCAGAAATTTGTAAATATTCAGCAATGCGATAAACAAGCACACGTATTAAATCGACGGATACATGAGGCAGGCTACATTTTTACCTCCTGATGAGGAAAAATAAAACAACTTGCAAAAACAGTAGCATGCAACCACATGTAAAGGTGACCTGCTTCTCGTGGCAGCGTCGCTCGTCATGAACTCCTAACGGCTGCTGCGCTTTACTCAGGGACAAGCACCACGGTCACTGCACACGGCACCATAGGAACACCAGCCCCTTCTGGCCACGCGCCCACCTCTCCTTTCGTGACAAGCTGGCTGAAAAAGCTGTCCCCCCACAGCCTCCACACTCCCTACTCGCTCTTGAACCTACCCTCTGGAGATGGCACCAGCTCACCCTAAAACCTGTCTCACCAAGGTGACCAGTGACCAACGATGCCAACCAACCAAGCCGAAGGCAGATTTCAGCCCTTATTTTCCACAGATTCCGCTGCACGTGGCTCTGCGATGGGCCGTGCTTAGGGAGCCCTCTGTGCCTCTGACTCCATGCTCCTCCTGTCCCTCCGTGCCTCTCTGTTCACTCTCTGCGTGCTGGAGACACTGTCTTCCAACTCCATCCTTTACACACTGAAGTCCGAGTGCCCCAGCCACACTCCCGTTCTCCTTCTTTTGTAAACCTTTGATATCAATCTTCCACTCACACTTGTTCTAATCCGGACTCACTGTCTCACCCATCAAATGGGTTCCACTTCCGACCTTCCTAGGGGATCACTCACCTCATCAATCAAGTTAGAGACCTGGCAGCCTGCCTCAACATCGCCACGACCCCAGCTTCACTCACCTCATTTTTTTAGCACCTGATTTCAACTCCTAATATGTTTCTATTTCTTTTTGTTTCTAAAACCTCCATACTGGTTTTAGACCCCAATCATTTGTTTTCTGGGCAGTGGTAAAAGCCTTCTGAACCAGTTTCCTTGTCTTCAGGTAACCCCCCATCCATTACCCACCCTCTCCCCGCCTCCACCATACATCCATCCATCCTGAAGCCCCATCCTCCATTCTGATCTAACACAGAAACGCCCACAGACCTTCCTGCCAAGCCCTCCCAACGACTCCAACAACGGGTCAAAGCTGAGGTTCCAGGGCTGGGGCACAGAAGGTTCCCAGAACCAGAACTGACTCTCCCCTCCTAACTCCTCTCTCTGACTTCCTGTTTTGCCTTTGCCGTCTAAGACCCCTGAGCCTCTGCTAACACTTTCCATGCCTGGGATGCACTCACTGTCTCTTGGCATCTGGTCATTCTTCACTTTAACACAAAACTCAAGCTGATCAACACCTCTGGCACAAGCAGGCGAGGAGCCAGCATTCCACACACTCTGTCGATGCCCCGGTTCTGTGGCATCGTCGCCACCTGCCATCAGCCATCTACAGGCAGGAACCGTGTCTCACTCATTCTGGCACTCCTAGTGCCTGAATGCATGACACACACTGAAACTAGCCTGTGCATTTTACCAAACTGAGCTGGGCAAGAAACAAAAAGGAAATTTTGGACAACTCACATGAATAATACTTTCAATAGGAGCAGCAAAAGGGAAAAAGTTAACAGAAGTACAGAAAAAGTTAACAGAAATACAGAAATATAGAAATAACAGAAATACGGCAACTATACCTGTCATTCCAGGTGAATGACCCCCAAGCTCTAGATTCTACTAATTCTGCAAGTCCAAAGCTTGAGGAAAACCTTTTCATGCTTAAGGCAAATCAGTCATAATTGGAGAGCAATTTCCTTAGAATTCTAGAAAAGCTATGACAAACCTAGACAGCATATTAAAAAGCAGAGATAACACTGTGCTGACAGAGGTCCACCAATCCTAAAGGGAACCACCCCTGAATATTCACGGGAATGACCGATGCGGAAGCTGAAGCTCCAATGCTTTGGCCACCTGATGCGAAGAGCTGACTCACTGGAAAAGACTCTGATGCTGGGAAAGAATGAAGGCATGAGGAGAAGGGGACAACAGAGGATGAGACGGTTGGATGGCATCACTGCCTCTATAGACATGAGTTTGAGCAAACTGCAGGAGATGGTGAAAAGACAAGAAAACCTGGCATGCTGCAGTCCAAGGAATGGCAGAGTTGGTATGACTTACCAACTGAATAATAACAACAAGAGAGCAATTAACACCTTTTCTTGAACACAGTATCATCTTTTTTCAACAGAAGGCCATCTATTGCTGTACATCTCCTATCTAAACTCAGACAATCATACTTCCCTGCTGGCGTGTGACTCACCCAGAAAATCATTATTGTGCCAGGCAGCCTGAGCAGAATGGTGTCTGGGTTCCCCACCGGCACAGCGTGGGGAGGAAAGCTGATAAAACCACTCTCCACATTGATAAATATTTTCACTCATTACTAATACATCTGGACCAAAGAGTAAGAGATAAAGTGCTAAAAATGATTAGTGCCTGAAATGAATAAATGGAATCACCTCGTTGGAGAGCCAGAGTCAGCCTTTTATGGATATATTCCCGTGACTCAGCAAGAGACAAGGAGAGAAGGCAGCTCCTAAGAGCATCCCTTACGAGGCACAGAGCTTGGGCAATAAATATGACAAATGTTTCCAGCAACCATTGACGCCCCCACCAAACAGGCCTGGGAGAGCACTGGACAGAATCTTTGGCTGCCTAATTAAAATAATGCAATATAGACACATGACTAAACACAAAAAAAACAATGATTTGAGACTATCAGATTGCTTTCCATTGAGATACTCCTGGGTATCACAGGGAGAGCCGGCTAGAAACACAGAATTTACTTGAGGTTAGAGTGACCTCAAAGGGCTGGGCGATGCACAGCAAATGGCTGTGTCAGTGTGAGTCCCAGAGCAGCCCGGGAAGAGAAAGAAACGATGACAAAGGAAAGAGGAGGTGGGGCTTTTTTAAAAAAAACTTCATTCATTTTTCACACAACATGCCTGGCAAGCTCTGAGTACTGAGCTGCTGGCTGTCAACAGCTGTGCCAGGACTTGATCTGTCTGATCTCAACCAGCGCCCTCAGAGCCCGGGACACAGGCAGGACATCCCTCTTACACAAGAAGAACCAGGAACGAGAAGCTGAGCAACTTGTCAGGTTGTGAAGTAGCTGGTGGTAGAGCCTGGACGTGCACCCAAAGCCCTGGATCACGGCCACATAAGAATCCACGTACACACGGCTATATTTAAAATGGATAACCAACAAGGACCTACTGTATAGCACAGGGAACTCTGCTCAGTGTTATATAATAACCTAAATGGTGAAAGAATTTGAAAAAGGATAGATACGTGTATAACTGAGTCACTCTACTGTACACTGGAAACTAACATAACATTGTTAATCAGCTATCAGTTCAGTTCAGTTCAGTCGCTTAGTCATGGCCAACTCTTTGCGACCCCATGAATCACAGCACGCCAGGCCTCCCTGTCCATCACCAACTCCCGGAGTTCACTCAGACTCACGTCCATCGAGTCAGTGATGCCATCCAGCCATCTCATCCTCTGTCATCCCCTTCTCCTCCTGCCCCCAATCCCTCTCAGCATCAGAGTCTTTTCCAATGAGTCAACTCTTCGCATGAGGTGGCCAAAGTACTGGAGTTTCAGCTTTAGCATCATTCCTTCCAAAGAACACCCAGGGCTGATCTCCCCTAGAATGGACTGGTTGGATCTGCTTGCAGTCCAAGGGACTCTCAAGAGTCTTCTCCAACACCACAGTTCAAAAGCATCAATTCTTTGGCACTCAGCTTTCTTCACAGTCCAACTCTCACATCCATACATGACCACAGGAAAAACCATAGCCTCGACTACACGGACCTTTGTTGGCAAAGTAATGTCTCTGCTTTTGAATATGCTATCTAGGTTGGTCATAACTTTCCTTCCAAGGAGTAAGCGTCTTTTAATTTCATGGCTGCAGTCACCATCTGTAGTGATTTTGGAGCCCCCAAAAATAAAGTCTGACACTGTTTCCACTGTTTCCCCATCTATTTCCCATAAAGTGATGGGACCGGATGCCATGATCTTCGTTTTCTGAATGTTGAGCTTTAAGCCAACTTTTTCACTCTCCTCTGTCATCAAGAGGCTTTTGAGTTCCTCTTCACTTTCTGCCGTAAGGGTGGTGTCATCTGCATATCTGAACTTATTGATATTTCTCCCAGCAATCTTGATTCCAGCTTGTGCTTCTTCCAGCCCAGCGTTTCTCATGATGTACTCTGCATAGAAGTTAAATAAGCAGGGTGACAATATACGGCCTTGATGGACTCCTTTTCCTATTTGGAACCAGTCTGTTGTTCCATGTCCAGTTCTAACTGTTGCTTCCTGACCTGTATATAGGTTTCTCAAGAGGCGGGTCAGGTGGTCTGGTATTCCCATCTCTTTCAGAATTTTCCAGTTTATTGTGATCCAGACAGTCAAAGGCTTTATACTCCAATGTAAAATAAAAAGTTAAAAAAGAAATGAACACAATGTGACCTACATTGGAGAGGAAAAAGAAAAGATTCCTCTTTTTTGACATCCCTCATTTTGTGACATTTTCACATTGAAATTAAACCATCTCACATTCATACTTGCATTTCTCAATATTTGAGGTATCTTCATAACTCAGCTGTAAAATACTCCCCCATCTTATTGATTTGTCTTGTTTCTCATTCAGCGTCATGACGGTGGGGGAATCTGTGTTTTCTCTCTGGTTGCTGCTGGCATTCCCTGTTGCTGTATCCAAAATGCCTAATTACCTGGGGGGTGGGGCGGTGGCTCATGGAGTTCTCTCTGGCTGGTCCCTGGTCCCTGTGGTGCCCTCACAAGGCGGCTGTACTTTGGGGACAGGAGAGTGGACGCTGCATCCTAAGCCCTTGTGCTGGCAGTGCTGGTGACAGGAGCGTCCCAGCAGGAGGCTGCTCAGCCACGCGCCCCCCCCTCCCCCCGCCCGCCATCCCCCGCCCCTCCCCCACTCTCCATCCCCACACCCCCTCCCCTTGCCTGCCACCACCCCAGCCCCCCTCCCCCCGCCCCTCCCCCACTCTCCATCCCCACACCCCCTCCCCTTGCCTGCCACCACCCCAGCCCCCCTCCCCCCGCCCGCCATCCCCCGCCCCTCCCCCACTCTCCATCCCCACACCCCCTTCCTCCCGCCCGCCGTGCCCCCCGCCCGCAGCTGCAGATGATGGGACCACAGTGGACAGTGACCCGATGGAGCTAGGAACCCGAACTGTGGGGATATGAAGTACGTAACTCAGGAGATGTCGGTCATTAGACGTCCATTCTGTGGATGAAACAAGTGAACAAACCAAATGGAAAGGGAGACAGAGAGAGAGCATCAGGACAAGGAGGCCAAGAGAAGCGAAGGTTGAGGGATGAAGACCTCTACCCCAGGAGCTCTCCCTGAGGGGCCACGGCGGGGGGTGGGGGCGCGGTGCGAGGCCAGGCGTGCGCCCGGAGCACAGACGGGAGCTGACGGGAGCCCGCGCCCCACTGGGGCTCACAGCCTGCGTGCACCAGAAGATAAGGGACCGCGACCAGTCACAGTGGGCGGCGGAGGGAGCGCACAGCGTGGCAGGGTGGGGGAGGAGGGGGCCAGGGTGGGGCCGGGCCTTTAGGGAAGGCCTCCATGGGGAAGCGACTGGCAAGCTAAGACTGAAGGGTGATGGGGCCCAGACACAGGAAGAGGAGGCAACAACAGTCCTGAGGAGGAGAAACCCAAACACCAGGGCCCCAGGACTTCCCCATGGGCCAGCAGCTAGGACCTCGCCTTCCAATGCAGGGGTGCGGGGTTGACCCCGAGCCAGGGAGCTAAGACCCCACGTGCCCCAGAACCAAACCATAAATCAGGAGAAGCAGTACTGTAATAAATTCAATAAAGACTAGAAATGGCCCACATCAAAAAAAAAAAAAATCTTAAAACACACACACACACAAGTGTCTAAGTCTCTACAGTTCAGTTCAGTTGCTCAATCATGTCCAACTCTCTGTGACCCCAGGACTACAGCACACCAGGCCTCCCTCTCCATCACCAACTCCCAGAGTTTACTCAAACTCATGTCCATCCAGTCGGTGATGCCATCAAACCATCTCATCCTCTGTCATCCCCTTCTCCTCCTGCCTTCAATCTTTTCCAGCATCAAGGTCTTTTCTATGAGTCAGTTCTTCACATCAGGTGGCCAAACTATTGGAGCTTCATCTTCAGCATCAGTACTTCCAATGAATATTCAGGACTGATTTCCTTTAGGATGGACTAGTTTCATCTCCTTGCTGTCCAACGGACAGTCTCTGCAGGATACAATAAATGTCCCTTTTCTGTTTCAGTGACCTCAAGTGAGCTTCTGTCAACAGCAACCAAAAGAGGCCCAGTAAATACAGCTGTTGAATGAATCCATGAGTGCAAGAATAAAAAACACCAAAACTCCTCAAAGTAAACACGGAAGAAAGGGCATGAAAAAACAACGCACTCAAGAGAGGAACAAATCCAATTTAATTAATCAAAAGAAGTTCAATGACCACAAAGAAGTTTACACACAGTGCTAGGAACCAGTCAACATTACAAATTCCTCACACATGTTACTGATTTAATCCATCAAATCCTCTGATTCAGCAGTCCCCAACCTTTTTGGCACCAGGGACTGATTCCATGGAAGGCAAATTTTCCACAGATTGGGGATGGGGGGATGGTTTTGGGATGATTCAAGCACACTACATCCATCGTGCACTTTATTTCTAACCTAATTGCTAATCTAATGATCTGACAGGAGGTACCAGTCCCCGGCCCAGGGGTTGGGGACCTTGCTTCTAATTCACCTGATTGATATCATGAGTCATCAAAACACTAAAAAGTATAATGAAATGATAATATTTGATATCCACTGAACTAAGCTGGAATCAAGATTTCCGGGAGAAATATCAATAACCTCAGATATGCAGATGACACCACCCTTATGGCAGAAAGTGAAGAGGAACTCAAAAGCCTCTTGATGAAAGTGAAAGTGGAGAGTGAAAAAGTTGGCTTAAAGCTCAACATTCAGAAAACAAAGATCATGGCATCTGGTCCCACCACTTCATGGGAAATAGATGGGGAAACAGTGGAAACAGTGTCAGACTTTATTTTGGCGGGCTCCAAAATCACTACAGATGGTGACTGCAGCCATGAAATTAAAAGACACTTACTCCTTGGAAGAAAAGTTATGACCAACCTAGATAGCATATTCAAAAGCAGAGATATTACTTTGCCAACAAAGGTCCGTCTAGTCAAGGCTATGGTTTTTCCTATGGTCATGTATGGATGTGAGAGCTGGACTGTGAAGAAAGCTGAGTGCCAAAGAATTGATGCTTTTGAACTGTGGTGTTGGAGAAGACTCTTGAGAGTCCCTTGGACTGCAAGCAGATCCAACCAGTCCATTCTAGGGGAGATCAGCCCTGGGTGTTCTTTGGAAGGAATGATGCTAAAGCTGAAACTCCAGTACTTTGGCCACCTCATGCGAAGAGTTGACTCACTGGAAAAGACTCTGATGCTGGGAGGGATTGGGGCCAGGAGGAGAAGGGGATGACAGAGGATGAGATGGCTGGATGGCATCACTGACTTGATGGACGTGAGTCTGAGTGAACTCCGGGAGTTGGTGATGGACAGGGAGGCCTGGCGTGCTGCGATTCATGGGGTTGCAAAGAGTCGGACACAACTGAGCGACTGATCTGATCTGATCTGAACTAAGAAACTGAAGATGTTTAATAAGACGCGATGCTAAAAATGAAAGAGTTCAGCGGGAACACTGCTAAGTTTCTGATGTAATTTTTTGAAAAGTAAGCTGGAAGTGCGGTGCATGATTAAAAGAACCAAAGTGGAACAGCCCTCCTGCTCCTGGAAATATGTCCTAGGAAATTAATTCGAAAGAAGGACAGGTTTATATGCAAGAAAAAGTTCCCGGCAATGTCAGTTGTAACAATGAGAGGGAAAAAAGAAAACCATACACTGCCCCCAAATAACTAGGTGATGGATGTTAAATAAACTTACTGTGGCAGTCACTTCATAATATATGCGTGTATCAAACCATTATGTTGTACACCTTAAGCTAATACAACATTATATGTGAACTGTATTTCAATAAAACGGGAAAAAATTCTTTAAAAAAAAAAAGGAAACGCACACCTGCTGTCTTCCTTTGTTTCTTACTACACCCTCATCTGGCTTGATGAGATTCCCTGAGGATGGCTCCAGCTGTTTAGTTACTTTAAATAGAGCTCTATATAAAACCAGGGACGAATGGAATGGCAGAAAAACCTTAAACTGTCAGAAGAAAATAAAACTGTCCCCTTGTCTTCTGGCATTTGGATTCCATCAGAACACAAAGCAGAGATGGAAAACACGCTTTAAGGCAGCATGTTTGAAATATCTGCTAAGCTAAACAATTCCTGCCAAATCAAGCTTCGTGTTTACCTTAAACTTGAAGAAGCACTAAAATACTTAGAGAAAAAAAAAAAATCTGTATAAACTGTAAAAATACCAGGAGGCATAAAAGCGAAAATGCTTTCCTATGACTGTTTATCCAGTCTTACTGAAAAAGGTGGTATTTTGCATAAGCAAATTTTTCAGAAAACTGCATTTACCCTTTTTAAAACTGATACTCTTCAAATATTAACTATTTCACTGTCCCTTCCTAGTGAAGGAATATTTGAGAGAAAGGAATTTGATCCTTCCTAAATGATACAGGTGATCCAGATTAATCACCACAAATATCTATTTGCACCTGTGTCGAGGTGCACCCTGTGCTGAAGCCCACCCTGTGCTGAGGTGGCGGGGTACATGGGAATACTGATCACTAAGAGAGCAGGCACACACGCCCAGCGCTGAGAATGAGCAGACACTCAGTGTGTGGGGGCCCAGTTAACCTCCCCACAACCCCACTGTGCTAAGGCAATCGTGCCCTCCCCCCAAAAGTACTGCTTAGTTGCTAAGTTCTGTCTGACACTTTTGCGACCCCGTGGACTGTAGCCAGCCAGGCTCCTCTGTCCATGGGATTTCCCAGGCAAGAATACTGGAGTGGGTTGCCATGCCCTCCTCCAGTGGATCTTCCCGACCCAGGGATCAAACCTGCGTCTCCTGCGCTGGCAAGTGGATCAGAGCCTGTAAACGTCACCTTATACGCAGAAGGGATTTTGTAGATGGGATCAAGTTAAAAATCTTGAGTTAGGGGATGATCCTGGATTATACAGGTGGGACCAATGAAACTGCAAGTGTCCTTATTGGTGGGGGGTGGGGGGAGTCAGACTCAGAAAGGAGAGAGAAGCACAGGGAGAGAGGGAGTGAGAGCTATGTGCTGGCTGAGATGAAGGAGGGGCTCGCAAACCAAAGGATGCAGGCAGCTTCTAGAGGCCAGAGAACTTAAAGGAACAGATTCTCCCTGGGGGTCTCCAGAAGAAAGGCAGTCCTGCTTACCCCTCAATTTTAAGACTTCCAACCTCCAGAGCTGTCACATAGTAAACCTGTTGTTTGAAGCCACTACATGTGTGGCGGTCTGTTACGGCAGCCGCGGGAAATGAATGCACCCGCACGCGTAGGAATCATCATCGACACCAAGTTACAAACAGGGATGACGAGGCACCTGCTCAAGGGCACTCAGGCAGGAAGTGGTTCCAACCCAGGACTGCCCCAGGGACCCAAGGTCTCAGCCACTCTGCTGCACTGCCTCTCCACACAGCCTGGCACACACGGGTCAGCTGCCTCCAGTGAGAAATGCACCCTGCGGGAAGCACTGCAGGCAGGCATTGTGCAGCAGGCATTTTGCAAAGCGAAACGCATCTTCCCAGTTCTGGCATCTGCGGTAATTTGTGCAATGGCAACTCAGAACAGAAATAGCTACAGCAATAAAAAGGCTGTTTAAGAAGTCTCTGCACTTTAGCAGCTGAACTTGAAGCAATCGTAGTGAGGGACGGATGATTCTCTGTAATTAGTACATCGGTTCTGATACCAGGAGGAATGGATCAGCATTAGACAGGGAGAGAAACATAAGGCAGAGCGCTATAAAAGACCAGGGAAGGATGTGGCACCAGACCTGGATTAAATTCGAGACACTGTGCCAGGTATTTGCAGCTGAGACTCCTCTGACCAGGTGAGACTGTAGGTAACCAAGCCTAACTCAACAGTTAAACCTTTGTGTTCATTTTAGAGTATGAGTTCAGTTACTCTTATGGTTCATAAAAACCTCAGAAAAAGAGCTTCAGGTGGCCCCGGGCAGGGTGCCCAGAGAAGTGGGTGTCCTGGATCCTGGAGTCAGCCCTCCCCTCTCCTGCCCATCACCAGGACCCAGCCCGTGAAGATAAGTCACAGAAAAAACCCACTGTGTTCATGTTTTTGCCCCACTCCCACCCATGACCCTTGACCATCTCTCCAGCAGGAAGTCAGAGGAAGAGCAGGAGAAGGATGCTTTGGAGAGACCAGGCTCACTGCAGCCTCGTCAGTGGACTTGCTAAGATTACCCAAATGGCTGCTCAAGTACCATCTTCTTTTAACTTCTTGGTTCTAGAATGCATGTTCTTTGAAGTAAAGAGGACACAGATAAGTGGGGGTACTTTACCCTAGAATGATTGTGTTTTTCAGAGCAAACAGCACCTTGAAAAAACTCCGGACTTAAATCTCCTAGAATATTTCGATGTGGAGCCATGGGATCTCTTATTATAAATTGAAGAAGCAAGGGGAAAAGTGGTACATCCTCCGCTCAGACCTCATTTCCATATTCAACTCTCCACTTGTCCAATTACTACACACACAAGAGTGTTTGAAGCTTGGGTAATTCCTCCTTGCAAATTTTACCAGGAAACTTCTTCATCTCCAGTGTAAGAGGGAAGGTTGGATTGGGAGAAGAAGGGGACCCAAAGGAATCAGCACTGAACTTCAAAGAGGTTTTCATTTCATGATTAGAGAATTCCTGTTTGATTACATAACACAAAGGCACTACACCGCTGAAACTTTCCCATCTGTTCTGGGTGGGCAGAACCATGTTCAAACCTCTAGACCACGTAACATGTGTCCAGACCCTCTTTAAAGTCAAAAGTGAGGAGATGTGTTACCAGCACGATTTCTGCATTAAATCCTTGTACCTGCTGGCATACATGCAAAGGGTTTAATTGAGCCCTTTATAGATCAATATCTCTCTTTGTACATGTCGACTGGCAAATCTTTATAACTAAAACCGTCACCCATTCCAGCCTATCACTTCTAAGGCACAGTAATGAGCTCCTTTGGGAAATAGGAATGAATAAATAAGGCTTGATCAGTTTAAAGAAGCCAATACACGTGAAAAATTAAGATCCACAAACAGGTAAAGGAAAGGATAATTACTCAGTTCCTTTTTACTTAATTAAAAGAGACCCAAGACTTCCCTGGTGGTACAATGGATAAGAACCCACCTGCCAGTGCAAGGGACATGGGTTTGATCCCTGGTCCAGGAAGATCCCAACTGTCAAGGAGCAACTAAGCCTGAGCTCCACAACCCTTGAGCCCCAGCTCGAGAGCCTGTTAGTTTCAACTGGAGAGTAGCTCCCAGTTGGTACAATTAGAGAAAGTGCTTGAACAGGAACAGACGCAGCGCAGCGAAAATTGTGTGTGAGGCCATGCAGCAGACAGGACCGCTGAGGGGGCAGCTGCGGACAGAAGAGTCCTCAGCATGGAGTTCGGGGCTGAGGAGGCACCAGGAAGGAGACTGAGTCAGGGGCTACAAGAAGGCCTGGGCAAGGAGTGGGGCATCGCCTGCTGCTCACCCTCACACCCAGTAGACAGGGAGGCACAACTATCCCCACTTCCCTAGGTGGAAACCGAGGCGCAGAGAGGTCAGTGGACCCAGGTCACTGTACCAGGTGGAAGCGGGCACCAGCTGTCTGTTCCAACATAGCTTCTCTGTGGAGCAACCTAAGGAATTATCACTGCTACAACTGCACTGAAAACTGAATCATTTCAGGCCAGCTCTAAAGGCACGTGTGGCTCCGAGTAAAGCAGGAACCCTACGGCTACAGGCTGGGAGCCTCATCAAGGTAGCCAGGCCCTATATGAGCACACTTCCCCAAGGATTCAAAGCCTGTTTCAGAAGTTGCCAAACAGCTCATGAGGCTCCCTAGCTTACCCAATGGAGAAGGCAATGGCACCCCACTCCAGTACTCCTGCCTGGAAAATCCCATGAATGGAGGAGCCTGGAAGGCTGCAGTCCATGGGGTCGTTGAGGGTCGGACACGACTGAGCGACTTCACTTTCACTTTTCACTTTCATGCTTTGGAGAAGGAAATGGCAACGCACTCCAGTGTTCTTGCCTGGAGAATCCCAGGGACAGGGGAGCCTGGTGGGCTGCCGTCTATGGGGTCACACAGAGTCGGACACGACTGAAGTGACTTAGCAGCAGCAGCAGCAGCTTACCCAAAGAAACAACAACTAAATGAGAAAAACATCTCTGTCCATCTGAATTCTCCTCCTTGCCAATGAACTTGGGGAAGCGGGTGGGGAGACAGGAGGGACGGGCTGAGTGTCCCGAGGATGCTGGCTGGGACATGGCTGCTCACGCCGATGTCATGCCCCCAAGACCCCGACGGCCTGTCCATGGTGCCCAATCAGATGTGAGTGCCATTGCCTCAATGCCCTTCAGGGCCAAGCCTGGAGCTCGGGGCCAGGCGGAGGCCACGGTGCCCCTCCTGGCCCTCCAGACCCCACCCCAGTGGCCCAGGGACACTCCAGACCTCCCTGGCTCTGGGGGAAGCTGCATCTCGTAACTGGGGCATCACTGGGGACTTCAGGGAATAATATGCTTACCCTGTCAAGAAACATCAGAGAGGCTTATTGCTGGTGGAGGTGTGAGAATTCATGAATAATTACACGACTTAATGCTTCCATTACTCAGGATACAACGGCTTTACTGTCATTGTATTTTTAATTATTTTGATTACAGATTTATTAATTTACAGCACACTGCTTGAGTCTGAATGAACAGCAGGGCTCTGGCTTTGGTGCAGCCCGAGGCAAACCTGATCCTAAGTCCCAACGGATCCCGGGCTAAGCCCTCAGCTTCTCCCTGAGCCCCTCGGGCTCACTGGCAGCACACACGACAGACCCCAGAACCACCTCAAATTAAAGGCCGAGCAGACCAGCAGGATCCTCCTCTGTGCACTGAAATAAAAATCTCCGTTGAAACCACTTCAGTTTTTACAGCAGACTCCGATTTTTGTATGTAATTGTGTTAAAATAACATTTCATTGGTATAGTTTATTAATCTCATTACATGGAATATTGAGAAGACCCTCAACATTCCATGTAATGAGTGCGGTTTAAAGGAGAATTTTAAATGTGATAGCTCTTTTACCGTATAGCTGCATGTCTTCCTAAAACAACTGTGCAATTCTGCCTTTCTCTGTCTCTCTGGCTCCTTGCCAGATGACTTTCCTGGTGACTGGGACACACACCAGGTAGTCAGGGCAGCTCCTCAAGGTCAGCAGGCTCAGGTGCGGAGCGAGGGTTGAACAGGACTGAAACTTCCAGAACAAGGTCTCCTGAGGATGCCTTATTCCCTGGGGCAGAGTCCCCTCCACGCCCACCCCCCACAAATGCATGCACGTGCTTACACACACACACACACACACGTGCAGCAAGTGTCCAGCAAGCACAGGTGGGGTCAGCACAGAGCCCGGGGCACTGAGGAAGCAGGCGAGGTCACTCTGCCCTCCTTCAGAAGAGAAATTCCAGACCCTGGCTCCTCCCTGCTCCACACACAACCACGGTGTAGGCGGACTTGGGAGGTCCGCTTCAAACCACAGTCCTAGGGGGAAAAGCTCTCTGTGAAGTCACTCACCGTCGGCAGTGTGAAGAAGCTTGTGGCTTTTCAGCGTCCCTTTGGACTTGAACTTCTTGCCACACATGTCACACAGGTGGGTCTTCTCAGTGCTGTGACGATTCATGTGAGCCTTGAGGTTGCTCTTGCTACGAGTTGCGTACTCACACAAGGAACACTTGAAGGGCTTCACACCTGTCGGAAGAGAAAAAACAGAGATAAACAGATGTATACGTGTGTGTGTGTATCTGAAGGAATGTATACGCATACATGTCTACACACACACATCCCCTTGTCCACGGTGAATAAAGCAGTGCACACAGCGCACGCTCCCCCAGGCCTCTCTCCGACCCATGCTATTCCTTCCAACCATGATGCCCTTCCACCTCGGCCTGCAGCAGAATTCCTCCTCGCCTCCTAATCAGCGCCCCCGAATCCCCTGTCATGACTGCTGTACCGTCCACCACACTTGACAGTGAGTCCCTTACAGCCCCTCCCCACGGTCTGTGATCTCCAAAGGCACAGACGCTAAGCACGGGCAGCAGCGGCCGTTCATCCCACTGAACTGAGTTACACTGACAAGCGTTAACCGAGGGCCTTGGCAAAAGTCGCCAGGCCCGGGCGCGCAGGCCCACACGTGAGAACGTGTTTCAGCTCGTAAGGCAAGCGGAGCTTTACGACGCTCGTGGCTGCTGCAGGGCGGACGGCTCCACTGCCGAGGCACGCTTACCATTGGGCTAGTCCTCCTCCATTCCCCAACTATCGGCCAGGGCCCACGAAAAAGTACCTCCCGACCTTGGCTTTGGTCTCAGCTCCTTCTGCCGTGTCCATCAGTTCCTGCTCTCTTTACTGAACCGTTCATTTGATCACAGATTGTAGAAAAGACTTCATCCATCCCCCTGGGGAGCTGTGTTGCTTTCCTGACTGCAGCACTGTGGGTTCCCAACTCACAGGAAGGCTGGCCCCCAGCTTCAGGGCTCCAAGCCTCTTCGCTGGGAAGGCCACGTGCCCTCCCAGGGGGAGAAGCACAGCCCCACTGTCTCTGATGGCGCCCCAACCATCAGCTGCCCCGAGTGCCTGTGCGTGGCCCACGCCTCTCTGCACAGGTGAGCGCCCTGAGGCAGGGGCTGCCTCCCTTCTCCTCTGCTCAGTCCCCACCCAGCTCTCCCCCGCCCACGGGAATCAGACGGTCTGATGTCCTCGGGTCATTCCTTCGTCCAGCACCCCAGCACCTCCTCAACGCCCCCACACGCAGGGCACCGGGGAGACCGCCAGGGTCACCGCCACGACCGGGCTGGAGCATTGGTCCCTGCTCTCCTGAAGCTCACTTTCCGCACAGGAATCGTGGTGACTTGCTCAACTACAGCTCCCAGCAGGCCGTGAAGGCTGCACATCTCTGCTCACTGCGACTGAGCCATGCACAGCTGAAATCACTGGTCTCAGCTGGCTGACAGACACATTTTTGCAGTAGGTAAACGGAACTCTAGCTGCAGGGGGTGTGGACATGGCTTCCTCCTAAAGAACCCCAAGTGAAAGTGTTAGTCACTACTCAACGGTGTCCGACTCTTTGTGACCCCATGGGACTGTAGCCCACCAGGCTCCTCTGTCTATGAGATTTCCCAGGCAAGAATATTGGAGTGGATTACCATTTCCTTCTCTGGGGAATCTTCCCAACCCAAGGATCGAACCCAGGTCTCCCACACTGCAGGCAGATTCTTCACCAACTGAGCCACCAGGGAAGCCCCAAGAACTCCCACAGGCAGCTCTAAAACCACACACGAGCTCCGTTCTGATGGAGGGACACGCACCTTCATGAGCCCAGATGTGACGCTGAAGGTCTGAGCCATTCTTCATGAAATAGAAATCACAGTATGGGCACTTCATGGCTCTCTTGCCAATGAGCCCTTTCAGCTGGACCCTCCTCCCGAGAACCTCGGAGATGGTGCTCATGGAAACCTCTAGAAGAAAAGCAGATGACAACCAGAAGCAGCCAAAGAACTGTGGTTCCAGTGAGAGGTAAGTGGGCCTTGTGACACAGCCTGGACACCCCCCACCCTAGTCAATCCTGGCAGCTCTGAGGCAGCAAGTTAAGTTGTGCCTTGTGGGGTCATGGGAGAGAAATTTTGCCTAAAAAGCTCTTTTATACCAGAATCTAAGCAAGTCTCTCAGACCTAGACTCCTGTTGACACAAAATGTGAGCGATGGAGAGCAGTATGACAAGGCAATAGTCAGACAAAAACAGAATATGGGAAATATGGGGAAAAGACTGGGCTTCCCCAGTGAATCAGTGTCCTGGGGTTGGGGGTGTCCTGTAGAACACAAGGAACTCAGGCGACATGACAACTTCATTCAAACAACCCAACTGCAACAAACAAAGTCTTGTGTCAGCTGGTTGTTGCTGTTGTTGAGTTGCTCAGTCATGTCCGACTCTTTTGTGAACTGATGGACTGTTGCCCGCCAGGCTCCTCTGTCCATGGGATTCTCCAGGCAAGAATACTGGGGTGGGTTGCCATTTCCTTCTCCAGGGGATCTTCCTGAGCCAGGGATCGAATATCTCTTATGTCTCTTAAGTCTCCTGCATTGGCAGGCAGGTTCTTTACCACTAGCACCACCTGGGAAGGCAGCACAGTTTTAAAAAGGGGAGGAGAGCCACAAGACTGGGGCCAGACGCCTTTGAAAACTAGGTAAAATGATGAAATAAAGCAAATCGTTATATAAACACCTGAGTTTTAAGTAAAGATAACTCCTCCCCTTGAATGGACTCATATCTTCATCCCTCTTTTAGTTTCATTTAACATAGCTGCTATACAACGCTGTATCTTAAAATAAACATAAGCATTTTTAAAATCGGTCTCCCACTCTGAGATGCATAACCTTACCGGGATGGTTGGTCTTGATATGTGACTTTATCAATCGATCTTCTGAAAAAGACTTTTCACACACAGGACAAGAATAACTCCTTTTGTCCTTAACAGAAAGAGAGCATAATCAATGGACTGTCTCATTTAAACTCAGGGTCTGTGGAAAAATACCACCACCAATACCAAAGCAAGACAGATGGACACCTTTCCCAGCGCCTACGGCTGGCCCTGCACGGCCCAGGGACTCGAGGGTAGCAGGGCAGTGGCCTCGCCTCCCTTTCAGGAGGGAGGGACTGGCCTTAGAAACGACAGTCCTGTGGATGCAGCTGGGCCAGCGGAGAGCAGAGCTCAGCCTCAGGGTCTAAGACCATCAAGGTCGTTAACATTTCCATCTCCCAAAGTTCCCTCCTTTATCAAGATTATCATGTGTGCGATAAGAACACTTAGTATAAGGTCTGCCCTCTAGCAGATTTTAGGTGTACCATACGTACTGTCGGTTACAGACACCATGCTGTACAATGATCTCCAAGACCCGACGTGCATTTCTCCCTCCAGTGCTCAAGACGCTTGTGCGTGTGAGTTATTTTATTGAGACTCACAACCACTCTTGAAGGACACGCATTATTACTTGTTACAGATTAAGAAACCAAGGCCAAGGGCGACGAGCCCCAGGACTCTGAGGAAGAGCAGGTGTTGGAACTCGAGCGTACGGGCGCCCACCGCAGGCCCTGACCTCTCCCAGGCCACGTCCCGTGGGCTGCAGGGAAGGCATTCACTCTGCACTGACACCAACCCGCCTGCCCGTGGTGCCACATCCTCAGTTAGGGAGAAGCTTTGGTGAACAATCACGCTGTATAGCTCATCCACGCTTCCTCTCACTTTAATGGTCACTTTAATGCCATTTCACGTGAAAACTTTTCAGAGAGTGGATGTTATGTGTTAAATTTTGTCCCCTACAAATTCACATGTTGAACTCCTAACCCGCAGAATCTCAATGTGACCTTATTTGGAAATGTGGTCATTACAGATGTAATTAGTTAAGATGAGATTGCAGGCCCTTATCCAATATGACTGGTGTTTTTAGGAGAAGGGGAAATTTGGACAGAGACCTGCAAGAGGGAGAATGCCATGTCTTCATGGGAGAAAGAAAATACCCAAGCCCAGCCCAAGAAAAGAAAATGACAAACCAGTATCTCTTGAGAACACAGATGCAAATATCCTCAACAAAATATTAGCACATAAAACCCAAAATGTTTTAAAAGAACTATAAATCACAACCAAGTGGGATTTATCTCATTTGATTCAATATTCTAAAATTAAATAATATAATCCATCACATCAACAGGTTAGAAAATAAAAGTCACATGATAACATCAATAGAGGCAGAAAATTAATTTGGCAAAATCAAATACCTACTCATGATAAGCAATTTCAATAAGCCAGGAATACAGAGGAACTTCCTCAAGTCAATAAAGAAAATCCACAAACAACCTATAGCTAACATTATACTTAATGGTGAGAAACCAGAAACTTCCCCACTAAGATTAGAAACACAGCAAGGATGTCCCCTCCCACCACTGCTTTTTAACATCATACCTGAAATCTTAGCTAATGCAGTAAAACAAGAAAAGGAAATAAAAGATATGGAGACTGAGAAAGAAGAAATTAAAGCTGTCTTTGTCTGCAGATGACATGATCATCTAAGAAGAAATTCTGAAGGAATACACAAACATACTCCTGGAGCTAATAAGCAGTTATGGCAAATTATAGGTATAAGTCTAATATACAAGTCAGTTGCTTTTCTATATGCTAGCAATCAACAAGTGAAATTCGAAATTAAAAACACAGAACTATTTACATTAGCACACAAAAAATGAAATGGTACAAATAAATACCATTATTTACAATGAATAGGTATAAATAAATCTAACAAAATATGTACAAGATCTATATGAGGAAAACTTCAAAACTGATGAAAGGAATCAAAGCAATAAATAAATGGAGAGCTATTCCATGTTCAAGGATAGGAATATTCAATGTTGTCTGGGCAACAGTTCTTCCCAATTTGATGGGTAGATTCAATGTAATTTCAATCAAAATCTCAGCAAGTTAATTTTTGGGTATTGATAAACTGATTTTGAAGTTTATAAGGAGATGCAAAAGATACAGAGGCCTACACAAAATGCTAGAGGAGAAGAACAAAGTTGGAGGACTGACATTACTCAACTTCGAAACAGACTATAAAACTGCAGTGATGAAGAGCATGTGATATTGGTGAAATAAAAGTCAAATAGATCAAATGGTACAGAACAGAGTCCAGAAATAAACTCTCTTAAATACAGTCAATTGATCTTTGACACATGAGCAAATGCTACACAATGGATCAAAGACAGTTATCTCAGCATGATGCTGAAACAGGACAGCCATGTGCAAAAAGAAGAAAGTGAACCTGGACAAAAACTTGACACCTTTTCACAAATATTAACTCACATTGGATCACAGATCTAGAAGCAAAATGCGAAACTATAAAACTCCCAGCAGACACAGAAGAAACCCTGGATGGCCTGGAGTGTGGCAATGACTTCAGAGCCAACACCGAAGGCATTACCCGTGAAAAAAGAAAAAGAATCGATAGACAGGGAAAGACACTGTCCAGAGAATGAAAGAACAAGAACACAGACTGAGAGAAAATTGTTTCAAAAGACACATCTGGTAAAACAGGCCAAAGACCTCAACAGACACCCCACCAAGAGGATATACAAACGCCAAGTAAGCATGTGCAAAGACGTTCCATATCCTGTGTCATCAGAGAAATCCAACTCAAAACAACAAGACACCATTGCACACCTACAGAATGGTTCATATCTACAGCATTGACAACACTGAGCGCCAGCAAGGACGCTGAGCCGTGGGAACTCTCGTTAGTTCCGGATGGGGATGCAAAATGAGACAGCCATTCTGGAAGACAGTTTGGCGGTTTCTCTCAAAACTAAAACACTCTTACCATAAGATTCAATGATTGCACTCCTTGCTTTTTACCCTAAAGAGCTGAAAACTCACGTCCACACAAAACCTACACATGGATAGAGTAGCTTTATTCATAACTGCCAAAACTTAGAAGCAACCAAGATGTTCTTCGGTATGTGAATGGACAAATGGTGGTACATCTCAACAATGGACTGTTATTCAGCTCTAAGAAAAAATGAGCTATCAAGCCTTGAAAAGATGTATAAGAAACTTAAATGCATAATGACGAGGAAAAAAAAAAGGCCAATGTGAAAAGGCTACATATTATATGATTCCAACTAGAGGACATTCTGAAAATGGTAGAATGATAGAGACAGTAAAGGGATCCGTGGTAGCCAGGGGGCAGAGGGAGAGAGGGATGAGGAGGAGGAGCAGGGAGGAGTTTTAGGGGTGTGAAACTTCCCTGCATGATACTCTTATGAGGTATATGCATCATTCCACATTTGTCCAAACCCCAAAAATGTGCAGCACCCAGACCAGGCCTTAACGTAAGCTATGGACTCTGGGTGTTACTCCATGAGTCAATGAAGGTTCATCAACTGTAGTAAAGGCAGCACTAAGATACAGGATGTCAAAAGGAGGGGAGCTGTGCATGTGGGGGGACAGGGGCTATATGGGGAAATCTCTGTTACTTTCTGTTTAGCTTTGCAATGCATTTCAAACTGCTCTAAAAAGGTTTATCAAAAGAAAACACATACTATGTGCTGAGAACAGAACTTAGCCTGTAAAAATGAGAGCCCAATAAATCTGAAAGACTTTGTTGCTGTGGTTTTAGTTTTGCTGGTAATGCAACTCAGACTCAGCTAACAGACCTTCTTATGGGCTAAGGCACACTGGGAATCCCCAAAGGGGCCTCTGAGTGACCATTCCCCTAAATTCCTTTATGGATTGCTACTACTGCAGAGTGTCTCCTGAGGCTGGGGTTCCTGAAGCACACTTAGGAAAAGTGTGCTGTTCTCTTGCTCAGTTGCTCAGTCGCTCAGTCGTGTCCGACTCTTTGCGACCCCATGGACTGTAGCCCGCCAGGCTCCTCTGTCCATGTAATTTCCCAGGCTAGAATACTGGAGTGGGTTGCCAGGCAATCTTCCCAAACCCAGGATTGAACCTGCATTTCCCGCACTGGCAGGTGCCACCTGGGAAGCCCAAGAAACATGTACTTGATATTCAAAACCAAAAATGAAATGGAAGACTTTCTGAACAACCAGTCTGGATGCACTTCCCACCAAGCATGTGGGTTCCAATCAAGGCCTGCCATGCCCAGATGCCTAAGGGGTCCAGGAAGCTCCCATCAAACAGTCTTAGCTTTCTGCTCAGCTAATGCCATGGACTCCCGCCCAGGCTACATCACAGGGTCCAGGCTTGTCACTGCCCTCCAATGCCCTTGACCTTCTAGGTCACACCATCACTCCTAGCGCTTGCAGACGAACTCGTGCTCACATGCCCTTCTGAAAGACACCCTGGGCACACGCCGCACACATTCTGCAGGGGGCTGTCACCACCCACTACTGCTTGGGCATAGTCAGAGCTGATGGAGGCATTCAGAAGGGCTTTGAAGGAGTTTACAGTGATCTCTCCTGAGCCCTTGCTATTTGATTTTTCCTTTTAATCTCTGATAGTCTGAAAGCAATTTATCTTAGAGCTTATCAGGGCCCCTCATTTCCTGATGCCTTTGAAGATTGTCAGAAGGACACAGGCAGTGGGAAAGGGTGCTGGGAGAAGAGTGCACTCTAAGGACTCATTTATTTCTTTTTCAAAAACCTCAGTTCCCAACTGGAGATGAAAACCCAAACTGACTCAGGAAACTTGAAAAGAAGAGTGGTTAAAAGAGTTCTTTGCAGAGGAGAGTGAGGGCTCCATGCCGTAATGACGGTACGAGAGCCCAGCCCCCGGAGTTTGTTTGCTCTGATGGAAATGCCTTCAAAGCACTACAGGGCTCTTTCTCTTTGAAAGAAGGGAGGCAGTAGCCGTGTGGTGTGGGGACAGGGGACAGGGGCTATGGGGGCAGCTCTGGGGGTGAAGCTCCCAGCCCAGCTCACAGCGATGAGTGAACCCCACCCTGGCCTGCGCCTTGGCCCCCGAAGCAAATGGGCTATTCTCAAGTCCGAAATTAGTGGTGGGTGGAAAATATCAAACCTGCCTTTCACTCAGCCACTGAGTGTATTACCTATCACATAAGCACATCTATAAAGTATCTGACATCAAGATTAAAAAAAAATAAAGTGGGAGATTCCACTCTGAACAATTTCTCAGGAATAAAAAGCCCATGGTTTTAGCAGATGCTGACCTCAACGGACTCAACCTTTCCTCCACCCTTCTGGGGCCCGTGTTGGCTCAGGCATGGTGCTGGGCACAGAGCTGGGAGACTCTGACCCTGCCCTCACAGGGCTCATGGGAGCTGCCAGCACACAGAGGCCACGAACTATCACGGGACAAGGAGAAAACAGTCATGTTCAGTACTCATGTATGTATGGATGGATGTGAAAGTTGGACCATAAAGAAGGATGAACACCGAAGAATTCATGCTTTTGAACTGTGGTGCTGGAGAAGACTCTTGAGAGTCCCCTGGACAGCAAGAAGATTACACCAGTCAATCCTAAAGGAAATCAACCCTGAATATTCATTGGCAGGACTGATGCTGAAGCTGAAGTTCTAATACTTTGGCCACCTGATGCAAAGAGTGGTCTCACTGGAAAAGATCCTGATGCTGGGAAAGACAGAGGGCAGGAGCAACAGAGGACAAGATGGTTGGATGGCATCATTGACTCAACAGACATGAGTGTGAGCAAACTCCAGGAGAGACTGAAGGACAGGGAAGCCTGGTGTGCTATAGCTCAAGGGGTTGCAAGAATCAGACACAACTGAGCAACTGAAAAACAAATGGAGAAAGTATGACAAAGACAAGAAAACTGACACAACATTGTGGCTAAGTTAACAAGTTAGGAAAGAGCCAGAAACGTGCTCCAGCCTGGATTTCAATTTCCAGGTTCTTCCTGTCCACTTAGTCAGGCCATGACCCTCACTTTCAGTCCTCAGGCTTGTTTATGGGCAGTTGCTTTAAACACAGAAAACTCTGCAGTCTGAGGTCCCCAGTGGACAAATCTCCAAACAGGGTGGCACAGAAACAGATGGTCTGTGATAACAGACTAAAAGACCATATACGCTCTCAGCCGTTGGAAAGGAAAAAGACTTTTGTGCAATTGCTTTAGTTCAATAACATTTTACTCTACTTCACACACACAAAAAAGTAGCTCCCTTTACTTCTCTGTGCATTGTTGGCAATATATTATTTTAGTCTACTTCCAGAAAGTAACAGGTGAAGTTTTATATATGTATCTTTAAAGACAAGTACAGGGGGAGCGGTCCTAAGATGGCAGAGGAATAGGAGAGGGAGACCACTTTCTCCCCCACAAATTTATCAAAAGAACATTTGAACTCTGAGTAAATTCCACAAAACAACATCTGAATGCTGGCAGAGGACATCAGGCACCCAGAAAAGCAGCCCATTGTCTTCGAAAGGAAGTAGGAAAAAATATAAAAGATAAAAAGAGAGACAAAAGAGGTAGGGACAGAGCTCCATCCCAGGAAGGGAGTCTTAAAAAAGACAGAAGATTCCAAACACCAGGAAACACTCTCACTGGCGAGTTCGTGGCAAGCCTTGGAACCTCAGACGGCAACATAACCGGGAGGAAAAATAAATAATTAACCCCCACAGATTAAGTGCCCAATGGTAACTTCCAGCAGAGAAGCAACAAAGATGCCTGCATCCGCCACCAGCAAGCCGGGGCTGGGCAGGGAGGCACAGGCTGCTTTGCTTAGAGTAAGGACCGGGCCTGAATGCCCTGAGGGCAATCTGAGCGAACTCACTTGGGATAGCAAACCAGACTGTGGGAAAACTACCCCATGAAAAGCCCTAACCTAAGACACCTCCAGGCCCGCTCACAGAACAAAGGACTGACCAGAGCTAGCCGGCTTCGGACCCGCCCATCCCCCCCGGAGACAGGCGGGCAAGGGCTGCCAAAGCCAGAAGAGGGTAATCACGGCCCCAGAGAGGCATCATCTACCAAACTGCAAGTAGGCTTCATGGCTAACCAAGACTTCTTGGGATTCTGGACAGGCGACATCCACCGGGAGGGTCGCAGCCAGAGATCAGCTCCCCAGGAGAGACACACGGCACACCTGAGAAGGTGCACCCACTGTACACCCAGAAAACCGAGTGGCAGGGACAGGGGAGGCGATAAGTTGCAGCGACTGCGCTTGGCAAGCACCTGGTCACCTGAGCTGCTCGGACCTGGGAAGGGCACAAAACGCAGGCCCAACCGAGTCTGCGCCTCTGAGGACTACCCAAGTGCCTGAGCCTGAGTGGCTTAGACCTGGGAAGTGCATACAACCCAGGGCCAGACTCAGACAATTCCCGGCAGAGCAACCTAGAGCCTGAGCTGTGTGGGCAGGGAGGGCACACGCACCGTGAGCGGGGCCAGGCCCAGTGTGGTTGAGACACTGTAAGCACACACCAATGTTATTCGTTTGCAGCGTCCCTCCTTCCCCACAGCAGGACTGAACAAGTGAGCCTAAAAAAGTGTCCACCACCGCCCCCTTGTGTCAGGGCGGAAATTAGACACTGACGAGACCAGCAAACAAAAGAAGCTAAACCAAAGGAACTGCCTTGGAAGTGACAGGTGCAATAGATTAAAACCCTGTAGTTAGTACTGGCTACATAGGAAGAGGCCTATAGATCTTGAGAAATATAAGTCAGAACAAGGAACTATCCGAAAATGAATTGACCCCACACTGTCCACAACAACACGTGAGAAAGTCCTAGATATATTTTTACTATTATCATTTTTTAAATTAAAAAAAATTTTTTTACATTTTTAAGTCCTCTATTACTCCTTTAATTTTCATTTTTATAACTTACTATTACTTTGCAAAAAAAAGACCCTATTTTTTAAAGCAAACTTCATATATATACATTTTATAATTTTTGTGACTTTGTTTTTTTCTTTAATATTGTATTTTTGAGAATCCAACCTCTACTCTAGATTTTTAATCTCTGCTTTTGGGTATTTGTTATCAATTTTGTACCTTTAAGAACTCAATCTTCAGTACCCATTTTTACTTGGGAGTGAGATTACTGGCTTGATTGCTCTCTCCCCCTTTGGACAATCCTTTTTCTCCACCAGGTTGCCTCCATCTCCTCCCTCCCCTTTCTCTTCTCTACCCAACTCTGTGAATCTCTGTGTGTTCCAGACGGTGGAGAACACTTAGGGAACTGATTACTGCCTGGATCTGTCTCTCTCCTTTTCATTCCCCCTTTTATCCTCCTGGCCACCTCTGTCACCTTCCTCCCTCTTCTCTTCTCTGTGTAACTCCGTGAACATCTCGGAGCAGTCCAGACTGTGGAGAGCACATAGGGAAGTGATTACTGTCTAGCTTGCTCTCTCCCCTTTTGATTCCCTCTCTTCTCCTCCTGGTCACCTCTATCTCCCTCCTCCCTCTTCTCTTCTCCATGTAACTCTGTGAACCTCTCTGGGTGTCCCTCACTGTGGAGAAACTTTTCATCTTTAACCTACATGTTTTATCATCGGTGCTGTACAGATGGAGAAGTCTTGAGGCTACTGTAAAAATAAGACTGAAAACCAGAGGCAGGAGGCTTAAGCCCAAATCCTGAGAACACCAGAGAACTCCTGACTCCAGGGAACATTAATCGACAGGAGCTCATCAAATGCCTCCATACCTACACTGAAACCAAGCACCACCCAAGGGCCAACAAGTTCCAGAGCAAGATATACCATGCAAATTCTCCAGCAACACAGGAACACAGCCCTGAGCTTCAATATACAGGCTTCCCAAAGTCACTCCAAACCCACTGACATCTCAAAACTCATTACAGGACACTTCATTGCACTCCAGAGAGAAGAAATCCAGCTCCACCCACCAGAACACCGACACAAGCTTCCCTAACCAGGAAACCTTGACAAGCCACCCATACAACCCCACCCACAGTGAGGAAACTCCACAATAAAGAGAACTCCACAAACTGCCAGAATATGGAAAGGCCACCCCAAACACAGCAATATAAACAAGATGAAGAGACAGAGGAATACCCAGCAGGTAAAGGAACAGGATAAATGCCCACCAAACCAAACAAAAGAGGAAGAAACAGGGAACCTACCTGATAAAGAATTCTGAATAATGATAGTGAAAATGATCCAAAATCTTGAAAACAAAAATGGAGTTACAGATAAATAACCTGGAGACAAGGATTGAGAAGATGCAAGAAAGGTTTAACAAAGACCTAAAAGAAATAAAAAAGAGTCAATATATAATGAATAATACAATAAATGAGATCAAAAACACTCTGGAGGGAACCAACAGTAGAATAATGGAGGCAGAAGATAGGATAAGTGAGGTAGAAGATAGAATGGTAGAAATAAATGAAACAGAGAGGAAAAAAGAAAATGAATTAAGAGAAATGAGGACAATCTCAGAGACCTCTGGGACAATATTAAATGCCCCAACATTCGAATCATAGGAGTTCCAGAAGAAGAAAACAAAAAGAAAGACCATGAGGAAATACTTGAGGAGATAATAGTTGAAAACTTCCCTAAAATGGGGAAGGAAATAATCACCCAAGTCTAAGAAACCCAGAGAGTCCCAAACAGGATAAACCGAAGGCAAAACATCCCAAGACACATATTAATCAAATTAACAAAGATCAAACACAAAGAGAAAATATTAAAAGCAACAAGGGAAAAGCAACAAATAACACACAAGGGGATTCCCATAAGGAAAACACCCGATTTTTCAATAGAAAGTCTTCAGGCCAGAAGGGAATGGCAAGACATACTTAAAGTGATCAAAGAAAATAACCTACAGCCCAGATTACTGTACCTAGCAAGGATCTCATTCAAATATGAAGGAGAAATCAAAATCTTTATAGACAAGCAAAAGCTGAGAGAATTCAGCACCACCAAACCAGCTCTCCAATAAATGCTAAAGGATATTCTCTAGACAGGAAACACAGAAAGAGTGTATAAACTCAAACCCAAAACAATAAAGTAAATGGCAACGGACCATACTTATCAATAATTACCTTAAATGTAAATGGGCTGAATGCCCCAACCAAAAGACAAAGACTGGCTGAATGGACACAAAAACTAGACCCCTACATATGTTGTCTAAAAGAGACCCACCCTGAAACAAGGGACACATACAGACTGAAAGTGAAGGGCTGGAAAAAGATATTCCATGCAAATAGAGACCAAAAGAAAGCAGGAGTAGCAATACTCATATCAGATAAAATAGACTTTAAAACAAAGGCTGTGAAAAGAGACAAAGAAGGACACTACATAATGATCAAAGGATCAATCCAAGAAGATATAACAATTATAAATATATATGCACCCAACATAGGAGCACCGCAATATGTAATACAAATGCTAACAAGTATGAAAGGGGAAATTAACAATAACACAATAATAGTGGGAGACTTTAATACCCCACTCACACCTATGGATAGATCAACTAAACAGAAAATTAACAAGGAAACACAAACTTTAAACGATACAATAGACCAGTTAGACCTAATTGATATCTATAGGACATTTCACCCCAAAACAATGCATTTCACATTTTTCTCAAGCGCGCACGGAACCTTCTCCAGGATAGATCACATCCTAGGCCATAAATCTAGCTTTGGTAAATTCAAAACAATTGAAATCATTGAAGGCATCTTCTCTGACCACAATGCAGTAAGATTTTCTCAATTACAGGAGAAAAACTATTAAAAATTCCAACATACGGAGGCTGAAAAACACGCTGCTGAATAACCAACAAATCACAGAAGAAATCAAAAAAGAAATCAAAATATGCATAGAAACGAATGAAAATGAAAACACAACAACCCAAAACCTGTGGGATACTGTAAAAGCAGTGCTAAGGGGAAAGTTCATAGCAATACAGGCATACCTCAAGAAACAAGAAAAAAGTCAAATACATAACCTAACTCTACACCTAAAGCAACTAGAAAAGGAAGAAATGAAGAACCCCAGGGTTAGTAGAAGGAAAGAAATCTTAAAAATTAGGGCAGAAATAAATGCAAAAGAAACAAAAGAGACCATAGCAAAAATCAACAAAGCCAAAAGCTGGTTCTTTGAGAAGATAAATAAAATTGACAAACCATTAGCCAGACTCATCAAGAAACAAAGGGAGAAAAATTAAATCAATAAAATTAGAAATGAAAATGGAGAGATCACAACAGACAACACAGAAATACAAAGGATCATAAGAGACTACTATGAGCAATTATATGCCAATAAAACGGACAATTTGGAAGAAATGGACAAATTCTTAGAAAAGTACAACTTTCCAAAACTGAACAAGAAAGAACAGAAAATCTTAACAGATCCATCACAAGCACAGAAATTGAAACTGTGATCAGAAAACTTCCAGCAAACAAAAGCCCAGGATCAGACGGCTTCACAGCTGAATTCTACCAAAAATTTAGAGAAGAGCTAACACCTATCCTACTCAAACTCTTCCAGAAAATTGCAGAGGAAGGTAAACTTCCAAACTCATTCTATGACGCCACCATCACCCTAATACCAAAACCTGACAAAGATCCCACAAAAAAAGAAAACTACAGGCCAATATCACTGATGAACATAGATGCAAAAATCTTTAACAAAATTCTAGCAATCAGAATCCAACAACACATTAAAAAGATCATACACCATGACCATATGGGCTTTATCCCAGGGATGCAAGGATTCTTCAATATCCACAAGTCAATCAATGTAACGCAGCACATAAACAAATTGAAAGATAAAAGCCATATGATTATCTCAATAGATGCAGAGAAAGCCTTTGACAAAATTCAACATCCATTTATGATAAAAACTCTCCAGAAAGCAGGAATAGAAGGAACATACCTCAACATAATAAAAGCTATACATGACAAACCCACAGCAAACATTATCCTCAATGGTGAAAAACTGAAAGCATGTCCCCTAAAGTCAGGAACAAGACAAGGGTACCCACTCTCACCACTACTATTCAACATAGTTTTGGAAATTTTGGCCACAGCAATCAGAGCAGAAAAAGAAATAAAAGGACTCCAAATTGGAAAAGAAGTAAAATTCTCACTATTTGCAGATGACATGATCCTCTACATAGAAAACCCTAAAGACTCCACCAGAAAATTACCAGAGCTAATCAATGAATATAGTAAAGTTGCAGGATATAAAATCAACACACAGAAATCCCTTGCATTCCTATACAATAATAATGAGAAAATAAGGAAACAATTCCATTCACCATTGCAACGAAAAGAATAAAATACTTGGAATATATCCACCTAAAGAAACAAAAGACCTATATATAGAAAACTATAAAACAGTGGTGAAAGAAATCAAAGAGGACATTAATAGATGGAGAAATATACCATGTTCAAGGATCTGAAGAATCAATATTGTGAAAATGAATATACTACCCAAAGCATTCTATAGATTCAATGCAATCCCTATCAAGCTACCAACAGTATTTTTCACAGACCTAGAACAAATAATTTCACAATTTGTATGGAAATACAAAAAAACTCGAATAGCCAAAGCAATCTTGAGAAAGAAGAATGGAACTGGAGGAATCAACCTACCTGACTTCAGGCTCTACTACAAAGCCACAGTCATCAAGACAGTATGGTACTGGCACAAAGACGGAAATATAGATCAATGAAAAAAATAGAAAGCCCAGAGATAAACCCACGCACCTATGGACACCTTATATTTGACAAAGGAGGCAAGAATATACAATGGAGAAAAGACAATCTCTTTAACAAGTGGTGCTGCGAAAACTGGTCAACCATTTGTAAAAGAATGAAACTAGAACACTTTCTAACACCATACACAAAAATAAACTCAAAATGGATTAAAGATCTAAACGTAAGACCAGAAACTATAAAACTCCTAGAGGAGAACATAGGCAAAACACTCTCCGACATACATCACAGCAGGATCCTCTATGACCCACATCCCAGAACATCAGAAATAAAAGCAAAAATAAACAAATGGGACCTAATTAAAATTAAAAGCTTCTGCACAACAAAGGAAACTATAAGCAAGGTGAAAAGACAGCCTTCAGAATGGGAGAAAATAATAGCAAATGAAGCAATGGACAAAGACTTAATCTCAAAAATATACAAGCAACTCCTGCAGCTCAATTCCAGAAAAATAAACGACCCAATCCAAAAATGGGCCAAAGAACTAAACAGACATTTCTCCAAAGAAGACATACAGATGGCTAACAAACACATGAAAAGATGCTCAACATCACTCATTACCAGAGAAATGCAAATCAAAACCACAATGAGGTACCATTTCACACCAGTTAGAATGGCTGCTAACCAAAAGTCTGCAAGCAATAAATGCTGGAGAGGGAGAAAAGGGAACCCTCTTACACTGTTGGTGGGAATGCAAACTAGTACAGCCACTATGGAAAACAGTGTGGAGATTCCTTAAAAAACTGGAAATAGAACTGCCATATGACCCAGCAATTCCCCTGCTCGGCATACACACCGCGGAAACCAGAATTCAAAGACACGTGTACCCCAATGTTCATTGCAGCACTGTTTATAATAGCCAGGACATGGAAGCAACCTAGATGTCCATCACCAGACAAATGGATACAAATGGATAAGAAAGCTGTGGTACATATACACAATGGAGTATTACCCAGCTATTAAAAAGAATACATTTGAATCAGTTCTAATGAGGTGGATGAAACTGGAGCCTATTATACAGAGTGAAGTAAGTCAGAAAGAAAAATACCAATAGAGTATAATAACGCATATATATGGAATTTAGAAAGGTGGTAACGATAACCCTGTATGCAAGACAGCGAAAGAGACACAGATGTATAGAACAGTCTTTTGGACTCTGTGGGAAAGGGCGAGGGTGGGATGATTTGGGAGAATGGCATTGAAACATGTACATTATCATATGTGGAATGAATCGCCAGTCCAGGTTCGATTCATGATACAGGATGCTTGGGGCTGGTGCACTGGGATGGCCCAGAGGGATGGGATGGGGAGGGAGGTGGGAGGGGGGGTCAGGATGGGGAACACATGTATACCCATGGCGGATTCATGTCAAAGTATGGCAAAACCAATACAATGTTGTAAAGTAATTATCCTCCAATTAAAATAAATAAATTTCTATTAAAAAATAATAATAAATAAGGACAAGTACAGACTAGGCACTTCTCCAAGACAGGCACTGATTTTAAATGTTTGCTGAAAAGCCACTACGCCCTGGATGGAAGCACTACCACCTCCACTGTTACTGTGGCTTCTCCTGCTACCACCAGTAACAAGGAGGAAGAGCTAGTGTAGACTGCCTCCCCCCATGCCTGGACTTGTGCTGGGCCCCTCACAAATGTCCCCACGGAAACCCTGGAGGCCGGGACTGTCACTCCACTTTTACAGACAAGGGGTCAGAGACGTTAGATAGTGAGACCACACCACTTACAAGTGAAGGAGTCAGGATGCAAGACCAGAATGAGTCTGCTCCTCCCAGGTGAAGGGCTTGTAACAGTCACAGTGCCCTGAGCATCGGGTGCCTGCAAGGGCTCCTGTGAAGGCACACAAGGCAGGAAGAACAAAGGGGGAGAGACTGATATATCCTGACTATCCACTGGAAGCTTGACTTCCTGCTACTTCACACATCTGTGTCGGGATGAACCTGATTTAAAAATAGGTTCCCAGGTCCCCCCCCACAAATTATGGTGGAGGTATGAGCCAGGAATCTCATTCATAACAATTACCCCTGAGAATTGCTGATTCAGAATGTCATAAATTACATCATCGGGGTCAATGACTTGCAAACTCATCTAATGGGACCTACAAAGGAGGTCACCCTTTTGACATTACCACCTAGAACATATGTGCACACACACTGGCATATAAACACACTGAAACATGGAACCAAAGGTCTCAGAAAACAATACCTATTACCTTGTTATGGGTAAAGAGTGCTGATTAAATTCTACTTCATTCTATTTCATTTTTAAGATATACTACATTCAAAAAACTAAGATCGTGGCATCCAGTCCCATCACTTCATGGCAAATAGATGGGGAAACAATGGAAACAGTGACAGACTTCATTTTGGGGGGCTCCAAAATCACTGCAGATGGTGACTGCAGCCATGAAATTAAAAGACGCTTACTCCTTGGAAGAAAAGCTATGACCAACCTAAACAGCATATTAAAAAGCAGAGACGTTACTTTGCCAACAAAGATCTGTCTAGTCAAAGCTATGGTTTTTCCAGTGATCATGTATGGGTATAAAAGTTAGACTATAAAGAAAGCTGAGCATCAAAGAATTGATGTTTTTGAACTGTGGTGTTGGAGAAGACTCTAGAGAGTCCCTTGGACTGCAAGGAGATCAAACCAGTCCATCCTAAAGGAAATGAATCCTGAATGTTCATTGGAAGGACTGATGCTGAAGGTGAAGCTCCAATACTTTGGCTACCTGGTGCGAACAACTGACTCATTTGAAAAGACGTGATGCTGGGAAAGATTGAAGGCGGGACGAGAAGGGGACAACAAAGGATGAGATGGTTGGATGGTATCACCGACACAATGGACATGAGTTTGAACAAGCTCCAGAGTTGGTGATGGACAGAGAAGCCTGGCATGCTGCAGTCCATGGGGTCACAAAGAGTTGGACATGATTGATCTGAACTGAGTTGTAATCCACTGAACTAAGTTCACAATCCTCTAATGGATCATGACCTGGGGGCTGAAAAACACTGGCCTGGGTGTTCCACATTTATTTTCTAGCTTAATCTTCACTATCCTGAGAAGTCAAAGAAAGTACCATACCTCCATTTTACAGAGGAGAATACTGAGGGTCAGTGACGCTAAGCAATTTGCCCAAGATCACAGAGGTGGCTATGGGGTCTGAACGTTAACATGCTAGAACCAAACTTGGTTTTCTCAAGTTTCCCTTTCACAGCGTTTGCCCAGTGCTGTTAAAAAAAAAAAAAATGGGTTCAGAAATGTCATTGACTAACTTCCTTGACCAGGTCCCCATGTTTCCTTGATGGCAATACATCCTTGACTCTGAGTCACGCTGCCTGGTCACTGATGGGAGGGAGGAGATGGAGGGAAGCAGCTACAGGGAAGTGCCTGTACAAGCACTGAGCCACATTCTTTATTCAGAGCGATCCATTTAACGGCCCAATAATCCAAGAGACCTAGGTACGGATACAAAGACATGCGTATGTGTACATGTATATTTTGCATATAGGGGTGTGTGTGATACATGTGTGCACACGTGAGTGGGTGTGCATAATGCATGTATGGGTATGTCTGTGCATAGACATGTATATATGTGTGTGTATAAAGAGCCAATATGCTTTTTAATACATATTTCACAGAAGGCTACTGAGTCTCAGAGAGGACAAGTGATTTGTCCAGTGTCATACAGCCTGTGTGATTACTGGAGACAATATCTGAATCCAGTTATCCAGCCCCAAAGCACGTGCTCTTTATACCCACTAAACCCAAAACACCCTGACTTTCCCTTGGCAATGCAGTTCCCGAGTGTTAGTGATTTCAGGCCAGGAAACGGAGGTGTCAGATCAAGCTTCTGAAGCCTGTTCTGCGCAGAGAAAGGAACGCGGGCAGAGCAGCACACCTGGGCCAGGTGTGCCTCCTTCACAACTCGGAGCGTCTCGAATCACCCCAGGGTAGAGGAGCGTACGGGCCAGGTGTGCCTCCTTTACCACTCGGAGTGTCTGGAATCACCCCAGGGTAGAGGAGCGTGCGGGCCAGGTGTGCTTCCTTTACCACTCGGAGTGTCTGGAATCACCCCAGGGTAGAGGAGCGTGCGGGCCAGGTGTGCTTCCTTTACCACTCGGAGCGTCTCGAATCACCCCAGGGTAGAGGAGCATACGCTAAAATAGACACTCACTCACTGTGTCACAGGATCACCCACCGGAGAATCGGACAACTTTTACCACCATGAGACTATTTAACAGCACCTTGAATTAACATATCACTTTAAAAAAAATGCTTTACAGACATTCTTTCGCAGGGTCTCCAAGGAATAACGAGATAATATCATCAGTGATCTTCAATGTTGACTGCGCTCTTACTATGACTCAAACAGTGTGTCTACGCTCGGCAGGCATCATCTAACTTAACCTCTCAACAGTTTTTAGTGGTGGCTATTAGTATTAACGGCCCTGTTATTAACGGTCCTTTAAACTGTCATTTAAGAGAGCGGTTCCCCAACCATTTGGGGACCAGGGACAGGTTTCATGGAAAACAAAGTTTCCACAGACAGGAGCTGAGGAGGGGATGGTCTCGGGATGATCCAAGCATATCATGTTTACTATGCCACCGCTGCTCTGACAGGAGGTGGAGCTCAGGCGGCCATGTGAGCGAGGGGGAGCACTGGAAACACAGATGAAGCTTGGCTCCCTGGCCCGCCTCTCGCCTCCTGCTGTGCAGCCCAGTTCCTAACAGGCCACGGACTGCTACAGGTCCATGGCCCGGGGGCCGGGGATGGGGGGGTGGGGACCCCTGATTTAAGAAACCTTTGCTTTATTTCTGTTCTGTAGATCTTTCTTCTATAGGCTTTCTCTGATGCTGAAAAATCTGCAGAGGAAGCCAATGTTTTCAATGGGATCATCTTCCCAACAGACGCGAGGCTCTCCCTGTGAGAAGAGCCCTGGGGTGAAGGAAGGCCTCTGTTAGCATGAAGGGCCTGTGTCGTGAGAAGGGCCTCTCCGTTCTCCGGGGTGGATGCTCACACACCGGGCTCCCGAAGGAGCAGGGGCACCTCCGTGCACATCGCCGAGAGCAAGCAGGGAGCACCCAGGGGAGATGGGGCTGCCACTAGGGCGGGCTACTTACCAGCTCAGTGTGGACTTTAAGATGTGCCTGCAGCTTATATTTATCTGGAGTCGAGTAGTCACAGCCGTCAGTGGGACACTTCAGCAAGATGTTACTGTGTTTCTGAATTACATGGCGTTTAAGGCAGTTTTTGGTGATGGAAGAATAGTGACACTGGGAGCAATAATACAGATGTTCCCGGGTGTGGGTGCGGACATGCATGTCAAAATGCACTTGGTACCAAAAAAGTTTGCCTAAAAAAATATTTTCACATGAGAACAAGGAAGTTTCTTTTATCCTGAAGTTGATCTTTTTTTTTAATTAGTATTATTATTATTTTATTTTTTTAAGAACTATCTTCCTTTCCCTCTCGTGCTTGTCCGGGTCACCCTTCACACTTTGCACCACATCTCTGTCTGGAAATGACTTTTCAAAGGTGGCAGGTGGCAAAAATTAAGGGTGCTGCTACTCCTTCTGCATGACATCAGTGCTGGGAGGAGTAAAGGAGCGTTTACCGAGGACCAGTTATGGTGCCACGTATGTTTATGCACATGGGTGACATCACCAGGCTCTAAGCTCCGCGGGCACCTGGGCCATCTCCCATGGGTCCTGCCCGCTCTCAGGAGACCCCAAGGCCATGCTTCCACCGCGAGCTGCGAGGGATGCACTCAGCGTCTCCCTACAAAGAGCTGCAGTCACTCCCGTTAACATCTCTCTGCCCACCTAGGCAACAGCCACAACTTACTAAAGCTGGACTTTTAAACTTCTCATGCGACAGAAGAAAGGTACCTCTTGGCTAAAGCTCAGGCGGGGGCCATAGGATAAACCTCCGCCTTGCAGGCCTGGCCAAGCCAGCGGGTTTGGCTGTCCCAGCATCCTAGCTGCCTTCACAGACTTCACAGGCTACTGCACCATGGTGGCACCATTGCTATCTACCCAGGACGGCGAGCTCACTTAGAAGGTGTTCTTTGCAAAGAGACACGAGCTCAACTCAAACAGGAGGTGGACCCGCAGCCAGGTGGCCGGTTGGGCTGCGGGGAAGAGAGCCCCCCAGCCTCGTGCCCGGCCCCACCCCTTACCACAGTATTCACACTCCAGGTCCCCGTACACCTTCCGGATCCTCTCACACAGGCCAGTGTTCATCCGCCTCTTCTGCAAACTGTCCAGGATCTTCATGAAGGCAGTGAGACTGGCCCGGTGCTCGGGGGCGGGCGTGCAAGAGGCAGGCTGGCACAGGGCCACCTCCCTCCCACCAGCTCCCGGGGGAGGGTCTGAGGCCTGAGCTGGGTTGGACCTGAGACCTCTGCTGGGATCTGGGCCGTCGCATGAGAAGGCTGCCACTTTCTGCCCCTCGGCCGGGGGGCTCTTAGCGCCCGGAGCCTCGGAGTTTGCTTCCATGCCTTTGGCCTTGGACAGCAGAGGTGCCATGTCCTGGCCCTGAATCGGGGCGGCACCTCCCTGCTGGGTGTCACCGGTCTTCTCGGGAGCAGCAGCGGGAGCCTCAGCTGTGGGGGGATTGCTCTTCATCAAGAACTCACTGGAAAGCCCCGCGTGCGGACGGAGGTCCGGGGACATGGCGGAGGCTGCCAGCTCACTGGGTGGAGGGGCCGGGGCGGTGCCATTGGGCTGGGCAGCGGCCGAGCGCACTGGCGAGGCGGGCACCTCCGCAGGGGCCCTGGGCTCCACTGCGGGCCGTGCCTCTCCGGGGCTGGCTGCCTCCTTGGGCACGTTCACCCCTTGGAACACGAACTCCTCTTCTGCCAGTTGCAGCTGCCCACCCAGGGCCTCCTGCTGGATGTCCCCACCGGGCTCCAGGAGGCAGAAGCTTTGGTTGATGGAGCTGGTGAAGACCAGAGTCTCCTGGGCGGCCCCGTGAGCCTCCTTGATGTGTGCACGCAGGCGGATGGAGCTGACGAACTTCTTGGGGCACAGGGCGCACACGTACACGAACGGGTGCTTCCGGACATGCAGCTCCAGCGCCTGGTACTTGGTGGCGCCATGGCCACAGAGCTCGCAGGCGAAGGGCCACTTATCACCGTGGACCAGCATGTGGCGGTCGCGGTCCAGCTCGTTCTTGAACTTGCGCTCACAGATGTGGCAGTCGTACAGCAGCTGCCGTTTGCCCTCCCTCGTCATCAGGCACAGCTCATCCAGGGCCTCCTGCACCGGCTTGTCCTGCGGGTCGTGTGCGTCGCGGATATGCTTGATGAGGTTCTTGACGTCCGAGTACTTCTTCTTGCAGAAGCGGCAGTGCTGCTTGATCTTCTTGTGCACGCGCTCCACGTGTACCTTGAGGTGGCCCTTGCTCAGGCAGGTGAAGGAGCAGCAGTCACACGCGAACTTCTCGCCCGTGTGCTTGCGCAGGTGCACGTTGAGGTTGGCCTTGATGGCGCTGGCGTAGCTGCACTGAGAGCACTTGTAGGGCTTCTCCTTGGTGTGGATCCGCAGGTGGGCCTGCAGCGAGTGCTTGAACTTGAAGACCTTGTTGCAGTACTCACAGGTGAAGATCTTGAGCTGGGTGGGCCCGAGCCTGGGAACAGAGGGCAGCACAGTTATGGGTGGAGACCCTGCACCTTCCCCATGCCTCCCACCCCCCTTCCTTCTAGGTGCCAAAACACCCAAGGCTTAAAGGTGAGCTAGCGGACACTGGGGCTGAGGATGGGGGAGGCATTCATTCATCAACAAGCAAGATTGGACGATCTGCAATCCACAAATGATAGTCACCAAAAGGCTGCACCTTGTACCAGGGACAGGAGTTGACTGGTGAGCACAGGGGGTGGGTGAGGCTTTTTCTCCTCCAAACTGCTGCCTCGGGACTCTGCCCAGGTTCTCCAGACAGGTCCTCAGAAACACCAACGATCATTTAGTCCCATTAATCAGACACCATTAAGCTGTACCCACGGTTAATTGTAGGGCTTCCCTGGTGGCTCAGTGGTAAAGAACCTGTCTGCCAGTGCAGGCGACACAGGTTCGATCCTTGGGTTGGGAAGATCCCCTGGAGGAGGGCACTGACAACCCCCTCCAGCGTTCTTGCCTGTAGAATCCCATGGACAGAGGAGCCTGGCAGGCTACATACAGGGTCACAAAGAGTAGGACAGGACTGCAGCAACTTAGAAAACTAACATTGTAACTGTAAAGTGTATTTATGGAACTAACCATACAACTATGTTTGACCAACACAGGTTCCTCTATGTTTTAAATGGAAAATATTTAAACAGATTGCAGCCTGTAAACACCAGAGGGTACAAGTCTCCTGCTGTAATTAAGACATTCAGATCTGAAAGTCGGTACTATGCCTGCATGCTAAACCCAAGGCTAATTTAAGGAAACAAATCTGGATATTTCTCAAATGACAGAGATATCCAGAAGGTGATCATTTTACTTAGTGGAAGAAACTCTGGGTTCATAGTGTTAATTAAATAAACAAATCACGGGCATTTCCTTCTCTAAATGCAAGGTCTAAATGGTCTTAGGAGAATCTCTGGCTCTGATTTCTTTCGTATTATTACACGGATGCCTGGTCAAGCCCTCAGTGCTGGCCCTCACCAAGCGGGATAAGTTGGGAGAAGTGGCCGGGCCACCCGTGCTGGGCTCCCAGGTGTGAGCCTGCGTCTGTGGGCTGACTCGCTGAGCTGTGATGTCGTGTGATTCCTATCACGTTATCTCACCCTGAATGTCCCCTTATTCAGTTCAAGAGGCACTCTCATGCACTGCTTGCAAGCATTCAGGCAGAGTTTTAAAAGATCAGACCCCTTGATCCAGTTATCCACTGGACTCTATCTGCTAGGAATCTATCAAAAGAAAGAATACAAAATTTGAGTGAAGGTGCTCACTGTGCCATTTTTCACAATAGTTAGGAGTGGAAAGCTGCTTGAAGGCTCCAACATAGGGAACTAATTTGCACATTTTTTTTTCACTCATTCTTTCATCCATTTGAAAAAGTGTCCCAGGCACTGGGGACACAATGGGGACAAAAACAAACACACTCCATGCTCTCTCGAAGCCCACCTTCTAGAGGAAGCACTGGGCCAGTCTGATAACCATGCACATGTGCAAACAGGACCAGCTCCCTGCTGTGGTGGAAAAAGACAGGATGCTCTGGGAGCCCAGGTCAAGGAGGACCGAGCTGTCCAAGGGACAGGGCAGGCCGCCCTGAGATGGGACATTTGAGCAGGCAGCTGAAGTATAAACAGGAGGTAACCAAGTCCGGGTATGGGAGGGGGAAGGGTGGCATCCAGAAAGAGGAAGAGGTCGGGAGAGGTCAGGGAAACAAAGCATCCTGGGGGTACAGGGGTTAAGACTCCGGGCTTCCACTGCAGGAGGCAAGGGTCCATCACTGGCTGGGAAACTAAGATCTCAAATGCCACATGATGCAGCTTCAAACAAAAAAGACCCAGGAACAGACTTTTAGACTCGAGCGGTGGGGAGGAAGGAGAGGGTGAGATGAATAGAGAGAGTGGCATGGACACGTATCCACTATTATATGTAAAACAGATAGTCAGCAGAATTTGCCGTATGACTCAGGGAGCTCAAACCAGGGCCCTGTAACAACCTAGAGGGGTGGGAAAGTGTGGGAGGTGGGAGGGGGATGCAAGAGGGAGGGGACATATGTATACCTATGACTAATTCATGTGGATGTATAAGTAAGTAAGTGTTAGTTGCTCAGTCGTGTCCGACTCTGCCACCCCACGAACTGTAGCCCTCCAGTCTTCTCTGTCTGTGTAATTCTCCAAGCAAGAATACTGGAGTGGGTTGCCATTCCCTTCTCCAGAGGATCTTCCTGACCCAGGGACTGAACCAGGTCTCCTACATTGCAAGCAAGTTCTTTACCGTTTGAGCTACAGGGAAGTCCTATGTGGATGTATGGCAGAAACCAAAGCAATATTCTAAAGCAATTATCCTTCAATCAAAAATAAATAAAAAAATTTTTAAAAGGACCCAGATGGCTGGAGCAGATGCTGGAGCACAGAGAACCAGAGGGAGACGTGGCCTTATAGGCTTAGTTCTCCTAACAACAATGTGAAGCCTTAAAAGCTACAACCAAATGGGCATTTTTATACCGCACTGGCTACAGTGTGGAGAGCTGAGTAGAGGGTCACAGGATAGCCTCATGATATTACCGCATGTCACTACAAGGCATGGTTTGTGAATAATTTGAGTAACAAAGGAAAGTAAGTATAATGTGGTAAGTATTAAAAGCAGGATACAAAATTGAATATAAAATATTATAAACTCAGTTTTATAAAATATATGGGCTGAAAAAAGGCTGAAAGGAAATATATTAAAAATATTAACAGTGGTTATCTTAGGGGAGTGAGGTTACGACTGATTTTTTTTCCTTACAGTTTTCCTGACTTTCGTCATATAAAAAGCCTCTTTCATAACTATTTTATAATTTAGATTATAAAATATTAATAGAATGCTTGACAACAGGAATACAGCATCCATCTACTGATTAAATATTGAGTATATTTACCTGTAACCAGAAAAGCATGGAGTTTTGAAACTCTCCCCAACAGACTTTGAAATATTATGAAGAGTCTACAAATCAAGCTGTGTTGAGACAAGGGTGGTCTTCAAAATTAATTGTATCTCAGTTTTGCCAAAGGAGTCCATATTTTTATAACTTCACTGATACATTCAGTTGCTCACATTTGCGAGAAGAGAGGACTGAGGCTAGAAATTAATGAGACACCCCAGGTGACACAACGTTATAATTTAACAAGACCACTTTCCAAAGATGTGATCAGTTAATCCCACCACTAAACTGAGTCAGGTTCTACTAGACAGTCTCATGTGTGGTGCTGAGAGGCTCAGAGGCAAAACCACTTGTGTCCAGTCCCAGCAGAGCAGAAGCCTCCCGTCTGTCCTAATCTTCCTCCCCGCCCCACCCCCACAGTGCCTGGAACATAGCAGGTGTCTGAGCTGTTGAACTGAAGTGCAGTAGAAGGATCTAGGGGCTTCCCAGGAGGCTCAGTGGTCACGAATCTGCCTGCCAATGCAGGAGATGCCAGTTTGATCCCTGAGTTGGGACAATCCCCTGGAGAAGCGCATGGCAACCCTCACCAGTACTCTTGCCTAAAGAATCCCATGGACAGAGGAGTGCTACAGGCCATGGGGTCACAGAGAGTCAAACACAACTGAAGTGACTGAGTACGCGCAGAAGGGTCTAGAACCAACCCAGGACTGGCACTAAGTCTCACACTGTCATCCAGAATGCCTTCTTTCCCCTTTTCAGGAAACAGGGAACCCCCTGTCTGGCATCTTCTTTGTCTTTCCTCTCAGCCTTGAAAGTGTGTGCAGAGCTCGGGCGATGGGAGTTTGCTGATCCACGTCAGCAGGTACGTACCATGGCCAAGACTGTGACCACAGGGAAGGTGTAGGGGTCAGGCATCAGTTCACCCAGTGTGTCTGGAGGGCAGTTTTCAACGTAGATTAAAGTCTTAACACTCATATCCTTTAAGACAGCAATTTCAGGGACCTTCCCAGTGATCCACTGGCTAAGACTTCAGGTGGTTATCTTAGAATGCAGGGGGCCAGGGTTTGATCCCTGGTCAGGTAACTAGATCCCACATGTAGCAACTAAGACCAGCTGCAGTCAAATAAATATCTTTTTCAAAAAAAGACAGCAATGTCAATTCTAGCAATTCATCCCAGAAGAAGTCCTGAAGTACTGAAAGAAGGAGGGACCAAAGCCTTGAGCACAGCATTGCCTGCCAAGCAAAAACTGACTCTGGTAAACTAGAGAATCCGCACAACAGCAAACGCACTTTAAAAACATTATTTTCTGTATCATATATGAAACGAGTTGCCAGTCCAGGTTCAATGCACGATACTGGATGCTTGGGGCTAGTGCACTGGGACGGCCCAGAGGGATGGTATGGGGAGGGAGGAGGGAGGAGGGTTCAAGGTGGGGAACACATGTATACCTATGGCGGATTCATTTTGATGTTTGGCAAAACTAATAGAATTATGTAAAGTTTAAAAATAAAATAAAATTAATTAAAAAAAAACATTATTTTCTGAAAAGGAAAAAGTTAAACATGGTAAGTTTAAGAAAAAAATAGGTTGATAACAGTGCCTTTGGTGTTTTGTGTTAGGAAAAAAGTAACAAAATTAAGTAAGTAAGTAAGTTAAGTCGTTCAGTCATGTCTGATTCTTTGCGACCCCATGGACTGTAGCCTACCAGGTTTCTCAGTCCATGGAATTTTCCAGGCAAGAGTACTGGAGTGGGTTGCCATTTCCTTCTCCAGGGGATCTTCCCAACCCAGGGATCAAACCCGGGTCTCCCACATTGTAGGCAGATGCTTTACCCTCTGAGCCACCAGGGAAGCATCGTGAAAAAATTATGGCGGCCTGTGAAGCAAGCTGTCTGTAGAGGTAACCTCAACCAGAAGAGGCGAGATGGTTACTGCAGCTGTGCGTTATAAAGACTCTGGAAGTTTCTACAGGACGCTTGTGTTACTTACAAAACTAAGGGGGAAATAAAGATCTTTCTCATTATAAATTGTGCAGCTATGAAAACCAGCAGGCTTACTAAGTAAGGCCTTGTTCACACCACTTTTTATTCAGGTGAAGCATACATTCGCCTTGAGTAAAATGCTCCACCTTCATTAAGCCAACTGGCACTGAGTTTCCCAAGCCAGCTGGTCTGCCTCACATCCCACAGAGGCTGCTTGGGCTCAGCCAGCACATCACGAGGCCATCAAGGAGGGGCTGGTTCTTAGGTTCAAGTCAAGAAACCAGAACACCTTACCTATAGCTTAGCCAGCAGAGTCCTGGTAAGTGCACATTCTACTCTCCCACCCTCTGAGGTGGTGGCTGGGGTCACACACAACAGAAGATGCTTTACCTGCTGGACTTCATGGGCTGCTCGTAGGCTGTCTGCTGGATGGCATACTCCTGGTACCCTCTCCGAGGCGCCAGGTCAGCTGCTGTGGCCTCTGGGTCTGCAGCTCCTGTTTCTGGGGGCCCGGCCTCCACTGGAACAATCTTGGTAGCACCTGAGAGGGAGGCACAACTCGGTGAGAAAGAAAGAGGCACCCCCTGCCCCAGTGCAGGGAGCACAGCCTGGGAAGCGTGTTTCTTCACTGTGTGGCACCCATGCAGGGGCTAGTGCTCCTTCAGCTCACACATCTAACTTGTGTGTGTGTTGGGGTGTGTGTGTCTGTGTGTGTGTGTTTCGGGGGAGTTATCCAATAATCTATCAAAACCTTCTTGTGAGATACATGTTCACTTGATCTCTTTATTAAAAGGGCTTCCCTAGTGGCTTAGTTGGTAAAGAATCTGCCTGCAGTGCAGGAGACCTGGGTTCGCTCCCTGAGTTGGGAAGATCTCCTGGTGAAGGAAATGGCAACCCACTCCAGTATTCTTGTCTATAGAATCCCATGGACACAGGAACCAGGCAGGCTACAGTCCATGGGATCACAAAGAGTTGGACACGACTGTGAGACTTTCTTTTTTCTTTATTGAAAAACCATAACACAAGACAGATACACATATACATATATGCCTCCCTGCAAGATTTCATATAGCTCCTCGTGTGTTAAACTTTGAGTAAACGTCAAACAGCATCAAGACAGAAAGGAGCAATGGACTCAACGGTGAACAGGAATCTCCGCTGTCTGGGGTCAGGTCCCAAACAGGACATCAGCCTCCCACCCTCCGGGCCCCTGCGTCCACCCTGTGAAGTGAACGGTCTGGAGTGGAAAACTCAGAGGTCACCTTTACTTGTCCAAGTCTACGATGTGAAACCATCAAAGACAGTTCATAGAAGTGTGTGTGCACATGAATAGTAAAGGAAATTCATTATACTTTTCACCCTCCACTTACAGAAATCTCAAACACTACCACCCTTTTTTAAGAAATCATTATAGAAACTTTCTCTCAAGACGACTAACACAGGAACCTCTCTCCTGGGGTTTTCATTTCCCAGAATAACACCTGTCTAAAGGACGGTGAAACCACTTCATGCCGCATAATCTTACATGGCTTTTTTCTCTACTGAGCACCTCACCCTACAGTGAAGTACTGGGTTGGCCAAAAAGCTCGTTTGGGGTTTTCTGTGACACGTTACGGGATATAAAATATAAATATTTTATGTATATAATATAAAGAGGTATTTATTTAGCGTTTTCATTTTGCATAGTCAGTTACCATTAGCGTTGAAAACAGATGCTTTAAAAGGCTCTCAGTTCAGTTCAGTTGCTCAGTTGTGGCCTACTCTTTGTGACCCCATGGACTGCAGCACTCCAGGCCCTGCTGCTGCTGCTGCTGCTGCTAAGTCATTTCATTCATGTTCGACTCTGTGTGACCCCATAGACGGCAGCTCACCACCATCCCTGGGATTCTCCAGGCAAGAACACTGGAGTGGGTTGCCATTTCCCTCTCCAATGCATGAAAGTGAAAAGTGAAAGTGAACTTGCTCAGTCATGTCCGACCCTCAGCGACCCCATGGACTGCAGCCTACCAGGCTCCTCCATCCATGGGATTTTCCAGGCAAGAGTACTGGAGTGGGATGCCATTGCCTTCTCCGATGCCAGGCTCTAGCTGACCTCAAAATCCTAAACTTGATTTTTTTTAATTTTATCTGACAGATGTCACCCCAAATGCACGGGGGGGGGAAAAAAACATTATTATACTTTAGCATCTACTATCCTAAACTGTTCTTTGTCTAAGGTATCTTTTCCTGGAAGAGGCCTTTTTAAAAGGGGGTAATATATCCACTGGCTATTTTATGTGAAAAGAAAAGGAGATAGAAATCTCTAGTATTATAAAATAAATAATGAACCTACTAAAAAAATGCAAAAAAAAAAAAGAACTTCAAAGAAGTTACGGGGAGGGTTTTGGCACCCTCTGCTGTGAGTAGTCTTATACTCCAGCCCGGGCAGGAAGAAGGAGCAAAGACATCCTGGAGATGGTCTTGAGGGGTCTGGGGGGCCCCAAGGAAAGAACTGCTCTCCAGGGCCACTGTTCCTTTTAGCAGCCGCTCACATGCGAACACAGGTTGCGGCCGCACAGGCCGTGGGCAGCGGCAATGGGAGCAGCCCTCGCACCCTGACCTCTGGACACGGTGATCCACCACAGCCCAGGGCCGAGGATGATCAGCCACAGCCCCAGGTCACCAGGTAACTCCACGGAGAGCCCCCCAGTGATCACAACCCCCGCCAGACGTTCCCGCCGCCCCCTCCAGCCGCCGTGCGCACCTGGAATCGCCTCGTGTGCGGTTAACACCACGCTGATAATGGGCTTCTTGGCCCCAGACATCTGCGGGGCCTCCTTTCCCGAGCAGACCTTCTGGATTTTCTCCGCTCTCTGCGCCCGCGGCCTCTTCGGGGCCTTTTCTCGATCGTCTTCCTTATACTTCTTCTCCAGTTCAAGGTCAGATTCGTTACCTAAGGGGCAAATACCAGGATGTATAAAATACCCTTTTTATACCAGTGATGGAGTCGGGGAGCGCGTGGAACCCTTTTTATGGGCTGACAGTAAAGGGGATACACCTGTGTGGTAGAAACACTGGTCCCTGGACTTCCCGGGGGTTCAGTGGATAGGAATCTGCCTGCCCAGTGCAGGAGGCACAGGTTCATCCCTGGCCGGGGAAGATTCCACAGGCCTCGGAGCAACCAGGCCCACGCACCACAACCGAGCCTGCACACCTAGAGCCTGTGAGAGAAGCCATGCACTGCGGCTGAAGAGTGGCCCCCGTGCTCCACAACTAGAGAAAGGGCACACAGCAACAAAGGCCCAGTGCAACCAAGAAATCAAGTTATAGAAAAACACTGATCCCAGCGAAGTGGACACTGTGTCACTTCGGGGTCACCTCCGCTTCCTCAGTCTTGCCTTTGACTCAGTAAACACCGTTCCCCCAGCACAGGCCCCCACATGGGCACTGAGGGCCCGCTGTGGACACAGCAGGCACAGGCCCTCACCTTGCTCTCAGGAAGCCCACCGGACCTCAGAGTCATCAGCCAACAACACTGCGGGGAAAACACGGTGGTCTTCTTTAGACAGCCTAAGAAGAAGGCATTCACGTGCTCAGCATCCAGTTTCTAGGTGCCTTCGTGTGCCAGGCGTGGTGGACACCAAGGCTGACGGGGCACAGACCCAGAGCCCACCCTCGAAAGCCCTGCCGTCTGGTGGGAGAGACGGACGGGGCAGTCCGCTGTGCGCCCACTGAAGCAAGAAGGGGTCTCGGATGACCGAGGGGAGGGACAGAAGATTCTACCCGAGGGGTCAGACAAGCCACTCTGGGCAGGCAGCCCTTCAGCCAGTGTAAACTGCAAGCATTTGTGGAACTGTGGTCGGGGCTGCAGGGAACAGGAGCGGTGGCGGTGTGGGGGGCGGAGGGCACAGGAGACAGTGGTGTGGGGATCAGTGGTGGGCTCGGTGCTAAGGAAGGGGCATGAAGATGAGGAAGAATGTTTAGCTGGGTACCCTGTGGGGCGAACTTGAAGAAGCCGGCAGGGAGGAACAGAACCAGGGGAGGGAGTAAAATCCAGGGCCTCGAATGCCCACAGGACGCGGAGAGCCGTCCCTTGATGAGCGGGGTGGGGGGGTGAACTCCAATGCCGGTGGAGACCACCCAGGAGCGTGAGTGAGTGAGGCTGGCTGGGGGGACGGTGGGGACACAGCACAGCCCCGGCCCCAGTCAGGGCTGAATCACAGGACACACACACACACACCACGGTATCAACGTATTAACAGGGGGACTCCCCACGCTGCTCTGCAGTCATCTGTCACAAAGCCTCACCCATGCTGTGTCCTCTGGGAGCTTGGGGCTGTGTCTTCTTTTTACTGAGCCTGAGGACCTAACTTTACAACACAGACCTGCTCTGCTCATGAAGCAATGGACCGATGGGTAGAGATCAGCAACAGACTTCGCCAGAGGAAGAAACGTCTAGCAGTTAGAGCCACCCAGGCCTCCCAGGTGGCTCAGTAGATAAAGAATCCACCCACGGTGCAGCAGACACAGGAGACCCAGGTTCGACCCCTGGGTCGGGAAGATCCCCCGGAGGAGGGCATGGCAACCCACTCCAGTATTCTTGCCTGGAGAATCCCCACAGACAGAGGAGCCTGGCGGGCTACAGTCCATGGGGTCACAAAGGGTGGGACACGACTGAAGTGACTGAGCACGCACACAAGCCAAGCCGTCCCAACGAGGGAAGGGTGGCTTTAGAGACGCATTTCTCAGGAGGGTTTCGAGGGGCTTCACGCAGCAATCGTGATGCCCTGGGAAAAACTGAACCACATGGCCGCGGGCGGGGTGGGGCGTCCAATCAGACAAGCCCTGCATCTCTCCATTCTGAGACCCCTCCGACAGGGCAGTGGAGCTGCAGGAGAAAGAGGGTGGAGGATCAGGGAGACCCAACCCTGCTGGAACCCGAGACAAGTTAACCCTGCAGGCTCTGTGGACACGCTCACTTGCATCTGTAGGACGCCTCCTGCGTGTGGCGCAGAAAGGCCAGGTCCACCCTGGGCCTGACTCCATGCCCACCTCTCCAGTTCCTCTGCCTGTTTGCTCGTGATGACCCTCTCCTCCATGTGATGAAGTACTCATGTCAAGTACGGCTCTTCTGAAACAGAATTTCTCTATCACCAAGTTCAACAATGATCCTCTCGTACTTAATAAAACATTCTCTTTGCGAGCTTTTTTTTCCCCTTTGTTCTCCTATTTCCAATTTTTCTCAAGGTCCATCTTCAAACAGAACATCATTTCCACACAAAAGAAAGAAATATTTACTTGGAAATTATCCCAGCACTGCAGAATGTATTTGTTCTTTACTGGCCACAGGTCATTCAAAAGATATGTGCAGAATGCCAGGCCCTGTTCTAAGCATTTGGGACAGTGCAGGGCACAAGACAGAGACCCCTGCCTCCTGGAGTTTATGTGCTGGTGGGAAAAGACAGACAATATAGCTAAAACATAGTAAGTCAATTACATAATGTATCAGCAGGTAACTTAAACATTTCTCATGTACCTGTGCCCAGTGAAAGAGCGCAAGCATTTGGAAGATAAACAAGTCTGATTTCTTTTTTTTTAAAAGAGAACTGCTTGGGCCTCCCTGGTGGCTCAGTGGTAAAGAATCCGCCTGCCAGGGCAGGAGACACGGGTTCAATCCCTGATCCCCGAAGATCCCACGTGCCTCACAGCAACTGAACTCATGCGCCACAACTACTGAGCCTGTGCTCTGGAGCCTGTGCTCTGCCACTAGAGAAGCCCCCGCGATGAAAAGTCCACGCGCTGCAACTAGAGAGTAGCCTCCACTTGCTGCAACTAGAGAAAAGCCCTTGCAGCAATGAAGACCCAGCACAGTCAAAAGGCTCTAACAAGGGTGCTTTTCAGAACACAAGGTGCTTGGGTGAAGCACCCTCATCTGTCAAACTTCACATTGCGCCGTGTCACCAACTGAATCCAGTCGTGACCCTCGCTGCACCAGGATGTGCTTTTCAAACTTTTTTTTTTTTTTTTTTTTTTTGCAGCAGGACATTTTGAGTGAGTTCTTTAAGCAATTTCAATATACCTAATAAAAAGGCGTGGCTTCTCTGGTTAAAGTAGATTGGGTCTTCCCTGGTGGCTCAGATGGTAAAGTGTCTGTCTACGATGCAGGAGACCCGGGTTCCATCCCTGGGTAGGGAAGATCCCCTGGAGAAGGAAATGGCACCCCACTCCAGTACTCTCGCCTGGAAAATCCCATGGACGGAGGAGCCTGGTGGGCTACAGTCCATGGGGTTGCAAAGAGTTGGACACGACTGAGCAACTTCCGTTTCTTTCTTTCTTTCTTTCCCTTCTCTCTGGTTACAGTGGGTGGGGTCCAAACCAGCCACCCTGCCAACCACCACCGGTACTCCCAGCCCTCCAATCCTCAGCCACAGGTGCCTCCGAGAGCCCTGGAAACAGCTTTAAAAGGCGCGGATGAGGACGCAGGAGGGACAGCGTCTGTGCCACCTGCAGCGCAGTCGCCGCTCTGAGCCGCCATCGTAGTGCTGTGGGGTGTGTGAGCTACACTCCAACCTCTGCCTTCCGGCTGGACCAGCTCGGAACTCTCTGAACCCAGGATCCGAATCCACAAAGTGAGCGGTTGTGAGGCTCAGGCCTGGGAAGGTCGCAGAGCCCTCTGTCACGTGGGGAGTCATGCTGTTGCTCCCCCGGCGGCACGTCTGGGGTGGTGACGGCATGCCTGAAGACACGCTTGTGTGGCTCGGGGCTGGGCCGGGACCACAGCTTCCGGGAGGTCCCATCGGGTCTGTGTGAACAGGAGAGGTGCAGGGAGGGCTGCACCCCCAGCCCAGCATGTTCCATGGAGTCGCTGATGTTCGGGAAAGACAACGTTTAATTTCTTGACATCTGTGCGTCATTGCTCTTCAACCCCAGCACAGTGACCTAATTCTTTATATTTCATCTCCTTTTGAGACGATGGCGTTTAAAAACCGCTGACGCCGCAGCATGAAAGCAGGAGTTCCCAGGGGGGTGCAGAGACCCCACTCTTATGACAGTGCCCAGGGTCCTCGCATGCAGGGAGGTGTCCAGATTTCAGATGGAGGTGGCACAGCGTCAGGAGCAGAGACTGGGCATGGGCCCCATCCGAAGGGTAATAAGCAGGGTCCCCATGTTCCACAAAGTTCCTGCTTGTCCCTCCAGGCCGACCCTCATCTTCCTCCACCAGCTCCTGGAGGCTGACCTGTAGTGGGTCACACGGGGCTCCATCGCTCCTGGCTTCCCAGGGGTTTGGCCAGTGGAGTCGCCAGCAGCTGGGAGGGAGGGAGGTTTGGGGGAGAGTGAATGACTTAGTTCTGGTCACACAGTGAGTTTGGTAGGGTGTAGGGTTCCAAGGAGGTGTTATCCACCTGGGTGGGGGTCTGCAGGTGGGCCTTTTGTGGGTGAGGGCACTAGTGGGTGATCACGAGGGGCTGGGATGGAACAGAAGCACATACACACACACACACACCCTCCCTTAACTTGGATGAGCCTGTCTGACTTTACTAAGAAAACGAAGCTTATCTGATACAAAGCTCTCAACTAAGCTCCTTTGATCTCAGAATCCCCCTGCTCCTCACTCAGCACCCCCTCCTGTCCTAGAGGAGCTTCCTTCGGAGGGATGTTACTCCACTTGCCAAACCCCACACTCTCAGCGGGTGGGGGATGATCTGTGTCTGTGTTCACCTTCTAACTCCTTCTGGGAACCTCTCAGGGTCCCCGACATTTAATAGCATCCAGACAAGGCAAGCTGACCTGGTAGTGGGCTGATGAAGAGTTAACGGTAGGGGCAGTCATATATTTGTAGAAATTAGTTCATGCGTGCTCATTTATAATTAACAACAGCGCTAATATTCTAAAGTATCTATTCCAAATTGCCCCAGAACTAATTAAATCTCAGAACTCCCCAAAGAGTCAAGTGTTATCAGCCACATTAATAGAAAAAAGCCCAGAACAGTTGTCAGAACAGCTGACTGATAAGGGATTATACTCTGGGACTCTGCCACCGATTCATTCCAGGCTGCTAATGCAGCAGTTTAAGGAACTTATTAGCCCACAATTATTCTATCAAATCTGCTGAATATGCATCCCTCTTGCCTTCCGTCTTGCCCTCGGGCTTTCTCGCGTCTTCCTGTCTCTCTGGCTCCAAGGGAAGGCCAGGTGAGCACCCGCTCTGAGCACCACGTCCCCACAGAGGGGTCCACGACGTGTGAGCACACGCAGAGCACCAGGCAGCCCGCCTCCTCCTGACCCTGTTCTCGCCACACACCCACCGCAGTGAACCAGCCCGCCTTCCTCACCCGATCCCCCAGCACCTGCAGGCTTTCGCAGGAACCGTCACAAGGGAAATGCTGTCCCGCCCCTGACCCCACGGCAGCCCTGGACGCGGTGTTCACAGCCCCGTATCCAGGGAGCCCTCCAGGATGTTCCCATTGCAGTGTGGTCCCGCCGTGCACCCCCTGCACCGGGCTGGCCCCCGCATCATCCTGTATCTATTTGGTCCTCATCCCCCCAGGCTCAGCTGCTCCAGGGAACAGACTCGTCTTACTCGCTTTGATCCCCAAAGTCTGGCTTAGGGCCCAGCCACCACAGCACAGGCCCCATAAGGGGGAAACAGAGAGGAGAGAGCTGGCCTCCGCGGGGACCTCCCAAGCCCTCGGCTCCAGCCGGCTCCTCGGCAGCTGGGAAGCACCAGGCGTGGCAGCGAGTCCAGCTTTAAAGGCTGCTGGGCCCTGGGCTGCAGGCCCTTCCCTGCAGCATTTCTCAGCAGTCAGGCTGTGATGGTCAAAGAGACTTCTTTTCAAGACGGAGGTCATAACGCATCTCTGCCACTCGTCTGAAGAGCCGTCACTTGGAGCAAAGGCCCGCTGTGTCACCGGCTCCAGCCCCCCACCCCCCCACCCCATCACGTCCCTCCAGGCGGGATGCAGGCAGCCCCGGAACCGCTGACAGCACGATGCAATGGGGCTGCCTTCTGCCCAGCCCCCGGCCGGCCTCCAAGACGCTGGACAGGAAGGGCCTCCTCTCAGAGTCCCAGCATAGGACTTCCCTGGTGATCCAGTGGTTCAGATTCCCAGCTTCTAATGCAGGGGGCATGGGTTTGATCCCTGGTTGGGGAACTGAGATCCCACATGGCATGGCCAAAAAAATTTTTAAATAAAATTCCCAACTGAAAGTCCTGCTTGGTGGGATTTAGGTAGTTCCTCTTCTCTCCTGGTCCCCACTCCCCTCCATGAAAAAAGGGTCATGAGTGCCCTCTGCTTCCCCAAGAGTCATGCAAGTCTGCAGCAGACAGCACGGACGCACAGGGCCAGCTCCGTGTCCCAGGTCTCACGTCGGGACACTCAGTGACCAAAGGGCCTGGGGTTTAATTCAGGTGACTCTCGCATTGGAAGATGGCTGGATGCCAGTGACAGAAACTGGAGCTCGGAAATCAAAGGGACCAGGGTTCGTGTAATTACGAGCTGGCCCTCAGGCAGCTGCCTCCATCTGGCAGAGCCTGCTTCTTCATCTAACGAGGGGACAGCCCCACCCCGGCTCCCAGCAGGGGGTGAGAGCGGACACTCAGCGCCCGATGAGGCTGACACTGGTGCGCCCAGGGGAAGACCAGGCGGCATCGCCTCCGGCCCGCGGACCTGGGCCTGGGGTTCCGCGGACCTACGGGAAGCTCTGGGCCCGCTCGCCTCTGGAATCCTGGAAGCAGGTAAACAAATGCCTGCCAGACTTCGCAGCCTGCTCCACACCCAGTCAGCTCACGCAGGGCCTGGTCGGGGCTCCCGGGGCTCAAGGCTGTGGATCTCACACTCCATTCCTTCCCTAGGCAACTCTGACGACAGAGCCCGGTATCACGTATCTGAATTTTATTCCAAGTCTCAGAAGCTATTACAGAGATAATGGTCACGTGCAGTTGATTTTCTTCAGGGAAAGCTTACCAAGGCTACCTGCACTGGGGAGCCATGCCAGTCTCAAGGATGAGAAGGAGCTGGGGGGCTGCCTTAGAGGGTGGAGGGTAGTTTTTTTGAGAAGAGATGGCTCCATGGGACAAGTAGGGGTTAGAAAGCAGACAGTGTCCCACGATAAGGGGGTGATCTCTCCACAAGGGGGAGAGAAGGCTCAGCAGGCATGTGCATGTCACCATTGCGTGTGACATCATTCTGTGAAAGGCGGGCTTATGGGCAGCAAGTCCAGAAGTGGAGTGGCCAGTCCACCGTGCAGAGAGTCCACAGGAGAGATGAGAAGGCCAGACAAGGGGCAGGGAGGACGGCCAGAGAGGAGACCGTGGGCACCAGAGTCGTGGGAAGCAGGGCACCAGGCCGAGGCAGCCAGCAGGCTGGGGGTGAGCAGGAGGAGGACTCCAGGAGGACTCAGATTCTAGCTCCAAGGATGGCACAGCACCAGCAAAGGAGGGAAGTGAGCAGAGCAGGTCAGGTGACATGGTGGAGGCCCCAGGCTTGTTGCTGCTGACTGTCCAGCCGTTACACGGGCTCCCGCTCAGCTTCTGACTCTGTGGGCACTTCTTTCTTCTTTCTACCCTGGTCCTCACATCTCAGGTTCCTGCTGCCATTCTGTATCTGAGGTCTGCCTGTGACAGTTACCTAACCCACAAGAATGGCAGCAGAGATGCAGAGCAGAATCAAAGAAACATTTAGCGGGCAAAGTCCAGCAAGTGGCTGGACATGACAGGTGAGAGAGAAACTTCTGGATGAGACACCTGGATGGGGTGGCCAGTCACCAGGACAGAGGCTGTGTGCGGGTGTGGGGGAGGACATTTATAAGGAGCCTCTGGGACCCCAGACCGAGACACAGACTTTGAGCTCAGGACAGGGTTGGGGCAAGGAGGACACATGCCGGTCCCCAGACCACAGCTGTGGGCGAATCCACGGAAATGGCAGGAGTCACACGGCTGCCACTAGTGACAGCCACCAACATGTCCAGTCCTGGCCCACCCCAGGCACAGAGAGGGTCGCACTCCACGACCCCTTGAAGTTGGGTGGGACCGTGAGGCCAGTTCTGGCCAATGAACTGCATGGGCAGGAATGACAGAGGCCACTTCTGGGCCAACTGTAAGCCTCGGGCCCTCCTCCCCACCACCCAGTGACCAGACATGCTCAGGGCAGTGGCCATTCTCCCCGCCTGATCCCTGGGTGAGCAGAGCCTCCTGGGGGTCTGCAGCAGAATAAGAAGGAAAGCCGGATCTGTGAGCCCACTGCAATGGGGGAGGCTGGTTGAAGGATGTAACCTGGAACACACCAGCAGCACCTGCCATACTGAAGGGCTTAACAGCAGAACTCGACCTCACAGGGCAGCTGGAGAGATGGGAGCAAAGTGGGGCAAGTGGAGGTGGTGGGGGGCGGGGGCTGTCACAGAAAGGTGATACTAACTGTCCCCAAGTCCCACATTTCCAAGCATGCCTCGGACCACATACAGCTGGAGGCCGCTGCACTTCTGCATTTCCCCGATGAGCAGAGGTGAAGCGAGGGTTCGCAAAGCAGCGAGAGCAAACAGACCGTCCCGTTCCACATCTTTCCATGGAGAAAAGGGCACGCTCAGAGGACTGACACCGCTCTGCCTTTCCACCTGCAGACTTCCAAACCCGACTCCTGCAAAGCAGTTTTCAGCCTACGCAGCTACTGATCAAGTCAGCACTTTTGCTAACACAAAGATAGTAGAAGACACCTGAAATACTGTTGTGTGAAATCCTCACAAAGATTGCAGGTGCATCTTAGGTAAGATCTTAGAATAAATGCCTTGTCTTCTTTAGGGAGGATTTAACAAGTATAAAGCAAATTTTTGCAGCTCTCCTTGCATAAAATGACCCCAGAAATAACAAGCTTTGAAAGGTTCAGAAGTCACTTTTATAAACTTGACACATTGATTTCTGTAGGCTGTAAAACATTTTTCAAAAACACCAGCTGTTCCACATAATGGCATTAAGCAAAAAAAAAAAAAAAAAAAAAATTTTCTTTGCCTGGTTTCTTTTACTATTCAGATGCAGAATGAAATAAATAAATGTTGAATACATAACAAAATTGTTATTTTAACTTGCTATGGTTCAGTGTAGGGAAAAAGCTTATTTTGTTTTCTTCTAATTGTTTTAACAAGCCAAAGAGTCAAGGTCAACTGTTTGAAATGTCACTAAACTGCTCTTTACCAAGCATATATTAAAACAATTATGCAAGAAATTTCCAAATTGTAATATTGTGTTTGGCAAACTGAGGAACGTGGAGCAATCATCACGGGTATGTCAGCCGCTAGGCAGCCGGGTGTTAGGTCATTTCTGCATATTTTAGAGGCTTCAGCAGTGGCCAGAAAGGGAAAAACACCAGGAGCTTCCACCTTTCCATTTGGTATTTGTTAAATTAGAGTCCACTTAGGTCATTCAAATCAATGGACTACGAGGCCACTGTCTATGCAGCTTAGCACTGGAGGAAGCTGATAATCGTGTTAGGAAGGATGATGCCTGTCTGCTGCTGCTGAAGAGACTGCCTAATTAATTACAGAATAGAAAATAAAGGTGGGGACTGCACAGGGTAGAACTTGCCTTTCACATGAGGTTAGAGAAAAAGCTGAGAGTGGTACACTGAAACGAACAAAATCAACATCCACAAAGAAGAAAGAAGGCTGGTTTTAAGGCACAACATGGTAGAGCTGGGCCGTCTGCAGGGGAGCAGCAGGGAGTCACGGGTGGTGCCCAGCCCACCTCCAGGGAGCTGTGCGACTCTCAGAGAACCATCTCTCTGCACGTCAACTTCCCCAAGTATAAAGTTATGAAACAGGTTTGAAAAGGGGGGTTTCTAAGCCGATCTTAAAAGATCACACATAGTGTGACTTGGCTGGTGTAACCTCGACATGACAGAATCACTGGGTCGGAGATGAGTGGCTGTGGGGAGGGCTGACTGTGGAGTGGATCACGGGGAGCCCTCATGGTGACGGGCAGTCATGCCTCCTGACTGCTGTGGTGGCCACACAGCCCTACACGTGTGATGAACGGCGATGAGGATGAACTACGCAAACAGCATCTCACCGTCAGGGCTCCTGATCCTGACACCACCGCGCTACAGCTCCGCGAAACATCACCACTGGGGAGAGCAGGGTAAACGGTCCGAGACCTCTCTGTACCATCTTTGCAACTCCCTGTTATCCCACTAATTGTTTTCAAAATATGAAGTTTTTTACTTTTTCAAGGGTTGACTTGGAATCAGACCCTTATTCTCTGTGGACCCTATGATTTGAAATAGTTTATCTGCAAACTGCACTTAATGAAGAATATTCCTTTGCCCGTATTTACTGATCAAATATGTATGACTGCCTTACTTCACAACTTTCACAAAAATACAATTTCCAGAGGGATCAAAAATACAGATAAAGAATGAAACCATACAAATAACAGAGGAATATATAGAAGGTTGCTTTTTATCATTTGGGGTATATAGATAAGTGTCCTAAGCTACGATAAGAAGGGCATGAAATTTGACAGTAGTGACAAATGCTGATATTTAAAACTTCAGTAAAATGCAAAAGGAAAGAAAAAGCAATTCTGCACATGAAAAGACAAATGATAAAGCTGGAAAATATCTTCAGAATATCTGGCAATCCAAAAGTGTAGTAAGTAAAAACCATGAGCAAGGAATGCCCCAAATTACACATAAGACAAAAACCTGAATATCTGCAACGACATCGCCCACTAGTGACCAGGCAGATAAAATTCACAGCACATAAGATTAACCATTTCAGAATGAACAGCCCAGTGGCATTTACAGCATCCATAATGTTATGAAACCACCACCTTTATCTAGATACAAAACCTTTCCTATCATTTAAAATAAAACTCATTAAACAGTTTCTCCCCATCCTCCCCTCTCCTCCAACCCCTGGTAATTACCAACTGTCCTCTGTCTCTATAGATTTATCTGCTCTAAATATACATGGAATCATATGATATGTGACCTAAAAGATGCCCTATTAGTCTGGGAATTACATTACTAGATATTTACCTAAGATAACAAAGGCACAAGTACAAAATATAATAATAATAGAATCAAATTGTAGGCTCAAGATTATACACCTGTGTATTTTTTTTGTTTTCTGTTTTTTAATCAGGGAGAAAAATTTTAAACAGTATTCAATGTCGATCAACTGGAGACCGATGAAGGAAAACTTAAGGCTCACACACACAGTGAAATGCTGTGCAGCCTTTAAAAATAACGAAAATCTCCATTTACTGACTCTTTCATCAGAAAGCAGAGCATCGCAATCAAAAGCACAGACCCTGCAGCCAGACTATGTGAGTTCAGAGTACAGCTCCGGCCCTTACGGGCTGTGTGATGTTGGCAGACTCCCGACGGCTCTGCCTCAGTTTCCTGTCTATAAAGTGGGCGTGACAATAGTGTCCTCAGTGCCGCTGTGAGAAGGAATGAGCGAAGAGTGTACAAGTACTGAGAACAATGTCTGCAACACAGAAAGTGCTACAAACAGCGTGTTGAAGAAAAAAATACATGACATGAAAAATTTATCCGCTCCATTAACTGCATGAAAAAAGAACACAGAACATTATGTATGACTCCCAATTACTGAAAAATGTATGTGAACATACACAGAATGTAGGTCTCTCTTCACTCTTATATACAGTGTAATAGAAATTATACCTAGGCAGTGAAATTGTGCACTATTTTTACTTTCTTCTAGTATTTTTTATATCATTACAGGTATTAAAAAAGGAAAACAAATGATAACACCCAATTGGTACTTTTGGACACTTGGAACCTCAACTAGCCTGTGCTTTCTAGGAGGGAAACTGGCAAAATGTAATACACTTTCTGGCCCAGTAGTTCTACTTTCAGGAATTTACCCTATAAAAATAACATACACATATATACACATATACAAATGCACACATGTACATAAGGGAATATTTATTCAAGTAATATTTATAACAGCAAAAAAAAAAAACAAGGGAACAACCTAACTTTCATTAGAGGCACCACGGTCGGCACAAACAACGGGAAACTTACCATATCGCATGGAAAAATGATGCCACAGAGCTCCAGGAAAGACACTCTCTGCAAAACCTGTGAACACCCAGGTGAAGAGCCTGCACTCTGCTGTGTGGGGGAGACACCAGAGTGGGTCTCAGGAAGAAACCCCGGGGAAGCACAGCCTGGGGGCAGGGGGGAGGGGAACCCCGTGGACAGGACTGAGCCTCTCAGTTACTCCTAGGCCTGGGAGGAGGCAGCCGGAATGTCCGGCATCGCCAAAGAGGGAAATTCCCCGATCTCTAACCACGGCCGTGCAGAAAGCCCAGGGGTCTCCCAGAGGGGGCTGACAGACAAGCCAGCCACAGGGAGGCACTGAATCAGAACAGATTCTCAACAGGGGCTAGAGCTGGCCCCTCTGACTACGCCGTGACGACCACTAAGGGTCAGTGCAGGAAACGTGGGGGCGGGGTGCATGTATGTGAGCGTGAGACACACTCAGAGGGCCACGGGGGGCAGCTCGGTGAGGTGACAGGCCAGGAAGCTCCTCCACAACCACGTCCAGTAGGAACAAGTGCGCTGGGGACCGGCGCCTCAGGTACAGTGCTGTGAGCTCCTGCCCCTCTCTCCCCAGGCCATCCCACTGCTGATTTCTGTGTGTCTGCCAAAGCACCTGAGGCTCTGAAGCAAGACACTGCTTCCCCCAAAACCACAGGGCTCCCCGCCTCCACTTCCCACACGGCAGGCACTCATACTCTGTCTTAGGACAGCTGCCACCCCGCTCGCTGCCTCATCTCGCCTGAATCCTTGTCTGTTATTTGCAACAGCCCCTGCAGCCTAGTAAGAGTTCATGTGGTCACCCTGAGAGCAGTTCTTTAAAGGAAAGAGCACTTTATGGGTTCTACAACTGGCACAGGTGTTGGCAATGAGTCTTGGCCACCAACTCGATGTCCGACGAATCTTAGGTGGTGCGTGCGAGCATGCTAAGTCGCTTCAGTCGTTTCCGACTCTCTGCGACCCCATGGACTGTAGCCCGCCAGGCTCCTCTATCCACAGGATTCTCCAGGCAAGAATACTGGAGTGGGTTGCCATGCCTTCCTCCAGGAGATCCTCCTGACCCAGGGATCAAACCCAAGTCTCCTGCCTTGGCAGACTTCTTTACCCCTAGCGCCACCTGGGGGGCCCATTAGGTGGTGCATTCCCTCAATAATGTGCTCAGTTCAGTTCAGTTCAGTCGCTCACTCTTTGCAACCCCATGGACTGCAGCACACCAGGCCTCCCTGTCCATCACCAACTCCCGGAGCTTGCTCAAACTCATGTCCATCGAGTTGGTGATGTCATCCAACTATCTCATCCTCTGTTGTCCCCTTCTCCTCATGCCTTCAATCTTTCCCAGCATTAACGTGCTAGGATTTTATAAACCAAGGGCCTTGCTTCACTGTTGGGAGGTGTTTCTAGGACTGAAGAACTGGGGTTCAGAGTCAGACAGTCTGAGTTCAAAGGCCAGGAGGATCCCTTTCTAATTAAAAGACCCTGGATAAACTGCTTCCCTTCTTAGTGTCTAAATGCTCTTGCCTGTGACACAGGAAGGGCAGCAGCAGCACCGCGTCCACAGGGCTGTGAAGGACAGTGACAGCCAACACGTGCGGGGAGCTTTGCAACGGCAGGTGCGCTTGTAAGCACTGCAGAAAGTCCTGTCTCACTGAATCCTCCAAGCAACCAAATTAGCTAGTGTTGTTTTTATTCCCATTTTACAGAGAAGGAAAATAAAGCAGAATAAAGTTACTAAGTACTGGAGCTGCGATTCAAATCCAGGCAGCCAAAGCCCAAAGCCCACATCCTGAACCAGAGCCCAGGTGACGTGCGCATGTGCTCAGTCACTCAGGAGAGTCCTACTCTTTGTGACTCCATGGACAGTAGCCTGCCAGGCTCCTCTGTCCATGAGATTCTCCAGGCAAGAATACTGCAGTGGGTTGCCATTTCCTACTCTAGGGGTAAAGTACTTAGCCTGGCACAAAACAGTAAGAACTTTCTACATTCTTAGACATATTCTGAAAACTTCGAAACTGGTTGCAAGAATCAAACGAGGACAACAGCCCACGGCAGAGGCCCTTGCTGTTTCACTCCTCCTAGACAGGTGTCTGGGAGACTTTCCCACTCATGCACACACTCTCTTCAGCCTCTCTTAGAAGCTGCTTCAGAGCCGAAGCCTTGCCAAGCTCTTACCTGAAGGCAGCACCTGGTATCCTGTATGTTCTTCAAGAGCGCCGGCCATAGTTGAGGCCGTCAAGGTCACTCAAAGGGGCTCAAGCATCCTAACCTCGGCCTTTCTGCTCACTGGGCCCGACAACATGGCTCCGGAACAAGAGAAGCCCCCCCACCGCAATGAGAAGCACCCCCTGTACCCCAACTAGAGAGTGGCCCCTGCTCTCCACAGCTAGAGAAAAGCCCACGCAGCAATGCAGACCCAGCACGGCCATAAATAAAGGATTAAATAAAATTATTTTTAAAATCTTAAAAAAAAAAGTTCAAATGAGACAGCTGGTTTAAAAAGAGGGGGTGCGAGCCGTGGGCGCCCCCTGCCGGGGTGCACTCTTACCTGCGTCCCCCTCCGCCTCGCCCAGGTTCAGCACGATGATGCAGATGTGCTTACGGAGCTGGCGCGGGTTGGAGAACTTGCGGCAGCACTTGCTGCACTCCAGGCTGCTCCCTTCCTCGGGGGCCCGCACGCCGTCCGCGCCTGGCAGGGCGCTGCGCTCCGCCAGCTCCTCCTCGGGGCTGGGCTTCTTCGTGGACCCCTTGGGCCTGCCTCTCTTCCTCTTCATGACTGAAAACTCTGCGGAGGAAACCAGAGGGCACCGTGGGGTCACAGAAGGCGACAGGGTAGGCCATGCACTCGGTTTCCAAGCGTGGAAATACGTCTGTTTCCACGGGGAGCTCACATGGTACAGAATCCACCTGCAGTGCAGGAGGCCTAGGTTCCACCCCCACGTGGGAAAATCCCCTGGAGAAGGGGATGGCTACCCACCACCCCAGCATTCTTGCCTGGAGAATTCCATGGACGGGGATGCCTGGCCCAGCTACAGTCCATGGGGTCGCCAAGAGTCGGACAGGACTGAGCAACTAACACTTTTGCTTCCCACATTTTATTTAAAAAAGGAAAGCTTGAAGCAGTTCCAGAAATGAGCAGCTGCAGACAATCACTTAGTGCTAACATCTCTGCACCTCTGTGCTATTACACAGTCAATTCTGTAATCATGTGATTTACGAATATTAATTTATCAGAACCTGTGCACTGTGCCTCTTCCATAAAGTGGGGAAGGTTTTAAGCTGTGACTGTCAGCTCCAGTTCACAAACCAGGCTCCTTAGAAACCACCATTTCCACTGAAAACTAGTTCTCAGAAACTTGCTAAGGACTGTCTCTGCAAAGGGTTCTCAAAGGCTGCTTAGCTTTTCATGCTCTTAATGAGTTATACAACTATTCCAACTATTTAAGCCATCATGATTATTAGGTCCAAATTGTTCTGATGGAAAAGAGACAAAAATAATTGCAATCTAAAGCCAAAGATTATAGGGCTAGAGACAATATTTTTCAAGTTTCCTGGAGGCCAGAGGATTTAAATGTCATCATCAGAGCTGCTTTGGAGCAAGTTTCAAATCATTTTTCACCTCTTATCTCTTCTTAATTAGCATTCATTTTTAAGGCATTCATCTCCAAAGGAAGGTGGGAATTAAGACGGGTGAGTGGGCTGAGGGGGCCTCCTGCCGTTGTAGGCAGGTGGAGTGCTGTCTTAGGTGATGCAATTTGAGGGGTGCCCTGGCCGACACAGCCTGACTGCCCTGCCATCGCTGGAGAGCCATCTGTCTGGCTAAGGCATGGCATATCAGCAGCCAGCCATCTTTGCATCTGAACATCAGGGCAGAGGAAGGGTCCTAGGTTCTAACACCATCTTGGGGGAATGGTCATCTATGCAATTATGATGTGTTCGGGGTCCCTCCTGCTCTCCCTGTGGTTGTGCCCAAGAAAGCATCACCCACAGTGCCCCCTGCTGTCACTGTGAGGACCCTTTAAGGGGGTCACCTGGGCTCCCAAATCAGACAGAGAAGCCACAGGGGCAGGAGAGGAGGGCAGGAAGGCTCTGCAGGGGAAGTGCAGAGAGACAATGTGGGCTCTGATGGAGGCGCCTGCTCGGACGTGGGGTCCCCAGGAACTCAAGAGAGGGGGACTGAGACAGGGGAGCTCTTGCAGGAGCAGGGTTTCCACTGAGCTGCAGGGCCAAGGCAGGTGCTCCTTGACCTAGAGCTCCAAGCCAGAGCCTTCTATGGCCGGGGCAGCCAACTGATTCACCATCACTGCTTGCCTCCATCTCGCTGGGCTTGTTGGGGAACAGGCTCCCCTGTCGGCCCCGAGATCTTAGCAGGAGAATGACAGCTGTGGGGACAGGAGGCCCAGCCACTGTGTACGGGAGGCTGGGGAGGGAGGTGAAGAGAGAAACGTGCAAAGTAAGGACAAACCGCTCACCTCAGAGCCATTAAAACTCTCCTCCTGATTATTCTTTACAACAGCAGCTTACTGGAGCAGCAGTTAATAGCTGGAGGAGCAGAATGAGCGGAGAGGCTGTAAACCGCCCACCGCATGTCACATCCGCCAAGCTCGGGACATGTGTCACAGGACAGTTTACTGCCCTGCGGACAGAGGTCCTCCTCTGACGTGTCCTGAGGATGCAGCTGTGCAGTGGAGAGGGGGCTTCATCCGTGCAGAGGTCCGGCCTCTGCCCTTGGCCACATGGGTGGCCCCTAGGCCCCGGGAAGGCCCAGGCTGACCGCAGTGCCCGTGTACCCGGGGGCTTGGCCGCGGGACTGTCTACACGGGGGTTTGTTTTTGGGGCTCTGTGACAGGTGAGGTCAGGTCTGACCTCTGAACACAGTCTGACCTCCTGGGGGAGCTGGAGACTGGGGGCCAGTCACGCAGGTGGGCATCGTCAAACTCCATAAAAACTCTGGACACCAAGGACTTGGGTGAGTGTCCCTGGCTGGAAACACTCCTAAGTCCTGTTGTATAACGTAGCTGCAAGAAGACAGCGGTGTCCAGGACACCATGGGGGATGGAGGAGGACCGAAGGCCCCGTGTCTGGAACCCCCAGGCCCCCAACCGCACGCTGGCATCACCGCCTTTGGCCTGTTCTGACCTGCACCCTTTTTGTTTAGAACTGCCTTCCGAGTACAGAGCTTTCCTGAGTTCTGTGAGTCATTCAGACTAGTGAACCTGAGGGAGTCCTTTGGGTCCCCCAAATTTGCACCTAACTGAAAAAGTGTGGGAGGCCCTGGGAACCCCAGATTTGCAAGGTGCCTGCAACCCTGTTTCCTGGTTGTGCTGGGTCTTCATTGCTGCAGTTTTCTCTGGTTGAGGCCAGCGTTGGGCCGCACAGGCCTCTCGTGGCGGTGGCTTCTCTTGTTGCAGAGCACAGGCTCTAGGCGCGCTGGCTTCAGGAGCTGCAGCTCACACCTCTAGAGCTCGGGCTCAGGGCTCGTGGCTCACGGGCTTTACTTGTTCCATGCCATGTGGGATCTTCCCAGACCAGGGATCGAACCTGTGTCCCCTGCAATGGCAGACGGATTCCTATCCACTGTACCACCGGCATCAGCAATCCTGAGCAGATGTAGAAGCCTTGTGGGAGCCGTGCCCTCCATCTCAGCTTCAGGTTCAGCACTCATCGCTGCAGGGTACCCAGAGTCCGCCCCATGGGGATATGCAGAGCACGTTGCAGCCGCACCACCCATGGGTGCCACCCCCTCCCAGTGCAGTGGTACCGCAGCCCAGCCGACCAGACCCAAGAGTGGTCTGCATCCCCCAGCACTGACCCGGTGTCCCACCCAGCAGGCGCCCTGCAAATCTTGGTGAATGAACTCAACTAGCAGGGTGCAATCTGCTGTCAAGGAGTAAACATAAAATCAACCCCGAAAGCTTTGGGAAACCTCTGACATGATGGTGACGAAGTGAATCTTACATCTGACCACATCCATAATTCAGATCCTCAAGACCAATTAGCAGCTAAAAATGAAATTTTCATAAGTGAACCTGGAAGATTTAAGCACCAAAAACGAGCTGCTGCCATCAGCTACCCACGTGGTACAAATTCTCCAGCGGAGAATCCTGGAACTGGGCAAGGAAGAGCCTGGCACCTCTACCGGCACACGCTGTGACGGCATCTCAACGGACGAAGCGTCAGCTCCTCGTCCTCCTCCCTGAAGCCCTGTACTCAGGTGCCACCGAACTCTGTGGACTTTGTCCTAAAGATGTCTGCCCAGTAAACCCCCTCTCGGTGCACCCAGACCCCCGCCCACCATCTCAGCCGCCCGCCTTCCGCGCTGATCTCTCTTGGCCTCCATCCCTTGTCTCACTGCCGCCCCCTTGCGCTAGAACTTCCCATGGTCCTCGAGCAGTTTGCCCCATGACTCTCAGACCTGGCTTTTCAGGCCCCTCAGCACATAGTTCAACCCTGCACGTGCACACAAATGCGTGTGCAAACACACACACACATACACAGCTTTGTGCTTGCTCCCTCTCTCCCCCCACCACCCACTCACTCGGGGCAACGTCCAAGGCCTCCCTAAATATGTGGGGATGACACCTGTCTCTTTTTACTTACCTGTACTGCTCCCCCTCTTGCATCCCGATCAGAATCCAAATCCTGTTGCAAACCCTAACACTTCAGGCCCCGTTCAAATCCCAGTACGTCCTCTGTGAGATGGTTCATCCCCCAGTTGCCGTGTGAGGCACACCCATGTACAAACTCTCCCACACCGTTTCCTGGCTGTGCTTCCCTTCCCCACCATCGATCACACACCCTGAGGTGTGAGCTGCCTTTCAGCTTCAAGTCCCACAGGATCTGGGGCAGTGCTGGAGGCACAGTGCACACTCCATACAAGAAATGCACGTTGTCAAAACGATGGTTTTCCCAGTAGTCATGTACGGATGTGAGCGTGGGACCATAAAGAAGGCTGAGCACCGAAGAATTGATGCTTTTGAACTGCGGTGTTGGAGAAGACTCTTGAGAGTCCCTTGGATGAGAGTCCCACTCTAAAGGAAATCAACCCTGAATATTCACTGGAAGGACTGATGCTGAAGTTGAAGCTCCAATACTTTGCCCACCTGATGTGAAGAACTGACTCACTGGAAAAGACCCTGATGCTGGGAAAGACTGAAGGCAGGAGGAGAAGGGGAAGGCAGAGTATGAGATGGTTAGGGACCACAATCAACTCAATGGATGTGAGTTTCAGCAAACTCCAGGAGATAGTGAGGACAGGTGTCAGGGAGCATTTAACAGGAGGATTCCTGCGTGCTGTTTTCTCTCTCTCAAGGATTCTCTGTTCCTTATCAGTTCCTATTCCGAGAACAAGTAGAGCTGCACACAGTTCTCAGGACTGAGGTCATAAGATGAGACATGCAGTGACTCTTTTCAGCGTCAGCGACCTTGTATGTATTAGACTATCCATATTGTGGCTATCAATAAAATTTCATCCTGTGTAATAGCTGAGTAATCATCTTACTAAAGATATATAAGTCTACACTTCTGCTAATAAAGCACCCTTGCTCTATCAGAGCTTGGGTCCCCATGTCTTTCTCTCTCTCTCTCACTTTCTTATCGTCAACTCCAGACCACCAGGTTCCAGTCCATTAAAGGACTGCAACAGACAGGGAAGCCTGGTGTGCTGCAGTCCATGGGGTTGAAAAGAGTTGGATACAACTGAGCTACTGAACAAAGTCATTTCCTAACAGGAAAGGAAGCAGTTAGAAAACAAGTCATTTCCTACGTCCCAACTTTCCACCAGAAAGGAAGAGGTGAGCCATGGTGCACCTCGAGTCCATCTCAGATCCAGTCTGGGGATAACTTCCTCACGGTCAGAAAATCACCCTTGCAGATCCAAGGCCCGAACTAGCAAGGGACAGAAAGAACCAGCTGGCATTGTTTAAATTTAATCAAAAGACAACGTGAGCACTATGAAAAAAAATCTCGACATTATCAAGAATCTAATAACATAAGCCCTTTATTTGTACATCACTCAAGTCTGTGAGGCACTTTCCCAGCTATTATCTCATTTTATCTTCATAAAAATCTTGAGATAGATGCAGCAAATGTAACTCCTCATGGGAGAAGAAATCAAGGACCCAAAGGTTTGAGGAACTTGGCATGGTTTCCAGAACTTGCCACTGAACTGGGCAAGGCTGGGACATGGGTTCCTTCTTCCCGGCCCAGGTTTTTCTGCTGAGCCACGTGGTCCTTGGGTCCATTCTGGATGCGGGAATGAAACCAAGACCCACACTGCTGAGAACAGTGGCCGGGAGTTAAGCCAACCTGGTTCAAATCCACCAGCCTCAGCTTCTCTCTCTTTTTAATAAAGACTGTATACCTTTTATTTTAATACTTGACTTTATTTTATTTATTTGGCTATGCCAGGTCTTAGCTGAAGCACGTGGAATCTTTAGTTGCGGCATGCGGAATCTAGTTCCCTGACCAGGGATTGAACCCAAGGCCCCCTGCATTGGGAGTGTGGAGTCTTAGCCACCAGACCACCAGGGAAGAAACTGACCCCCCAGACTCAGTGCCTAACACAAAAAATAAACATGAAACCGCTATTTTATAAAAAGTCACTATTAAATAAAAAGCAGCCCATTAAAATGCCAAGCATAGCACTTAAGAAGTGAAGGATAAACGGCAAGGGTTCCTTACTCTGGCTCCAGTCATGAATATGCTGACTTGGGCCATCTCTGAAGACACTATTACCCTCCCAGCCTGTCCACTGTGAGATCATGCGATTTCTCGACGTACACATATTCTTGTTCATTAAGGCACTTTCTCCTCAATTTCTTCATTTTAAAACATCTCACACACTGAAAAGGACAGTACAGAACTAGGGAGTACAAATTCCGCTCTGCCTAAAAACAAGGATAAAGCCAGCCCTCCAGCTCCTGCTCTGCAGCTCCATCTATAGTCACACCAGTTCAAGAATTTAGGAAAATTGTGGAGCATTAACTCTGCCACGCCTGACAGTCAGCCTCTCTGACGCGTAGTCCCAAGGAGCCCAGGCAGCAGCAAAGAGACAGTGAACGGTGCCAGTGCCCAGGGATACAGCAGAGGCAGTTATGGGACAGATCAAGAAATGGGGGGGGGGGGAGGAAGAGAGGAAAGTGAGACGAGGTCCTGTTAAACATCCGAAAGGGGGAGCGACGGAAGAACCAGAACCCGGCTCTCAGGAGACCCACGCAAATCCCTCCCAGGGTAAGCCCAGCGTCCCCACCTCCACCAGGATGAACAAGCATGCACACACACACTCACCCATCTCACAACACTCGCATCAGACCTGTACTCACCCATCACACACACTCACCCGTCACACACACACTCCCATCAGACCTGCTCCCACCCATCACATACACACTCACCCATCACACACACTCACCCATCTCACACACTCACATACACACACTCTCATCACACACACTCACCCATTACACACACACTCCCATCAGACCTGCTCCCACCCATCACATACACACTCACCCATCACACACACTCACCCATCTCACACACTCACATACACACACTCTCATCACACACACTCACTCATAACACACACACTCCCATCAGACCTGTACTCACCCATCACACACACACTCCCATCAGACCTGCTCCAATCCATCACATACACACTGACCCATCACACACACACTGACCCATCACACACACTCACCCATCTCACAACACTCACCCATCTCACAACACTCACATCAGACCTGTACTCACCCATCACACACACTCACCCATCATACACACACTCCCATCAGACCTGCTCCCACCATCACATACACACTCACCCATCACACACACTCACCCATCTCACAACACTCACCCATCTCACAACACTCACATCAGACCTGTACTCACCCATCACACACACTCACCCATCATACACACACTCCCATCAGACCTGTACTCACCCATCACACACACACACTCCCATCACACACACACTCCCATCAGACCTGCTCCCACCCATCACATACACACTGACCCATCACACACACTCACCCACCTCTCTCACACACACACACTCATTACACACACACTCCCATCAGACTTGCACCTACCCATCACATACACACTCACCCATCTCACACACACACACACTCATCACATACACTCACCCATTACACACACTCCCATCAGACCTGCACCCACCCATCACATACACACTCACCCATCACACACACTCATTCATCTCACAACACTCCCATTAGATCTGTACTCACCCATCACACACACAGACTCCCATCACACACACACTCCCATCAGACCTGCTCCCACCCATCACATACACACTCACCCATCACACACACTCACCCATCTCACACACACACATACTCACCCATTACACACACACTCCCATCAGACCTGCACCTACCCATCACATACACACTGACCCATCACACACACTCCCCCATCTCACACACACTCATCACACACACTCATTACACACACACTCCCTTCAGACCTGCACCCACCCATCACATACACACTCACCCATCACACACACTCACCCATCTCACAGCACTCCCATAGGCCTGTACTCACCCATCACACACACTCACCCATCACACACACCCATCTCACACACACACACACACACACACAAATTCACACACACCTACCCATCACACATACACTCTCATCAGACCCACATTCACACACTTCAATCAGACCCACACTCACCTATCACACACACCCATCCATCATATACATACACCTCATCACACACACTCACCCATGACACACACACACTCCCATCAGACCCACACTCACCCATCACATACACACATACTCATCACATACACATGCAGCCCATCACACACATAGTCAACCATCACACATACACACTCAACCCATCACACACACACCCATCAGACACACACTCACCCATCAGACACACACTCACCCATCACGCACACACACACTCACCCATCACACACACACTCACCGCCACACACACTCACAGATACAACCACACATTCACACGCACACATTCTTTTATATACTCATACAAACACAGAAGAGGAAGAATAAACTTGGTCCATTAGGGAATTTTTTTCTTGGAGCAGAGCCAGAGATTTTATTAGGAAGAAGGGAGAAAAAAATGAAAAGTTCTTTTGCAGACCACTTCCAACATGAGCAAAAGAGATTAAAAGGCTATAAAATAAACCAGAGGACTTAGGAAGCTTCATGTTATAAAGGGAGGCCAAAATAATAAATCAATTACTACACAGTTAGAGGTTTAATTAAAGCGTTTCCAGCATCTTTCAACTTAAAATGAATTGTGAAGGTTAAACCTGAATGAAAATCATTAGAGAGGAAACTGAGATTCTGGAAGTCTCAAATTTTATGGGCTTGGACAAAGAGGGAAGGAAAGACTCGGGGCTCTTAATGAAAGACTTTTGAAGAAATGTTCTCATATTAATAGTCTAAATCTAATTAGAATCTTAAGAAATACTTTTTTAAATTAAACAGGCAACTAACTTTTCAGTATATACTCTCTCTCTCTCATACACACACACACACAGAAAATGTATGCAAGAAAAATTTAAGTCAAAAGTAAATTAGTAAATGAAGGAAAATAACTTCTAAAAGAAGTTTAGTGGTAAGAACCTGATTATGCCCCGAGCGCCACAGGACCACCGCGGTCAGGCCTCTCAGGATGGCTGTTCCCCTGCTGCCTGTCCATCCCCTGCCCAACCAGGCTGCTGCGTCTACACCCTCCCAACAGGAGTGACCCTCGTTTGTATTGGGCTGGCCAAAAAGTTCATCCGGGCTTTTCCGTAACAGTGAACTTCTGGGCCAGCCCAGTACTTGCCCCAGGCCTCAGCTAATGATAGCTCATCCAAGGGGTGGTGACGGGCGCGCCTCTAACTGGTTTCCCTGGTAATTAATGAGCCCACTTGACACTGATTCCCCTGCTACTGACAACACCCCCTGCCCCTGGGGAGCACAGGCCGCCCCCATGCGCGGCCCGCCGTCCACTGCACGTGGTGGGGTGTTGCTCCAGGACTCGGCTTCCGTGTGTGAGCCCCCCATCCGTTAAACCACCGATGTCTCTGTTGCTGACACCAGGCTCTTCCTTGGGTCTTGCGCTTGTGCTTGGGTCAAGCAGGTGCAGCCCAACAATCAGCAGAGTGGCCAGGAGACCGAGGAGACTCCTGTGAGCGCTAAGATGCCAAGATGTCAGGAAATACAGGATGGGATATGGAAAGTCTGGGGGCCTGTCCGTTAACATGGTGGGGGGTAGGGAGGGGGGGCACGGCACTCCGAAGTTACAGGGAAATCCCAGGAAGGTTGATCTTGCTGAATGGGGGCTGCCAAGTGCTCTGGAGAACAGTGGCCTCTTCACAGTTCTGCTATTGTATCACAGTGAGCCTTTTGTTGTTGGTTAAGCTATCAACAGCATTCTGGGCTTCCCAGGTGGCCCAGTGGTAAAGAATCTGCCTGCCAATGCAGGAGATGTGGGTTCTCTTCCTGATCCCTGGTCACAAAGGGGCTGATGTGACTGAGCACACAGCACCCAAGGCAGCTTTCTAGGAGGAAGTGGACTGAGCACACAGCACCCAAGGCAGCTTTCTAGGAGGGACTGGTATTGTGCCTTCGAAATGAAAATTATCTACCTGGACTCTCTGGAATGTTGGCCTTTTGTGATCTCTAAAAGTAAAGGAGAAAAAAAGAGCTTTTAGATAAACTCTAGCAATAACCATGTCTTGGGAATAAGAACTCTTGAGGATTTCATTCCCCCCTCAACCAGTTTGGAGAAGCCTATGTGGGCAACTGACCAGATTTATTTTGCAAATGGATTGGTTTTAATTGGCTGTGCTTGGTGGAGACGAGGATCATTTTAGACAGAACAGTGTTATATTTCAGTGGACACTGAATTCTAATTTTGCTAGCTAGGACTGTATTTGTGAAAGTTACTGCGTTAGCCGTGCTTTTGCCATGATGCTGTTTTGTTTAGTTGCTCAGTCATGTCCGACTCTTTGTGACCCCCTGGACTGTAGTCCCCCAGGCTCCTCTGTCCATGGGACTCCCCAGGCAGAAGTGCTGGAGTGGGCTGACATTTCCTACTCCAGGGGATCTTCCCGACCCAGGGATCGAAGCCACGTCTCCTGCATTGGCAGGCGGATTCTTTACCGCTGAGCCACCTGGGGACGGAGAGAAAATTATCTAGTGAAATTGTCACAGGGTATGACTGCTCATGACGTGTAACACTGCTGCTTCAAGTCTGCTGCTAAAGGCACACGCACAGTGACAGCTGGGTATAAGGGATACGACGTAGAGCCTATAAAGAAGTGTCTCCCCAATAACAAACCTCTGAGCCTGTTCGTGAGACCTGGTTAGCTTTTCCCCAGCATGAATGACCAGGTGAATATAAAGGAGGCCTAGACCCAGGAGACCCGATCTGAACCAGGGGTGGGAGCTAGCACCCCAGCATCACAGGACAAATATTTTTGATCATCAGTGCTTTCTACTGGAAGATCTACGATCAAAAGGGGAAACAATGGAAAATCTGCATGTACTGAGGCATGAGGAAGTCATTCTGGTGTATACACGGTTTATCTTTGCCTTCACGGACCAGTGCAGCCTGCTTTGTGGCCTTTCAGACACATACTGCACACTCACTTTGACCACTGAGGAAGGGAAATGCATTTGAAAGCCAAAATGAAGCAGCACAGTTCAGACATCCAAGGTAAAAATTGGTGGCCGTTGTATATGGGGTTTTAGACGTGTTCTTATATTACTGCAGGGTTTTCTGAACTATACTGCAATCTATGTGCTAAGTCGCTTCAGTCATATTCAACTCTTTGCAGCACTATGGACCATAACCCACCAGGCTCCTCTGTCCATGGGGTTCTCCAGTCAAGAATACTAGAGTGGGTAACCACTTCCCTCTCCAAGGGATCTTCCCAACCCAGGGATCAAACCTGCGTCTCTTAGGTCTCCTGTGTTGGCAGGTGGTATTGTCTCAGCTGGGGTCACTGCTTGTGTTGGCTTAATGGTCACGCTCTCCCCTGTGCTGTACTTATCAGGTGTCTTACATTTAGTCCCTCGTCTAAGAGAGGAAGTCTAAGGACAGAGCAGCAACCCACCTCCCTGTGAAATGAGTCTAACTGCTGCGTCTCCAGTGAGACACAACCATCCGCCTCCTCTGGGCTCCCATGAAAAGTCAACCAGCTACTGTGCCAACGTGGAGACTATGGCCATGGTGCGGAAAGTCCCTCCACCTTCCTGTCCCACGGGCCAGTACGTCAGAAGGACCCCATCGGTAAGGGTCACCATATGACTGACTGCCTATGAGTTCCCCGGGCTGGGCTGTCTAAAGTGAAATGGGATTAACTGTTTTCTCTTTGGAAAGACCTAAGGGGTCACCTCTAATGGCACCCAACACAACACGGGCTGGCAGCCTGTCTTCTGACTGCTGACTCCTGGCGAGGCCACCAGAATGCTTCCATTAAAACTGGGCCTCCCCTCCCCGAGGGGGTGGCTCTGGGTGTGTGAGACAACCAGGGGTGGCTGGACTTTCCCTATAACGGCCAAGGCGTGGCAGCCATTGACCTCGTAAGCACCGGGCTCCAGAATCTGCCCACACCGTGACAAAGGGCTGTCCTTAACATACTAGACGCCTTCCTCTCGACGCCCTGGCTGCTGCTGTCTGCACTAGGTTTGTGGTGTCCGGGTGCAGTGCCTCCAGCACACCTGACCCCGGGAATATCACAGAAGACGGACTGCCAGGACTGTGAGGGTCGCTCGGGGTGCGGAGCGAGGCAGTGCATGGCCAGGCCTCTCCCGGTGGCTGCTCCCTTGCTCTCTGTCCATCCCCTGCCTGACCCGGCGGCTTCATCTATGCCCTCCTGACATGAGTGACCCTCATCTATACCCACCCCAGCTAATGAGAGCTTTTTAGTGGAGCGGTGAGGGGCATGCCCCTCTACCAGTTTCCCCAGTAACTAATGAGTCCACCGACATCAACTGCCCTACTACTGGACATCTCCCTTCCCCTCAGAAGTGAAGACTGCCCCCAAGTCCTGCCCGCTGTCCGCCACACACAGGGACGTGTCGCTCCAGGGCCCTGCTTCAGACGTGTAAACCCCCATCCATTAAACCACCAATGCCTCTATTGCTGACTCTAGGCTCTTTCTTGGATCTGGAAGGTGGGCGAGTACAGGGCTTATAGGTTTGTGCAGTGCAACCCAGCAAACGTGCAAGCGTGCATACCCAGATCTCACTCTCCGACTTACTAGAGCAGCGGTTCCCAACCTTTTTGGCACAAGGGAGTGGTTTCGCGGAAGACAATTTTTCCATGAACCAGGGTCCAGAGGGGAGAGGGGGAATGGTTTGGGGATGATTCAAGCTCATTACATTTATCATGCACTTTATTTCTATTGCTATTACATCAGCGTCACCTCAGATCATCAGGCATCAGACTCTGAGGTTGGGGACCCTTGAACCAGATGACCTTGAGTATGCTGTTTTAACTCTTCTACTCTCTGAAACACATGTTCCTCAATTATAAAATCTGGGCACCAGCAAGGAAATAGAAGACATGACAATACTATAAACCAACAAAACCTAACACATACGTATACGACATGCCTACCCATCAAGAACAGGATACAAATTCTTCTCAAGTGCACAAGGAACATTCTCCAGGTTAGACCACAATGATTGGCCATAAGTCAATTCTCAATAAGTTTATAAGGACTGAAATTAGAAATACAGAAAAAGACTTCCCTGGTGGTCCAGTGGTTGGGAGTCTGCCTGCCAGTGCAGGAGACACAGGTTTGATCCCTGGTCCAGGAAGATTCTACATGTCGCAGGACAACTAAGCCCATGCACTGGAACCACTGAAGGCCATGCACCCTAGAGCCTGCGCTCTGCAATAAGAGAAGCCACCACACTGAGAAGCCCGAGTACCTCAGCTAGGGAGCAGCCCCTGCGTGCAGCAGTGAAGACCCAGGGCAGCCCTAAATAAATAAATAATTTTTTTTAAAAAAGAAAAAGAAATAAAGAGCAGAACGAAATTTGGGAAATTCAGAAGTAAATGGAAATTAAATGGCACTCCTAAATAAATAATGAGTCAAAAAAGAAATCATAAGGGAAATTAGAAAATTCATTGAGATGGAAAAGCAGAAAAACGCAACAGACCAAAACTAATGAGATGCAGCAAAAGCAGTGCTTAGAGGCCAATTTAAAGCTGTAAATGTTAAATAAAGAAGAAAGGAGATCAGTAGCCTACTCCGCCAACTGAAAAACTAGAAGCAAAGTAGATGCAACGCAAGTGGAGAACAGAAATTATAAAGACGGGAGTGAGACAATGAAATAGAATACAGAAATGAAACATACCCCAAAGACCTAAGTGCTCACTATCATTAATTATCAAGAAAATGCAAATCAGAACCACCACGTGATACTAGCCCAGACCCACAAGGATGGCTAGCATCAAACACAGGAAAACTAATGAGTGCTGGGGACACTGCGAAGAAATCGAACCCCTCGTATATTAACAGGAACAGACGTTAACAGGAATGGGTCCAGGGCTTCATCTGGTTGGAAAGCAGTTTTGCAGTCCTCTTCTCGAAAAGTGAAACACAGAACTAGCCTATGATCCAACAATTTCACTCTGAGGTACAGAGTTAATAAAAATCTGTATCTATACAAAGGCTTCTACACAAATACTTCTATGTCTATACAAATGCTCCTACAAAGTGTTTACAGAAGCATGACTCATGATAGTCAGAAAGAAGAAATAACCCAAGTGTTTGTCAACAAATCAATGAGCTGACAAAATGTGGCCAATCCATACAATGAAAGGTTATTCAGCCATTTAAAAAAAAAAAAAATGAAGTACTGATACAGACTACAACCTGGAAACATGCTCAATGAAAGAAGCCAGGCACAAATGACTACATATGATATGATTCCATTCATATAAAATTTACAAAAAAGGCAGACCCAAAGAGAAAAAAAAGTTCATTAATGGTTGCCAAAGTATAGAAGAAAGGAAAACTGAGAGTGATTTTTTTTTGTAATGTATATGCTTACTATTTTATATGTAAGCATATAAACTCTTTATTATATGTAAAATATATTTTAATAGTACCTTTACAGAGATGTAAAATTCATACCATAAAATTTGGTAGGTACCACCTACCATAAAATTCATCCTTAAATTTAAAAGTGTCCAATTCAGTGATTTTTATACATTTGCAGACTTGTCCAACTACCACCACCATCTGGTTTTAGAGTATTTTCATCATCCACCAAAGAAAACCCGTATTTACTAATGGTCATTCTCCACTGGCCCCTCCCCCGCCCCTGGTGGGGCTTCCTAGGTGGCTCCGTGGTACAGCATATACCCGTCAAAGCGGGAGATGTGGGTCTGATCTCTGGGTCAGGAAGATCCCCTGGAGAAGGAAATGGCAAACCATGGGAGCGACTTCTTAATGGGCACAGGGTTTCCTGGGTGGCTGTGATGGTTGCATTACAGTGTAAACATACTAATAACCACTGAATTATATACTTTAAAATGATGGATTTTATGTAAACCTTATCTGTGACCTTGTTTATAATGACACAAAGCTGGGGAGAAGATATATATCATCAGGAAAAAAAAAGGTTATGTAAATTAAGAATTACCCATAGAATGAAACACAGACAATAAAAAGAATTTGGAGACGTGTTGGTAGTGAAGTGGCAGGCTATTCATACGGTGCTGACAGTTCTGTTGCTAAATAACAAGACAACAGAGTTTATATGCTTACATATGCATATAGAAATGTCTAGGAACACACTTAATTGTTAGCAGTGATACTGAAACTGAGCAGGACCTGTGGGGCTTCTGGGCACACACGTCTTTCTGTCTTCCTCTCTTCTTCATTGTAGGAAACGGGCTTCGTTCCATGACCTTCCCTGAGTTCCATTAGGCAGGTTCAGACAGCTAGCTGCTGATCAGGGAAGGAAGGAGGTGCACAGACCAGGGAGGAACGAGCAAAAGAAACGATAGTGCCGCCTTCCTGCAGGGTCCTGGTTCCCCTTCAAGGGATGCACAGCGTCACAACAGCATCTCTGAGCTGTTGTGCAGACACTAACATTCCTACCAGGTGAGAGGAGCAAGGGCACGCTGCCCACAAGCACTGCGGACCCCAGGTGGGCTGGAGTCATAAGCGTGATGACATGGATGCCATCCACCAACCAATCAAAAGAACGTCCCCGAGCTGCTGACGTCCTTTTTGAACCACTGCTACAGAACTCAATACCCCTTTAAGGTCAAGACACTGAATGCTCAGTGCACTAGCCTGCTGTGTCCCCTTTGCCTGGCAATGCAATAAAGCTGTTCTTTCCTACTCCACCCAAAACTCTGTCCCTGAGACTTAGTTCAGTGTCGGGATTAAGAGGCTGGATTCAGTTTTAGTATTTCTAGGATCTCGGAGGGATGGTTAAGGAGATGTACCTTCTTCACTGTATATTGTTTTAACATTTTTCCAGCAAAGTGTTATTACTTTTTTAATTGAAAATAAAAGTATAACGGCGTGATTGCTTTGACAGCTTTACCCACACGGTGGGTGCAGGGCCCAGGAAAAGCCCCGGGGTGTGCCTGCAGGAGTGCAGGGCAGCTTTATGGGAATGGGTTCCTGTGCAGCTCTAAGGAGAAAGGTCTGGGGTCTAGAGAATCTGCGCGGCTCTTGGGGGCCTGAAGTACCAGAGGAGGAGGAGGAACGGGCCCCAACGCGGCCCTCACGCCACCCGCAACGCCGCAGAGAAGGTAAGGGGCCTCGTGCCGGTCAGAAGGGTTTCCAGGTCGGAGAGGTTTGGATGAAGGCTAGCTACTAGAGCTTCCTGAATGAGGGGTGACAGGCGCAATGGAACACACACTCCATGAGACAGAGGAGCAGCAAGGCTGTTGGGAGGAAAATAACCAACAACACAGGTGACTGTTTCTTTCCATCAGTGCCCTGTGTCAGGGCCTGAGCAGGACCCAGGACAGCCCAAAGCCCCTCTCCGATGCGCCCCGCAAGCACAGGACAGGAAAGACAGACTGAGGCGTGGGGGGGCCGGGGGGCCGTAGGAGCCCCGAGGAGGGCCTCCCACCCCACCTGGGCCAGAGCACGCATTCCCAGGAGGAGGGAGGCATTCAGGACGGCCGCCCGGCCCATAGGGATGCCTCTCACAAACATCGGTGAGGAGGGAAGGGGTAAAAGTCAGAACACGTGTTACCTTCCAACACTGACATGCATATATCCATGTGGATTCTGCTGCTGCTGCTAAGTTGCTTCAGTCGTGTCCGACTCTGTGCGACCCCATAGATGGCAGCCCACCAGGCTCCCCCGTCCCTGGGATTCTCCAGGCAAGAACACTGGAGTGGGTTGCCATTTCCTTCTCCAATGCATGAAAGTGAAAAGTGAAAGTGAAGTCCCTCAGTCGTCTCCGACTCTTAGCGACCCCATGGACTGCAACCCACCCGCTTTATTATGACTTATTCCTTTATTGTTTAGAAATGAAATGAAAAATTCAAATTAATATATCTCTTACTCACATTTCATTTCAGGAGGAGGAAAAACCTTTTAATGTGGATGCACAGCATGTGGGATCTTAGTTCCCTGACCAAAGACTGAACCCGGGTCCCCCGTGTTGGGAGCAAGGAATCTTAACCACTGGACGGCCAGGGAAGTCCCTAGGAGGAGGAGAACTCTTAATAAGCAAAGCTGAATAAAAATAGAATGAAGAGCTTTGTTAACAGCCTTTCTGAGTTCTTTGCATGTTAATCTGTATGACAACCATCTGCCACAGGAATTTTACAAAAAGAGATTATCTGTTTTTCTGAGTTTATAGATGTTGAGGCGGGGACACACACATTTGGAAGTCCTTGACTAAAGCCATGGTTCCATCTGCCTGTGAAGCTACACTCTTTGGGAAGCTGAGGCCCCTCAACCGCTCAGCAGGGAGGTGGCCGTGGGGAAGGCAGGGCTCCTGACGGGTCAGGATGAGGGAGCCTTGCTCACTCCCAGACCTGGGGGCACAGGGCGGGGGGCTGAGCTTTGAGCCATGATATCAAGCAAATTTTTCCCCCCACCCCCCAGATTTATTGAGGCATCACTGTCAAACAAAAACTGTATATATTTAGGTTGTACAGTGTGGGTTTTTAAGGTGTACAAGATGGTTTAATATTCGTATACACTGTGATGTGCTTACCACATCAAGCCCATGCACACAACTACCACCTTCCAGAGAACCGTTCTGTACGTGCGGGCGAGAACAGTTGAGATCTGCTCTCTCAGCAAACCTCAAGTGCACAATTCAGTGCTGTCAGCTAGACCCGCCGGGCAGGCTGTCAGATCCCTAGATCCAACAGGAAAGTTCATGCACTTTGACCAGCAGCCCCCCATCTCCCCCCATCTCCCCCACTCCCAGGCAACCACCACGCTGCTGCCTGGTCCACGGATGCGGCTGCTGTCGACTCCACGGATCAGTGAGGCCACACAGGAGCTGTCCGTGCCTGGCTTGTTTCACTTAGCACACCGTCCCCCACTTTCATCCACACAGCAAATGGCAAGGCGTCCTTTCCCATAGCTGCATAATCGTCCTGGCTGCGTGTGCCCGTGCACGCGTGCATCTTATTTTCTGCATCCAGTCATCTGCCGATGAACACTGAGGCTGTTTTCGTACCTCACCTACTATGAACACAGAGGTCTCTCCTTATCCACAGGGGACACTTTCCAAGATCCCCAGCGGGTGCCTGAAACCACAAACTGTGGTTTGAACCCTGTAAGCACCCTATAATGTGCTGAACCCTGTACGTACTATGTTTCTGCCTATACACACATATCAAACAAAAAGTTAAATTTACCAGACAGTGAGAGATTAATAACAACTAATAATAAAATTCCTTCCTGAGGCCCCCACCCACCAACATGACATCATCCTGAGGTCCCCACCCACTGACATGACATCATCTTGAGGGTGATGAGCAATTATAATAATATAATAAATGTAAATGTAGTCTCTCTCTCTCAAAACATCTTCAGTTCAGTTCAGTTCAGTTCAGTCGCTCAGTCATGTCCAACTCTTTGCGACCCCATGAATCACAGCATGCCAGGCCTCCCTGTCCATCATCAACTTCCAGAGTTCACTCAGACTCAAGTCCATCGAGTCAGTGATGCCATCCAGCCATCTCATCCTCTGTCGTCCCCTTCTCCTCCTGCCCCCAATCCCTCCCAGCATCAGAGTCTTTTCCAATGAGTCAACTCTTCGCATGAGGTGGCCAAAGTACTGGAGTTTCAGCTTTAGCATCATTCCTTCCAAAGAAATCCCAGGGCTGATCTACTTCAGAATGGACTGGTTGGATCTCCTTGCAGTCCAAGGCGCTCTTAAGAGTCTTCTCCAACACCACAGTTCAAAAGCATCAATTCTTCGGCGCTCAGCCTTCTTCACAGTCCGACTCTCACATCCATACATGACCACAGGAAAAACCATAGCCTTGACTAGATGGACCTTTGCTGGCAAAGTAATGTCTCTGCTTTTCAATATGCTATCTAGGTTGGTCATAACTTTCTTTCCAAGGAGTAAGCGTCTTTTAATTTCATGGCTGCAGTCACCATCTGCAGTGATTTTGGAGCCCAGAAAAATAAAGTCTGACACTGTTTCCACTGTTTCCCCATCTATTTCCCATGAAGTGGTGGGACCAGATGCCATGATCCTCGTTTTCTGAATGTTGAGCTTTAAGCCAACTTTTTCACTCTCCACTTTCACTTTCATCAAGAGGCTTTTGAGTTCCTCTTCACTTTCTGCCATAAGGGTGGTGTCATCTGCATATCTGAGGTTATTGATATTTCTCCCGGCAATCTTGATTCCAGCTTGTGCTTCTTCCAGTCCAGCATTTCTCATGATGTACTCTGCATATAAGTTAAATAAGCAGGGTGACCATATACAGCCTTGATGTACTCCTTTTCCTATTTGGAACCAGTCTGTTATTCCATGTCCAGTTCTAACTGTTGCTTCCTGACCTGCATACAGATTTCTCAAGAGGCAGGTCAGGTGGTCTGGTATTCCCATCTCTTTCAGAATGTTCCACAGTTTATTGTGATCCACACAGTCAAAGGCTTTGGCATAGTCAATAAAGCAGAAATAGATGTTTTTCTTCAACTCTATTGCTTTTTCCATGATCCAGCAGATGTTGGCAATTTGATCTCTGGTTCCTCTGCCTTTTCTAAAACCAGCTTGAACATCTGGAAGTTCACGGTTCACATATTGCTGAAGCATGGCTTGGAGAATTTTGAGCATGACTTTACTAGCATGTGAGATGAGTGCAATTGTGCGGTAGTTTGAGCATTCTTTGGCATTGCCTTTCTTTGGGATTGGAATGAAAACTGACCTTTTCCAGTTCTGTGGCCACTGCTGAGTTTTCCAAATTTGCTGGCATATTGAGTGCAGCACTTTCACAGCATCATCTTTCAGGATTTGAAATAGCTCAACTGGAATTCCATCACCTCCACTAGCTTTGTTCATAGTGATGCTTTCTAAGGCCCACTTGACTTCACATTCCAGGACGTCTGGCTCTAGATCAGTGATCACATCATCGTGATTATCTGGGTTGTGAAGATCTTTTTTGTACAGTTCTTCTGTGTATTCTTGCCATCTCTTCTTAATATCTTCTGCTTCTGTTAGGTCCATACCATTTCTGTCCTTTATCGAGCCCATCTTTGCATGAAATGTTCCCTTAGTATCTCTAATTTTCTTATAGAGATCTCTAGTCTTTCCCATTCTGTTGTTTTCCTCTATTTCTTTGCACTGATCGCTGAGGAAGGCTCTCTTTTCTCTTCTTGCTATTGTTTGGAACTCTGCATTCAGATGCTTATATCTTTCCTTTGCTCCTTTGCTTTTCACTTCTCTTCTTTTCACAGCTATTTGTAAGGCCTCCCCAGACAGCCATTTTGCTTTTTTGCATTTCTTTTCCATAGGGATGGTCTTGATCCCTGTCTCCTGTACAATGTCACAAACCTCATGCCATAGTTCTTCAGGCACTCTATCTATCAGATCTAGGCCCTTAAATCTATTTCTCACTTCCACTGTATAATCATAAGGGATTTGATTTAGGTCATACCTGAATGGTCTAGTGGTTTTCCCTACTTTCTTCAATTTAAGTCTGAATTTGGTAATAAGGAGTTCATGATCTGAGCCACAGTCAGCTCCCGGTCTTATTTTTGTTGACTGTACAGAGCTTCTCCATCTTTGGCTGCAAAGAATTTAATCAATCTGATTTGGGTGTTGACTATCTGGTGATGTCCATGTGTAGAGTCTTCTCTTGTGTTGTTGGAAGAGTTGCTATGACCAGTGCATTTTCTTGGCAAAACTCTATTAGTCTTTGCCCTGCTTCATTCCGTATTCCAAGGCCAAATTTGCCTGTTACTCCAGGTGTTTCTTGACTTCCTACTTTTGCATTCCAGTCCCCTATAATGAAAAGGACATCTTTTTTGGGTGTTAGTTCTAAAAGGTCTTGTAGGTCTTCATAGAACCGCTCAACTTCAGCTTCTTCAGCGTTACTGGTTGGGGCATAGACTTGGATTACTGTGATATTGAATGGTTTGCCTTGCAAACGAACAGAGATCATTCTGTTGTTTTTGAGACTGCATCCAAGTACTGCATTTCAGACTCTTTTGTTGACCATGATGGCTACTCCATTTCTTCTGAGGGATTCCTGCCCACAGTAGTAGATATAACGGTCATCTGAGTTAAATTCAGCCATTCCAGTCCATTTGAGTTCACTGATTCCTAGAATGTCAACATTCACTCTTGCCATCATCTTACTATGTTCACCCTTCCTTTTTTTTTCTTTTTGGCTACACCGCCTGGCTTGCAGGATACACGATCTTAGTTCCCCAGCCAGAGATTGAACCTGCGCCCCCAAAAGTGGAAGCATGGTGTCTTAACCACTGGACTGCCTTAGGAGTCCCACTTCACCCTTCTTCTTATGATGATGTGAGATGAGAAATGCCTAAGTGAATGGTGTAGGCACTGTGATGGAGTGTGAGGCTGCTATAACCTTCTGACCACATGTCAGAGGGACGGTCACCTGCTCCAAGTGATCCTGGGTGGATGTCAGGATCAGATGATGTCATGTCAGTAGGTGGGGCCTCATGATGATGCCGTATCAGTGGGTAGGGACCTCAGGATGACATCATTTTGGTGGGTGGGGACCTCAGGATGATGTCATGTTGGTGGGTGGGACCCTCAAATGATGTCATGTCAGTGGGTAGGGACCTTGTGATGATGTCATGTCAGTGGGTAGGGACCTCATGATGATGTCATGTCAGTGGGTGGGGACCTCAGGATGATGTCATGTCAGTGGGTGGGGACCTCAGGATGATGTCATGTCAGTGGGTGGGGACCTCAGGATGATGTCATGTCAGTGGGTGGGGACCTCAGGATGATGTCATGTCAGTGGGTGGGGAACTCAGGATGATGTCATGTTGGTGGGTGGGGGCCTCGGGAAGGAAAGAGCCCATCACGCTACTCAGAAGAGCATGCAATTTAAAACTGATGTGATTTTTATTTCTGGAATTTTCCCATTTACGATTTCTAGACTACGGTTGACCAAGCATAAGAGAAGGCATGGGAAGTGAAACCACAGATAAGCGGAGATTTAACACTGCAGTGGGCATGGGACGGGGGTATCTCTTTAGGATCCTGACTTCGTTTCCTTTGAACACAGGCCCAGCAGTGGGATCGCCGGATCACATGGTGGTGCTATTTTTAATTGTTTAAGGACCTGCCCTACTGCTTTCCACAATGACTGCGCCTATTCCCACTCCCACCAATAGGGCAGGAGGGGTCCCTGTTCTCCACACCCTCATCGACACTTGCTACCTCTTTTCATTTTCATGACAGCCATTCTCACAACTGGGAGGTGGGTGGCAGCTCACGGTGGTGTTGACTCGCATTTTCCCGGTGATTAGTGATGTTGAGCACTTTTTTACATACCCGATGGCCATTAGGTCTACTCAGGTTGTCTGCCCATCCTTTCATTAGGTCACGGGGCAGATGCTCAGTGTCTGCCACAGACCTTCCCCCACCCCCATGCTCTTCCTCCCCAAAGCAATCATGTGTAACCCGCCCCCTCACTCCAGCTTCCTCTGGCGGGTAGAGGTCAGCCCTGTCTCCTGGGTTGGCGGGAGGGGAGGAGGAACGCCCCGGACATACCACCCGGATCAGTGACGGCGACGCAGACACCTCCTGGCCCTCCTCACTTGCCATTAGGAGCTTCAGACGCTGGCTTCTCTCAGTTTCTCCTCATGCCACTAAGAGTTAAATAGAACTTCTCTTAACTTCCCAACAACTCAATCCTCTGTCAGGCAAGCTTCTCTGAGCACCCTGGGGATGGCCAGAGGGACTCGTTAACCAAAACACTTTGTGTCTAGAGTCTCTCCTTGTTAACGGTGTCAGACGGATGATCAATAAGCCAGCCTGTTCCGAGATGCCAGCCTGAATATTCCCAGGAAAGAGCAATTGGATTATTACTGTAACTAATGAATCCTGCGACGAGAAGTCTACTGCCACAGACTGAGCTTAGGCACAGGGGACTGGCCATCCTCTCTCATCACGGAAAAAGAGTTTTGTGGGGGCTTTTTCTGACTCTGGCCTGCAGCTGTTCCTCCCAGACTATACATTTTCTTTGTCTTCAGGGACCTAATTACAGCGCCTGGACGGTTCTTCCAACCCAGCCACCTGCTGCCTCTGACGCCGTTCAGTGGGAGGTGTCTGGACACTGCAAACCAGTGTATTTCACATCCGATATGGACTATGAACCTGAAGGATTCTGCGACGGGAATCCTTGCTCCAGGTACACACGGGCCATCCATATGTTTCTAAGATTATCTATACTTATTCACTCATGACGTATGTTATCGTAATGGCTTCCCTTTTGTCCTCCCTGTACCAGGCATCATCCGTGGTGCTATCACCCTATCTCTGACCTCATCCTCACAGCCCCCCCTTGCAATAGGCTGGTCTGTTTTCATTTTTCAGGTGAGCAGGGTGAGGCTCAGAGAAATCACCTGTTTCAGGTAATACAGGAGCCGGTGCTGGAACTGGGTTAAACCCACACTTCTCTGACAACAAGCTTGTGCTTTTTGCCCTGTTGGGATGGTGTTGACTCCTTTCATTCAGTCATTCATTCATCCCTCCATATACCGACCAGACTGACCATATACTGACTCCATATACAGACCTATAAAGACTGAGTACAGGGAATTCAGAGACACAATCCTATTTGAGAAGATCTACAAATGGAAATTATTGTGGCTTCTGGTTGGAAACTTGGATTCCTCTGAGGCCCTACACCTGCCAGACAGAAACAGCATCAAAGCTGTTGTTCTTGTTCCTGTTGTCACTCCAGCGTGCACAACTCTTTTGCGACCCCATGGACTGTAGCCCACCAGGCTCCTCTGTCCATGGCATTGTCCAGGCAAGACTACTGGAGTGGGTTGCCATTTCCTTCTCCAGGGGATCTTCCCGACCCAGGGATCAAACCCTCGTCTCCTGCATTGGCAGGCGGGTTCTTTATCACTAGTCCACCAGGGAAGCCCTCGAAGCAAAGTATTTGAAAGCAAATGAGCAGTATCGCCGTCCACAGGCACCCTCGTCCAGCACCCCAGCCCCCTTACCATCTCCGGGTTTGCCTGGGTTGGTGGGCTCAGGGGTACTCAGAGGCCTGAGGGGAATGATGATTTCATCCGCATTAACCCCTTCCTCTGCGTGCTTCTCAGAAACGTGGGAGAGGAGTTCCGACTGACTTGGTGAGAAAAGGTTACAACATTTACACATGAAGATGGCTGGGTTTTCTGTAAGGAAAAGAAACAAAAACAAAAGCAAAATATGTCATTTCATCTTCACAAAAAACATTGGTTGCATCCAACTGCCAAAGAAAAAATACTGAAGGCTGCTCATCTGAGCGATGGCCAGCCTCCCACAGGCTGCGTCTGGCCAGGCAGCTCACTTCTTGCTTTATGTGGCCCCGGCTGCCAGAAAATTCTTTCTTCAGAATTTCACGAGGCAGTGGGCTGACACGGAGCTGCCACAGTGAGGGTGGTGCCCAGGAGGCACCCGGGTCCCAGAAACCAAGTCCCTCTCTTGCCTTCAAAGAAAGGGCTTCTCCACCAATAAGCAGGCAGGGTAATGACCTATGAGAATTCTTTACCAAATAACACACAAAATGGAAATTTAACAAAGCAGAACATTGCTTCATCAATGAAAGTCTCTCATGAATACCACCAATCGATATTTTATTTTTTCCAAGAAATGCTTCATTCCTAAGGAACCCAAAATGCTTCCAAAACAAGAAGAGATGACAGTGATAGATGTCTTTCCTCATAAGAGGCCATGTCATTTTCACTGAGTGTCTTGCTGACCCCACAATGACCCCTACGATTTAGGCAAAGGGGGGGCTGTCATCCCTATTCCACAGCCAAGGACACTGAGGCTGTGAGAAGAAGCAACCTGCCCAGGTCAAAGCCTGGACTCTGCCGCCTGCTGACATGAACTCTGTTTGGCTGCAGACCGTGAGCTGAGCTGCCTCCAAGTTAAAGCTAAAACGCTTTTCCCTGTAGTCAACCGAGTCTGAAATGAAAATCACTCCAGAGAGGAACATAATCCCCAAACCACATACCAAGTACGTTCCTGGTCATTTCAGCGTCTGTGGAGCAGCAGCCACGGGGTGGCCCCCACGTCAGGCGTCCGGAACTCAGAGATGAACTGGGCGTGGGGTCCTCCACAGACGAGCCACCAGCCCACTGGGGAGACAGACCCGCCCAGAACAACAGCATCGTAGAGTTTTCACTGCAACTATTACCCAAGTAGCCTGGACTTACTCTTGATTCCTGCTATGCTTTCAGGAGAAAAGGGAATTCTGAGACAGGTAACAGAGCAGCACTTTGGGGGACCACAGGGCTCCTGTGAGGGTCCCTTAGCCCCCAGGCACGCCAAGCACTGTCTGGAGACCACACAGATAAGACTACTTGTGTGTCTGCACGTGACCAAGCGATGGCACCGCCTGTAACTAACCTACTGCCCAGGGTCCCCCACAGCCCGAAGGCCTGGGTGGCCCGGGATGCCTCCTGGCCATGGCCATCTGTGTCATTTGGCACACTTCCCAAATGCCCACCGTGGGTCCAGTGCTGGGTCTGGAGTCCCCAGGGTGCTGGCAGAGACAAGCATACCCAACCCAGGACGACTGTCACAGAGGAGAGGCTGCAGCATGGAATGGAGACAGAGGCGGGGAGGCAGCCCACACCTGCGCCGAGGCCAGGGAAGCCGCAGCGTCGGGAGGCCAGCCTGGCACCCCCCCTGCAGGACCCAGGCCCTGAATGCTGACGGAGACACGCCTGCCACCAACCAAGGGGCCAAGAGCCCCGAAGACGCTCGCTCATGACTTCTGAGCAGTGGTCCTTCTTCTTGAGATCTGGCTTTATAATCGTCCAAAATGTAAACAAGGACTCTGCACAGAGATGCTCAACACGGAGGTCATTCAGGATGACAAGTCCCAGAAACCACCTGCATGCTCCACAGCAGGCACGCCAGGACACGTCCCCCAGAGCAGTCCCACAAGCCGCTGAGAACCAAAGGGGGAAGAACCCTGGACGATGCATAAAATGCTCAGGATGAACGTTCACTTCTACAGAGTGGGACGCACCACAGCTCGACAGGTGCGTGACTTTGTTCCTAAGGGAGAGACAGATTTACGGGTGATGGACAGAAGAACAGATGGCCAGGCAGAAAGGATCCTGCCCGCCGGACTCTTTTCTTATAGTCACCTCTGGATTTCCTACAATGAGTCTATGCGTGCATTCCCAGTCATGTCCAGCTGTTTGCGGTCCCCATGGACTACAGCCCACCAGGCTCCTCTGTCCGTGGGATTCTCCAGGCAACAATACTGGAGTGGGTTGCCATCTCCTCCTCCAGGGGATCTTCCCGACCCAGGGACAGAATCGAAGTCTCTTGAATCTCCTGTTTACATGAGTTTAAAAATCAGGAAGGTTGAGAAGCGAGGTGACAGGTATACACAGCATTCAGGTTGTGGCAAGTGATGAGCACTGAATGGCTCAGGCAGGGCAGCCTCCTGTCCAAGGCTGCCTCCTCCAGCCTGCCCGGGGTAGCTGTTCAAGGAACGTCTGAGCCTTCTCAGACTGCTGCAAACAGCAGACACGCTGGGCAGAGGGACGGCAGAGATCCTGGGCTAAAGTGCTAGGAAGGCTTCCCGGAGGAGGCACTGAAAGGATCTCGAAAGCGGACCTGGGAAGGGCCCTTGGGCGCCCAAGGGCACCAGACTGGCTCCAGGACCCGCCCACAACATGACCTCGCGTGCTCCCTGAGCTCTCAGCTACAGTTGCAGGCCTGGGGCTCAGAGAGGCTGGCCTCAGGGGGCACCCGGCTTGACCTAGAAAAGGCGATGGCACCCCACTCCAGCACTCTTGCCTGAAAAATCCATGGATGGAGGAGCCTGGTAGGCTGCAGTCCATGGGGTCGCAAAGAGTCGGACACGACTGAGGGACTCCACTTTCACTTTTCACTTTCATGCATTGGAGAAGGAAATGGCAACCCACTCCAGTGTTCTTGCCTAGAGAATCCCAGGGACAGCGGAGCCTGGTGGGCTGCCGTCTATGAGGTCATACCGAGTTGGACATGACTGAAGCGACTTAGCAGCCGCAGCAGCAGCAGCCCCAAGCTCTACAATGTACCACATGGCCTCCCGGGGTCAGCACTGATGGGAACACGGCTATACAACAGCCAGCGGGACCACACGGCCTCCCGGGTGAGCACTGATGGGAGCACTCGGCCTCCCGGGTCAGCACTGATGGGAGCACGGCTACACAACAGCCGGCCGGACCACACGGCCTCCCGGGTCAGCACTGATGGGACCACACGGCCTCCCGGGTGAGCACTGATGGGACCACTCGGCCTCCCAGGTCAGCACTGATGGGAGTACACGGCCTCCCGGGTCAGCACTGATGGGAGCACTCGGCCTCCCGGGTCAGCACTGATGGGAGCACTCGGTCTCCCGGGTCAGCACTGATGGGAGCACGGCTACACAACAGCCGGCCGGACCACACGGCCCCCAGAGCCGTGCAGGTGGATGAGCTCGTCTCTGCCGTCACGAGTGCCGCCCCATCCTCAGTGTCCGCGCTGGAATGGCATCCGTAACAGAGGCCCCAGGCCTCTGACTCGGAAGGAGGCCGTGCGCCCTGCAGGGACATGCTCGAACCACAGCACAGACAACAAGACGCGGAAACACGGGGAACGGGCACGTCGGGCTGCAGCCCCCAGACATGAAGAACTGTTCATCTACCCAAATAACAACAAAGCTGCTCTTCTCATTTTTTCATAGTAGACGCATAGAGGGAAAAAAAAAAAGATCTTATATCCTGAAATACAAGCATAATTATGTTGTCATCTAGTTCTGATGAAGATGCTATAATTTGGCTGCATTTTTAGGTTCAATTACTGTGCACTCATCCTTATCAAAAGGACTCGGGAGGGGAAATGATGTGTTCAGCACAAGGCAAGTCACAGAAGTCTGGAGCTTGAGCACTCAATTTCTGTGATTTTTTTTTGCCAGTTTGTAACCAGCTACTCTGTACTGTTAAAATGGAAAATCTTAAAATAACCACGTCAAAAAGTCCTCGCTTCTGAACCCTGATTTGCAAACACTCCCAGCCAGGAAAAGCCGGGTCCTGCCTGTGATCTCTGACCCCTACCTGCTCACCCTGCCTGGGGGACCAGAGATAAGTAAGTGAGGGCCTCTGTCCACTCCTCCCAGAGGAAGGCCATGACCTAGATGGGCCTGCAGTCCGGGGAGGGTGGTTGGGACCCTGGGGAGCGCCCCTGGGCGCTGATGGGTCACAGGTGTGGGCTGGCCGGTCCCCCCGCCCCCGCCTTTGCAATCAGGCAGCCCCTTTGGAATCAGGCGGCTGGAGCTGGCTTGCTCCTGAGGAACCCCTCCCCACATCTCGGGCCCCCGAGGAAACCGGCAAAGGAGGTTAGTCCAGCCTTGAGCTGAAGTTTCGGGCTCTGGCCAGCTCCCAGCACATCCAGCCCAGCCCACGGTCAAGGAGAATTTTGCTGTTGTCCTATGTAAGGGCATCTCCTGTAGGGATGGGAAGAGCAGAGCAGGATGCAGGTGTTCCAGGTCTCCCGGCCCTCAGCACCCCCGTTTAAAATCACTGTTATTAATTATTACAGGAGTCACAGGGTGAAGCTGTCGAACAGTCGGATAACACAGAAGCATGTGGGGTAGAGACAACAGCTGACCATCCCCTGGGAAGGAGAGCATCCCGGAGCACAGAGCTTTTGCTGTGAGTCTGGGAGAGAAAGAGGCAGGGGCACCCCACTTACACGCCCCCAAAGTCCCCCCAGGGCTCCCAGCACCCTGAGGCCTCTTCCCTCCCTCCACCCCCCAGTGCTGGGCTCCCCACAGAGGAGTTAGAGGGGACATCGCGTGTCACAGACAGGGACCCCGAGCATAAATTCAAAGGATGTTGTCTAACAGAAGCGGCGTTAGCAGCAGCCCCGTGTCTGAGAGGTCTCTGCATCCTGCAGGGCTGGAGTGAGGCGACTCCCGGGGGGCAGCAGGGCTCAGTCCAGGCCCCTGCCCACCTCCGGGAGGAGATGGGGATCAGCCCCAGGACCCCCCACACCACCCCCCACACCACCTGCCACCGGAGCCCCACCAGACCCAACATCAGCCATCCTCCTCTCAGCCTGGCTGCCACTAGGAACACAGTAGGCGCTCGATAAATGTCAGGTGAGCTGATGACTACAAATAGCCCAAATACTTATTGATGACCATAAGAAGACAAAATGCTCATTACCAGACTATGAGATTTCTCTCTTTAAAAGCTATAGTGTAAAAACAAAGCTCTCTTCCTTCCTCTCCTCGATTAGTATGCCATCCTCTGCTTTTTAACCGTCTTTTACTTGGATTGATCAACTTTAAATAGAGTTCAACAGACTAAGCTAAGATCCTATTAAACTGCCAACCTCATGAAAAAAGTTGGATGGCAGATTCCTTTGGAGTTAGGTTTTGTCTTCCTGTTGTTCACTTGCCCTTAAGTTATTAAACTCTTCCAGGCTGGCAGCATCCCAACAGGAGTGGAAACCCTTTAGTAACACGCAGCCAGACTGCGGTCACACCCAAGGCAGGGAGTAAACCCTCACACCGTGCAGCTTACTGCAATCGAAAATACTTTTTCCCTTTATCTTCAGGAAAGGGGGCCCGGGCTTGATCAAAATACTTTCCTTCCATTTAGTCTGTTTTGCACAACTTTTAACGAGCTGTGGATATGCTTAATATAACATCATCATCACCATCGCACTTTCTGAGAACTCGCTGTAACCAAAATAAAGGAATTCAAAGAGGAAGCAGGAGAAGAGTCGGAAGTTTAAATCAATCACACCCCCACCATGAGCTGGCAGCACGCAAGGCTCAGGCCAGGCGTGTCTAATCTGCACAACACTCCCGTGAAATGGGTTTCATTATCCTATTTCCTCAAATCTAAGACAGCATCTATCCTCAGATGCATGGATACTTTACAATACGACTAAAAGAAGATTAAAATGCTACCAAATAAATTAAGGCATGCCGGAGTCTTATCACATCAACTGTAAGACACCTCCAGATAGTTACAGATGTTAAAATGTGAGTCTTTCAATAGTGAAATGCAGAGACATTCCCAGGTTCTGATGGAGACGCAGCATGGGCTAAGGGCCTGGCAGGCTGGACTCCCAACAACCCCTGCTCTTCCCCTGGAAGGCCCCGTATTCCTACTTGGCACCCCCAACACACACACTTGCCTGGGGGCCCTGCCTCTGGGCTCACCTCCACAGCAGCACTTCAAACTCTGCTTTCAAGGGAAGCGGCAAACCTTCCCTGAGGGCCACACTCCCTGTCACCTCTCACCCTGACGAGCAGGGTGGCTGCCAGCCCACAAGGCACCTCTGTGAGAAAGGAAAAAGGGTGCCATTTCCTAAAGACATTAGCTCCCCCTGTCAGAAAGTGGTCATAACATATTGATTTTGTGAGAACAAGATACTTTACTACCACTTGCAGAAAACTGTCATAGTGAATACACGAATCCACGGCGTGAGATGATGCCCTTAGACAGGCTGCTCTTGTGCAGTGTGCAACCTGCACAGCTGTACACGGCGGCCCTAACGAGCTGGCCACAAAGGTATTACTCTCCCATGTTACAGATGAAGCAGCTGTAACCTGCCCCGGCAGATCAAGTTCAGGCCTATATGTTTTCAAAACTACTCGGTCCACGTATAAGGAACTTAAAAAAATCAGGTAGAAACACAGGTCGGGGCCAGTGGGACCCTGTGAAGGACACAAGAAGCCTTGGGCTCCACCCTATATCCAGCTTCGTGGCTACAGAGACATTTATAACAATTAATCACAACTAAGAAGAGCTACACCAAAAAGGGAACTTAACTCTCTGTGTGTTTATTTTGTGCAATTTACAACAGCAACTCCCTTCAAGAAGCAGTAAGCTGGGAAATGAGAATGCCAGATGCAGGGCCACCAACCCACCAGAACACACATTTAATAAACATGCCTCCACACAGCTTGGCAGCAGGTCTGAAGCAGGGAACAGAGAACCACCACATACAGCGGACCAGCTTTCCTTGGCAAAAAAAAGGTTACCAGCACACAGAGTAAACCCAGGCCTTCAGGCCAGAGTGCACATCATACACGCGCCAGCAGCACCCTCTGGTGACCAGTCTGAGCACTACACCCCCCATTCCTGGGATGAAGCCACTCCCAAGACGAGGCAGACAGACCCTCACGAAAATACAGCGAACATTCCCTGAGTCCTAACTCCACCAGATGCCATCCTTGGTCCACCACTCACTTCATTTTCACATTAACCCAGTGAGGGAGGGGCGGCTCTCCCCACTCCGAGGGGACTCCAAGGTCACCAACAGCAGTGAGCACACAGTGGGCTGAGAAGCCCAGATCTGGCCGTGAACCCGCCCCACAGCCCTGCACCCCGGCACGCGGACCCGGCCTCCTGGGCCTCCATGCCCACACCTGCTGGGCGTCTGCTGGAGCGGCAGGGCACTCCCAGCACGCTGACCGACCCCTCCAAGGCACCGCCGCAAATGAAACAGCAGGAAGGGCACCCACCCGAGTCAGGACCTGGGTCCCCCGCGCCCCGCCTCCACGGTGGCAGGGGAGTCTGCCTAAGTCTGTGAGCCTCTCGAGGCCCCAGTGAGAAGTGGCCTTCGAATGGCTTAGAACGGAACCTGCTCTCCGAGCCTCACCCAGAGACTAATTTACAGACAGATGGACAGAGCTGCCTGGATGGAACTCAGGGTGTGCCAGCAGCCCCAGCCAGCGCCCGCTGCTCCCACGCCCGGAGGAGCCCAAAAGGCACCTGCCCTCCCGCCTGCCACCTCCACCCCCAAGATGCCCGCCCCCCAGCTCTGAGACTCAGTGGGCAGAAGTTCCAATAAATGCATGCCCTCATTTGTGGTATTATTATCATGCAGCTCATGAAATGCTGATGAGCACGCCAACTTCCATAGCCCCACAAAGTTAACATTTCTATTAGATGCAAAGGAGAAAGCCCCTGGGTGTTCCTTTGTTGAAACTGGATTAACGAAATAAAATGAGAAATGCTCAGTATCAGCTATAATTAAGCCTGGGCCAAACAGTGGCATTATAATTTTATGCATACGCATTTCTTCCACGTTGAAACTTGGCATAATTTTTTTTAAGTTATTTTTAAGCACTCTCAAAGTGAGAGCCCTGGGCAATAGAGTCTACTCACATTTACCATAATCACAACTGAAGAGCAGCCCTGGGGCCCTTTCTGTGGGAAAGCACCACAAATAATTTGATGTAAACAGGAACCGCATCCCCATCACCCAATTCTCTAAGTGGCAGCGCTGTGCCCGCCTCAGCAGATGTGGGGGAGGCTCCAAGGAGGTGGGAGCCCCCACGGGGACCCCTGACATCACCACTTCCCTTATGCAAGTCACTGAGGTGGCCCCGGAACTCCCAGGCTGACCACCACATCTCCGGGGTCATTTCCATGGGATAAACAAGATGTGCAAAGTGCTCTCCTGTTTTAGCGTTTCTGTGGGTTCCGCAATGCCCATGGCCGCCGCCACCAGGCCTCTGAGTTTCTGGTCCGGGAGTTTTGTTGTTTTAGTTTATTTGGGTTCCTTTGTGTGTGTGGTGGGAGGGGCACCGTCAGTCTTAACTTGGGAAGGTGATGGGCCGCCTGGCGCCGGCTTCAGCACTGGACCTCAGGATGGAGGCTTCGGGCTCAGACCCCACTGTGGCTACTTCTGCGTGGCTAGAGGGGCCTCTCCCTTGACGAACCCACACGTCCGTGGCTGGAAACCCACGGAGACCACTGCAGCCGCCCTGCTGACCTCATGAGGATGGTGGGGGGCAGGGGTCAATCGCACAGAGGGAATACCGGGCAAAGGGCTACTCCACGTGGCACAGGTGCCCAGAACTGGGATGGGCAGGGGAGACGGGCTTGCACACACAGCCCACCCGGTAGGTGGACGTGGCCCAGCACACACACCGTTCCCCAACGTGCAGATGGCCAGCGTGGGCTCCTGCCCACGGACACTGCCTCTCGTGCAGAAACACACACACGTGCGGCTCTGCGAGGGCTGCCACTTACACCACCAGGGCTCAAGAGGCCCAACGCCCCCGGCCAGGCCAGCGCCATCCACAGAAATAGGACCACTGGTGTGATTTCAAATTTTTCAAGCAGCCGCATTAAAATGAAACAAGGAAAATTAATTCTAATACTATGCTTTGTTACCCCAGTATATCCAAATAGTATTCTTTCCCTTGTAATCCATGAGATTAGAAACGGATGAGAGAGTTCAACATTCTTTTTTTATTGCGGTTGCTGTACTAAATATTCACAATCTGGTGTGTATTTTCCACTTACAAGCATGTGACAGTCTGGACTAGAACACAAATCTAGTCTCACGTTCTCTCCAGGACACCGGCAGCTTTTTCGCTGCAGATTAGAGAAATGTGGTTTGCAGCGCCCACTCCCTGGCAGCCAGTGGGACGGGAGAGGGCCTCCAGCACCCCAAAATCTTTGGGGACCCACAGACTTAGGAAAATGGAGACAAGGAATTAGGAAGCTTAGACCATGTCGACCAGAACTCCTGTCCACGCTGTTAAGAAACAGGCAGTTACGGACGTGGCAGGGGAAGGAGAGGCAGGATGAACTGAGTAAGGAGCACTGACACAAAGACCCCAGCAGGAGTGGAACCACCGGCGGGTGGGAGCTGCTGCAGGGCACAGGAGCTGGACCGGTGCTCTGGGGCGGCCTGGAGCGGCAGCATGGGCAGGTACACTTACGCCCGAGTCCTGCTGCTGCACAGCAGAAACCAGCAACATTGTAAAGCAACCAGCCTCCAGTGAAAAAAAAACAAAGAGGCTGAGGACGGGGACCTTTTCATTTATTATCATCTAGAAGCTGGCTGTCTGCTCTGAGCTCCTGAGGTCATAATCAAAGGAGATAAAATTACAGCCCGACAGGAACTGTGGGAAACACACAAATTCAATGGCAAATTTGAAATACCTGCTCTACTTATCATGAAAGCCTGTGATTGATCTCAGTTAAAAAGCATTTTGAACTCAACAATTAATTCCAGAAGAAAGAACTGCCCTCTAATACTCAGATGTGTCTAAAGTCTGTTCAAATTCCAGAGCAGACCTTTAAATTTAAGCAAGAACCACAAGGAAATGAATTTTCCAAACCCCACCAGCCACCCAGCTCCAGGCCACCAGAATCATCTGGTCCCTCCTTCCTGGTAACTAACACAGGAAGTAAGCATCAGGTGTACTCTCCACATCCCTGGGTTATTCAGTTTTATACTGGGGAAAAAGAAATTTTCAACTTAGTCACACAATTCAACATTTAATGAATGCCTAAGATGTACCGCATACTATGTATGCTAAGCACATTTTCAAATGAGTAAGATACAAACTCCAGAAACATAAGTAAATAATTCTATTTTGTTCATGAAAACAATTTAAAGTGACTGTGGTTTTGTTTGTGGCCCAAATTCATAGACTCCTGCTTTAGAAGAGGTAGAGTCCAGTCTTCCCGCCAGTGCCCTACACTCCCCTTATTAGTTGAGCAGCTACCTCACTGTCTCCTGTCCCATCACTTCACGGCAAAAAGATGGAGACACAATGGAAACAGTGACAGGCTTTATTTTCTTGGGCTCCAAAATCACTGCATGTGGTGGCTGCAGCCATGAAATTAAAAGACACTTGCTCCTCAGAAGAAAAGCAATGACCAAAAAGCATATTTAAAAGCAGAGACATTACTTTGCCAACAAAGGTCCATCTAGTCAAAGCCATGGTTTTTCCAGTAGTCATGTACGATTGTGAGAGCTGGACAATAAAGAAAGCTGAGCACCAAAGAACTGATGCCTTCAAACTGTGGTGCTGGAGAAGACTCTTGAGAGTCCCTTGGACAGCAAGAAGATCCAACCAGTCTATCCTAAAGGAAATCAACCCTGAATATTCATTGGAAGGACTGATGCCAAAGCTGAAGCTCCAATATTGTGGCCACCTGATGGGAAGAACTGACTCATTGGAAAAGACCCTGATGCTGGGAAAGACTGAGGGCAGGAGGAGAAGGGGACGATAGAGGATGAGATGGTTGGATGGCATCACTGACTCAATGGACATGAGTTCGAGTAAACTCCAGGAGTTGGTGAAGGATCGGGAAGCCTGGCGTGCTGCAGTCCATGGGGTCACAAAGAGTCGGACACGACTGAGTGACTGAACAACTACAACCACTCTGTATACAAGGCAGGGAACTTTAGAAGGTCAGGCAGCCCATCCTTCTCCCTGATCCGGCTCCAGCTAGTGCAGCCTCGGGGTGACCCTGGCAAGACCAGTCCCTCCCTCTGCATCTGATCAGGCTACCCAGTGGCCCCTGGGTCTCCTCCCCTGTAGGCCCAGCACCCCAGTCCCTCAGTCGTGCCTGACATCCGCATTGGCATCTGCCACCTGGGTAGACAAAGGTGTCTCCTGAGCTCCTGCAGCAGGGCCTTTCCCACACATGACCCCTAGGCGGCGACAGAGGGCAAAGGAGAACTTGGGCTGTGAGCTAGTTCTGAGCTGCCTGAAATTCTGAAGATGATCACACTAAGTGAGGTAAGTCAGACAGAAAAAGACAAATATCATATGATAGCGATGCGGGGGGGGCGGGGGGGGGGAAATACACATGAACTCATTTACAAAACAGACTTACAGACTAGAGAACCGCCTTATGGTTACTAAAGGGAAAGGTCAGGGAAAAGGGAATACATTGGGAGTTTGGGATTGACATGTACACACCACTATGTTTAAAACAGATAACCAAACAAGGACCTACTGTATAGCACAGGGAACTCTGCTCAGTATTCTGTAATAACCTAAGTGGAAAAAGAATTTAAAAGAGAATAGATACATGTCCAACTAAATCACTTTGCTGTATACCTAAAACTAACACAACATTGTAAATCAACTATAGTCCAATATAAAAAAATTTTTCAATCATAAAAAAATTCTGCAAAGTGGAGAGGGCTGCTTTCTGATCACCAAACTTTAAAAAAAAAAAAAAAAAAATCCAGAACCTAGGTTTAGCTTTAACCTCAGTTTCTCAGAGAGACTTTTCTGAAACCCCCTTCAATACAAATTAGGTCTCCATTACTTTCTCTTGCCCACTCCCTCACCACCCTCCACTTTGAAGCAATTTCCCCAATTTGTAATCATGTATTTGGTGGTGTGTTTGTTTAACCTCTGTCTCCTCTAAAAGATTATAAACTCCAAAACCATCAATATCACTTAATTCAAAATCAGTTAAAAGCTTAAAGAGAAAAAAAAAAGCCTAAAGAGATCAATGAGGCTAACAAACATATTTATTTGTAAACAGAAATGCTGCATTTCCTTTGTCAGAAGGACTAGAACATTTCCAGAATGTTCACCTTAGAACCCCTGAGAAGATCGTTAACCAAGGCTCAGCTCCTGCTTCCTAGAGAAACATCCAAGATCCAGGGCTGGGGGAGAAGGGGCGGCTCAGAGTGGGCCAGCCACCAGCCAACCCAGACCCCCAAACGCGCAACTTCGCTGGTCCTCTGACTCCTGCCCAGTGACGGGAAGTGTGGCCATGTGACCCTCCTAGAAATGATGGACCCTGGCCGTGTGTGCGAGCCTGACTCCTGCCCAGTGAGGGGAAGTGTGGCCGTGTGGCCCTCCTGGAAATGATGGGCCCTAGCCATGTGTGTGAGCCTGACTCCTGCCCAGTGAGGGGAAGTGTGGCCGTGTGGCCCTCCTGGAAATTATGGACCCTGGCCGTGTGTACGGAGCCTGTGAAGTTTCATGTCCCCGCGCTGGTTCGGTTCATCACTGCTCTTTCCCCTAAAAACAAACACAGACGAAGACTGGCTGGTCTCTACGTTAAAGCCCGATCAGCCCAGTTCCAAGGGGCTTTCCTCTGCCTCACGTCTCTAAACCTGCCCCAACCTCCATTCCCACGGCCGCCGCTGCACCACGACAGTGCCTGACACCGGGTCTCGCTCCTGCCTGCATTTCTGCCCCTCCGAAGAACGCCCTCCTGTTTATTCTTTATAAGCTCAAAAATGACTAGAAAACTACAGTAATTCAGACAGTGCGATGCGGATGGAGGATGGAGGATCAATGGAATAGACCTAAGAACTCAGAAATGGACCCACATATTTTTTCAACAAAAGGACCAAGGTTGACTAAGTGGCTGGGCTAGGGGGAGCTGCTCCCCACCCCTCAAACCCTCAATTCTTGGGGCTTAGTTCCATCATGACGTCTGGCACCATCTCCCAAAGGATCCGTCTTCCACTGCTGGGACTGCATGAGACTCTCAAGAGGAGTCGGTGAGTCACATCTGACTCTGCATTCTCGCTTCCCAGCACAAAGTTTCACACAAATATCTGGGTGAACCAGGGAAGCTGCTTAGAAGAAAGAAGGGAGAGAAGGAGAGAGGGAGGGAGGGTGGACCCTACAGGGCAAGGCAGTGGTGGCCCCTGAAGAAGAGTCCTGCTGGCAGAGATGGGAAGAAAACATTCAACAGAAGAAGGAAGCCAGCCAGGGCCCTACAGGGAGTCCTGGGGCTGACTTACCAAGGCTTCCAAGTTGCCAGGACATCCAAGACCCCCATTTTCCAGAATGCTACTCCCAAAACCCCCTGCTCCTTGGCTCCAGGTGCCATAACTGATCTGGTCCCCTCAACCCCCTACACCCCAACAAGACCAGCAGCTGCCTCTGAAGCTGGTGCCCACCGTTCCATCCTGCCTTGGTCCTGACCCAGCGGGGGCACAAAGGTGCCGGATTCCAGAGTTAAGCAATTTGCAGCTCCATTTGTTACATGATTTAGAAGCAGAAAAGTCTGTAACCCCATTTTTTTTTTCTATTAATATGCCAAGCATGATCTGCTTGTGAAAGTCACTCAGTCGTGTCCAACTCTTTGTGACCCAGTCCACGGAATTCTCCAGATCAGGATACTGGAGTGGGTAGCCTTTCCCTTCTCCAGGGGATCTTCCCATCCCAGGGATCAAACCCAGGTCTCGCGCACTACAGGCGGATTCTTTACCAGCTGAGCCACAATGGAAGCCCAAGAATACTGGAGTGAGTAGCCTATCCGTTCTCCAGCGGATCTTGCCAACCCAGGAATCAAACAGGGGTCTCCTGCATTGCAGGTGGATTCTTTACCAACTGAGCTATCGGGGAAGCTGCTATAATCTGCTTATAAGCTGTGCTCCCAGCAGAGGCCCAGGTCGGAGCTCTGGTCAGGGAACTAGATCTCACATGCCACAACTAAGAGCCCACGTGCCACAGGGAAGGTCGAAAATCGTGCATGCCACAACTAAGACCCAACACAGTCAAACAAAGGAAAATAAATTTTTTTAAGGTGACTCCACTTAAAAAAAAAAAGACTGTAACTTCAAACCTGTAGTAAGTTTTTAATATGACTATTTGCTTCACTCTCAGATTTTTTTTTATTAAAAAAAAAATCAGTCAACATCTGTCACACTTTTCCAACCACAAATGTTTTCAAGAAACAAGCAGGTGACAAAGCATTAGGCTGCAGGGCAGACAGACTGGGTCTGGGTGAAAGGAACAGGACCACCTGCCTCCAGGGCACCAGCCCAGGGCATCTCCTGCAGACATAACTCAGGTCCCAAGAGTTACAGGACTCCCCTCAGGTCAGAAATCTGGTGAGAGCAGATCCCAGGCCCCTCCAGGCCGTTCCTGCCCTTAAAGTTGACACCTGCCCTTGAGAAATTGCCAAGACAGTGAAAGTTTAACAGGATAAACAGTTGAGAACAAAAAGAAAACTTAACTCCAGGCTAAATCCCTTCTACATAATTAAATCGGCTCCTCTCGCTGGAGAGGTTTGCAGAAGCAGCCTGCATGAAACTGTCTATAAAAGGAAATGCAATTATGGGAGAGTCTTTTTAATATATCTAATTCCTGACTGCCCTTGCCTTAGGCAGACACTTAATTCTACTGAAGGATAGCTGTCTTTGACAAGTTGTTGGGTAAATTGTAAGGTAACACAGCAATCACTGTTCTACAAGGTAAATGAACCAAGGGAGCAGTGTGGTAGCAGGCAGATCTCCAGTTCAAGGCGGTGACCATCACCGCGGGCTCACCACCTAGAAGCTGCACCTTAGAGGCCAAACGCAACTCCACCTTATCACTTATTGTACTGACTCTCCTGCCGTAACCCAACAGCCAAGCAAAACAGGAGACTCTCTTCAGGAATTAGAGATGGCAAGTTAACAGCAATATATTCTAAAACATGATCTGTGTCACTTATAGCTGAAAATTCAAGGCAACTACAACAATGTCCAGGATTGTTTTTAGAAACTGTTAGGTAAACTCCAGAAGAGAAGTGGGCAGTGCATGCCATGTATCTATACTTGGGAGAAGGGAAGCACCAAAGACAGTTCAGTAGGGAAGATCAAGTCTGACTCCACATCTGATCTGTTTCTTCTACTTTAACCTTTGTATTCTATTGTTTTTGCTACCAGTCAAGAAACCCTTGCCTACAGCCTGAAATATACAGAACGGCCCCTTCTCAAGGCTCTGACCTTTAAAGTACAATACTTTTCCATTCATACAGATAAAAACTTGCAGAACAGAGAATAATGTTTCTCTTGGAGGTTTATAGGAACATTGTAACCAGACCTAGGAGCACAGGTACAAGAACTAAGGATTCAGACACCAAGAAGTTTGTACCAACCAACCACTCCCCCTCTCCCCTTTTATTATAAAAGAAGCCTGAATTCGAACTCAGGTACAACTGTGCTTTGGGACACTGGTCCATCATCTTCTCCAGCTGCTGGCTTTCCAAATAAACTCACTGTTCCTTGCCCCAGCGATTCATCTCTCGATTTATTGACCCATCGTGTAGCAAGCAGTATGGGTTTTGGATTCGGTAACATCATTATTGTCAGAAAGCATGCCAGGCATAGTTCACAGTTCCTGGGGATCTGGGTCTGCTCCATCATCACATACAGACACACACACACACACACACACACACACACACTTTACTGTACTGGCCCTCCTTGTCGGAATCTGACACAATGGTATGAGGGCAGAACCAAGGGTCCAAGGGCTCTTTACTCATCCCTGCCTGGCATATAGAGATGCTTCAACTGAAGAATCCATGAAACGTGCCCCTGGTGTCTGGGCACCAAATACCATACATAAGCTCAAATGCCTTCTGCAACCCTCAGTATGGGAGACACTCAGTATAACTGCTTCAACATGGTTATAGACTCAGAAGTTGATGCTGGAGGGGCCATTGTTGATGGTATGCCCTATGACACTCAGTGTTAATTGCTTAGTCATGTCCAACTATTAGGGACCCCACAAACTGTAGCCCACCAGGCTCCTCCATCCATGGGATTTTCCAGGCAAGAATACTGGAGTGGGTTGCCATTCCCTTCTCCAGGGGATCTTCCCAACTCAGGGATCGAACCCAGGTCTCCCGCACTGTAGGCAGATTCTTTCCAGTCCGAGTCACCTTATGACACCAAACTTATATCAATTATTCCTTAAGTCACTGGGCTCTGCCAGGGAACCAGGCTGGAAGGGGCAGGAGGTGATCAGTGCAGCCAGACATTCACTCTTCCCTTCGATAAAGGTACCCTACAGCACCCACTGGAGGCCAGGCACTTGAGCTTCCAGGAGCCAGAAGTACAAGTGCCTTCGGGCAGGCACCCCGAAGTCTGGATTTCATCCCAAGCTGGAGGAAGTTGATTTTTAAAGCCTCAGTTCTGCCATTTCCAAACTGTATGAAGTTGACCTCTCTGAACTTTTGTTCCTCGTCAGTAAACGACATACAAATCAGAACTGTTGGTAGAAACAGAGAGGCAGGAAGCGCGAGGTCAGTGCCCCAGTGCAGACGCTTCTTGTTGATCACACAGGAAGGAGCCCCAAGCTCAGCGTCAAGGGGCTCGGGCCAGGTGTTCAGAAGATCCATCCTGCTCTTGTGTCCAGGGGCAGAAAGGCTGCTTCCCCCCCGCCCGGAAGCCAGAGACGGACGGCTGCCTGGAGGAGCTGGCATTTCAGCTTAACTTTAACGGGTGAGGACCAAGGGGCCCGCAGGGCTAGGCGGCAGGTAGAGGATAAATTAGTTTATCACAGGATGTTACAGGGTTACCGGCAGCCAGAACGCTAATAATCTCTGGCGTTTATGGTTCCCTCTTCAGGACACAAGGAAACTTTCCTTCAGCAGCTCGGTGGAACCTTGTCCCTTCAACACATCCTGCCCAAGGAACGTGAGTCTGAAGAAGCTACCCAATTCACGGAGGAGGAAACTGAGGGCAGGCAAGAAGGAGGCAGAGCGGCCAAAGAGTCGGCGCCGCGGGGATTCGAACATCCCGCCCGCCGGCACGCCTGCGCTCGGTCGCTGGCGCGCGCCCCAGCCCCACCCGTTGCCCTGGAAACGGCTCCGCGCACGCGCGCGCGCACTGCCTTCCCTCGCTCGTTCTTCCGCTAGCATCTTCGTTACTTTTTTTCTCAATAAAAACCCGAGGCGGCGGGATACTGCCAGGGACCGAACGTGCTGTCGAAGGACGCCGCTACGTCCGCTCTCCGCCCGGGGCCGTGGATCCCTCCGCCGCCCAGCGGCCCGCGCGCTCCTTCCCGACTTCGAGCTCGCAACGGCTTCCCGCGCGCCGCGCTGCGCCCCACCCCCACCCCATCCCCACCCCAACCCCCAGCCCGGCTCACCTGCCGCCCGCGTCTCCATGGCAACGCCCCCGCCGCGGAGGGAAAAAAAAGGGTCGGGCTCTTCCGGGCCCCCTCCCGCGCCGACCGAGAAGGCGGGGCGCCCCACTGATTCTTCGCTTTTTATTTTTATTTTTTTAAGAAAAGAGCCGGCGCGGTTATGGCGAATCTGCGGCATCCAACATGGCGGATGGAGTCTTCGCCCTCCTCTTCCCGGGGCGCTGACGTCGGCGTCGCGGACGTCAGGCTCGGATGACCCTCCCCCCCAGCGGGGAGAGCGGCCAGGCTGGGCTGGGCCACTGCGCGTGCGCCGACTCCGTATCCCGGCTTAGCCATCCGGTTCCGTGGATTTGCCGGCTCCGCGTTTTGAGCCTCTCCCGGAAGGGGGCTCACGGGAGGCCGGGAGTGAGGATTGCAGAAGCGCGAGTCTACCCTGCTTTGTCCGGAGCCGGCGTCTGCCTGCCAGCCCCATCCTTGGACCGCACGGGGCTGGACGAAGAAGGAGAGTTTGAGCTTTCTTGTCCCAGTTCTCAGCGACTTGACTTTTCTTGGCTTTCATTTATTTACTAATTTGTCAGTCGGGGCGGTCACAGCCGGCCTCGCTCACTCTCTCTTTCCAAGGTTGCACTGTTTGCAGATGCTTTCCGCTAGGAATCAGTTCAGTTCACTTCAGTCGCTCAGTCGTGTCCGACTCTGCACTGCAGCGCGTCAGGCCTCCTGTCCATCACCAACTCCCGGAGTTTACGCAAACTCCTGTCCATCGAGTCGGTGATGCCATCCAAACCATCTCATCCTCTGTTGTCCCCTTCTCCTCCTGCCTTCAGTCGTTCCCAGCATTCTTTCCAGTGAGTCAGTTCTTCGCATCAGGTAGCCAAAGGATTGGAGCTTCAGCTTAGATTTAGTCTTATAGACAGAATTCAGCAGCTGGAACCCCCTCGACCGAGCGCCTGCCTCTCCGCGCTCCAGACTATCTTGCAGAAAGTGTCGGCTGGCTGTGAGCCCGCCACCCCATCACTTACCCCTCTCCGTGAATCTGGCTCGCAGCCTTCTTTCTGCAAGCCGCAGCATCTGCTTGAGTTGTAATGACCTCCTTTTCCTTTTCGGTCTACCACTTTCTTCAGATATCTGCTCAAATGACATACTGTAGCGGGCCCTGCCGGGCCACCCCATCCAAAGGAACCTTCCTAAGTCACTCTGTTTTCTCCATAGGATTTATTACTGTCTGACATTAATTTATCCTGATTTCGTCCTGGTCACCCCTTTGGCCACCAAAACTAGGAACAGCCTGACAGTGATTTATTAAATTAATGAGTTCCTGTTGCTTTTATTTTAAAGGTTTGCTTCTGTTTATAGCAAATAATGTAATTTATGGTAGTAATCGTGTAAAGTTTTCTTTTTAAATCCAACTTGTTTACATTTTCTAAAATTAGTCGACTTAAAATGGTTTTATGTGGTAACAGAGATAAGGTAAAATAAATGTGAAAGTGAACTTGAAGTGAGAAATTTGGGAAATACTGATTTGTTTTTTGGTTCTCCTGAAATGCTAATCTCTGCCTGTTGTAAGCCTTTTCCTGAAATAACCTCCCCTCTTTTGCGGCTCAGTTTAAGGAATTCTCTTTCAGCTCATGACTGTTCCCACACTCCTGCTCACACTTCGGGCCTGCACCATCCCAAGCCCACTGCATTTATCTGTTTGCACAGCCCCCTCCCAACACATCTAGACTATGAACTTCTTGGGCACAGAAGCCACACAGATTTTTTATCTTTGTTTCCAGCTCCTACTGCAGTGTTACTCAGTGAACACATTTGTTCTCATTGGCACTTGTTTTACAGTTAGTAAAACTCAAACAACTCTGGGAGATGGTGAGGGACAGTTCCCTGGCGTGCCACAGTCCATGGGGTTGCAAAGAATTGGCCGCGACATGGCGACTGAACAGCAGCACAGAGCATTGAGCTGGAGGACGATGCTTGGATTTATCGGGAACCTTGTCTTGCTCCTTAACCCTGTTCTTGGGAAATAGAGACTCAAGATTTTAAGACCCTAAATTTACCCAGTCCATTAAATATAACTTAAGAGGTATCCCTCCCCCCACCCCTTCCTTTTCACAACAATAGGAGGGCTAAATTGGACAAATAAGAATATCCTTCTTTTCAAGAAGAGATTTTGTGCAGAGAGGTTAGGTGGCTTTCTGAGCTCACACAGCAGGTCAGTGACATCCCAGGTGTAGACCTGGTCTCCATGCCCAATACTTGCCCCACATCGCTTGTGGGATATATCCACACTACCCACCCATCCCCAAAAGGGCCACTTCAAGGCAATCCTAGGGTTATTGCTACACACCCACCGCCTGCCACAGTGCTTCCCAAGTCTCAAGATAGATGACTGAGTGGAACTCATCACAGTCTTTGATTTGCAAATGAACTGCTCAAAAAGCTGCAAGGATGAGGGTTCCCTTTCAGACGGATAAATATTTGCAATAACCACTATTTTGCTGTGAATCGATTTCCTTCAGGAAATTAGAGTTGTTCTGAGTTGCTGACAGTATTGGTTTTGTGCTGGGTTGCCTTTCTAACAACAGCATTTAAATGTTATTGATTAACCGATGGGTTACTCCTGGATGTTGTGACCAAAATGAATTTTGGAAATGAAGCAATTTAAAATTTGTCTCAAAACCCAGTTGCCTCAGAATATTAATAAAGTCAAATTTTAAAAAAAATAGTGGATTGTAAATGATATTCCTGAATTAATGATTTGGACAGCTATGATTTTCTCTGTTATTCTCATGGTATTTTCCTTCTTCTCTGTTCAAAGAAGAATCACTAAGCCCCTATCATTACTGGCCACAGTCATACAGAAATGACCAAGAGACAGTCCCTTTCTACGGGACCAGATTTGCAAATGGAGAGATGAGTCCGCCCACAGCCCTGCTGAGTGATTGGCACGTATTCAGTCAGCAAGCATCTTTATACTCTCCATTTGCATACTGTCCCAGAATGCCTTCAATTAGTGAAGGCACATTAATAGAAGTAAATATAAATTGCTCTAAATTGTCTAAATAATAGCATCCTGCTTCAGCGACAGTTCCTAGAGGGCGTGAGCCTCCCAGCTTGCCCTCTGGTGACCTTTTCAGCCTCTCAAGACAGGCACAGGAGTGAATTTGTGCCAGAAATGTATTACATGAAATGATATTTCATTATGCAATAATAAATTAACATAATTTAATACATTTGTGTCAATAGTTTTATAATTATATCTAATAGCTATATGGCAAACATGCATTTACATGAAGCCAGAATAATTTGTATACATAATTTTATGTTTTCTTGAAAGCAGATTTTGATAAAGGATATGTAAGAGGGGCCGCAAAATAATGGACCTGGAGGCACAGTGCTAAAAATCAGAGATTGGGGTAATCACAGTCTGAGTGAAGTGTTAAAAATCTGAATAGACACATTGTAGGGAAGAATTCATTTAAAATTGTATATAAAAAAGATGTTGTAATATTCAAATGATTTGAGCAATTTGAGAACATAATTATGACCTTAGGAAGCAACATCTTTTCTCGTTCTTTCTTTTCAGCTGCCGTAGGGTGCCGTCTCATCACCAGCACACACATCATGTACCCTCAGCACACACGTAGTGATCTCAATAGCATTTTTCGTTAGCAGTAGCCAGGGCTCCTTCAGAGAACCCAAGTTCACGTCTGAGAGCAAAAAGAAATTGCCATGGCCTGAGACATCTTACTATTGCCAGAAAACCAGGCTGCTGCCAAAAGTGCTGAGCTATTGCTGAAAGGACAAAGGAATCAGGTGAAAAGGAAACAGGGTCCCCAGGTCAGGTTGTAACAACTTAGATACAACAAAGAGTAACTATGTCTACAGTTGCTGATTTACAAGAACAAGTTGAGTCTGTGAAAAGCCATGAGTCCTTAGCGATCAAAAAGGAAAAGTTAATATTATATGTAATAACAAAGCTAGTTATAACTCAAAGTATAGAAACAGCATTTTAGTAAGTAGGTAAGTTTGGCATATATGGGACTCTTGTTTCTTACTTGAAGTTCAGTATATCTGTTTGGGAAACAGTGTATTTATATAAGTTGAGAAGAACAGATAACTTTAAGTCAAAGATTTCCAGAAAGAGTAAGAACTATACCAAAACCAGGAAGGGCAGGTCAAGACCAGCAGCCTCCAAAATAACGGGTAGAAGGAGTGTTCATAATTGGTGCTGTGAGTTAATGAATTAGCCAGATGTCCTTGCAGAATGGTTGATGGATTAAGCTGCGCTATGGTCCTGCTGATTATAATGAATGCTAATGAGGCATAATCAAGTTAATTGTAAACTGAGGCAAAACATCATGTACTCAAAATTCAATGGACATGGAGATTGCAAAAACTTACTTGTGAGTCCTGTTGACTTAGCAGTTGAACCTGGTCGGAGGGCATCCCAACCGGCAAATACCTGCTGCTACATGAGTCACCTGGAAGGATTCAATGTTCCCACTAAGAATCCATCAATCATTGACCCAGAGGCTGTGATTTCCATGTTCCTGGGAAGGAGATAATCTTTCTATCTTGTATCTGATCTTGCAGTCCTGGAGAACTACAAAATGTATCTTCTGTAAGCTAACACATTGGTCAATCAATAGTTCTGATTTTTACAAATAAGTTTAAGTATGGGTACAGTAAAAACTTTTGTGTTGTTAAGGTGGTTGAAACATTCAGGAGAAGTTATGTTAGACTCATAGTGAAACAGGGCAATTTGACTCAGTGGATAAATGTTTAAGGAAATTTGATTCAAAAAGTTTTAAATTTATCAGCTGTGTTTAAATAGTTTACCGAGGAAAAGTTAATAGATTTATAACTGTAATAAATATTCTGTAAAGCAACCACAAGGGGTAGTAACTGGGCAATGTAAAAAAAATTAAATTTTAAAAAGGGAGGAGTGGCCTTGGATCCCAGCAGCAAGGAGGGTAAAACAGGAGGGCTGCCAGAGACTAGAGAAGGCAATGGCAACCCACTCCAGTGTTCTTGCCTGGAGAATCCCAGGGACAAAGGAGCCTGGTGGGCTGCCATCTGTGGGGTTGCACAGAGTCGGACATGACTGACACGACTTAGCAGCAGCAGCAGCAGCAGCCAGACACTACAAGAGTGCCAGACCCAACACGGAGGCCCAGTAAACAGTTATTGAAGGAAGGGAGAGGGTTGGAGGGATGGAGGATGGATCAAGGGATGAACACTGGGGAGAACCTGTGTGTGCAAGTTGGCTGGGAAGTCTGCTGACCTCAAGACTGCAGCGGCTCTGCTTCCTGTGGCTTCCAGCTTCCTTCTGGGACAGTAAGGTAGCCTAGGGATGCCCTGCTCATGGGATGGCAGGAACCAAAAAGGGCAAGTAGAAATGTCAAGTGGTTTTTCAAGTCTCTTCTACCAGCACACTGACCAGTGCAAGTTACATGACCAAACTCAGAATCAACAAGAAGAAAAACGTACTCACCTTTTTGGTAAGAGAAGAGAAATTCCCAGTACAAAGAGTGTCTCCTTAGGGTAGAGTGAAGAGACAGAACCATTAATATAATCTACCACTCCTTCCTGGAGAAGGAAATGACAACCCACTCCAATATTCTTTGTGGAAAATCCCATGGATTTTCCCTGTCAGGCTCCTCTGACTGTGGGGTCACAGAGTCCTCCGACAGGACTAAGGGACTCAACAATAACAACAACCACTCATTCCATCATGAACCCACAGGGAAAAAGTCATAAATGTGTACTCAGGGGAATTCCCTGGAAGTCTAGTGGTTAGAACTCTGTTCTTCCAATGCCAGGGGTCCAGGGTTTCATACCTGGTTGGGGAAATAAGATCCCACAATCCACATGCTAAGACCAGAAAAGCAAATTAATTACTTTTTAAAGAAGGGTACCCAGTAATTTATTTTCTAAAGAACCTGCCGACCATGTGCTTGGCTGAATAGAAGAAAAGATTTGGTCATTCAGGATTTGGTATAAACAAGGGATGTATTTTTAACCTTGAGTTTCGATATAAGATGGATTTGAGTTCGGGGTTGATTCTGCCATTTGTTCCCTGTGTGGCCTTGGGTGAGTTACCCTCAGTCCAGGGTGAATATTCATTCTCCTGGTCCGCCTTCTCCCAGGACAGCACCCAGCTTCCCTCCAGGAACTTCCTTGCCCTGGTGTTTTTTTTTTATGTCGCTATTATTGATGGTATAATTGACACTACTGAGCTCTGTGACCCTGAGACTCCCATTCATGGGCCCATCAGTAAAACTGGGGAGAGTTAGATTAAGTGGGATTTCATCAACTAACCACTCCAACACCAGTTAGCCAAGCTGCCAAGCCTCTAGTCCCAACATGCTAGTGAAGGTTTCCTTGCAAGCATGAAGCCCTGCCGCTATGCTTGTTAAAGGATCGTTATAAAGACCAATGTCTGTAAGGCAAGACAACTAGGCTTCACCCTTACAATCTGGTGCCATGGGCAAGTTCTAAAACAGTGTCTCAGTTTCCCCATTCAGAAAACAAGGCTGATTATCTCCACTGCATGGGCTTAAATTGTGAGGCTTAAATGAATTTACACACACCAGCTAGGTTTTCTTTTAAAATTTCAAAGCAGTGATCCTGTGAGACTATGGAATTTGATATCTCAAAAACCTAATTCGTATTTTCATTTTCTCCACCCTGCCTTCACATTTTGGCAGTGTTTGGGTCAGTTAAATTATGCTGGTCTCTGCAAAATTCGAATATCAGAGGGGCCTGCCACCCAGGCTTGCTGACTGGTTCTTTGGTCCTTACCCACCACTGATGCTGATGTCAGGGAGGAAGCAAAGAGCAGTCTGGCCTGGGAGTCATTTGCTGCAAACAAAATGAATCCTGAGAAGAGTGAGGGTGAAACCAGCATTTCCCGGTCTCTAGAGGGAGCAATGCCTCAGGTCACCTCCTCCAGGGAGCAGACTCAGATAACCATCAGCGCCTCCTTCCCCCCAGTCACCTTCCAGCCTCGAGTGACGTTCATCAGAGCCGACATTTCCCAGGACTCTTACTGTCTTTTTTTTTTTTAACTTTACAATATTGTATTGGTTTTGCCATATATCAAAATGAATCCACCATCTTACTGTCTTAAAATGCATTCCATGGACCATACTGGGTCCCCCAGGTCCATAGTCCACCTCACCCTCCTGCTGAAGCTGTGTATCTACCAGGAGAAACCTAGATCAGTCTTACCTTCCTGAGCACCTTCTGCCTCACCTGGGACATCCTTGGCTCTCAGAAACTATCGTCTATTTGTCAGAAGGAAGAGAAATGGAATGAATAAATGTCTCCACTTTCTACTGTCAGCAGATAAACATTAACAGGAATATCTGGGGACGGGAATTCTGTGTTCAGACACGCATGTAGGCATCTCTGTGAGGGCTCCCAACTTAACACAGAATGTTGGGGTTAAAATGACTTTAAAGATCTTTACATCAAACCTCCTTATTTTCAGATGGATAAACTGAGGCCCAGAGATGCTAAGCCTATTGTTCACCAGGCAACCAGGATTGTGAAAGCATGCAAACCATGTGTTACTTGCCACTTTTAAGAAGCTGGAGATGTTTAGTGTTCCTTTCTGGAGAAGACTACATTCAGTGGGGACATGAGTGTTGATCTTTAAATATCCAAAAGGAGACTCTATGAAGAAGAGTTTCTTAAGAAAACAAAGTGTAGGGGCTTCCCTGGTGATTCAGTGGTTGCATGAGTTCAATTTCTGGTCGGGGAACTAAGATTCTGCATGCTGCATGGCATGGCCAAAAACAAGAAAGTAAGGAGAAAGAGAATAAAGTGTCCAAAGATGAAACAGTCGCCACTAGACGTGGTGAATGCTCTTAACCCTGTAAATGCCCAGCCATGAAACTGAGAAATAACTTATAAAGAGAAGAATCAAAACAGGGGTGGAGAAAATGCTAAAGACAGAGAATACCAGTGGGACAGGACATGGAGCAGCAGCTGGAGCTCTCAAATACTGCTCATGGGACAAGTCATGGCACAACCACTTTGGAAAACTGGTTGATGGCTTTTGACAAGGATAAACTTACATCTTCCCTGTAATCTAACAAGTTCACCCCCAGGAACAGACACAATAGAAATGCACCTGCTTGTTTCACCAAGACATACAAGTTCTTTGCACATCACTCTTAAGAGCCCCAACTTGGAAACTACAAAACTGCCCATTAACAGTAAAATGAGCAAATGAATTTCAGTATATTCACATGATGGAATACTATATAGAAGTCAAAAACCTTTTTGTAAAGAGGCAGATAGCATCTCCAGCTTTGTGGACCATATGGTCTTCTCAGCTCTTGTTGCTGTAGTACAGTGTAGAATGCAGCCCTAGGCATGTACAGAACTGAACCGGCATGGCTGTGCTTTTTAAAAAAAACTTTATGAAACCAGATGGAAGGCTGAATTTGGGCTGCCAGCCCTAGAATGCCAACGTTACAAAACAGTAGTAAAAATGGACAATTCACAGCCATATCCAACAATATGGATGAATCTCACAAACATCGTGTTGGGCAAGATAGGTCCAACCCAAGAGCACGTTCTTCGTGATGCCAGTTTTATGAGGTCCAAGCACAGGCAGAGCTACTGTGGAGGGTGTTGGAGGTCAGGATAGTAGCTGTGCCCTTACAGGTAGAGCCTATGGAAGGGGGGATGAGGAGGCTCTCAGGATGCTTTTTCCCATCTGGGCTCTGAATACGTAGTCTTCAGCTTTTCAAAATTCATCAATGTGCAGAGTTATGCGCAATGTTCATGTACTTTCTTTATTTTTGGCTATGCTGGGGAGGCTCGTGGGATCTCAGTTCCCCAACCAGGGATTAAACCTGGCCCATGGCAGTGAAAGTGCTGAATCCCAACCACTAGACCACCAGGGAACTCCCTGATATGTGTACTCTCTACATGTAAATAAAAATATTTTCAAATTAAAAAAAAAAGATTTCTCCCTGACTAGAAAAGATGCATGCCTCACAATTGTTATAGCAGCATTATTTACAATACCCAAGATATGGAAGCAACCTAAGTGTCCACCAACAGACGAATGAATAAAGATGTGGTATATGTATATTTAACTATCCCTGATGGCTCAGATGGTATATATACATACATACATACATACATACATATGTTCATTGGAAGGACTGATACTGAGCTGAAACTCCAGTACTTTAGCCACCTGATGTGAAGAACTGACTCATTAGAAAAGACCCTGATGCTTGGAAAGATTGAAGGCAGGAGGAAAGGGGGATGACAGAGGATGAGATAGTTGGATGGCATCACCAACTCAGTGGACATGAGTTTAAGCAAGCTCTGGGAGTTGGTGATGGATAGGGAAGCCTGGTGTGCTGCAGTCCATGGGATTGCAAAGAGTCAGACACGACTGAGTGACTGAACTGAACTTATATATCTGTGTGTGTGTGTATACACACACACACACACACATATATATATATGTATATATGTATACACACATACAAATACAATGGAATACTACTCAGTCATAAAAAGAAATGAAGTTTTGCCATTTGCAGCAATGTAGATTGAGTTGGAGGGCATTATGCTAAGTGAAATATGTCAGAGAAAGACAAATACTTTATGATATCACTTACATGTGGAATCTAAAAAATGCAACAAACTAGTGAATATAACAAATAAGCAAACTCACAGAAATAGAGAACAAACTAGTGGTTACCACTGGGGAGAGAGAAGGGCAAAATAGAAGTAGGGAAGTAAGAGATACAAACTATTAGGTATAAACTGAGCCACAAGGATTCCCATGTGGCACAGTGGTAAAGAAACTACCTGCGAATGCAGGAGACACTAGAGACACAGGTTCAATCCTTCGGTCAGGAAGATACCCCGGAGGAGGAAATGGCAACCCACTCTAGAATTCTTGCTTGGAAAATTCCATGGACAGAGGAGCATCATGGGCTTCTGTCCGTGGGATCGCAAAGAATTGGACACGACTGAGCAACTGAGCACACACAAGGATATATTGTACAACACAGGGAATATAGCCAATATTTCACAATTAACTATAAATTGAGTATAAGCTTTAAAAATTGTGACTCACTATATTGTACACCCATAATACATAATATACAGCAACTGTACTTCAATTTTTAATTTTAAAAAAAGAAGGTTTTCAATAAAAAGTTTAAAAATAAATAGGAGCAGGGCAACTGTTGGCTTGTATGTCTGATTTATGACTAATCCCTGGTCACAAAGTTGGATGATAACAAAGCTGGAACTGAAATCCAGGTCTCCAGCTCCCAGTAAAAAGCAGACAAGGATTGAACACTTCTGTGTGCAAGCCACCTATAACATTCAATCTTCCTAATAACTCTCAGAGAAGGAATTATTGGGCTCATTTTTGAAGTGGAGAACACTGGGGCCCAGAGAGGGTTTTTATTTAGCTAGTTAGAGGCACCAGAAATGTCATCTGAGCCCTGGACTATCTGATTTCCGACCCCCTGTTCTTCAACCGCTCCTCGGGTTTAAATGCAAACATGGTTCTCCTTATACAAGCATTGTATGAGCATAAAAGTAAACTGTAAGCCCCATGTTAAGAAATATTATCCAGTTACCACTGGCTTTGACTGTGGGCAGCCAGGCCTACTAGGGGATGGTTATGCTGGCTGCTTCTGGGCAAACCCTGGCCACAGTCACAGCCGGGAGGGAGTACATAGACCAGATCTCCCCCGGCATTTTCACCTTCTCTCTGGAAGCAAGCAGAGTGCGTGGGAGTGAGGGAGAAAGAGGAAGGCATGAGAACAAGGTGGATACTGGAGGAGGCAGGCACGCTGACCTTGGAGGGGCTCCTCCCAAGCTGAGGGAGCTTGAACCTGAAACCAGAAACCAAACTGCCAACTGGAAGCCATCCTTCCTTCAGGAGCCATTTCTCTCTCATGGCTTCCACTTCTGAGATGACTCGCCCCGTCTCCCCAGTCCCCTGCCTCCAACACTGCTTGAGGGCGGTGAAGAAACTCTGATGCTGTGTGGGCAGATACATGTCACTGTATGTTTGTCAAAACCCATAGAATTGGGACTTCCCTTGTGGTGCAGTGGATAAGAATCTGCCTGCAGGCAGGGGAGTCGGCTTCCATCCCTGGTCCGGGAAGATCCCACATACCACGGGGCAACTGGGGCTGTGTCCCACAACTACTGAGTCCGCGCTCTGCAACAAGAGAAGCCACCACAATGAGAAGTCCAGGCATCACAGCTAGAGAGTAGTCCCTGCTTGCTGAAACTAAAGAACTGAGAAAGTCCATGCAAAAAAAAAAAATCAAGGAAGACTCAGTGCATCCAAAAATAAATAAATAAAAAAGTTTTTAGATTCATAAAATGTATAACACTTAATGCATCAATATTGATTCATCAGTCGCAACCAATGTACCACACTAATGCAAGATGTTAATAAGTGGAGAAACTGGAGTGAGGGTCAGGAAGAGAGTATATGCGAACTCCCTGTACTTTCCATGCTTTTTTCTTGTAATCTAAAGCTGCTCTAGAAAATAGTCTATTAATTAAAAAAAAAAAAAAACTTTGATGAATTCATGGAAAAGTCTGGATTTCTGATTCCCTGGGAAAACCTGGTCTGTGAACACAGAGCCTGCTGCATTCCTAGGTCTGCCAGACTCCAGCAACAATCAATCCCATGGAAGAGGCACAGCTTCTCCTTTGGGGCTCCCTCTACTAGGATAGGAGAAGGCAATGGCAACCCACTCCAGTATTCTTGCCTGGAGAATCCCAGGGATGGGGGAGCCTGATGGGCTGCCGTCTCTGGGGTCACAGAGTTGGACACGACTGAAGCGACTTAGCAGCAGCAGCAGCAGCTACTAGGACATGAGATGGTTGGATGGCACCACAGACTCAATGGACATGAGTCTGAGCAAGCTCCGGGAGCTGGTAATGGACAGGGAAGCCTGGAGTGCTACAGTCCATGGGGTCGCAAAGAGTCATACATGCCTGAGTGACTGAACTGAACTGAACCGGTAGGACACCCCGATTTTGCCACAGTCAAAGCAAACCAATGTCACTTTTTTGTTTTCCATCTGGACTTTGGGGTCTTTGGAGTTTGGGATGCCTGGAATAAGACCATAATTTAGTGCAAGGGGTTTCAAACTGGGTTGCTCACAGACCTTCCTGCCTCCAGGGGTATCGGGTCTGGGGAGGAGACAAGGTGGAGGCGAGGGATAGGGCTCTGCGCCCCTCACTGCTGCTTCTCCTTTATCTGCTGGACCTGTTGGGCTTAACTGTATACGATGCACTCTAAGAGAGTGGTCTGTAGGTAAATATATGTGCAGACGCTGGACTAGCCCAATGACCAGGGGAACTGAGTCTGCAGAGGGCAGTGTCGGAAGGGCTGGAGGGGATTGCTCAGAGGCGGAGGTGGGGCTAGGTCTCTCTTATTTGTTTGTGGCTGCACTGGGTCTTTGTTGCTATGAGGGATTTTCTCCAGTTGCGGTGAGCAGCGATGACGCTCTGGTTGTGGTGCGCTGGCTTCTTACTGCAGCGGCTTCAGTAGTTGAGACGCCCAGGCTCAGTGGTTGTGGCGCAGGGGCTTAGTTGCTCTGAGGCATGTGGAATCTTCCAGGACCAGGGATCGAACCCACGTCCCCTGCATTGGTAGACAAATTCTCATCCACTGGACCACCAGGGAAGCCTGGCGCTCCGGCTCTTGATTGTCCCTCTGAAGTACCCCGCCATCAGACCCCTCTGTTTCCTTGTGTGTCTCATCACTGGTGGTTCATCTTGGCATCACCCGTTTCTGATGTGACTTGTTCTGAGGACTGTTTCCTGCTGATGGAGCATCCCTTCCCATCTATTCAGGTCTGCTCATGTGCTGGACCAGCTTTGTCCTCCTACCACACCACTCCTCCCAGACCCTTTCAGTTCAGTGTTAAGGTCTAGGGATTTACTTAAAAGTAAATAAAAGCTTGTAGGCCTGATACACAGAAAGTCTGTGAGATGCACTAGGAAAACGAGATCCCTGCACGAAAACTTTCACAGGGCGCAGAGTGCGGAGAAGGTCTTCTTACTCCAGGAAGCCCTTTAGGGTTTCTGAAAAGATGCTGGAAGGGTCCAGGCCCCAGGCTCCAGGCTCTGAGCCTCTGGCCTGCCAGCTGCACTGCCTGTGTCCGCTTTGAGCTGCTCATGTATCACTCGACTCCTTCTGCTTCAGGCTGCTCTTATACACCTTTGTGATTAGTAGTCTTTACTTTTAGGAAAGAAGCTTTCAGGAACTTGGTGCTTCTCCAGGGTGTCTGTCTCCTGCATGTATCCTGTATCATGTTGGTTGTTTTCTTTTTGTATACATAGTTTTACTTTTGGCTGTGCTGGGTCTTTGTTGCTGCCCAGGCTTTTTCTCTGGTTGCAGAGAAGAGGGGCTACCCTCTAGCTGTGGTGTGCAAGCTTCTCATTGCAGGGGCTTCTCTTATTGTGGCACACAGGTTTAGTTGCTCTGAAGCATGTGGGATCTTCCCAGATCAGGGATCAAATGCAGGTCTCCTGCATTGGCAGGCAAATTCTTTACTGTTGAGTCACCAGGGAAGCCCCTGGTCACTTTCTTTTCATAAGTTGGCCATTTATTTATCAGTGGTAGTATCCCAGAAACTTTTAAGAATTTTTTTTGGCCACACAGCCGGGCTTGCAGGATCTCAGCTCCTCGATGAGGGATAGAACCCCGGCACTCAGGACTGGAAGCTCAGAGTCCTAACCCCTGGACCACCAGGGAAGTCCCAGCCAGACATGTTTATAAGTAACTATTCGGTGCCAGTGGCTGTGTAGGAAGCTGGTCCTGGTCCTCAGGATACTCATCCTCTTGATCAGGAAGATGATCATATGAAAGAATAACTGCAGGAGGAGTTGCACATGGACAGGGTAGTGAGCGCAGGGAGATCGGGGTGGGCGTGGGGCCAGGAGAGTTCAGGACGGAGCTGCTGAGCCCTTAGCTGGAACCAGGGCAACTGCTCAGAGGTGAAACCTGAGCTGGCCTCGAAGAGCAAGCCTGTACTTGATGAGAGGGTGGGGCATCACCCACAGAGGGCACAGCCTGGGCAAAAATGTACAGAACACCGTGTGTTCGGGAATGGCTGGTGGCTCTGGAAGTGGGCACACAGCAACTGCCCCAGCAGAGAGACATTTTCCATCCGAGAAAGAGCCGAGCTGGGGCAGCTGCTTAGTCTGAGGGCATTAGGGCTGGTGGGAGGGGTGCCGAAACTTAATCCTCTTATCAGATCAGCTCAGCCTGGTCCTGCCTCCCCGGCTGTAGGCTGTAGCCTTGTCCTTCCCACCGTGTCAGCAGCTCGCCAGGGGGCGGGTGAGCCACACCTGCCGCTTGTCCCGTGCTGGCACGGGCTGGTAGAAGTGAAGCCACGTGGTACATGCGTGCTTGTCACCTGTTCCTCTTCTATGATTTATGAGGGTCAGCTCTCCAATTTGTGCTTCTCCATATATCAACTTCATTGTCATCTTCCAATGTTGGTGCTAGAAAGATTTCAGAGCAGTCTTTGTCCCTGAAATTATACACAAGATTCCATCAGTAGGGGCATTCCTTTTCCTAGGGAAAGGCTCCCCGGCTTTTATCCGAGCTTTAAAGTGTTTCTGAGACCCCTTAAGCCGGAGGGACAACCAAAAAACCTATGCTTTCTCCCAAGAGCATAAGCAGAGGGAGAAGCAGCTTTGAGATGAGCACTGAATGGACAGAGGGTGTAGCTGATCCTATATCCAATCCAGTAAATAGGTAGTAGTAGTGTTAGTCGCTCAGTCCTGTCTGACTCTTTGCGACCCGATGGACTGTAGCCCCCAGGCTCCTCTGTCCCTCGGATTCTCCAGGCAAGAATACTGGGGTTGGTTTCCATTTCCTTCTCCAGAGTATCTTCCCAACCCAGGGATCGAACCCGGGTCTCCTGCATTGCAGGTAGATTCTTTACTGTTCGGACTACAGGGAAGACAAAAACACTTAATTTACTAAAATACTTAAGTTACTAAAATTCAAAATTAAGCAAATATTGTGATCTTTTTTCATTTTTTAAAAGGATTTTTTAATGTGGGCCATTTATTTAATATATCACGTTTTTATTTATTTATTTGTTTGTTTTTGGCTGTGCAGGGTCTTAACTGTGAGCACAGGCTTTTCTCCAGCTGAGGCGACTGGGGGCTCCTCTTTAGTCGTGGTTCTCCGGCTTCTCTGGCAGAGCACGGGCTTTAGGGCACAGGTGGGCTTCAGCAGTTGTGGCTCCCAGGCTTTAGAGCACCAGCTCAATAGTTGGGTCACACGGGCTTAGTTGCTCTGCAGTACATGGGATCTTCCTGACCCAGGGATCAAACCCACATCTCCTGCATTGGCAGGTGGATTCTTAACCCCTGAGCCAGCAGGGAAGCCCTGATATGGACCATTTTTAAAGTCTTTTTGAATTTTTACAATATTGCTTCTGCTTTATGTTTTTGATTTTCTGGGCCCAAGGCATGTGGAATCTTAGCTCCCCAGCCAGTGATCAAACTTGTACCCCACTGCATTGGAAGGGAAAATCTTAACCACTCGGCCGCCAGGCAAGTCCCAAAGTTGTGATCTTTGACAGCGCTTGACTATTTACTGTAACCATTATCACAGGAGTTTTCATGGACTTTTTTGTGTTTTATATTTTGTGTTCATATTTTATTATCTTTTTACCTATTAAGGGGTTTCTTCAGGTGCCCTAATCTGCACATGAAATACTGAGGGATCACAGCAACCTGAGAGTGTGGGGCTTTGTTCATTTGCTCTAAAATAAGATCAATAAACCCCTCATGAGGCCTGAAATAGAGATTAAATGCATATGAATGACTATGACATGTCATGCCATTACCGTTAAAGCTGACCTCATGATCCCAAGAGGGTGAAACATGTTTTTCACTGGTTTCAGGGTCATGCAAAATAGAACATGAGTCAGAATTTTTAAAAAGTAAAAAAATGGCAAATGATATTGAGTGCCAACTCTAAGTCTGTCCCTGATTCATGCACTTTATTCAGGAGGTGGGGCACTGGCTCCAAGGCGGTGGGCAGAGATGGATAAGGTCCAGCCTCCGGTTTTAGTTGGAAGTTGGAGTCTCAGGCAGTTGAGACACAGACCGGGGAGCCAGGACCAGGGCTCTGTTGACCCCAGATGTTAGAACTGAAGCTCATTAACAGGGTCATGGGGCTGAGAGAAGACCATGCCCACAGAGCCCCAGTTGTTAAAGTGGGAACAGAGGACTTCCCTAGCAATCCAGTGGTAAAGACTCCACTTGCAATGCAAGGGGCGTGGTTTCAATACCTGGTGGGGGAACCAGGATCCACATGCCATGTGGCGTAGCCAAGCAAATTTAAAGTAATCATAATAAATGGGAACCGGTCAGGTAAGGAGAGAAGAGGGGTGTGGGTTGAGAATTTAAAATGACCACACCCTGGCCACCTACTGCAGGTGCCTTTGCTTGTATGTTTTTTCCAGCACCAATGGGTCCTTTCTCATGAGTTATATATCACCCTCATGACCGCTGTTCTTGTGCAAAAGCAGACACGTTCACACATCAGAAGTTTTAAGGACTGTGTATAAACATTTCAGGGCAGGACAAGGGTGCCCTGTCTGCCATCTGAACTCGATTTCAACAGAGTAGACGTCTTTGTTCTACGAAATTTGCTGCAGGTAGACTCAAGTGATTATTTGAGAGTGATGGCGTTGCCACCCCTCTTAGAGCTGGATTGGCCCTCGCTGGCCTCCAGGTCCCTTGAAACGTCCAACACAAGCTGTTGTACCCACAAAGAGTACCCCTGTAAGACAACACTTGTGGGACTTCCCTGATGGTTCAGAGGTTACGACTCTGTGCTTCTAATGCAGGGCTCTTGGGTTTGACCCTTGGTCAAGGAACTAAGATCCCATATGCTGGGGAGTAAGGCCACAAAATAAAAAATAATTAACTATCAGTGAAAGTTGCTCAGTCATGTCTGACTCTTTGTGATCCCATGAACTTTACAGTCCATGGAATTCTCCAGGCCAGAATACTGGAGTGGGTAGCCTTTCCCTTCTCCAAGGGGTCTTCCCAACCCAGGGATCGAACCCAGGTCTCCCACATTGCAAGCAGATTCTTTACCAGCTGAGCCACAAGGGAAGCCCAAGAATACTAGAGTGGGTAGCCTATCCTTTCTCCAGTGGATCTTCCCGGCCCGGGAATCTAACCGTGGTCTCCTGCATTGTAGACGGATTCTTTACCAACTAAGCTATGAGGGAAGCTCAACTAAATAAAAGGTATCACTTAAAAGACAAAAAAAAATTTGCTGTTAGAACTTTTTTGTTAATTTAAAAATAGTTCTATTGATCTTTAGAACTATTTGATCAATAGTTCTATTGATCTTTCTGTAATTTTTATTCCATGAAGATCAGTGGAATGAGGCACTGAAAGCAGAGACACTCATAGTAAGCGGGTCAAAAGCGGCATTTTGTTGGGACTTCCCTGGTGGTTGAATGGCTAAGACTCCATGCTCCTGATACAGAGAGCCCAGGTTCGATCCCTGATCAGGGAACTAGGTCCCACGTTCTGCAATGAAGACCTGGTGCAGTCAAATAAATCAATTAAATAAGTACTTAAAAAAAAAGCAGACAAATAGAGACAAGTCTTCAGACTCAAGCTGGGGCTCTTTCTGTTCTGTCCTTGGGGATAAACAAAGTTAAGCAGATACAAACTCTGGGGACAAAGCAGTGTCAGAGATCTTGTCTACAAAGTAACAAATCGTTAAGGAAACAGTCTCATTTCTGGCAGGTGGTTTTTAGCCCTTACCTTCAGGCATATTTTTGCGTATGCAAGTTGGGACTGCCCAGCTCGGGCAGGGGTGGAGGTGGGGATAAACCTGAGCGGGATAGTGAAGGGCTGGGGCTGTTTAGTTCATTTTAGTTTCCAGTCAGAATGGGTCTGGGAAGGGGGCAGCTGATACACCAAAGGTGATGGGTGGTGGATGCAGGGACCAGCACCTCCTGTACTGGAAGGCGAAGGCTTAACCACTGGACCTCCAGGGAAGTCTCCAAACTTTCACCAATTTTTGTGCAAGGAAATCACTCTGCATTGAGTAGCTCCTCAGGTCTCTTGGGAGAACTGTTAGCATAAGCGCCTGGCACCCCACTTCATTCATTCCCATGACAGTCCAAGGCTGAGCATCAGTTTGTCACATCTCCATTTCTCGTGTCTCGTGCTGCTTGTATCTCAGTTTCCTATCAACACAGAGATAAGATCATTTCAGGAGCGTCGGCAAAGAAAATAAACAGGTAGAACTCATATTTCCCTAGATGACTCCACCGAGCCTCCTTCCCCAAGGTCCCCAAGGTGTTGAAACCAGGCAGCTGTCAATCCAAATGCTGAGCAGTCATGCTGAAAAGCTATTTGGACTTGGACAAACCCAAGCCTTCTGAGTTTCTGTCTCCTTATCTATAAAATGAGATTAATAATAGTTATCTTGGGAGGATCTGGTGAGGATTAGCTTTTAATTTGATCATTAATCCATTCATGCATTTCAAATATCTGAGCACCAGCTCTGCTGGAGATGAAGTGCTGAGTGAAACCCAGACACTGTTCCTTCTTCTCAGGGAATTTAGACCCTAAAAGGGGAAGTTGTCCTGCCCACAAATGATGCCAATAAATGGGGTCCATTTTAGAAAAAAAATTATTTATGGCTGTGCAGGGTCTTTGTTGCTGCGCAGGCTTTTTCTCTAGTCTCAGTGAGCGGGGACTGCTCTCTAGTTGCGGTGCTCAGGCCTCTCATTGCTGTGGCTTCTCTTGCAGAGCCTGGGCTCTAGGCACACAGGCTTCAGTATTTGTGGTGCCTGGGCTTAGTTGCTCCACAGCCCGTGAGATCATCCCAGACCAGAGATGGAATCTGTGTAAAGCAGACTCTTTACCGCTAAACCACTAAGGAAGCCCTAGAGTGTCTGCTTTTACCCTGGAATAATGTCTAAGAGGCAAGTAATATATTAATATTTCCAGGCAGGGGTACGGGAGCTCATTTGGGTGTTTGGGGTGGGGGAGACAGGGAGGCTGAGCAAGAGTTCTTCGCTCAGGAAGACACCTGAGCTGATGAGTGAGGGGGAGAAGGGATAGGAAGACAAGGAAAAAGAGGAAGGAATTAGGCAGAAGCAACAGGACAGAAACTGCCGGCAAAGCAGGAGACCCAGGTTTGATCCCTGGGTCAGGAAGATCCCCTGGAGAAGGAAATGAAATACGATCCACTCCACGGACAGAGGCACCTGAAAGGCTACAGTCCATGGGGTCGCAGAGTCAGACTCCACTGAGCAGCGAACACTTTCACTTTCAAGGGGCTTGCATTCCAGACAGAGGATACAGCATGTGCAAAGGCCCTGGGTGGGGACATTGAGACACTGGTTGAGGAATTCACAGAAGCCCAGTGTGGCAGGGTTCCAGGGAAGAACAAGAGCTGACCCCATGTTGGCCCTGTTCCTTTTACTTTAATGCTTGCTTCCTGTTGCTTGTATTCACTAAAAGGATACTGTCTATACAGAATGGCCTGCCTGGGGGAACCCTGACCCTCTGCCTGAATGTTAAACCAAAGTGCCTCTGTTCAGGGAAACATCCAGACCCTGTCCACCTGGGAATGGCTTCAAGAAAGAAGAAACACTCCCCGCCCCCAACCCAGGGCAGAGTTATGGAGTTAAGTCTTGCAAGGAGAAACTTGAAAGACTGATAGACTTCCTCACCACCTCCTCCACCTTCGTTCTATAAAAGAAACTGGCATCCAGACCCTGATAAGATGGTTATTTTGAGACATTAGTCTGCCATCTTTTCAGTCTGCCGGCTTTCCAGATAAAGTCATCATTCTTTGCCTCAACACCTTGTCTCCTGACTTACCTGGCCTGTCGCGCAGTGAGCAGAGCAGTCTTGAACTTGGCAACAGCAGGAGAGCAGAGGGATGGACATAGTGGTAGGACCAGGCACAGGGCCTAAGCTCAGAAGCAAGACTCAGAAGCCCTTCTAGGAAAACAGCCAAGGGGACAGGCACAGCTGAGCCTGCTAAGAGTCGCTGAAACCAGCAACCCCTTCAGGAGTCACAGGGTGGGTATGACCCTGGTGATAGTTCTCGGTGGGCTTGAGGGGGCCACAACTGAAGGCTCTACCCTTTCCTGTAGATTGTGAAGTCCATCGAGGGCCATTCTGCACAGCCTCAGGATGGACAATTCCATAGATCCAGTCAGGTTTGCAACTTGTAAATATCTATCAGAATATTCTTGATGGCTATACATATACATATATGGCTTAGTCCCTTCACTGCTCACCTGAAACTATCACAGTATTGTTAATGGTTTATACCCCAATACAGAAGAAAAAGTTCAAAAAAGTATAAAACCTCAGGCCTCCCCCCACCAAAAAAAGATACATGGGCTCACATAGGAAAATTTAGGAGTCACAAGATGATTTATTAATATGTTGATTATCTTATAAAATATTTATTGTCATTGTTTTGCAACACATAATAAAACTTCCAGAATAAAACAAGAAAGAAAAGAAAAACAAAGAATACTCTCATTGGGCTTCCCTGGTGATCCAGTGGTTAAGAGTCCCCCTTGCAGTGCAGGGGACACGGCTTAGACTCCTGCTCCAGATGCCACATGCCACGGGGCAACTAAGCCCATGTGCCTAGAGCTCGAGCTCTGCAACCAGAGAGCATCCTCCGCTCTCTCCAACTAGAGAAACCCCGTGTGCAGCAACAAAGACCCAGAGCAGCCAACAATAAATAAATACTTCAAAAAATTTAGAAAAGAATATTCTTGTTACCCCAAAACTGGGTTCACTTCTTGTTGGGTGTCGAGCTAAAAGACACAGCCAAGCCCAAGTGTAGCATAAGGAATGGTTTACTACTTGCAGCGAGTAAGGACAATACAGGGGAACTTAAAATACAGGGGACTTTAAAACTCCCCCGATTCAGCAGCTCAAAACAGCTGAATCGGGGGAGTTTTAAGCTAAGGGTATCTGCATGTTCACAAAGGGACTTGGGCGGTTGACAGTCAGAGCTTTAGTTGACCGGACTCTTGAGGGTCAGAAAAAGTCAACATCAGCATCTCTTAGGTTCCAGTTGATCTGGTGGTTGAGCGCTTCTGGCTGATCTTTACTACTGAGACAGACTGAGAGTCTTCACAACTGATACTTTATCTTTGCTATTGTTACTTCTCTGGCCTGGTGACAATGGTTAGTTCCTGCATTCTGTTGTTCCCTTCAGATCATTAATTACTGAGACCCATTCCAGCACAAGCCCTGTGGCCAGGCTTACATCACAAAAAGGCTTAGGTCAAAAATAGCTTCTCTTCTGTTAAGAAAGCCGTGCCTAGTTTCAAAAAAGGTATCAAGTATGTACAGTTGGAAGTCAACGGTGTGTGCAGTGTTGGGGTACGGAATGGAGACGAAAATTTCTAGATAGCTGTAATTAGAGGAGAAGAGCCTGATTTTGGAACTGGGAGATTGGAGTCCACTACTGGTTACCTACATAATCTAGTGCAGGTGATAGCCCTCGGAGCCTGGGTTTCTTCAGTTGTAAAACGGGGATAAGAGCATTCCCACCCTGGAGTTCTTGAGGGTCAGAGTCACGCATTCTTCATCTTCTGGGTACTAGAGACCACACCCTACAGTGAGGTTCAGAGATCAGGCAACAGCCTCTGCCTTAAGGGAGCTCATAGTTTAGGTCCTAGATGTTAAGAAAGAAACAAGGAAATAGGTAACTACATACAATGTGATGGGCACTGAGCAAAAGAAAGATGCAGGTGTGATGGGACTGAGGACAGAGCCTGCACATGTAGCAGAGGCTGCTGACTCCCTGCCCTTGTCCCGCTGTTCCAGCCACAGCTCCCACATATCCATGCCTGGAGGCTCTCTCCGCCCACTGGAGCCTGCAGGCAGGAAGTGAGGAGGGATAACCACCTTCCCCAGCAGCTCTCAACCTATGCATGGCAGTGTTGCATCAGCACCAAACCTTGTGCCCTGAGCAGGCCAACTTTGAGGTGAGTGTCCCTGGATTTCAGAACTTTCCCCAGAACAAGCCTTCATGATGACTTGTTTATCACGTCGCCTGTTAGTGACTCCTTCCTTGCATCATTTCACTTTCCCAATCTCTCTCTTTTTCAACATATCCTTTTTTAAAATATTTTTCTTTTATTTATTTGTTATTTTATAGTTTATTTATAAATTAATAAATTATTGATTTATTATAATTAATAAGTGTATAATAACAATAAATATGTGGGTCTTCGTTGCTGCTCGAGGGTTTTCTCTAATTGCGAGGAGCTATGAGGGCTACTCTTCCTTGCTGTGCACGGCTTCTCATTGCAGTGGTGTTTCTTGCTAAGGAGCACAGTCTCTAGAACACAGGTTCAGTAATTCTGATGCTCCGACTTAGCTGCCTCATGGCATGTGGGATCCTCCCGGACCACGGATCAAACCCGTGTCCCCTACATTAGTAGGCAGAGTCTTAACCATTGGACCACCAGGGAAGCCCCTCACTGTCCAATAACCTAACAATACTTTCTACGGTCACTTACCAATAGTTCTCCAGCACTCAAATCCTTGTCTGGGAACCTGTTTCTTGGGAAACCCACCTGGAAGAAGGGGGAGACAGAGTCTCTGGAATGAAACCTCTGACCTGAGCTCTTGGGTCTCTGAAGGGAAGCCTAGTTGACCACCCCTAACCTCCAGACACAAGTAAGGCATCCGATTCAGCATCTTTATTAAAAGAAAAAATTGACCAAAGCCTGGTCTTTGATCCAGGGCAGGTCCACAAACAATGTGTTATGGGTCCAATGACAGGAAGTGAGAGTAAGCCTTAGTCTACATCAAGAAATTGAACAAAATGAACCTTTATTACAGCTCATCGAGAAGCCCAAGTTTAGAATGCCCAGTTCCTTTCTTAACCATGGTGTTTCTGTTTCTTGTGTCCACAAGCTAACAACGGTGCTTTGTCCCAAGTCTTTCCCAGGATAGGTCAACCCAGAGAAGAAATAAAGCACAAAGGCCCCTCACACGGAATTTAGCCTCAGGCTTCTGGAACCATGGGGTGCTCTGGCCTTTGGAAGGACCCCTCTCTGGCCCCCAGGTTTCCAAGGGCTCCAGCTCACATGCTGCCCCTCAGGAGGGCTGGGAGCCACATCAGCCGAGCCTGGTAATCACCCTTGGCACAGCCAAGCAAGCAGCTCCAGGAGAAGCCAATTAGTGGAACAATGTCTAGAAGTGTGTGTGTGCGTGCATGCTCGGTCATGTCCGACTGCGACCCCGTGGACTGTAGCCCGCCAGACTCCCCTGTCCATGGGATTTTCCAGGCAAAATACTGGAGTGGGTTGCCATTTCCTCCTCCAGGGGATCTTCCTGACCCAGGGGTTGAATCTGTGTCTCCTGCATTGACAGGCGATTCTTTACCACTGAGCCATGTGGGAAGCCCATAATGTCTAGAAGACTGAGTACCAGACATCAGAGGCAAGGGCTGATGGTACCTAATCTCCCAGGACCAACGGTGAGCACAGCTTTGAAGATGTTTCTAAGAACAGGCTGGAAAATTATCAAACTGGATGCACAGCCTTTCTCTGCCGTGCCCTCACCACATCTACCAACAGAGTCAGGGCTGTACATATGGTAGGTGCTCGAGGAAGTTTCTAAAAACATAAGAGAAAAATACGTTCTGATTTTTTCCCTTTGATTTCCCTCTTAGTTGAAGACCTTCTCTCTGATACGAAGAAGCAGATTTCACATAATGTAGTTGGATGAGTGGGTAAGCACCTTGATTTCATTCAGGTTGCCACCCAGGTATTTTTTTTTTTTTCTGAGGAATTAAAAGCAACTCTACTGTCTTACAAATCAAGTCTTTACAAGAACAGAAATGTGGCTCTCTAGAAACAATGGAAAGCCTACCTATTTCTTTACCAATCCCAAATTCTCCCCTATCATCTCAAAAAGCTTGCAGATATTGTAGAAGACCTGGGCTTAGGGAACAAAAGTCCTTCATGGTGGAAGGTCTCCTCCATCCATATCAACTCCTTCCCCAAAGAATTCAAACCAAGTTCTTTCCCCTCGACACACAACCTCTCACCATCCTCCTACTTCTGTCTCTCCCCACACCACACAAAGTTCTTGAAAGAACGATCCTCTATCTTTACTCCGAATTGTATTTTTAAATTTCTTTTTTTTTTAATTAATTTATTTGGCTACACCAGGTCTTAGTTGCGGCCTGTGGGATCTAGTTCCCTGCCCAGGGATGGAACATGGGCCCCCTGCCTCGGGAACATGGAGTCTGAGCCACTGCACCACCAGGGAAGTCCCCCAAATTGCATTTTCTTTAAATGTAATTTCAGCTTTTTTCATATTTTTAAGTTTTAGCTATGATTTAGTTGCATCTAGTATCAGTTGTGACACTCTCAGGCTTCTCTCAGCTGCTTGCAGTCTCACTGGGCTTAATTAATTACATGTGGGATCTTAGTTCCCTGACCGGGTATCAAACCTGTGTCCTCGGCATTGGAAGGTGAATTCTTAACCACTGGACTACCAGGGAAGTCCCTAATTTAAGCTTTATTTATTTACCTATTTAAAAATTTTTTTAATTGGAAAAATTTTTTTGTTTGGTTGTGCTGGGTCTTTGTAGTTACGAGCAGGCCTTCTCTCGTTGCGGAGAGTGGGGACTGCTCTCCTCCAGCCGTGTGCTGGCTTCTCGCTGTGCTGGCTTCTCTTGTTGCAGAGCGGGGGCTCTAGGAGCACAGGCTTCAATCGTCGTGATGCCTGGGCTTAGTGGCTTAGTGACTCTGAGGCATGGGGGATCTTCCCGGACCAGGGATTGAACTCATGTCCCCTACACTGGCGGCTGGACTCCCATCCACTCTACCACCAGTATACCCCTCAAATCACCTCCTTCTGGCCCCTGCCCCAGGGCTCCTCGGCAACTGCTCTGGTCAAGAGCTCCAGCAACCTCATCGACCTGAAAGTGAATAAGCCCTTCCCAGATCTGCATCGACCTTGCCTCTCCGCTGTGGTTGGTGACTCTGTTCTTCCCTCTCCTCTGTTCCTTGGCTTTGTGACATCACACCCTCCCCATCTCGGGCGTACGGCTCCACCGCAGTCAACTTTGCCAGTCTGCTCTTTTCTGTCTGCTTCTTAAATGGAGGTGTTTTCCAAGATTCTTGCCCACATCTTCTGTTCTCTCCATTCACACTCTTCCTAGTGATGGAAACATTTACTGGAATCTGGTTACCATCCCTAGGCAGATGCTTTCTAAAGCCATATCCAGCCTGGATTGCTCTTCTTAGCATAAGGCCCAGAAGATTTCAGATCTAGACTCGTAGGCAGGGATGTGGGACTGGACCTCAGAGCCTGCTTCTCCTTCTTGGCCTCCCCAGGATGGTGAAGACAGTAGAACTTACAACCAGCTTTTTTCTACTCATCAGGCACCTGGGGAGATACATCTCCACCTGGGCCTGCCAGAATTCAGACTTTCTCTTCTGAGCTGAGAAGGACATTGGTTTTGGGGTTGGTGGGGGCGGTGGCAGGGGTGCTTCCCTGGCAGCTCAGTAGTGACGAATCCACCTGAGCCATGGGTTCAATCCCTGGTTCAGGAAGATCCCACATGCCACAGAGCAAATGGGCCTGTGCACCACAGCTACTGAGGCTGAGCTCTGGAGCTCACAAGCTGCCACTACCGAGTCTGCATGCCACAACTCCTGAAACCCATGAGCCTAGAACCCGCGCTCTGCTACAAGAGGAGCCACTGAAATGAGAAGCCAGCACACTGCAACTCGAGAAAGCCTGAGCAGCAGTGAAGACCCAGCGCAGCCCAAAATAATTTAAAAAAGAAGGGTATTGGTTTTTTATTGTGTTGCCACAGAGAATGCAGGCTCTAAAGATAAAATGACAGGGATGGGCCAAATGGGTTTCTCACTCTTGCACACATTTTCTATTGCATGTAGTTATTGCAAAATATATTACCACAAGTTTAGACAAAATTAAAGCTGTACACATCTGTTATTTCACACCTTCCATGGGTCAGAAGTCTGGACATGGGTTCAGTGGGTTCTCAGCTCAGGGTTTCACCAGGCTACAATCAAGGTGTCATCTCATTAGGGTCCCATCCGAGACTTCGGGGTCTTATGATAAGCTCACTGGTGTTGGCAGAATTTTTTACTCATGACTGTTTGGCTGAGATTCCCTTTTTCTTGCTGGCTATTGGCTGAGGCCCTGGTGACTCAGACAGTAGACTCTACCTCCAATGCAGAAGACCTGGGTTCGATCCCTAGGTTGGGAAGATCCCCTGGAGAAGGAAATGGCAACCCACTCCAGAATTTTTGCCTGGAGAATCCCATGAACAGAGGAGCCTGGTGGGCTACAGTCCATGGGGTTGCAAAGAGTTGGACACGACTGAGCGACTTTCATTTCACTTTACTCTCAAGGCCTACAGTTCCTTGCTACATTGCTCCCTCTCTAGGCTGGCCCATATGGCAGGTTACTTCTTCAAAACCTGCAGGAGAGGGACTTCCCTGGTGGTCCAGTGTCTAAGACTCTGCACTCCCAATGCAGGGGGGCCAGGTTCCATCCCTTGTCAGGGAACCAGATCCCACAGGCTGTAACTAAGAGTTTGCATGCCAGAGCTGATGGCCCTGCATATCACAGCTAAGACCCAGCACAGCCAAAGACAAAAAATTATTTTAAAGCCAGCAGGAGAATCTTTAGTGCTTTAAATCTCTTCTTTATGAAAGACCCAGGTGTCTTTAAAGGGTTCACCTGATGTTGTCAGACTCATTCAGGATAAACATCCTTTGGAGTAACTCAGAGTCAACTGATTTGGGACCTTCACTCTATCTACAAAACCTCTTCCTTATTTTACTCAACTACCAGAATCAAATCTATCATATTCATGGTCCACCCCACACTCCAGGGAAGTGGATTGTGCAAGAATATACAGCAGGGGTCAAGAGTCTAGAGCCACCTTGAAATTCTGCCCAGCACATCTCCCTGTTTGAATTCCTCACGCCATGCAATGCCAAGCCATACCCGATGTCATGCGTGTTGCTCTTGTACTCTGCTGCAGGGGTTTATACAGTCTCAAGCTTGCCTGGCCATGGAGATGGATGCAGAAAGATTCTGCCTCGAGTCTACAGCTGAACAAATATTCCAGCAGGGAGAGGGTTGAGATAAGTGTGAAAGAAGGCTGTGAACCTTACTACTGTCTCCATGACAGAAATGGCAAAAATGGGGGCAGATGATAACTTGAAATCACAACTTTCTTTTGCCTAATATGGATAATGAGTGTGCCATGTACTCACAATTTTTATAGAAAAATTCATCATAGGCAAACGTGTTTTCTAGGCAAAGGAGATTTTATCAGGTGATAAAAATTTTTCTGTCTTGCAGGTCTGAGATCTAACATTCCACTGAAGGAAATTCCTCAAGGGTTATCAATAAAAGCATTGTTTTATTTAATTGTTAAAAATGTTCTGTGAGATGGTTATATTTCCATTATTCTTCCCATTTTATAAATAAGGAAGCCAAAGCTCAGAGAGGTTAAGTAACTTGCTCAAAGTTGCAGAGCTATTAAGCATGGAAAGATATGACTGATAGCAAGTCTATCTGACTCCAAAGCCCTTGCTGGTTACCAGTTGTGAGGTGTTGTCTCTTTCTCACCTCAGTCACCACTTCCATGTTCTCTCTAAGATGAAATCTCCCCAGGTCTTCTCACATGGCTTGATTTCTATAATATCCCTAATCCCACCTGTCCTCTGGTCACTGCTTGGTTCATCATCTCCCTCTCAAAATGAGGTGCTCCAAATTGAAGAGCATTTCTTCTCTATCTAGTGAGTCTAGAACACTGTGAGATCATTGCCCACTTGGATGTGGACACTATGCTTGCGTTAATATAGGGCTGGCCAAAATGTGCAGTTGGGTTTTTCGATAACATCATGGGAAAAACCTGTATGAACTTTTCAGCCAACCCAATATATCCTAAAATCATATTAGCTTTTCAAGTGGCCTCATCATATTGTTGGCTCAAATGTATAAAGTGCTGTGCTGTGCTTGGTCACTCAGTCATGTCCAACTCTCTGCGACCCCATGGACTGTAACCCACCAGGCTCCTCTATCCATAGGGATTCTCCAGGCAAGAATTCTGGAGTGGGTTGCCATGCCCTCCTCCAACTGTAGAGTACACTTGGCTAAAACCCTGGGTCTTTCCCAACTACACTGACGTCAAGTGGGATCATCTCAAACCTGACCTTGTGTGGCTGAACTTTTTCTACTGTTTTTCAGTAGTTTGAGCCCTCTTTTGAAACATGTTTAAACCCTTCTACGTGTGAGTCTGCAATGCAAGGTGTAAACTCTTCTTCCAGTTCTAGGTCACCTGTACAGTTGATAAGTACATTTATTCCTCTCAATCCAGATGCTAATCAAGTTTTATAAGGGACAGGCTGAAGAACTGAGTTCTTAGAGGTTGACATGACGATTTTATTAATCTGACAGCCTTAAAAAAACTTTAACTTCTTAACTGAACCATCATCGATGCCTTGTGAACATTGAGATGAGGTATGTCAGTGACATTCTCTTTATCCATGAATCTAGTAACGCTCTTAAAAATGAAGTAAGATTAATGAGAAAAACTGTCCCTAAAAAAACTGTGCTGATTCTTAAACATTACTAATGATCACAGCCCATTTGCTAACATTCATAGTCGACTGCTTTTGGGAAATCCGTGCTATTATAATTTGGCCCTGGAGTATACCTTCTTCACTTTTCTAAACATCATTAGACTGATTGGAAACTTGTTTAAGCTCATTTTCTGAAATTTCATTTGTTTAAATGATTGGTATATATGAATATTTTTTCCTAATAGACTTTCTAAAAAATTCAACACTTCTCTCCAAAACACCAAATTGGCAAAGTCTTTATAAAGTTTTCCGACTGCTATTATTTATAACTCACATACCTCCAAAAGACAGCTAAATATATCATGCTTTTATATATATGTGTGCTTTTATACACACACACACACACACACACACACACCATGCTTTTGAAATAAATTTATGGAACTTGTAACTGTGAAGAACCAAACAGGTAATTCAGTCTCCAGTTGGCAGGGATGGAATCTAGGCCACTTGTATTTCTTCTTATTTTGAGTTTAATCTTTTCCTGACTCTGGAGACCTCGAATTTTCTGTTTCTAATTCTGTTTTTTAATCATAATGAAGGCATCATCATTATATTAAGTTCTTAGTAGACCAAAGTGAAAGTGAAGTCACTCAGTCATGTCTGACTCTTTGCGACCCCATGGACTGTAGCCCACCAGGCTCCTCCGTCCATGGGATTCTCCAGGTAAGAATACTGGAGTGGGTTGCCATTTCCTTCTCCAGTGGATCTTCCAGACCCAGGGATTGAACTTAGGTCTGCTGCATTGCAGGCAGACACTTTAACCTCTGAGCCACCAGGGGCTTTTAGTAGACCAAAGGAGACATGAATTAGCCTGAAGCATCCCTGGTCTCTGACGCTGGCTGAAAGCTGCTTGGGCTACTGTCTTGATGAAGAATTAATGAAAGATGGATAACAATTGTCAAAGCTTATTTCTGATAATGAATGTACCTAGTGTGGGTTAGTTAAGTTTGTCCATATTTACTATAATATCGTATTTCATTTCATCTTAGAAATATCTGAGGTTTGGGGCTAGTTTTTTAAAAAAAGCAGTTTAAAATTTAAAGCATATTGTGTAGACAAAGCATGAAATGTCCATATAGAGTTGAATAAATTATTGTAAAGTGAACACCCATGCAGTCACTTTTGGACCAAGAAGCAGCCATGTCTGCACTCCAAGAGTCCCCTCTATAATCTACTCATGGCCATGTTCCTCCTGTGTCCTCACATGACACAGGGATAGCGGGGAGAGTTCTTGTTTCTTTCCTTATATGGATACTATCTGGCAGCCCAGTGGTTAAGACTGTGCTCCCACTGCAGTGGGCACGGGTTCCCTCTCTGGATGGGGAACTAAGATCTCACATGCCGCATGGTACAGAAAAAAAAGAGGCAAAATAAGGTATTCTGCACCTAAAAATCTATCTATATTTTGTTTGGGTGAAAGTGAGAGAAATGGAAAATTGAGGAGTGTGAGAAATGAGAGAGACAGGCAAAAGTCAGTTCAGACTTTATCTCCTGAATGACTGGGATCATGGAGAAATAGATTCAATGATATGGTCATTGGCTTCCCAGGTGGTGCTAGTGGTAAAGAGCCTGCCTGGCAATGCAGGAGATATGAGATGCAGGTTCGATCCCTGGGTTAAGGAGATCCCTTGGAGAAGGAAATAGCAAGCCACTTCAGTATTCTTGCCTGGAGAATCCCATGGACAGAGGAGCCTGGGAGGCTACAGTTCATGGGGTCGCAGAGAGTCAGCCATGACTTAACGATTAAGCAACAACAAACGTAGAGTTGTAGAATCTCAGAGTGAGGAAAGGGGTTGGGTGATTAAGCCGAGGTCACAGAGTTGGAATATGGCATTGGAACAGAAGCAGCCTTCAGAGGAATCCACCTGCAATGCAGGAGACCTGGGTTTGATCCAGGGTTGGAAAGATCCCCTGGAGAAGGGAACGGCTACCCACTCTAGTATTCTGGCCAGGAGAATTCCATGGACTGTATAGTCCATGGGCTCACAAAGAGTCGGACACGACTGAGCGACTTTCACTTCACTTCACTTCAGAGTCACAGGGACCAAGTTGCAAACCCTGGAAGCTTTACTTTCTAGCTATGTCTCAGTCATGGGTTCCCTCATACCACGACTCCACTGCGATATGCCCAGGGCTGTCATCCTCCCCCGACCACCAGTGAAGGGTCTTCACTGCCAGCTGGTCAGTGAGTGGTCCATGTCTAAAATCCCTTTCTATTTTTAATTGAAGTACAGTTGATTTACTGTACTTCAAATGAACAATGTTGTGTTCATTTCTATTGTACAGCCAAGTGATTCAGTTATGTACACATTTTTTCAGATTCTTTCCCATCATAGTTTACTACAAGATATTGAAAAGTTTCCTGTGCTATATAGTAGGTCCTTGTTGTTTATCTATTTTACATATGTTCATGCTCATTCACTCAGTCGTGTTCAACTCTTTGTGACCCCATGGGCTGTAGCCTGCCAAATGTCCCTTTCCATGGGACTTTCCAGCAAGAAGACTGGAGTAGGTTGCCATTTTCTCCTCCAGGGCATCTTCCTGACCCAGGGATTGAACCATCATCTCCCGAGTCTCCTGTACTGGCAGGCAGAGTCTTTGCCACTGAGCCACCTGGGAAGCCCTGTTTTACACATAGTGGTTTATATCTGCTAATCCCAAACTCCTAACTTATCCCTCCCTTCCACACCCACGTCTCCCCTTTGGTAACCATAACCCCTTTGTCTTCCATGTTTGTGAGTCTATTTCTTCTGAGATCAGAGATCGGGCACATTCAGGGTGGTATGGCCATAGACTCTATTTCTGTTTTGTAATAAGTTCTTTGGTATCACTATTTTAGATTCCTCATATGAGTGATAGCGTATGATATTTGTCTTTCTCTGACTCGCTTCACTTAGTCTGATCATCCCTATGTCCACCTCCGTTGCTGTAAATGGCATTATTTAATTCTTTTCTATGGCTGAGTAATTAAAATCCATTTCAGACTTGACTTCCCAGGGTCACTTCTAGTACCAACTGCCTTAGACTGACTCTGAGATGGGGAGTTAAGCGCTGAAAGTCGTTAAGTGTTTTCAGGAGACACATGTGTAAGGAAAGGAGGGAGGGAGAAGCTGGGAAAACTGTCGCTGGTTGTGAATTGGGATGGGGTACCAGTGACGGGGGACAGCCTCTTGGTGTAATATTCCTGGCACTAGAGAAGCATGAGGAAAATGGTAGCTAGAAAGAGTGGAACCAATGGCTATTGCAGAGCACCACTGATCTGATGGAAAGAGAAGACGGGCTCAGGATGAGAGAAGGGGAAGGCCCCTGCTGTGCAGAGTGAATTTCAGCAGACAGGCTGTGGGGCTGGAGCTGCCGTGGCTGCTCCCTGGTTGTGCTGCTTCCCCCTTCCTCAGGAAAGCAGCACGGGGGGCTCTGGAGCTGGCAGTCCCCTGGGCAGGACAGGTCAGCAAAGTTGTAACTTTGGTTATTGCTCCTGGAAGCTAAAGCCAGAGCTATGTCTCCAGCCCTCCAAAGGATTCTGCAGCCAAACGCTGGTCAAGTCCAACCCAAGTCTGTCTGATATCAAAACCCATGTTCTGTCTCAACACCCAAGTGGTGACTGGGAAGACTGAGCTTTCAGGACCTAAAATGAACTGTGTCAGGGGAAGGACACGTAGTTGGAGGGAGCTGGAGGAGGAAATGTGGTCAGCTGGAGGAGTAAGACAGGACCATCCATGGTCCCATTCACGGGACCATGGACCAGAAATCTGCAGAGGAAGGACTGGCTCTTATTGGAGGGCCTGGGACTAACAATGTAGATTTTGAATTCCCTCCTGGAAGAGATGGTTGACAGCATGGTCCTGGATATGACTGCCTAGGAAGAGTGTAGGAAGAGTAGAGTTGAGAGGAGGACTCTAGGTAAGGAAAAGGAGGCAGTGGAAAAAAATAAAAGCAGCCAATTGGGAATAAAATAACCTGGATTCAAGTCCCTGCTCTACATCATACTAGCTGTGTGATGTTGGGGAAGTTACTTGCCCTCTCTGTGCTTGGTTTAGGAGTGAGCTCTAAGCACCTCAGGCTCCTGGAGCCAATTTTTGGTTCTGTTCGGTGGAGAGTAGAGAAGCTGCTTGCTGCCTCGTGTTTGCAAGATGGCTTTTCACAGCTCGGCCCGTTGAGTCCTCACATAACCATGTTCAAGACAGGAAGACGAAAGAGATGGAGTGGAAAAGAGGGCCCTTATTTAACCTAGAGGCAGCTTTGCTCCAGGTACCCTTCAGTGAATGTGTTTTCAGGTCTCATTGGTCAGGATCGGGTTACAAGGTCACCCTTGGGCGTACAGGAGGCTGGGAACAAGCCAAGTTTATTGCTGTCTTGGAGCTTTTTTCTTGCTGATCTTTGTCCTTAGAATGTTCTTCCTCCAGACACTGGAATGGCTTGCTCCTTCATTTCACATAGTTCTCTGCTTATATCTTATATTTGACCTCCTTAACCTTCTTCACCATTCTCCTTGCTCTTGTATTTTTTTTTATGGTGCTCATTGATTGATATATCCGTTTATTTAGCTACTCAAATATACATTTACTAGGATGTAAGCTCCACAAATGCAGGAGTTTTGATTTACTCACAGGTGCATCTTTGTGCCTGGCGCAGAGAAGGTGCCTCTTGCGGAAGGAATACAAAGATGGATGAATGATCTTTCAACAGCCATATGAATCATGTGCGTGTATGAGGTACTGCCCCTTTTATGACGGAGGGAACAGTGCCTTGGGAATGTTCAGCAGCTTGTCTATGCTTTATAGCTAGCTAATCAATCACCCGGCAGATTTCCTGGAGTTCCCGTCTATCTGATTCTGTCAAACCACACCCAGTCTAAGAGTTACGAAATCAGGCTTCCTGTCCTGGCTCTATGGACAGTTTTGTGTGATCTTGGGCAAATTAGAAAAGCTAAAATTTCTAAACCCTGTTATTCTAAATGCAAGATTTTTGTTGTTTTGTTTTTGTTTTTAACCTCCCAAGTCTTTACCAGATTTATCTTCATTTATCAAATAATTCACACTTACAAGTTGATCTTTGTTGCCATCTTTGCTTCCTGCCTTGGAACAGAGGATGCAAGGGACAGTCTTCAAATGTGGGTGTGCCATTAGCAGTCCCACCCTCACCTCCTAAGTCCACCTGCGCCTCTCTTGCTCCTCCTGGCAGAGGACCCAGTCACTCCTGGGTTTGCCAGACGGCTACGGCCCTTGCTCTTGCTAGCTCTCACTTCTTGGGCAAAACATGTGCCTTCTCTAAGCTTCAAATCTTTCTGGGAAGGTTAAGTGGGGTAATATACATAAGACAGGGTTGAAATTGATTGTGGCTCAGCAACGGTTACAATGAAAACCGGCCACAGACAGACAAACGGGCCATGATGCTGTACGCTTTGACGACTGTCGTGTGTCGTTCCTGGACCGAAACTGTTGCCGGAGCTTCCCTGGTGGTGCAGTGGCTAAGATTCCGGGCTATTGAGCGGCAAGCACGGCTTGCATTAGACCCCTGGTCATGGAACTGGATCCCACCTGCCACGACGAAGATCGAAGATCCTGGGAGCCACAACTAAGACCCTGTGCGGCCAAACAAATAAAGCACAATTTTTTTTTTAAGAAAATATTGGTGTACTGTGGAGATGTAGTAAACACAGGATCTGTGTATTTTTCTGGCAAAGAATCATTTCAAGGTACAACTTTACACAGCTCATTAAAGGCAATAAGAATATAGCCTTGAACGTGGCTCATAAAGTCAGCATGGCTTTCGCTATGACCAGGGTGAGGGAAGAGATGAAGTGGCAAGTACCATGCCAGACGCCTATAGATATGTGATCCCATGTAATGCCCTAAAAAAAAAAACAAAGCTGTTTATTTGACTGTGCTAGATCTTAGCTCCCCGATCAGGGATTGAACCAGAGGCCCCCTGCATTGGGAGCATGGAGTCTTAGCCACTGGATCATCAGGGAAGTCCTTTATATGCACTTTATTTGTATATTCTTGAAAGTCTGTTGTTTTGTATGCTTTGGGCTTCCTTGGTGGCTCAGATGGTAAAGAATCTGTGAGCAATGCAGGAGACCAGGGCTCAATCGGGAAGACTGAGCTCAGGTTGGGAAGATCTGTGGAGTAGGAAATGGCAACCCGCTCCAGTATTCTTGCAAAGAAAATTCCATGGACAGAGGAGCCTGGCGGGCTACAGTCCATGGGGTTGCAAAGAGTTGGACACAACTGAGCTATAAACACTTTCACTTTCAAATAAATAGTATTGTTTTACGGATCTCCTGCTTTTACCTTTTATCACTAAGCACTCTGCTTATACAACGGTTCCATGTTCCAAGACAGATGTTTCGATTGTTGTGTGATGTTGCAGGGTCCGCCCTGAGTTTACTCATCCCTCACTGACCTACCTTGTGAGGGGAACTTGGAAGCCCTCAGGCTACCGAGGGGAAGGCGGGTAAGCTGCGATGGCCCTTCTGGAGAACAGCCTGCCAGAATGCTGGGTCACAGGCCAGTCATACATCCTGCGACAGATACCAGGGAGAAATCTGTTCATCGTCTAAGCGTAGAGGTGACGACATCTTACCGTGTGGTGGGAATACTATGTAATACTGTACTCTGCAGGCCATCTATTTCCCTCTCTGTGTTCAGGGGCATCACACTGGCAGCTTGAAATAAGCCATCGTGGGAATAATTATACCATGAAAATTAGCAAACGTTAAGCTCAGGATTTTTTTGTTTTCTGCCCCGAGAACCAGTTGTTACCCATTCACCAGTTCACTGGAGACTGGAGTTATCTCTCCTTCCCAAATGAGGAAAATGAGACTCAGACAGGTTGTGAAACTTGCCCTCAGTCACACAACTTTTAAGTAGGAGAAGTTAGATTCAGATCTAGGTCTGTCTCAGATCTTGTACTTGGATAAAAATTAGAAGTGCATTACATCATTTAGACTTAACAATTCTTACCTTACCACCACCAGTGCATTTATGTTTCTTGTTTATTTTTTAATTTTTTGTCTGCACTGTGCAGCTTGCGGTATCTTACTTCCTTGACCAGGGATTGAACCTGGGCCCTCAGCAATAAAAGTGCAGAGTCCTAACAACTGGACTGCCAGAAAAGTCCCTCTTTGGCAATTTTTTTGTTGGTGTTCTTTGCCATGCCACGTGGCATGTGGGAGGGATCTTAGTTCCCTGACCAGGGATTGAACCCATGCCACCTGTATTAGAAGTGTGGAGTCTTACTCACTTGACCACCTGGCCTCTTTTATTAAGGGCATCGATTCCATTTGTGAGGCTCTGCTCTCGCATCCTAATCAACTCTCCAAAGCCCCACTTCCAGTTACCATCACCTTGGCAGTTAGGATTTCAACATAAGATTTTGGGGAGGAGAGCACAAACATTCAGACCCTAGAATTACTAATTTTATAGTATAAACGGAACCTCAAGATAGTACTGGGTCTCAGTGGCCAAAGAAATAGTAACTGGGCCCTGCACCAAAGAAACAAGTGTAGACACATTCCACTTGAGTGAGATTACTCTGGCAGGGGTTATACTGTATATTTATCAACCAAGCAAGGGAAGGCATACAGTGCAGAGGATATCAGAAGAGGGTGGCTCAAGTTCTGACTCGGTTTCTTCCTTTCTGTGACCCTGAATGGGAAGAAATTCCTCCTATTAATACCTGAGCCTCAAACTCTTATCTCGCGAATTAGTTAGAGTGAGGGCTAGGTTGTTATAACAAAGATCCAGTAGCTACAAAAAAAGGGAGATTTATTTCTCTCTCCAGTAACAGTCTGGCCAATCAGTTAGCAGGGTAACTGCTCTGTGAGGTCACTCAGAGACGTAGGTGTCTCCATATGCTGTTCTGATGTTCCTGAGAGTGTTGCCTCGTTTGTGTGTTTGAAGAAGAGTTGCAGGCGTGTCCGTGCTCAGGCTATACGGAGAAGTGCACACACCCTTTCTGCCTCCATTCCATTGGTTACATGGCATACCTGGCTTCACGGGAGACTCTGGGTGCTCCAGGCCCAAGAAGAAGGAAAGAAAGGACTTTGAGGGGTGCTGGCACTCAGCCACAACTTGAGAACAGAAAGGCGAGCAAACTATTTCTAACATGACTCAGCTCAACATTTTTAATCATCACATGTTCTCTAAAATGTGAATATGAGATGAACAGTACTTTTTTTTTTTTCACCATTACATCACATTACATTTTTTACCATTACATCTGGGAGTTCTCAACCTCCCAGACCACTAAATGGTTAAATACAAAGATGACAGAAAACAAAAACAATAGGCTATTTTTTAAAAGCATTTTTCGTAAAGAAAATTTTGAAGGTATGCTAAAGTACAGAAAACAGTATAACAAATTCCTGTGTACCTACTGCTAAGCCTTAACCATTTTCAACTCACAGCCAATCGTGTTTCATGCATTGTACCTCCCGCCATGATATCTGGGCATTTCATTTATCCAGTTTATATGTACCTTATCTTAAGCATCTCCTCTATTCTAGATACGGTGTACTACGTACATAATTCCATCAAAGCAAGCAGGCTTTCCAGTTCTCCTGAATGGCAATCCACCATTCATCTCGTAAGTTAAGCCATTTAATCTTCCAACAATCCTATGCAACAGATACTATCATTTTGCAGATGAAAGAACTAAAATACATTCTCCAGTGGGTTAAGCACAAGAGCTGGGTTTCAAATGCAGGCAGTCTGGCTTTGGAGGCCATGTCTTTGCCCAGATACCACCGAGTATCACACAGGAATTTTCATTGCTCCACTGGACACTGAACTGCTTATCCAGAGCTTGTGCATTAAAACTGTTCCTGCCCTGCTTTTCCCAAGATCAATGAATAAAGCCATCCTCAAAAGACTTTCAGGGGACCTCTCTGGAGGTCCAGTTGTAAGACTCCATGTTTCTAATGCAGGGGCATGGGTTCAATCCCTGGTCTGAGCACTAAGATCCTATATGCCTTGGGGGATGGCCAAAAAGTTAGGAAAAAAAAAAAAGACTCTTTGGGTGGTCCAACTTCCCCCAAACAAAATAACTTACCAAAGCCATGTTCTAATATATTTGTACTTTTGAAATATCAGCTTCCTTTTCTTCTTTCCTTTTAACTATTACCCATTAAGGTTTCATGAATCTTAGAATTGAGTTTCTCCTAGGGTATGCAATTCAAATAAAACTTTAAAAGTTTTCTAAACAAGATTATGAATTTAAAAAGTGTTTTGCATGAGTGCTGAGTCACTTAAGTTGTATCTGCCTCTTTGTGACCAGGTGGACTATTGCCCACCAGGCTCCTCTATCCATGGGATTCTCCAGTCACGAATACTAGAGTGGGTTGCCATGCCTTCCTCCAAAGGATCTTCCCAACCCAGAGATCGAACTCATGTTTCTTATGTCTCCTACACTGGCAGGTGGGTTCTTTACCACGAACACCACTTGAGAAGCCCCCAAAGTGTTTACACTTATCCAATTATATCCTAATGAAATGCTGTATGTAATGTGTCTAATACAGTGCCTGGCAGAGTTCACTACAGATATTAATATCTTCATTTACTGTAATAATCCTATGAAGTAGGTTGGACAGGCACTATTAAGCAGATGTGACAGATGAAGAAACTGAAATATAAAGAGGTCCTACTTCTCAGCATTTCATTAAGACCAATTCCAACATGAAGTTTCTCGATTCATGAGGTCTCCCAGCTCACATGAGTGTATATTAACCAAAGCTTGCAGTTCTTTGGGTCTATACTGTATTTCTTCCTAGAGAAGGAGTTGGGTCGCCTTTCTCGAGCTGTGCGTGACCCGATTCTGCTGATCTGGAGGAAAGAAGGGCGACAGAAGCAGATCTAAGGACAAACACCATCTCGCGTGGCTCCTGCGTTTGGTGGTGTCATTGCAAGTTCTGCAGGCAAGAAAGACCACTGTCCTCTATGAAGAGGGAGAGCACTGCTTCTGGGGTTAAAGGTTCTCAGGTTTGTCCATTCAAATACCTCCATACCGTGTCTGAAGGTCTACTGTTTCCTTATCTGGGTCCTGACACTGACACCAGAGATTGCTAAGGCTGTGTTTGTTCTCCGTGGTAACTGTGTTGTGCTGACAATTAACCCCCGGGACTGAATTTCAGCCATCTTCCTGCGGCTGTGGGCAGGAAGGGGACCATCTCTGAGCTGCCGGGGAAGCATTCCCAGTTTCACAGCATTCCTTGAGGTTGATAGTTGCCTAACCAAGCCTGCCAGTTTCCTTTCCTTTTACAAGTCTTCTAAAGACCAGCAACCAAAGTCAGCCAGTTCTACATTCCTGGTCACGAACACTGACCATGTATTTATTTTTAATGAGTTTTAATTCATAAAAGATGCTTCATCTTCCATCTTCATAATTCCAGTTCACTGCTGGTGAAAATCTCAGTAACTGTGATGCTGCGGCATACCAGGGGTTAAGATCACCCCACTTATCAACAAAGATGGGATCCTTATCACTGTTCAATTGGTCCAATTCTAGAATCCACCTGGAATGTCTGTTTATAGAGCTGCTTGTGGTACCAAGTATTTTAAACTGGGTTCCCAAAGAAACGAGGTTGAGAAAAGTACTTGCAATCAAGAGTTTATTTTGGAATATGATTTCAAGGAAAAAGAATGGGATCTGGGGAGAATAAGACAAAGGAAGGAGGACAATCCAATTCAAAGGGTGCTTTACTGAGTCGATCACTGCTGAGAGGAACTGGCGCTTTTTCTGGGGACTGAGGATTCATGTAGAATCAGTCACCTGAGGGTGACTTGACGAGTGTTTTTCCACCGTTTCTCATCCCCTAGTAGGTAAGGTTGCTCCCTGTGAGCTTACTGTGTTAAAATCTCTCATGATGATTGTGGATTTATATATTCCTCCTTGTTTTCCTCCTCTTTTGCTTCATGTGTTTTGAAGTCATATTAAATAGAAGCTAGAATTAGTGTATTTTGCTGGTGATGTGAACTTTTACCACTATCAATGACCTTCTTAGTGATGCTTTTTGCCTTAAATTCTATTTTATGTAATAATAGCTACCATGGTGTAACTTAATTCCATTATTTCAATCTATTAGTATTCATATGTTGACATGTGTCTCTTGTAAATAGCATGCAGTTGGACTTTTTAGTTTCACAATTCTTGTATTTTAATTGGAGCATTTACTCCATTTACATGTAATCTTAATGACATATTTAGATTTAAATCCACTCTCACTGTGTTTACTGCCTATCCTGCCTCTGTCCCACCACCCTCTAGAGCTCTGTCTTTTTCAGTCATTCTATTTCGGATTCACTATTAGTGAAAGTAATACATTTTGATTCTTTTAGTGGTCTCACAAAGCAAAACATGGGCTTCCCTGGTGGCTCGGTGGTAAAGAACCTGCCTGCCAAGCCAGAGACATGGGTTTGATCCCTGGGTTGGGAAGATCCCCTGGAGAAGGAAATGGCAAACCATTCCAGTCTTCTTGCCTGGACAATCCCATGGACAAAGGAGCCTAGAGAGCTACAGTCCATGGGGTTGAAAGAGCTGGCTATGACTTAGCTTAAACAACAAAAGCAAAACATCCACGGCTGACTTACCAGAGTCTACCGTGAACCAATGCCTTTCCTCTCTTCCCAGGCGTCGCGAGCACTTTGGCGCACCTGAGCGGGATTTACCTGCTTCGTGATCTGTATGCTAGTGTGAGAGCGTATTCTAGTTCTGTCCAAATATTTCTAGCTCCACATGTATCACTTTCTTTACTCTTTAATCATTCCTGCCTCATTGAGCTTTGATCAGCTCGAGGATTACCATTAGAATTTCTTTTGTGCAGGTTTATTGGTGATAAAGTGTGATTTTATCATCTGACAATGTCTTTATTTATTTGGCTATACTGCTCAGCATTCAGGATCTTAGTTCCCCGACCAGGGACAGAACCTGGGCCCTGGCAGTGAAAGCCTAAGCACTGAACTCCGACTCTGACCTTCCTTAAGCACACTTCCCTGTCTTTGGTGTTTCCTTTTGCTCCTGAGATTTCTCACTTTTTTAAAGGTAAGTGCCCTCCCCCACTTTTTTGGCCTGCCCTTAAGATTTTTCTCATTGTCTTTCGTTTTCTACAGTTTCATTACATTGTGGATGTCCATGTCTTTATCTTGCTTGACATTTGTATGGTCTGTTGAATCTGTGGACTAAAGCTTTTCTCTGTTTCTAGAAAATTCTCAGGTATCATCCCACACAAAACTGACTCCTCCCTATTCTCTCCTGTCCTTCGGGGACTCCAAGTAAACAAGGGGTAGGTCTTCTCACTGTATTCTTCAAGACACTTACTCTCTTCTGTTTATTCCCCACTCCCAGCTGTATGTCTTTCCAGTCCTCATTCTGTATGATTCTTTCTAATCTATTTTCTCATTCACGAGCTCTCTTTAACTGTGTCTTTTACTGTCTCATCTGGGGCTAAATCCTCCCAGTGAATCCTAGAATTTTACTTAGAGCAGAGTTCATTTGTTTTCTCATGTTTGGGGATACTAATATTTGAAACCTCTGTGGCTCTGTTTTGTGTTTCCGATTGTATGCAGTGTGTTGTAATTGAAAATTTATTTATAGAAATAATTTGAAGCCTAAGAGGATTTTTGTTTGTTTCTTGTAGACACCTGGTGGGGGGGGAGTGGTGCTTACAGATTTCAAGGTTTTCCATGTTCTCAATGACCCATGTGACATGAATCCTGGTTAAATAGATTGATGACTGGCTTAATTCTGGTACCCTCTGGTTCCCGGGATATTAACCTTTCGGGTTCCAGACCCAAATGGTGATTTATAGGAAGGTTCCCACCTCGGTAAGTCCTAAACATTGACTTTGTTCCTGTAGCCCAAATGCCATGAATGTGCAGCTGTGACTCTTGGCTTCCTTCCTAGTTTGGCAAATTCTCTTGAGACAGAAATGTTGGCGGGGAATTCCTGGGCAGTCTAGTGGTCAGGACACTGCGCCTGCACTGCAAAGGGTACAGGTTCCCTAAGATCCTGCAGGCCATGTGGCAAGGCGTGGCCAAAAAACCAAGAAATTGGTTGTGGATGCTGCTGGCAATTCTTCACTATATTAGTAGTTCTTCTTTGACTTAAAAGATTATTTGGTCCAGGCTTTTTGGTTGTCTTCTGTTGGAGGATTGGTATAAATTATTGAATATTCTCAGAGAGGGCAATGGCACCCCACTCCAGTACTCTTGCCTGGAAAAGCCCATGGATGGAGGAGCCTGCTGGGCTGCAGTCCATGGGGTCGCTAGGAGTCAGACACGATTGAGCAACTTCACTTTCACTTTTCACTCTCATGCATTGGAGAAGGAAATGGCAACCCACTCCAGTGTTCTTGCCTGGAGAATCCCAGGGACGAGGGAGCCTGGTGGGCTGCTGTCTATGGGGTTGCACAGAGTTGGACACGACTGAAGCAACTTAGTAGCAGCAGCAGCAGCATTAAATATTCCATTACCAGAAGAAGAAAATCCCTCTGTTATCATTACTTCCTCCCAGAGCCCATGATGGTTAAAGCTCTTTGACAGGATAAAGAACTGTTTTTCTCTATTCTAGTAATACATCAAAACATGCATCTTCAATGTTGAGAGTAACAAAGAGAAGTGAAAGGGAGATTTTAGATTCCCCTCATTTTGCCTTCTTTATCGTCATAATAAAACTGCAAAAGCTGTGATGTGAATAAAGCGTTATGGTTAACAAATATTTTCTCGTGTTTACTTCCAAGTCCAATATTCCAAATAACTAACAAATACTTTCCAATAAAAATGGCAATCCCTAAATCACCCCCTAGGCTTTGTTAACAGTACCCCCCTTCTTTGCTATAGATAGGTCAAAATCACACTTCCCGATCGTATTTATATACATGCTGTTACCAGCTATTTTTTCAAATTGTTACCCCTAAGTCTTCTTATGTATAAACACAAATTCCTCTATTGCACATGTCATCTGACTTTAGACACTCAACAGCATTGTGGGGCTTTATATACTCATTTTATAGACACGGAAAGTGAGGCGTAAAGAAGCAGACTGCTCTCACTCCAGCTCCTGGATCCAAATCTAGGGAGATCTTCCCACCCTGTCATTTCACCTGTTCACTGTGGGTGAATCAGCCCAAGGCCATCCCTCCTCCTCGTTTTCTTCAAGTCAAATATGAAGGGACTTCTCTAGAGTCTACTGGTTAGGACTTCAGCTTCCAGTGCAGAGGGCTGAGTTTGACCCTGGCCAGGGCACTAAGGTCCCACATGCCTCCCACATGCCTCCTAAAACAAAAACGGAAGCAACATTGTAACAACTTCAATAAAGACCTCAAAAATGGCCCATGGCAAAAAAAAAAAAAAAGAAGAAGAAATCTTTAAAGAAAAATGTGAAGGTGAGACCATACCACCACTACCGCCCCCCTTTTATTCTGACATCTTCTGGGCTTGTTTAGCTGGTGGATTTTGTAGCAGTTACGTAAGAAGGCGAAGGCAGAGGCGTGGGCTGGACTCTCTTTCAGTGGGCGGATTTCTAATCTGGGCCTTCTCTGACGAGGCCGCCCTCATATCGTTTGGAATAAATAATGATGGTTTAACCATTTGCATGTTCTCTGCTACGCCCATTTTTGGAATGTTTTGACATTTTTTGACACAGAGTTAGTGTCTGCACATCCAGATAATGACAGCAGGATATGGAGCGGTTTGTCAGTGAGGTTTCTTATGTGGCTAATACATTTCATGTCTTAGAAAGATAAGTTTTTCTTCAGATAAGAAGGAACAAGTGGTGCTCTGGAGAGTGCAACCTTCATCCTTAGAAAAAAAACTCACACACGTTCTCATTCAAGGAGGTGGGGGAAAGAGTATCTGGCATCAGGAATTCTGGATTGAGTTAAAGTCCTCTGCTATTAATTAGCTATGTGACTTTAGGAAAGTCGCAAACTTATTTGGAATTTAATTTTCTCTGTTGCACAATGAGGATGAAATGAGATGTTGCAGATTCTTTGTAAATTCCTGGAATACTATTCAAATGTAAATTATCAGCTTTTTATAACATCAATCTAGACACTGAATAGATTAGTGATGGGGGGCGGGGGGCGGGGGAGCGTAATCAGGGGTGCAGCTTTGCTCATCTTCAAAGGAAGGAAAGAAGAGGTAGAGAGAGGAAATTAACAGTTTCGGGCACTTCTTTCGCTCCCTCTAATAGGTTTACCAGGTGGTGCCGTGGTAAAGACTGCACGCCAGTGCAGGAGACACAAGAGACTTGGGTTTCATCCCTGGGTTGGGAAGATCCCCTGGAGGAGGGCACTCCAGGATTCTTGCCTGGAGAATCCCATGGACAGAAGAGCCTGAGGGGCTACAGTCATGGGGTCGCAAAGAATCAGACACGACTGAGTGACTTAGCATGCACGCACGGGCCTGGTCCAGCTCTATCTGTGCCACAGGCGCAGAGAGAGAAAACTGCCTAAGCGGTACTTCTTTTTGGGGTGATAGTGAAGATTTCCTGAGACACCTCATGAAAAAGTTAAGAGCATTTTGGATATTGTAGATGCTCAATAAATGCAAGTTCCATTCTTTCTTTCCAAGAAAGGAATTGCTACACTTATGAATTTAATTTTGTTAACCTTTTATCGAGGGTTCATTAAGGAATTCCATATGGAAAGGGAAAACTTAAGGAGAAAATCTCTCCAGGACTTTTTGCTCTGTGATAATTAGCTGGGGGAAGTAATGTGCCAATTAGGCTAAGAGGACAGTGAAGCTTAAATATTATCTGAGTAATTTTGAAAACTGTTTTGAACACAGCTTCCAGTTTGTTTCACAGTCTCTCTTCATCCTTGAGCACTCGAATGTAAAACATTCTTCCTTTCATGGATATGGTTTGCTGTTTAAGAGGAAAAAAAAAAAAGGCAAGCAAAATGATGTGTCACTGGCCTTCTTTCTGCCAGCTTCAAATTACCCCCATTTAACCCCAGAAGAACAATCCAAAGAGCAGCATCCTTCAGCTGAAATTTCAGCTTAAATGTTTTGATAGCTTCCCAGCTGAATTGTCATTCGTAAGCCTTTTAAAAATTAATTATTAAAACCATTTCCATTAGTCTTTTGCTTGGCCTTCATGCAATCATTTTTCTTGTGCTGTTTAACAAGTGACAAACCACCAGCATTAGCTATAAATACACGGCATCAGATATGGGAGAGAGGGCATATGACTCATGCTGGACTGTTCCCCAGGGCCACCCCGGTGATGACTGTATTCTGGGAAGTGGCGGCAGGTCCACTCCTAACCTACAGGCACGTTCCAAGGCAGCCGGCCCTCTGAAGAGGATTCTGTTCTTTGTTCCGTCTGCTCCCCTGCTGGGTTCGAGGTCTTGGGACACTTCATTCACCGGGTCTGTTGGTAAATTCCTTCTTTTATCTGTCCATCTTCCTGCCCATCCACCCATCCAGTAGACATTATTCATCACTTTACCAACCACCTGCCTAACACAGGAAGCAGAATATCAAATAACAATGTGTTTCTGCCCTCAAAAAGAACATACCTGCCACGTGGGTGAGTCGGACAAATAGGTGAACCATTATCCTGAGGTCACTTCTCTGGTAGAGGAGCCAAATGAATGGCCCGGAGGCCCAGACAAGGATATCAGGGAAGGGTTCTAGGAAAAGTTCAGATCAAGGATAATTAAATGTCATCAAAATAAAAACTCCGGAACGTGGGGGAGATTCCCAGTAGAATAACGTATGCAGAGGCACAGAACTGCAACACAGAAGGACTCTGCAGAAGCAGACAAGGTTAGGTAGGAATGGCTAGACTGGAGAGTTCATTGAGGCCAGTGGCCAAAGATGAGGAGGGTAAGGAAGGCGGCCTTATGTTAGTGGCAGTCAAGTCAGGCTCCTCCCATGCTTCCAGGGATTAGATTCAGGGAGTAGCCTAGCAATTGGGCTCACAGGCGTGTGACTTATGTTGGGTTTTGATGAAAGATTTCTATTTTATTTATTTTTTGGCCATGTGGCATGCAGGATCTTAACTCCCCGACCGAGTGTAGAACACACACCAGGGCAGTGGGAGTGTGGAAACGTAACCACTGGACCGCCAGGGAAGTCACCGAAAGTTTCCTTTCTTTGTTTGTCTGTTTATTTTTAATTGAAGGATAATTGCTTTATAATATTGTGCTGGTTTCTGCCATACATCAACATGAATCAGCCACAAGCATACTTTATGTCCCCTCCCTCTTGAACCTCCCTCTCGCCTCTGGGCACTGGGTTTGAGCTCCAAGTGCATACAGCAAATTCCCACTGGCTATCTGTTTTACATATGGTAATGTATATGTTTCAATGTTACAAGATTTTTTTTAAAGGATATGTTCCCTTATAAGAAATGTTTGAAAACCACCAGCCTAGATAAGGAAGCATCATGTGCTAAGTCGAGGGGCATGCCAGTATTCAGAAGGTTGGGTGATGAAGACTGTCTCATTTCTGCCTCATTTTCTACAGGACAGTGACTCTCAACAGGAGGAGTGGGTCTCAACAGATGTTTAGATCAGGAAAAAACTGTGGGCTGTTTTAACAATACACACTGCTACTGCTGCTGCTGCTGCTGCTAAGTTGCTTCAGTTGTGTCCGACTCTGTGTGACCCCATAGATGGCAGCCCACCAGGCTCCCCCATCCCTGGGATTCTCCAGGCAAGAACACTGGAGTGGGTTGCCATTTCCCTCTCCAATGCATGAAAGTGAGAAGTGAAAGTGAAGTCGCTCAGCTATGTCCGACTCCCAGCGACCCCATGGACTGCAGCCCACCAGGCTCCTCCATCCGTGGGATTTTCCAGCAGGAGTACTGGAGTGGGGTGCCACTGCCTTCTCCTAACAATACACACTACAAGAATTGAAATCTGACAAAACTGGCTGGTAGAAAAAGCAAGCAAACAAACAACAACAAATCAAACACGCAAAGAAAACTGGCTGGTAGAATACAAGTTACAGTGTTACAAAGCACTCTGGACAGGTGGGCGCAGCCCAGCACACACGGCCGGTGCAGGAATCCGCCTGCTTGGTAGCCCACGAACCCTCCTGACTCTGGTGACCAGCAGAGAATGCGCAGCACAGGGGAATTTACCATCTGTACTTTCATTAGTCTTAGGAAAAACATGAAAACTGAGCAGTTACAACACTCACAGTGCCTTATGTCCAGAATGAGGTTTCCCTTGGCTCCGAGTACCACTTTTATTTGGAAAGTTGGGCTACCAGAACATGGTTTAGTTCTCTTTAAAAACCATTGCTGAAAGAAATGAGAAATATACAGACATCTATTTTACAAGTCTTATAAACTTTGGTGGGGGGGGCGGGAAGCCTTTAAAACCGTATTAGAGCACATGTTGTGATAAACTTCCTGTTTTCATCTGCATCAGTCCACATTTTTCAAAGTATTCTCACATTGGTTATTTCATACTCATAACCCCAAAGGTAGGACAGATGTAACTGAGGTTCAATACACTCGTACAATTTAAGAATGCATAGGTGGACTTCTCTGGCGGTCCGGTGGTTAAGAATCAGGGGACATGGGTTTGAAACCTGGTCCAGGAAGTCCCACGCGCTGCAGGGCAACTAAGCCTGTGTGCCACAAATACTGACCCATGCTCTAGAGCCTGAATGCCACAACTGCTGAGCCTGTGTGTTGCAGCTAATGAAGCCTGTATGCCTAGAGCCTGTGCTCTGCAACAAGAGAAGCCACCGCAGTGAGAAGCCTGTGCACCCCAACAAAGAGTAGCTCCCGCCTGCTGCAACTAGAGAGCAACAACAAAGACTCAGCACAGCCAAAAATAAAAAGAAAATTTCAAAAATAATAAAAATGCATAAGTGCATATACAGTGCATTGTGTGAAGGGAAGAGATTTCCTGAATTCTACACTGCACCCAGGTCTATTGAATTCTACCTCCGTGTTTCAAAACCCCAACCCCTCTCCACCTTACATCAACAGCTACCTTATAAAGGATTTTTCAAAAGGTACAAGCTTCCTGTTATAAGGTGAACAAATATTGAGGACGTAATGTACAGCGTGCAGACTATAGCTAACACTGCTGTATGGTATATTTGAAAGTTGCTAAGACCGTAGATGCTAAAAGTTCTCATCACAAGGAAAAAATATTTGTTGCATCTATATGATACCATAGATATTAAAGAAACTGATTGTGGTTATCATTTCACAGTATATGTTAGTCACGATGCCATACACTGGGCTTCCCTAGTGGTTCAGTAGTAAAGAATCTGCCTGCAATGCAGGGGATGCAAGAGTCACAGGTTGACCCCTGAGCTGGGAAGATCCCCCGGAGAAGGAAATGGCAACCCAGTCCAGTATTCTTGCCTGGAGAATCCCACGAACAGAAGAGCCTGGTGAACGACATGGGGTCGTAAGAATTGGACACGACTTGGTGACTGAACAGCAACAAATGTCAATTATATCTCAATAAAACTGGAAGAAAATATTAAATAAAAACAAAATGACAGACTTAAGCAAACACACAAGTTGGTTGTCATCCCCATGGTTCTCCAACGTGGTATGTTGACCAAATGAGTGTTACAGTACAGGCCTTGGGGAAACGAGAAGAATCCTTTGCTTCCTGCTTCCTCAGCATCTTCCCCATCTTCCATGCCCGTTTCTTGTCCTGGGATCAACTGACCACAGAGGCAGCACGCCTGGTGCGTGTTCCCATCCCCAGGACACACTGCTGGGCTCCACCTGGTAGGGAGCCTGGTAAATGGTAACCATAGTTACCACCTTCCCTTGCTGATAACGTTCATCCTTCTTCATCTTCTTAATTCCAGCTGTCCTCCAGGGCCTCCTAAACATCCTGCCTGGTTCCAGAAGCCTCCCTGAACTGCTCCCCCGCCCCCTACACCAGTGTCTTTTTTCACTTACCTCCTCTATTGTTGCTTCCCTTCACCAGACTACTTGTTTGGATCCTAGCTTTCATTGTATTGTAGGTGATTTTTGGAAGCATGTGTTTTGAAGCCAGAAACAACAGGTTTGAAGGCTAGCTCTGGATCCATCCGATTTTAAGTTACTTCACTTCCCTGTGCTTCAGTTTCCATGTGAGAAACAAGGAGAATACCTCATTAGACAAATCTGAGGATGATTAATACAGTAAGTTCTCAGCTGTCTGACCCCCACACCTAACACGCAGTGGATGTTCAGTAAATGTTGAGAAAATGGCATGAGCTGTGTTGTACTCTTCTTTCATCCCTCGTGTGACCTGGTGTGGACAAAGGAAAAGCTAACTGAGTGTTTATTACTTTTCCTTATTCATAGCTCACAGCTCACCTCTGGTCTCAGGAACCAAGAAAGCATGTGTCCCTTCTTTTCGCTTCACAATTAAAATTAGCCCCGAGCATCATCACAGTGATGATGGTAATACTTTATTATGACTCATTTACACAGTATTTTAACATTTATAAAAGATTTCTTCTTTTTTTTTCCTTTTAAAATGTTTATTATCTCATTTGATTCTCCCAGTAACTCCCTGAATGTAGGTAGGGAAGTGAAAGTGAAGTCGCTCAGTCGTGTCCTATTCTTTGCGACCCCATGGACGGTAGCCTACCAGGATCCGCGGTCCGTGGGATTTTCCAGGCAAGAATACTGGAGTGGGCTGCCATTTCCTCCTCCAGGGGATCTTCCCAACCCAGGGATCTAATCCGGGTCTCCTGCATTGCAGACAGACGCTTTACCATCTGAGCCACTAGGGGAGCCCTTAAGGTAAGTAGGGACGGTATCATTAAATTTTATACACTGTAAGTCTGAATTCAGTATGGTTCACATTAGTACCACTTTACCCTAATTTACAGTTTACAAAGCATTTTAAAAACCATTTGCTTATTTGATGAGTATTTAAGATCCTACTAGTATTTAACTTTTAATACCTTTAAAATCTTCTAGGTATCAGCAGATAATAAACTTGGCATGATCTCTATAACTGCTTCAAAGAACAAATTTTTTTTAAAAGAAAACACAAATTATGTACACTGTTTCAACTGTAAACCTGAATGGGTTCAGAATCCTGCTCCCAGCATAAAGGAAAGTAACCCCTGAGAAGGACATGGCTTACTATTTGTAAAAGAGCTGGTTTTATGAATTCTCAGAATGTATGCTCCTCTCTCTCCTTACTCATCTAATCTCTCAATGTTCTTTAATTTATAGACTGACAAAATTGAAAGAGAACTTGGTATGTCTCTGGAATGTATACCACAGCCCTCATATCTTTATGAGAATCAGTTTTCAAGTTTCCACAGTTCAAAATAACTGACCCTACCAGCATGACCATACTCCCCACAGAGGGCCTGTTAAACAAGAATTCAGCACGACCCTGGGCAATTCACCTACCAAGGCCTGTTTCTTAACTGAGGACTTGAGGAATTTGAAGCAGCTGAGATCTTTAGAATAATGATTCTAAAATTCCAAGATAAACAGATTTGGTGAAATATATATATATATATATATACACACACACACTAATATATATATATATATTAATATCAATAAAATAAAACCTTTTCATTTGTTTTACGAGACTCAGTCTTAGTCTGTACCATGCCACCATGAATGCACCTGATCCTACCTGATCTGGGAAGCTAGCACTTGGATGGGAGACACCAATCTCCCCCCACGCCTTGAATCTCTCCTTTTAAGGATGAAAATCTGACAAATGAACCTTACCTTCCATTCCATTTGTTCCCCAGAGCTCACCACAATCCTAAAGTTCGAGATACCCTCCGTAGTAATCTTTCAGGTTTTACCTGTACTGTTGGGCTTCCCAGGTGGCTCAGTAGTAAAGAATCTGCTTGCCAATGCAGGTGACATGGGTTCCATTCCCTGGGTTGGGAAGATCCCCTGGAGGAGGAAATGGCAACCCATTCCAGTATTCTTGCCTGGAGAATCCCCATGGTCAGAGGAGCTTGATGGGCTACAGTCCGTGGAGTCGCAAGAGTGGGACACGACATAGCGAAAAAACAAGCTGTGCATTTACTCATGTGTGTGTTAATTTCCATTTCCTTCTCCAGGGGATCTCCCTGACCCAGGGATGGAACTTGGGTCTCCTGCATTGCAGGAAGATTCTTTACCATCTGAGTTATAAGGAAGTCTTGATAGCTTAAGTTACACCAATAGTATCATACTGTTTTATTCTTGTTACTTTTTTCACTTAAAACAGTTGGAGCTTTATGTATATCTCTATTAATCCATTTAAACTGATCTGATTTCAATGTATGAAAATAACATCAGTTATTTATTTGCTACATTTCTGCATGAATTCACAAAAGTTTTCTGTATAGGGCCAGACAGAAAATATTTTAAGCTTCACAGGACACATATGGTCTCTACTTTTCTTAAAAAAATTTTTTTTTCTTTAAATATGTTGTGTCAGGGTCCCCAAGATTACCCTCTAGTTCAGTGTCATAAAACTCAGAAAAGTGGTTGACAGCTACAATCTATAGCAAAAAGACAGTTTAAAATCAGTGAATGTAAAAGGCACATAGGGAAGAATTCAGAAAACCAGGTACAAGCTTCCAGGCATCCTCTCTAGAAAAGTCGCATGGACAGCATTTAATTCTCCCCAAAGTGATGTGGGGCAGGCACACATATAGACTTGTCAACCGGGGAAACCTAAGACTTCATGTCCAGGGCTGTCATTGAGGGTCAGTTCTTACAGGCATGGAGCACCCACATGGCTGACCTTAAGTCACTCAGCTCCTAAATCCTCTGGAGAGCAAACTGATCCTGCCATTCACAGGCCCCTCCTGCCAGAAACCACTGTTAGGATAAACTGTCTGATGTGATTCAGGCCCCAGGTAGACACAGGCACTCAGGGAAGGCGGGTTATTCCAAGAGCTTAAAGGTTATCTCCCAGGGAAGCTGGCCAAGGGTCAGACTTACCTTTGGAATGCGCAGGATTGAGTAAGGCAGAGTCACTAAGCCCTTCATTGCATACCTGTAAAACCATTCTTAGTTTAGGGCTAGAGACTGGATCTGACCGGAGGCTCTAGTGCTAGAATATAAGTCACCTATTTTTGCCCCTGTTACTTCAGTCATTGCTGTAAGAAACATCCCTGTAGATATCTTAAAGAATGAAAAAGAAAAAAAGAAGGGAAAGTGTTAGTCACTCAGTCGTGTCCTACTGTTTGCAATCTCGTGGACTGTAGCCTGCCAGGCTCCTGTCCATGGGATTCTCCAGGCAAGAATACTGGAGTGGGTAGCCATTCCTTTCTCCAGGGGATTTTGCCCACCCAGGGATTAAACAAACCTGGGTCTCCTGCATTGGTAGGTGATTCTTTACAGTCAGAGCCACCAGGGAAGCCCAAATAAACACACAATATATTGTGGGAACAATGACATAAGTAACTTCTTCCAGAAATAAAAATATGAAGTTAGAAATATGTGACTCTCTTTAGAAATCAATCTATGCTAATCACTAGGATTTAAAAATTATGTATTTATACGTAGGACTATAAAATCTCAGCCTTTCTTAATAAGGAAAGTGATTTTACAACTAGTGAACTAAATATTAAATGTTAAATACCAAGAGATTAATGCAAAGGTCTCAAAGAGATATTAAGTTTGAGTCTATGTATTTTATCATAAGCAACAAGTTGCTCTGTTGTATTTTTATGTGGATGTATGAACTGTTTTGTTATTTTATGACATCTATTTTCTTTCTTTTTAAAAATTATTTAATTATTGGGCTGCATAGGTGCAACATGAGGGCTGTTTTCACAAAGCAGGTGGAATCTTATTTCTCCAACTGGGGGATTGAACTCATGTGGGATTTCTGGGTCATATGGTTTTATTCCTAGATTTTTTTTTTCTCCTTAGTTTTTTAAGGAATCTCAATACCATCTTCCATGGATGGTGGCTGTATCAATTGGCAGTACCAATTTACATTCCCACCAACAGTGCAAGAGGGTTCTCTTTACTCCACACCCTCTCCAGCATTTACTGTTTGTAGACTTTTTGATGACGGTCATTCTGACCGGTTTGTGGTGGCACCTCATTGTGGTTTTGATTTGCATTTGTCTCATAATGAGCGATGCTGAGCATCTTTCCATGTGTTTGTTAGCCATCTGTATGCCTTCTTTGGAGAAATGTCTGTTTAGGTCTTTTCCCCACTTTCTGATTGGGTTGTTTTTCTGGTGTTGAGTTGTATGAGCTCTTTGTACATTTTGGAAACTAATCGTTTGTCAGTTGTTTCATTTGCTATTATTTTCTCCCATTCTGAGGGTTGTCTTTTCACCTTGTTTATAGTTTCCTTTGCTGTGCAAAAGCTTTTAAGTTTAATTAGGTCCCTCTTGTTTACTTTTGTTTTTATTTCCATTATGCTAGGAGGTGGGTCATAGAGGATCTTGCTTTGATTTGTCATCGAGCGTTCTACCAATCTTTTCCTCTAAGAGTGTTATAGTTTCTGGTCTTATATTTAGAAATCTAAAATATTTTTGTGTTAATTGACCTTTTGGGTCTTTCATGTATTATTTTTTTCCCCTTAATTCATCCTTTCTGGACGCTTCCTTTGTCAGTTACTGGTAGATACATTGCAAGTTCACTGCAAGTTTGTGGATTGCCTTTTCATATTTAGTGTCTTTTGCACGATTTAAGTTTCTACGTTTAATACAAACAGATGCATTTATCTTTTTATGGATCACTTTGTGTCACATTCAACTATTTCTTTGCACTAGGTCATGAAATTTTTTTCTTTTCTGTATGTCTTTCCAAAGTATGTTTAAAATGTTCTCAATCTACCAAATTTTTTTGTATATGATGTGAGAAAGGTACATTAATTTTTTCCCACATGGACATGCAATTGTCCTAATGCCCTTTATCGAAAACTAGTCTGCACGCCTAGTGCTCTGTAACAAGAGAAGCCACTGCCGTGAGAAGCCCACTCCCCTTAGAGAGTAGCCCCCACTCACAGTAACTAGAGAAAACTCATGTGCAGTAGGGAAAACCCAGCAAATAAAGCCCAAAGAACTTTTATTTCCCCACTTTCTGCCATATCAAGTTCTCACACATCTGGACCTTTATTCTACACGATAGATCTCTACATCCCAAACTTGCACCACTAGGGCTGTTTAATCACAACTTTTTAAGTCCTGTTGTCTTGCCTAAGATATAGGTGCCCCTCCCCTTTTATGATTCTCTTAAAAAAAAAAAAAAAACAAAAAACTGTCTTGGCTCTCTGTCTTTCCATATTGTTAGGTAGGTTTATTGTATTCCATGAAAAATTTTGTTGAGAATTTGTTGGAACTTCAGTGAATTTCTAGATGACTTTGGCAAGAACTGACACTTTAATATATTAGCTTTTCCCATCATGAAACATGGAATATTGCTTCATTTATTTTGGTTCTGCTTTTATATAATTCTTGCACATTTTTTACTAGGCATTTTACTGTCTTATAGTTTTATTGTGAATGAAACTCTTTTAAATATTACACTTTTAAATAGAGAAATACTGATTCTTGTATATTGCATATTCTAGCCCCAAACCCTCAGCTTTCTTATTAGTTACAATACTTTGCAATTTCCCTAGGACTTTCAAATAAACAATTATATTGCCCGCTAATAATAATTGTTTCTTACTTTACAATCCTTATGTCTATTTCTTCTTCTAATCTTACTGTGGCCAGGCTTTCAGCACAATGTGGAACAAGATGCACAATAGTCATCCCTGTCCTACAGCTGACGATCTAGTTACTAGTTATACCATTAACTCATCATGTTATTGTGGTATGCAGGATCAAGTTCCCTGACCAGGGATTGGACCCAGGCCCTCTGCTTTGGTAATGCTGCAGTCTTTACCACTGGACCACCAGGGAAGGCCCAAACCATATGTTTTTAGTGTACATGTGTGTTATTAACTCACTTAAGTTGTGTCCAACTCTTTGTGACTCCATGGACTGAACCTGGAGTGGGTTGCCATTTCCCTCTCCAGGGGATTTTCCCGACCCAGGGACTGAACCCTTGTCTCCTTCATCTCCTGCATCGCAGGCGGATTCTTTGCCCACTGAGCCAGTTACCATTTACCATATTAAGTAAAGGGAAAGTTGTTGTGTCCGACTCTTCGCAACCCCACAGACTATATACAGTCCATGGAATTCTCCAGGCCAGAATACTGGAGTGGGTAGCCTTTCCCTTCTCCAGGGGATCTTCCCAACCCAGGGATCGAATCCAGGTCTCCCGCATTGCAGGAGGATTCTTTACCAGCTGGGCCATGAGGGAAGCCCCTATCAAAACCATATTAAGGAAGCTTCTGTCTATTCATAATCCATCAAGAGAATACTTCGTTTGACTGATTGTTTCCCCCTCTATTTTGGTCACGTCAAGTGGCATCCGGGATCTTAGTTCCCCAATCAAGGATCCAACGTGTGCCCCTGCAGTGGAAGCACTCAGCCACGGGAATGCCAGGGAGGCCCTCATTTTGTTGATTTTTAAAATGAGTGCTGCGTCGTTTCCTCTTTTGCATTGAGATGATATTTTTCTCTTTATCAATGTGGCATGTTACATGGAAAGATTTTTCCAGTGTATATCATTCTTCCATTTTGGCAATCAATTTTACTTTGCCACAATGAGTGTATTGTAATTGGTGAAAGTGAAATTCTACAATTTAGATTAGTTTAACCATGTTCATGAGAGACTGAACTATATTACTTTCCCTTCACATATCCCATTTAACTTCAGCGTCACAGCTGAGCTTCCCCCTCCTTTTATCCTGTGGCGGATTCATTTTGATATTTGGCAAATCTAATACAGTTTTGTAAAGTTTAAAAATAAAATAAAATTAAAAAAAAAAAAAAAAAAAAAAAAAAATTTTCTACTACAGTATTTATAAAGGTGGTTTCTTGAATGTTTGACAGATCACATCATAAACCATCCAGTTCTGGTGGATTACTTGGGAGACTTTAAAAAACAGATTCAGTGTTATTTTACCATGATCCACATTTTTAAAAATATCTAAAACTTCAAATTTATCTACAAATATTCACAATAGCTTTGCCATTAAAAGAAAAAAAAAAACAAAACACCTTAACTACGTGCGTGCATGCTCAGTCACTGTGGTCCTGTCTCTTAGTGACTGCCGACTGTAGCCCGCCAAGCTCCTCAGCCCATGGGATTCTCCAGGCAAGAATATTGGAGTGGGTTGTCATGCCTGCCTCCAGATCTTCCCAACCCAGGGATCAAACCCACATCTCCTGCTTTGCAGGCAAATTAACAGCTGAGCCACCAGGGAAGCCCTTATCCATGTAACAACCTTAACTATATCCTTCTTCATATCTTCTTTTATGCTATCAACTGGTTTTATTGACAAGTTGCCAGTATAACCTCCATCCTGACCGTCACCACTGCGGTTTAGTCTACAAGTCATGTCCAACTCTTCTGTGTCCCCATGGACAGCAGTCTGCCAGCCTTCTTTGTCCACGGGATTTGGTTAGCTTCAAACCTTCTCCCCATGTTTGTGGCCTGTCAAATCTTTAAGAAACTTTCCTAAGTACTGTTGTGTTTCTCCTGGCCAACATATAATGCTTTGCTAACTTACATACTAAATGTCAGAAGTTTTGGTGAAATTAGTGGCTTGTAAGATTACATGGACTGGCCAAGAGTGGAGTTGCACATCCACCCTGCAAGAACAGGTCAAAGAGTCCAGCTTGGTCTGAACCCTCACCCTTTGGGAAGATGTCCTAACACAGGCCCCCAGAAGGTGCTCTGTCCAGCCACGAACAAGGCTTTGCTAAGGGTAACAGAACTCTGCTTCTTGAAGGGGGTTTTTAGGCAAGGCAGTAGCAACGGTTTCATCTGTGTTGGTGACATAAGTCGCTAAGAAACTGTCTTCCTTATGACCTGTTAGGGGCTGATGGGAGGGCAGGAGAGTGTGTGTGTGGGGTGAGTGGGCTTTCAGCGGGTGCTATTATCTACCAAGGGTGGTACATGAATACATAGGTTTAGGTCAGCTCACAACTGCCACACCTATTTTCTCCTGCTTAAAACCCCTAAAATATATGTGTGTACTGAATCTTCCTTGTGTGAATCATTTCCCCCCATCTCTTTTATGCTTGTTCTATCTTATTCCTGCCACTTCATAGACTGTCAAGTGTGTCTGATCTGTACAAGAGTACATTTCTTCCCAGTGGCATAGGAAGAGAGGCCCCCAGGAGGGCAGACATTTGTTTGCTTCGGTGCTTCACCACCAGCAGCCCACTGCCCCCGCACATTACGGAGGTGTGCACAGTAATTCCTGAGCTGCGCTTGGATGCTGGGAGAGCAGGACTGCACCGGACATTTCAGCTCTTCTCATGGGACCATTCCTTTCCCTCCACCCAGTCTCAGGTTCACTGGCTGCTGTGCAGAGCTCTGCACCCCGCTCCTGGAGGCTGAAGCGCCAGCGGGGGTCCCAGGCCCCCTTCCCGGAACTGTCAGGCTCTGTCTTGCTGTAAAAGCCCACAGTTCAATGGCGAGGTTCTCAGCCAAGATGACGACCCTGAAGGCCAGTGTCTCTCCCAGTCCCTCCGTGCACTGCTCTGTTTTCTCTTCACTTCCGGCAGCTGGGACTTCCTTTTGCTGTTGGCTGTGCACAGCTTATGCTTTATTTGACATCTGAGTCTGGAGCCATGGGATGGTTATCTTAGTTCGGTCGGCCCTTCCATCGAGATTCCTGGAAACAAACCACGTAAGGGGGTAGGACAGAAACCACCATCTTAAGCCACAGTTCGGCAGTTCTCTATTACACTGCAGTAAAATTCACTCACTCACTGATGCACTCTGAAAAGCAGAACAAATGAAGAAAACAGAAACTGAAGAGTTGGGAGAAAATGTTTATTTAGTAAAACGGTATGAGGTTCAAAACCAGTAAAACAGGGAAAGGAGAACTTACCAGTGGGGGATTTTGAGGGGTTCCTTTAAAACACGGCAACTGCGAAGTGATTTGGACAAAAATTTCATAGGTGACAAAGGTTCAGACACCATATGCACTACACTGAAAGGCACCTAATAGTTTTATTTGTATCAGTAGTACCAAGAATAATTTTCCCTACACTTCCATCTTTTCTAAGGGACATGCAATCAATGAAGACCTAGTCGGCTTTAATGCTTTGTGTGTGTCTCAAGTTACCAAAATTAACTGTAAGAGTTACAGGATGAAGGAGAGACCCGTATGTTTGTGTTGAGAAAATATTAACCTTTTATCGTACAACTTAATCCTCAGGTAGGCTCTTTGCTGTTCATTCTTCCCTACAACACCGGCATGATGGAATTATAATTACTTGATCACCACTTACATCTTAGTTCTGTTTTTCAACATGGAACAAAGGGTACAATTAATTTAAACACCTTTAACAATAAAAAATTGTGTATGAGGTAAAATAAATAGGCTTCCCCCCCCCTCCACCCCAAGGGTATGGTATGAACTGAACTAACTCCACTCATGAGGTAATTGAGTGTGTTCTAGTAAGCAGGTCCAGTGCTGGCACTGTATGAGTATCACCTCCGATTAAGTTATAAGAACTTAGAGAAGACTTGAGAGACCAGAGCACCACCAGAGGACTCTAGCCCTTCACATCCCGGAGTCTGTATTTCTACCATTACAAGTCATTGAAGCATGCCCACTTTGTAGAGTCAGACATATACAATAATTCGATCAACTGTCATGTGGTGAGAAAGTAGCAGATGCTGTAACATGACCCCAGGGCCTTGATTCCAGGAGCAACTCTTTTGTGCTGCCATTGTGATGCTTTATTCTCCACCAGACAGTCATTTTCTTACTTCAGTTTTTTTGTAAAGAAAACACTGTGAAGAAGCAAAGTAAAAAAACTGATTGAATCCTTGGGAGTACAGTGGTAAATAACTTAAAAAAAAAAATAAGAAAGAAAGGTGTTTGGAGAATACGCCCAACTTTTTTTTTTTTTTTTAAATTTTGCTGCACTGGGTCTTAGTAGCAGCATGTGAGAACTTTAGTCACGGCATGGAAACTCTTTAATTCCCTGAGCAGGGATCGAACCCAAGCCCCCTGCACTGGAAGCACAGAGTCTTAACCCTTGGACCACCAAGGAAGTCCCCATGCCCAGGATTTTTGAGAATATTTCTACTCAACACCTTTGTTCCAACATTATCTTCTTCTGAGAGAGGAGGGGACCTTATTTAAACAGGAATAAACTTTTTTTCCTCCAACAAAATTTATCATGCCAGACAGTGAATTTATGAAGACAAATAAGCTCGTTTCTGTCCTCAAGGGGCTCATAATCTAAGTGGAGCACTACACGCAGATAAACTGGTGACGATTTTCGTACCAGCGCTCAACAGCGCTGCTAGCACCCATAGCACGGTGCTAAATGAGAGGACAGCGGAAGACGTGTGTATGGCACAACGAGAGGAACTCTCCCTCCTTTCACCTGGGAGGCCCAAGACACAGCTAACATTAGGACATCTGAACAGAGTTTTGAACAGCGAGTTATTTCCTGAGGGCTTAGTATGGGCCAGATACCATACTAAGGGACTATCTGGATTATCTAATTAAATTACGGCTACAATTTAGGAGACAGGTAACCAAGTTTTACAGATGAATTCAGGTGGTTTAATCTAGGACTCAACCTGCTAAATATTAACACTGTGAGCTACTGACATACACAAACGCACAGTAAAAGAGATCACCAGATGGAGTCACAGGGATAAAGGGGTGTATAACATCCAAATGTTCTCATTTACACAAAAGGCTATGAAGTCAGGATGCTGCAGGAGTTAGCCAAAGGTCACATAAGACAGACAGAGATAATCCTTTCTCCTCTCAAGGGCTCGTCCATCCCCGGTATGATCACGTTCTCCTGGAAATGTTACTCTCTTCTTGCCTTTCCCTTTAGCTCCTTCCCTTTAGCTTTTCCCTTAAGACACTCCATCACCAAAGGCCACCTCAAACCACGTGCCAACTTACCAAAGGGCAAAGTTGTTGAAGGACAAACGGTTGGATGGGGCTGGCCTACATCTAAAACAAGATATTTACTGTAAATACCAGTGTTTCATAAGCAATGATCTGCAAAGGTTGAAAAACAAGTAAAACAGGTTTGCCAACTTTTAAGAACACTGCTTCTCACACACTCAACCTGTTACACACAGAAGTAACTGCAAGGCATGGATTAAACCCCAGATAGCCACAGGACTGGAGAAGAGACTTGCACTCTGTCTACCCAGAGCTCTGCCTCCAGCCCTTACAGCCACAAATCCCTGTATGGCGCGGCGACAGCAAGTTTTCTAGGCACTTGAGTTAGTGCTCCTAACACGAGCCCTGGGACTCTTCTACCTGCCCTGTCCGAGATGCCTGGGATCTGGTCAATCATTTTTTATACACAAGCAAACAGTACGGACTGTTCATTCTGTTTGTTCAGTTTGAAACAAAAACTTTAAATGCTTGTGTGGAAATAAAAAGCTTAAATAACTTCCTTAGGGTTATAATAAAACTCTGTATGCAGTTTTAAAAATATACTTTAAAGGTTCAAGGAGGATGACTATTGAGACTGACTGTGATTCAAACGCAATGACTTTGCTCATGCTAGTGTACAATTCTCATCTCCTGTTCTGGTTTAGGTTAACATACAGATGGAGAGAGTGGTTATGCAACATTTCTGGTACCACTGCATTTACTTCCCACATTAAAGGGAAGATCCAGTTATAAATCCTACTGATTCGAGAACTATAACAATATGAAAACTGACAAGAGCCGGAGTATCAGCAAGCTTATCAATAAGGGCAAAAGTAAACATTTATCTGGAGGCACGGCATACACTGGTTCTGAAAGGTATGAAAATTAGAATCTCACATTTAATCACATACTTTACGTGCTCCATTCTAGACTGACTGTATACCTGAGGGCCAATCTCGCCCATGTATTTAGTTTTCCAATCTCTACAAATGTCTCAGACCCACAGCCTGCATCTCTGAACCACTTATGTACGGTACCCAGGGTGCTTGCTCTGAGCTCAGGAATCTCCATCACTTTAACTGTTTGTAATTACAAAGCAACTTAACTTTTCTGAGTCCCAGTTTCCTCAACTGTAAAGTACACTAATAACACTTAAAGGGCTGCTGCAAGGCTTAGATGAGAACATTATGCAAGTATTTAGTAAAATACTGTTCCATATACATTATTACTGCCTGATGAATGCTCAGTAATAATGAAAGCTGTCTTAAAATGAGGGACAAATTGAGGGGAACACCCAAGGTCTGAGGATTGCTGATGCAAAGATAAAGAACTGACAGAACAGACATTCCTTTTTATGAGAGTTTTAAAAAAATTGATCAGAATAAATGTCTTAGAAGAAATCTTTACATAACTATAAATAAAATTTGAAACGATTAGAAAATACTCCGTGCATTCCTCAAGATTTGGTCCCCTCTATCTCAGTATATAAAATACTGGGTCATGAAATCAACAACGGTATTTCTTAGCTTTGATGAAATACAGTTTCAAAAGATTAAAGGATAATGTATTCAGCATAATAATACTGCATTTATAATACTGAGGGTGCAACGGGCCTTCCTAAGACAACAAAACCCAGAAGTTACCAAAGATTATGTAATGGTTTAAAATAAAGTTTTAAAAAACACATGACAGATTAGGAGGAAGTACTTGCAACACATATAGTAACCCAATCCAAAATATATAGCGTTCCTAGAAAACAATGAGAACAAATAAACAAATCAAAAGAAATATGGGCTTAAGGGGATGAACAATCAAACAAATAAAAATGAAAGAAAGAAAACCAACAGAAATGTGAAAAGATATTAACTCTGCTCTTAGACAAGGGAATGAAAATAAAGAGATACGTTTTTGCAGCCATCAGATTAGCAAAAAACAAACAAGAACGGTACTGCCCTGGGGGCAAGCGTGTGAGGGGGCAAGCGTGCAAGGGAACAAGCACTAGACTGCCAGCCGAAGGCTAACCTGGCACAGACCCCTGGGAGAGCAATTCCGCAGCTCCTGTAAGGATTTCAAATAGATATGTTCCCTGACACAGCGATTATACCTTTACAAATGGTCTTGCAGAAATCATCACACAAAATATGCATCAAAATACTCTGTATTTTGCAGGACAGCCTACAACAGAGAAGCACTGGAGCAACCTTTGCATCCACCAACAGGGAATCTGGTGTATTTATATACGGAACTAAAAAAAAATACGTGAGACACAGATACGGAAAGTTTTCCAAAGCATGGAAAAAAGTACAAGATATGGTATGATTTCATGGTATAATAAATCCCACATATATCACCAACGTATGATTGTGTAAAAACACTAGAGCTTGGAAGGATCACCATTATTAATACTGCAGAGTGTAAGAAAAAGGCGGCCAGTGGTATGTGACTGTGAAGAGAATATTTTTATATACTCTTCACATCTAGTCTAAATAATACAGAATGACCACATATTTAGAAAGTTATCTCAGAATGCAGGATTTCCCAGTACCTATTTCCCAAACTGTTTCTCATTCAAAGTCATATCTTTACTTGAAATAACCCAGTATTCTGGTTAATATGGTATCTTTTTGTGCTACTGACTATGTTACTACAAAATTTTAAACAATGATTATTATACATACATAGAATACCTAAAACAATAATTTTCAGAGATACCTACAGAATAAGGAAAATTTATGTCAATATTAAGACAACTATATACCTTTAGCAACCTTTATACTTCTTCAGTCAAAGAAATCTTACAAAACCCGTATTTTTCCAGGGAATTTGAACTCCTATAAAAGTTGCATGAAGAACAAGTAGCAAAAAAATTTTTTCAAACTACTTTTAAAAAACCAACAGCCCCAATCCTATATTTAAGTAGCTTTAGACAGCAGGACAAATACTGATCATATAGCTTAACAGTTCTAAAGAATCACTTTGAAATAAGCAAGGAAAAGGTTGGAACACTTAAAAGCCAGTTATAATTGCATCTGGTTAATCCCAAGAAAGACAGCTAAGCAGATGAACAGGTTCTACTGCTAAGATGGAAGAGTTTTACTCAGCCTCACAGGAATATTATGCATAAAATTATACAAACATCCTCAGGACAGGTTCTCTTCCATAAAGTTAAAGGAAGTTAAAGCTAATATTAATAAATAATCCTAATTTATATAAATATAAAAATCCTAAAAGTGAAACTGCTATTGGTTTCATAATGCACTGGTAACTTAAAAGTTAAAAACAAAACAAACTAAATCCCACTTTTCATTGAAAGCCAGAAAAAGCCAGAATTTGATACTATCATCTCTTTAGTTTAAAAACAAACAAACCTTAATATCACAAGCCATTAGCAACAAAAAGAGATCATTTAATTAATTATAATTGTGCATAATATTTTCCACTGCATAACACCTTACCTTTATCAAAAGGTAAAACTGCTTTTTTAAAAAAACTGAAACGAATAAACTAAAAGGCAAACTCATGTGTATCAGATTCCCTATGATAAGTGACAGTTTTCAACTACTGAAGTCTATAGGAGACATCTGTTTGGAAGCATGAAATCCTACTATTGGGAACTGATGGGATGAGAAAGATGTAATGAAACAGGAAGAAGCTAAGTAATTTAAGCCAAATGCATAGCAAATAATCATGAGGAGAGAGAACAAATCTTCAAACTTGATAGAAAATAGCTGGAGTTTAATTTCAGAACATGTCAAATATTATAAAAATCCAACTATATTATGTTCTCTATCAATCAATGAAATGAAAAATGACAACTGGAAAATAATGGGGGAAAATGGGAACATTTTAACATTTATCCAGGTTCTGTAGCATTTAAAACTTATAAGCACATGTTCATCAGAAAAAATTCTAATAAATGTACAGTTTTTAAAGAAATCAAGGCATGTATTATCTAAAATGTGGGAGACAGCTCAGTATTACAGAGTGCTTTATAGTATTAACTAAAACAAGATAAAGTGAAAAAAATTTTTTTGACTCAACTACAACTCAACTTTCACATAGAGCTTTTTCTAAGTGCTGAAGTGAGACAAAGCTGATAGCCCAAATGATACTATAATCAGAAAAGTGTGTAATATAAAGATAACGAACACAGGACTATTAAACAAGAGAAAAAAGCAATAAATTTAAAAACTATGAATTAGGAATTTAACCTATAAGGCGTTTGGAAGCCTAAACCACAATGATATGCTAAATGAATGCTTTTTCATATTGGAGAATATGAAAGAAAAATTTTATATTTTATTCACTGAGGTTCAAAGGTAAATTGATGGGGAACCTCCAAATATGCTTAATCTGAAAACATGAGAAACACTTTTCATAAAACTACCCTTAGGTTATATGATGCTTCCATAATGCACTGATACTTCTCTTGAAGTATTATAAATTATTAAATAACTTAAGCATTTCACAAGTTTCAAATGAAAATGTGAAACTCACTGAAATATGTTTTATATCCAAGTACATAACAGAATAACACCCACTTCATAAAAAGAAACTTAAAAAACACAAACAAAATTTTAGTTTACTGAACAAATAGAATACAATTAGAAAGACAGCACTCACCTGTTCAAGAACAAGTCTCCCTGTCTGGACTTCACATTTTTATTTAACCGTGACTTTTTCATAAACATAGACATCTTCCTGAGTACAGGCATCAAATGTGAACTCTAATTCTGAATGTAGGCATAGATAAATTTATGGATACTTGCCAAGCTGTTAAAACAATATGTCCTTCAGTACTTTTGACTTTGTGGCTGTTGTTTGCTTTGTTTTTCACCTATATAGAATATGAATGTATCATCAAAAAATGAAAAGCAGAGGTGATTTCACGGGGCTGAAAAACAAAGTTATAGAAAGTTAATTTTAAGTAGAGTGTTTTCAATAAGAGCATGAAATATGAGAGTATCATTTAAATCAAACAATATATATCTAGGACTAATTATCAGGTGTTAGCTTATCTTTAAATTATCTATAAATGTTTGGCACAACTATGCTCCGAAAAAAAAGGATGACAAACATGTTTTTGAAATAACAATAATAATAGCTACCATTTATCAGGAGCTTAGTGTGTACCAGGAATTATTACAACACTTGATTGCTATTAACTTATTTATTACGTTAACTCATTTAATCTCATAACAATCCTATTAGGGAGGTAGTATTATAATCCCAATTTAGCAGATTGAGGAAATGGAGAAATAATTTTCCCAAAGTAACACACCTAGTATGCAGTAGTACCAGGATATGAGTTCAAGAAGCTGGGCTTCAAAACCCTACCACTAAATCACAGTGATTTCAAACCATTTCCATTAAATTGGAAAGCTGGTATTGTCTTTACTGCTAAAATAAAAATGAGTCTGATCTACTTTAAACAGAACAGCAATTATCCACTGAACACTTAAAACAGGCTATGTACTATTATTAGGCATTCTAGCTGGCAGAACAACAGCTAGCGCGTTAGCATTTACCAGGACTTAACGTGACAGGCACTGACTAATGAACCACTATGCACTCATCACAGAGGTCGGTCCTTACAACGATCCTGTGAAGTGGATACCATACCTATTTTGCAGATGAGAAAAGCACTGAGGTGTGAAGCAGTGCCTTTCCCTCCTCCCTATCACACAGCAAACTGTCCGGCACAGCCCAGGCGGCTCCAGGGGCTGTTGTCAGAGCCCCTGCTTGTCGGAGCACAGCGCGAGCGCCACACGGCCGGCACGCCACCACCCCAGTGAGGCATTCCTTTGCCCAACCCCCGAGTTTCACGTCATGTTAGAGATACAATACAACTGCAAAGATATGACAGTAATGAAAGTTTACAGTAATTACATTAAAAGAAAAAAAAAATCAAGCCTCTATGTACTATTTTTGCCATATCCTCTATCCGTGTTAATGGTTGAGTGTCCAAGTCAGCTGAAGTAAACATCCACCTCCCAGCCGACTCGTGTGTTACAGCTGAGTGTAGGATGTTTACATGAACTGAAAACTTGGTTTAAAGCAGGACTTACACAATCCTTTACCGTATTTGCACCGGTGCTTTCCTTGAGACTCAAATTTAAATTAAGGGATATATGATAAATAATTTATATGATTTTTTTAAAAAGATAACTTTGTAGAATCTGTTGAAAAAAGAACAGGAGGTACAAAGATTGACATGAATGAGGTAAAAGTCCAGTCAAGAGGTATTTCTGAGACAAGGTTTAGAATCCAGGGGAGAAGGCACAAATGATGTTCTTCTCATAACTGGTGGTGATATAGCAGATGTCTCATGAATGTTCCAGACCTACATGTGGCTGGGTTTACAGCCTTCCCTTCCAAACAAGCCAGCCTGCATTTACAGGAACCTGCCTGATGGCCGGGATGGCACATTGGGAAGCCATTCTTCCTCAGGAAAGAGCTTCCTGTTTCGAGTCGAAGACAAAGTTAGCAGCACACCTGTGAGGAGCTCAGGGCCCCGCGGCAGCCTCCTTGCCCCCAGCCTCTCCCCATCTCCTCCCCACGCTCCTGCCTCAGGACGTTCACCTCAGGAACACGTCTCCCACACTCTGACCCAGGGCCTCCTCCTCCTGCCCAAGTGTTGCTAAGTTGCTTCCCAGGAATCCGTTGTCTCTCTGGATTCCTCTGATTAAGAAAATACTACCACTGATACCTCTACAAAGCACTTAAAGCAGCCCGATCAATACACTTGCCTCGAAGAAGAGAAAAATCCTCAAACTTGGAAGTAAAATTAAATAACAGAACGATTGCCAGCAAACTCTAAAGTAATCTCTGGAATTTCGCAGGCCTTCCAGGACCTTTGGGAACCTCCTGTCTCTACCTGGCCTCCTGTCTCTTCAGGCCACTTTTCCTGATTCAAGATTAAATCAGGAGTTCTGATTAAATTCTCAAGTTCTCAAGATTAAACATACACATTTTTTTTCCTCTAAATATACTGTTTTTTTGCTTCAAGTATTCCACAGCAACACTATTACTTTTCCTTCTGCTTTTCTTTGCAAATATATTCAAACAGGTTTTGTGGGCTAGACAATGAATATGATGCTTTCTCTGGGAGAAAAGTGGGTCTGGGTCCCAGATTTCCAACAAATCTTTTTCAAAACAAATTTTTGGATTACTATATGTTTTTAAGTTAGGGATTGTATGCACATTTCTCTTCAGTTGCTAATTGGGCATGGATACTGAACAGGGAGGGGTTCCCAGGTGGCTCAGTAGTAAAGAACCACCTGTCAATGCAGGAGACACAAGAGACATGAGTTCGATCCCTGGGTCGGGAAGATCCCTTGGTGAAGGAAAGGGTAATCAACTCCAGTCTTCTTGCCTGGGAAGTCCCATGGACAGAAAGGAGCCTGGTGGGCTATAGTCCATGGGGTCACAAAGAGCCGGACACGACTGAACAACCACCACCACTGACCCGGGAGATGAACGGAAGATGAGCTCCATGGTTCTGAAGCCTAGACTTAGGACAGCAGCATCGGCAGCACGTGGGCATTTAGGAGAAGCAAGCATCACCGCAGACCTAGAGAATGAGAAAGTCTCGCAAGGCCCAGCGATCAGTATTTTAATTAACAATCTCTCCCAAGTAATTCTGATACCTGCTATTATTTGAAAACCAACGCATTAATAACGGTGTTACCAAACATGCTGGAGAGCCAGAGCAAAGAGCAGTGAACATCAAATTGTCAGGAAGTTTGTAATATGCTACAGAATGAAGAAAAAAACCCCCACCCAACATCAAAACACCCACCACACTGTCCACCCATAAGGAACCAGGCCGGAAACTGGCAGAGACAACCTAAAACAGAATAGTTTTGAAAAGTGATTAAGTTCGGACTCACACTTGAAACTTTTTTTCCCCTGAATACCCACCGCAAATAGAGGTACATTCACCCAATGAATAAAGCTTTATCCAGAGGAATGGAGGGAGCCAGTCAGAGTAAAAGGGATTCCGGCACCAAGACCAATGAGGACCTGTCGAACAGCGTACCTTCAACAGGGAACATCTGCACACAAATGTGTCTAACTGGAAATGAACCTGCAGACACAATTTTGCAGTTTTGCTTTTAAAAAGTAATCCCTTAGAAATCTCAAAGCAAATGCTAAGGAAAAAAAGCCTGTCATTTTCAGAATACTACTCAGCAACTAAAAATGTTTTACTTTCAATCAAAATACCTTCTTAGGAAAGAATTTCTGAGCTTTCTGGGACCTGTCAATAAAGACCACACACTTCTTCCTCAATACTAAGTTAAAATGTGGGGAGACAAGCTGTTATAGGTTTATTAGCAAAAACTAATGCTCAAACATTTTAAAGCATCCTATACAGTCAATTGCTACATTGGCAGGTCATTTGGGAAGTCTGTGGTTCTTCCAAATTAAAACATAAAGAAGTCATCTGCAGATGACTTTCATAAGGTGGTATTCCAGTACACTGAGGCAAGGGCATCCAGAATTAAAGCTGACATGGCCTCTGATTCACCTCATCAGGGCAGAATAACATGGAACAAATGTTATGTAACACAGATTGTACATTAATCCTGCAGCCAGGGGTGAGGGGCTGGGCTGGGCAGAGCGTGACAGCTTTGTGCAAGACACGCATCCTCCTTTTAGCACAGATCTGGGCTACCATTTTAACAAGCCTCTCAAATCCAGCCAGGCAAATTATTAAACTGGGCAGTTTCTATCCATCTTACTGAATCTCAAGGCTGTGTAACACAACTTTTCATAGGAAACACTGTCACCTTGTCTAACAGAACCCTGTTAGCAGAGGACTTGTTCTACCCTTTGAGGGGACATGCCTCGGGCTCTCAGAGCCCAAATGGCCCCATCTGTTTGCTGCTATCTGGACTCTGAGGCCTACATCAGAGGGTCAAGGAGTACATAAGAAACCTGCTTTACTAAGAGTTCAGCAGGAAGGGACACTTGCTGCAAGTGAATCCTCAAGCTTGAAAATTATACTTCAAGTTGCAGAGCCACCTGTGTCTGAAGCAGCTCAGCACCCTCCTCCCCCTCCTCCACGCTGGCCACATCAGGCTTGTAAACTAGCACTCTGGCGAAGGAGTGTTTAAGAAGTGGGGCTGCTGCAGGAACACATCTGGGCAGCTACAAGATGCCCCAAACTGTCACCTGCTCCTCTGCAGAAAGGACACAGTAGCCCCTGCAGCAAAACAAAACCGCTGGTGCAGCCCTGTGCACGCAAGGTGCCCTACTTGGTGCTGATGGCCAGGAAAACGGATAATCATAAGGATATGATGTCCTCTCCTCAGAAAGATGTGCACGTAAAAAGTTACCAAGGGCTTTACCTTTTGGTTTAATTATGCCCTGAGCCCTATACAGTAATATGTTCAGCAGTTTAATATTAATACATGATAAAAATACTAAAGCTTTACTGAAGAGAAAGGTTTCAACAAAACAGAAATGTTTTCCAGTGTCTACAAGACAAATAGAGGTAAGAAAGCAAATTTTCAAAACGTGGAGAAAGAGCTGTTGTAAAATTATACATTACCAACAGTCTGCATTGAATGCCGGCTGTGAGAAAAGCCCTGTATTCTTCAGCTCTGTGGGGAAACCCAAAAAAATAGACTCAGTGCATCTGCTCACAAGGCATCAACATGCGAATAAGAAAGAGAAAAGCCAAGTGATGACCTGAGAATACGCAGGAAAACATACTCAATAAACTGAGACAAATATAACCAACGGTGAATGCTGTAAAAAGGCTCAGAAGTTTGAGGTCCTGCAAAAGTTTTTAGAGGACAGTTCTGACTAGGAGCTGTGACATCACTCAGGGTGGAGAACAGGAAGCTGGGGTGGGGGGTTGTTGAGAGGCGAGAGACAAAGTTTATACACACATTTCTTCACTACAGAGAAAACTGAAAATTTCTAGGTTATATACTGCTGGGCGGTAGGGTGGGGCGGTGGTGATAAATTTACTCTCAAGAACGTCTACAGAATTTCTAAAGGAGGAAATCGGTCTTCTGAACTGCTGGGAAGTCAAACTCTAGCCTACTTGGAAAGGCAATAAAGAATGTGAGTTCACTGACAGGGTAAAAATCAGAAATAAGAATCCATAGTGGAAAAAAAAATTTTTTTTTAACAGAATTCTCTAAGGCCCAGCAGCAGCAGCATCTTTAAGTCTGGAAGCTCGGCTGGCATCCGCTCCAGGATATCCTGTTTTGAAGAGAGCATCCCACACTACTCGGCATGAAACATGCATTCACACAGAGCGCAGTGAAGGCAGAACCCCAAAGATTCCTGGTGTTCATCCACACACTTTACAGGCACGTTCCCCCCCGCCACAATTCTACCTCTTAAGATGTAACTTCACTGAAATGACGTCTGCGAATAGCCGGTAGCAGCAAACATCTGACTGAAAGCTTAGCTGTGTGGTACAGCTTCCAGTCGGGGATGTTTACAACAACAGACTTTCTGCACAAGTTAAGAGAGGGCATCGACACAAGTATTGCTGGTCACCATCTCTAAATGCTTGTTAGGCCTTTTAGTCCTGAACGCTATCTGTGACATTTTGGGACAAAAAAATGATATGATTAATGAAATTCATTAGCAAGAGATAAGTGGTTTATCAACAGCAATTTTTCCTAATTATTACAAAAGACAATATGCATTGTAAAGTTATCTTGGCAAATTAGTAACATTAAAGATACATTAAAAACATTAAAGTAACATTAAAGACCCAGTTATTCTATACGAAGATACACTTTCTATTTGATATGTGCAAAAAATGAAGTTTTCTCTCCCGTAACCCAGAGTTTCAGAATTAATAATAAACACACCAGAATGACAATCCGAATAATCAGAGAGACCATACATTTGCCTGAAACAGTCTGAAGGTATGCCTGCTGCCCTGATGCTATCATTAAACGTGACTCTTCCATTAACAAAAGCATCCTAATCTAGGTCACTAATACAGTGGGTTTCACTGGCAGTGGATCTGTACTAAGACTCTAATACTTTCTTTGCCCGTCCCCAGCTGAGTTAGGTTAGAGATGCACATACAGTCCATGGAGATAACAAAGCAAGGTAGGTAATAAGCAAATGAACTCCTGACCTTGGCTTTGTTTATAAAGCAGTGATAGGCTAAAATCGTTTTGTTACCACACTACTTTCCTGAAAGACAGAAGGAAGATTAGGTGACATATAAAAAAATCGGCATGCCACCAAAACCAAGAGTTGCTTTCATCTAAAGTACGTGAAGTTACTGTTTCTTTAAAAAAAAAACAACCCAGTTAAAACAATTAGAGTATACAATTAAGTTTCAGTGATTTCCAAGAAATGAACACACATACACAGACAGACACCCTACTGAACACATCAATACACACAATTTTGAAAGGCTACTGATTTTCTAATTTCTAATTTCTTTGAGAAACTATGGAGTAAGTGATTTCGGTCACTGATATTTACTGTGGTAATATTTAATGTTGCTTTCTGCATTTTTTTTTTTTTTTTTTTTGCTTTAAATGTCATAAATAACTACCCATTACAGAAACAATGCTAGAAATAATGAGGAAAGTGCATGTGGTCTCTATGGATACAAGACGACCTTCATTGTTTCTGAAGACAAATACTTAAAAGAACCCAGTGGCTATTTCCAACAAAGGGTATTCAAGCTGTTCTACAATTGAAAATTTCCAGATTTAAATTAGGAAAAAAAAGTTATTTCATGCCCAGGTAGGCACACAATACTTGACTAATTAGGATGCTGCATACTGAGTTGCAATGAACCAGCGATTGCAAGTCTCTCCTTCAAACAATTTCCCTGTTTTTCTTTTTTAAAGGTTGATCAAAACACTGACATCTTTATCAGAGCTACTATATTTAATTCTCACATATAATATATAAAATCTTTTCTTCAGTGTTGTTAGGGATTTTGTCAAATGCTGTAATTTGTTTATGATGTGTTCTTGAAGACAGTTGAAAACTAAATGTATGGAAGTTGAATAATTAAGTATGTTTTAATAAAATCAATTATGAATATTCTAATAAAGTATCTAGACACAAATTGTAATTACAATATGTAACCTGTATTTCACAAATGTTCTTTTCGCTCTTGTATTCATCATTAAAAACAGAGTAAGCAGGTTGAATCTAATGAAGGTACAGCTGAGGCTAAAGATGAACACGTTTTGGTGTGCATAACGACTTCCATACTTGACACAAATCTATTTCATATTTGAGAGCAACCGTTCTTACTCCTGGCATTAGTACAAAACAATATGCTTCTTGTTCTATGAGGCTTATTTATGACTTACTCATTATTGCCAATTGCCATTGGGAAGAGAGGCTTGAACGTGCTTTCATATGATTTCTCAAGTTAGCCGTATAACTAGAGTCCTGAGGTTAGTACAGCAGGTGTCTACAGGTGAGGAAGACGGTACAAACTGGACAGGTGGTCTGACTGTGAGCCTCTCTCAAGGAACCATCTACAAGGTGACCACCTGTGAGGAAAGACCAGCCTGGCAAACTGAACACCAGACAACCAGTGAGACGGTGAAGAGCAGAGCATTGAAAAGCATGGAAATCGTCACCGTGACATCTGACGTCTGCATGGCGTGCTCACACCTCCCTGTGGGTTTTCATGGTGAGCTCCGAGGGGCAGGCAGGGTGGGTATCATCATCTCTACTCCACTCAGCTTACATCGGTTCTGCTATAATAATGAATTACGTGTTCTCTGGAAGCAACTACCCATGTCAGATACTTTATGAGATTCAAATGGGTTATCAAATGAAAGTTTACCTAGAAAACTTACTATAAAATATGTATGTGTGTGTATATACAGATACATGTTTGTGTAAAAATGACCGGTTTTAATCTTTTTTTTTTTTTAACTTTTCCCCCATTTCTGTCACTTCTAACAGGATGGGTTGTTTTTTGCCACCGCATGATCACTGCTCAGACACACAAACACCGTTTGGGGTAGGCAGTGCTTAGGCTTGCAAGGCAGAGAGCCAGTTCCTTTCTCCACAAAGCTTAATAAAACATCATCATATACTCACACGGTATATACATGGCTCAACCCCAAACCAGCAGCATCAGTACTACCCATGACACTGTAAGAAAAGTAGTTCTCAGGCTTCTACCCCAACCCCACTGGATCAGGAATTAGGGGGAATCAGACGCAGAAATCAGTGTTTTACAAGCCTTCCAAGTTGTTCTGAGGCACACTAAATTCTCCTAACCACTGATCCAGGTGGTATCACAGTTCCAATAACATGGCCAAAGCCCACTGACAACACAGCCCTGTGTTAGGGCTCGTCTGGAACTGAAAGGGACTATCAGTTTTAATACCCAGACAGTCCTGGGCAGGCAAGGACTAATCTGTTACCCTAATCGCCATTACAGATCAAAGCCCCAAAAACTATTCACATAAAAAATGGAAAAAAAGGGGGGGAGGGGAAAAAATGGATCAGTGATATTATGGACTGAACGCATGTTGTCTTTTGGGTGGAGAAAGAAGGTTACATTGAAATCCCAGGAAGTGTTAATGGCTAATTTAGTTCACCATTTCAGGGTAATTATGCATTTTCTCCACTATTGTTGTGAACAAAGAAAGCTTTCCACGAGGGGGGTGCCATATATCTACATATAACCACTGAGTTGTTATGTACTTACTCGAAAAAAATAAGCGTGCCCAGGAATGCCTCAAACCCGGAGCGGAGAGACCTGGAGGTCCAGTGGTTAAGACTCTGCACATGCAACGCAGGCGGTGCACGCTGGCTCCCTGGTCAGGGAACGAGGTTCCACACGCCGTGAAGCACAGGCAAACACCACAAACAAAAAACCACCAGGGGGAGGCAGGGAGGGCAGTGTTTCGGACAAAACGATCACTGTATTAAACTATAGGGCAGTCACAAGTTTGTAGTTTTTTAATTTTTAAAAAGTTTTCAAAATTTTCTGGCTGCACCACACGGCATGTAGGATCCCAGTTCCCTGGCCAAGGATCAGATCCGTTCCTCCCGCAGCGGGCGCTCAAATTCCTGACCGCTGGACTACCAGGGAATTCCCTGTATTTTTTAAAAATAAAATTCGCTGACCACTGACAGTGAGCTGATGATGGCAGCCAGCTTTTTAGAGTCTCATGATTTTTAAGGATCTTTTTAGATTCTCAAAATACCATCCACCGAAGGTCCCAGGTCATAAACGGGGCAAAATCAGTCATCACAGCGCCGACCCTGAGCATTTAGACCACTTGAATCAGGATAAGCTGAGCAGGTCCGTGGTTCCACAGCGCTTGGGTAAGTGCTGAAAGGCAGAGTCTCTTCAGCCAACAGGATGCAAGAGGCTCCAAACTCTGCTTTATAGACTTAAACATCATGAACTGCACCCAAAACAAAACTAATAACTCGCTTAGTCCACTTAACTCACTTAGAGAGTGCTTTCCATGGTTCATGGATACCATCAGCCAAACTACGACACTGAAAATTTCCCATAATCCTGGATATGAATGCATCATGATGAGGCAGGTCACATTTCAACAAGTGACTTTATTTTCAAAATCCACACTTGGAAGGAAAATTGCCAACTTGGGCCTCAACTTACAAGCAGAAGGAGATTTCAGCAAATAAGGATCTAAGACCCTAACTGTGAACCTTAGTCACACAGAGTAAATATCCACACACTTATGTACCAGACATATCGCTACACGCGAAACACAAGTGGATGTCATACGTCTCACTGTGCATGTCTTAATGTCAAAGCTGTTTCAATCTTCAGAGATGATCCATGTACATCTATCGAGTTTTAAATACTGTTTTCAATTTTTCAAACTTTTCTAATAATAAATCTACTTAAAGCTCTATTTGAGAAAAAGAATCCTCTTCTAAGAACAAGAGGTATGAATGACTCTCCCAGTCATTATCTTCCATACAGTCTGCTTACATTGTGTCCCTACTCACCTGCTCAGTCAAATCTTTGCACTTCCACTGATGTACTGGCTGTGTGACTTTAAGTTTCTTTACTCAGAACCAGTTTTTCAATCTGCAAAACTAGAAAATACTATGTGAAATTAAAAAACAAAAAACAAAAAACTCTCACAGAATGGTTGTGAAGTTTAAACAAAATTATGTGAGTATAAAAGCATATCTGAAATAATAAAGCACTGTACAGATGCTGACTGCAGTCTCAGGTTTGCACCTACATTTTCTTGCAAACCTTCCTCCCGAGTATGCATCGAAAAGACAGGACAACCATGAGGCTCATGGTCTGTGGGAACACAACAGGGTTCTACAGAATTCTCTTTGATGTGACATTCACTGGCCTGGGCAAAAAATAAAAACAAAAGAGCACCAACAACAGTGGCCTCTTTTTCACACCAAACAGGCTAACTGGGCCCACCCATCAGCCATCATAAGGACAATAATACTATAAACAATACCCTAAGTTTTCACTTTTAGGTTAGGAAAGACTTCCTAAAGGTATAAAAGAGAAGCCTGATTTTAATTATATTTTTCATGTCTACTGGACTGGTCAGCCCGTGGCTAACCTGAATGCTACTAAATGGGAACAGCACCCACAGAAGCACCGAAATGTATCCTGTGGGAGTGAAGACAGAGGCGACGCCCCTGACTGGCTTTCTGTGAGCCCACCTCTGCTTCTGAGTAGCAGCACCTCTGGCTGAGCTGCTCAGGCCCCTGGATCATAAACCCACCAGCAGCCCTGGGACCCTCACCCACGGCGGGACGCTCTGCAGCGGGCTGCTATCGTAGCTGTGCAGGTGGCAGGGCACCTCCTCGCCCGCGCGCAGACTTGAGAGTCCCATTACTCAGTGGAGTCCTGGCCATCCCAAAGGTGGACGGCCCTGACCAGCACCTCTCAACACACCTGTGACCTGTGAGAGGCAAACGTAGGACCTGTTCTGGGGAAGCCCCGGCCTAGTGAGCTCAGGGCATGAGAGGCTGCTTCAGGCACTGATCTAGGTGTGGGGGGAGCAGTGAATAAAGTACCTATTTCCATGGAGCACCACCTCTGAAGCAGGCTACAAGGCTACATGAAGCATGTTAGGCATTTAAATATGAGCGCAAGCAAGGAGGGGCCAAAGGAGACTTTTAAGACATGAGATTAGATCACTGTTTAAGAACCATCAGACTGCTGCTGATAGGGATGATGACCTGGGGAAGTGGGAAGGATAAGGAACCAGCTGTTAAGACTGCTGCCACAGTCCAGACAAGTCATGAAGGCCTGTTTCATGATGATGAAAAGAAATAAGTAAAAGGTATAGACATGAGATTGACTTGTAAGTAAAAACCTTCATTGTCTCTTGGAGGCTATGTAACAGATGTTAATTGGTTCACTGATAAATCTTGAATGTTTTTGCTTTTTCTTTTGAAATTTTTGGCTGAATCTCTGGTATTTGTTTTCAGAAAATGTTCTTTTGTTTTTTCCTCTCCCTTAAAAGCAGAGAAAGATATAAATTCCAGGGAAAGATACTAGCTACCAAGATTCTAGTTCATTTTGGTCTGATTCTAGTTTTATAAAGCCTAGTACTGAGTTGTTGGTTGTGTCTTCTGGAAAGAGGAGTTTGACAGTTTAAAAAAAAAAAAAGGCATGAACATTAAAGAGGGAAAAAAACAGCCATTATCTAATTAATGGAAGGAAGTAGTACATGGCGACAGAACAACTTAAAATTCAAGTCAAGGCCAGTGAGCTATTTGAGATGAAAGTCTGAGGATGAAATGACAGATTCCATTAAAGGTTCAAAAGGAAGACAGTGTGACAAAGTACAGTCAGGGGACGGAAGGAATAACAGCAACAGAATTACCATCGTCCTCACTGTATTCCCAACAGACCTTACGGGCATGAAACCAAAAAGTGCTCCAGGCTGGGAAGCAGATGTAGGTAGGGAACTGAAAAGGGTGTTCAAACAGCCGTCAATCTGAGGCAACAAAAGGAAGTGAAGAGCACTCGAGTCCAAGGGGGTCAATCGGGATGTCGCGGGGGAAACGTGTGCAATTTCTCATGAGAAAAATAATAAAGACCTCAACAACCCAATGCTGCCATTCTCAGCTGGGAGCACACAAGCACCTCCACGCTGCCGGAATGACGGGCACGGCGACGCAGACAGCACGCGCGGGCACGCAAGCCTCTCGTCCATCTTCTGCGACGATCGCACACACAGTCTCCTTCTCTCGCTGGGACAAAGGGATCACGTGCGCCCCTGACAGCACCACTCTGAACGTCTACAACTCCAACCACAGAGCACTCATCGTTTTATAAATATTTTCTGGAGTCGTCTTCTAATAGCCTGCTCTTAGGAAGGAAGGACTAGATGATAATTAAGAGCCTGAGCTTTACAGTCAGAAGTAGGCCAAGCATTTAACCTGGTGACTTGACTTGTCTATGGCTACTCTCCCATCTGTAAAATTAGATTTTAAAACACCTATCTGGCAAGGGTTTTCATAAGGGCTGAATAAGCTTACGTAACATTCATCAATGCTGAGCTCTGCAGCAGGTGTAAAATTAGTAAGCAATAAACGGGAGACAAAACGGAGGGGAAAATATTTTTTTACCTCCACTTAGCGTTCTTTTCCTCCTCTCAACACACAGCTTTCCCCATTTTAAATCCTTTACATTTCATTTTTGGAAATCTTATTTATTCTCTCAGGCCCGGTTCAAATGCCAAACTCTCTAGGAAAACTGGCCACTTAAAATGTATGGCAGAAAAGCATCAACTATTATTGATGGTAAAAAATCTTACTCATGTTCTAAGTGCTTCACATATATTAACTCATTTAATTCTCCTAGCACCCTGTGAGGGAAGTACTAGTATTATCCCCGTTTTGGAAAGAAGGAGTGGGAGACAGAAAGCAGTCTGCCCAGAGCAACACAGGAGCTCGGGGACTGGGCTTTGGACCCCGAAGCCCGGCTCCAGAGGCGGCTCTCCCCTGCACTACGTGCTGCCGCTGTCACCCGAGGAGGAGTCATCACTGCAGAGACCTTCAGAGCTGACAGCATTAGAGCTGCTATACCTGGAGACTTTTTTTTCTGTACAAGCTAAAATCATTCACTACGAACAGCTTATTCCAGTCATTAAAAATAGCCCTATAGCTCAGTTTCTCAATGTGCACAAAATAAAGGAGGACAAACTACTATTCATTCACAATTTGGTTTTATGGTTTTTTAGGCTGCTACAGTGGTTTAATCACTAAGTCACATCTGACTCTTGTGACCCCATGGACTACAGCCCATCAGGCTCCTCTGTCCATGGGATTTTCCAGGCAAGAATACTAGAGGGGGTTGCCATTTCCGTCTCCAGGGGATCTTCCCAATCAAGGGATCGAACTCGGGTCTCCTTCACTGCAGGCAGATTCTTAACCATCTGAGCTACCCAATTCGAGTTCCATTTTTCTCAGTGCACACATCTAAAATTCTAGTTCCCATCTAGGGGACTAGGACCATAATGGAGGAGATGGATAATAGAGATGGATCATTTTATCCACATATGGAAAATGCCGTATCACCTACTACATTGGACTGTCAAAAATGGCTGTCATCTAACAGCTGGTGCAAATACAACATAGTCATCAGGAGTTGATTAATACCCTCGACAACATATACCATATTTGCAGGTTTTGATTTTATACACACACACACACACACACACACACACACAAATACACACGTATGATGGCAAAGATACTTTTTGTAGATAAAAGATATTGATACTACTCTTCACACTAAGGCAGGCTCAGGGGTATTTTTTTGTTTTCAGTTTTTTTGTCCAAGCTGTGTGGCATATGGGATCCTAGTTCCCTGACCAGGGATCAAACCTGCGCCCCGCTGCAGTGGAAGCACAGAGTCTCAACCACTGGACTGCCAAGGAAGTCCTGGCTCAGGAGAATGAAACTGAATCTTACCAAAAATAAAGACAAATAAGAACCTTCTTTGTGTGGGAGACAAAAAGCTAATATCTTCCCTTTTAAATCAAACTTTCTAACACAGAATCAGAGCCAAGAATAAAACATACCCGCCCAAGGGACAATGTTTAGCTTTTACAGAAAATTATAAGCTCTTGAATGAGAAAGGCTTAACAGGAAACTACTGTTTCTTCACAATCAGAGAAGTGCTGCTTTCTCTACCTGTTCTCTGAGTGCATTTCTGGAGCCTTATTTTAAGATAGAGAACATGGTGTAAGATGACAATGAACTCATGTGCTAGTTTTCTTAGGAATGGCCACTCTCCCCACATAAAACACAGCAAAAAGGCAAACGAGCCAGAGTAAACCAAAAAAAAGAAAGTCATTGTTTCTGTTTAAGAATTTTTCAAAAATAAAGAACAAAATCTGCATCACTTGAGAGAGGAACTACATCAAGTTCAACTATTCTTAAATTAGTCTCTAAATGGGTTTCTATTTAAAATAAGACAAGCTGTCACTTACCACTGGCTGTGGGTCCATATTGAGGCCTCAGGCTTCTCAAGTGGCAGGGGCAGAGGAGGGCTGTATCAAGACAAGTCTTACTGGTCAGATATGGACTGGTCAGACACAGCCTGACCTCGGAACTCACTACATTTAGCCCAGGGCTATGGATGGGAGGCAAGAAACCAGAAGGTCAAACAGCTAAGGCAATATAATGCACACTGTATTAAAAGGTGGGCCGAAGCACTTCCAGCTCTGCAGGTGAACAGAGTCTGAACCTGGGGTCACACTTCACAGACGAGGCCATCATAACAGGCTACGCTCCCACAGGCTAAGTTTGCCTTCATTGTGCCGTGTGACTTGTATGGCAACTGCTTGTTTACTTGTCTGTTTCCCTATTTCCCCACTACGGAATGGCTGTCTGATTCATTCCAGTATCCTTAGTCCAGGGATAAGTGTAAAATAGCATAGGTATAAAATAAACGAGCCACAGAGAAGGCGGCAGCAAACATAAAGAAAACTGATGTCTGCGTCTTTACTGGCTCCATATTTTGCCTCAAGAATCTCTCACCTTAGATCAGGGGAGGATAACATAAACCAGGCTTATTTTATTTTTTTTATGTTTATGTAATGCGAACCATTTAACCTCTTTGGATGCAAGCTGTCTCTTCTATAAAAGGAAGGAATCGAGACCAACAAATTCTTAAGTTCACTGGTTCCATGATTCTATGAGGGAATCATATTCTAGTAATAAAGATTTGTTGATATTAATATTTGCCAAATGCTTCCATGTGGTCAATAATTATGCTGATATCTGACACCAAGGTTGAGCTTTGACTGCGATGCCAGTCAATTGCCACATGAGCTTGAAAGGGAAAAAAAATCCCCAAAACACTATTTTTGAAAATACATGCAAGTATATAATAAATCTTAGTAAAATTGGGGAGATATAAAACAGAATTTGCTTTAGACAATACACACTTGGCTTTGACAGGGTCTGGCTGGGATCTTTATATCGGGGAAAACATGTAGTTTAATGTTTCTGAGGCAACTGGAAATCCAAGTCACAATGAAATATGCAGCAAGCTGGTGCCTCAGGGCTGGGCTCATGTCCCCACAGGCCCAGGGCAACGATGCCCCCTGATCAGGTCACTTCCCTTCCTAGAACCCGTCCAAGGCCTCCCCCTGTGCTTGGTGTGGAACGCGCGTCTCCTCTCTGACTCCCTCGCTCCCCTGTACCAGCTCTTGGGGCTCCTCTCTCTTGCTCCCATCTGCCAATCCTTCCCACTGCAGAGGCTTTGCACTCTCTGCCACACCAGTTGTTATACGGCCCTTCACATGCCTGGTTCCTTCACACCCTCCTCAGACGGGGTCTTGACTCCAACATCATCTCCGCAGAGAGGTCTTCCCGGCCTGACCACTTTGACGGGGCTGCCCCCCTCCCCGGCCCACGTCACTGCATCTGCCCCGCTGCTCTTCACAGTTCTTATCACGACTTGAAATGATATCCTCGGCTCGTTCCTTTTCTTGCTTATTGTCCGCCTGTCCTGTCAGAGCCTGCCAGGTTGAACCTTTATGAGAGCAGGAACCTTGCTCATCCTTTTAACTCCTATAGTTCTAGAGCATGGAACAGTGTCTGCAAGCTTTTGGTGGAGAATCTGATAAACTTCTGGCAAAATTCATTCTAAAAAATGCAAATAGAAGTATCAAACATTTGCTGAATAAAATGCTAATAGTAATGGGAGCTATTATGTTTAAAAGCACGATTCCAGCCTCTTCACACAAAACTGCTCACTTAACTTCACAATGGCTTGATGAAAATCGATGTTATTATTCCATTTTACAGATGAGGACCTGAAGCTCAAAAAGTGAATCACAAAGAGAATGGCATAAAGGTGATGACTAAAATATGAGCTTGAATCTTCTCTCCCAAATTTTGTTTCCTTTCTGGGTATCAGTGCCTCTGCTCTGAAATTTTCTAGGTTCTAGACTCTAAATCCACCTACATTTTTAATCTTTAAAATATTTAAGAAGTGTTATAGTCCTATGATTAAAAAAAATAAAAAGGATGACTCAAATAAGGTAAGACAAGATTATTAAAATGAACTTGCCATTCCTGTCAAGATGATTCCAATAAACAAGAGAAGTGAGAAGTAATGACATTATGAAGTGTCTAAAATAATTCCTATTTTTAAAGGATATGTCTAAAAAGATGGAAGGTAATCCTAAACTAGAATGAAAAAACTGACACTTATCTGTTTAAGAGTAGTATAAAGGTGGCCAGTTAAAAAAAACAACAGGGAACTCTCAGGCAGTCCAGTTCTCTGCGCTTTCACTGCAGAGGCTCAGGTTCAATTCCTGGTCGAGGATCTAAGATTCCACAGGTTGTGTGGCACGGCCAAAAAATAAATTTAAAAAAATTAAAAAAAACAAAAAACAAAAAAGAAAACACCAACAGCATGCTAGTGAGCTAGCAACAACCGGAAATTGAATTTAAAAAAATATGAATAAAAAATTTATAACAGCATTAAAAATATGAAATATTTAGGGACTGTAGTGGTTAAATTTTGTGTCAGCCTGGCTGACACGAAGCTAGGCTTCGTGCCCAGGTGTTTGGTCAAACACTAGTTTAGGGGTTGCTGTGAAAGTATTCCACAGACGTGATTACCATGTACAACTAGCTGATGTTATATGTAAAGGAGATTGCCTTCCACAATGTGGGTGGGCCACATCTAATCAGTTGAAGGTCTTCAAAGCAAAACACTGCTGCTTCCTGGGGAAGAAGGGATTCTGTGTCAAGACAGGGACAGAAATCTTGCCTGAACTCCCAGACTCCGGGCCCGTCCTATAGATGCTGGACTCAGGACTGCAATAGCAACTCCCCCGCCAGCTGCAGCCTGCGGGCCCATCCCATGGATTTTGGACTTGCCAGCCCCCGCAACCCTGTGAGCCAATTTCTTACAATAAACCTCTCTTGCTTTCTCAACCTCTTCTTCCCTGTCTCCCCCCTCCCCCCATATTATTCAGCCACTTCACTCTTAGGAATTTACCCAAGAGAAATGAGGACATATGTCCATACAAAGGTATGTTCATGGATGTTCACAGCAGCTTTATTTGTAAAAGTCAAAAACTAGAATCACCACCCCGCTCATCAAGACGTGAACGGATACACAGATAATAGTATGTATCCATCCAATAGAATATTTCTTAGCTGAAAAAGGAATAAACTATTAATATACACTACAAAATGGATACATCTCAAAATAATCATGCTGAGTGAAAGAAGTTAAATTAAAAAAGAGTGCATCCTGTATTCTAGGACATGCTGACTAAACTAAAGAAAAAGAAAATAAACAGTAGTTGCCTGGGTAATAAAGGCAGGGAGGTTACCAAGGGGGACTAAAAACACTGAGGGGTGACAAATACGCTCAGTGTCTTGACTACAGGTATGGTTTTATGGGTAAGCACTATGTCAAAGCTTATCAAATTATACACTTTGGATATGTGCAGTTAACTGTATAACAATTATATCTCAATACAGTTTTGTTTTTTTTTAAGGTATTTGTCATAAGTGTTAAAAATTTTTAAACTTAAAAATGCCTTCCTTGGGAAGTCCCTGGCAGTCCAGGTGTTAGGACTTTGTGCTTTCAGTCCTGTGGCCCAGGGTTTGATCCCTGGCTGGGGATCTAAGATCCTGAGGTGGGGTGAGGTGGGGGAAGCCTTCCCAACAAGAAAGAACAACAAAGGCTATCTCCTGACTTGGGGCCAATTATCAACAGATAACCTAAGGAACAGTTTCTATCTTGAGTCAGCCTTCTTAAATAAGAATGATCTTTAATCTGAGAAAGGTAAATAAGGATTAAGGGTGGGGGGCAGGGTAAAAAAAGAATGAAAGAAAAAAATCAAAGCTGAAGATAGGAAGGAGATGGGAACAGAAGAAGGAACTGCTTTAAATTCATATTTATAGATTGAGAAAAATTACACCATAAAACATTAAATATATCTGAAAATTGGGTAATTTCCAAGGAATCACAAATAAGTGCCATGAGAATGGAAGTAGAATCCATGCAAAATCCTAGAACGATTTGTAACAACCTGACTAATAAGGAACTGGCTTCTGAAACACGGTGTGTTCATGGTCCTCAGCCCTTGCTCCCTCTCCCTTCTCGGCCCTCCTCCTGGGTTCTGGCCCCCCGTCCCTTACACACTCGTGCCCTCTCGACCCGTCCCTTACACACTCACGCCCTCTCAATCCTCGTTCCACTTCTCCTCTCACGCCACAACAGCGGCTGCAACCTTCTAAGGGGAATCATTAATTCTCTTTGATAATCTGGTGAAAGCTACAGCTCAGAACAAGGTATATTTACAGAAAATTTTCCATGTAATTTTTTCAAAGGTTTCAAGAGCTCCCCTGAATCCTGGCCATGCATCCGTCAGCTTCTCAGGTAAGGAAATTCCTCACAGAATCCCAGCCTGGGCTTCATTTTTAAATGAAAACCCATGCAAAACCAGGTACAGGAGGCTGTGGCAATGGAAAATCTGAATGCTGACAAATAGAATTCCAACAGGACCAAGGATCTCATGATACTTTCATGGGTATGTTGGGGAAATAGTTCAACTAGGCAGGTTCTTAGGTTACCTAGTGAATGCTAACTAGTAAGACTTAGGAAGGAAATTTCTAGTGATTATTCTATCAAAGCCCATCCTCTTGAACATTTGTTTTTAAAAAGGTGATTTGAACCAAAACAGAGAAAGCATGCTTATCAAATTTTGGATAGAAGTTGTGACCGTGAGTAGCTGGACCTTAGACTCTGAATTTAAAACATATTGACTGATTCAGCCTAGAGATGAAGCAGTCAGGAAAGATCCTCAGCTTCAAAGCCCTTTCCATTCACGTACTCTCCTCTTCCTCAACTACAGTAACTGATGGAAATTTACTGCACCCGCCAAGACTGCACATTCCTTGAGAACAAGGCTTGTCTTCTTTATCATCAGCCAGCACCTCGGATGTCAGTACCACAGTCATGATGCTATGCCAACAAACAGCTCCAAGATCACGGTGCCTCCAACACAAGGGCTCACTTCTCAGTTCCATTCCATGTCAACCGTGAACTGGCTTCAGCTCTGCTCCATCATTCAGGAATTCTGTCTGAAGCTCCATCGTTCTGGGACCAGCCCCAACTAAGGCAGGCTGGTTCCATGACAGAAGGAAGAGAGCCACTGGCAGAACTGCAAAGCAGAACCTACAACATCTGCTCAAACATGGGACATGCCATCTACTTTAACGTTTTATCCGTCTAGGAAAGCCAAGTGTCCAAACCTGATGTCAATAGAGTGGGAAATACAATCCTCTGACAGAGAGGACCCTAGGAGAGAGGCAACACATACTGTGGACGATCCCACAGTCCACCACAGCGCCCTCTGAAGGAGAAGGTGCGCAGGAGCCGGCAGCAACTATTTACACGCAAGCCACAAACACCACAGGGCAGAGGCTGTCTCGCTCACAAACACACCAGCCCCACGCGGAGCGCTAAATGCTAAGTGAACAGTGGTTAAGATGAACAGGGGATCTGGAACCAAAACCCCTGTGACCAAGTACTACACCTGCCAATAACTGACCTAGCAGAAAGCCACTTTCCTCTTCTGATTCTGGGATGGTTGCTGTAAAGATTAAATAAAAATATATGAGAGAGCACCATGAAAATTGTGCTTTTTTATACAAATGCTGTATCTCTAGATAGTCAAATTAAGATAAAATTTGATTTTAAAAAATTCACTTAAACGTTCAGGGTAATGTAATTAATCATATCCTGCATTTATTTTCAAAGCATCAACTTGCAAGTAAAGAATGAGAAAAACTAGACTTCAAGCAGTCCACATGAAAAAGAGACAACGTTTTAGTTGACCATAAGCTAAATATGATCAAAGGATAATGCTGCCGCCAAAAAATGTGATACAAATTTCAGGCTGTATTAACAGAAGCACAGTACCCAGATAATAGCTTCATTGTCTTCAGCAATGGGCAGTCCACATCTGAGGCCGTCAGTCAGTTTTGGCCACTGTATTTTGAGAGGTTATTGACAAAAAGACTTTGTCATGAGTTTAGCAATGTGCACGGAGAAAGGTCTGTAAACCATGTCATGTGCATATGGTTTGAGAATTAGGGCTTTTTTCCCCCCTTATTGTGGCAGAAAACCTCAAGCAGGATTTAACAGTCATTTTCAATCATTTTAAGAGTTACTGTGTGTAAGAAGAGTTAAGTTTCATGTATATAGTAACCTAGACAGCCAAAGACAAGTAAGTGAAACTTAAGAGGGGAAACAAATCAAGTTCAATAAGAAGTTATTTCTAACACTCAGAACCCTAAAACAAGGAAGGGTGGATGACAGCACAGAGATGTTCTTGAGGTGATCCAACTGGGCGGAAGTCGCACAAATCTTACTCATTCCACTAGGTAACCTAACAGTTTTGAGGCATTTGAAAACGTCCAAACAGTATTTCTCCTTCCTGATTAAATAATACTATCAAAACTACCAACAACAAAGAACAAAAACTGAGATAAGAAGTAAAACAAGAAGTTCTTTGGCCTGACAAATACAGAAAGGCATGCTGTTGAAGGAAATGAAATTTCAAGGCTAGATAACATTTAAACATGGACACAGAGTCTAGGTCTGCACGGAAGAAATATGTTTAGTCAAAACTGTATTTGTTCTAGAAGTTGGTTTTTCTTGTATGACCTAACTCATCAATTGCACAAAGGTGCAAAGGATTCGACAGTTCCTACAAAGGCCCTTGAACAAAAATTTGCTAATGCTTAACTAGTGTTACCGACTGATTTGTATTTGTATAAGGATTCAAACTTCCCAAGGCGAACAATCACACAGGATGCCACTGGCATTTAAAATGGTCCCTCATTAATGTCTTATTTTGTTTCCTTAATCTGTTCAAAACCCAGCACTTGTACAATCTCATTCCCAGCTTTCAACTTTCAAGTACTCTGGTCTCTCTAATAGGTCATAAGTAGTAAAGATAAGTGCTCAACGTATCTTTATATCTTGGCCCCTCACCTTCAAATCACTCACAGTCAGCTCAAAATTATTTGTTAAATTTCTTTCTTTTTAATGAAATATTAAAAAAAAAAACTAATGAGCTTTTCATTATATTTTAATTGTTACACAAGAAACGCAGTCACACTAGGCTGTAAGGATACACTGGATATTATATTCTTGTTACAGTGAGAAGTGAATAACCACTCTTTACTGAGTATCTTGGAAACAGAGCTCTCTTTCCTTGGAAGTGTTCTTTGTATCATAAAAGGGCACACTGGACAGGATTTCGAGGCACACAGGATTTTCAGGGTATTGACACAAGTTACTAACATCCCATTTCCTGTCCTCACTACAGGTACATGTGTGAACACTGAACTTAAAAAATAGGTTCACTGACTTATTAAATTTGTATGTGCCTTTCTGGAATATATGTGTTAGTTGCTCAGTGGTGTTCTACTCTCTGCGACCCCATGGACTGTAGCCCACCAGGCTCCTCTGTCCACAGGCTTCCCTAGTGGCTCAGATGGTAAATGAATCTGCCTGCTACGCATGAGACCTGGGTTTGATTCCTGGGTCAGGAGATCGCCTGGAGAAGGGAATGGCTATCCTATGCAATATTCCTGCCTGGAGAATTCCATGGACAGAGGAACAGGCTACAGCCAAAGGGGTCACAAAGAGTCAGACACAACTGAGCAACTAACACCAGTATGCATATATAAAGTCGGATTTTTTAAAAATCTATTCTTCCAAGACAAAAAAGTCAGGGAAAGTGTAAAGGAAAAAAGTTGCATACCTATCCTCTACCAAGAAGGATGAAAGTTTAGGACTTACTTGGTACAGGTTAAGGCTGGTTTAGGAACCTGTCACTGGATTTCCTACACTTGATGCTCCTCCCCCTCCTCTCTTGTCAGCACCGTCAGGAACCACACAGGTCATGGGAACAAAATGCTCTGCTGCAGAAATCAGAAGAACAGTTTCATATCTCACGTCAACCAGAGGACAGAAACAGCCTATACTCCACTGGGAAACAGGAGAATGAGGCAGGAAGGAGATAGTGAAAGTCGCTCAGTCTTGTCTGACTCTTTGTGAGCCCATGGACTATACAGTCCATGGAATTCTCTAGGCCAGAATACTGGAGTGGTGGTAGCCTTTTCCTTCTCCAGGGGATCTTCTCAACCCAGGGATCGAACCCAGGTCTCCGGCATTGCAGGCAGATTCTTTACCAGCTGAGCCACAAGGGAAGGCCATAAGGAGATAGAACAGCAACTAACTAAAAGTGCTATTTTTATTTTAGATACTCATGTATTAAAGAAATTGTCTTTAAATGATGGAAATATGTACAATTTAAAAAACTGCTTAAGAAGCTGCTAGAAATTATGTGTTGAATGTTTTCTGTGTATTGGGCATTCTTCTAACTGCTCGATATACATTAACTTGTGTTCACCCTTCATCACAGCCATATAAGGCAGTATGACTGAAATCCTCATTTTACAGATTAGAAAAAGGAGCCACAGATTAGACAGCTTGCACAAGATCACAAAGCTAGGAAAGGGACTGAGATTCAGGCAGGACAGCTCCAGGCTCACTCTTACGGATAGGTTTCAGTATGTTAGGGGCTTCCCAAGTAGTGGTAAGAACCCACCTGCCAATGGAGGAGAAGCAGGTTTGATTACTGGGCCAGAAAGATCCCCTGAAGGAAATGGCAACCCACACCAGTATTCTTTCCTGAGAAATTCCATGGACAGAGGAACCTGGTGGGCTACATCCATGGGGTCACAAAGAGTCGGACACGACTCAGTGACTGAGTGCGCACACACATGCACAACACTATGTTAAATTTTGACATCTGAAGGTCTTTTTGAATCTATTAGCATTAGTCACATAGAAAGAAACTTTTTCAAGACTGTACGGAATTATTAAAATGCTTCCACAACCAGCTTGCAGGATTAGATGACTGAAGCGAATACATTACTTCATTTAAATCACTGGTACCTAATCTAATCTAACTTTCCATTTAATGTATCTTTTGGCTTTGTTATACTTCCTGGTAAGTGCATCTGGGTACTTCTTACACACTTAGCATTGTGCCCGACAAAATGTCACTAAGAGTACTCTTGCACAGACTAGATCTGTGATGTTACTCACATGAGTACGCATTAAAGTAATTCTTCTACTTCTCAAGTCCTGAATGCAATTATTCAACAGACATTAGAATACTTAATGAACACCAAGCAGTATGGATATGAAGATAAATTAGATGGTTTCTGATCTTGAGGAAAGCCACAGTTACAAAATAATGAAACAAGTGCTTTGGTGGAGCAATGACCAAGGCTCCAAGGAAAGAGAGTTCCTCAGCATGACGAGAATGAGGATGGCTCCACGTGTTAAGGCATGGAGATGGAAAAGAGCATTGCCTTCTTAGGGAATATCAAGCAATTTAAGTAGCACTACAATGCAAGGTTTCCAAGGAAAGCAAGGGAAACAGTGATAAGAGATGAAGGATGAAGCTGGAGCTAGATAAATAAGTTGTGTAAGTCATAATAAAGACTCAAGCATTCCAAGGGTTTAAGCAGGACACTGATAAGACCAAACATGCTAACAAAAGTGGCTATCACACTTTCTATTTTAAACAATGGTACCCCGATTTCATGAAATCTTATGCAAACGTCCACATTTAAAACTGAGCAACATAAAACTGCGCTGATTGAAACTGGAATGAATATGCTTAGAATGAACCCTTTATAGAATATAGCTTCAAAACCACTGCTTTTCAGAAGAATTAAATAGCCACACAGATGTGTTTTATTTACTTCATGCCTCTCTTTCCCAATGTGAATCTAACGTCTCAGGTGCCAGGATTCATTCTTAGAGTTTCTCTTCAATCATAGAATCTGAGGTTACATAGCCTCAGATATGCATATGACACCACCCTAATGGCAGAAAGTGATGAGGAACTAAAGAGCCTCTTGATGAAGGTGAAAGAGGAGAGTAAAAAAGCTAGCTTAAAATTCAACATTCAAAACACAAAAATCATGGCATCCGGTACCATCACTTCACGGCAAATAGATGAGAAACAATGGAAACAGTGACACACTTTATTTTCTTGGGCTCCAAAATCACTGCAGACAGTGACTACAGCCATGAAATTAGAAAACGCTTGGGGAAAAAAGCTATGACCAACCTAGACAGCATATTAAAAAGCAGAGACATTACTTTGCTGACCATCATCCATATAGTCAAAGCTATGGTTTTTCCCGTAGTCATGTATGGATGTGAGAGCTAGACAGTAAAAAAGGCTGACATCAAAAAAGAATTGATGCCTTCAAACTGTGGTGCTAGAGAAGACTCTTGAGAGTCCTTTGGACAGCAAGAAGATCAAAGCAGTCAATCCTAAAGGAAATCAACCCTGAATATTCATTGGAAAGACTGATGCTGAAGCTGAGGCTCCAACACTTATGGATACCTGATGTGACAAGTTGACTCATTAGCAAAGACCCTGATGCTGGGAAAGACTAAAGGCAGGAGAAGGGGATGATACACAACGAGATGGTTGGATGGCATCACCAACTCAACGGACATGAGTTTGGGCAAACTGGCATGCTGCGACCGCCATGCTGGGGTTGCAAAGAGTAGGACACTACTGAGCAACTGAACAACAACATTAGGCCTTCAAAAGTCAATGGCAAAGTTATAATATAGGAAAAGGAAGATAAAAATGATCAGCTTTTTCATTTATGAGTTAAACTATAATGTAAGTGACTATCCTTTTTAACCTCAAAGTTAGAACTTATGGGTGGACAAATACTAGTGTATTTATGGCCACAGGATATTGAAAACTGGTACAGTTTTGGAAAATATAGGATATATGATTGTAATTGGTATAATGTAATTTTTTAAAGACTGGTACACTTGTTTTCTTAGTAGTGACTTTGTATCTGAAAATGCTTCCCCATCCATCACTTGAGAATCTGTTCTCCCACCTTTTAAAATGTGGAGCTCCAAGTGAGATCTCTGAAAATGATCTTCAGTGAAACTGCTTATCTTTCTCATGGCCATCTAAAATGTCCCCAGCAATAACATGTAAAACTGACTAATGATATGTATATGCCTCTCCTAGCAATTCAGTACTCCTGATTCTTCACAGTGCGATATGCTCATTAGAAAAGCAAGATTACCATCCTACAGAAAAGGTATATAGTGATTAATTTAACATGTTTTATATCAAAATAATTATATTCGCTTTACACAATTTAATCAAATCCCTACAATCCTCTCTACCCTCTCCTTCCCCACTGTGGGGAACATAACCACTTAAACAGTCTCGAGAATTTTTAAGGTATCATCCCCTTTATAAATAGAGTGATTAAAAACAAATGTTCAAAACAACATTTAACACATGTTAAAAGAAAGTTAAAGAATCACCTCACTTTTCTCTATAGGATATGACACTGGGAAGAAACCAACAACCATCCTCTATCTATCTATCGAGCATTAAAAGTTCCCTCCTAGCACCTGGCTCAAAGCCAACCAGTGACAATTAGTAAAAGGAGGAAGAGGGGACGGAAGTTCAGGATACCAATTAACTCTTCCATAAATCATTCGACCAACATGTACAGCACAGTCACTTCGAGCATACGTAAGATATAGTCCTTAAACAGAAATATAAACGTCTTTATAAGATAAACACCCTCTCCATATGATAAACTCAGTCCAAAATCTAGCATTCAATGCGCCATTTCTGGGCACACTCAACACTCCCTAAATTTGCAAAAATAGCCAACTATTCTGCTATAAATTTGTTTGGGATGAAGATAATTCTCTTTGTTATAGTAAAATAAATGTTACCGCATGCACTTTAGGGAAACAGTTTAATAAATTACTCACTTATATGTCTTTCAAATATAAAAGCCGGAGAATTTGCAATCATTAAGAACAAAATAACTTAAAAAAAAAAAAAACAATAGCTTTTTACAAATGAAAACATACCTGAAAGTAATCCTACAAAAAGGTACAAAAAATCCTCACATGTAACTAACAATCAAAACAACACCCAATCTCAAACACCTTATCTCAAACATTTAACTATATATTCAAGTAGAAAGTTTCAGAGTAAAATTTCCATCTCTTTCCCACTTAAGGGAAGTGTTTTGAAAACTATCCCACAGACAAAATAGATATTTTTTTAGAAACTGTACAACTACTACGTTGATTTCAACAATACATCAAATAAACTTAGAATAGATGCTAATAGTTAGGAATATTAAATTATATACAGCATTTAATTGTTCCTGTATTAATACAAAGAAGTTCATAAATTATCTTAAGATAAATCTGTATTTTTCCCAAGTTTGTGAAAACTGCAAAAACCCTTCTATATAGACTAACTTCTGATTAAACAACATTCAATAACAGATTCAAACAATCTTCCAGATGGAGGAGCTGGGAGAAAATAGAGGACAGTTTTTACAAAAGAACGTTGATGCTAAAGATAAGATGATCCAACACTAAAACCTGTGTGACCAGAGGCTTCCCCGGTGATTAGGACTCCCAGCTGTCACTGCGGGGGGCACAGGTTCAATCCCAGGCTAGGGAACTGAGATTCCACATGCCACGTGGTGTTCGAACAAAAAATCAAAATAAAAAACCCAGTGTAACGGAAGTATGCAAAATATAAACACGGAACAGTAAAACCCTTTAAGGAGAATGAGTAAAATGCAATTTATGGGATCATCTATGACTATAAATCTGAACTCAGCCTTTCTTATTTTTAAAATTTTTTCTCCAAATTTCTGCAGATTACAAGGTCTAAAAACTTTAAAAACTCCTATAGACTTAAACATCTTTATTATGGAGAAGGCAATGGCACCCCACTCCAGTACTCTTGCCTGGTAATATTTTATACTTAAGAAGTCTACCAAATATTTAAGAACCCAGTTTTATGTAAAATATGTTCCACTGATTGCATTTTTACAGAAAAGAAAAATTAAATGACATTTTAAAAGTGACATTGGGTTAAATAATGACACTAATAACATAAATCAGCCTTAAGTCTCAATTAAAATTTCTGATCATTACCCCTATTCTCATAGATCTTGGCACAAATATTTTTAAAATGCAGTAGTCTACTTATTTTTTTGCATGTACTTAAATTTTTTTTTAATTACATGCCCTCAATTATGATAAACCCAAGTAATGAAATTTTTACCTATGTTCTAAATTAGCAATCCTTGAGACAGTCCTTTGATATTAAAAAAGCAAAACAAAACTTGAAAACATTTATTTTAACATCACAATTTCAATCTTCATTTTTATTCATTTGTTCAGGAGAGGAACTAAGAGCCTATACTAAAAAATTAATGGCATCATTCAAGCTGTTCCCTTAATTTTTATAATATTCAATTATGCTAAGAGCAATAAAACTGTGCCCATTATCCCAAAGTTGGGCTCTCAATCTATATTCAGCATGAAAATAGTTTCCTGCTTTCTGTCTAATGCACAAGAACAAGACAAAAAACTATTAAAATGCTCAAAAGATACTCCAACAACACTTATATACTCAGTGCTTAGCTCTTAACCTTCAAATCCCTTCTCTAGGAATAAGATTTCTCTAAAGCTGGGGAGGAAGGGTGAGACTCTTACACAGCCAGGCATGAACAGCATAAAACAAATTTGATTAATTATCCTTAATTAAGTTTGTGTCCAGTTCCTCCCTTTCCCCTTTATCCCAACATAAAGTCTGAGCTAACCCATAAGCAAGTTCTACTCATATTAACTCACATTCCTTTTTTTTTTTTTTAAATGTCATCAAAGCCAAAAGATTTTGGAATGAAAACTCCCCAAGGACTTCATTCAATATCTCCTGGGATTCCAAATAAAACCCAACTGCACTAACAAAAAGAGAGAGAGGAAAAAAAAGCTCCCTTGAAAGTTCCAAGAGTATGCAGTTGTTCTTTTATCAAAATAGATTTTTCACAAGTGACCCAAATAGAATTACAGGTTAGGAAAATCAAACCTTTAATTCTGAAGAATAATTTGCACCTAGAGAAAAATCCCAGGTAATGGTTTTCACTGCATGTGGACTTTAGACCAAATCTATTTATTTGGATTTTGCTGAAGTCTGGGTATAACCACTTGTTGGCCTTTGCTGCGGGACCACCGTCCTAGTGAGAGTATCTTACAACAAGCTGCTTTGATACCTTAGTAACTGAACAACCTTGGGTAGGGTTCCAGACAAACTCGACCATAAAATTTTGGCATTTTAATTAGGTTTCAATGTACTCTGTAAACAGTACAGCACAAATCAGATGGCAATTTTTCCATTCAGTTAAAACCTTACTTAATAAGCAGCATATAAGTGGCACAACTTTGAATTCAGGAAACCCATAAATGTTAACTTTGCCCCAAAACACTTTAGGGAAAGGGACAATTCAAGGAACACACTGATAAATCTTAACATTATGTCAAAAATCTGTTCTTAAATTGTATGACAACTGACTTTTCAAAAATCAAATCACATTTGGTAAATAACATATAAAAGGGATAATTATTTGAAGGCACCCTTTAGGGAATCCTTTTTGTAAAATTTAGAATTTTCATATAACATAAGTAACCACTACTTGTTTTGTAATCTTACACTTGTAAATACCAAATTTCTTAAAGTTGAGCACAACTGCTTAAATTCTTCCCAGCGTTACTGCGCTTCTCTCTCTTTCCCAAGTTTTAAAAATGTCACCTAAAAAACCAGCTGTTCATCTGTAGTAGAATATACAACACTAGAAAAGTCAAAAAAGAAATTAAGTGATTCTTTAAAATGTGAAATAAAAATGTATGGACTCCCAAAGACAAGTCAATGAACTATTTTGGCAATGATCACAATAAATGCCTGATTAAAATGAAATTTTTTTGAAAAATCAAGAAACTCGTATCTCAAATCACTTTCCCATGTGCCTTTGTCACCTGGAGGAAACTATTCAAGAACTGTTTATCTCTATGAACACATGACCTCCACGATGGCACCAAGGTCAACGAGACTTACAGGAGGGGGGATATGCTGATTAAGTACTGATTTGCCCAGTTCTACAGCTCCCTTTAGACACAGAGAAGGGAGGGAGACAAACAAAAATTTATTTATATAGTACAGGAAATGATGTTCTAAATCGTAACATTTAAGTACCCCATTACAGGACTGTATACAGACATATGTCAGCAACTGCCATAGGAATAAGGCCTAAAAGGGGCATCAGAGCACAGAACCAGGTACAAAAATAGCTGCAGAGAAAGAATTAAGATGGTACACTGAAAAATCCTCCCTCACATCTTGTACTGAAAACCTTTGGTATCCTGGCTACGGCTACCAGGACTTAATTTCAAAGTGAGAGTTCTCTTTTCATAGAACTTTTTGAAAATGATGAATAACTAAACATCCATAAACAACCAAAGCAGCACCCACGTATTAGAAATGCTTAGGTAAGGAGAAAAGTTTGTATAACATATGCGGAGCCTGCCAATTAACATGAAATTCACCAGGTGTCCGGGCGTTCCTGATTCTTTACCAAAGACATTTCCTCAACGGTCACAATCCTGCACCTTTCACAAACCAGAAGTTTTCTTGGATGAGATTTAAACTCTAAAATCTTCCCAATTACCCACTTGGTAATCATCTGTTTAAGCTAGACTTCCACTCAAAAAAGTCTTTATCATGTGAAATTACTATAATGGAAATTTCCAAACAACTTTCCAACATGAAAAGAAATTATGTTACAGCTAGCACCTGATCTTTCGAAAAGTGTGTGGAGAGCAACTCAACTATGGATGATTCGTTCCAACGTCTGGTAAATAGGCTGCATGCATTACAACAGCGGAAAATTAAAGAGGGAAAAAGAAATGAGCAGAAGCAGTGGTTATTCGCAATCAGCAGAGGACTGCACTGATAGCTCGCTTCCAAGTTCCTTTCAGGGAAGCTCCTGATTGGTGGGTGGCACGGGGTCAATGTGATTACTTAACCCTGGCAGTTATAACTAAACTCCACTTTGATGGGCTCCAAAGCTTATTACCAAAAAAAAAAAAAAAAAAGACGGCTGCTGGAGCATATCAAGTACTTCGGTGTCCTGCCTCTCTGTTTTTCTCGCAGAACCCGGAGCCTGACACCTGAAACTCATCAGACAAACACCATGTCGTTTCAGGGCTTTAGGGTTTCATATTTATTATTTTTAAAGTCCACTGGGCATCGATTCAGTTGGGTGGTGGTGATGGTGTGAAAGATTAACCCATTTCCTGCACATACACACACAGGGAAGAACTCCTGACCATTCAAGCAGTTCCCTCTCTCCCAAGAAACTTCTTTTTTTTTTTTTTTTAACATTTAGTCCTAAAATAACCATCAGCAACAAACATCCAACACTGGCATGGCAACGTCCACGCCTCATACCCTAATGCTACCCACAGGCAGCAGGTCTGTTCGTCTCCGGTCCCTATGCAGGGGTGGGGGGGGGGAGGGGGTCCCCCTCTCCCTTTAGTCCGGTCCAGCCAGGCTTCGCCCGAGTTTTGCTGTAAAGATCTTCCACTTTCGCTGCCCCGGGGGCAAAAAGCAAGGCGCCTCGTCCCCAGGACGGAGTTTCTCCCAACTGCCCGACAAACATTTCCTGAGAGCTCAGCGGACCCCCCGCCCCGCGCGCACCTGGCCCGGCCCCTCGCCCCCTTCCCACACTTCACCCCCCGAGAGGGGCCCACCTGCCCTCCCGCCGCCGGTCCCCACGGCCGGGTCGCCCGACCGACTCCCGCCCGGCGGCTGCACTCCCCCAGCCCCGAGCGCCCGGCGCTCCGCGGCCGACTCCGAAGGGCAGGGACGCCAAACGGGCTCCCCCCCGCAGCCCCCCAACCCCGTGAGAGAGACGCCGACCCTGCGACGCCCCCCAGAGGCCGGGGACCGCGCGCCTGTCAGTACCCCCGGAAGGGGTCAGGCAGCGGGCTGAGCCCGCCGGCTGCCCGGGCGGCTTCTGACACCCGCTCTCCCCGCCGCCCGCCCCCCACCGCACTCACCTGGCGGGCTCCGGCCGAGGGACCAGCCGAGGGGGTCGGGGGGGTCTTGGCGCGGAGGCCGCGGGGCCTCCCACCCGCCCGCGCCCGCTACAGCCGGCGCGCGCCCGGGGCCCGACGCGCGCCCGGAGCGCAGCGGGGAGGAGGGGGCGCGGGGACGCGCGAGCCCCGGGGGAGGGGGCGCGGGGCGCTAAGGGGGGGTCGGGGGCGCGGCGGGAGCAGCGGCTCGGCGGCGTCGGCGGCGAGAAACCCGCCTCGGCCGAGTCCGTCATGGCGTGCGGCGGCGGCTCCCTCCGGCCTCCCGGCTCCCTCGCCTTTAGTTTGACCTTTCCCTCCAGTGTGTCTGACGGAGAGCAGCGGTGCGCGCGCGCGTGTGCCTGTCTCTCTGTGTGAGTGCGCGCGCGCGCGCGCGCGCGTGGGGAAGGGGCCGGGTTCGCTCCGCGACGCCTGACGTCACTGCTATGGCAACGGCAGCCCCGCCCCTTGCCTCCGGTTTTTCCAGTCCCGCCCCCCTCCCCCAGTGCACGTTCCGGGGCCTCACGTGCTCACTCACACGCACGCACGCACGCACGCACGCACGCTCGGAACGCGCGCGCCCAGATCGTTGGGAGGGGTAGTTGGGAGGTCATCGGGGCCTCCTTGTAGCTTTCCTGAGTTCGACCAATCCGGTGAGGAGAAGCCGTGGGCGGGGCGGCTTCGGCTGCCGGAGCGGCGTGAAAAATTTCCCAAGGCAGAGCGAAAACTCTTCCTGAGCGACTGAGCATGCCCGGTGGTGAAAGGGGCGCTTAGCCTGGGGGTTTAGGTGGGAGGAGGGGAAGCAGTCCGGTAGTCCAGGAGTGGGGGACCCAGGGAACCAGTATAGGGCTGCTCAACTGATGCCAAGCTGGGACTGCGCAGTGAGAGACTCAAGCAACCCTTGATTGCCATCTGGCCCCCGCCACTGTTGCTGTGTGACCTTGGGCGTGTAACTCACACACTCGGAACTGAATGTCTTGAGTCAAATGGGGTTACTGAAATCTACCTTAGTGGTTGTGAGGATTAAAAGAGAGCGTGAAAAACGCCTCACCTGTCATATCGTAGACCCTAAATAGTATGGAGCCCACAACCATGAATGAGGACAGAGGACTCGGAGATGAAGAGATTAAGTGACCTGTTCATTGTCAGGTAGTGGCAGAGACCCAGGCTTCAAGTTCAGTACTCTTGCCTACATGGCTTTCCCTCAAGGAGGCAGGGTGGGGGTCGAGGGGAGGTGGACCACTAAGAAAAGCAAGTGAAGAACTTCCTTTGCTCTCTGTGCATCTCTTTTTAATCCACACCAATGCCCTTCTCATCTCCCCCCGCCCCGCCCAGCTAAAGTTTAGAACTTTAGAAAAAAGGGCTGGACAGCCTTGGTGCAGTTTTTGGAGGGCAGCTTTCTGGCTATGAATTTGCCCAAATAAGCACCAGAATGGCACTTTCCTCAGTTTCCTTGGGGAGCCTTAGTTTTTCCTAAAGTTGTGGTTAAAATGTAAACACAGTAGCAAGGTCCTCCACAATTTCTGGCTACCAGAGGGAAGATTAACTCAGTTAACCAACATTTACCCTGCATCCACTGAGTAGGCGAGAATGCCTTTCCAGCCCACAAAAGACCTGTGACCTCAGATCTGTGCGGGTACCCTATGATTCAGACACACTGGTGACCTCATCCTTCCATGTGCTTCTAGTCCTTTCTCTGACTTTGCTCTTAATCACTAACTGCCTCGTGGTATTTCTTGAATGCTATAATACTATTTAACTCTAGATTTGCTGTTAAATGTTTAAAAGTATTTGTCTCCCTCCCTGTCTTAGAGTCCCTCCAAAATACCTAAGTCTGATCTGGGTAAAGGACATCATCAGCTTCTCAAACATGCTCTTATACTCCCTACTTTCTGGAACTCAATTCACTGGACCCTTTCAAATTTCAACTAAAATGTACTTCTGGTCCAAAAAGTTTTGCTGGATCTACTTAGAATGAAATAGTGCCTTTTTCTGAGCACTTGGTGCATTCCTTGCTTGGGACATTGTTCCTGGTAGACATTGTGTTCTGTGATTTGTGTCCTTCACCTATTGAAAACTTCTCTGGATAGCCACATATGAGTTGGCTCTTCCTATTCCTTGCTCTTAGATAGCATCTTATGTTGTAATAAATCATGCCTTACCCATTCCTTTAAGGTTTGATTTATTCACCTTCTCCATCAAATGTAAAACTCTAACGGCAAGAAAGGTTTTTAGTTCCACTTTGCATTTCCAGCATTAACCTCAGAACCATAACTACAGAATGACTAGCTGTTGAATGGCTGAATGGCTCCTTGCCTACTTCATAAAGTTCTTAGGGGCAGCCTTTACTTTGTGTTTATATCTCAGAACCAAATATTTTCTGGGAAGTTATAAATCTTTGACTACTCTAAAATGCACCAGAAATTACATGGTCACACTCATGCAATGAAGAAAGGCTTTGGCAGTAGCAGAAGATACTGAGCAGAGCAAGAAGTAGGAAGTTCACAGACTTCCCTAGTGGTCCAGTGATTAAGAATTTGCCTGCCAGTCTGGAGGACACGGGTTCGATCCCTGGTATGGGAGAATTTCACATACTGCAGGGCTGCTAGGCCCATGCACCACAACTACTGAGCCCACGAACCACAGCTACTGAAGCCTGCACCCTCTAGAGCTTGTGCTGTGAAACAAGAGAAGCCACGACAAGAAGAAGCCTGAGCATCAGAACTAGAGAGTAGCCGCTGCTCATCGCAACTAAAGAAAGCCTGCACGCAGCTAAAATAACTAAAAAATAAAACCTCCAAAGAAGAAGTAGCAAATCCAGAAAAGAAGAGGTCGTGATTTCTTACTAACTGCTGCTGCAGACCTAGAAAGATTTTCAAATGTTGTTAAGGATAACAGGCAGATTCCTCCAAGTAATACTGCTCCCATAAAGGAGAAAAGTTATGCAAAGAGGAGTCTTGAAAAAGAGATCAAGCAGTGTTTGCTACTCTGTACTGGTAGTGTTTGTTCCTTTGCCTAATCAAAGCCTGGTGGTGTTGCTGTGTGTAGTCCTGGTCTCCCTTTGCTGTATTGTTTAACTCCCTATATGTGTGTGTGAGTGGATCCCTACCAAGCCTACTCCTCTTATTCCTCACGTGAATGGCACTGCCAGAGTTAGTCGCTCAGTCGTGTCTGACTCTTTGTGACTCCATGGACTGTAGCCCGCCAGGCTCCTCTGTCCGTGGAATTCTCCATGCAAGAATACTGGATTGGGTTGCTATTTCATTCTCCGGGGGATCTTCCCGACCCTGGAATCAAACCTGGGTCTCCTGCATTACCGTCTGAGCCTCCAGGGAAGCCCAAACACCCAGTGCATGCCAAATTGCTTCCGTAGCGTCTCTTTGTGACCTTAGAGATCGTAACCCGCCAGGGAATCCACTGTCCATGGGGCTTCTCCAGGCAAGAAAATTGGAGTGGGTTGCCATGTCCTCTTCCAGGTGATCTTTCCCCAGGGCATGAACCCACATCTCTTATGTCTCCTGCATTGGCAGGCGGGTTCTTTACCACGAGCACCACCTGGGAAGCATCCAGCAGCACAAGTCATTCTGTTTATCCCCACATCCATCCTGTTAGTCTCTGAATCCCATAAAGTCATCCTTTCCAATGACGGGGATAGCCATGAACTGCTCCCCATGCCCTCAGCCTTCACAGAATCCCTCATCTGGACAAACCCTCCTTAATTGGTGTCTTCACCTCATCTTGACTGGTCCAGCCCAACTTTGACTGTACTCTAGAGTCCAGAGAGACTTTTCTGAAAGGCAGAGAATTGACCATGTCATCAAACAGCTTAAAAATCTTCCACGGCTCCTTTGTTCCTCTTTAGGAAAAACGATAAAACTTCATCCATGTTTTTTTTTTTTTAATGCTTCATCCTCAGCCAGTTTCTTCAGCCAGGTCTCCCACTACTTTTGCAAGAACTCTTTTGCTCCAGTAATGTTAAATACTTGTAGTTTCTCATACTTACCTTGTTCTGTGCATACGAAGGTTCACCTGCCTAGGATTCTCTGTCCACACCCTCTCCACCAAGTTAATTGCATTTGTGCTTGCTATGTCTGTGAGGACAGCCATGCTTCATCCCTCTGGCATGGCTCTTATTCAGTGTTACGAGTGTACCTTATATGTTCACATGTCTTATCTTCACTAGACTGTGAGCTACTTGAGGGCAGGGGTTTTGGTATATTTCATTCCTGTTTATAACTCTAACACCTACCAGGGAGACTTCCCTGGTGGTCCAGTAGCTAAGACTCCCAGCTCTCAATGCAGGCAGCCCAGGTTCAACCTCTGGTAAGGGAGTTAGATTCCACATGCCGTGCAACTAAAGATCCTGCATGCCACAGTGAAGATCAAAAATCCCTTGTGCCACAACTAAGACCCTGTGCAGCCAAATAAATAAATAACCACATTTTAAAAAAATGTTGGGTTAGGAAAAAAGACGTTGGGTAAGTACCTCATTAGAAAGTGAGGAGAATGTTCAGTTCCTATTTGGAGGGATCTCTTGCTCCAGGCTTTAGAGGCCCCTGGAGATGGAGTGCGGAGAAGACAATGGCACCCCACTCCAGTACTCTTGCCTGGAAAATCCCATGGACGGAGGAGCCTGGTAGGCTGCAGTCCATGGGGTCGCTAGGAGTCAGACACGACTGAGCGACTTCCCTTTCACTTTCCACTTTCATGCATTGGAGAAGGAAATGGCAACCCACTCCAGAGTTCTTGCCTGGAGAATCCCAGGGACGGAGGAGCCTGGTGGGCTGCCATCTATGGGGTCGCACAGAGTCGGACACGACTGACGTGACTTAGCATTAGCATGGAGGTGGAGTGGGGCTCCCGCAGAGTTGCAAGCACACTCTCTACTGCAGGACACTCCCCTCTCTCTGGGAGAGTCAGCATCTTTGACTCTCGAGAACATAGACTTGTAAGGAAAGATGGTGAATGAGAAAGAAGCAGGAAGTGAGAGGCTGTGACTACTCAGTTAGCCGAGAAGCTCAATCGGTCCTGGTGGTGAACAAGGGGAGCCCGCTGTTGCACCTTCATAACCTGTTCAGATTGATAGACTGAAGTTACTGTGTGGGTAATGCACACTGCACAACCCTAGGGGAAACTGTTTCCATGGGTGTCTCTACGAATGACTTCCTCTGTACCGTACTCAACATGTAGCCGTCCTGATTGTGATATATACAAGGCACATCTCTGTCTACTTTGGCAATTTAAAGGATCCCAAGTATACTTTTGATAATACAAATAGATAAATATTTATCGAATGCCCACCAGTTTTCATCTCAAAAACTTAAATGACTTTTATTATATAGAGTTATTTCTAAGGATCTGTACATATTTTGAAGTACGTATTAGACTATTAGCATTACCATTCATTTATTAATTCTAATAAGCAACAATTGAGCAGCCAAGTTTCAGGCATGATTCAAGAGGTTGGATTCAACAAACGTGTTGAACAGTAACTATGCTGTTGCTGTTGCTGTTAAGTCGCTTCAGTCGTGTCCGACTCTGTGCGACCCCATAGACGGCAGCCCACCAGGCTCCCCCGTCCCTGGGATTCTCCAGGCAAGAACTCTGGAGTGGGTTGCCATTTCCTTCTCCAATGCATGAAAGTGAAAAATGAAAGTGAAGTCGCTCAGTCGTGTCTGACCCTCAGCAACCCCATGGACTGCAGCCTTCCAGGCTCTTCCATCCATGGGATTTTCCAGGCAAGAGTACTGGAGTGGGGTGCCATTGCCTTCTCTGAACAGTAACTATAGGTCTTATAAAAAACTATAAATATTAACTGAGTCCTTCAAAAATAAAGAGTTTATAGGGGTTTCCCTGGTGATCCCTGGTGGTCCAGTGGCTAAGGCTCTGAGCTCCCAATGTGCAGAGTTTGATCCCTGATCAGAGAACTAGATCTCACATTCTGCAACTAGAGATCCCGAGGGCTGAAACTAAGACCTGGCAAAGCTAAATAATTAAATAAATAACTAAATAAAAACGTATGCATTTTTCAATTTCTTTATGCCCCTGTACCTATGAAGATAGTCTCCAAATTCTTATTTCTCTTTAGTAGATAAAGACGCTCATCTACTAAAACCTTGAAATGACATCTAACTCTTGCATTTCAAAGAATCCGATATACGAGGATGCCCCAGTGAATGTAAAGTTTTAACATACTTTTTTCCCCCCTCCTAGCTCTATCAAGAGAAGGGCCGGAAAGGTTAGTTGGCTTCTTTAAACATCTCCTGGGAGTACTGGAGAAGCCACCTTTTGTAGAATAAGTTCGTGACTACATTGTCCAGAAAAGAGGGTATAATCAGACTTGAATTTCTGAATCACTCTGTGGAAGAATGCTGATCTTCAACTACAGACATTTTGGACTGTTAGATGGGCAAGAAATAAATGAAAATGTTGGGGGGGGGGTGGTTGTTTAACAGTAAGCTTTATTCTGTGGCTTCATTGGAAAAGACCATGTGGCCATATTCACACCCCAAATTTTTTGAGCTGCTCATACAAGTAACATTACATTCTCCAGGACCCAGTTAAGAATGGCTCTGTATCCTTGCTTCCAAGTTTTTGATGGCCTAACTATGTGTGACTGTCACTGCTAGGAAAAAATCATTATGTTCAATTCCAGAAGCTGATAATTAGGCCACTCAGGAGAAACCAGTAGACACACACATACATACATAGTGTCACACACACAGACACACACACAGTACTATGTGGACTTTCAGGTAACTTTTACCGTTTTAACTATTGTCATTATCCACATCAGCACTTTTTTTTTAGAGCTATCTTTAAAAATTATGTATTTATTTGTTTTTGGCTGTGCTGGGTCTTCCCTGCTGCAAAGGCTCTCCTCTAGTTGCAGAGAGCTGGGGCCGCTCTCTAGTTGCGGTGCGCGGGCTTCTCACGGCAGTGGTTTCTCTTGTTGCAGAGCATGGGCTCTAGGGCGAAGGGGCTTCAGTAGTTTGGGCACGAGGGCTGAGTAGCTGTGGCTCCTGGGCTTGAGAGCACAGGCTCAAGCCCAGGTGCACGGACTTAGTTGCTTTGCCACATGTGGAATCTTCCCGGACCAGGGCTCGAACCTGTGTCTCCTGCATTGACAGGCGGATTCTCATCCACTGCGCCACTAGGGAAGTCCCTTATCATTATTTTTTTAAGTCAAGAGGTTTAAAGAAGTCTGAAACAATAATCTTAACTATTCACAGCAACTCAGGAAGAATGAATGAGGTGACCCCAGGAAGGGAGGGGGGATAGCCTTTTCGTGGATTGTCATCTCAGTCTCTCTGCACTGATTGTCTTGTGACCTCAGGTGGCATGCAGCACTGGACCAGGCTTCTGTGTGTGAATGGCCCTCCAGCTCCTCCAGGACTACTGTGGAGCTAGCTGGAGGCAGGGTTCGCTCCTGAGATTTTGTGTGTGCGTCGTGATGAAAGACTGCAGGAGAGCTGAGTGAACTGTTCATTCTCCCGGGAATGGGGCTCAGGGTTCCGCCCCCCCATACTCCCCACCCATCCCCCACCCCTACCCAGGCCACAATTTTGTCCTGAGACAGGCTGCTCAGTCTTTCTGTTGGACTGGCAATTTGAGGGAAGCTAGGGACCAACAGCCATAATGGACTAAAAACTAGGAAGGTGAGTGTTGTTAAATTACAATAACATCCACGCTTCCAGGGAAGCTGCAAAAGTCATTCCCGTCAGATGTACTCAAAATCAACAGCCAAATTACTCCTGCCAAATGCTCTGAGCTACTGAATAAAGCCCCGTACTATTTAAATGGTAGCTCCAACCCTCTAGTACCATGCCTGAACAGTAATCATGAAAATTCTTATCAGTATCCTCCGTAATGCATGGTAATGATTATTTATTGATTGACTACCACATGCAACGTTCTCTTGCAAGTGCTTTAGGTGTGCCGGGATACTTGTCTCATAACAACCTTGCAGGGTTATAAGGAGTAGCCAGAAATAAGAATTGTTATCCCATCTGATAGATGGGGAAAGGGAAATTCAGGGCACATAAGCAACTTGCTCAGTGTCACTGCAGTGGTGATATCAATTTGATTAAAGTATATTCTTTGGAAAAAAAAAACCTCAGGACTTCTCCATGGGACTTGCCTGGTGATACAGTGGATAAGAATCTGCCTGCCAATGCAGGGGCACAGGTTTGATCCCTTATCTGCAAAGATCCTTCATGCGGTGGGCAGCTAAGCCTGGACACCACAACAACTGAGCCCGTGCTCTGGAGCCCATGAACCATAACTACTGAAACCCATGCACCTAGAATCTATGTTCCACAACAAGAGGCGCCACCACAGTGAGAAGTCTCCGCACCTCAATGCAGAGTAGTCCCTGCTCACTGCAACTAGAGAAAGTCTGTGCAGCAGTGAAGATCCAGCATGGCCAAAAATAAATAAATAAATAATAATAATAAAACCACGGAAAACTTCTGTTTGTAAAAGTTAATTACAAGCTCAGGGGCATTTTAAACAAAGTTTTTATTGGAAAAATTATGATGGTAAAGATTAAAAATCAAGAGGTAGCTTCATTAAGCAACTCCTATCATGAGTAATTTGGAATGAAAGGGTTTTCGAATGATCTCTACCTTAGTTTCCTTAGAGAAGAGCCAAGTTCTTAATAAGCATGTCTGCAAAAGCGGAGGAACCTGGGGATGAATCTTATTTATAGAGGCAAAGGGTTATTTTTATTTCAACCTCACAGTCTTACTCTCCTCTTGAATTTGCCAGTTAACGCAGGAATAGCAAATGATGTGGAGATGAAGTCTGAGTTGTCTAGGTCCTACTTGCCCTACTGGAAATCCTTAATTTAGGCTTAAGGCAGGTTTATGCAGGTATATGCTGCCATATAATAGCTCTAGTCCACAGCAGGATTTCATAGTCAAGCTGTGGAACAAGTATTAATAATTTACTTTTAGTATAGTAGTCCTTAGGGCTTCCCAGGTGGCTCAGTGGCAAAGAATCTGCCTGTGAATGCAGGAGACTCTGGAGACAAAGATTTAATCCCTGGGCTGGGAAGATCCCCTGGAGGAAGAAATGACAACGCACTACGTATTCTTGCTGGGAAAATCCCATGGACAGAGGGGCCTGGTGGGCTATAGTCCATGGGGTTGCAAAGAGTCAGACACGACTGATAGACTAAGCACAACACACTTAATAGTCCTTCAGGATCCCAGGGGACTAGGACTTCCACGGACACCAAAATCCACGAATGCACGAGTCCCATATATGAAATGGCATATCATTTGCATTTGACCTACACGATACTTTAAATCATCTCTAGATTGCTTGTAATATCTAATACCATGTAAATGCTATGTAAATAGTTGCAAATACAATGTAAATGTTATGTAAATAGTGCAGTGCACGGCAGATTCAACTTTAGCCTTTTGGAGCTTTCTGAAATGTTTTTTTTTTTTCAAAATATTTTCAACATATGGTTGGTTTAATCTCCGATTCAGAATCTGTGGCTAAGGAGGTCTGGAGGTCGATGGTAACTGATTTAATTAAAATGGGGCAAGTTCATAGCCGTGCTACAGCCTGCTCATACTTGTTCACAAAGCTAACTGCACACAACGCTTCCTAATTCTGCATTTAGTGACATCTCATTGGTATTTTGAAATCAGCCATTGCAGGAGTATTTACCTTATGTAAATTGGCAAATGCTATAAATCAGAACTTTTATTGCCCAAGAGGTAGCTGTTAAACATTCACCAGAACACTACTTGGTAGATTGTATCATTTGCTCAAAAATATCTGCTGTCAACTTAGAGAATGAACTGATGGTTGCATGTATAAACTGCTGTATTTAAAATGGATAACCAACAAGGACCTGCTGTATAGCACAGGGAACTCTGCCCAGTGTTACGTGGCACTGTGGCTGGGGAAGGAGTTCTGGGGAGAATGGAGACGTGTATGACTGAGTCCCTTTGCCGTTCACCTGAAACCATCACAGCATTGTTAATCTGTCCTCGATCTTTTCCAGCATTAGGATCTTTTCCAGTGAGTCAGCTCTTCGCATCAGGTGGCCAAAGAATTGGAGCTTTAGCTTCAGAATTAGTCTTTCCAATGAATATTTGGGGTTGATTTCCTTTAGGATTGACCAGTTTGATTAAGTGACAAAGGTTGATTAAAATTCAGTCTTGTACCAAGGACCAATAGAAGGCACGGTCCCTCTATGAAAACCTCTCAATGGATGAAGGTGGCACCCATTAAATCTTCTCAACTGGACAAAATGACTCCAGGAAAAGAGATTATAAGTGTGGTTCTGCCACCGAAGAAAAATAAACTCAAAATACTTGCAATTAAGTCTAGAGAGAATCATAACTAGAAAAGAACTGAGGATGTGGCCATTGGCACATAATGTTTGATTTGGGATTTTATCATTTGCAACTAAAAGCATTCTCTATAATAAACTGCATTATAGGGTTATTGGCAGGATAAACTGAGATTGTACACATAAAGCATTTAGCAAAGTGGAGTAGTTCTTTGGAAAAATGGGCCAGAAAGCAAATAAGAAATAGCAAGAAATCTCAGTTAAAAGATTCAATGCTGGGATTTCCCTGGCAGTCCAGTGGTTAAGACTCTGCCTTCCAATGCCAAAGGGCGTGGATTCAGTCCCTGGTCAGGGAACTAAGGCCCCACATTGCTGCAGTGTGCAGTCAAAAATGAAAAAGAAACAAGAGATTCAATTTTAATAATTTCAGAAATGGAAATGACCCTGTACTGGGTTAGTAAGTAGGATGGAAAGAACTTGGGTTGTAGAATCCTATAGCGTTGAGTTTGAACCTCTGCCACTTGACAAGCTGAATGGCATTGAGCAATTCACATGCAAACAAATTCTGGGCCTTGGTTGATTCATCTACATAATGGGGATAATATGATTTCCTTGTAATGATTAAAAGAAATAATAAAGCATGAGGCATCATTCTTGGTGTCTAGTACACATTGGGCACCTCTCTCCTCCTAAATCACCTGCTACCAGCACCAAGTTGGTAAGAGGGGTTTATTGATTTCTACCCAGGGTGCTTTCTAATGAATAGTGTATGATTTTCTCAGTACTTGTTCTTTTGCCAGAATTTGAACACAGAAAGAAACTTAATTTGCTTTAGAAGGAGAAAGAATCACAACTAATAGTGACACCCATCTGTCCTGAGTAGTACAAAGCCCTGACTTGGCGAGACCATCTCTGGCCACAAGGAGTAACCTATCCTATTCAACTCGTAGTATTCCCACGGGTGACCTCTGTTGTCTAAGGATGGTCACTTGCCTATGTCGGTACAATAAACTGAATTAGGGAGTATATATTCCAGTGTATTCCATGTTTGGGCTGAAGACATCTCTCCCTCGCTGGCCATGAAGAAGACAGCATGAAGTTTCAGGACGGTTGCCTGCTGTCTTGGAACTGTGCGGGACACCAGCCTCAGGCTGAGTCCAGACGCTGAGGACAGCAGCACATGGGAATGGAAACTAAGTGTGTCTGTGACGCTGTCTTTGTGCTTGCAATCAGACTGCATCTAGATTCCCGTTCAACTTCTGGCTTTACAGTTACAGAAGGTAATGGACTTCCTTATTTTTATGCCAGGCTATTAGTCAGTAGAAACTGATCAATGAGGAGTATGCAGCAGCACCAAAGGGTAGAGTCCACGCCAGGGGTGCTGAGGGTCACAGACCAGAAGTCTAGCCACCTGGGTTCTGAGCTTGCATCTACCTTGTGCTAGCTGTGTGGCTGTTAGAAAATGACTCAGCTTCTCTCTGCTTCAGTTTCTGCATCTGAGAAGCAATGATAATAATAGATCTTATCTCATAGAGTTCCTGAGAGGATACATTTGCATAACACACAGTGCCTGGTGCACAGTGAGTTTTAATATAATCTGATGCTTTATCATGATCACCTCCAGATGCAAAGACCGTCTAAGGATCCACAGAGTGATGCTGAACTGGGGCCCCCATTCTCTACCTTTCTGTTCTTGACTCTACATCTCTTCATGACATTGGGTTTTGTTCTCATTCCCTTTCCAGATCGCCTTTCCTTCTTTTGTCCCTTGCATTAGCTGTAATTGGCATTGATTTATAGAATTATTTGCGGTCTTTCAAAATAAGTAATTTTACATTTCTTCTTTTTAATTTACGAAGTCAAAGATAGAACATTTTATATTTGCTTCAAGAAAAAAAGAACATCTAGATTTGCTTTTTTTAATATCCCTATTGAATTCATCTGCTTGGCTTTGGTCCAGCGTTCCACTCTGTCAAAATCGTTTTAAATCTTGACATTGTCAGTTATTGCCTTTGCCGTCTTTCCTGGCTTTACATCATCTGCCTTTTAAGCTTTCACCAAGCCCTTGACAAAACCTGCAATTTAGGACTACTTTATCAGTTATCAGGTTAGGTGTATGTGGTGGGAAACTCTAAATCAGTGCCTCTCAAGCTTTATTGAGTATACGAATTACCTGGAGAGCTTGTCAAAACACAGATTCCCGGGCCCCAGAGCAGCTCTGTACTGGTGACTGAGAATCTGTGTAGAGATAGTGCAGAATAGGGCTGTCCTAAATAGTGATACTGAAGCTGAAGCTCTAATACTTTGGCCACATGATGCAAAGAGCTGACTCATTGGAAAAGACTCTGATGCTGGGAAAGATTGAAGGCAAAAGGGGTGGAGAGTGGCAGAGGATGAGATGGTTAGACAGTATCACCTACTCAACGGACATGAATTTGAACAAACTCCAGGAAAGTGTGAAAGACAGGGAAGCCTGGCATGCTGCAGTCCATGAGGTCACAAAGATCTGGACATAACTTAGCGACTGAACAACAACAAGTTGTTAATCAAGTTAATGGTTTATTTTCGTGGCTTAATCAAGTTAATGATTTATTTTCTCTTATGTTAAAGAAATTCATAGGCAGCTGATTCGGGGCTGGTACTGTGGTGTCAGAGCCTAGACTCCTTCACTCTCCTTTCTGCTGTACATGGCATGCAGTTTCCTATTCCAAAATGGTTGCTTGAGCTCCAGCCATTGTGTCCACTTTCAAGTCAGTAGGAATGACGAAGGTGGTGAGTCCAATCTTTTTAAGGATGTGTTCCAGAAGTCCATGGCATTTCCACTTATATCTTTCTTGAGAAGAACTTGGTCATTTAGCCAAATCACACTAGTTAAACCAGGCGTGGAGTTAGCTGTGGGCTCCTGGGCACGAAAGCTTTTTTTTGTCTCCTGTTTCTTGTAGGCAAGACTGCAGCCTCCATGTCCTTCCCTGAGTTCCAAACAGCTGCTAATCAAAGGAGGAGGAGCAAAAAAAACCACAAGGCAAGATTAAAGGGACCTGAGAAACTCATGGAGATTAGGAGACTGAGGCCCTGCACACACCCTAATTTGTCCAATATCCCACCCTGGAAGTACTGCTATAAAACTCCTCACCGAATCCTCCTGAGTTGGGACACGTAGTTTTTTTTAAGGCAGGAGCCCACTGTGTCCCCTTTTTCTTTGCAAAACAATTGTTGTTCAGTCACTAAACTGTGTCCAACTCTTTGCGACCCCATGGATTGCAGCATGCCAGGCTTCCCTGTCCTTCACTATTTCTCAGAGTTTGCTCAAAATCATGTGCATTGAGTTGGTGACATCATCCAACCATCTCACCCTCTTTCGTCCCCTTTTCCTCCTGCCCTCAATCTTTCCTAGCGTCAGTAACTTTGCCAATGAGTCCAGCTCTTCATATCAGGTGGCCAAAGTATTGGAGCTTCAGCTTCAGCATCAATCCTTCCAATGAATATTCAGGGTTGATTTTCTTTAGGATTGACCTGTTTGATCTTCTCGCAGTCCAAGGGACTCTCAAGAGTCTTCTCCAGCACCACAGTTTGAAAACATCCATTCTTCAGCACTCAGCCTTCTTTAAAGCTCTCCTTTTCTACTCTATCTCTGGGATTTGCTTCGGCACAGGTGCACAGAGAGGCCAAGCTTTCAGTAACGCTTGGGCCCATGAGATTGTGAAGGTCTTGTGACCAACCTCTCAAGCACATTCCAACCCCTGCTTGCAGTGGGTCAGCTCCTATTCGAAGGCCAAAGAAAGTCGTGTGACCAAGACCAAGGTAAGTGGTAGACTTGTCCCACAAGGGAGTAAATATTTTGGAATGCATTTTAATCTCCCCCAAGCCCGTAGGCAGATGCATTGGTGTGGAACGAGCACTAAACTGAGAACCAGGAGTCCTGAGTTCTGGGTCCAGATCTGCTGTTAATGGTTTGTGTGACCTTGGACACACTACTAATCCTTTCCGGATCTCTGAAACCTTTTCAGGCTTTGGGCTTAAGAAGCTATGGCTTGAAAAAACAAGTCACTGCCTCTCAAACTTCTAATCTCCTCTCAATGTAGCTTAGTCTCTTTACTTATTCCAAGCAAAAACACACACGCTTTAGAGCCCCTTCACCGCTGGACAAGCGGCCAGGATTCTGTTAATGATCAAACTGGAGCAACGTGCAGCTGGTCTCGCTGGTCGCACGGAAGCTCAGGAAGAAATGAAGCCACTGGGAAAAACCACTGATGCCGTGACCTTCTGCTCACAGGGCCCCAGTGCAGGCCAAAGGCAGGTGAGCTTTAATTTTAGTGATTTATGATAATGCCTCTGAGTGCGCGGGTAAACATGCCACGGTTTATTTTGCAGAATTAATGAAGTCTGATTAATCTTTCAGTCCCCAGCAGATTCTGTTCTGAGAAATGAAGCGAGACTGTCAGGCTTTTGTGTGAATTATGGAGGGAGGATTCACAGCCCTTGGAATCATCTGGAATCCTCACAAGGCGATCTTTCAAGTCTGGAGCATCTCCGGGTGGAGGCTTTGCTGTCTTTAGGCCGGATGAAGGCCAACTAGGGAGAGACCCTTCGAAGAAGACACTGCAATACACTAACAGCCGCTGCAGTTGAGTGAGCTGTTACCATGTCAGGCTCTCTGCCTGGTCCTTTGCATGCAGCATCAACCCAGTTATTATAAAGAGCACCCACTTTATTTCCACATTTTTTTTTAAAGCTTTAGTTTAGTTGGAGGATAATTACTTTACAATATTGTGGTGGTTTTTGCCATATCACTATGAATCAGCCAAGGCATACATGTGTCCCCTCCATCCTGTACCCCCTCCCACCGGCCTCCCCACCACATCCCTCTGGGTATTCATAGAGCACTGGCCCTGGGTTTGTGTCACACATCAAACTCCTGCTGGTTGTCTACTGTACATACGCTCATGTATGCGTTTCAGTGCTATTCTCTTAAATCATCCCACCCTCTCCTTCTCCCACTGAGTCCAAAAGTCTCTTCTTTATGTGTGTCTCCTTTGCGGCCATGCAAATAAGGTTGTCAGTACCGTTCACATCAGTTCAGTTCAGTTCAGTTCAGTCGCTCAGTTGTCTCCAACTTTTTGCGACCCCATGAATCACAGCACACCAGGCCTCCCTGTCCATCACCAACTCCCAGAGTTCACTCAGACTCATGTGCATTGAGTCGGTGATGCCATCCAGCCATCTCATCCTCTGTCGTCCCCTTCTCCTCCTGCCCCCAATCCCTCCCAGCATCAGAGTCTTTTCCAATGAGTCAACTCTTTGCATGAGGTGGCCAAAGTATTGGAGTTTCAGCTTTAGCATCAGTCCTTCCAAAGAAATCCCAAGGCTGATCTCCTTCAGAATGGACTGGTTGGATCTCCTTGCAGTCCAAGGGACTCTCAAGAGTCTTCTCCAACACCACAGTTCAAAACCATCAATTCTTCGGAGCTCAGCTTTCTTCACAGTCCAGCTCTCACATCCATACATACATGACCACTGGAAAAACCATAGCCTTGACTAGACAGACCTTTGTTGGCAAAGTAATGTCTCTGCTTTTTTTTTTTTTTTCTGCTTTTCAATATGCTATCTAGGTTGGTCATAAATTTCCTTCCAAGGAGTAAGCGTCTTTTAATTTCATGGCTACAATCACCATCTGCAGTGATTTTGGAGCCCAACAAAGTAAAGTCTGATACTGTTTCCACTATTTCCCCATCTATCTGCCATGAAGTGATGGGACCAGATGCCATGATCTTAGTTTTCTGAATGTTGAGCTTTAAGCTAATTTGTTCACTCTCCTCTTTCACTTTCATCAAGAGGCTCTTTAGTTCTTCACTTTCTGCCATAAGGGTGGTATCATCTGCATATCTGAGGTTAGTGATATATCTCCCTGCAATCTTGATTCCAGCTTGTGCTTCTTTCAGCCCAGTGTTTCTCATGATGCACTCTGCATATAAGTTAAATAAGCAGGGTGACAATATACAGCCTTGACGTACTCCTTTTCCTATTTGGAACCAGTCTGTTTTTCCATGTCCAGTTCTAACTGTTGCTTCCTGACCTGCATACGGGTTTCTCAAGAGGCAGGTCAGGTGGTCTGGTATTCCCATCTCTTTCAGAATGTTCCACAGTTTATTGTGATCCACACAGTCAAAGGCTTTGGCATAGTCAATAAAGCAGAAATAGATGTTTTTCTGGAACTCTCTTGCTTTTTCCATGATCCTGCTGATGTTGGCAATTTGATCTCTGGTTCCTCTGCCTTTTCTAAATCCAGCTTGAACATCTGGAAGTTCACGGTTCATGAACTGCTGAAGCCTGGCTTGGAGAATTTTGAGCATTACTTTACTAGCGTGTGAGATGAGTGCAATTGTGCGGTAGTTTGAGCATTCTTTGGCATTGCCTTTCTTTGGGATTGGAATGAAAACTGACCTTTTCCAGTCCTGTGGCCACTACTGAGTTTTCCAAATTTGCTGGCATATTGAGTGCAGCACTTTCACAGCATCATCTTTTAGGATTTGAAATAGCTCAACTGGAATTCCATCACCTCCACTAGCTTTGTTGGTAGTGATGCTTTCTAAGGCCCCCTTGACTTCACATTCCAGGATGTCTGGCTCTAGGTCAGTGATCACACCATCGTGATTACCTGGGTCGTGAAGCTCTTTTTTGTATAGTTCTTCTGTGTATTCTTGCCACCTCTTTTTAATATCTTCTGCTTCTGTTAGATCCATACCATTTCTGTCCTTTATTGAGCCCATCTTTGCATGAAATGTTCCCTTAGTATCTCTAATTTTCTTGAAGAGATCTCTAGTCTTTCCCATTCTATTGTCTTCCTCTATTTCTTTGCATTGATCGCTAAGAGAGGCTTTCTTATCTCTCCTTTCTATTCTTTGGAACTCTGCATTCAGATGAGTATATCTTTCCTTTTCTCCTTTGCCTTTCGCTTCTCTTCTTTTCTCAGCTATTTGTAAGGCCTCCTCAGACAGCCATTTTGCTTTTTTTCATTTCTTTTCCATGGGGATGGTCTTGATCCCTGTCTCCTGTATAATGTCACGAACCTCCATCCATAGTTCATCAGGCACTCTGTCTATAAGATCTAGTCCCTTAAATCTATTTCTCACTTCCACTGTATAATCATAAGGGATTTGATTTAGGTCATACCTGAATGGTCAAGTGGTTTTCCCTACTTTCTTCAATTTAAGTCTGAATTTGGCAATAAGGAGTTCATGATCTGAGCCACAGTCAGTTCCCAGTCTTGTTTTTGCTGACTGTATAGAGCTTCTCCATCTTTGGCTGCAAAGAATATAATCAATCTGATTTTGGTGTTGACCATCTGGTGATGTCCATGTGTAGAGTCTTCTCTTGTGTTGTTGGAAGAGGGTGTTTGCTATGACCAGTGCATTCTCTTGGCAGAACTCTATTAGCCTCTGCCCTGCTTCATTCCGTATTCCAAGGCCAAATTTGCCTGTTTCTCCAGGTGTTTCTTGACTTCCTACTTTTGCATTCCAGTCCCCTATAATGAAAAGGACATCTCTTTTGGGTGTTAGTTCTAGAAGGTCTTGTAGGTCTTCATAGAACTGTTCAACTTTAGCTTCTTCAGCATTACTGGTGGGGGCATAGGCTTGGATTACCATGATATTGAATGGTTTGCCTTGGAAACGAACAGAGATCATTCTGTCGTTTTTGAGATTGCATCCAAGTACTGCATTTGGGACTCTTTTGTTGACCATGATGGCCACTCCATTTCTTCTAAGCGATTCCTTCCCACAGCAGTAGATATAATGGTCATCTGAGTTAAATTCACCCATTCCAGAGCATTTTAGTTTGCTGATTCCTAGAATGTCGACATTCACTCTTGTCATCTCCTGTTGACCACTTCCAATTTGCCTTGATTCATGGACCTGACATTCCAGGTTCCTATGCAATATTGCTCTTTTTACAGCATCGGACCTTATGCATTAATATATAATATTTGTCTTTCTCTTTCTGACTTCACTCTGTTTAATAGACTCTAGGTTCATCTACCTCATTAAAACTGACTCAAATTTGTTCCTTTTTATAGCTGAGTAATATTCCATTGCGTATATGTACCACAACTTTCTTATCCATTTATCTGCCAATGGACATCTAGTTTGCTTCCATGTCCTAGCTATTGTAAATAGAAGAGCTTCCATTTGGATAGATATCAGCTCAAGCCCTGGTCTCACAATTTAAAAGCTGAGTGACTTTGATTGTGTATCCTGGACGCTGTGCCCCTCACCATATCTTCCATCCCCAACTTTTCTGCCTGCCCAAGTTCTACCACATGGATCATTCCAGCATGTTGACCTGTCATACTTTAGTGGGAGATATAAACATGTAAATAGCAAAAGTATATTGAAAATAAAACTCATGAACCCACGGGTGGCTCCGTGCTCCAGGCTGAAGAATTCGATTTATCTATTCTTACAACACTGGGGCTAAACGTCTCTGAAAAGAACTGGAGGTTATGAAGCCCCACCTCAGGATTTGTGGTGACTGTTATTGAGATGCGCATGTGAGATGGAGGAGGTTATAACAGAGTGGGAGGGCCTTGCGATAGCAATCAGGAGAGCTGAATTTGAGTCCTGATTCTGTTGAATCAAAGTGTGTGATTTCGGAAAAAGTCATTTTTCAAATCTCAGTTCCCTCACCCATCAAGTGGAGAATGTTAATACCTGACTTTGGCACAGACTTCTTGCAGAGATCCTAGGAGGTAAAAGCTGTCGATGGTCACCAACTCCATTGTACAGATGGAGAAACTGGGCACCAAAATGTAAGAGCGGGAACAGAGGAAACACGGGCCTCCAACCTCGTGCTGCGCACTATTCTCTGCGCTCTCTCTGCTCAGTGATGCTGGCATATGCTCCTTCCCTTAAATAAGCCAAGCTCATTCCCGCTCAGGGCCTTTGCCCTTGCTGTTTCCTCTCCCTAGAATGTTCTTTCCCCAGATCTTCACGTTCTTCAAGGTTGGCCCCTTGCCCCTCAAGTCTCAACTCAGACATAGCTTGCTCAGAGGATGTCCATAGACACCCATCAGAGGTGTCAAATATTGTATATTAACGCGTACATATGGAATCCTTCTCCCAGGCTCCCTTTAGCATGTTATATTGCTGTATTTTCACATAGCGTTCTCACTTCCTGAGATTATCTTATTTACTTGTTGGCTTGTTTTCCTTTCTTTCTTTCTTTTTTAAATTTATTTATTTATTAGGTTTTTCTGGGTCTCAGTTGTGGCATACATGGGTGCATGCTAAGTTGGTCCAGTCATGTCTGACTCTGTAACCCTATCGACTGCAGCCCACCATGCTCCTCTATCCATGAGATTCTCCAGGCAAGAGACCGAAGTGGGTTGCTATGCCCTCCTCCAGGGATTGAACCTGCATCTCTTATGTCTCCTGCATTGTCAGGTGGGTTCTTTACCATCAGCACCACCTGGGCAGCCCTGTGGTATATGGGTTTTTTTTTTTTTTTTAAAGCAGTGGCATGTAGAGTCTTTCGTTGCGGCATGTGAGATCTAGTTCCTTAATCCGTGATTGAACCCAGGCCCCCTGCGTTGGGAGCTCAGAGTCTTAGCCACTGGACCACCAGGGAAGTCTCCCATTTTTCAATTGTTTTGTTTTTTTCTTTTTGATATTGTTTTTCATCGTTTCCATCTTCAGACATTCATGTGGAGCTTGTTGTACACTGAATGTTTGTGTCTCTTCTTAAATTCATAGAAGCCCTAACATCCAGTGTGGCTGTATTTGAACATGGGGACTGTAAGGAAGTAGAAAAGGTTACTTGAGGTCATAAGGATGGGTCCCTGACCCAATAGGATTAATATCCTTTTAAGAAGAGTCCCCAGGACACTGACTCCACCTTCCCAGCCCCTACTCCACCCCTTCTCTCTTTTTGTCTTCACGTGAAGTCACTGCAGGAAAGTGACTCTGTGAAAAGTGAAGTCGCTCAGTCGTGTCCGACTCTTAGCGACCCCATGGACTACAGCCCACCAGGCCCTCCGTCCATGGGGTTTTCCAGGCAAGAGTACTGGAGTGGGGTGCCATTGCCAGGAAAGTGACTCTAAAAGCCAGGAAAACAGCTCTCACCAGAAACCCGGACTCCTGAGTCTTCAGAACTGGGAGAAGACGAATGGCTGTTGTTGTTACCACTCAGTCTACGGTATTTTATTATGGAAGCTTTTGCTGCCTAAGACGGAGTGGATTCACACATGCTTCTTGAGTTGAAGTCATAACACATCACAGTCCCTGTAACGGGAGAAGAATGGAGTGGAGGCAGGGTGGGACCATTTCCAAAGGGTGATGGAAAAATGAGCCTAGTCAAAGTTAGTAGGTGTCTAGAAAAGCACAGGGGGTAAACTTATCCATTTATTATATTCTTTAAAGAGAATTTTTAAATTCTTAAAAATTTTTTACCTTTATTGAAATGTAATTGACATATATGATTGTATAAGTTTAAAGTCCTCGGTGTGTTGATTTGACACTCTTATATGTTGAAAATGATTATTCCCCTAGCGTTAGTTAGCACCTCCATCACAGCAAGTAATTACTGTTTCCTTTTTGTGATGAGAACATTTAAGATCGCTCTCTGAGCAACTTTCAGGTGTATACTATAGTATTATTAACTGTACGCACCATACTGTACATTACTGTACATTAGTTCCCCAGAACTTATTCATCTTATAACTACAAGTTTGGACTGCTCTGACCAACATCCACCCCCGCCCCGAATCTCTAGTGCCTGGTAACCACCACTCCACTTTCTGTTTCTGTGAGTACAGTTTTTATAGAATCCACAGAAAAGTGATATCGTACAACTTTGTCTTTCTCTGCCTGACTTAGCATAATGCCCTCTACTTCATCTATGTTGTAAAGGTAGGACTTCCTTCTTTCCTGTGGCTGAATCATATTCCATTTATCTCTATCTCTGCCTATGTCTGTATCTCCAGTCATCCCCATTGGTATCCACAGGGATGTGGTTCCAGGAGCCCCCATATGTACCAAATCTTAGGATGCTCGAGTCCCATGCCAGCCCTCCATGTCCATGGTCCTGCATCCATGGATTCAGCCAACCATGGATCGTATAGTTTTGTTGTCATTTAGTCGCTAAGCCTTTGAGACCCCGTGGACTCCTCTGTCCGTTGGATTCTGCAGGCGAGGAAACGGCAGTGCGTTGCCACAAGGACTGAACACAAAAATGCCTGATGTCTCGTCTCACATGTTTTCGCTGTTTCGAGAGATTTGCCCCATCGAATACTGCTTAACTTGAATGACTATTCCCTTCTTGATCATTTAGGTGAAATTGTTTTTCTAGTGACAGTGGCCTTCTATCTTGTACCTCATCTTAGAGACAGGGTAGTTTTCGTTTGTTTCAATGGGGCAAATCTCTCAAACAGCGAAAATATGTAAGACGAGACATCAGACATTTTTGTGTTCAGTACTAGTGGCAAACCAGTCCAGAATTCTTGCCTGGAGAATCCCATGGATGGATAAGCCTGTCGAGTTACAGTCCATGGTTTCAGAAAGAGTCAGACACGACTGGGCGACTAACACACACCATAATGATCTAATGAAACTAATAAAGATCCACTGCTTAAGTTGCCAAAAGAATTGTTGCTCAGCTTCCACAGATATTTAGAGGATGGTCTCAAGAGTGAACAAAATATGGCTTCTTAATGTGTGCAGAAATTTTGCTGAAGGAAAGGAATAAAGTGAATGATCTGGTGGGGAAATGCATTAACTAGCTTTGATTATAATCCATGGTAATGTCCATGGTAGAAAACAGTGATGACTTCTCTAAATAAGGTCTCTCGGTCCATGACACAGTTCCAGTACTCTTGTCTTTGAAGTCTTCGAAGTACTGGGTATTTACTGTTTATGCCATTTCTCTAACAACTTTGCACGTGATCCCCACTCAGAGATGTGGGTTCAAGTCCCAGCTCTGGCACTTAGTAGGCTGAGTCAGTCAGCCACTGTTCACGTCTTGTGATACTTCCTTCTAATCTTTGTCTTATGCATTTTTCATTACTGAGATATTATTGCATAATTTTGCATCCTGCCTTTCTCACCTAAATTAAGCTCTTCGTGTCTCCATTTTACTGAAAGCTCTTTTTTTTTTTTAAGATTTTTTTTTTTGATGTGGACCATTTTTTAAATCTTTATTGAATTTGTTACAATATTGCTTCTTTTTTATGTTCTGGTTTTTTTTTTTTTTTTTGCCCAGAGGCATGTGGGATCTTAGTTCCCTGACCAGGGATCAAACCTGCACACACTGCACTGGAAAGAGAAGTCATTCTTAACCACTGGACCACCAGGGAAGTCCCACAAGCTCCTCTTTATGTTTTAGTTTCAGTGACTGCTTATGATACATTTGCATGGACATGCCATGATCTTCATGTCCGTGCCTCTGCTATCAGAGCAATTTTGAACAGGAAATGGCATGATTAGATTAATGCTGGTAGCTGTCAAGAGAGTGGTAGCAGGTTGGGAGGGACCAGGGTGACTGAGAGCTACTTTTATTACATGATTATTGTTGATGGAATCAGAGCAGTTTTGTGGAAGAGGACCCTAAGGATCTTTTAGTCCTATGCCCTCCTTTTATGGTTGAAGAATCAATCAGAGATTCAGACAGGAAGAGTAACTTCACCAGGGTCTCCCAGCCTCAGCTGGGGCTCCCTAACACTCAGTCCAGTGCTCTTTCTAGTCCGGTCCAGCCTGGAATCACAGCCAAGTAGTGGCTGAACATCATCTAAAATCCACCCCCAGGGGACTATTTCATTAGCAAATAGAGATCTAGTCTTGAAATATATTTGGTGGCTCATTTTTTTTTTTTTTAACAAATTGTCAGTGTGATTAGTAATTACTGGCTGCTGGCTGAAAATAATTTCCTGCCTACCCAAACAAAGCAAATTAAGGAGAACAAATGATGTAACCCTGTTCAGGAAAAAAAAAAAAAAAGCCATTGAAACGTTCCCCAAAGAGAAGAAGCTATTATTATCCCAGACTTATAAATGGGAAGATGAGAATAGGAAGGCTGGACAACTTGTCCAGAGTGATCAGCCCAAATTAGAAGCCAGAGTTCCTGATGGCTACCCAAGGACAAGACCCCAGCTGACAGTCTGGCTTTGTCGGCTACCGGGAAAGCCAAGTTAAACAGGACGTAATTAGGGGCAAAATTCCATGCTTTCTCCTGCTCTGTGACCCCCTGACTGAGAAGTTCTTGCCAAATTTCTTGGCTGCTCTATCAACCTTCTGACCCCCATGCAGTCAGCAGGATGAGGCAGAAACATCGGGGGTGAATAAAACTCTTCCACTGCTCCCTGACCACGGCCCACTGGGCAAGTGGCTTCATCTTTCAGACCTCAGATGGCCCATCTGGAAAGGGGGATAAGAAGTCATTGCCCGCCCAGCTCAGTGATCCAACATGTAAAGTGAGAGTACCTTCCCAAAACGCGTTTGCCTGGGCTCCTCGGCTGGCAGGTGATAGAATGCCCATTTGAAAAGGTCTAGGCAGGGACTTCCCTGGTGGTCCAGTGGCTGGGATTCTGCTTTCCCAGTGCAGGGGGCCCAGGTTTGATTCCTGGTCAGGGGACTAGATCCCACATTTGGCAACTAAGAGTTCAGACGCCGCAAATAAAAGATCCCGCATACTACAACTGAGGTCAGAGATCCCACGTGCCGCGACAGAGACCCAAAGCAGCCAAAGAAAATAGATACTTAAAAGCAAACAAATGAAAACAGAACAAGAAAACCCCAAAACAAAAGAGGTTAGGTACAGGGAAAATTTACAGCAAGAACTTGGTATCAGCAGTGAGAACCTTTCCCTGCAAAAGTTAGGGTAATAATTGGGACTTCCCTGGCCGGCTAGTGGTTAGGACTTTGCATTTCCAATGCTGGGGATGTGGGTTCTATCCCTGATCAGGGAACCAAGATCCCATGCTGCCTGGCATGGCCAAAAAAAAATTAGGATAATAATAATAATAGGATTTTCTTCTGGTTCCTACTAGACAGGAAGCTCAAGCCTTGTATAACTTATCTCATTAAATCCTGGTAAACTATGAGATACCACATTTTATCAATCCTACTTGATACTGGAGTCAACCAAAGCCTTATGACCAGGATGTCATCAAATAGAACTGCAAGGCTGGATTCTCAAACCCAAGGCTCCAGGCTTCCACTCTTCTGCTGGGTTTGAGGAATGAGAGACAGGCATTTGTAAAGTGCTCACGTCCTGGCATTGTGACAGTTTTTTGAGGGAGGTATAATTATCCCTGATTGGCAGCTGAGAAAAGCGAAGCTGCCTCCACACGACAAAAGTATGTGTCCCATCTTGGGAGTTTGGATTCAAAGGAGCAGGCGCATCATGTACGCTGTTCCTTATGGTTTGGGTTCAAACCCAGTCAGCGGGCAAGTGTGTCTGGGACTGAAAGGAAAGCAACTTGACCTTGGCCGACTTACACTGAAGGCCTGCAAGCTGAGGACGGTGGTTTCTCAGGCTCTGAGTTTAACTGTGTGAATTATTAATAAATGGACGTTTTCTGAGCAGTCTCGGTGAGTGAGGCCCTGCACTGCTCAGTCACGTTTGCCTCCTCCTTTAAGACTCACAGTGACTCTGTGGGATGGTGTTATTTCCACTTAACAGATGAGGAAACTGAGGCTCAGGGGGTTTAAGTGACATGTCCTAGATCATGGAGATAATAAACAACAGAGATGGGGGTTGGATTCACAAACGTCAGATGCTGGATTTAAGACACTTTCTATTATTCCTCAGTGGTTTCTTTGGAATCAGCATTGGAAACCTTCTAGGTCCCTGGTTAATAGAACAAAAACAGACCACAGAGATGCTTTATATCCCACTGAATTTCAGAAGATCAGACCGGAAACTTAGTGATCCTTGAGTTCTGGGGAGGGGTTCCAAAATTCTTTGACATTTTTCTCTGATTTATGATTTATTTATCATTTTCTCTATTTTAATGCACATAGCACAGATACACAAATTCTTGCTTACAAGTCTGGGGGAAAAATTGCCCTTTCCCTCATTTCCTTGTGCCTTCACCTCAAGTGTGAATTTAGTATAATGAAAGGAAGTAATATAGTATACTTGCCACTAGAGTATGAGTTCCTGAGTTCCTATCTTAGTCATGGTTCTCTAGAGGAACAACTAATAAGCTTTGTGTGTGTGTCTGTGTGTGTATATATTCATCCATTCATCTATCTATTTCTATCTAGCTGTCTATCTATTCACTCTAGTTTTCTGCCTATTTATTTTTCTGGCTTTATCTATCTACTTCCCTACCTGCCTACCTGTCTATCTCTCTGGAGGCAGAGAGTTATTTTAATGAATTGGCTCATGTGATTGTGGAGGCTGACAAGACCAAAGCAAAGCAGGCAGGCTGGAGACCCAAGAAAGAGTCGATACTGTGGCTTGAGTGCAAAAGCATCTGGAGGCAGAATTTTCTCTTCTTCCAGGAACCTCAGTCTTTTCTCTGTCTTCAACTGATTGGATGAAGCCCACCCACATTACAGAGGGTCATCGACTTTGTTCAAAGTCTGCTAATTTGAATGGCAAGCACATCTAACAAATACCTTCACAGCAAAACATCTGGGCACTATGGCCAGCCAAGCAGATTCATAAGATTGACCCTCGAAGGTCCTCAAAGCCAACCCTGAATTTCACCTGACTCTGTGTTCCCACAGCTAGACACTGTGCCCTGTGCAGTGGGTACTCAGGACATGCACGTGTATGAATGAGTCAAATTCTAAAGCTCCCAGGATGACCTCGGAGGAAACAAGGAAAGAGAAAGAATATTATGCTCAGCCCAGAAGAGTGGACGTGAGTCTCAGAAATAACTGGGCATCCTTGAAGAGTTGTGGATTAGGGAGGTGAGTGTGGCTGTGGCTCATAGGGACCTTGGCAAAGGTGTGGGCTCCCATGACCTTGCAGGTGTTTCCCGTCAGAGCAACCCTGGCAGGGATTCCCGCCCACTGAGGACTGCAGAGCGGGGAGGAGGCTGGACTGGAGCCTGGTTGTCGGGAGGTCTGGTCCTTGTGCCATCTCTGCCACCAACAGGCTGTGTGCCCTTGGCAGGTTGCCTCACCTCTCTGGACTCAGCCCTCGCTTCAGTGGTTGGGTCAGCAAGTGGCCATCGGTAGGCAGGATCCAGGCTGCAATGGGGTTAATTGATTCAGATCAATTTTTAAAAGCAGTTTGTTCCATCCCTGGGTTGGGAAGAGTCCCTGGAGAAGGCAATGGCAACCCACTCCAGTATTCTTGCCTGGGAGATCCCATGGGCAGAGGAGCCTGGTGGGCTATAGTCCATGGGGTTGCAAAGAGTCGGACACAACTTAGCAACTAAACAACAAGAAGTAAATGGCCAATATTAAAAAAAAAAAAAAAAAGTGGATAGATTTCACTAAAAAATGGCTTCTGTGAGAAACTGCAAAGGGCTAACAAGTCTGGGCCTGACTTTACTGGGTGGCCAGGGCAGCCGGCCAAAGCTGATGGGCTCTCTCCTCTGTGGCAGAGAGGCTGCAGGCGGCCACCAGGCAGCCCTGAGCCACACGGCTGTCATTGCTGCTTCTCTATTACCTGCCGGAGTGAGGTAGCTTATGTGCATCTCAGAGACAACACTCCAAGACCCCAAGCAGCCTTGGAGTAGGGTAGGCACAGGGCTGGGGCTGACCCAGGGCGGGGAGAGGGGAGCGAGAAGGACCACCTTCTCCGGTCGGTTGCCGGCTCCCAGCCAGGACAACGCTGAAACAGCTTTTCACTCATTTTCTGTCCTAGGAGTTCTTATGGGACATGATTTTAAATATGCATCTTGACACCTTCAAGAGTTTGGGAAGGACTTCCCTGGTGGTCCAGAGTTTAAGCCTTCACCTTCCAATGCAGGGAGTGTGTGTTTAATCCCTGGTTGGGGAACTAAGATCCCACATGACGTGGGGCCCAAAATCCAAAATACATTGTAACAAGTTCAATAAAGACTTTTTAACAGAATATATTGTTTAAAAAAGAAGAGTTTGGGAAGATTGTTTTTGTCTGCTGAGATTATTCAAATTTGAGGCATGTGGACTAGCAATTCATCCACAAGTTTAATCACAGCTCTTCACTGTATGAGGATGCCCAGGATGTGGCCTTATTACCCGCTGCAGGTGACCTTCTGAGTCCTCACTCCCCTTCAAAGATCTATAATTGCTCAGTGAGAAGGACATTTCCGGACTGCTGTCTTTGGTGATGAGTGACAGAAAGCCCACATGAAAAGGATCAGACACAGGGGGAAATGTATTAGAAAGACTTGCACTCATATCCCGAGGTAAGAACTTTGGGAGAATGTGGGATTATGGCTCTGATCTCAAGGAGTGTAGGCTCAGTCTGAAGGGCAAGGGGAGCCCATGAGAAAGGTAGTTACATTTGATTTCTGCGTGGAAAGCATGTGAGACTTGGAGGCAGACAAGCCCGGCTTGTTGTCCACTAACTTAGCTAGCAGTGTGAAGTCTCAGTTTTTTCATCTTTAAGACAACTTCCTTCCTTGCAGGCCTGTTTTGGGAATTACTTGGCAACATCCTGGGACACAATAGGAGCTTAAGGTATGCCAGCTGTGGTCGTTATTATTCCACTACCCAGATGGGGAGTCTAGAGGTGCTGAGGGCCCTGTTGTCTGGGGGTCTGGGCAGGGTTCAGAAAGGAGATGGGCTTCAGCTGGGTCTTGGGGGGAGGGGAGCCACCTCGGGGGAGGACACAGTGTGTGCAGGGGTGAGGCAGGGGCCAGGTCACTGTGTGTTCGGGGGACAGGGCACACTGGCCTGACTGGAGAGTTGGGTTCACACGGGGGCAGCTGGTTAGAACAACACTTGGCCCTTGTGACAGCTGGTTAGAACTGCCCTGTAATCCTCGCTGAAACACCCTCCCCTTTGCCAAGTGGAAATTGGCATCCTGTGCTCTGGCTGGGGACTCTTTCTCCCTTGCCTGCGTACATGCAGCCTTGGGCAGTGGACCTGATGAATTGTCCTCATTCTCTGCCAAGTATCCAATTAAGAACTGCAAGCCTGGCACTGGCATTTCTGTGGAGCTGGCCTTCGGAGTGCGTCCAGACAGTGGGTCAGCCAGGCTGGAGGAGGGCAACGTTCAGGGTCCACGGGGACCCTCTGAGTTGGAACGGCTGCTGGCCAATTTCTCTCCGTCTCCGTGCAAACTTGAGGGACTGGGGTTTCAGAGCAGGGCTTAGACACCTTGGGGCCCAGATCATTTTCTGTGGAGGAGCCCAGGAAGCCATGCAGTGCCTACCAAGGTCACATCCGGCTGTCATTGCAGGAAACGCTGCAACTTTTCCAACAGGTGGTTGCAGCTCTTGTTTGCAAACTTCCCCGGGGTAGGGTGGGGGGGGAGGGGATGAAGGTGGGAGGTTGTGGGGGGTGGGGCTTATTGTCTCCCACAGCTGCCCTTCATTCTGTTGAAAGTCTTAGCAATTTGTGTTTCCTTACACTGAGTTATGAACCAACACCCATTCTTTTCTTGAGCTGATTTCTGTTTCATTTTTATCGCACGGTTACAAGGGTGGATGACATTATCTTAATAGCTCTTAACAGAGTCTAAAATCTAGGAGGAGAGACGTGTAAATAAATGATGTAGTGAAGGGAGGGGGGAAGCAATGAAGGGACTGAGGGGGAAGGAGGAGGGGAGGTCCTGGCTGAGAACAGAGCCACGTCCATCTCAAGGCTCCACACTGGACACATGGCCTCAGGGTCCCTTTGAGGTGAGGCCAAGAGTGAAAAAAAAACCACTCCAGTCTTGAGACAGGAGAGCAGGCCTGGTGGAGCTGGCTCTGTAGGATTCCCCCGTAACAACCACCCATTTGCTTTTTACTCTCTGCCAAACAAGGAGTGACTCCCTTGCATTGTGACAGGTCTTCTTTCCCTCCATGGGGTGAATGAGACAGTCCGTGTCCACCAGGAGGTCACAGTCCGGCAGGAAGAGAGATCTGGAAAGGAAAGTAGGCAGATAGGAGGACACGGAGGGATGGATGTCTATAGGTACCAAGAGGAAGATGAGGGTCTTTACCCACCCTCAAGGGTCTGCCTTTCCCACCTCACCCCCACTCTGGGCCATCTCTTGTACTTTGCAGATAAGATCAGCGGTTGCTGTTTTTTTTTAACTTTCTTGGCTGCACTGCATGGTTTTCCCAACCAGGGATCGAACCTGGACCCCTCGCATTGGAAGTATGGTGTCCAGTGTGGAGTCGTAACCACTGGTGATCAGTGGACTTCTTATTTAATCTTTCCTATTTCTTTTTTTTTTTCTAAGTTTTATTTTAATTTTAATTGGAGGACAAATACTTTACGATATCGTGTAGGTTTCTGCCTGCCATACTAATCTTTCTTATTTTTGCCTATTCTCGGTCAGTCATACTTTTACTGAATAGTCACCGCACCAGGGCCTGCGCTCAGTCCTTCTCATGGGTGATTTCAGTTGACTGCCTACCCTCAGTCCTGTGGGTACATGCCAGGCACTGCCAGGGGCTGGCATCTGAAGACGTCACGGCTGCACCCCTGAGACCACCGCGGGGCTGGCCCTCATAGCCTCCGTCCCTGTGTCCGGCTGACCACCATCCAGCCCCCTGACCTTCTGCCTCAGCCTCCGTCCCTGTGTCTGGCTGACCACCATCCAGCGCCCTGACTCCTGCCTCAGCCTCCGTCCCTGTGTCCGGCTGACCACCATCCAGCCCTCCGACCTCCTGCCTCAGCCTCCAGCTCGCCGAGCGCATACCCGCCTCGCACACTTGACACCAGCCTCGGTCTGGAATCCCCTTCGAGGACGTTTGTGAGCCTGGCTTGTAATTCAGATCTCAGCTCAAGTTTCTCTTTCTCGGAGAGATACCCCCACCTTCCACCTCCAGGAAACCCAGTCTGTCTGCCTTTCTCTTTCTCTCAAAGGAGAAGAAACCAAGGAAGGGCCCTCTCTGTAAGAGGAGGCTGCTGGAGTCTTTACAACATCCCACGCTCAGAAACCCCAGAGTCAGGGATGAAGCCTCCAGAGCCCGAGTCTAAAGGTCCAGTTTTACAGGTGGAATCCTGGTGCAGAGAGGGACGGGGCTCCACTCCCGTTCGGAAGGGGCTGCCCCTGACAACGGGTTTAATGCCTTTTCTCCACCTTCTGAGCTCCACCACTGAGCATTAACACACTGGCCCTTGGCCCTAAGCCCAGCCTTTTGTTCTCTGGTCTGGGATGCTGGGACTGGGACCCTGAAAGCACATTTCTATCCCCTCCTGCCCCTTCCTGGGTGCTCCAGATTAAGTTCTTCAGCAGCAGGTACCAGAGGGCATTGGTGAAGATACAGGAAGATGGTATCCTTGATCCGTTCCACCTCAAAGCTGTCATGACAGTTGAACCCAGGAGTTACATGGGTTCGGGTGACAGTTTCCACATCCCAGGGGCAGCCTGAGCGTACCCTCAACAAAGAAAGGCCCCCACCAGCCAGCTACAGCCCTTTCCTTAGACGCTCGTGTTCCAGCCCCACAGGGCCCCTCCTCGCCCTCCGAGAAGCTTCAAAGGGTTAGTAACCCTGGCCTCCACTTCCATGTTCCAGCTCTGGGTGGGCTGCTTCTGCAGCCTGTGACCCTGTGATGTCTCAGTGTCTTCTACCCCCCACCCCCCTTTTTTTTCTTTTCAGTTCTCTCATACTTGGCTGATGATTCTTTATACCAGCATCTCCCTGTTAAAGTGACTGGTAGAGTGTCTGTCTGCCGATGAGACCCTGAGACGTACTACTTGTATTTTATTTCATTTTTTTTATTAGGGTAGAGTTGCTTCTGTCTGGAAAACTCCATGGGCAGAGGAGCCTGGCAGGCTGCAGTCCATGGGGCTGCAAAGAGTCAGGTAAGACTGTGTGACTGAACACGTACAGAGTTGCTTGGCCATCTTGTGTTAGTCTATGCTGTGTGCGCTCAGTCATGTCAGACTCTTTGTGACCCCATGGACTGTAGCCCACCAGGCTCCTCTGTCCATGGGATTGGGGATTCTTCAGGCAAGAATACTGGAGTGGGTTGGCCGTGCCTTCCTCCAGAGGATCTTCCTGACCCAGGGATCGAACCTGCCTCCCCTGTGTCTCCTGCATTGGCAGGCAGATTTTTTACCACTGAGCCACCTGGGAAGCCCTAGTTTCTGCTGTACTACTTCTTAATTTCAAGTATCATTTAAAAAGCCCTTTTGCATCCTTTTTCTCCCCTGGTTCTCATTTCCTTCTCATGAAGCAGGGCTTGTTCATGTTTCTGGGGAAACTCAGGCCAGGCATCTCAGGCCCCTCAAGTAGTAAGTGGTGGGGCCAGAACTTGACTCCAGATCCTCTGTCACCAAGGGCGCTACGTGTCTTTCTGAAGCCTGGCTGCTTGACCTAGTTGCAAGGGAAAAATCCAGGATTCCCACCTTGGCTTGTGAAGCTGAGCTTATTATGTGCCTTGTTACAGGCATTATAAAACCTGTACATTAGGGAATACGCTCCTTGGAAATAAAAAGCCAAGACCTAGAATTTGTTAGTAAGTGCCCATGATAAATTCCAGACTGGAGAAGACATCTTAATAAAACAGGATTATTCTATGAGGCTTACAGTTCTGCAAGGACTTTACTGTGAAAATGATGTACCTTCTTGTTTAATTCGCGTTCCTCTCTACATGACATTGTAATGGTTGTATGTTCTCCATCAAGTTATTTTAGTGCTGTGCTTTTCTATACGTCTTGTATTTATAGGAGTTTTGGAGTGCATAAAGAAAATGTGGGTTTATCCATAGTATTGTACCAGGGAGCAGAGTTTCTCCCTAGTTGGATAGTCTGTTGAAGTGACTGTAATCTTTTCGTTGACTGGCCATTTTAAAAAGTTAGAATAGGGACTTCGCTTGTGGCACAGTGGATAGGAATCTGCCTGCCAGTGCAGGGGACATGGGTTCCACCTCTGGTCCAGGAAGCCCCCATGCTGTGGGAAACTAAGGCCCGAGCAACGCAACTGCTGCATCTGTGTGCTGCAGGTACTGAAGCCAGTGTACGTAGGGCCTGTGCTCTGCGGTGAGAGTAGCCCCTGCTCACCGCAGCTAGAGAAAGCCCGTGGGCAGCAGCAAAGACTCAGCACCACCAAAAATAAATAAATGAATAAATTTTCAAAAAGTTAAAAAAACGCGGCAAACTTACAGGGTATTTACAAGATCTCCAGCACTATTCTAAGTAGTTGCTGTATATTTACTTACGTAATTTCCATATACATAACAACCCTAAGATCGTACTGTTATCTTTTCGGCCGATGTCATTAAGCTCAAGGAGGTTGCGTAACTTGTCCAGGGTCACACGGCTGACAGATGTGAGAGCTAGGACTCGACCCCGTGATACCTGGCTCCAGAATTCTTGCTCGTATTCATTAGACTGATCCTACTTTTAACTTCACTCTTTTTTCTTTTTTTTTGCATGTGCAATTGCCAGCATAGAAACGTTACACATACAAACCTGGAAGGCGAGGCTGATCCCAGTTTGTAGAGAGTGCAGTCGCGGTGTTTCCGTGTTGCATTGACAGAGTGCTGCCAGCGTTGGCAGACCCCGCCGGTGCTGGGCAGGGAGGGGCACCCAGGTGTGCCTCATCCTGGTTGTCTGCCTCACGTGGGATCTTAGTGTCCCGACCAGCAATCACACCCACGCCCCTTGCATTGGAAGTGCGGAGACTTAACCACTGGACCACCAGGGAAGTCCCAGGAATTAGTGTTCAATGGGAACAGGGTTTCAGTTCTGGAAGATGAAAAATGGTCTAGAGGTGGAGGGTGATGACGTTTGCATAGCAATGGGAATGTGCTTGATAGCACTAAGTCGTATGTTTAAAATGGTAAATTTTATGTTATGCGTCTTTTCCCACAATTTAAGATTATATCTCACCTGCTTGCGTGCAAACCTTCCTGTCAAGGGTAAAAAGGCATTGTTTACCTTATGCTCATGGGTTCTGATGGGAGACTAGCTGGGTTCAGATCCGGGCTCTAGCTGTGTGAGGCAGTGGTTAGCTCTCAGCGATGCCACTTAAGCTCCCTGAGCTGTAGTTGCCACATTTGCAAAAACCAGGATAATAATAGGACCCAGCTTCTAGCATTGTTGGGAGGGTTGAGGGATGGGACACGTGGAAGGTGCTGAGCACTCGTGCCTGGCAAGGGGGAAGCAGCCGGTAAATGTCAGCTGTTGTTGGTACCTGATAAAAGATAGCACCTACCCCAGTGAGCCTAAAAAAACACCCAATACATACTCATCATTATGCGGAACATAAAGAACATAATTAAGAATCTTGGCAACTGAAATACAGCATATGGTTTCATACCTACTGTGTGATCATAAGAACAAACAACTTGTTCTTTTCCCTTTGGGTTAGTATTCAAAATTAAGGGAAAATTGCCCACAATCAAGTCTGGGCATGATGAAAATGGGTCACAGTACAAAGCCTTCCACAGTCAAATGATTCAATTAGTGTGGAAGCGGGCAAGCCCCAGCCCTGGATCCTCTTTCTGGCTCTGTCCAGCTTACAGGTCCTGTTCCCCTCTGAAGCCCCAAGCGCTTCTTGAAGGCCTTGGGATGTGACGTCTGACATCAGGGGCTGATTCACCCTCTAATAGGTCACTGTGCTGCTGACGCAAAGAAGGCCTTTCTGAGCACCCAGAGGATTAGATTCCTGTTGTCGTGAGCACTTTCAGGACATAGACGTTCCCTAAATGCTAGGAGATATGTTTACAATTTGAGTATTCAACTGTAAACCCCACCACGGTGGATTACAAACTGTGGTCGTGTAAGCATGAAGACACCCAGGCTGCCTAAGACCTGAGTGGGTGCGTGCTCAGTTGCGAAGTTGTGTCTGACTCTTTGTGACCTCATGGACGGCAGTACACCTGGCTTCCCTGTCCTTCACTATCTCCCAGAGATTGCTCAAACTCATGTCCATTGAGTCAGTGATGCCATCCAACCATCTCATCCACTGTCACCGGCTTCTCCTCCTGCCTTCAATCCATCCCAGCATCAGGGTCTTTTCCAATGAGTCAGCTCTTCTAATCAGGTGGCTAAAGTATTGGAACTTCAGCTTCAACATCAGTACTTCCAGTGAAAATTCAGGACTGATTTCCTTTAGAATTGACTGGTTTGATCTCCTTGCAGTCCAAAGGACTCTCAAGGGTCTTCTTTAACACCACAATTTGAAAGCATCAATTCTTCTGCGCTCAGCCTTCTTTATGGTCCAACTCTCACATCTGTACATGAGTACTGGAAAAAATCAAAGATTTGACTATACAGATCTTTGTTGGCAAAGCAGTATCTCTGCTTTTTAATACACTGTCTAGGTTTGTCAGAGCTTTTCTTCCAAGGAACAAGTGTCTTTTCATTTCATGGCAGCAGTTGCTGTCTGCAGCGATTTTGCAGACCTCAGTACCATCCCCTAAAGGAAAAGTGTGTCCATCAGAAGGTTGCCTTGGCTACTGGTTGTGGTGGTGTTTACTCAGCCTTGGAGGTATGGCAAACAGAGTCACGGAGCCAAATATTGTCAGGACCAGCCCACCTCTCATCAGGGAAGGAGTCATACCTGGGTCTATTCGTTGACCCATGTCCATGGTGGAGGTGGACACACTAGACTGTGTAAGTCTGACACCATTGTGGCTCCACTTCCATGCTCACCAAACCTCCTTCACAGACCTATATACAGGCAAATAATGTATTGGTTATATGAACTCAAGTATTCTTTTTTTTTGAAATTAATTTTTATTCAAGTTTATTAATAGTTGCTTTATAATGTTGTGTTAGTTTCTATTGTACAGCAAAGTGAATCAGCTATACATACAAATGTACCCCCTCTTTTTTGGATTTCTTTCCCATTTTGGTCACCACAAGGCACGGAGTAGAATCCCCTGAGCTACACAGTAGGTTCTCATTAGTTATCTATTCTATATGCAGTAGTCTGTGTATGTCCGTCCCAATCTCCCAGTTCCTTCCACCCTCACATCTTCCCAGCTGATGTCCATACATTCATTCTCTATGTCTGTGTCTCTTTCTGTTTTACAAATGAGATCATCTGTACCATTTTTCTAGATTATTATTATTTTTCTAGATTATTGTTAATGCACATATGTGCGTTAATATACGATATTTATTTTTCTCTTTCTGGCTTACTTCACTTGATGTGATACTCTCTAGGTCCATCCGCCTCTCTACAAATGACCCAATTTCATCCCGTTTTGTGACTGAGTAATATTCTACTCTGTGTACGTACCACATCCTCTTTATCCATTCCTCTGTTAATGGACATTTTAGTTGCTTCTATTGGACTCAGGTATTCCTGTTCTCATGTGTGGTAGGCAGAATAAGGCTCTCCCCCCAAGATATTTATGTTCCAATTCTTAGAACCCGTGACTAAGTTATGTTACATGGCAAATGCAAACTGAGGTTGCAAATGGAGTTAAACTGGTCTTAGAAGAGGGGGATTATCCTGGGTCGTCTGGGTGGGCATGAGATCACAGGGGTCCTTAAAGACCTTCAAGAGGCAGGTGGCAGCAGCCTGAGGTCAGAGTGACGAGATGTGAGGAGGATTCAGCCAGTGCTGCCGGCTTTGCAGATGGAGGCAGAGGGCGGCACGGCAACAAGTGCAGCCGCCTCTAGGAGCTGGAAAAGGCAAGGAAGCAGAGTCTCTCCTCGAGTCTCCGTGGGAACGCAGCCCGCCGACAGCTTGATTTTAGCCCAGTGAGTTGGGGGCCAGACTTCTGGCCTACTGAACTGTAGGATAATAAATTTCTGTTGTTTTAAGCCACTCAATGTGTTACAGCAGCAAGAAGAAACTAATACACCATGGCAGTGATTTCTCGACATATATGAATAAACTGGCATTTTGATTTATGCTTCCAGCTCAGCGTATGCGGTTTAAACTCTCCATGGACTGACAAAAATCAGATTTCTGACTCCACAAAGGTAAGCAGAGTCGGCCCCTGGAAGGCTTCTCCACTAACAGAGTGGAAGATTAATTTTCACTTATTGAGAAGGTCTACGTGTTGAGCGCTTTCAGTATATTTCCTAGAATTCTCACTACAGCTCTGTGACTTAGGTATGCTTATGCCTGTTTAATGAGCTGCTCTGGTGGCCCAGCAGTAAAAGAAGCGGCCTGCAGTGCAGGAAACCAGGCGGGAGCTGCAGCTTCCATCTCTGGGTTGGGAAGATCCCCTGGAGAAGGAAATGGCAACCCACTCCAGTATTCTTGCCTGGGAAATTCCACGGATAGAGGAGCCTGGCAGGCTATAGTCCTTGGGGTTGCAAAGAGTCAGACATGACTTAGCAACTAAACAGCAACATGATGAGATAATTGTGGCTCATGCTGGACCAAATAACCTCAAAGGATCTGAATTTACAGATCATTTACTGTCTGGGTGTCCCTAACACACATGCCTCGCGGCAGTGCGGCCCCAGACAGCTCCATCTTTCAGAGAGCAATCCTTCGGGTCATGCCTTCTCAGTAAAGGACACGGGAAGAAGCAGGACAGCATGAAGTTCCGGTCTTCATGTTCAGCTGGGGCTTTTATGTTCCGTCCAGAGAAGGGGGTGGAGTGCATCCCACATATTTTGTTATTTGTAAAATGCTGCCTGAGTAATTCCGAACATTCTGTGCTAACTGTTTTACACACTGCGTATGGTTCATCACACTGTGTGTTCTGTTGTTCTCAATGACTGTTATCGTTATTTAAAAGTCTTTCTTTATCTGGCTGCATTGTGTCTCAGTTGCAGCACTGGGGATCTTTGTTGCTTCCTGTGATTTCCCTGGTTGTAGTACCTACAGCAAATGGACTTAGCTGCCCTGAGGAGTGTGGGATCTTAGTTCCTCAACCAGGGCTCAAACCAGCATCCCCTGCATTACAGGTGGATTCTTTACCATTGAGCCGCCAGGGCTGGAATCCATCCCCAAGAAATAGGTTCCAGCACTTGCCCTTCAGGCTGTAACCCAGCCTCTGCATTCCCCACGGCACCCTGGCTTGGATGAGGAGCCCCGAAGAGCTTCCTGAATGAAGCTGAGGTCGTGCATAAGGGAGAAAAGCGTGAACACCTCTCCTCGTCTTCCTGGGGTTTTGCTGGTAATGGCAGGAAGCGCTCGGCGGGCTTTCATCATCAATACCCAGTTGTGGGTATTCACATCTGGAAGGCTTCCATCACTTGTGTTCTGAAGTTGTCGCAGAGGTGGCTCACAGGTGCCTGGCAGCTTTGTTCCGAATTTTCCATCCAGATAAGCAAGTAAGTGGAGAAGCCCCTGATTCCAGCCAAACTGCAAATTGCTTGTCTCCTTCCCAAAGGAACGAGAGAAAATGTGTCCCGAGCTGCAGCCCGAGGGAGCCAAGAGCAGGGGCTTTGGGACCAGCACCTTCCTTGAGTTCATATTTTCATTTTTCTGTCGGGCTTGAAGAGACCTGGGCTTTATTTCTTTACTTATTTTTTAAAAAAGTCTTTCTATTGTGTATAATTGGTAAGCAGCCACCTTTTTAAAAACAATTCTTTTATTTATCTTTTTATTTCTGGCCTCATTGCGCAGCGTGGCATGTGGGATCTGACGTTCTCAACCAGGAGTTGAACCCATACCCCCTACATTGGATGCGAAGAGACGTAACCACTGGCCCACCAGGGAAGCCTCCTGGGTTTTATTATTATGCGTCTCAGCAGAGCTTTCATCCTCATCACCTTCCCCACTCATGGTGTGTGTGTGTGTGCTAGTCATTCAGTCGTGTCCGACTTTCTGAGACCCCATGGACCATAGCCTGCCAGGCTCCTCTGTCCATGGGATTCTCCAGGCCAGAATCCTGGAGTGCATAGCCATTCCCTTCTCCAGGGGATCTTCCCAACCCAGGGATAGAACCCAGGTCTCCCACATTGCAGGCAGATTCTTTACTGTCTGAGCCATCAGGGAAGCCCCCTCCCCACTTATGGTAGGTCCAGCAAATTCAGTTCAGCCCCAGAAGCCCTGACTGTGTGTCCGCCGTGTTTGAACCCTGAGTAGGGTTGTGGGAACACAGAGACAGCCCGGAGCGTCTTCTCCAGGGAGGACAAACTCTGGCCGGTGACCAGCCGGCACAAACAGAAGTGTTTGTTCTCTTCGAGTGGCTGAGCAGGAAAGACTTGCTGGAGAGCTCACAAGAGGGGGTGGGGGGCTTGGGTCAGATGTCTCCATGTTATCCCCATCCTTGCTGTTCTCCTGGCTGCACGGACAGAAATCCAGTTGCAGACGTGCAGGCCAGAGCATGGGGAGGTGGCGGGGTCCCCAGGACCTGGCTTCCAACCCAGTCCTCACCTCTTCTTCCGCCTGTGACCTCGGGTGCTCTCCGCAGCGTCTCAGAGCCTCAGCCTTCAGCTGGCTGTGAGCTCAGGGAGACCCCAAGGCTGGGAGGCTCAGGGCAGCATCTTCTGTGCTCCTGCAGGTCAGACAGCCCCATGGGGGTCAGCTTAGGTGCTGCCTCTCCGCCGGCCATCTGCTCGGTTCAAGAAGAACTGGGCTCGGTCACCCCATGGGAAATGCCTGCATGGATCCCGGAGGAGTGGGGGACGCGTGCCTTGCCCGCTTGGCAGGCATGGAGCTGATGGATGAGAGGGGAGGGCAGACTGCCCTGTGGGTTTCCCTGCAGGAAGGAGGCTGCCCTTGGGGACAGCCACCCACTCAGCCACGGTTGCACAGCCTTCCAAACTCTGACCCAGGTCTCCACTTCCAGCACGCCCTCCAGAGGAGGGGGTTGGGAAATTCATTTTTGGGGATGCCAAGTCTCTCTCTGGTCCTGGGTTCGGTGATGGTGAGCAGGGAGTCTACCTGGAGGGGGAACAGCTACTGATTCCAGTGGCTTTCGTTTCCTTCCTTGTTTCTCTCATTTTATTTTGTTGGAGCAGCGGCTTTCTTTTCGCTACCTCTGAGAAGACCTTCGGGAGAGGCTGGCCTGGGGTCTTCCCAGCAAATGCGCATCTGGCTCCGGGCTGCTGTGATGGATAGAGGCAATTTCCCCGCGAAATCGGCTGCAGTATTGGCAGTTGCACGGGACATCCATTACATTCCTGCGGAGAGAGAGCTTTTCCAGGGCGCCTCAGGATGGAGCGATGCCACTCACAAGGGGGGTGGGGAAGCAGAAATAACCTAAAGGGAAAGGCGTCTATTTTAATTTTTTGCAGAGCTGCGTCTCCTGCATATGGGTCCAGCCCACTCTTGTGAAGCGGCTCCTTTTGGAAAATAAGGGGACTTGCAAACGGCTTTGTTAAAGGTAAGGACGAAAAGAGAAACAGAAGCTTGTGCAAACAGAACCCAGTGCCTCTATCTGCATAGGCAGACCCCTTGATCAAGGAGCCCTTAGTTTTCATCGGAGACCAGAGAGACACCACTGATCAACATGCTGGACGCTGATGCTTTAAAAGCATCAGGTACTTTAAGTTCATCAAAACCTGGTGATGTAGATATTATGATTATCAACCCCATTTGGGGGCTTCCCTGGTGGCTCAGATGGTAAAGAATCTGCCTGCAATGCAGGAGACTGGGGTTTGATCCCGTGGGTTGGGAAGATCCCCTGGAGGAGGGAACAGCTACCCACTCCAGTATTCTTGCCTGGAGAATTCCATGGACAGAGGAGCCTGGCTGGCTAGTCTATGGGGTTGCAAAGAATCGGACACTGAGTGACTGACACTTTCATACTTCTTTCATCTCCATTTTACAGATAAGAAAACTGAGGCACAAGGCAATGAGGTGACTTGCCCAGGGTCATCTCTTAGTAAGAAGAGGAGCCAGATTCAAACCCACGCTCTCTGGAACCCGCATTCACATTCCTAACGCTCTTTGCTTCTGTCTCTTGCTCATCTTGCGAAGCCAGACAACTCCCAGAGCTGTAAGTGGTGCCTTTGCTGGCTCTTAAATTCCAGATCCCTGTTTGGTGAACTTGTACTTTTCTCCAGACTCCTTTTTTAAAAAAATTTTTAATTGAAGTGTAATTGATTTACAGTTATACCATTGATTTACAATTTATTGATTTACAATATAGAATTGATTTATAATATATAATTTACAACATATAATTGATTAGCAATATAATTTTCATTTTTACAATATGCAATAATTATAATTTATAATATATAATTTACATTTTATATAATTAAAATGATTTACAATATAATTGATTTATAATATATAATTGATTTACAATTATGCAATCAATCCCTGGGTTGGAAAGATCCCCGGAGAAGGGAAAGGCTATCCACTTCAGTATTCTGGCCTGGAGAATTCCGTGGACTGTATAGTCCATGGGGTCGTGAAGAGACCCCATGACTGAAGTGAAGACACGACTGAGTGATTTTCACTTCACTTCATACACCTATAGCCATATGTATTCTTTTTCAGATTCTTTTCCCTTACAGGTTATTATGTATTATTGAGTTGAGTTCCCTGTGCTATATGGTAGGTCCTTGTTGGTTACCTATTTTATGCATAATAGTGGGTATATGTTAATGCCAGCCTCCTAATTTATCCCTAAACCTTTCCCTTTTGGTAACCATAAGTTTGTGTCTGTAGGCTCACTTCTTCTTGAGCCTTGACCTTCTTCCTCTGTGTGAACTCACTCCACCCCCGCTGAAGGGCAGGGTCTGCGGTGAGAATGCAGAGTGTCTGGCCCAGGGCTAGCTGTGGGCTTCATCGCGGAAGCATCAGCTTGGCGTCTGGGAGCTTGCTCTGAGCCGGGGTCTGGGAGTGTCCTGGCCTTTGCACGCGCCTGCTCAGTCACTTCAGTTGTGTCCAATCCTTTGCTACCTTATGGACTGTAGCCTGCTAGGCTCCTCTGTCCGTGGGGATTCTCCAGCTATTTCTTCCTCTGGGGATCTTCCCGACCCAGGGATTGAACCTGCATCTCTTATGCCCCCTGCATTAGCAGGCTGGTTCTTTGTCACTGGGAAGCATCTGGCCTTTAGGATCCTGCCGTTTACCTGGGGCATCAGACAATAAGTCAGCACATAGAAACCTGGGTGAGAGCTCAACAGCACGCTACGGCTGGCTCATGGGCGATGGGTGTGGGTTTTGAGTTGGATAACCAGGTGCGGCGGCGAAGGCAATGGCACCCCACTCCAGTACTCTTGCCTGGAGAATCCCATGGATGGAGGAGCCTGGTAGGCTGCAGTCCATGGGGTCGCTAAGAGTCGGACATGACTCAGCGACTTCCCTTTCACTTTTCACTTTCATGCATTGGAGAAGGAAATGGCAACCCACTCCAGTGTTCTTGCCTGGAGAATCCCAGGGACGGGGGAGCCTGGTGGGCTGCTGTCTCTGGGGTCTCACAGAGTCGGACACGACTGAAGCGACTTAGCAGCAGCAGCAGCAGCAGCAACCAGGTGTGGCCTCTCCAAGAAGTGACATTGAAATTGAAATCGAGTGGCTTGCAGGGTCTTAGTTCCCGGACCAGAGATTGGGCCTGGGCCCTCAGCAGTGAAAAGCCTGGAGTCCTACCCACTGGACCACCAGGGAATTCCCCCAAACTGAGATCTTAAAGTCGAAATGGAGCCAGCCATGGGGTGATCAGAAGGAAGGGCTCCCATAGTCTTTAGGATAGGGCTCACCTGTGAGTGGCTGCAGCCATCCTCATGTTACCTAACGGACCCAGTTCCCTCTTTAAGTGAAGTGAAAGTTGCTCAGTCGTGTCCGACTCTGTGACCCCATGGACTATTCAGTCCATGTAATTCTCCAGGCCAGAATACTGGAGTGGGTAGCCTATCCCTTCTCCAGGGGATATTCCCGACCCAGGAATCGAACCAGTTGTGTCCTGCATTGCAGGTGGATTCCTTACCTCTGAGCTACCAGGGAAGCCCAGTTCCCTCTTTGATCCCCTGCAAATGCCAAAACCATCCCAGGTTTAATCAAGAGACCTATGTTTATTCAACACAATTAGCTCAAGAAAGATAATCCAGGGGACCTAATGCCTTCTTTTCTCTGTGTAGCTACTTGCATTTTCTAAGTTATGTTTTTGATTTCTGTGTGTGTCTAATTTTATTTTCAATGATTGACCTGTATTTTAGGTTTTAATAGCGTAAATATCAAATTTTGTTAGTTCAGCTGTATAGCTAAGATGCTGTTACTCTGTTGCTCTTAATTAACGGATACCATTCAACAACAACAGAAAGAAGGAAGGCCGTTCCAGGGAGAGGAACCTGCACGTGGGCCAGGGCCCCACCGTGGGGGCAGGATGGGTGTGTGCGGATCGGGGGTGGAGTAGGGGGAGGGGTGGAGAGTGTGGCAGAGATGGGGCGGGGAGATGGGGGTGCAGGGCCTCGCAGGTCACAGCAAGGAGCTGGGATTTCATTTAAGTGCATGAGGAAGCCATGGAGGCAGTGAACACTGCAGGGACTGGGTCAGATAAGATGCTGGCATTTTGCAGACACTGGCCCCTCTGCTAGGGTGCCCGTGGAAGCCTCCCAGGCCAGTAGTGTGGCCCAATGGTTGGAGCTCGGGTCACACAATGAGAATGGCTATTCCATTCATCCTCCTGTTCATTCGATCGTGGTCCAGCACTTTGCTTGGCACCGAGGATACAGAGTGGCCTGGGGTACACCCTGGCCTCCAGCAGCCCCTGCTATAGGACACAAGGAAGCTGTCAGCCCAGGGCTGGGTGGCAGAGGTACAGGACAGAGGTCTTTCACGAGATGCGCCCAAGACAAACAAGAAACTGAGTAGTTCTCTGACTTTCAGTTCAGTTCAGTTCAGTCGGTCAGTCGTGTCCGACTCTTTGCGACCGCATGGACTGCAGCACACCAGGCCTCCCTGTCCTTCACCAACTCCCGGAGTTTACTCAACCTCATGTCCATTGAGCTGGTGATGCCATCCAGCCATCTCATCCTCTGTCGTCCCCTTCTCCTCCTGCCTTCAATCTTTCCCAGCATCAGGGTCTTTTCCAATGAGTCAGCTCTTTACATCAGGAGGCCAAAATATTGGAGTTTCAGCTTCAGCAACACTCCTTCCAATGAATATTCAGGACTTATTTCCTTTAGGATGGACTGGTTGGATCTCCTTGCAGTCCAAGGGACTCTCAAGAATCTTCTCCAACTCCGCAGTTCAAAAGCATCAATTCTTTGGTGCTCAGCTTTCTTTATAGCCCAACTCTCATATCCATACATGACCACTGGAAAAACCATAGCTTTGACTAGATGGACCTTTGTTGGCAAAGTAACGTTTCTGCTTTTGAATATGCTCTCTAGGTTGGTCATAACTGTTCTTCCAAGGAGCAAGCGTCTTTTAGTTTCATGGCTGCAGTCACCCTCTGCAGTGATTTTGAAGCCCCCTGAAATAAAGTAGTCACTGTTTCCTCATCTATTTGCCATGATGGGACCAGATGTCATGATCTTAGTATTCTGAATGTTGAGCTTTCAGTCAACTTTTTCACTCTCCTCTTTCACTTTCATCAAGAGACTCTTTAGTTCTTCTTCATTTTCTGCCATAAGGGTGGTGTCATCTGCATATCTGAGGTTATTGATATTTCTCCCAGCAATCTTGATTCCAGCTAGTGCTTCATCCTGACCAGCATTTTGCATGATGTACTCTGCATTGAAGTTAAATAAGCAGGGTTACACTATACAGCTTTGACATACTCCTTTCCCAATTTGGAACCAGTCTGTTGTTCCATGTCCAGTTCGAACTGTTGCCTCTTGACCTGCAAACAGATTTCTCAGGAGGCAGGTAAGGTGGTCTGGTATTCCCATCTCTTTAAGATTTTTCCACAGTTCGTTGTGATCCACACAGTCAAAGGCTTTGGCATAGTTGGTAAAGCAGAAGTGGATGTTTTTCTGGAATGCTCTTGCTTTTTCGATGATCCAACAGATGTTGGCAATTTGATCTCTGGTTCCTTTGCCTTTTCTAAATCTAGCTTGAACATCTGGAAGTTCATGGTTCATGTACTGTTGAAGTCTGGCTTGAGAATTTTGAATGTTACTTTGCTAGCATGTGAGATGAGTGCAATTGTGTGATAGTTTGAGCATTCTTTGGCATTGCCTTTCTTTGGGATTGGAATGAAAACTGACTTTTTCCAGTCCTGTGGCCACTGCTGAGTTTTCCAAATTTGCTGGCTATTGAGTGCAGCACTTTCACAGCGTCATTTTTGAGGATTTGAAATAGCTCAATTGGAATTTCATCACCTCCACTAGCTTTGTTCGTAGTGATGCTTCCTAAAGCCCACTTGACTTTGCATTCCAGGATGTTTGGCTCTAGGTGAGTGATCACACCATTGTGGTTATCTGGGTCATGAAAATCTTTTATTGTATAGTTTTTCTGTGTATTCTTGCCACCTCTTCTTAATATCTTTTGCTTCTGTTAGGTCCATACCATTTCTGTCCTTTATTGAGCCCATCTTTGCATGAAACATTCCCTTGGTATCTCTAATTTTCTTGAAGAGATCTCTAGTCTTTCCCATTCTGTTGTTTTCCTCTATTTCTTTGCATTGATCACTGAGGAAGGCTTTCTTATCTCTCCTTGCTATTCTTTGGAATTCTGCATTCAAATGGGTATATTTTTCCTTTTTTCCTTTGCCTTTCGCTTCTCTTCTTTTCTCAGCTATTTGTAAGGCCTCCTCAGACAACCATTTTGCCTTTTTGCATTTGTTTTTTTTGGGGATGGTCTTGATCACTGCCTCTTGTACAATGTCACAAACCTCTGGCCATAGCTCTTCAGGCACTCTGTCTATCAGATCTAGTCCCTTGAATCTCTCTGACTGTTAAGAAACCTTAATTAAAATAACACGAATCCTTAGAACCCAATGGAATCAATACTAACAGAACCACGATGTTTGTCCGATGTTGGGGACTCAGAGAGAAGGTGGTCCTTGGAGATGAGGAGGAGAAAGGGTTGGGGGAGGGCCATCTCAGCAGAAAGAAGGTGCTTGGCCCAGGTGTTATGGATCCTCTTGGCTTCCCTTGTGGCTCAGCGGTAAAAGAATCTGCCTGCAATGCAGGAGACACAGGAGATGCAGATTTGATCCCTGGGTGGGAAGATCCCCTGAGGAAGAAATGGCTACCCACTCAAGTATCTTGCCTGGAGAATCCCATGGACAGAGGAGCCTGGTGGGCTACAGTCCATGGGGTCATGCAGAGTCAGACCCGACTGAGCACGCACACACCAGGGAGCACGTTGAGGTCAAATTTGGAAAAAATTCCTGTTATCCCTTCCTACAAATGTTACAGCCTCACATTTCAGCTAACACCTTCTTATGGGGAGGGGCATTAGCAATGCTCAGAACTAGCCAAGTTTTTCCCAGCAGCTGCCGCTAAGTCACTTCAGTCATGTCCGACTCTGTGCGACCCCATAGACCGCAGCCCACCACGCTCCCCCGTCCCTGGGATTCTCCAGGCAAGAACACTGGAGGGGGTTGCCATTTCCTTCTCCAATGCATGAAAGTGAAAAGTGAAAGGGAAGTCGCTGAGTCATGTCCGACTCTGCACGACCCCATGGACTGCAGCCTACCAGGCTCCTCTGTCCATGGGATTTTCCAGGCAAGAGTACTAGCAGCTATAAACTTACAAAGACCTTGCTGACAACTGGACCTGGTAAAGAAAAACCAAAACCAACTTTCTTCCATAAATCCCAGTGCATGTTATAGTGCCCTCTGGTGGTGCAAAGTGAAATGACAATCCCGCTGGTCTCCGAAGAAAACGTCCGATTGTTCTCTACTCTGCTTAGTAAGAAATGTATTTATTGTGCTTCAAGCTCATGCACCCAGCACTTGCAGACCTGGCCAGCGTCGTTTCTTTAATGATGTTCTCCTATATTTCCATTGGCAATAACTTCTACTTCAGTTCAGTTCAGTTGCTCAGTCGTGTCCGACTCTTTGTGACCCCATGGACTGCAGCACGCCAGGCTTCCCTGTCCTTCACAAACTCCCAGAGCTTGCTCAAACTCATGTCCATCAAGTCAGTGATGCCATCCAACCATCTCATCCTCTGTCGTCCCCTTCTCCTCTTGCCTTCAATCTTTCCCAGCATCAGGGTCTTTTCCAATGAGTCAGCTCTTTGCATTAGGTGGCAAGAGTATTGGAGCTTCAGCTTCAACATCAGTCCTTCCAATGAATATTCAGGACTGATCTCCTTCAGAATGGACTGGTTGGATCTCCTTGCAGTCCCAGGGACTCTCAAGAGTCTTCTCCAACACCACAGTTCAAAAGCATCAATTCTTTGGTACTCAGCTTTCTTTATAGTACAACTCTCACATCCATACATGACTACTGGAAAAACCATAGCTTTGACTAGACGAACCTTTGTCGGCAAAATAATGTCTCTGCTTTTGCCTACCCCATCCTTATTACTCATCCATGCCTTTTTTACTTACCGGTTGAGAAACTATATGCTGGGCTTTTCAACTTGCCCTGCATTTGAGGTACCTGTGAGCCTTTCTTTGTCTTCCCGGGCACAACAGAAGCTTCTGAAAGGCGGAGAATCAAATTGAGTCTCTCTGTGTTTGAGAGAGGGGAAGAACATGAATTAGAACCAAACCAAAGGTGGCCACTTGTACCTTCAAGAGGGGTGTGTGTGACGCTATTTACACAAAAGGGTATAGACACTTCTTTTTTTTACGTATGTTTAATTTAAAATTTTCATTGATGTATAGTTCTCTGCCCCACTCCAGTGGCACATGGGCTGCTGGGTTTCACTGTGACTTAGGGTTGTGGTTGTCAGGCCTGTTGTGGAGCTGGAGAAGAAGGAGGAGAACAAGCAAGTTAAGATGCCACATGGTTTATTTTTTAAAAAAAGAACCAGATTAAGCCTTTTTTTTTTCCTTAAGCAAATGTTCCCCAGATTGTTGCGTTTCTGGAGGAGTGGATTTTTGGAGGTGCTCCCTGCCCCCTCCACCGTCTCCGCGGACACCATCCTCCCAAGCCATTTCAGGAGCAGTTAATCTAAGTTATTTGCATTGTGCTGGCCCAATCGCTGCTTCTTTCTTTCCTCACATATTCAAACGTCCTGCAAGAAACCCCCAGGCCTTCTGCTAGAAGGTTTCTTCGTGTGGAATACAAGGCAGGAAGGGTCCAGGGTTCTGTCTGGGGCAAGAGGATTTAACACAGGGGCAAGAAGAAAATAAAAGCCACCCTTCTCCCATTTTTCTGTCTTGCCTCTTCTCTCAAATTCTTGGCGGAAATTGTCCCGATGTGGGGCTCAAAATAATTTCATTTACATTTCAAACAACTCAGAATAAGGCAGATATCTGAGATGTCTCTAAAGAACATTTACTGAGCATATAGTGCGTCCAGGGTTGGGTATCCAGGGGTGAATAAAACAGTCTGCTCTTGAGTATCTTGGAGTTCAGGGGAGACATCAAGATGTATGATTAAGGGAAATGATGCAGGTGCTATGAAAGAGAGGGGCTTCCCTGGTGGCTCAGATGGTAAAGAATCTGCCTGCAATGAAGGAAACTGGGGTTCGATCCCTGGGTTAGGAAGATTACTTGGAGAAGGGAATGGCAACCCACTCCAGTTTTCTTGCCTGCAGAATCCCATGGACAGAGGAGCCTGGCAGCTTACTGTCCATGGGGTCGCAGAGGGTTGGACACGACTGAACAACTAACACTTCACATTTCATGTCTATTGCACCAGGTGTTAGGTCCACGGGGTGGGGATTTTTGCCAATTTTGTTTCCTGATCTATCTCCAGAATTTAGAATCGTGCCAGGGACATGGTGCAAGCATACTTGTCGTGTCTGACGCTTTGCAACCTCATGGACTGTAGCCCGCCAGGCTCCTCTGTCCATGGAATTTTCCAGGCAAGAATACTGGAGAAGGCTGCCATTTCCTATGCCAGGGAAACTTCTCAATCCAGGGATTGAACCTGCATCTCTTGCATCTCCTATATTGACAGGCAGATTCTTTACCACTACACCACTTGGGAAACCAGACGCATGGTACCTCTTAGTAAATACTTTTTGGATGAATGAATGGATCACAAATGGGGTGAGAAAGTGGACTGGGAAGTTATCCACCTACCGCAGTGTATCCCTGTCCCCACCAGACTGTTCCTTGACAGCAAAATCATGTTCCATCACCATCTATTTTCCAAACGCCAGAAGATTCTCATAGGTGTAATGGATGCCAGGTCTTTCCAGGGGGCACAGTGGTAAAGAATCCCCCTGCAGTGCAGGCGAAGCAAGAGACGCAGGTTCAATTCCTGGTCCTGGAAGATCCCCTGGAGAAGGAAATGGCAACCCACTCCAGTATTCTGTATACATATATATATATATGTTTTTGGGGCTTCCCTGGTAGCTCAGCTGGTAAAGAATTCCCCTGCAATGCAGAGACCTGGGAGACTTGGGTTCAATGCCTGGGTTGGAAAGATCCCCTGGAGAAGGGAATGACAACCCACAGCAGTATTCTTGCCTGGGTCATCCTATGGGCAAAGAAGCCTAGCGGGCTACAGCCCATGGGGCTGCAGAGTCATACCCAACTTACTGACTAAACAACAACAAAAATGGATGCCAGTTCAAGGGCATCTTCTTTGAGGAAGAAGCCTGTGGTGGATTCTTGGAGCAGAAACTGAAAGAAGGGAAGTCAGACTCCAGCTCGGTGGATGTTGATGGAGCGCCTGCTGGTGGAGGCTCTCTGCTTGCTTTGCCCGCCTCCTCACCTCCTGTCCACCCTTCTTAGTATAGGACCTTTGACCCAGCTCCATCCTGGTACATGTTGCTGGACTATTACAGAGTCAACTCAGTAATTCATACTAAGATGATTAATGAAGCACTGTGATGTGTCATGGAGCTAAGGCTTAGGCTTCAAGGACTCACAGGGCAAGTGGTCCCGGTTCTTATGGATTCATAGCCTTGTGGGGAGACTAGTGAACATGGACTTAGGGCACAGTGTAGATATTAAGTGCTGCTAATGGTCAGAGAAGGCTTCCTGGAGGGAGCAGCACCTCATCTGGCTCCTAAAGAATGAGTGTAAGTTGGGAGAAGAGGTGGAGAGTGTGAGGATGAGCATTCTAGGCAGAAGGAAGAGAAGATGCAAAGTGCTAAAGGCAAGAGAGAAAGAAAAGATACACAGCTCTTATTTCTTTGCTTAAAATCCTTCAGTGACTCCCCGTGTTGTCAAAATCTGGTTCAAAACCTTAAGCGTGTTTCTCGGGGCAGTTTACTCTAGAGAGGAAATGAGACAGGAACCCAACTATGAGGATCCAGTCATGTCCTTGTCATTTACCAGCCAGGAAGTTCTCCACTTCCATCGTCCCCACCTTGTGACAGATCTCTGAGCTTGTGTGCTAGGTCGCTTCAGTCGTCCGGCTCCTCTGTCTGTGGGATTCTCTAGGCAAGAATATTGGAGTGAGTTATTATGCCCTCCTCCAGGGGATCCTCCCAATGCAGGGATTGAACCCGTGTCTCTTACGTCTCCTGCATTGGCAGGTGGGTTCTTTACCGCTCATGCCACCTGGGAAGCTCAGAGGTCCTCCAGAAGCCCTCTATAACCACTGCCTTTCTGCCGTCATCTGTATTCCCTAGTCTTCTACAGAGATTGACGTGAAGAGGGTACACACCCACCCCTCCCAAACAACCCTTTAGGGACAGTGAGGTCCAGGACCGGAAGAGATGCGACACTTTTCCTGATGAGGACAGCCACCGGAGCAGCCTGGCTCCTCACGCCCAGTTTCTAACAGAATCCATAGGCTGTGGGTCCCACCTTGGCACAGGCGCCGCCGTCGTGACTGTTATTATTATTATTGCTGCTCTAATTTGGTGCCAGTTTGCTATTACCAGTACTATCAAGATGCCATCTTTGGAGAAGCAACAACTAAATTTCTTCTAGTTTTATTTAAAGATTCATGCTTGCTTAATTGATGTATCACTGATTTATAGTATTAGTTTCAAGTGTACAACTTAGTGATTTGATTTGATACAGATTATAATCCGTTTAAACTTACTATGAAACCCTGGCTGTATACCCTAGGCTGGCATTGTGTTTTTGAATTTTGTATTTAGTTGTTTGAACATCTTAATCCCCTCCTCCCATCTTGCCCCTCCTCCAGCCCTCTCTCCACCAGTAACCCCTAATTTGTTCTATCTGTGAGTCTATTTCTGTTTTGTTTTATATACATATAAATTATATTATATGCCATAATTATAATTACATTTATATTCTATAAACATAGTAACATAATTTCTATGTATATATTTATATGTTTACCTATGTTTTTATATACATATAAATTATGTATATACAATTACATGTAATTACATATGTATACAATGGTATATATGTATGAAAGTGAAAGTTGCTCAGTCGCGTCTGACTCGTAGTGACCCCATAGACTGTAGCCTGCCAGTCTCCTCTGTCCATGGGATTCTCCAGGCCAGAATACTGGAGTGGGTAGCCATTCCCTTCTCCAGGGGATCTTTCCAATGCAGGGACTGAACCCAAGCCTCCCAGGTCTCCTGCATTGCAGGGGAATTCTTTACCAGCTGAGCTACCAGGGGAGCCCCCAAAACACATATGTATGTATACAGAATACTGGAGTGGGCTGCCATTTCCTTCTCTAGGGGATCTTCCCAACCCAGGGATCAAACTCAGGTCTCCTGCATTGCAGACAGGCGCATAACCATCTGAGCCACCAGGGAAGCCAAATAATTATATATATGTATATACATATACATATGTATATGGTGGCTCAGACAGTAAAGCATCTGTCTACAATGTGGGAGACCCGGGTTCAATCCCTGGGTTGGGACGATCCCCTGGAGAAGGAAATGGCAGCCCACTCCAGTACTCTTGCCTGGAAAATCCCATGGATGGAGGAGCGTGGTAGGCTGCAGTCCATGGGGTCACTACCAGTCGGACATGACTGAGCTTAGGTTGTATTATTTCTAAGCTAAAAGACAAAAAAATACACATATATAAAAATATGTATATGTTTATATATCAGATCAGATCAGATCAGTCGCTCAGTCGTGTCCGACTTTTTGCGACCCCATGAATCGCAGCACGCCAGGCCTCCCTGTCCATCACCAACTCCCAGAGTTCACTCAGACTCACGTCCATCGGGTCAGTGATGCCATCCAGCCATCTCATCCTCCGTCATCCCCTTCTCCTCCTGCCCCCAATCCCTCCCAGCATCAGAGTCTTTTCCAATGAGTCAACTCTTCCCATGAGGTGGCCAAAGTACTGGAGTTTCAGCTTTAGTATCATTCCTTCCAAAGCAATCCCAGGGCTGATCTCCTTCAGAATGGACTGCTTGGATCTCCTTGCAGTCCAAGGGACTCTCAAGAGTCTTCTCCAACACCACAGTTCAAAAGGATCAATTTTCGGTGCTCAGCCTTCTTCACAGTCCAACTCTCACATCCATACATGACCACAGGAAAAACCATAGCCTTGACTAGACGAACCTTTGTTGGCAAAGTAAATGTCTTTGCTTTTGAATATGCTATCTAGGTTGGTCATAACTTTCCTTCCAAGGAGTAAGCGTCTTTTAATTTCATGGCTGCAGTCACCATCTGTAGTGATATACATGCATATATATAAGTATTTCCCTGGCAACTCAGTTGGTAAAGAATCCTCCTGCAATGCAGGAGACCCTGGTTCAATTCCTGGGAAGGGAAGATGCAGAAGATGCAAAGGACTGAAGGCAAGAGAGAAAGAGAAGATGTTCAACCCTCCTTTCTTGGTTTAAAATCCTTCAGTGACTCCCCTACGAATTCAAAATCTGGTTCAAAAGCTTGAGTGTGTTCCCCGGGGCGGTTCACTCTGGAGAGGAAGAAAGACAGGAACCCAGCTATGACTGTCCAGTCATGTCCTTGTCATTTACCAGCCAGGAAGGTCTCCACCTCCACTGTCCCTACCTTGTGACAGATCTCTGAGCTTGTGTGCTCAGTCGCTTCAGTCCTGTCTGACTCTTTGTGATGCTCTGAACCTGGGTGGGAAGATCCACTGGAGAAGGGATAGGCTACCCACGAGCCATCATTCTTGGGCCGTCTTGGTGGCTCAGCTGGTAAAGAATCCGCCTGCAGTGTGGGAAACCTGGGTTTGATCCCTGAGTTGGGAAGGTTCCCTGGAGAAGGGAATGGCTACCCACTCCAGTATTCTGGCCTGGAGAATTCCATGGACTGTGTATTCCATGGGGTCACAAAGAGTTGGACATGACTGAGCAACTTTCACTTTTCATGCATATATATATATAAACATATAAAATTTTTGTGTATGTATAAATTTTATATATATAGGCTGTGCCACAGGGCTTGTGGGATCTTAGTTCCCTGACTAGGAATTGAACCCACACGCTGTACAGTGAAAGTGTGGAGTCCTAACCACTGGACTGTCAGGGAATTTCCTATTAGTTTTAAAATGGCAACTTTCTCAGTCTCTCTTTATTGCTCTATCCCTTTCTCCCTCTCCCTTATGATTCCCTTTTTTTTTAATATGGAAAATCTCAACCTGTGTGACAGCTGAGAGAGATGTATAATGAACTCCCATGGATCCATCAATCAACCGCACCGATTATCATGATTTTGTCAATCTCATTTATCTGCACTCCATCCCTCTTTGTGTTTTTCACTCCATGCTGGGATATATTAAAGTAAATCCCAGACATCACATTAGTTCATCTACAAGTGACTCAGTATGTATAACAAAGTCTTTAAAAAAATATAATAATGGCACCATCATTACTCCTAAAACTTAAAAATGACTCCTTAATATCATCAAATAGACAGGTTTCAAATTTCCCTGATTGACAAAAAACTCTTCACAATCGCTTTGGTTTGAATATGTCCATATATTGTATTTATTTGATGTGTTTCTAAGCTTCATTTAATCTCAGATAATTTCTCTCAGTCTCTCACTCCTTTGCTCTCTCTTACTTGTCAATTTCTTATTAAAGAAACTAGGTCAATTATCTTCTAGATTTTTCCATGTTCTCGATTGGATGGATATAACATATTTCTTTGTCTTCTATATTTACTATAAGCTGGTAATAGAACTAGAAGTTTGATCAGATTCACATTCAACATTAGGGTAAGGTAAACTGATAATTTTTTTCACTTTGACCCATCAAGGTTTTGCACAGGGTACAGCATTATGCAGGTTAGGGAACTCAGGCGAAAGGCCCGTTGGGGGATTCTGCTGAGGTTATTAGGAGGCTGAGTTTTGCATGAGCAGGGGCTAGAGGCTACTCCAGGCTAGTGACGTAGGAAAGGGCCACTGCTTACAGATGCGCTGAGTAGAGGGAGCAGAATTAATGTGCCTTTTCTGTCTCCTCCTTCGTCATGTCTGCTCATGGTCTCCTGCAGACTGCTTGTACTGGGGAAACAGAGGAGCTTAGAACCTGGCACAGAAATCCCCAGCAATAACCAGGCCTTTGAATGATGACAAGTACCCCAGAAGATCTTTTCGATGGAAGATAATAAAACACTGACTCAGGAGCAGCTGTTCATCATCATTTGAAAGTTTTCTTTGGCCTTAGACTTTCTCCCACCACAGAACCTGATCTGAGCATGTGTTTGTGTGGTTTCTTTAGAAAAGTGACCCTGAGGAAGCAGAAAGGGGAATTTAGAAGAGGGAATCAGGGAAGGGGAGGAAAGCAAGCACGTGAGCAACCGAGCTGGCTGAGGCTGTAGACACCTGGAGCTCAGTTTCGCTGAGTACCCTCAGGAGAACTCTATTGAATGCATTCTGGAATTTTCACCTGAGAGATAAGAATGAGAGTCTTCATTATCGGCTCTCACCTCCCACACATGAAAGGTCTACACAGGGGACTCCATGTGCATCTTCCAGGTTTGTACACACACAGGATGGCTGACTTCGTCTTCAAATGTGGCCCCACAAGAAGCTGAAAAAGCAATGCTGATACAGAAAATGAGCATTACATGGTGTAGCCAAGGTGAGGTGCTGTCCAGGCGGACCTGTGTGCTGCTTTTTGCTATGGGAACGCCTGGAAAAACAGTGGGTCAATAACAGGCACATAAAAAAGATGCTCAACACTGCTGGTAATTAGAGAAATGCAAATCAGATCAGAACTACCTTGAGGGAAATTCCCTGTGGTCCAGTGGTTAGGACTCTGTGCTTCCATTGCCGAGGGTCTGGGTTCCATCCTTGGTCAGGAAACTAAGCTTTTGAAAGCCACAAGGAAAAAAAAAACCTACAATAAGGTATCACACCCCTCAACCCCACTGGCCAAAATGGTCATCATTAAAAAGTCTGCATATAAGAAATGCTGGAGAGGGTGTGGAGTTAAGGAAACCGCCTGTACAGTTGGTGGGAATGTAAATTGATACAGCCACGGTGGAAAACAACGGGGATTCCCAGGTGGTGCTAGTGGTAAAGACCCTGCCTGCCAAAGCGGGAAAAGTAAGAGACGTGTGTTCGATCCCTGGGTCGAGAAGATCCCCTGAAGGAGGGCATGACAACCCACTCCAGTATTCTTGCTTGGAGAATCCCATGGACAGAGGGGCCTGAGGGGGCCCCAGTTCCTGGGGTTACAAGGAGTTCGACAGGATTGAAGCGACTTAGCATGCATGGAAAACAATATGGAGGTTCCTTAGAAAACTAGGAATAAAACTACCATATAATCCCACCGCTGGGCATATATCCTGAGAAAACCACAATTCAAAAAGATACATGTACCCCACTGTTCATTGCAGCACTGTTTACAATAACCAAGACATGGAAGAAACCCAATAAGCTACTGGAAGATGCCTTTGGTGACTGTCCTTGGATGAAACTTTGAAACTGGCTACATAATCATGCATTTAACCAAATCTGTTCCCAGTACTTAGTACTTGTCACCTGGTAAACAGTGGGTAATAGCTAAATTTTCACTGGATGGATTAGTGAATTATTTCAACCTAATTATAATGTTGATAATAAAAGCCAATGTTTGTGTTCTTGGTATCTGTCAGTCACTGATTTATATTAATTCTAACTAGTATGTATGTGTGCATATGTGTACATATATACTAGTATGTATGTTCCTCAGTCATGTCTGACTCTTTGTGACCCCTGCCAGGCTCCTCTGTGCATGGAATCCTCCAGGCAAGAATCCTGGAGTGGGTTGCCACTTCCTCCTCCAGAGGATCTTCCTGACCCAGGATCGAACCCAAGTCTCCTGCATTGCAGGCAGGTTTTTTACTGTCTGAACCACCAGCGCTGTGTGAGGAACTCACAGTCATTACTCCCATTGGACAGATGAGGAAACTGAGGCTCAGAGAGGTCAGGTGGTTGTCCTGAGGCTGAAGCCAGCATGTGAACCCAAAGCCTGGGCCCTGAACATCTGGATGTCCAAACTCTCAATGGGAAGGTCTACAGGTTATATTTCTGTGCACTTTGTCAACTTGTGGAGGTTTGTTTTGGGTTTTTTTTTGCGTATGTTTTGGGCCCTCCATAATTTATCTTCTTTCACCGATGACTTGCATTTAAGTCAATGACATAGTTCCCTAAGGTAGAAAGAGTTACCACTTTGCTCTAAAGCACAAATTTCCAAGTAATCAGGAGGGAAGATTCTTGAGATCAGGGACTCTTAGTTGGGTTCTTGGAGGAAAAATTCTAGACTGACGTGCATATAGCATGCTGCTACCTGCACTGTTGCGCTTTCTGGGAGCACAAATGGTGAAAACCAGACTCTAAGTATGTGGATTTAGAAAAGCTAAGAAAAATGGCTTCAGACAATTAAAACTGGCTCTGTCAAGAATTATCCTGATGGACATAATTTACTCCCCAGATTGCCAGAGAGAGAAAATAATTTTGAATACGTGGCAAAAAGGGGGCAGGATTGCTAAAGATGAATTGACCTGATTACAAACTGTCCGGTCTGCACCCTCTCTTTTTCTAGCTGCTATCAGATCGTGTTGAATCCTTTGTGTCATATGGCTCTTTCCCCACGAGACAGAGGCAGAGTTCTACTCATAACAGATTCTATGAAGCGTGGCTTGGTGTCAGGCACATGGCAGGAATGTGAATATGTTAGTGAAATTGTTAGATTTGGGAAGCAGCAGGCCTTTCTCTAGAATTCGATTTCCCATCTAAAATGAGGTCGGTCTCTTGTGCTTTCTGAGTCTCTCTGCTCATGGGAAGATGAAGGATTCGTCTTCTAGTTCACCACTAGGCGGCGCTATTGGCCCGCGGTTGGGTTCCTCCATTGTCTCCATCTGCTCTGTGACAATGCATCATTCAAACGGATGATTGCTACCAACAGTTAGACTTACAATGTAAAATGTCACATAAAAATGATCAATAACAAATGGGGTGGGGCAGGTGATTAGCTGCACCCCGACTCCCTTGTATCTGATTTTTTTTTTTTTTTTTTTTTTTTTTTGGGCAGGAATGGTACCTGCAGGGTCGACATCGCGTTGTCTACTCTCTTAAAAGATTCACAGATTCCTTGTGAAAACCCACAGGTTGCTGCCAAAACTATTTCAAAGGGATATGCCTTCCTCGCTCCATATGCTCATCATGAGGAGGCTGGAAAATGATCCTTCTGCAAGCCGCACCTATTTCCAGCCTGGATTTTAGTTTAGCAACATTAGATTGTGTAACTTCTAACAGTCCCCTCTGGAGAGATGTGCAGGAAGTTTTAGTGTGCGCGCAGCAGCAGGAGGCGGTCCCCAGCGAGACTGAGCGGTGGATGAAAGGAGCCTTTGAGTCGGCTTCCAGCATCCTTCCTTCCCCTCTGTGCCCTCGCCCAGACAGCCTGCCTCCCTCTGGGGGCCTTGCTCTGAGCTCTCGCCCCTAGGCGGCAGCATGGGATAACCAGGAGCGCTCTGGAGCCTGCGTCCGGGCACTGGGGTTCTAGCGAGCGCTGCTTTTGCCTAGAACTTCTGCTGTGTGATTTGGGGCAAGTTGCTTCCTGTCCTTTGGACACTTTGTTTCCTTGTCTGCAAAATGGAGGGTGAATACCTGCTTTATCGAGTGTGTGAAGGCTCTGCATGTAATTGTGATCTGCCTTTGTAGTGGGAGGCATTTAGAGGGTTAGAAAAACCCAGGTTCTAGGTCTTAATTTGCTGCGTGGTTTGGGGCAGATCTCTCTGGACCTGAAATTGCTGATCTGTAAAAGACAAGTTTGGAACTGGTGATGCTTTAAACCTTTTCCATTCCAACCTTTTATAAAATCTACTTGTCTTGTGTGTTACACTTTCACAGCCTTGACTGGCAAAGCAACCAGGTAAACTAAAGAAGCAAATACATGAATGGGTAATTAAGATGCCTGGCTTATTCCTCTTATATACTTTGGTTTTTACCGGGAGACAAAAATATCCATGATCCTTTCTTTTCCTGGTCTGCTGGTCTTACCATTACAGCTCAGAAACCACCACCCCTGGCCCCCAAGCCTTCTCTAATATTCCTAGGCAATGTGAAGCCTTTTTGATTCTATGAATGCTCATTGCACCTCAAGACACATGTATGTCTTTGAATTGAGTCTTGCTTTTTTACTGCTTTTGTAGCACGGTGTTGCTGTTGTTCAGTTGCTAAGTCGTGTCCGGCTCTTTGTATCCTTAGGGACTGTAGCATGCCGGGCTTCTCTGTCCTCCACTATCTCCCAGGGTTTGCTCAAACTCATGTCCATTGAATCGGTGATGCTATGTAACCATCTCATCCTCTGCTGCCCCCTTCTCCTTTTGCTTTCAATCTTTTCCAGCATCAAGGTCTTTTCCAATGAGTTGGCTCTTTACATCAGGTGGCCAAAGTATTGGAGCTTCAGCTTCAGCATCAGTCCTTCCAGTGAAGATTCAGGACTGATTTCCCTTAGGATTGACTGGTTTGATCTCCTTGCTGTCCAAGGGACTCTCAACAGTCTTCTCCAGCGTCACAATTCAAAAGCATCAACATAGCATATTTTAGATAAAACATTTGATTTTATGATTATGTGTGCATGCCTGTCTCTCTGTCTGTAAAGCAGACATCTGTAACAGGGCTACCAATAATTTCTAAGCTCTCAACAGATACCACAGGGTTTGGCACAGGGTAATTGCTTGAGAAGAGATTTGTAGATGAATAAATGAGTGGAGAGAGTAGATCAGAGAGAGAATTGACAAATGAATAAATGAATGAGGTATTTCTAATAATGGGTTTCAGGGTCCCTGGCCATGCTGTGGATGGGGATGGATTTAGGAATCATCTGATGCATTGGGCTGCCTCTTCTACCAAGTCAGATGAAAATAATCTGTTTTTTCTGCCTCCTGAACAATGGATGTCAAGGTCATACATTTGCAATCCCAGGCTCAGCCTTTTTTTTTTTTTATATTGTGTGTGTTCAAGTATAGAGTTCATGTTCTCTTTTATTTTCCTTGAAGGTTAAACTGTTGCTTTTTTTTCATCTATAAAGATGTTTTAAAATCCCATCTTGAAGCTTTAAAGATTTTTCTCGCAGCAGCTAGATCTAGATATATAAAATCCATCCACTTTACAAATGAAAATGATTGATATACATCAAAAAAGTTATCTGCATCGGATAATAAAACCCAGCTCAAGTCTCTCTCTAAAAGCCCACTCCAGGAATTTCACTGAAAAGGCAGGTTCCTTGGAAATTCAGGGGTGGGGATTTTAGGAAAGGGGAGAATTGGTGATGGGGAGTGTTGGCTGCAAAAAAGAAGCACAATGTGAGAGTTGTGGGCCAAGTTTTATTTGGAGCAAAATAAGGACTATAGCCTGGGAGACAGCATCTCAGATAGCCCTTAGAAAAAGCTCCAGAGAGGTAGGCAGAAGGTCAGTGTCATATATGATTCTATGATTCTGGTGAGGGGGGTACATGCAGCTGAGTACACATTTTGACAGAGGCTCACCGCTCATTGCAAGGAGCAGATGCCACTGTTAATGATTTTAGTGCTTTTTCTGGATATGAGGAGATGCAAAAATTGGGCTCGTAAAATCTTCTCCTGAAAATATCTAACTGTCGAGGCAGACCTGTTCTGCCATTTTTCTCAGAGCACAGAGTGCCTCCCTCATTCCTGATCTCCACCCTAAACTCTTTGCAGAGGATGTTGAAGGTCAGCAGCTCCAGCAGTTCATGATTTAATCCTTGTAGAAGTAGATGGCAAGTGCCAATCTGTAGCTGGAAGATGAGAAAGTCATATTTACGTAGAAGACATCCTAAGTACTTTATATAGGGTATATTGTTTAGCCTCCCTCCTGCATAGCAGTTAGCATCAGCCTTAGTTTTGCAGGGAGAGAATTTGAGGCTCTGATATCTTTTTAAAATAAAAAAAATTTTTTTTAATTATGAAAGTATGACAACACATACAGAGGAGACTTGGAAAATATAGACTTAGGTTACATATGGTTCCACTATACAATTATTGTTAAAAGTAGATAAATGAAGATTTTATAGTTGGAGTTTCAATATCAAACTCTCAAAAGTTAATAGAATGAATATACAGACAAGTAGAAGGATATAGTAGACCTGAAAAACACTATGAACCAATTCAACATAATTAAGATTTGTACAATTTTCACACAGTTGCGCTGCTAAGTTGCTTCGGTCGTGTCCGACTCTGTGCGACCCCTCGGACGTCAGCCCACCAGGCTCCCCCATTCCTGGCATTCTCCAGGCAAGAACACTGGAGTGGGTTGCCATTTCCTTCTCCAATGCATGAAAGTGAAAAGTGAAAGTGAAGTCGCTCAGTCGTGTCTGACTCCTAGCGACTCCATGGACTGCAGCCTACCAGGCTCCTCTGTCCATGGGATTTTTCCAGGCAAGAGTACTGGAGTGGGGTGCCATCGCCTTCTCCTTTCACACAGCAGTAGGTTACAAATTCTATTCAGGTTCCCATAGACTGTAAACTAGGAGACACTGGAACATATCCAGGGACATGAAACAAGGTGCAAAAATTTCATGGTCTAAAGGTATTGAATCTGTCTGCAATGTGGGAGACGTGGGTTCAATCCCTGGGTCGGGAAGATCCCCTGGAGGAGGAAATGGCAACTCACTCCAGTATTCTTGCCTGGGAAATCCCATGGACAAAGGATCCTGGTGGGCTACAGTCCATGGGGTCACAAAGAGTCGGACATGTCTGAGCAACTAACACAAAGATGTTGAAATCATATAGGATCTGTAATTATACTAGAAATCAATATCAAAAGATTTTTGAAAATAACCCCCATATTTTCGAGAGCAATGTGACATTTACCAAGAGGCTCTGATACCTTAAGCAAAGTGCCCAAAGCTGCAGAGGCAGCTGCTGTTCCTGGACTCCAATCAGATTTCTGAAAGGCAGACCCCTCCTCACTCTGTGTGATCCCATCATTGTGGAACTCTGGGAAGAGACCTCGGCAGGATTTTTATGCAAAAATTGATTTCATCTCACATTTGTAGGTTTCTTTTGATCCCTTCTTGCCCCAGGCTGAGTCTTGGCATAACTTTATCACCCACAGAGGTTAAGAATGAGGGCTGGCAGGCACTGCTTCTTTTCTTCAAAGTTCCAGATATGTTTCTAAGGAGCAGTCGCGTTTAAAAACACCTGGGCTACATGAGGATCTTCTACTTTTATCTAGTTTGTTTCCTTTTTCCTATTTCATATTCAGTGCTCCCGTTTTATTTAGTTTATATTTTATGATTTATCCATCTCTTCTTCTTTTTGATGTTCTTTCCCAAGCCTAGCTTTTGTGTGTGTGTGTGTGTGTGTGTGTGTATATATATATATATATATATATATACATACACCATATATATATTATATTACATATGTAAGTATATATATTTTAAATATATAAATTTTTTAGAAAACTTAAGAATTTTTGCCTAACTAAAACATTTATGACATTTTGATTCCACTTGTTTGACTTAGTATGAATAGAATGCTAGATTTCCATTTTTTAAAAATAGATATGTAACAAGCAACAAAGTTTTACTGTATAGTACAGGGAACTATCGTCAATATCTTGTAATAACCTATTATGGAAAATAATCTGAAAAATAATCTACGTCTATATGTAAAGCTGAGTCACCTTGCTGTGTGCCTGAAATGTTGTAAGTAAACTATACTTCAATAAAATATATATATTAAGAAAAAAAAGAGTGAGGTCTGGGAAGTCAAGCAGACACGGTTTCAAATCTCATCTCTTGGGACTTCCCTGGTGGTCCAGTGGTTAAGACTCCATGCTCCCAATGCAGGAGGCAAGGGTTCGCTCCCCGTTTGGAGAGCTAAGATCCTGTATGCCTTAAGGTGTGGCCAAAAGATAAAACCCAGCTCTTCTACTTACTAGGTGTATGGTTTTGGACAAATTACTTAACCAATTCTTGATTTCCTTTCCTGGAAACTGAGGATTCTAATGTTGTCTTGGGCTTCCCAGCTGGTACTCGTGGTAAGGAATCCACCTGCCAATGCAGGAGATACAAGAGATGTAAGTTAGATCCCTGGGTCAGGAAGATTCCCTGGAGAAGGGAATGGCCACCCACTCCAGTATTCTTGCCTGGAGAATCCCATGGACAGAGGAGCCAGGCGGGCTAGTCTTTGGGGTCACAAACACACAACTGAGTGACTGAGCACAACAATGACATGTTGTCTACTTCATAGGGTCATTTTGGAGATTATGTGACACAATGAACGTACTTAGAGATGTACCTGGATAGGCTGGTGCTCAACGTTCACAGGATGAGCCATTGAGAGACTAATGGGTCTATTGCTGTGGAAAGTGCTGCACTCAATATGTCTTTTCCCCCTTTGCTTTGGGGTGGATTCCTCTCAACCCCACCTCTAGCCCAAGAGAAAGTCCTCCTCTTCCTCAGTTTATTTTGATCTTCTAGAAATGGCCTTTAATAAGCATTTCCATCGAGGATGGCTGTTGCTACGAATGGCACCTTCTGGGCCAACACAGTGGAGCAGTGTACCGTGGACCACTTGTACAACAGTTCCCTGGGGCCCTGGCTCTCTCTGGGCGGGAGGAGAGTATGCTCCCCTTTCTAAAAGAGAGCGGGAGACTTCATGTCTTAGAGGGACAGGCGTCCCTTGCCCCAGGGTGGAACTGACCAGTGCATGAAGGCTCAGTCCTTTCTTGGTGGAGCTGGGGGCGGAGGCTGAATCTTCAGAGGGGAAAGAAACAGGGAAACCATTACAGCGAAAGAGCATAGAAATTCCTGGGCCACTGAGAAGAAGGTGAGTGGGTTACTGAGGCAGCGGGACCTGGAGCTGGAGAACAGCAGGGGTGCTGGGCGGATGAGATGTGGGACTCCTTTAGTGGGGGACCATGGCTAGAAGGCTCCCCATCAGCCTGGCCAATTTGAAAAAAAAAATTATTTATTTTTTAGTTGGAGGCCAATGACTCCACAATATCGTGTTGGCCTCTGCCACAGAGCAACATACATCTGCCATGGGTACATGTATGCCCCCCACCCCTGAACCTCCCTCACACCTCCCGCTCCATCCCGCCCCTCGAGGTTGTCCCCGAGCACTGGATTTGAGCTCCCTAGTCATACAGCTAACGCCACTGGCTCTCCATTCTATGTATGGTAACATGCATGCTTCCATGCTACTCTTTGCATTTGTCCCAGCCTTTCCTTCCCGCCCCTCAACACCCCACCCCAGGTTCCACAAGTCTGTTCTCTGTGTCTGCATCTTGACTGCTGCCCTGCAAATAGGTTCATCAGGACTGTCTCTCTAGATTTCACATATATGCGTTAATATACGATGTTTGTTTTTCTCCTTCTGACTTACTTCACTCTGTACAATACAGCCTGGGCAAGTTTTTCTTAACTTTCTCTCCTTCCCAAGCGGTGGCTCTGCCTTCTGCCACCAGCTCCCTCCCCTTGTCTTTTGCTGGTGTTTCCTCTACTAAGTATTGTGTGTGTCTTAGAGTATTTGCTTCCCAGAGGACCCAAACTAACACATCCATCGTGATGACTCTGTGGACGATTTCCACCCCTGAGTTAAATGGTGTACTGTATTTTCCTATAATAAAAAAAGCATTTCATGTGTTTCGTTTCTTTACTTTATAAGGAGCTATGACTTACTTTTTTCCAAGGGACCTAACATCACACAGGTCCTCAGTTTATTTTCCTGGACACCTCCCTCCAGGAGCACCCTGGCCCCTCTTTGCTCTGGAGTGAAGGTCCTTTGGGCTAGAATGCTGTTCTCTCTACATCTTTTCTTGGCCTGTGTCAGATCTCCCATCTTCCTCTCGACTTACTTGATTTCCGTCTTCTTCTTGACTGACTTTCATGAATCGCTGAAGCACAACTTCCAGTAACTTCCCAAGAAGGGATACGGAGAAGATAATTTTTGACTCTGCAACTATCTGTAAACGTCTTTATTTAGCTTATTCAGTTGGAAATGGCCTGATGGTGTTCTGATTCCAATTTCCTTGTATAGGACCTCTTTTTTTCTGTCTGGAAGTTGCTAGGATCTTATAATAGTGTCTAAGTGTGGGTCCTATTTCCTTTCCTGTGCTGAGCATTTATGGCCCTTTTCCATTTGAAGATTCGAAAGTTCTGAGAACGTGAACAATGCGAAGTCTCTTTCCTAACCCTGTCTGCTGGGCCACACTTTCTTTTCCCAGAGCACTGTTCCCACTTAGTCGTGTATCTTTTGGAGATTGGCCATGAACATGTGGACAGTCACACTATTAACTTCTCCTTACTCCATTAACAAGTCTTTGAAAACATCCCTTTAAGAGTATCACAGTATTCTAATAAGTGGGTCTACCATAAAATTGATTTAACCAGTTCACTCTTGTGAAATTCTGGGCTTCCCACATGATTCTGGTAGCAAAGAACCCCTGACAATGCAGGAGACATAAAAGACGCGGGTTCGATGTGTAGTTGGGGAAGATCCCCTGGGGGAGGGCACGGCAACCCACTCCAGTATTCATGCCTGGAGAATCCCGTGGATAGAGGAGCCTGGTGATCTACTGGCCATGGGGTCACAAACAGTCAGATACGGATGAAGCGACTTAGCCCTGTGTCCACTTTTATACCGCCAAGCGTGATGTGACAAGCGTACACATCAGATTATTATATTCTGCTTTCCAAAGTGTGTTCATGTAGAGGATCTCAGTTTTACCTTAGAGTGGAAATAGTTTTATGTGGTTTCATATTCTTTTTTCCCTGTGGACATTTAGAATGGGACCCCATTTTTACCAGTGATGAAGTATGAACGCCAGGGAACATTTGGCTGTCCTGTGCCCACACGCTGCATTCAGAAATTCCTTCCCTGCAAATCACTTTTTGCTAAAGGGAGGCTTTCTCACTCATGCCAGATGACATCATCTCCAGGCCCAGCTGTCCACAGACACTCAGAGCTGTGAGATTTGGAAGTCACGATTTCCCAATCCCTCTTCGAGCTTCCAATAACACAAAAATTATACACCTATTTCTTCTTCTTCACAAGTTCTGAATGCTTAGAGAATTCAGACGCTTTCAGAATTCTGCTCTCAGTGAGGTCTGATGCATGAAGGATAAGCACTGGTTGGAAGGTTTCCCTCTCTAAGGCATTTTTCTATCTGGAAGCACATCTGATCTCCCCACCCCCGCTGCAAGTTTTCAGAGCCAGACTTGTGGTTCCTCCTGGTGATTAAATGGTCCCACAGAGGGTCATGCTAACATGGTGACTTCAGGGCAGAGCTGGGTCTTAACCCTGGTTTTCCAAGACAACTTAGAGCTGATTCCACTAGGCAACATCAGTTTAGTCACTCAATCGTGTCTGACTCTTTATGAACCCATGGACAGCAGCATACCAGGCTTCCCTGTCCATCAGCAACTCCCGGAACTTGCTCAAACTCATGTTCATTGAGTTGGTGATGCCATCCAACCATCTCATCCTCTGTCGTCCCCTTCTCCTCCTGCCCTCAATCTTTCCCAGCATCAGAGTCTTTTCCAATGAATCAGCTCTTTGCATTAGGTGGCCAGAGGATTGGAGTTTCAGCTTCAGTAACAACCCTTCCAATGAATATTCAGGACTGATATCCTTTAGGATGGACTGGTTGAATCTGCTTGCTGTCCAAGGGACTCTCAAGAGTCTTCTCCAACACCACAGTTCAAAAGCATCAATTCTTTGGCACTCAGCTTTCTATATGGTCCAACTCTCACATCCATACATGACTACTGGAAAAACCATAGCTTTAACTAGATGAACCTTTGTTGGTAAAGTAATGTCTCTGCCTTTTAATATGCTGTCTAGGTTGGTCATAATTTTTCTTCCAAGGAGCAAGCATCTTTTAATTTCATGGCTGCAGTCACCATCTGCCGTGATTTTGGAGCCCCCCAAAATAAAGTCTCTCACTATTTACCATCTATTTGCCATGAAGAGATGAGACCAGATGCCATGATCTTCGTTTTTTGAAAGTTGAGTTTTAAGCCAACTGTTTCACTCTCCTCTTTCACTTTCATCAAGAGGCTCCTTATTTCCTCTTCACTTTCTGCCATAAGGGTGGTGTCATCTGCATATCTGAGGTTATTGATATTTCTCCCCTCAGTCTTGATTCCAGCTTGTGCTTCATCCAATCCAGTATTTCGCATGATGTACTCTGTATATAAGTTAAATAAGCAGGGTGACAATATACAGCCTTGTTGTACTCCTTTCCCATTTGGAACCAGTTTGTTGTTCCACGTCCAGTTCCAACTGTTGCTTCCTGACCTGCATACAGATTTCTCAGGAGGCAGGTCAGGTGGTCTGGTATTCCCATCTCTTGAAGAATGTTTCACAGTTTGCTGTGATCCACACAGTCAAAGGCTTTGGCATAGTCAACAAAGCAGACGGATGTTGGCAATTTGATCTCTGGTTCCTCTGATTTTTCTAAATCCAGCTTGAACATCTGGAAGTTCACGGTTCATGTACTGTTGAAGCCTGGCTTGGAGAATTTTGAACATTACTTTGCTAGTGTGTGAGATGTGTGCAATTGTGTGGTAGTTTGAACATTCTTTGGCATTGCCTTTCTTTGGGATTGGAATGAAAACTGGCCTTTTCTGGTTCTGTGGCCACTGCTGAGTTTTCCAAATTTGCTGGCATATTGAGCACTTTCACAATATCATCTTTTAGGATTTGAAATAGCTCAACTGGAATTCCATCACTTCCACTAGCTTTGTTTGTAGTGATGCTTCCTAAGGCCCACTTGACTCTGCATTCCAGGATATCTGGCTGTAGGTGAGTGATCACACCATCGTGGTTATCTGGGTCATGAAGATCTTTTTTGTACAGTTCTTCTGTGTATTCTTGCCACCTCTTCTTAATATCTTCTGCTTCTGTTCGGTCCATACAGTTTCTGTCCTTTATGTGTGCCCATCTTTGCATGAAATGTTCCCTTGGTATCTTTAATTTTCTTGAAGAGATCTCTAGTCTTTCCCATTCTATGGTTTTCCTCTATTTCTTTGCTTTGATCACTGAGGAAGGCTTTTTTATCTCTCCTTGCTATTCTTTGGAACTCTGCATTAAAATAGGTATATCTTTCCTTTTCTCCTTTGCTTTTTGCTTCTCTTCTTTTCACAGCTGTTTGTAAGGCTTCCCCAGATAGCCATTTTGCTTTTTGGCATTTCTTTTTCTTGGGGATGGTCTTGATCCCTGTCTCCTGTACAATGTCACGAACATCCATCCATAGTTCATCAGGCACTCTATCTATCAGATCTAGGCCCTTAACTATTTCTCACTTCCACTGTATAATCCTAAGGGATTTGATTTAGGTCATACCTGAATGGTCGAGTGGTTTTCCCTACTTTCTTCAATTTAAGTCTGAATTTGGCAATAAGGAGTTCATGATCTGAGCCACAGTCAGCTCCCGGTCTTGTTTTTGCTGACTGTATAGAGCTTCTCCATCTTTGGCTGCAAAGAATATTATCAATCTGATTTTGGTGTTGACCATCTGGTGATGTCCATGTGTAGAGTCTTCTCTTGTGGCTGTTGGAAGTGAGTGGTTGCTATGACCAGTGCGTTCTCTTGGCAAAACTGTTAGCCTTTGACCTGCTTTGTTTGGTATGCCAAGGCTAAATTTTCCTGTTACTCCAGGTGTTTCTTGACTTCCTACTTTTGCATTCCAGTCCCCTATAATGAAAAGGACATCTTTTTGGGGTGTTAGTTCTAGAAGGTCCTGTAGGTCTTCATAGAACCGTTCAACTTCAGCTTCTTCAGCATTACTGGTCGGGGCATAGATTTTGATTACTGTGATATTGAATGGTTTGCCTTGGAAATGAACAGAGATCATTCTGTGTTTTTTGAGATTGCATCCAAGTACTGCATTTGGGACTCTTTTGTTGACCATGATGGCTACTACATTTCTTCTAAGGGATTCTTGCCCACAGTAGTAGATGTAATGGTCATCTGAGTTAAATTCACGCATTCCAGTCCATCTTAGTTCACTGATTCCTAAAATGTTGGTGTTCATCTCCTGTTTGACCACTTCCAATTTGCCTTGATTCATGGACCTAACATTCCAGGTTCCTATGCAATATTGCTCTTTACAGCATTGGACTTTATTTCCATCTCTAGTCACATCCACAACTGGGTGTTGTTTTTGCTTTGGCTCCATCCCTTCATTCTTTCTGGAGTTATTTCTCCACTGTTCTCAAGTAGCATATTGGGCACCTACCAGCCTGGAGAGTTCATCTTTCAGTGTCTTATCTTTTTGCCTTTTCATGCTGTTCTTGGGGCTCTCAAGGCAAGAATAGTGAAGTGGTTTGCCATTCCCTTCTCCAGGGGACCACATTCTGTCAGACCTCTCCACCATGACCCGTCCTTCTTGGGTGGCCCTACATGGACTGGCTCATAGTTTAATGGAGTTAGACAAGGCTGTGGTCCATGTGATCAGTTTGGTTAGTTTTCTGTGATTGTGGTTTTCATTCTGTCTGTCCTCTGATGGAGAAGGATAAGAGGCTTATGGAAGCTTCCTGATGGGAGAGACTGACTGAGGGGAAAAAGAAAGCTGGGCACTGAAGAATTGATGCTTTTGAATGTGGTGTTGGAGAAGACTCTTGAGAGTCCCCTTGGACTGCAAGGAGATACAACCAGTCCATTCTGAAGGAGATCAGCCCTGGGATTTCTTTGGAAGGAATGATGCTAAAGCTGAAACTCCAGTACTTTGGCCACCTCATGCGAAGAGTTGACTCATTGGAAAAGACCTTGATGCTGGGAGGGACTGGGGGCAGGAGGAGAAGGGGCCGACAGAGGATGAGATGGCTGGATGGCATCACTGACTCAATGGACGTGAGTCTGGGTGAACTCTGGGAGTTGGTGATGGACAGGGAGGCCTGGCGTGCTGCGATTCATGGGGTCACAAAGAGTTGGAGACAACTGAGCGACTGAACTGAACTGAACTGACTAAGGGGAGACTGGATCTTGTTCTGATGGGTGGGGCCACACTCAGTATATCTTTAATTCAATTTTCTGTTGATGGGCGGGGCTGTGTTCCCTGCCTGTTGTTTGACCTGAGGCTAAACTATAGTGGAGGTAATGAAGATAATGGTGACCTCCTTCAAAAGGTCCCATGCATACCCTGCTTCACTCAGTGCCCCCGACCCTGCAGCAGGCTGCTGCCAACCCACACCTCCACTGGTGGGGCATTTTTAGAAAACACAAAGAACCATAAGAAAATCAGAGCTGCTGATGACAAGATTTAGGAGATTTGGAGTCAGGAGGATCTGCCTGTAAATTCTGGAAGCTCTCTTATCCTCTCTGTCTCAAATACTCTTCAGCAAAATGGGAATAATGCTACCTAGCTCACCTGTTGTTATTAAGAGCATTAAAACACATACATGAAAATATTGATTGTGGTGTCCACTGTACAGCAAGTTTCCAAGCACAAGAATGGAGCTGTTACATGAATGATCTGAAATGCAAGTGAAAAGCTGGAGTCAAAGTCTTAAGAATCATGAACTATCACAGTTAGAGTAGACCTCCCGTATGGCAGGCTAGACCTAGGAGAGGAAGAGGGACCCCATAGAGGCAAAGCCAGGATTAGAACCAAAGAGTCCATCTTCCTGTCCATTGTTCTTTTTGCCACCCCACAGCTTCTCTAATGATTATCGTCACAGAAGGGATTGTAGGCTCCTGCCCTGCAGCCATTCTACTTCCTCCTCTCCGCAGCAGCACGAGTCCCATTTGAGAAAGTTGCTCCCCCAGGAGGTGAAATGTCAGTGGGAGTGTCAAAGATATGGGCATGGGACTTGGCCAGTCACATTTTCTCCCCCAAGAATTTGAGTCCTGAGTGAAATGATGGGAAGCAGAATATGCACAATGTAAAGTGGAAATAGGAACCGAGGAACAGGAAGTGACTGTAGCCAGTTTCTCCTGATGGTGGTACCCACCACCTAAGGGCTGCTCTCACTGCTGCTTTTCTTGACGCGTGGCTGTTCAGCTTTGCCTTTGGTTGTTGGAGCTACCCTACATCCTTCCACAAGACTCTTTTTGGCTCAGGTTAGCTAGAGCTACTTTCTGTTGCTTGCAACCCACAAAATCTAATCAGAACCATGATCTAAAACTTGCTCTTTAGATGCTAATGAGTGGTTACCATTGCAATTGGATTAACTGCTATTAACAGTGTTTTTAAACAACCAGTGGTTAAAGAGGAAGAGTGAAAAGCTCTGTCAACGGCTCTGAGAGAGGATGGAGAAAACCACCCTTTTTTCTGGACGTCTGCAAGCAATGAACACTCCCAGGTGGACGGAGAGGCATGGGCTTGCATCTCACAGCATACTGTGTGGCTTATAATGGATTGTGTCACTTCTCTGAGCTCAGATTTCCCTATAGGCACACAAGTGCTATGGATCTTCACCAGATATAAACCCAGTGAGAACAGGAGTTTCATCTTATTCTCTGCTGTCTCCCCAGAGAGTAGCACATAACAGTGTCTGGTTCAGGGAAAGGAATCGACACAAGAGAACTGAAGGCATCTGACTCTGACTTTGTCCTGACTTCAGGCTCTGCCCTCATTCATCAGACTCAGTGACTAAACCCAGCCTTCTGTCCCCCCAACTTCTCTGGGCTCGCATTCACCCTGGCTTCTCCTGTTTCTGGCCTCTCTTCTGGCTCTGACCTCCAGGATGCAAAGCTCAGCCCATCCATCTCCTGCGAGAGGCAGGAGGACCAGCCAGCCAGAAGGAGGCTGCCTTCCACCTTCCCTCTCCTCAGCCATCTTGGCTCCTTTAGCCAGGCCAGCCTTCCAGCACTAAACAGGCCTCCACCCGAAAAGTTTTTCAGAGAGACGAGAAGCCTGATCTGTGTCAGGGCTGCTGATGTCAGATCAGAGATATGTCGGGCTGGGAACAGACCTTCATCCTGGCTCACAAAGCACAGAGGGCCCTGGGCCCCTGCAGCTGCAATCCCAGGCCTGGGTAGAGAGTGCCCCTCCCTGGACCAGTTCCTTGTCAGCCTCAGACCCAGAAAGGGCGAGTCCAGGGACGAAGGGGAGGAAACAAGCAACTCCCAGCATGCCAGGCAATGTTGTTTCTCAGCATGGGGGAAAAAAATGCCAGTTCAAAGGGCTGCCCCAGTTTCCTGCAACAAGGTTTCCCCTTGGGAGGCAGGAGCCCGCTATGTTGATGGAGCACAGGGGAATGATCAAAAGAGATGTTTTGGAGGCAGAGAAGAGGCAGGCTTTTGATGAAAAACGTTGGTTTCGTCTCCAAAAAAAAGAAATTTGAAATAGAAAATATATATCAAGATGGCATTGGGATAAATAATTGCTTTTTTTTTTTTTTTGGTCTACTATATGTCAAGTACTTTTTATACCATTGAAATATAGTGTGAGGTTGAGGGTATCATCTGTGTTTTATAGATGAGGAGACTGAAGCTCAGAGAGCTTGAGGAACGCAATCAAGGTCACACAGCTCTAAGTGATGGAGTCAGGAGTGGGACCCAGGACTTTTCTGAGTTGATTTCTCCTCTGACTATTTCATACTTTCCAGCTGTCAGATTCTTCCTCTATGAGAAGAAAGAGTCACCACTACCCAAACTTAGAATTCATTACTTGGGATATTGTGTCCAAAGCCATTTTATGCTATATCTCAGGGAAGACTAACAACAATCCCGTAAGAAGCTCATTGTTATTTTTCCAGTTTTTTTTTTTTTTGCAAAGGAGGAAACAAACCCATAGACAGTGAGTAACTTGCCACCATCAGGAAGGTCAGGTGAGGAAGCAGGACTGGGATATGGCTGTGTGATAACGAACTCAGTGCTCGTCCCCCAACAGTGGGGTCCAGCAAACTGCAGCCCCCAGGCCAGACCTGGTTGATTGCCTCTTATGGTATGAACACTCTTTTCTCCTCTATTTAAAAAAATTTTTTTTAGGTTGTTTTTACTTTTTAAATATATATTTATTTTATTTGGCTGTGCCAGTTCTTCGTTTCGACATGTGGGATTTTTAGCTGCAGCATGTGAACTCTTAGTCTTGGCATATGAGATCTAGTTCCCTGACCAGGAGTTGAACCCAGGCCCCCTGCCTTGGGAGCGTGGAGGCTTAAACACTGAACCACCAGGGAAGTCGCTGATCTGTGACTATTAACAGGACTATTCATAGGAACCGCTAATCTTGACTGAATGAGTACGTGCAAGCTTAAGCTGCTTCAGTCGTGTGGCCCCACAGGCTGTAGCCCTCCAGGATCCTCATCCCTGGGATTCTCCACGAAAGAATACTGGAGTGGGTTGCCATGCCTTCCTCCAGGGGATTTTCCTGACCCAGGGACTGAACCTGAGTCTCATGTCTCCTGCATTGGCAGGTAGATTCTTTACCACTGGTGCCACCTGGGAAGCCCATTGAATGTGTATGATGTGCTAAATACTCTTGTAAGAGCTTTCAGTGCAGTAACTTATATTTTCCAAGCAACGTTTTCCCCATTTTACACGGAAGTGCAGTAGGAGCCTGTGATTACACAGCCAGGTGTGGTGCCTCAGGCGTTTAACCACCTGACTGTGTTCCTGATTGCTCTGCTTCACTGCCTCCCAGTGGTCTGGAAGGGAGTGACGTGTGGAGAGCAGAGTCCAAATGAATCCTGTTTAGAGGCACTTCAACCAGTTCTCTAGTGGCTCAGACTGTAAAGCATCTGCCTGCAATGTGGGAGACCTGGGTTCAATGCCTGGGTCAGAAAGTGAATCCCTTGGAGAAGGAAATGGCAACCCATTCCAGTACTCTTGCCTGGAAAATTCCATGGACTGAGGAGCCTGGTAGACTATAGTTCACGGGGTCCCAAAGAGTCAGACACGACAGAGCAACTTCACTTTCTTTTTCTGTTCGACCAGTTCTCAGGTACGAGGTGGATCTTCCCAACCAAAAAAAGCATGTCACTGGAAGCCCAGGCTCAACTGTGTCCCTCAGGTTGCTGTCTTGCAGTAAAGCAGGGGCAGTTCCCAGGGCCCATGAGGAACGCCTGGGAGATTCCGCTGGGTCTCAAAGACCTTCCAGAAGTATGTATGCAGCATCCAATGCAGCAGCAGCAGCAGCCTTGCATTTTGCCATCATCCTCCCTCGGCCCCTGTCTATCTCCTTTTGTTTATGACTGCTGAAGATTTTTGCATGAAAACATGGTTTTCTTGGTCTTCTGAGGGCTTGGCATCCTGCTGTTTATCCTCACCTGAAGCCATAATTCTCCATTTGTGGTTCAATAACTGGCTCCCTGGTGGTTAATTATGGGCCATATGCTCCCGGGGCTGGTGTGCTGGAAAGGCAGGCTGGCATGCTTGGACGTCTCCATGCTGTTCCCATTTCTCTTTTGGGCTTGTAGGTTCCAAGCTTGTCCTCCACGGTGTCTCCCTGGGGCCTCGAGAGACTCTTTCCCTCCTCAGGTAGTGTTCCGTTTTGCAGATGACCCCAACTGGGCTTAACTGGGCATTCACTCGTCTGCCTGCCAGCATCTCGGGGTTGACCATTTGGCAAAAACCAACCAAAGGGCAGATGATGTCTGCTGTTTAAATCTCCTGCAGGTGAGGTGATGAAGTGGAAAGAGCTTCGAGCCTGGGATTCAGGGAAGTCGAGTTCTGCTCCTAGCTGTGCTGGGAAATTGCTGTTATGACTTTGGAGAAATCTCTTTATCTCTCAGGATCTTAGGTTTTTTTCCCTAATGCGAAAGAAGTAGTTTTGATTGGATCAGTGATTTCTAACCTGATTTCTAGGTGTCTGAAAAGATTTGTTTTAGTCACTCAGTTGTGTCCGACTCTTTTCGACCCCATGGATTGTAACTAGCCAGGTTCCTCTATTCATGATATTCTCCAGGCAAAAATACTGGAATGGGTTGCCATTTCCTCCTCCAGAGGACCTTCCTGACCCAGGGATTGAACCCTCATCTCCTGAAAGTCTCCTGCATTGGAGGTGAATTCTTTACCGCTGAGCCACAAAGTGAAAGTGAAAGTCGCTCAGTCATGTCTAACTCTTCATGACCTCACGGATAGTCCATGCAATTCTCGAGGCCAGAATACTGGAGTGGGTAGCCATTCCCTTCTCCAGGGGATCTTCCCAACCCAGAGATCGAATCCAGGTCTCCCTCATTGCAGGTGGATTCTTTACCAGCTGAGCCACCAGGGAAGCCCAAGAATACTGGAGTGGGTAGCTTATACCTTCAGCGGATCTTCCTAACCCAGGAATCGAAGCTGGGTCTCCTGCATTGCAGGCAGATTGTTCACCAGCAGAGGAGAGCATTAAAACAGCTCTGGACTCCTTCTATTTGCAAACTCTTAGAAGTGATTGTTGCCTAGTCAACCCTGAGTCTTCATCATCAAAGAGGATTTGGTACAAAAGATGCAAACAATGAATGTTTGTTGAAATAATAAGGCCCTTCAGAAAGCCTGACAAAAATTGTCCTTTGGCCCTGATGAAGCTGTGCAGACTAAAAAAATCCTTGGTTTCTTTAGTGGCTAGCATTACGTTACAGATGTAAAATTGTCTCTGCATACCCAACACTGTATAGAAAAGGAAAAGGCAGGAAAGGGATTTTTTATTCTTTTTGCTGTGCCCTGAGGCATATGGGATCTTAGTTCGCTGACCAGGAATTGAACCTATGTTCCCTGCACTGGAAGTGTGGAGTCTTAACCACTGGACAACCAGGGAAGTCCCAGGAGAGGAATCTTTGAGAAGGATGCTGGCTAGTTAAAAGAGTGAAAACCAAGCTCAAAAAAATGATGGAGACCATAGGAGGTAAGGTGTTTGAGAATCCAGGTGAGACTGTGTTAAGATGGGAAGTCCTACTGGGCAGTCGTGTGACTGCCCAGCTGCTGGGTGGTGGAGGGGAGTTATCTAGCGTCCCCAGGCTTCCATGGATGTTGTGCATCACCAAGATTATCGCGTGATTTGGGGATTTCTGCCAAACAGGAAGAAACTTTGGACTTAAAACGATAAAGGACTACTGCGCCTGGTCCTCTGGCCCTGCTGCACTCACTGGCAGCTCTTTTCAGTAGTTTGGCTGGCTTTGGTGAAAGGCAAGGAGAAGACAGACCTACACATGCATTTCGATAGAGAAAAACACCTCTGTGCCTGGAGTCCATGTGAAAGACATTATAACAAGGTTCTTGTAGATGAAGGAGGACCCATCTCTAGTCTACAAAAGCTGAGGTTTTCTACCAAGACAAGTGATGGGGAACCCTCTCAAGAGACGCAGATGCAAGTGCCAAGGGAGATTCATGTTTCTGTGTCTCTAGTTGTTTAGTGAAAGCTCCGGCAAACTGTCTTGTCTGTTCTCTCTGAGCCCATCACCCCAAGCTGGTTAACTTCACTGGGGTTTTGTGAGATTAAGTGAGATAATAGATTCGAATATCTACACCCCTAAGGTACTCACAGGCTTCTCAGGTGGCTCTAGTGGTAAAGAACCAGGCTGTCAATGGAGGAGACATAAGAGATGCGGGTTCGATCCCCTGGAGGAGGTCATGGCAACCCACTCCAGTCTTCTTGCCTGGAGAATCCCCATGGACAGAGCAGCAGCCTGGTGGGCTACAGTCCATAGGGTTGAAAAGAGTCGGACATGACTGAAGTGACTGAGCACGCATGCAGGGTACTCGCATTTCCAGTGACAATCAACAACACTGTCTGGGCATTTTCATGGAGATTATGGGTGGGCAGCCACGGGTGGGAAGCACCTTTGCTTTTCCTGCTCCTTCTCATTAGCTTATATTCTTTGTGCTAATTTTATCTCCATAGTTGACATATGTCACTTGCAGCTGTCCAATATCTCTTTAATGGCCTCTGTATATCCTAATTATTTTCCACATTTTGACTCCTGCCTTCTCAAGGTAGAATCCAGAAAATTTTCATCCTGAGGCTTGTTTTCAGCCAGTATAGTAGCAGGGGACCGAGGTCCCTATAATTAGATGAACTTGCTTGAGACTTGGAATCAGAGGTGAACCATGTGAGGCTTCAGTCTGCCTGGGGAAGGTCCTTGTCCAGAGAGGTGGAGTTGTCTGGTTCTCTGGGAGCAGGGCTGGTAGAATTTCTGTCATCCAATCCTTGTCATTGCACTTGCTACATAGTAAAAGTTGTGATGTTTTTGTTAGAGAATCCCCACAAGTATGTTTGCATTTGAAAGATTCAGAGTCCATTCTTTGATCTTCTCAGAGATATTTTGAGCTGTGTATGTTCCTTTCATGCTTACATTAGTCCTTCATTGCTGCTGGTTGTGAGATAAATAAAGATTTTATCTTTTCATAAGTGGATATTATAGTTCTTGAAAATACGTAGACAAATGAAAACGAATAGAGGAGATATGATGGATAGAAGAAGAGATAAAGAAGAAGAGAGTAAGGACAAGAAGAGAGAGAAAGAGAAAAAGAGACAGAAAAGGGCCCTGGCGACCTCGGAAACGATCCCCGGTGGGTGAGCGTCTGTGGTGGCCAGCCTCTACGACAGCCTCCTGGAACCCATGTCCTGTGTAGTCCTTTTCTGTGTTGAATCAGGGCTGGCTGGTGTGATCCATTAAATATGGTGGAGGTGACAGTGTGTGATACCCAAGCCTGGGTAATAAAATGCATTGCACGTTCCGCCTTGGCCTTTTGGATCATTTTCTCTGAAAGAAGCCAGCTGCCATATTGGAAGGACACTCGAGCAGCTCTGCGGAGAGCTCACATGAAGAGAAACCAACTTGGCAGTTCCAACTTGCTGGCCACTTGACTGAACCTCCTTGGAAGTGGATCTCCTGGCCTTGGTCCATCACTTAGAAGACTGGAACTCCAGTCAAGGCCCAACAGAGAGCATCCTGTGAGAGCTTGAGTCAGAACTGCCCAACCAACTTGCTCCTGCATCCTTGGTCTACAGGACTGGGGGAGGTAATGCATGGATCTTGTTGTTTTAAGCCACTAAACACCAGGTTACTTGTACAGCGTTCAGTCAGTTCAGTTCAGTTCAGTCACTCAGTTGTGTCTGACTCTTTGTGACCCCATGAATCACAGCATGCCAGGCCTCCCTGTCCTTCACCAACTCCCAGAGTTCACCCAGACTCACGTCCATCGAGTCAGTGATGCCATCCAGCCATCTCATCCTCTGTCGTCCCCTTCTCCTCCTGCCCCCAATCCCTCCCAGCATCAGAGTCTTTTCCAATGAGTCAACTCTTCCCATGAGGTGGCCAAAGTACTGGAGTTTCAGCTTTAGCATCATTCCTTCCAAAGAAATCCCAGGGCTGATCTCCTTCAGAATGGACTGGTTGGATCTCCTTGCAGTCCAAGGGACTCTCAAGAGTCTTCTCCAACACTGCAGTTCAAAAGCATCAATTCTTCAGTGCTCAGCCTTCTTTACAGTCCAACTCTCACATCCATACATGACCACTGGAAAAACCATAGCCTTGACTAGACGGGCCTTTGTTGGCAAAGTAATGTCTCTGCTTTTGAATATGCTATCTAAGTTGGTCATAACTTTCCTTCCAAGGAGTAAGCGTCTTTTAATTTCATGGCTGCAATCACCATCTGCAGTGATTTTGGAGCCCAAAAAAATAAAGTCAGATACTGTTTCTACTGTTTCCCCATCTATTTCCCATGAAGTGATGGGAGCAGATGCCATGATCTTCGTTTTCTGAATGTTGAGCTTTAAGCCAACTTTTTCACTCTCCACTTTCACTTTCATCAAGAGGCTTTTGAGTTCCTCTTCACTTTCTGCCATAAGGGTGGTGTCATCTGCATATCTGAGGTTATTGATATTTCTCCCGGCAATCTTGATTCCAGCTTGTGTTTCTTCCAGTCCAGCGTTTCTCATGATGTAGTCTGCATATAAGTTAAATAAGCAGGGTAACAATATATAGCCTTGACGTACTCCTTTTCCTATTTGGAACCAGTCTGGTGTTCCATGTCCAGTTCTAACTGTTGCTTCCTGACCTGCATACAGATTTTAGACACTTGAAACAGTTCTCCTGCTGTCCGTCCCATTGGGAAAGATGCTCTTGTCTCTGAGGCAGGGGCAGACAGTGGCGATGTTGGAGATGTGTCTTCTTAGGGCTGTTGTCATTGTTCTGCTTCATGTGTTGTGCTGTGCTTAGATGCTCAGTCATGTCTGACTCTTTGTGACCCCCTGGACTGGATTCTGCCAGGCTCCTCTGTCCATGAAATTCTCCAGGCAACAATACTGGAGTGGGTTACCATGCCCTCCTCCAGGGAATCTTCCCAACCCAGGGATCAAACCCAGGTCTCCCACATTGCAGGCAGATTCTTTACTGACTGAGCCACCAGGGAAGCCCATTCTGTTTTATTGGTTCAGTTCAGTTGCTCAATCATGTCTGACTCTTTGCAACCCCATGGACTGTAGCACGCCAAGCTTCCCTGTCTATCACCAACCCCTGGAACTTGCTCAAACTCATGTCTATCAAGTCTGTGATGCCATCCAACCATCTCATCCTCTGTCGTCCCCTTCTCCTTCCCCCTTCAATCTTTTCCAGCATCAGAGTCTTTTCCAATAAGACAGTTCTTCACATCAGGTGGCCAAAGTATTGGATTTCAGCTTCAGTATCAGTCCTCCCAATGAATATTCAGGATTGATTTCCTTTAGGATGGACTGGTTGAATCTCCTTACGGTCCAAGGGACTCTCAAGAGTCTTCTCCAACACCACAATTCAAAAGCATCAATTATTCGGAGCTCAGCTTTCTTTATAGTCCAACTTTCACATCCATACATGACTACTGGAAAACCATAGCTTTGACTAGATGGACCTTGGTTGGTAAAGTAATGTCTCGGCTTTTAAATATGCGGTCTAGGTTGGTCATAGCTTTTCTTCCAAGGAGCAAGCATCTTTTAATTTCATGGCAGCAGTTCTGCTTCATAGCAGCGCTCAGTTCTTCACTTAGTAGAATTCCTCTTGGGCTTCAGTAGATAATGGAACATTATTTCTGGTTTTCAGTATTATTGTACCTTTAGTTCTCCAGGGTATATTTTCAAAAGTATTTCAATGGGGGAGGTGGATAAGGATGAATCAAGTGCTGTTATTTTGCGGTTCTCTTAACCAGGAGATCAAAAACTTATAGCTGCCCCTAAATTCTCAATTATGCATCTCATCAGTACACGTTTTTTGACAACATATGTTTCCTACAGGGTGCAGTGGTAAAGAATCTTCCTGTAATATATAGGAGATGTGGGTTTGATCCCTGGGTCAGGAAGTTCCCCTGGAGAAGGAAATGGCAAACTACTCCAGTATTTTTGCCTGGAAAATTCCAAGAACAGAGAAGCCTGGTGGACTATTGTTCATGGGGTCGCAGAGTAGTACATGACTGAGCGCACAATACTCTAAAGTATTTCTTCCTTGTTCCTTCATTTATTTATTAGTTACAAGTGCCATTGTATTGTTTTAGCCTATGTTATAAAGCATACAAAATATACATTTAGAAAATATGAGATAAAAACAAACAGAAATAGGAGTTCTAGTAGTTTATTTTTCCTTCCTAGTGGTTGTCGTGGTCACTGCTGGTGTGTTCCTTCTCCCACTTTGGAGACCACTGGTCTCCGATATGGTTAGCTTTTTGCATTTTCGTATTATCTGCATGATTTTTTTTAAGGGCAGAGATTGTGCCTTGTTTATGTCTTCCATGATTATAAGATGACTGCTCTATTTGTGCTTCTTACAATACAGAATGAATGAATGAACGAATACATGAATACATGATTGGATGGAGAAATGACATCTATATTTCAGTATGATACTAAAAACAAAGAAAACAAAAATTGATATGTTAATTTTAAAAATTTAAAAGGTAATATTAATTAAAAGTGATATGTATATTAAGTAGATGAGACTTAAGCATACTCTCAGTGGTTAAGATATTTTTTTAATCTTAAATTTATTTGTTTTTAATTGGAGGATAATTGCTTCACAATGTTCTGTTAGTTTCTGCTGTACAACAACGTGAATGAGCTATAAATATACATATATTCTGGGCTTCCCTGGTGGCTGAGTAGCAAAGAATCTGCCTGCCAGTGCAGGAGATGCAGGTTCGATCCCTGGGTCAGGAAGATCCCCTGGAGAAAGGAATGGCAACCCACTCCAGTGTTCTTGCCTGGAAAACCCCATGGACAGAGGAGCCTGAAAGGTTACAGTCCACAAGGTCACAAAGAGTTGGACAAAACTGAAGCAACTAGAGAACAATAACATACATATGTCCTCTCCGTCTTGAGCCTCCTTCCCCTCCACCATCCTGCCCAGTGGTTAGGGTCTAAACCTGGGTGTGCTTGATTCCAAAACCATGTTCACCACTTAGTCTCCCCCAAATTCCAGAGCCCCTCTCTTCCACAGTCAGAGAACCAGCTTTGTACCAGACACACCCCGGGAGGAAAGTTCCTGGATTTATTTCTAAGACAAACAGTGTTCTGTTTTCCCTACCCATCCCAAGCCCCACGCTGACATCCGCAGGCCCCTGAGTCACACCCCCGCACACAACAATTTTCTCCTTTTCCTTCAAGCTGTCTTCCAGGCCTGGCTCTCTGGCAAATAGCCATCACCCGTGAAGCCCTTTCTAGTGAGTACATATGTGGGGGAGGATTTTCCTTCACTAGCTTGCCTCACCAGGACACATGCTGTCTGGATTTCTGTCTCCTCGCATTTCCTGGAGTGAGGACTTGGGGCAGATGCAATCATAATCAGCTTGTCGACTCTATTTGTTCAGCTGGGCATCTCTTGACCATGTCAGTCGACCTGGCTCTTTATCCCCATTTAGACTTCGGACAGCCCTAGTGCATTAGACCCAGCGCTGCCATTTCCCTCTGCAGCCCCATTCTCCACGCCACTGGCTTTTCCCGGCCAGGCATTATGCAAGAAACTGGGAACCCAGAAGAAGGCAAGGAAGGGGCAGTTTTTCTGAGAATATACAGCTTGGTTCTCTCAGTGTGTCTTTTTATGTGCATACGCGTGCATGCACTCAACAAGTAATAGAAGGATACATAGCTGAATTTAGAAAGTCTTAGCTTGCTCTCCGGATTCTTTCATTGTTGCTGCACCTTGGCCATGACGGCACAGCTGGGGCCAGTGGGTGGGAGTTCTTGGGGTTATAAGCAATTACTGAATTGGCAAAAAAAATTCAGAAGGTCTTATGGAAAAACCCAAATGAACGTTTTGGCCAACCCATACAATGTAGTATTATAGTTGACCTGCCTTTGGTTGCCCTGAACCTTTGAATGCCTTTGGGATGGGTTAGTTTAGACCCCCAAATCTTCGTGGCTTTAAAATGATAAAATTTATTTCTCATTAGTGCTGTGTGTCCATCAGGGGACATCTGGAGGGGCTGGGGTCCAAGTCATTCTAGGACTTGGGCTGATAGAGAAGCCACCGTTTGCCAGCGACCCTGGTGGAGGGCGGTGAAAAAGCAGGTACATCTTACACAGATCACAGTAAGACATTACCCAGAAGCACTCTGGCCTCTTTTCCTGTTCCAGTGGCCAGAGCAAGTCGCATGGGCATGACCGTTTCCAAGGGGGCAAGGAAGTAAGTATTACCATGTGACCAGGAGAGAGAACTACCATTTATGTGAGCATGTATGTGCCAATGACTGTCATCATATACTTTCCTGCTTTTAGAGAATTTTATAGTTTCTGAATCCTACTTTTCTTTAAAAAAAAAAAAATTTATTTATTTATTTTATTTTTGGCTGTGCTGGGTCTTAGTTGCTCTGTGGGCTTTTCTCTCATCATGGTGAGTGGGGGGCTGCTCTCTAGCTGTGGTGCACAGGCTTCGGATGGCAGTGGCTTCTCTTGTTGTGAAGCACGGGCCCTAGGGCACACAGGCGTCAGTAGTCACGGCACATAGGCTCAGTAGTTGCGGCTCCCAGGCTCTAGAGCAACTCCCAGGAGGCGTGGCTCCCAGGCTCAATGCCTGTGGCACACAGGCTTGGTTGCTCTGGGGTCTTTGGGATCTTCCAGGATCAGGAATTGAACTGACGTCTCCTGCATTGTCAGGTGGATTCTTTACCACTGAACCACCAGATAATTCTACTTCTCCAGGATAGAAGTTAGAAATTCACTGTGATGGACAGAGTACTGGCCACCCAAAGAGGTCCATGTCCTCCTACCCAGGGCCTGTGAATATATATGAAGGAATTTTGCAGATATGACTACATAAAGGATCTTGAGATGAGGAGGTGACCTAGGATTATCCAGGTGGCCCAACATCAGCACAAGGACCCTTACAGGGAAAGAGGGAGGCGGGAGAAGCAGAGCCAGGGAAGCAGACATGAGGATGGGCACAGGCTTGCAGTGACTGATGCAGACAGCCTTGGGTCCAAGAATGCCTGCAGCTCTCAGGGCTGGGGATGGAGGCTTGTACTGGGGGAGGGTCTGTAGGGTTAGGGTTAGGGTAATGATGTGAGCTGATCTCTGTAAGAAGGCTGAATTGGGGTGTGAGATAATATAGTCACTTTGTTTTTAATGTTCACATTCAATCATTTTCTTCTTTTCACCTTACCTAAGACTTGTATGGATTATTCAGCCATTAACACTACCTACCACCTACCTTTACCACCTACTTCCCTTGTGGCTCAGATGGTAAAAGCGTCTGCCTACAATGCCAGAGACCCGGGTTCGATCCCTGGGTTGGAAAGATCTCCTGGAGAAGGAAATGGCAGCCCACTCCAGTATTCTTGCCTGGGAAATCCCACAGACAGAGAAACCTGGTGGGTTACAGTCCATAGGGTTGCAAAGAGTTGAACATGACCGAGCGACTGAGCAACAGTGTAACGTATGAGAGATTTGCACTGATATGCTGGTTTCTGATTCACAGCACAGTGCAGAAGTCATCAGAACTGATGCTGCCCCCATTTTATGGGCACTGCAGTCTCTTGCTATGTAGCACACATCCACAGAATTCCAGCGGGATAGAGCAACGGGCATTCCCCTCTCCCCCACCATGGATCTTCCTGCTGACGGTATCTATGGGATCCAGGCCGACATGGGCTGGCTCAGCTGGTGGGACTCGTTTACTGTGGATCTGGCTGCAGCTTGAGCTCAGACGTAGGTCCTGGGCTGAAGGAACAGAAGCTCCCCGAGGTCACAGTAGACCACCAGAGCACAGAAGCAAGTCCGCTGGAAGCCCAGTTGTGTTTCACATCTTTGCTCCTATCCTGGCGAGTGGTTAAGCCAAAGCTAGGGTGTGCAAGTGGGGAGAGATGCAGAGACTGTTACTGGGGTGTGAAGAATTGGACCTAATTCAATCTGTCACAACAGAGAAGGAAACGTAGTTTTGGGAAAATTAGGGTTGTTTTCCTGGATTTCATAGGACTTATGTCTTTTGAGTCAAGGCTCCCTCTCCATTCATTACTCTACACTGTCACTGAGGCAGAGCTCATGAAGAGCTCATGAAAAGCAGGTAGCCTTCTGGGCGCGAATGTCTCATTTTGCTCTGACCTTGTCTTTCTATTTCTGGAGGTTCGTCTGTTTTCAAACCACAGTGTTTCAACACCTCAGCTCACCATTTATCCCTCTGGGGAACTCTCTCTTTCCGATCAATTCCACCCCCGTTTCTGGGATGACATGTCTCTCTCCAGATCTTTGTCTACTCATCTGTAAAGAGAGCCAGTTCTCCCTGCACGCAGTGGACTCGGACTTTTTCTGGCAGCAGTTCGCAGGCGACTCCAGTCCCTCCTCTGTGCAGAGCTCCCTTGGCGCTGTCAGAAACACAAACCATGTCTCAGGCACATTTGGAGCAGAGGACTGTCCACAGAGAGAAACTGGTTCAGCTTTGGGGGCCCTGGGTTGCTCGGACCCTGCATGAAGCATTGTGTTGTAGGGGTGGCCCTATAAAGTGCAGGCTTGTTCCTGGTCTGGGGTCCAGAGTTGCTGAAGACTCTGTATGGTGTTAGGCAAGGTGAAGAGATTTGGCAAGTGGGTGGGGCGTGGCATTTTGAGTATCACTGTTACTGGATTTAGTTCATTTCAATAACATTTGTTGAGCCCTAGCAATGCTCCAGGGCTTCCCCGGTGGCTCAATGGTAAAGAATCTGCATGAGATGCAGGAGACACATGAGACGTGGGTTTGATCCCTGGGTGGGGAAGATCCTCTGGAAGAGGAAATGGCAAGCCACTCCTGTATTCTTGCCTGAAAGATTCTATGGACAGAGGAGCCTGGTGGGCTATAGTCTGTGGGGTTGCAAAGAGTCGGATACAACTGAGTGACTGCACACACACACACAGAGCAATGCACCAGGACATTGGGAACTAAGCTACAGACGTGCCCAGACATGAGGCCTCATGAGGCTTAAGTCCAGCAGGAGAGATGAGGTTATTAAATACACAGCTACGTTCTCTGCTTCAAGCTTGGCAAAGCCCCTGCAAACGATGACAGAAGTGTTGGGGTTATTCTTAACAGCTTTTGGGCTTTGTCTGAAAAGGACACGTCCTTTTTCCCCATCTTGCTGTAAACAATGAATGGCTGTGTTGTATGGGAACATTTAGTTCCAGCTCCTTGCATTTCCAGAAGGAGAAGGAAAGTCCTACTTTCCAAGAGGGAAAGGTTTGGGAGGAGCACTGCTGATGTTTTTTTTCTCTATGCCTGTGACCACTAATTTCTCTGCACAGAAGGAAAGGTGATTCTGATTCAATGAATGAATTTGGAGGTAGGAGCTGGGTAGGAAGCGGAGTTTGTGATGAGTTGTAGGGACTCCAGGGAGAATTAGAGCCCGTTGGGACCTGAAGTTCAAGAAAGGGAAGTGACTCGGCCTCCTCTGTCCTTGTGTATGGCAGAGACTAGAGGTCTAGATGCAAAGGAAAGAGAGGCTGGTAGCCGGGGACAGTTGGCGGCTGTGGTGATGATGGAGAGATGGATGGACATGGACCAGCCAGAGTCGAGGAGATGCAGAGACTCTGAGCAGTGATGAGCAGGAACTCAGATATGGTCCAGCCAGGGCCTGAGGGGGGCAGGCTGGGGTGGAGGTTCCATGGCTCAGGGGAACATCTGGAGCATCTGTGGCTTCGAGAGGGGGCCAAGGTCACTCATTTGTGCAGCTGGAGTAGTCATGACCCCGGCCGTGGCTTCTTCCCGAGCAGTTGTGAACACACAGGAAGACTCTAGCACAGAATTTACAAAGTCTTCGGGCTGAGTCTAGCTTCTCCATGTGTTTCGTTGAACCCAGGTAAAACTGAAAGCTGTGAATTAGCTGAAGGACACAAGTGCAGGATTATAAGTAGAAATCTGGATTTTGATTTATTTTCTTAAAAAGCAAAGACTGGGGCATCCCTGGACCGCATTCCTGATTGGCCATCATCTTCTGGAGCTGAGTGGGGGTCCCTCCTTTTCTCTGGGACCCCCCCAGTTTGCCATAGTCCCCATGGGTCTGTCAGTTTTGCAGACTCACTCAGCTTCTCTTCCAGGTCACCTGCCTGGATCCACGGGCATTTGGTTTTACAGCCCCATGTTGCACCTGAGATGCTGGGTTTAGCCTCTCCTGGGTTAGAGATCCTCTTGATATTTTAATGTAAGTTAAAGACCTCTCCAGAGAGACACACCTTGCACTTGAAACTTTTGCATAAAATTAGAGGTGGTTTCCAGAACCCCTAAAGCTGCTGAGAACCTGGGTCCTAGGTTGAAGCGCCCTGCTTTGAAAAAATGGATCCTGCAGTCTCTAAAACCTCAGAAGCACTTTACAGTTTATAAAGCATACCCCCTTTACCAGGAGAGCATGCAGTATCCTCACTCTAGCTTCCCAGGGCTCCTCCTTCCACACACTTGCTTTATACCCCTTGTAGGCAGGTGTAGGGGTCCCCCAGCCTCCTTTACAGATGAAGAGTGGGGTCCAGGGATTCTGAGTGATGCCTGCAGAGCCGTGCAGCTGGGAGCTGGAGGGGCTGGCACTCAGCTCCCCCCACCATTCCTGCTTTGGTCTCCCTTTCCTTCCCACTACCTTCCATTTGCCAACCGGTTATAAATAGCTCAAAGAAGATTTTATTTCCAGCTTCGAAGTGACATGTGCTGTCAGCAACACCACAAAACACTTCATTGATGTTTTTAAGGGGGGTAGGGAAGAGGAAATAAAATTGCTTATTTGCCCAAAGCAATGTTCAGTGAAGTGAAATCCATTGACTCCCTGTGGGACTCTCTGCTTCTCCCAAGTGAATGGATTCTCAAATTTGGAACACAGGTGGCCTTCAGGTTGGATGGACATAGCCCGCCTCTCTGATTAATTCGGTGGATGCTGCGCTCCAAGGAGGGCCAGGAGTCGGAAAATCCCCCCTCCCCACCACCTACTTCCTGCCTGGGGAAAACTGCAGGGAGAGGGGAGTGAAGGGGAGGCAGCTCCTAACAGTGATGGGGGCCTTGCCTGGAAGGGGTAAGCAGCGGTTTTTCTGTCTTGCTGCATGTCAGGGTGAAGGCTGGTGGGAGAAAGCATTCCTCTGAGTCTTCTCAGCACAAGAAGAAATCGCAGCCAAACCTGTACAATCAAAGAGAAGGGTCTGTGTGAGACGGTGGGGTGACGCTAGGTGATTTTTGATGATATGGCAGGGGATCCAGGAATAAGCAACACGGCTGAGCACCGACATAGAAAAGGGAAAAGGAGTAGCCCAGTATTGTTATTGTGCTGAATATGTTGGTTGCTCAGTTGTTTTTTGACTCTTTGCAGCTCCATGGACTATAGCCCACCAGGCTCCTCTGTCCATGGAATTCTCCAGGGAAGAATACTGGATTGGTTTGTATTCCTTTCTCCAAGGGATCTTCCCAACCCAGGGATAGAGCCTGGGTCTCTCGCATTGCAGGTGGATTTTTTACCATCTGAGCCACCAGGGACCAACCCAGTATCATGAATGGGCTGGCCAAAAAGTGCTTTCGGGTTTTTCTGATGCGATATGTAAGGAGCGCTGAGACATAAGGCCTGGTGCAGAAAGCTGGCAAATGAAGAAGGATGTTTAGGTCTCAAGAACCAAAAAAGCTCTTCCTTGGCCTGAACTAGGGGAAATAGCCAGGAGTCATCCGGTGCTTTACATAGTATGCAGCCCTCGACCTGCCACTTCAAGACTCTATGAGATGAAAATCACTCCTGCTGCACGCATTTGGTGGCTGAGAGAATCTGGATGTGAGAGCCTCCCTCGTTTACTTGAGGCCACACAGCTGTGGTGCATGGCGGAGCCTAGCAGTTTGGCCCCTGAGTTTATCTCTTTAACCTCTTTGCTTTCTTGCCTCAGCAAGCTGAGCTTGAAATAGAGAAAGCTCCCATCCCTGGAGGAAAAGAAACCCGGGAGAGAGAAAGAGGCAGAGAGAGGCTGTGGGTTGCAGTGTTTGGCTCCAAGTGGGCTCAGGTCGCCTGTCTGAGAAAGCGAGACCAACTGCTAGAAAGAGGAAGCAGCGATGAGAGCCCTGCTGAGAGCTGACCCTGGCTCTGACCCCTCTGGACTCTCTAAAAGCAGAGAAATGAGAGCTGATTTATGTCCTGACCCTTTAACACTACTCTGAAAGCAGGTGGTGACCTTATTTATCTTATTCACGGCTGTGTCCCCACTGGTTTCTCTCGGGTGCTCAGAAAAGCCTTGTGGAATTAACGTGGAAATTGACTGGCCTGGTGTCAGACACCATCATTTAAACTTAGGTCTCTTTGCCCTGAGATGAAGCTGGATGTTCTCATTTCCCTGCATTCCGGACAGGGAGAATGAATGGAATTTAGGTTTTCTTGTCTGGGTGGAGCAGCACGCCAGGAAACAGCCCTGCTGCACCCGTCAAGGCTGGGGGAGAAGCTCACAGCATTTACTATTCAATTCAACTCAGTGTGCATCTCTTCGGCTCTGACCGTGTACCCAGCATCGTATCTGGTGTCCCAATAACACTAAAGGAACAGAAGACAGGCATCATCTCAGCCTTTGGGAAGCTTCTCCTACAGACACGGAGATAAAGTGAACGTCTCAAAGCATCTTACTCTTTCTCTTCCAGTGTGAAATGAGGAGCTTGTTTTTATCACATGTATCCTCTTACTACATGGTAAGCACCTCTCAAAGATAAGACTTTAGATGCAGTTAATTTATTAGGGATGTGGTCCCAGGAAGTACCGGCATGAGAGTGGGAAGGGCCCTGGGGAGGAAGGAAAGTCACAAAAAGTGTTTTCACTGGGGACCTCTGAGAGATGGTTTCAGACACACCCCAGAACCGTCGCTCTGCAGATCAAGGAGACTGGGGTCTTCGTCTGCTGTCTCCCTCCCTGGTTGGTCCTTGATGACTCCTGGACACTGAGTCCCTGGCACATCTAGACTTCCTCTTGGCTAGAGCACATCCTTAGGTAGAGAGATGAAGGGAACATGGGGTGGGTGCGTGGGGACAGTTAACAGGAGGCCCCCTGGTAGACTGAGGGGATTGCAAGCAGGGTCTGACGCACAGACTCCTGCATAGAGAGTGCTCAGCGTGTATCCATGGATGAACTCAAAACCACCCATGTAAGCGGGAATGAGAGATGAAAGACAAAAGCAAAGTGGCAGCATTTTGGTATGCTAAGAGCCCTAATGTGGTTTGTTAAATGACCCCAAACCTTAGGGTACCAGAGGGGGCAGCCTATTCGGAAGCCTTGCAGCTGGGGTTCCTGTTGGATATTCGCCCATGCCTGGTTTGGCCACATCAGTGACTGTGAAGCCAGCTTCCACCTGACAGGTGCTTGATTTAATAACCCCCCCACCTCCACCCCGGCCCAGCCTCGTATCAGCCCTGACATGCCCAGGGAATAAGATGGCAAATTAGAGAGACGGAAACGCCACTTCACTGCAAGCCAAGATTTAGACGGTCCTTGTAGCCCCTTATTTATGAAGTTTGGGTTTCCCTTTCACCTTTCAGTGAGATTGGGATGGCTTGCTGGCCCTAAATAGTAATGAATTTGGGGCTGTGTTCTGCCTCCTGGCATGAAGTGCTTAATGAATGTTCCCATCATTCTATGGGGAAATCTCTCTCTCTGCTAATTGCTGTCATCATCCATCAAGATCACCAACAGAGCGGCATTCCAGCCAGAGAGGCCGTGGGGCCCAGGTGAGCTCCAGGACCAGGAAGCGAGGGGCCCATATGGGGCTGCACCTGCTGGGCGTCTCCACCAGGAGGTGCCAAGGAGGCACACGCAGTCGGACTCCGGACCAGCCGCTCAGGGCTGTGTACCTTGGAGTCAATGGCCCTGGGACTACCAAGCCACCTACCTTGGGGACCTGGGGGTGGCTAAGCTATGTGGAGCAAGATTCCTTCGACCTTTTAATCAGACCAGCCCCCCTTTATCTCTTTTATACCTAAAATCAGATTTTGTCAAAGGAGTCCTACTAATTTGAAAAGAAAGATTTGAAAATTGCAGATCTAGTCCAACTGTTACCTTTAACAGGTGAACTGACACAGTCCGGAGGCCAGGCGAGGAGGGAGGTGCTACAAGGTCAAAGAGAAAGTCAGGTTCAGACCTGGGACACGAGCCCAGGTCTCCTGATTGCAAAGACAGCATTTCTGGGTTTTTGTTTGTTTTTAATTCTCTACATCCCACCTCCATCTGTTTTATACTTTAATGAATGTGCAAGAACCCGCCCCGAGTGTCTACCTTGGAGGCTGTAAGAGAGAAAGAGTAGGGGGGATTGAGCATCCAGAGGGCAGGGAAGGTCACACATGCTGGTTACTGGTTGGGAACTTCACAGACTTACTCTTATTTATGGATTTATTTTATTATTGGAGCATGATTGCTTTACAAAATTGTGTTAGTTTCTGCTGTACAACGAAGTGAATCAGTAGTATGCATATATACATTCCCCTCCCTCTTGGACCTTCCTTCCCCCATCCCACCCCTCTAGGTCATCGCAGAGCACCGAGCTGAGCTCCATGTGTTATGGCAGCTTCCCACCAGCTATCTATTTTACACATGGTAATGTATGTATGGAGAAGGCAATGGCACCCCACTCCAATACTCTTGCCTGGAAAATCCCATGGACGGAGGGGCCTGGTGGGCTGCAGTCTGTGGGGTCACTAGGAGTCAGACACAACTGAGCGACTTCACTTTCACTTTTCACTTTCATGCATTGGAGAAGGAAATGGCAACCCACTCCAGTGTTCTTGCCTGGAGAATCCCAGGGACGGGGGAGCCTGGTGGGCTGCTGTCTATGGGGTCGCACAGAGTCAGACACGACTGAAGCGACTTAGCAGCAGTAGCAGCAGCAATGTATGTATGTCAATGCTATTCTCTTGATTCATCCCATCCTCTCCTTTTCATTCCTTTGTATGTAGGTCCACAAAGAAGTCTACGGTGCCATAAATGCATTCAAGATATGGACATTGCTAGGATGATAATGCAAAGATACGTTATATTATGTATTAAAAAAGATACGTTATATTCATAGTTACCCAGAGGTGAAAAACAATTTTTGTGTAAGCAAGTACGTCTCTCACCAAAGAATACTCAAGACACCTTTTACTTGATAAACGTGTATCTTGTGAAGTTTTACAGAGTCAGTGTATTAGAACTAGATGGATCCTATCTAAGCCTTATCTTAAAGACGGAGAACCTAAGCTATGCTGCTAATAAAGATCAATGCTGGAACACCAAAAGAAAAAAAGAAGAAGATCATGCTGTCTGGCCACCACTGCCCATCCTTCTAGAATGCCCACAAGGTGACCCAGCACCCAAATGGCATCAGTTAGAAGCAGTTAGGTTGGGAATCCTTGCTGCATCCACTTCTATACTTTCTTCATTTCCTATTTCAATGGATGATGCTTCCTGCTTCCATCAAAGGGAACTCACATTTGTGGTCTTCATTACAGGTTCATCTTCTACTGGGATGATTTGTGCTCTAAAATCTCCCGCCTTTACCATGGGCCCAGTAGCTTCAGGTATTTGCCTCTGCTCTCATCATAGGGTCTTGTCTTTAATGTCCGTTGACCTCATCGTCACCCACTCTGATTTCTGCTACCACCATTTGGGCTGAATATGACCCCCAGCCACTCCACTACAGTCACTGCTTTGTCAGGTCATCATCGACTTCCAAGCTGGCGAGTTCCAGGGCCTCTTCCATGTCATCAAGTCTATTTTCCAGTCACGTGGCCAGTCCCTTTGGCTTCTTGAAGCCAAAGTTTTGCCAGCTGGTTTTGGCTTCTCTCCCACCACTCTCTCCAGCGCCCACTCCTGCCTCCCAGCCTGTCTTCAAAAAGTCTTCTCTGCTGGATCACCTTCCCCTGCTCTGGGTCCAAATGGATCAGCTGTGGGTCCCCTTTTCTTCTTTACCTGCACACTCTCCTTAGGTGACCTCAGCCAATTCCGTGGCTTTAAATACCTTCTTCATGATAATGACTTCCAATTTTATATCTCCAGCACTAACACCCTAAAGCTGCAGACTCATATATCTTGCTAACTTGACATTTCCACTTAGGTGACTAATGGGTATCTCAACTTAATACATAAAAAAAAAAACAAGCTTAATTTTCTCACCTTACCGCCAAAGTTGTTCCTCCCTTACTGTTCACCATCTTGGTAAATGTCACCACCTTTTCCCCTTGAGTTGGTTCAAACTCAAGCCTGGGAACCATCTTTAATTCATCTAAGCGTTTCACCCCAACATCCAGCCCATAAGTGAGCCTTGTGGGGGCTCTTCTTAAGAGAGACTCTGGATCTGTTCACCTCTCTCCATCTCCCCTGCTGCTGTGAGTGCCCCCAACTCCACCATTGCTTCCTTTAGCATTAGTAACAGTCTCCTAACTGTTCTCTGTGCTACCTGTATTGCTTCTTAGAATTTTGTCTTTATATAGAACACTGAGTGTTCTTTGAAAATTGTAAATCAGATCTCATCACTTATCTACCCAAGGACCTTCAAAAATTCCTACTTGCATTTAAATTTAAACTATTTGCCATGCCTAGCAAGTTGTTATGTGAGCTGGCCCCATCTAGTTTTTTTTTCTTTTTTTGTAGGCAAAGGAGTTCATTTTATTTTTTAATATTTATTTTTTTGGCTGTACCAGGTCTTAGTTGCAGCTTGCAGGATCTTTTTTGCAGCTGAAGTATGCTGATCTTTGGTTGTGGCATTCAGACACTTAGTTGTGGCGTGTGGGATCTAGTTCCTTGACCAGGGATTGAACCTGGCCCCCATGCATTGGGAGCTAAGTGTCTTAGCCACTGGACTGCCAGGGAAATCTCCCTCCAATCCCCAATCCTACCTTTGACCTCATCTCATACTGCACTTGACTTCTCTGAGTATATTTGCCCCCTCTGGTGTTTTTCCTTCCTTCTCTTCTTCCTCTCCTTCCCTCCTCCCTTCCTTTCCTCTTCCCTCCCTCCTCTAAACATCAAGTCCATTTCTTCCTGACAGCCTGTGTTGATTTTCTCTTGCCCTGTAATAAATGGGCACAGGCTTATACATTAGCACATATAGTTGGCTGCTCTCTTCTTCTCAATTTGTCATGGGGCGTCAGCCATCTCGGGGGTGTGGGGTGGGGAACAGGGGACAGCTTAACAAAAGGACTTGAGAGGGAGCAGAGTAAAGCCATCCAGACCCTTTTTCCTTGCAGCAGAAGTCACATTCTATGACTAATCAGGAGCCAGAAGTCCTGAGGCTGCAGAGGACAAAAGGAAATATAAATGTTACATAAGGATAATAGCACCAATCTGAAAGCTCCGTGGTGAGGAGTCGCTCTTACCCTGTAATTGGCAACAGGCTGTGTCAGTGCGGGGGGCAGGGAGTCACTTTGGAGGGCCTGATGGAGGAGGGACGTGATGGCCCTGGGGGTCCTTGCATGTGGGTCAGTCTGCAACAGGACACAGGGCCGACTTTTGCTGCCGGCAGAGCTTCATGTTGCCTGCCTGCAGGACAAGAGACAGCATGGATGTGAGGAGCGGGTGGGGAGGGTGACTGGCCCCCACCTGGCACCCTCTGTGGTCAGGTCACCCAGTTCTCAGCACTAGTCACGCTGGACAACTGGCAGTCTTGTGATAAGACCAGCTTTTGCTGACCACTGATCTGGAAAATATTTTTTCTTCCCTTCTCTGTGGATAAGGCCCATGGATTCTTTCAGCCTCAACCCAGATAATATATCTTTCAGAAAGCGTTCTCTGATTCCTCTCCTCCAGATTGGGAGAAGCATCTCTGTACCCCCTCTCAGCCTTCAGAGCTTCCTTCTCTCTTGTGAAAACTTTCAGTTTTGGAGCTGAAAACAAAAAGTGCACTCAGAAGAGATCTGCAGAGTTGGGCCACACAGACAGACCCTGGTCTCCTCTGGGTGGGTCAGAAAATTGAGAAGGAGATACACGCTTTACTCCCCTTATAGGTGTGAGGTGCAAAATGTTGAATAAATGTAAAGAAACACAGACCCAGAAGGTGGGGAAGAATGTTGGAGTCATGGCTCTCTTATTTCTGCTTCTGCACATGTACCCGGGCAAAGTGATTAATCTGAGTCCCAGTTCCTCATCTGTAAAGTGAGGACAAACATGTGTACCTGCTTGGGCTGCTGTGAGCATTAAATCAGATTAAGGGCTGTGTAAACTGATGTTTAAACTTTGGGTGTCACTGTTTTCTAAATAGAGGACATCCTGTGATGCTGGTGACTGTTTTGGGGGGAGCTTCTGGGTGAAGGGATGTATACTGATTTGCTGTTTAGTTGCTCAGTTGTGTCCGACTTCTTGCCAGCCCATGGACTGTAGCCTGCCAGGCTCCTGTGTCCATGGGATTCTCCAGGCAATAACACTGGAGAGGTTGCCATTTCCTTCTCTAGTCCTGATTTGGGGGAGACTCAAATGCAATCCATGGGGTTGCTAAGAGTCGGGCACAACTGAGTGACTTCACTTTCACTTTTCACTTTCATGCATTGGAGAAGGAAATGGCAACCCACTTCAGTATTCTTGCCTGGAGAATCCCAGGGACAGAGGAGCCTGGTGGGCTGCCGTCTCTGGGGTCGTACAGAGTTGGACACGACTGAAGCGACTTAGCAGTAGCAGTAGCAGCAAGTAAGCACAGGGTAGTGGTGAAAAGAGATGTAGAACAGCTCCTGTGTTCCAGAGGCTATTATTTTGTTGCATTGTCTCGATAATCCTATGGTTATTACTACTTTCATTTTTGTAGATCTTGTTACTGTGGCTTAACGTGTTCTGGGTGTGTTCCCTCTTCTCCTGGGACTGAACAAGCTGGACTGGTTCCATGGGTCCCTTGCCTTTTGGCTTCTGGTTGGGTGTGTTGGTGAGGAGGCACAGGGCAGTGGGAGGTGGGAAGAGAGGAAGCTTCTATTGTTTCTGCTGCAGTTGGCTGCATCTCTCTACTGAAGGCTGCATCTCTCTACTGAAGGCTGCATCCCTCTACTGAAGGCTGCATCTCTCTACTGAAAGCTGCATCCCTCTACTGAAGGCTGCATCTCTCTACTGAAGGCTGCATCTCTCTACTGAAGGCTGCATCCCTCTACTGAAGGCTGCATCCCTCTACTGAAGGCTGCATCCCTCTACTGAAAGCTGCATCCCTCTACTGCAGGCTGCATCCCTCTACTGCAGGCTGCATCCCTCTACTGAAGGCTGCATCTCTCTACTGAAGGCTGCATCCCTCTACTGAAGGCTGCATCCCTCTACTGAAGGCTGCATCACTCTACTGAAGGCTGCATCTCTCTACTGAAGGCTGCATCCCTCTACTGAAGGCTGCATCCCTCTACTGAAGGCTGCATCCCTCTACTGAAAGCTGCATCCCTCTACTGAAGGCTGCATCCCTCTACTGAAGGCTGCATCCCTCTACTGAAGGCTGCATCTCTCTACTGAAGGCTGCATCCCTCTACTGAAGGCTGCATCTCTCTACTGAAGGCTGCATCCCTCTACTGAAGGCTGCATCTCTCTACTGAAGGCTGCATCCCTCTACTGAAGGCTGCATCTCTCTACTGAAGGCTGCATCTCTCTACTGAAGGCTGCATCCCTCTACTGAAGGCTGCATCTCTCTACTGAAGGCTGCATCCCTCTACTGAAGGCTGCATCTCTCTACTGAAGGCTGCATCCCTCTACTGAAGGCTGCATCCCTCTACTGAAGGCTGCATCCCTCTACTGAAAGCTGCATCCCTCTACTGAAGGCTGCATCCCTCTACTGAAGGCTGCATCCCTTTACTGAAGGCTGCATCCCTCTACTGAAAGCTGCATACCTCTACTGAAGGCTGCATCCCTCTACTGAAGGCTGCATCCCTCTACTGAAGGCTGCATCCCTCTACCGAAGGCTGCAACTCCTGTCCATGCAGAGGCTCTTTCCTTGCACTCATCAGACTTTGGGCTGCTCAGGGTTGCTTCCTGTTATTGGTCCTTTAGCTTTTCTCAAATCCCGCCCTTCCCTTCCGAATAGTTCTCTGCTAAACTCCACCGCCAGTTCTCATTCTGAGTGGCTACTTGTTCCCTGCCAGGATGTAGAAACCAAGTAATTGGCCCAAGGTCACATGTCTAGAAGTGATGGGGCCGGAACTGAAGTTCAGTCTCACTTGAAGCTCTTTCCATGACATTGTGGGGCTCGTGTCTGTGCTCTGCTGGACAGCCGTCAGAGGGCTGATTAGCCAGAGAAGGCTGCCATCCCCAAGGGTCTCCTATTCTTGTCTGCATCTGACATGCTCTCAGGTGAAATCAGAGAGGGAAAAGCCATCGTTTAGGGGAAAACAGAGAGGGCCTCAGTGGGACCGTGTGACAGATGGCCTGCCACTCAGAGCCCGTCGTGTCTTGTCTGTTAAGTCCACTCCATCCTCAGAAGGCTGCTGAGTGCTGAGATGGGCATTCCCAGGGGTTTACCCAGGGTTGGCCCGATGTGCACATCATCCGTCGTAATAGAGGACACTCACAACCAGCTGATCTTTACAGTGATAGTCCTGCAGTCAGTGCGGGATGCCCCCTGCCCACCTTGCCTCCCCCTGCCCACATTGCCTCCCCCTGCCCACCTTGCCTCCCTACCTCCACTGGGTGTCCTGGGCTGAGGCATTACCAACAGGCAGAGCTCTGGCCGAGGGAGCTCGGCCTGAGCAGGAAGGCGCAGGGAAGGACAGGAGGGGCTGTGCTGAGCATCTGCTGGGCACTCTCGGGGCTCCTGCCCAAGGTCTCTTGGAGGTTCAGGACCCCCAGGGGCAGGCAGAACAGATCAGGAAAGCCCCAGAGGAAGAATGGGGGCCTCGGTGCCTATGTGAACAGATGCCTTTGCTCTTCAGGGACGATTCCCTGGAGACACAGAGGAGACCAGGGATATTAAGGGCTTTGGGGAAAGCTACCACCACCTGGCAATATTGGCGAAAATATATCTAGTTTTCTCAGGACAGTTTTTCTCCCCACTTTGAAAGAAACTGGCTTTGATATAAAGCATAAAGTGAGTTTATGTGTATACACAGGGAGGAGATGCAAAGAGGCAGGGGGAGGGGAAAATGGATGGAGAAAGTGGAAATGCTGAGACTGGGAAAGCACAGAGGGAGAGACAGGAAGCTGACTGCCCCATCAGGGATGCAGAAGAGTGCTGGGAGCCTGAGGATTCGTGCTGAGCTGAGTGCCCTGAGATCTGGGCTGATGGTCCGTGGGGCGGGGGAAGCCTTGTAGAGGGGCAGGTAAGCCCAGCTCAAGGCGAATTCACTGTTCTCAGCCTCTCCTTTCAATTTATTGAAAGAAAGGGGAGAACCTAGAAGATCTGAGTATTGACAAGATTACCTTCATGCTAAAACAAAAATTGATTGTGAATTTAATTTCTTTAAGCAGTTTGGCAAGTGTTATAATGCAAAATTATTTTTTAAAGACGCTTATTCTTTTACTGGGTTTCAGCCAATGAAACTGAAGTAGGAAATGGCAACTTACTCCAATATTCTGGCCTGGAGAATTCCATGACAGAGGAATCTGGCGGGCTACAATCCATGGGGTCGCAAAGAGCTGGACATGACTGAGCACACACACACACACACACACACACACACACTCACACAGCACAGCACAGGATTCACTCGAAAAGCACAAGACTCACACATGACAAGGTAGAGTCAGGTGTCACATGCCACCTTGTTGGCCCCTGCGTGAGAAGCCACCCAGGGGACTAGACCCCGCCTGAAGCCCGGTGCTGCCACACAGGCCAGCTGACTTTGGGCTAGTTGCTCGGCTTCTCTTCACTCTCTTTGTCCCAGACACTGGGCATCATACGTGGACATGTTGGGGTGCTGCTGTGAGGAAGGGTTGAGATGGCACCTCAAGCGCAAGGTGGGCTCGGGACAGACAGGACACAGATCTGTGTCCCACCTTCTTTGAGGCAGTGCTCAGAGGTGTGGTGCTCCACCTGTGATTGGAGGGGGTGCTCTGTGGACCCTTTTGTCTAGGAGGGAAGGTTTGAGGAGTACAGGCTTCAGGGGTGAAGGGAGTGAGGCTGGAAAAGAAGGGCCTGGTAGGAGATGGTGACACCTTGTATTTTTATCCTGACTGGTGCTACGCACAGGGCACTGGACCCAGTTACCCCAAAAGCCTGAGCACCCCGGGCGCACCCCAGGTGCATCCCAGGCGTAGGGGTCAATGGATGTCCCTTCTGTTCCTCCTGTTTGAGTCAAGTCTGCGCTTTGTGCAACCGGAGTTCTTCTTATCATCTAGAAATGATGAGAGACCAGGAGAGGGTGTGAGATGTCTCTGTGATGAGGGGAACACATGGGGTGAGGGACTGGATGATCTGGAATGCTCATGGAGAGAACCCATGGAGAAATGGTAGAGAGAGGAAGTGCTTCTGGGAAGTTGGAGTGGGTTTCCAATCTTCCTTAGCCCTAGCTGGGGCTCTCTGGGGAAGCCATTGTGAGAGCAGAGCCTCAGTGTCCTCATTTGTCTGATGGAGGCAATATTGAAAAACGCATACAGTCTGAGGGTCAGAGGAGATACTATGCATTTCGGCCTCCCCAGTGCCATGCCCGTCCATAGGCTAGCACGGACTCGCAGGGCTTCTGGCCACTGTGATTTGCCTCCATGCGATATTTGTTGGTTTCATTTTGTTTTCCTCAATTGTCAGAATGGTGACTAACATGTTACACACTGTGGTTTTACTCACCTCCAAGTTGTATCATCCGAGTTATCCTTGTTTTCCTTCAGTGCATCTTCCTCTGGGTTCAGGTGGCTGCCGTGTTTGGAAAGTGGCCAGGGAGATGTGGAACTCATGTTTTGAAATCATTTTATCTCCTCGCAACTTTGTGCACATTTAACTCCGTTTAATTATTTCAACAACGCTTTGAGGCTGGGGTTGCCATTTCCAGTTTTAGATGGGAAACTGAGTTTCTGCGAGGTTCATTGGTTAGCTTTGGGTCATGCAGCTGGCAAGCGGTGGAGCCTCAATGCAAAGCCAGGATGGCAGCGTAGTGAAGCCCAACCTCCCAGCTGGGAGTGAGGGTGGGTGGGGTTGGCTCCACCTATGGCTTCAGGCGAGGAGAGGCCCTGACCTGGGGTGGTGCTGGGGGAGCTGGGAGTGAGACGTGGGCCTCTCTCTTCCCCCACCAGCATCCTTGGGCTGGTGTCTCGAGGCCATGTTTGCGTGGACCTTCCTCCTCCTTCCTCACCTCCACCCATCTCTCTCCTGCGCCTTCCCTGAGGAGGTGGCACTGGCCCCATCTCCGGCTAATTAAGACTTCCTTTTCTTGATTTCAACACCGGCAAAACCACCTCCTCTTCCTCCCACCTCTCCAAGGGCTCCTCAGAAGCAGTTGAGCTGACAGCTCAGAAGAGAAGGCAGCTCAAATAGCAGCAGACTTTCTGCACCAGCTCCCTGAGGGAGCCCGGAGCAGGGGAGCCGTCTCTTCCTGTGGGAACTCCAAACACACCCAGTTGTGTTCTGTTTTTAAAGAAAAGGGTCTAAACAAGCCCCCACACATCCTCTTATTAATGGAATAAAATTATAAGTGGATATACTTCCCTGGGGGGATATGTTGGTGGAGTCTTTCCTGCACTACTCATATTGGTATCATTTTTCTAGACTGGGAAACTGCCTCTCTCTATATATACATATATATATGTATGTATATAAATATATTTAACTTATATATGATTAAATGGAAAAATGAAAATGTTAGTCACTCAGTCGTATCTCTTTGTGACCCCATGAATTGTAGCCCGCCAGGCTCCTCTGTCCATGGAATTCTCCAGGCAAGAACACTGGAGTGGGTAACCATTCCCTTCTCCAGGAGATCTTTCTGACCCAGGGATTGAACCAGATCTCCTGCTTTGCAGGTAGATTCTTTACTGTCTGAGGCACCAGGGAAGCCCGTGTGTGTGTGTGTGTGTGTGTGTGTGTGTGTGTGTGTAGTATCACCAACTATGCACTGGGCATTATGCTGGATATTAGGGTCATGAAGGTGAATAAGATTCAATTCCTGCCTTTAAGGAGGTCATGGCTCATGGTGGGTGAGATGAGAGACAGTAGGTAAATGGGAACTTGTAGTGGAGGATGTAGGTTGATTAAAAAATTTTTAATTGGGGTGAAAAAGACGTAACACACACCTTATCATCTAAACCATTTTAGCGTGTACAGTGCAGCAGTCTTACATATATTCACATGGTTGCATAGTGATGCTCTAGAACTTTTCATCTTGCAAAACTGCAACTCTACCTGTTAAATTATGACTTCTCAGAGCCCTCTTCCCCCAGTCCCTGGCAACCACCATTCTAACGTCTCATCTGAGTCTATGGGTTTGACTCCTTTAGAAACCTCATCAAAGTGGAATCAACAGTATTTGTCCTTTTTATTCGACTTGTTTCACTTGGCATAATTCAAAATTCACCCATGTTGTAGCACAAGACAGGATTGACTTCCTTTTTAAGGATGAACAATATCCCACCAAATGTATATACCAGTTTTTCATTCATCCATCCATCCTTCCACCCAGAAGTAGAAACTATTTTTATCTTCATTTTTCAGATGAGGACCCTGACTCAGACAGAGGATAAGGATAAATCAAAAATAATTTGCCCAAGGGAGGGGGCTGGATTTGAACCCATGAGGACAGGTTTTATGTTCATTTTGTCTACCCTGATTTTCCTGGAGCTATGTAGAAACATATATGGCACATATAAAGAATCTGACAAATATCAGAGTTAATTGAAGATCAAGGCAAAACCTAATCAGATTTAGGGCTGGTGGATGTAGCACAGAAGGACTTTTGGGGTCCGGGGGGCTCCTCCTTGCCTGGTTATGAAGGTGTTCGCAGTGCCATCCGTTGAGGCAGAGTAGTAGAAGGAAGGAGAAATCTGAGGGGCAGGTAAGGAACTCACTGTTAGACATTTTGATTTAAAGATGTCTGTGGACCACCTGTGTGGAGACGTTCAGCAAATTATTGAGTAAATAAAGAAAAATGAGGTACAGTTTTCTCCCTTCAGGATGCTCACAGAAGTATCAGAGAGATAATCAGAATTCAGTGCACAATAAAGCTGGGAAGAGACGAGGAGGAAGGATGAGAGCAGGTAGAACAAGCCACGTCTTTTGTATCATCTTTTATCATCCGGCCTCGACGCTCTTTCACGGTGTTGGGAAAGCAGTGGACTCATCGATCAGACTTGGGGAAGTTATTCTGGTCTTGACACTTAAGCAGCGGGGTGTCTGGAAGTGAATCTATTCTGGTTAATAGTTCTTCCCAATTGTTCTCCCAATTAGGTGATGTTTCAGCTCTCTGTCATCCTGGATTTTCTTATTTTTTGAAATGGAGCCTGTTTATAATAAGCTGCTTTCCTTAGTTCACCTCCCTCCTAGTTGATGTCCATGTGATTTTGGAGGTCAGGTGTCCAGTTAAGATGGATACAAGGGTCGACCCGAGGTGTGCATTGAGATGCTTTTGTGCCTCAGTGGTCTTTTAGGGTCACGTGGTTAGGCGATAGCTGTCACAAGAAATTTCGAGCTCCTAAGAGAAGAAAGGCCTTTGAGGATAAACACTTCTGAAATGAGGGTGAAGACTGCAGTGGAGCGTTTACTGCTTCTATCATTTCTGACCACATCCTCCTCCATCCTTGTCCAGGGAGGTAGGTTTCTATGATGGAGATTTTGAAAGTGGGTGAGGATGCGGGATGGTTACAATCATTTGGTTAACATGGACTATTCCTGAGAACTAGGCTTGAGGGACTCATATTTCTGCCTTTGTTTTGGTCCCTTACCTCTAGAAAGATCGAAAATTCTCCCAAATTACCCCAAATACTGATGAGTATTTACCTTTCTGCATCATCCTTAGAATCTGAGGCACATTCAGTCATAAGGGATAACACTTCCACCACTGTACACGGTTTCCGTTTTGGTCACTTTGCAAACTTGTGGGGTCTCAACTGCTGTTTATCTCATTTTATTGAGAAAGAAATTGGGTATTCACAGTGATAAGACTTCTCCAAGACGATACAGCTGGTAGAGGCAGAATCAGAACTGGTTTCTAGATTTCTTGATTCTTGGTCCAAAGCTTGTTGCTCTCATATCCTAGTGCTGGGGGTAGAGGGGTAGGGGTCATTGACAAAGCCCTTCCTCCCCTTCATGTCTTCATCTTTCTCCTTCCTTGACTTTAGCGGCTTATTAAGCTGAGTAGACAGGGCAAGTGTCTGACACTCAGTGCGGTGCATGAAAATCATAGGGATCTCTTCCCATGAACTCACAAAAATCCACTTGACATGAAGATGAGCCTGACATGTGGGTGGGTGACATGATCACATGTGACAAAGCACATTTGGTTGATGCCCTGATAACCAAGTGGGAAGGCGGCAAAGAGAGACTGCTGCAAAGGAAGACAGAAGACCCAAACCCTGGGCTCGCTTCTTCCTCCTTGTAACTCTATTTGTGAGCCAGGTGACTTCCCTGGGGATCAGTGTCCTTGTCTGTCAATTAGGAAAGGCACCCTGCCTGCCCCTGTAAGGCAGGAAGCACCGGGTGATCTGCCAGCCTCCATACAACTCGAAAGCAGTGCTGTAATTATCCCGGTGCCCTTGAACCTGAAGCCTGATATATAATTGCTCTCTCTCTCTATGAAATATGATGAGACACTTGCTCGTTTCTTTCCCCCACTAGGGAACAGCCGTTATCTTAGGGGGCATTTGGTTTGGTTTTTAATCACGCACAGGTGTTGTAAGATTCTGGCAGAATAGTACCTCTTTAGGTGCCCCTTCACAACCTCTGCATGTAGAGACGAAGATAAGATTATTTACACCCCATTCCATTATTCACAGCCTCTTGGAATGTAGCATTAAATAATTCAGAGACCATACAAGCTTGGGGATTGATGGTGAGGCTGATGGTTTTTGCAGATACAGCATGCAGCAGCTGTAGAAAAGTCCAGCTTCTGGTGCAAATGCACGTGAGGACAATTACTGGGTAACCACATACTTGTCAGGACCTTGGAGTGATGCCTTCTAGCTCATCTAAAAATGACTCCAGATCAGAGAGGGTGGAGAGCCTTGTCTCTGGTGCGAAATGCCCACCATTCAGCCACCTTCTCATCTGAAGCTCCTTGAGGGCCTTAGAATTACACCCCTCCATCCCAACCCGGCATAGATCCAGCCCCACAGTAAGTGCTTGATGAATTTTGAAACAGTAAACGGTCTTCATTTCTCAGCTGCCTGTTGTCTCTGCTACGACAGATTCAGAGCAAGTAAAGCCACTGGGTATTGGGAGACTGTGTCCCAGTTCTGCTTACTAGTCTGGTGATTTTACAAACAATAGGAAGCTATAGAGAAAGAAGAGGTGGTGGTTTAGTCGCTGACTCATGTCTGACTCTTGTGATCCCATGGATTGTAGCCTGCCAGCCTCCTCTGTCCTCTGCCAGGGGATTTTCCAGGCAAGAATACTGGAGTGGGTTGCCATTTCCTTCTCCAGGGGATCTTCCTGACCCAGGGATCAAACCTGGGTCTCCTGCATGGCAGGAAAATTCTTTACCAACCGAATCACCAAGGAAGCCCTGAGAGAAGAGAGAGAGGACATGGAAACTGAACCTGGAGAAGAAGTCGAGAGCTGGGAGGATGAGAAGAGGGTAGAGCTTCAAGTGGAAAGTGTGGTGGGTGTGACATCAAGCAGTGTGGCGTTTGAGGAGAAGGAGTCTTGGGAAGCAACCACCGGGTCTGACCTCGTAAATGAAGCTTCTTTCTGCGGCACTACACCAAGGCAGGCACGTGGGCAGCAGGCTGGTTTAGACCCACTTGGCCACTTAGATGTCTGGCCTCTTGCTCCTGGCAATTGGCTCCTGAGTTCCCAGCCCGAATCGCTAAGTTTTAGACCAGCGAGACGGCTTCTGATACCTACTCCTGGCCCTGCCTACCATGCTCAAACAGGCTGGCTCTCCTCTGGACCCCAGAGCTCTGGTCCAGTCTCTGTTGACCTAGGAATTGGCTCTTGATTTCAGAGCTGCCAGCAGCTCTGGATAGGAGGAACCGTTTCCTTGTCAGCCTCCCAGCCCCACGGAATCTTCCACGGACAGGATGGTTTCAGGGTTCAGAAGAGCATTCCTGGTGACCTCTCAAAGGGAAATTGAAGCAAATCCTTAGTGTGCTCGATGTGAAGTAATTAGAAGCATAATAATCAGCAAGCTTAGGTTGCAAGTGGAAGACATTTGGTGAAGGAGCAGGGTCCCAGATGAGTTGTCAGAACTCTCCTCGCAGGGGAGCAGGACCACAGCCCTGATGGCTGTGTGTGTGCAGTGGTCAGGGCAGGCCTATGCTTTCCTGCAGCCATAAGGAATTCGAGCATCATGGTTAGGATCAAGGGATGAGATATAAAGGAGCAGTTTGGAGGTACAAACACCTAGGAATTGGGCTGAGGGGCTAGAAGTGGGTTCTGTCATTAGCAACAGGTAAGACTGAGCTGTGATGGAGGCATTTAGAAGAAGGTGGAAGGAAAGACCATCTGAGGCTAGTTCGGCAGAGAGAGGGACTTTTCAGAGTGTTGCTGCCTTGCTGGAGTGGGAGGAGGGGGATGGGGAACATGTTTGGACAGGTAGGACCTGAAGTTGTGGGTTGAGGGGCTGGGCTGAGACAAGAGAAGGAAAATCTTTTCCTGGCAGAATCTCAGAGAACAAATTCCCTGGAGATGAGAGTGATTTTGGGATCAGGAAAGGCTTGACTATGTGGGATCACTTAGCGATATGGGATCACGAAGAAGCTGGGGAGTCAGGCAGGGAACCTAACATGGCTCACCTGGATTCACACATTAGAGGAGTTCCTGTGATGTTTCAGGCACTTGCCATCGGCTCTTTTCCTCCTTAGAACACTATGCTATGGGGAAGGCATTTCTCATCCCCATTTTGGAGAAGAAGTCATGGAGGTTCAGAGAGGTTAATTCACATCTCCAGCTGCAAGTGACTGAGATGGGATTCTAATCTCAACCTTTCTGATTATGATGACCATGATCTTTCTATTTTGTCCGTGGTAAGGCAAGTGGGCACATCGAGATCATGATTTATGATAAACCCCATTTAAGAACACGGTCTAGCTTCTGAACAATAAGAATCATGACAGTTATAAGCGCATTCATCAGTTCTACCTGGATGGCTTTCCACTGCTTGCCATTTACTGTTTCACCAGATTCTGATCTTTATACCATTAATTACTACAGGATGCTTGGTGTGGATACTACTGTCCTGTTAGCAGGTGAAAATCAAATTGACCGGAGAGGCCCAGGACCCCCTGGGAAGTCGGTCCCCTGGTTGTGGCTGGAACCAGATTTCTTCCATATTTTCATTCAGGCCTCTTTGGTCCTCATCCTGCTTCGTGTACATTGTTGGGTTTCCCATGCAAACAAGGGACTGACTGAAAGAGTGACTCAGTGAAGGTGTGTGACCTGATGTCTCTCCCAGCTCAGGCCTTGCAGCACAAGGCGGGTGCTGTCATCTGCCTGCATGGGCCCAAACGACAGGAGTGACAACAGATAGAAGGCCTACTATGTCAGATCTAGAACAGACGTTATCTCACTTAGTTCTAAAAAAAAAGGAAACAAATGTCAGAGGTAGATCTTGCTGATAGACCTATTTAAAAATATTCAGTTCTTTATTTTGCTACATCAGGTCTTAGTTGTGGCTCTTGGGACCTGTAGTCGTGGGCTCTGGAGCACAGGGCTCAGCAGTTGCAGAGGGCTCTGTGGCATGTGGGATCTTAGTTCCCCAACCAGGGATCGAACTCCTGTCCCCTGCACTGGCAGGTGGATTCTTAACCACTGGACCAACAGGCATGCCCTAGACCCATTTTACAGGTGAGGAAAAGTGTGTCCTGTGAACGGTGGCACCTGATCTTGTCTGAGTCTAAAGCCTATTCTCTTTCCATGGCCTCCTGATTCTGAGCAGGGCCCTTACAAAATGCTCCCAGGCACTGGACAGGGATCTGCTTTCGACCACCTGGATGAGAATTGAACTACCACCCTCCTGGTTCTCAGAATCCTGCTTCCTCTGACTGAATGCTTATCAAATTGATCGCAATGGTTGATTTCATTGCTTTTCCTTCTTGCTAGATTGTAGATTCTATGAGGCAGGAAGAGGTTCATTTTGCTGACCATGAATTCCATGTGTCTGATGCATTACCAGTCCCCAATAAATACGCACTGAATGGATAAATCCCATTTACAGCCAGGGGATCTCCACTCCCAGGATGGTAATAAAATGCAAAGTTGGGATTCAAATCCATTCTCTGCTTCTGAGTTGGCTCATGTTTCACTTTTTAGAGATTTAGAGATGGGTGGTGGTGGTGTGTGTGTGGCGGGGGAGGATGAAGCCAAGGTGGGGAATAAATAATTAAATTAAAATGTTTCGGGGAGACTTTATCAGTTCGTGTGTGAAGGCGTCTCTCCTATGCTGAAGAGGAGAATTTCCACCAGTGCTGCTGTGCAGGTGGATATGCAATTCCCAGCCTGTGTGCAGGAGAGGGGAAGCCAGTGATGTGAAATATCACAGCCACTGGTGCTATCTGACACCTGTTTGCCTAAATGCCTGCTCTCCATAGATAGTAGGCTGCACGAGTTTGCTGGAAACTGGTCATCTCGGGCCACGCTGGAGTTGGGAAAGCCAGAATGCCAGAGATCCAGATCTAGCCCCTAATTCAAAAGTTGCCTTGTATTCCCTGGACTTTTGTGGTTAGTTATTAACCACCCACCTCACATGGGTGGCAGGTGCATGCCTTGGACTGAATCCTGTCTCTCCTGCTGTATGACCCAGGTTAGGTAACTAATAGCCTTCTGATTGGACTCTGGTTGGCAAGTTGGGGATAGGAAGGATACCCTCTGTAAAGTTCTGATAGGAAAATTAAATTAAATGATAAATGTAGAGTACTCACCCAAGTGCTTGGCTCTTTCCAAGACCTGACTTCATGGGCTTTGGGATATTTTTAAGGTTCAGATGAAATAATGAATTGAAAACACTTTGCAGAAATTCATAGGTGCTGCAGCTCACCCTGTGCATCAGAGGGCCTGTCATCAATTACACAGGCCCACCCCCACCCCCAGAGGATTTTTATAACTGTAACCATACATTACTTGTCTTCTTTGCTCATAATGACAACCTACTACCTTGCCTCTTTGGGAAACTCCTACTCATCATTCGACGCCCATAAATGCCACCTCTTCTGTGCAGCCTTCCGTGGGTTCCCAGGTTCTGCTAGTTGTTCAGTCCTCTGCTTCCACAGAGCTTGGTGTAGATGTTCAGACTCATACGTGTTGCATTGTCCTATAAAGAGCTGGTTTGGTGTCAGCTTCTCTACCCCTTGACTCTGAGTTCAGAGGACACAGCTACTTGTATATGTATGTATGTGCACGCTCAGTGGTGTCCACCTGTGTGCTGCCCCATTGACTGTAGCCTGCCAGGCTCCCTTGTTCATGAAATTTCCCAGGCAAGAATACTGGGGCGGTTTGCCATTTCCTACTCCAGGCGATCCTCCTGACCCAGGGATTGAACCCGCATCTCTTGCATCTCCTGCATTGGCAGGCAGATTCTTTACCACTGGCACCATCTGGGAAGCCCTCAGGTGGCTCCTTGAGGTCTTATCAGTTATACCTGCTCAAGTCTGGAAGCCCACACAGGGGCAGGCACACGGCCGGTCTGAAATCTACCCATCCATGCTGTCTTGAACTGAAGGTCTGGTGATTCACAGGAGACAAGAAATCATTTGGGAAATTCAAAAAGGGTTATCAGATCCTTTGGAAGCCTTGATACAGAAATAACTGGGCTATGTATAGAGATTTAAATTACTGGCTTTCTTCAGTTTTTTCGAAAACCTTTTAATAATGGAAGAAAAGTCACCAGCATTTTGTGTGGATGTATGCAATTTTTTTTCCTCCAAGAATTTGTTTTCTGCCTCATTAATAGAAACTCTCTCACACAAGGCAAGAAGAATCTATTCCTCTCATTTGTTAGGAAGGACAGTTAAGAAATGGCTGTGCTTTATTTTTTCATGGGTGCGGAGTAGATAATTGCTTAAAGCTGAATTTTGGACCGCTAATAATCCAATTAGGGTCTGGGGCATGATTATTTCTGTGTAACCTGATGCCTTTTACTCTCTGTGGTTCTGACTTTCGAAGCTGGTTATCTTTCTTGGGGAGAAAGAAGGGCAGCCCTTTGGGGATATTCTCTGCTCAACAGGTAAGAAGTAACACCTGAGGAAACAGAGCAGCAAGGGTGGGCATTATTAGAATAATGATTGAGACTTTATGAATATGCAGATACATCAGTGTCTGAAAGAGAATGAAGTCACTATGAACCTTGACATGAGTCCAGGGTTTCTTTCCTCCCATTGCTTACCTCATGGTCAGAAAGCAAATCATCTCTTTTCTATCTTGTTCTCTGGCCAAATCACCCGGCCAGAGTGGAGGATGTATGATCTGAGTTTTGCTGCTGCTGTGTTGAATTTGTATCTTCCTTTTCCAGTCCACTCCAGGGAATGAAAGGAGAAGCAGCAAGGGGTGGTGGAAGAGTCCGGAACTGGGTAACAGGACATGGGGACTCTGGCCCTGGTGCTGACGGGCCGCTGCATTCACCTCATAAAGCTCAGGGTCCTTGGCTGGGATGGGAGGGAGATGGGTTAGATTCAAGGGTCGTGAACCATTGGTCTAAGGGACAAATCTAGCCCTCAGAAATGTCTGCTTGGCCTATATGGTCCCTAAAATAATCCAAGTTAATCGCCAGAATTTAAAACTCAGAGTAGGCTTTATACGAGCACCCCAGTGTTCACTCAGCACTATTCACAATAGCCAGGACATGAAGCAGTCTAAATGTGCATTGACAGAGGGGCGGATAAAGATGTGGTAACACATATATACAGCAGAATATTACTCAACCATAAAGAAGAAAGAAATAACGCCATTTGCAGCAACATGGATGGTCCTAGAGATGGTCACACTGAGTGACATGAGTCAGAGAAGGACAAATATCATATGATAACACTTATACGTGAAATCGAAAAAAATGGTACAAATAAATTTATTACAAAACAGAAATAGAATTACAGATGTAGACAATCTTATGGATATCAGCGGGGGAAAGGAGGGATAAATTGGGAGACTGGGATTAACATATACACACTGTTCTGTGCTGTGCTTAGTCGCTCAGTCGTGTCTAACTCTTTGCAATCCCATGGACTGTAGCCCTCCAGGCTCCTCTGTCCATGGGATTCTCCAGGCAAGAATACTGGAGTGGGCTGCCATGCCTTCCTCCAGGGGATCTTCCTAACCCAGGGATCCCGCATTGCAGGCGGATTCTTTACCAGCTGAGCTACCAGGGAAGCCCCATATACACACTGCTGTATGTAAATAACTAACAAAAACCTACTGTACAGCACAAGGAACTGTACTCAATACTCTGTAATGACCTATATGGGAAAGGAATCTACAAAAGAGTGGAAACATACGTGTGTGTGTGTGTGTGTGTGTGTGTGTGTGTGTGTGTGTGTGTTACTGAATCACTGTACTATATGCCTGAAACACAACACTGTAAATCAACTATATTTCAAAAAAAATCTTCTTAATGAAATTTCTGCCTTCCATTGGTAATGGGAGAAATCTAGAATTCCAGAGTCCACATTTCCACACAAAGCTGAAATTTATCCGTTCTCTCAATGAGTATCTTTGTTCACTGCAATCCCCACTTCTCCCTATTGTCTGACTCTAAATTTGTTTAACTCATTATATTATCTGCCCAGCACCTATAGGCATTTGAGTTTGTGACTCCTGGACTAGAGAATCTTGAATTTCCAATTTAAATTTGTCAGTGTCTGGCTAAGACACACGGGTCAGTACTATGTTGCCCTTATTTGAATATCAGTCCCTGTTTTATGGCTTCCCTGGTGGCTCAGTGGTAAAGAATCAACCTGCCAATGCAAGAGACATGGTATTGATCCCTAGGGTCAGAAGATCCCCTGGAGAAGGAAACAGCAACCCACTCCGGTATTCTTTCCTGAAGAATCCCATGGACAGCGGAGCCTGGTAGGCTACAGTCCATGGGGTCGCCAAAGAGTCAGACACGACTGAGCGACTAACACTTTCACTTTCACCAGCTCCTGTTACCTGATTTTGTGAATTGTGTGTGAATATTGACTCTGCCCCTTTCTAGCTTTGCAGTCTTGGCTTCTTAGTCTGTAACAGAAGGATGGTGAGAGCCACACCCAAGCTCACATTCAGCATTCAGTGATGTGTGACGTGTGTGCCACGTGCTTTGGAGGATGCGTGGCCAGTTTTGAGATCCAGTAGTAGGCCCAGCACGAAGTCTTCCAGACATTCACTCAAGTGCGTGATTTTATCCCCATTTATATTTGCAGAGTTGAGTCTCAGTGGTGATAGACATTTATTGACGCTTACATGGCTAATAAAGATTGGAATTCTGCTTAATTTCAAACTGTATCCTGTTTTTCACTACATCCCAGCTGTTCTTCCTCATTCTTGTTATTGTATTACACTATTGAATCCTGAGTCAACCCAGCATTGAGCCTCGATTTCCTCTGTGCAAAGTGAAAGGACTGAGCCCAATGAACTTGTGGGCATCTCCCAACCATGAGATTCTATGATCCAGATAATGAATGAAGAGAAAAAGGACAGCATTAAAAAAACACAAAAACAAGCCTTAGCTCCATTTTAGTCCATTGCCAAAGTAGGATCAGATTGAAATAATTAGCTGGAGTATAAATAGTTTTTTCCTTTACATTGCATTCTTATTTTCTCTCTGTCTCCACCCCCTCCCAGGAAAGTTCATTTGTGCAGGACAAACACTGGGGCCTAACCAGAAACCCTCCTCTTCCATGGCACCAGTTTTGAGGCAGAAGAGAGTCTGGCACACTGCTAATGATGAGGCTAAGCCCAGGCTTAAGGCACAAAAGCTCAGTGCCTTCTACTAGCTGGCAGGAGACAAAAGGGAAGTGACCATAAAAGCGGATTTGAACACATCCTCTGAGTTTTAAAATTAGTCACAAGATCCGCTCCTTTTTCTTTTTCCCGGGGAGATTATTACGGGGCAGCAATGAATCGTCCTCTGTGGCTTCTTTTTCCTTCTTTGTCTTTGGAGGTGACAACGCCAGCTTAGATGATCCTGGTTTTGATGGTAACATCCCAAGTGTTGTAGACTGGGACAATCAAATGTCCTCCTCTTCACTCCATCAGATCCAGTCAAGAGAAAGAGGTTGACCTTGGCCCATCAAGGTCATCTAGCTTCATCACAGCTAGTTTGATCTGGTGCTTGTTGGCTTGGATGTCTGCAGTAGACTTGAGCATGCTGTTGTCTTTGATCTTGTTCGTGGCCAACTCCATCATCAGGGGAGTTTGATAACAGAATAATGGCTAGGTTTGTTCCCCCTGGTGGTGCTCTTTTAGACTTGGGCTACCTTGCAAGCTGCTAGGTCTTATCTGTTGGAATGTGGGACTTTTTTTTTTTTTTTGAGTGGACACCCTTTATCACTACTTTCTTGGCTTTCAGAGACTTTGCTTTGGCTTCTGATTTGGGGACCAAATGCTTTCTTCCTTTCTTTTAGCACCATTTGGTGAAAAAGTCTTTTTTTCCTTTAAAAATTGCTGTTTTTTTTTTCCTCAACAAAAATGAGTCAAAGAAATGAAAGAAAAATAAACAAGTGAAATACTATTTGTGGTAGAAATTTTAGAGAATCTGAAAGTCTAAAAAATTGTAAGCCTGTCATCAACTCTAAACACTGTTATATTTATAATATATATGTGTGCATTTGTGTGTGTATGTATCCTTCCAATTTTTTTCCTGTAATGAATATGTATGTATATATTCTGCCGTATATACAGATTTGTATCTAGATCTTTCACTTAACTTTATGTGTGAACGTTTCTCCCACGTTATTGTGTATTTTAAAAACGACTTTGACGGCTGCGCCCTTCGTGCATGGATCTCAATCTTTTGTTTCACATTTAGCTAGTTTGTAATTTTCTGCCATCATAGACGATGCTACCCTGAATTAGCCCAGCAGGTGTAACTTGGCTCACACCTCTGACTGAGCTGGCAGGCATTTCTTAAGACAGTTGAAGTGTGGGGCTGAGTGTCCCATTTGCTTGGCCGGAGCCCTGACCACCTCCTCAACTCAGTCCTCTCCCTGGTGCTTGGCCCTCCGAAGTCCCAAGGCAAGTGTTTGATGTGGTCCCTCCCAGACCCACCCCTGCAGTGTCCCTGCATGCGGTTCACAGTCTCATCAGGTTAAATTGCCTGTATTGTTTACTCGCCCCACGCTGTCCACACCTCCCTGCCTTTGCTCAGTGCTTCCACAACCTCAGGTGCTCAAGAATCACCTTCACAGTTTTGCCATGTTCACATACCACCTATACCATTATTTTAAAAATTAAAAAAAAAATTTATTTCCTTTTGGCTGCACTGGGTTTTTGACGCTGTGTGAGGCCTTCCTCTAGTTGCAGCAAGCGGGGGCCCCTCTTTGGTTGCCGTGCAGAGGCTTCTCATTGCATTGGCTTCTCTTTTTATGGAGCACAGGCTCTAGAGTGTGGGCTTCTGTAGTTGTGGCACATGGGCTTAGACGCTCCAAGGCACGTGGAATCTTCCCAGACCAGGGATCAAGCTGGTGTCTCCTGCATTGGCACGCGGATTCCTAACCACTGGACCACCCAGAAAGTCCCCATCTGTACCACTATTTTGTTAATATTTATTTTAAAGATTGTTACTTAAATGTAAGTTTCAACTTAGCTGCAATACATGCAAAAGCATGGGTTTAATGTACTGGACACATGTATATGCATAATTTTTTCTAGTTCACATGAAAATAAATATATAACTGTTGAAATAAAAAACACAGATTCTTCCCACATGGTCTAAAATTATCTTCTGGGGTAGCACATCCTCTCTACTTTGGGAATCCTTACGTAGATCCACCTTCCTATTACATTATTTCTGCTTTCATCATAGACTAACTCCTAGTCATCTGATAAGCCCTAGGTAGACTGCCCTGACCCTGAGTCTGAATTGGAACCATCTTTCCCTGTGGTCCTTCAGTACCTTTTTTTTTTTTCATCTTAGCACTCAGAACTCAAAATTGTAATTGTCTGTTTACTTATAATCTTTACCCCTAAAAAAACCCCAAACATTTATTGAAGTCCTTTTGTGCCAGGCTCCATGCGAGGATGTAGTGACGACCAAAGCAAGCTTGCTGCCCTTGAGGAACCGGTGGCCTGGAGTTGTTTCTGCTTTGGCGAGCCTAGCAAATGGCTTCCAGTTTGGCAGGGGCATGAGAGATTCTGGAGAAGGAAATGGCAACCCACTCCAGTATTCTTGCCTGGAGAATTCCATGGACAGAGGAGCCTGGTGAGCTACAGTCCATGGGGCTCCAAAGAATTGGGCATGACCTGCAAAGAGTTGGACACGACTGAACGACTGCCACTTCCACTTTTACTGTGGGCTAAATTAAAGACAGGGTTGGGGAGGCTTCCACGTGGATGTAATGTAACCCTAAGCTGGATTTTAAGAAAGATTAGGTTAGAGAATATCTACTTAACATAAAAGAAGGTGATAAAGAATCAAGGGATAAATCAGACAAAACTAAGTTTGATTGGAGCTCTGCCTCTATTGTATAATCCTGGTTAAGTCATTTTGCTCCGTAAACTCTAGTTTCCCTGCCAGGAAAATGGAAATAATATAATAAAGACCTTCCATACAGGGAAATGTGCTCAATATTCTGTAATAACCTGAGCAAGAAAAGACTCTGTAAAAGAATATATATATGTATACAGATATAAAGAATATATATGCTGCTGCTAAGTCGCTTCAGTTGTGTCCGACTCCATGCGACCCCATGGACTGCAGCCTACCAGGCTTCTCCGTCCATGGGATTCTCCAGGCAAGAACACTGGAGTGGGTTACCATTTCCTTCTCCAATGCATGAAAGTGAAAAGTGAAAGTGAAGTCGCTCAGTCGTGTCTGACTCTTAGCGACCCCATGGACTGCAGCCTACCAGGCTTCTCCATCCATGGGGTTTTCCAGGCAACAGTACTGGAGTAGGGTGCCATTGCCTTCTTCCAAGAATATATATGTATGTATATGTGTGTGTATGTATATATATATATATATATATATAAAATAACTTTGCTGTACACCCAGAACTAATACAACATTGTATAGCAACTTTACTTTAGTTTAAAAAATAAATACAAATAAGTAAATAAAAAGAAAATGGAAATAGTGGTATTTACAACACAAATAGTGATATTAAAAACACAGAGAAGAGAGAGGAGAGAGTGAACTCATTTATTCACTTATTTATTTTCTATCAACAAATGATGGTTGAGCAAGATGAAGATTATGTGTAAGAGCTTAGTTAGACATAAGGTTGTTTAGTTGCTAAGTTGTATCCAACTCTTTTGTGACCCCATGGACTGTAGCCCCCCAGGCTCCCCTGCCTGTGGGATTTCCCAGGCAAGAATACTGGAGTGGATTGCTGTTTCCTCCTCCAGGGGATCTTCCCAACCGAGGGGTCATACCTGGGTCTTTTGCATTGGCAGGTCGATTCTTTACCACCAAAGATTCTTTGAGCCACCAAACTGAAGCTTCAATACTTTGGTCACCTGATGAGAAGAACCGACTTGTTGGAAAGGACCCTGATGTTGGGAGAGATTGAAGGCTGGAGGAGAAGAGGGTGGCAGAGGATAAGATGGTTGGATGGCATCACCGACTCAATGAACATGAATTTGAGCAAACTCTGGGAGATCGTGAGGGACAGGGAGGTCTGGTGTGCTACAGTTCATGGGATTGCAAAGAGTCAGACATGACTTAGTGACTGAACAACAACAGCCCGGTGCCTGGTGCCCTATCTCTCCAAGAAATTTTCCTTTTATTTGGTTGTTTTTCCTTCTTATGCTGCATCTTTTCCTTGTGTCATCACCTCCACGGCATGCTCTGGACCTGCCTGTGCCTGGGTGGCAATCACAGTAATTGGGACACTTTTCCTGTGAGCTGCTTGTATCCATCACCTACTGGCCACCTCCCCGAGACTCCCCAGTTCAAGATGGCCCCAAGTGAACTCCTTATCTCTTTCTACCCACTGCATCTCTTTCTCCTCCCATTCCTTTTCCTTCTTTCAGAGAGGAGGGCCACCGATTCTCCAAGAGCCAGAAAACTCTTCCTGAAAACCTTCCACAGGTAAGTGTGTCCCACCATACAAAGAGTAGCTCCTCCGATGCTTCTCTCAGTTGGGTGCGCTAGACAGGGTCCAGATGCAATTTCAAGTTTATCTCATACAGTTCTTGTCACAATCAATATTTGCTGGATGAAATGAGTATAAATTAATGGTGAGAATTTCATGCACCATAATGAGATTTGAGGGAAGCTATTTTTGGGCAGAGAGTGGGTTATTGATCTCTCTGAAATCACATAACTTAGACAACTGTACCTTTTATCGTTCTTAAGCTCAGAGCTGGGGCTTCATAGACAATGAGTTTGGCTCAAAATTAATTGATTGATTATGGACTGATTCTCTCATCAGGCATACAAAATTTTAAAACTCTTTTTAAAAAATCTATATTTAATTTGTTTTATTATTTCTTAACCTTTTGTTTTGTATTCAGAGAAGGCAATGGAAACCCACTCCAGTACTCTTGCCTGGAAAATCCCATGGACAGAGCAGCCTGGTAGGCTGCAGTCCATGATGAGTATAGCTGATAAACAGTGTTGTGATGGTTTCAGGTGGACAGTGAAGGGACTCAGCCATACGTATACATGTATCCATTCTTCCCCAAACTCCCCTCCCATCCAGGCTGCCACATAACACTGAGCAGAGTTCCCTGTGCTGTATAGGAGGTCCTTGTTGGTTATTCATTTTAAATACAGCAGTGTGGACAGTTTGAATACTCTCTGAGTGTCAGATGCTTTTATCTGAGGTTTGAGTATACTGAGATAAACAGAATATAATTCCACCAATGTCATTATCTGTTTGGGGGAGAAGTCTTGACAAAAGTACATGTAATTCAGTGTGTGCACCAATGAAGGCTTGTACAGAATGGGCTGTGTGCCCAGGGGGCCAGTGTGAGAGGCTCTATGTCTGAGAATCAGGGTGAGCTTCATGGAGGTGGTAATACTCGTTGGCCTTTTATAGGGAGAAAGACTTGGCCAGCTGGAGAAAGAAGTAGAGGTAGAGGAGGAAAAAGAAATCCCTGGGGGAAGGAGAGGGACAGGAAGCACATGTAGAATATAGAGGTGGGAAAAGATGGGGCATTTGGGCACCGGTGAGAATTTCTCTGCAGCCAACACATATGATGTATGTGAGGGTACGTGTGAGCAATAAGGCCAGGGTGGTCCACTGGGACCAGAGGCTGTATATGTCTGTCCAGTTGAGGAGTTTTCAGTTCCAGCATGCATCAGAGTTACCCGAGCATCGTTTAAAGAGGCAGACTCCCAGGCCCCATTCAGACCTGAGGAATCAACATCGCTGGGCTGGCACCTGTGGGTTGGCACCTACAGCGACAGGCTGTAGAAATCCTCCAGATGAAATGAGATGGGTTGGCGGTTCAGCCAGCGAGGTCAGGGACTTGTCCATCATCACACGGAAAGCGGCAGAAGATTTCCCACTCCGGTCCCTTGGGTGATGATTAGAAACATGGAGGTCCCGGGCTATTGGTCCCAGCGGCCTGCTGGACTCCACAAACTGTCACAAATCCTGATTTTCTTGGAAAGGCAGCGACTTCCCTTGCTGCCTGGAGCCAAGGGCTGCAGCTGAGTCCAGAAATTGGCATCCTCCCCAGCCTCATCTGTTCCTTAGATAATGACAAATTCCTTTGGCTTGCTCCCCATTATTTCATTGTAAATGAGAAAGTAATAAAGCGAAGCTGCAACTGGACTAATTAAATCAGCTGCTTCTAATCCCATCGATCCAGGGAAAGAGGACTGTGGAGGGCTGGAAGGGAGAAAGGCTTTTGATTTAGAAGAAACCACATACATTTCTGTCACAATGTGGGGGTCAGGGGGTGGGTAGTGTGTGTGCTGAAGAGCCAGAAAGAACCCTCACAGGATCAGGGATTAGAATTCTGCTGGGAGAGGGGCTCCCGTGGCTGGAAGAGAAACCCTACCCTGCCTGAGAAGGGGCTGATGGGGCTGGAGGCAAAGAGATAGGATGCTGGAGGAAAGGCTGGGGGCATGAGGGTCTCAGTCTTTGTTCTGGGGAATGAATGATGGGGGTGGGGTGTGTGTGAAAAATCAGAACTAGTGGTGGCAAAAATAAACACATGATAAATAAATAGAAATTTTAAAAGAGGCCTGCAGAAGTCCAGCGTGTGTGGTGTTAATGGACAGACAGAAGCACGCTGCTCAGCATGGAGTTGGCAGGTACCTTCCATCCTCTTCCATGGCAGGCTGCTTTTATCAGTGGTGTGCATATGCCCTGGTTCCCCTCCTCCCTCCCATCCCCACCCCGTCCAGCATTGATCTCTAGCGGGCTTCCCAGGTAGAGAACCTGCCTGCCAAAGCAGGAGCCATAAGAGACTGAGGTTTAATCCCTGGGTCGGGAAGATCCCTTGGAGAAGGAAATGGTCACCCTCTCCACTATTTTTGCCTGGAAAATCCCCATGGACAGAGAAGCCTGGAAAGCTACAGTCCATGGGGTCTCAAAGAGTCGAACAGGACCGAAGCGACTTAGCACACACACACAGAAACGTTACCTTCCTGGTTTGCCATTAGGAATGCTTGCCATTCCTTGAAGACACCAGGGTGACCCTCACGTCCTTGCCTTCACTCATGCTACACCCTGCCCATCCTCCAGAGATTCTCCAAGTGTGACCTGTGTACCAAGCCTCGGAAAGCCTTGGGGACTTTGCTGGGAGTCGAAAGCCTGAGCCCAAACCATTCCTGCTGCGTCTTTCTCTGGGGGCTGGTGCTGAGGAGCTGAGATTTTGGCAAACACGATGGAGGCTTCTTAGCAACCTAGGGATTTAGAACCGCTGACCGCCCTGTTCTCTCTGTGTAAGAACACCTGCTCATCCATCCTTCACGGATCGAGGTGTTGAAATAGAAACAGGGCTCCCTGTTGCTTTAGCTTTAGAAATGGCCAAAAGCATTTCTTGCTTCCTTATCAGCAAACCCTAAAATATTTTACAGCTCAGCAACTGAATAACAAAGTGCTTTGAATCTCGGTGATTTGCCACATAGGTTCCTTTTAGTTAAAACCTGAGTCTCTTCTTTGAGAAAGACACATTTCTGATGAACCTTTTGTTTTCTCAAGGAGGGAGCTCATGTCATCTACAACCATGGAGCATCACGTCCATGAGTGCTTTTTGAACATCTCTAGTGGATCCACTATGGCTTCCCAGGTGGCGAAGTGGTGAAGAATCCTGCCAGTGAAGGAGATGCAAGACACTGGAGTTTGATCCTTGGGTAGAGAAGATCCCCTGAAGAAGGAAATGGCAACCCGCTCCAGGATTCTTGCCTGGAGAATCCCATGGACAGAGGAGCCTGGTGGGCTACAGTTCATGGGGTCGCAGAGTCGGATGCAGCTGAACAACGGAGCGTGCCTGCAGTGGACTGACCCCCCTCCATCTCCTCATCTGTTACAGTTGGGATGCATCGGGGCGCCTTGACTTTCACCTGTGGACCTCTACACTCTCACACTTGGGGGGCAGCAAGTTTACTCTCTTTACTCCGGTACAGTAGCCCTCCCCCTTATCTGTGAAGATGCTTCCCAGACCCTCAGTATTCCTGAAACTTGGGATAACACTGAACCCTGTATGTAATACTATGCTTTTCCTATACATACACACCTATGATAAAGTTTAATTTATGTTAGACACAGGGAGAGATTAGCAATCACTATTCATAAAATAGCACAATTATAGCAATATATACTGTAACAAAATTTACGTGAATATGGTCTCTCAAAGTATTTTATAAGTACTCTGCTCACTCTTCTTTTTTTTTATTTTTAAACTTTTAATTTTTGTCTTGGACTACAGCTGATTAACAACGCTGTGATAGTTTCAGGTGGACAGCGAAGGGACTCAGTCACACATACACATGCATCCATTCTCCCCCAAACCCCCCTCCCATCCAGGCTCTCACATAACACTGAGCAGAGTTCCCTGTCCTACACAGTAGGTCCTTGTTGGTTATCCATTTTAAATAGAGCAGTGTGGACATGTCTATCTCAGACTCCCTAACTATCCCTCCCCCTAATTCTTCCCCCGGCAACCACAAGTCGCTCTCAAAGTCTGTGAAACTCTTTCTGTTGTGTAAGTAAGTTCACTTGTATCATTTCTCTTCAGATTCCACATGTAAGGGATGTCATAGGATATCTCTTCTCTGTCTTACTTCAGTCAGTATGACAATCTCTAGGTCCATCCGTGTTGCTGCAAATGGCATTACTTCATTCTTTTTAATTTACCCTTCTTCTTCCTGTGATGATGTGAGATGATAAAACGCCTGCGTGGTGGAAGTGAGGTGACTGACGTAGGTACTGTGATGTAGGGCGAGGCTGCTATGACCTTCTGACCATGTGTCGGAGGGAAGGTCATCTGTTCTAGGTGACCCTGGATCATGGAAGATGGCAAAGGTTGGACGTCGAGAGCAGATGATGCTGATGGATGGGGATCCAGGTGGGGTGGAGTGGAATGTGCAAGATTTCATCACGATACTCAGAATGGAGTGCAATTTAAAACTTATGAATTGTTTACTTCTGGAATTTTCCATTTGATATTTTATGACCTCATGAAACTAAAACCATGGAAAGTGAAACTGCAGGTTATCTGGGGGTGGCTGTATTCTTGGCACCTAGTCCAGTGCCTCCTGGGGGCTAAGAGCTCAATGGATGTTTGTTGAATCAAATACTCCGTGGAAGGAGACAGAATTGTGGCAAGTTCTGGCATAGCCCATGAGGGCAAATCCTTCCCTTGGCTCTGCATTCTCTGTTAATGTCCACCTCTTCATATTCACTCACACAGTGAGTTCTATTTTCTATTGTGGAGATTCATGCAGGGAAGTAGCATAATTGTGTCTAGGTTTTAGGTAACATCTCTCTCTCTCTTTTGTAAATTAATTAATTTATTTTAATTATTCAGCTATTAAAAAGAATGCATTTGAATCAGTTCTAATGAGGTGGGTGAAACTGGAGCCTATTAAACAGAGTGAAGTAAGTCAGAAAGAAAAACACCAATACAGTATAATAACACATATATATGGAATTTAGAAAGATGGTAATGATGACCCTATATGCGAGACAGCAAAAGAGACACAGATGTAAAGAACAGACTTTTGGACTCTGTGGGAGAAGGCGAGGGTGGGATGATTTGAGAGAATAGCATTGAAACATGTATATTACCATATCTGAAATAGATCGCCAGTCCAGCTTCAATGCATGAGACAGGGTGCTCAGGGCCGGGGCACTGGGGCAACCTTGAGGGATGGGATGGGGAGGGAGGTGGGAGGGAGTTCAGGATGAGGGACACATGTACACCCATGGCTGATTCATGTGAGTGTATGGCAAAACCCACTACAATATTGTAAAGTAATTAGGTAGCATCTCTTTGGGACATTGGAGGAAGGATGGGAAGGGGAAGACTACTGTCAGGGAGCTCCCCCTGGTGGATACTGCAATAGTCCAAGTTCCTGTTGAAGAAGGTACAGAAGCAAGAGCTATTTTAGGTGATAAAAATGCTACATTTTTTTCAATGGTCCACTCTGTACCAGGCTCTTGTACCCCTGTTTCTGTTCTTCATAACATCCCTGAACTGTGTTCAACACTATATTTCCTCATAAAGAAGCAGAGGCTTCCAGATTTATCTACAAACCTGGAGCTAGTGAGAGCAGAGACAGTCTACTAATCTGGGGGCATCTGGCCTTAAAGCCCACGCACAATCCTATGAGCCTCCCGTCTGACATGGATGCCGATCGGATGGCCTCATCATGCCTCTGAAAACTCCAGTGTACAAGGACAGAATAGTCACAGCTTTGCCAGGCATGTGGGTGCCAGGCCAGCTCACTGGAGGGCAAGAGGCAGGCTGCAGTGTAATGTATGCCACTGCTGTGGGAGAGGAGTGCCAGGGATGAGGTCTGTGATATTACCTACCCAGGACAGCAGCTGGGTGGAGGATCTCTCCCTGTCTGGTCTGCCCCTGTGAGCTGGAGTGGAACCTGGGAGTCTTGTACCCTGAAAACAGTGCAGATTTCTACAAAACATAGAGAAGAGATGAGCTGGAGCTTCTTTTTTTTTAAAAAAAAAAATATTTCTTTTTCAGTGGCAATCACATGGTGGTTTTGTTGAGATTCTTTAATATTGGAAAGTATTTCAACATATACAGATTAATCCTAAAGCACAGTCATATTACATGAAGTTTAAAATTGAGATATAATTCCTATAGCACAAAATTTGCCCTTTTCAGGGTACAATTTAGTGATTATTTTAGTAGACTCACAAAGTCACACAACCATCACTACCACTTAATTCCAGGAGAGTTTCATCATCTCGGAAAGAAATTCCATATACTTTTTTTTTTAAATTGTATTCTTATTTATTTGGCTGCACTGGTCTTAGTTGTGGCATATGGGATCTAGTTCCCTGACCAGGGATGGAACTCGGGACTCTTGCTTTGGGAGGGCGGAGTCTTAGTCACTGGACCACCAGGGAAGTCCCAGCCAGAGCTTCTGTATTTTATCATCATGCCGGTAGTGCTGTGAGAAGCACATCTCACCCGAGATTCTTTGCTTGCCGGACTGTAGGGCTGGGACCAGAGGCAAGCAGAGCACTTCGGGTGCACAATTTAAGGAGGTGCTGGCTCTCAGGGCTGTGGGCCTGGTGAACCTCACTCGTCCAAGATCTGCTGGACTCTGTTGATAATTTGTGCATTGGATTAAGTATTTACATTCTGCATGGCCCCTGCTGGTTAAAGTTCTCTATTTCTCCAAGTCTCATCCAAGTCTTTCTCATTGTTTTCCACCACGTTGCTTCTTTTTCAGATGCTATTTAATATTTCAGGAAACCTTGGTGTTTGAAACATCACCTTGTGATTTTGACTATTTGTCAGAGTCTCTGAAGACCCAAGTCGTGTGATGATTTGTTACTTTGTTGAGGTGAATCTTGAATTTCCAGGGCTGTGAGACCAGCTCACCAGGGTGAAGACTGAGCTGGTGAGCGAGCTGCCAGCCCTATGGCATCTAGGCATTGTCATGCAATAATTAGGAAGAGCTGCTGCCAGTTCTCAAGACTCCAAAGAGTCTTGAGAAATAACCTTTCATTTTGCAGAGACGTGGTGGCTCAGAGGTAGTAGGTAACTTTCCCATATCCTCACAGGCAGCGAGTGCCAGAGCCAGGATTTGAACCCAGTTCCCCTTCCCTCCAACACCCATGGTTCCCACTGTGGGGGGGAGGCAGTGTTCTTTCTTTTCAGGCTGAGAAAAGACCATGATTAAGGTGATTACCATAAGATTGTCATGCACTAAGTTGCTTCAGTCGTGTCCAACTCTGCGACCCCATGGACTGCAGCCTGCCAGGTTCCTCTGTCCTTGGGATTCTCCAGGCAAGAATACTGGACTGGGTTGCCATGCCCTCCTCCAGGAGATCTTCCCAACCCAAGGATCGAGCTGTGTCTCTTACATCTAACCTGCATTGGCAGGCAGGTTCTTTACTACTGGTGCCACCTGGGAGGCCTTAAGGTTGTCATGGAATCCCTTTATTTAACAAATATGTACTAGGCACCAATGGTGCGAGTGGTAGAGAACCCATCCGCCAATGCAGGAGACATAAGAGGCACGATGAAGTCCCTGGGTCAGGAAGATCCCTTGGAAGAGGGCATGGCAACCCACTCCAGTATTCTTGCCTGGAGAATCCCAAGGACAGAGGAGCCTGGTGGGTCACAGTCCATAGGGTCGCAAAGAGTTGGACACGACTGAAGCGACTAGTACACACGCACAAACCGGGGGCCTGGAGCTGTTCCATGGTAAGTGTTCTTACAGCTGTGAGCAAAAAAAAAAGGACAAATAACGGTGTCCCCCTGGAGCTTCTGTCTGAATGGGCAGAGACAAGAAAACAAACTGCACAACAGACATTGTCTGTGTTGGATGGTGTCAGTGCGATGGAGAAAGGTAAAGCAGAGAAAGGGCACGGAGTACAGGGTGGGGCTGGTTGGGGTAGTGGTTCAATTTTAAGTAAGGGGGACAGGCACTCCCCCGCACCCCACAGAGAAGGCAGCACGTGTGCAACGGCTCAGAGAGGAGGTGTGCACACCATGTACAGGGAAGATGGGACAGAAAAATGGATGAATACAGAGGCCTTGGCACTGGCAGGGCCGCGTCTGGAGTGTTCAAGGTCAGCCAGGATGCCAGCCTGGCTGGGGGTTGAGACAGAGGAGGCTGTCAGGAGACGAGGCCAGGCAGGCCACGGGGACAGACACGCGGGGCCAGCAGGCCCTTCTGCGGACGGCAGCTTCCACTCTGAGGGAGACGGAGCCCATGGGGAGCTGTGCTACAGAAGAATGACTTGCTCCATCTGGTGTTTTGAAGCAACGTGGAGAATAAAGTGTAGGGAGCAGATACAGGAAGAGACAAGGAGTCCACTGGAGGGAGAATGGTGGCCTGAACCTGGGGTCTGGTGGGCTGGTGAGATGTGGGCAGATTGGAGATGCATTCTGAAAGTGGAACCAATAGAATTTTCTGACCAGCTGAACGCAGGATGCAATAGTGAGTTTACTTCAATAACAGAATGAACTTAACTGACTTTTGAAGTGTTCTTCATGCCGTCTTAAAGGGATCACTCAGGTGATCCTTCTAAGGACCAGGTAATAGAATACAGCACTAATCATTCATAACTGATGCCCCTTCCTGCAGGAGGAGCTTGTGATCATGTGATTTGCTTTGACCAATGAAAGTGTGCAAAAGTGATTCTGACACTTCTGGGTGAAAGCTTTAAAGAGTCAGGGTGTATCTTGCTGCATCTTTGCGGGTGATCTTTAGATATTTTGATCATCCTGAACTACATTTAGAAGAGGAAGTAATTTACTACCAGAGATGTACACATTAGCCAAGATCTTGGCTTGCAAGCCTCACACATGTCTAAAGTATGTGTGTGTGTGACTCTCACCTGGTCTGGACTTGGATCAGGGGCAGAGACTGAGAAGATACTGCCAGAATCTGGGAAACTGAAGTGGTAGCTCCCCTCTGAGGAGGTGAGAAGCCAGGAAGCACACTGGGAACAAGTTGAGGTGGTGCCGGCAGCCTTCCGTGCAGAAAAGCCTGTTGTTCCAAGAAGAAGGTGCCCGTGGAAGGGGTGGGGGGCCCATCTTGGCAGCACATACCCGCAGATGTCTTTGCATTTCAAAGCGGCAGATTGAAGAAGAGCTGAATGCCTCAGAACAATAAAGACGGGGTTGGGGAGCTCACATTCTCTGTTCCGCCAGCCGAGCTGGCTGGAAGGAAACATCTCTGAATGGCCACTGAGGTTGCCAGCCTGCTAAGAGTGGCCAGCACATGGAGTCCAGCATGCCCAGCAAGTGTGGGATTCTCCTTGGCATTTCTTAGCTTAGCATTTCTAAGCTTTTCCAGGTATTTCAATTCACCTCCAGCAGAAAGTGCTCTAGATTGAGTTGGAAACCCTAATCCCACATTCCTACTCTGCCACCTCCTAGCTGAGTGACCTTGAACATATCATGAAACTGAAAGTGTTAGTCGCTCAGTCACGTTTGACTCTTCGTGACCCCATGGACTATAGCCTGCCAGGTTCCTCTGTCCATGGAATTCCCCAGGCAAGAATACTGGTGTGGGTTGCCGCGTCCTCTCCAGGGGATCTTCCCAGCCTAGGGACTGACCCTGTGTCTCCTTCATTTCCTGCATTGGCAGTCAGATTCTTTACCATCTGTGCCATGGAACAACTATGGCACAGGATTGTGCTAAGAAGTGAATGAAAGTCTTCCTTCTCTCTGGAACTTTATATTCCCTTCTCCTCTCCAGCTTAACACTTATTTACTTTCTAGCTGTCTGCTGAAATGTTGCTTCCTTAGCAAGGTCCGTCCTGACCTTGTCAATGAGTCAACTCCTGCTGTTAGAGCTTCTATACCACACCCTGCTTTCTCTTTTGTAACTTAACATCTCATCTATAATTTCTTCTTATTCCATTTTTTTAAAATTGGTAATCAAACGGAATTTTTATTTCACTTTGCAAATACCCCCTTTGTTAAATCTAGTGTCTCCACAGATTATCATACTTTTAAGTGTAATTTGAAGGTATGCTGCTAAGTCACTTCAGTCATGTCCGACTCTGTGCAACCCCATAGACAGCAGCCCACCAGGCTCCCCCGTCCCTGGGATTCTCCAGGCAAGAATACTGGAGTGGGTTGCCATTTCCTTCTCCAATGCATGAAAGTGAAAAGTCAAAGTGAAATCGCTCAGTCGTGTCTGACTCTTAGCGACCTCATGGACTGCAGCCTTCCAGGGTCCTCTGTCCATGGGATTTTCCAGGCAAGAGTACTGGAGTGGGGTGCCATTGCCTTCTCCAATTTGAAGGTATAAGAGTTATTAATATTCACAACAAACCCTTCTTGAATAGCCTGTCACACCACTGTCCTTAAAGCCTACCAGGTTAAGGCTTTGCTTGTCTTGTTCTTTGGCACCGCCACCTTGCACAGCGCTAGGCATACAATCAGCGCTTAAACACAAATGCTTATAACAAACAGAATAGCTGGCAGGGTAATGGTGGCCTTCGTTTTCTCTTTCACCACCAAAGAGTTCCCTTTAACCTTCTCTTCTTCCTTCAGGGGCTCTACATTTAGAAAGGTTTCTGTCTACCAAATAAACTGCATTTATTATGAAGCAATTCATTTCACCATTTATTAGTACTCAAAGGCACGTGCAGCTACTGATAAGAGCTTCTGATCAGCAGGCGATAATCACCATGACCACATCAATGGATACAATTCCAGCCCAAGGCAAAGCAAACACGTCTGCATTTGTGTAGCTTTACAGAATCCTTAACTAACGGTTGCTTCAACCAAAAGGGCATATAATGTTTGTTTAGCAAGAGGTCCTGAGGAGACATCTCTGGGGCTGGTCAGGCAGGTCAGCCATTAAGGTCAGTCATCTTTCACCTCTGACATCCCGAGTCTTTCCTTCATGCTTGTTGCCTTCTGGATTTCCCAAGATGTCTACAGCTGCTCCAGGGACCATGTCCATGTAAGGTGAAGGGCAGAGCGGGCAGGCTGTCCTCTCTGTCACTTTCCCGAGGAAATCAGAAGCTTCCTTGGAAACTCCTCCTCAGACTTCATGTTTCCTTTATCAAAACTAGATTCCATGGCTACCTCTAGCTGCAAGGGATTCTGGGAAAGTGAGCATCTGGCAAAGCATCCTGGGAGTCTTCCTGGGCCATCCCCAGGGCCTGCCGTGTGATCATCCCAGGAAAAATGTGAGCCCATTAGCAAGAGAGACCCCGGGGAGAGCAGCTTCTGGATGAGCAACAAACAGCATCGGCTGCCCTGCCAAAAATAGCGAGAGCTCATGGCCACATTGCATCTTCATTGTTCATGTAGTCAAACCCATTCATTTAACAGATGAAGAAAATAGATATCTAAAAAAGGGATGTGTTCAAGGTCTCATCTTGAGTTAAGGGCAGATGGGGGTTAAAATATAAGTCCTCAAAGTTACTCAAAGCCACATGCAGCTATAAGAGCTTCTGATCAGCAAGAGATAATTACCGTGACCACATCAATGGATATAGCTCAAGCTCTTCTCAGTCTTTTTTTTTAAACATAATTTTATTTATCTATTATTGGTTGTGCTGGGTCTTTGTTGCCGCAAGGGCTTTTCTCTAGTCGTGAGGTTACTCTCGAGTGGCAGTGCATGGGCTTCTCATTGTGGCGGCTTCTTTTGTTGCAGAGCATGGGCTCTAGGGGACAGGCTCAATAGTTGTGGCACACGCGCTTAGTTGCTCCAAGGCATGTGGGATCTTTCCCGAACAGGGATCGAACCTGTGTCTCCTTGAGCCACCAGGGAAGCCCCTCTTCAGTCTTTTAAAGAAATAATCTCAAGGGCCTGTAGCCCAGGCAAGTTGCTCAGTGCAGTGAGATGGGGCAACACTGAGTATCTGGAGGGGGAGTAGCATGGGCAGGTGACCTGGGGGGCCACCCTGGTTCTGCTTCTAACTAACTCTACCCTTGGGCAAGTTACATAGTCCATTTAAGTTTCGTTTCAGCCATCGTTATCTAATTTGATTTTCCAGACAAGAAAATTGAGACTCAGAGAATTGAAATGACTTGACCAAGATCAGACGGCTCATGAGTGTCAGGGCAAGGACTAGAGAAAATTGGAAACTATCCTGATTTCCTGATTGGTGCTCCCTACTTGACTGGCATGTATGGAAGAGTTTTAAGTATAACCTGAGTAAGGGGATGGTTAGGGCTGCACGTCCTCTCTGTTGTTTAGGGCAGGGGTCCCCAACCTCTAGGGTCTGATGCCTGATGATCTGAGGCAGAGCCGATGTAATAATAATAGAAATAAAGTGCACAAAAAATGTGATGCACTTAAGTCATCCCAAAACCATCTCTCCCACCCCATTCCATGGAAAAATTATCTTTCTTAAAACTGATCCCTTGTGCCAAAAAGGTTGGGGACTGCTGGTTTAGGGCCTGATAATTCATTGTTAGGAGAAATGGTTGACCAGGCTAAGTTCTGTTAGTGGGAACTGACCAGCTGTAGCTGTTCAGATATGGACTTATAACAGTTCGGTCTCAAGTTGTATTTATAAAGTGGTTCTTTGAGTGACTAAATCTGAGTATCATGCATGATTGCAGAAAATGCCCACATTAATCTACGCACCAGTACGTTACCCTCTGCTGCAGTCCCAGGGGACAGCAAGGACAGAACCATTTTGCTTTTTAATAAGAAGAAAAATTTCCGACTCAGATGTAATCCCCACCCTTTTCTAGTCATCACAATGTCCTGGAAAGATCTCTCTCTCTCTTTTTTTTAAACACAGATCACAGGGCCTTATTCCTTGAGTAGGACTCACAAATATCTATATTTACAAGGCTTTCTCAGGAGATTCTGAGAACTGGCCTCTTATTTCACTCACTTAGTGGACAGAATGGAATTTCTCAAAGCAGCCTCTAAACATCTTTGAATCTGTTCGTTGCTTTTGCTTTCAAATAAGGTGTGTCAGCCATGGGTGGATGGATGTGACTCAGTGATGACCAGAAGGAAGAAACTGCTGAACTCCTCAGAAGCACTGTTCACCACGGGAGTAACTTGATTTATAATTAGTAAAATATATACCTTCCCTCTTTAGAGGAACTGAAGATAAACACTGAGTACTTGTTGTTTAGTTGCTAAGTTGTGTCCAACTCTTTGCAACCCCATGGACTGTAGACTTCTAGGCTCCTCTGTCCATTGGCTTTCCTAGGCAAGAATACTGGAGTGAGTTGCCATTTCCTTCTCCAGGGGACCTTCCTGAGCCAGGGATTGAACTCAGGTCTCCTGGTTTCTCACTGAGCCATCTGGGAAGCCCAAACATTGAATACTATTCCAGTCAAATAAAGGATGCCATTGAAACAACATTGAAGAAAATCCTAAAGCTAAACTCATGAAGGAGAAGGCAATGGCACCCCACTCCAGTACTCTTGCCTGGAGAGTCCCATGGACAGAGGAGCCTGGTGGGCTGCCGTCCATGGGGTCGCTAAGACTTGGACACGACTGAGCGACTTCACTTTCACTTTTCACTTTCATGCATTGGAGAAGGAAATGGCAACCCACTCCAGTGTTCTTGCCTGGAGAATCCCTGGGATGGGGGAGCCTGGTGGGCTGCCGTCTATGGGGTTGCACAGAGTCGGACACAACTGAAGCGACTTAGCAGCAGCAGCAGCAGCAAACTCATGAAACGTTACCAGGCATCTATTAGATGAGTAGTTCTCAGCAGAAATGAGTATTTTGGCAGCACCTGGAGATACTTTTTGGGCCTCCCTGGTGGCTCAGCTGGTAAAGAATCTGCCTGCAATGCAGGAGACCCTGCTTTGATTCCTGAGTCAGGAAGATCCCCTGGAGAAGGGATTGGCTACCCACTCCAGTATTCTTGGGCTTCTCTGGTAGCTCAGCTGGTAAAGAACCACTTTTGGTTGTTGTAGTTGGCAGGGGTGGGAGTGCAGGCTTCTAGCGGGCAGAGATCAGGGGCTGCTCTACACCCTGCAAGGCCACGACAGATCCCCCAGTAGAAATGGTCTGGTCCCTGATGTTGAGAGTGTTGAGACTGAGAAATTCTGCTCTAGAGGCTCAAATATAATTTTCTCACCATCAGTCTTTTGGCATGTGTGTAGTGTATATGTATATGTGGGGGGTGTGTGTGTATATGTGAGTATATGTGTATGTGGGATGTATGTATGAGGTGTGAGGTGTGTGTGTGTGTGTGTATATATATATATATGGTATATGTATGTGTGTATGGTATGTATATATGTATGTACATGTATGGAGTATATGTATGTGTGTGTGTATATATATGTGTGTGGGGCATATACATGTGTGTATGTGTGGTGTGTGTGTATGTATATATATGGGGTATATATGTGTGTGTGGGGAGGGTGTATATATGTGTGTGTGTGTATATATGTGTGGGGTTTATATACATCTGTATGTGTGGTGTGTGTGAATGTATATGTATGTGTGTATGGTGTATGTATATATGTATGGGCATGTGTGTGTGTGTGTGTATGTGTGGGGTGTATATATGTGTGTATGTGTGGTGTATGTGTGTATGTACATGTATGGGGTATATGTGTGTGTGTGTGGGGTATATATATGTGTGTGTGGTGTGTATATATGTGTGTATGTGGGGGGTGTGTGTGTGCATACAAGATAAGGGCCATGCCATCCATGAGTCTAGGACATTCTTGTGTGAACATTTGTGTGGAATCGACAGTCTTTAGCCGCCTGTTGAGGAAGACTTTCGGCTGTGGCTTCTCCTTCATCTGTACATGGCTGTCAGTCCGCAAGGTAACCGGCCGCTTCCTCTTTGCATTCCTGGAGCTGCTGAGACCCCCTGGGCTGCTGTAGTTCCACAGGGTGGTTCTTGGGCTGCTCTTTCCTGGGATGAGTCACTAGCTCTGTTCTTACTCTGCTAAGCCATCTCATTCCCAACCTCTCCTCTTTGGCTTGTGTTAGAATCCACTTCCAACCTCTTGTCAATCAGTGTTTACTGGAAAAGATTTTCTTCTGTCTTTGAAGGACTTAGAAGAAACCTACCAGTTCAAAAAATTCATCCAAACACAGAAGGTGTTTAAGGCATATGCATTGAGCAGCTCATATTCCAAAAGATTTGGCAGAGTTGAAATAGTTCTGCCCAGGGAGCCAGGAGTCCGGGGTTGGGCTCACCATTCACCCCCGACTTGCTGTGTGGCCTTGGGGAAGGGACTTTCCTTGTCTGGTCCTCAGCTGACTTGCTGTACAGTAGATGGCTGGTTGAAGAGAACTCTCAGGTTCCCTCCTGCTCTGACATTGAAAACTTAAAGTTGGCAGAAATTTCCTCCTGACAAGGACCCACAGATTGACCAAAAACAGCACATCCCATGAGCTACAACCTGCTCTCATGTTTTCCTCCTAAATGTGAAGAGGAATGTTTAAACTCATCTTTCTGCAGAATCCTCCACCCACACTGATGGATGTCAATTCTGGCATTTATTAGAGTGCCAGTAAATCTGGGAAACAATAAATATCTCATTACTTTGCTGATGATGTGTCTTTAAGAGCTACTCCAGAATGATTGATAACAAGAACTCGCTTTAATCTTGCAATCTTTCATCTTTGCAAGTGCCTTGTTGGACTCTAATCAGATTTCTGTGAATCCCTTAGAGCAACTGGCAAGGAGGTCAAAGTGGGTATTTCAAGGATGCATGTGTGTGCTAAGTCACTTCAGCTGTGTTTGACTCTTTGCTACCCTATGGACCATAGCCTACCAGGCTCCTTTGTCCATGGGATTCTCCAGGCAAGAAGATTGGAGTGGGTTACCATGCCCTCCTCCAGGGGATCTTCATGACCCAGGGATCAGACTGTGTCTCTTATGTCTCCTGCATTGACAGGCAGGTTCTTTACAAATAGTGCCACCTGAGATGGAGAAGGAAATGGCAACCCACTCCAGTATTCTTGCCTAGAGAATCCCATGGACAGAGGAGCTGGTGGGCTGCTGTCTATGGGGTCGCACAGAATCAGACATGACTGAGACAACTTAGCAGCAGCAGCCACCTGAGAAACCTGGAAGTACAAGTACTAGTTGCTCAGTTGTGTCTGACTCTTTGGGACCCCATGGACTGCCAGGCTTCTCTGTCCATGGGATTCTCTAGGCAAGAATACTGGAGTGGTAGCCATTTCCTTCTCCAGGGGATCTTCCTGACTCAAGGATGGGGCAGTCCCAAATCATGGCAAGTTTGGAGTCTGATTTCCTGACCTATGACTGTTGGTTGAAATGATACCCATTTTAAGGTCACAGGGACCTGGATTAATAGCCTATATCCCTCTTCTGTCATAGGCTGACTGGGTCATCTTGAAAAACTAACTTAAACTCTCTGAGCCTTAGTCTCCTTACCTGTAAATTATGGGATCCCAGTCTCTTTGCAGAGTTAAGTTTCCAAGGAAACATAGTCAATCCGTGAATGACTTCTGTCCTGATGGCTGGGACGGGGTAGGTATCAGAAAATGATGGACTATGAAGATGATTATGACTCTGAAGAAGGAATTGAGAGTGTCTACTCAGAAAGCCCTAGAGGCTAATGTCAGAGGCTGTAAATCAACTCCTCTTCTGTTTTAATACTGAATTAACAACCAGGCAGGGGGAAAAATGGAACATTTAAATATTTAAACCAAACATTTAATTTTTAAACATGAACATTCTTTTTATAACTTGGACAGCTCCTCAAGGCCTGTGGAAAATTCCCTGAGCCTCGGAGACTGGCCTTCCTTCACGGTGTGCGCTGAAGAACACTGCTAACCTTGGGTGCCTGTGAACTTGGCAGGAGACAGCACATTTGTTTTACTCAGAAGGCACATTTGTGTCCTAATAAAGATATTTCTGACAAGTTTCTGCAGAGAAAGAGGAGTAAATCTCTGTAACATAAAAAGGAAACTAAATCTATTAATAAAAGAAAGGGAATGAGTTCATGTGATTCTTGATTCCTGCTCTCCGCCAGACACAATTCCATGCTTTTTATGTGATTTCTTTCAAACTGCACAAAAAGCCCGGCAAGGATTTCATTGCAATTGTCTTTTTGTCCACAGGAAGCTGAGGTGCTAGGGTATTAACGCAGTGCCCTCGAATATTGCTTTTTGGACAGCGGACATTTATGCAATGCAGCTCTTTGTCCATATCCTCTTCTTTCTGCAAGGAGCTTTGATTTTTGCTTGGAGATCTTCTGTTTCCTCCTCAAATTGTTGCTTTTGTTTGTGGAACTAAATCCACTTTTAGTTTGTGTGTTTTCTGGGCCCCAGGAAAATGTCTCTCATGGTGGCCACACCAATAGGTTTAGGAATAGGTATGTGAGCCAGGAGAAGATCCCCTGGAGGAGGGCATGGCAACCCACTCCAGTATTCTTGCCTGGAGAATCCCGTGGACAGAGGAGCCCGATGCAATACAGTCCCTGAGGTCACAAAGAGTCAGACACAACTGAAGTGACAGCATGCACGTGTGAACCAATAGAAGCCAAACAGATGCATTGAAATGTCACTGGGATCCTGGAAGAAGATGTTGATGCTTTTGGCCATCTCATCACTGGGAAGGGAGAGCCTGCTGACAAAGGACCTGGTAGCAGCTACAAGAAAGAGATCATAACTTGTTGTTGTTCAGTCATCTAGTCATGTCTGACTCTTTGTGACCCCATGGACTGCAGCATGCCAGACTTCCCTGTCCTTCACCATCAACCGGAGTTTGCTCAAATTCATGATCATTGAGTCAATGATGCCATCCAACCATCTCATCCTCTGTCACCCCCTTCTCCTCCTGCCTTCAATCTTTCCCAGCATCAGGATCTTTTCTAATGAGTCAGGTCTTTGCAACAGGTGGCCAAAGTATTGAAGCTTCAGCTTCAGCCTAAATCCTTCCAATGAATATTTAGGACTGATTTCCTTAAAGATTGACTGGTTTGCTGTCCTTGCAGTCCAAGGGACTCTCAGGAGTCTTCTCCAACACCACAGTTCAAAAGCATCAATTCTTTGGTGCTCAGCTTTCCTTATGGTCTAACTCTCACATCCATACACGACTACTGGAAAAACCGAGCTTTGACTAGAGACCTTTGTCGGCAAAGTGATGTCTCTGCTTTTTAATATGCTGTCTAGGTTTGTCATAGTTTTTAGTCTCGTTCAGTCTCTGGGATCATCCCTTGCCTTTTAAGAGAAGGGTTTCTTTCCTTTTGATGACTTCTTATTTATTCATGTATTACTTTCATCTGCTTAGTTAATGCAATCAACCATAGCAATGGCAACCATATAACCCTCTGGATGAACATGCTTTGGATGAACATGCACTTGACTCCAAGGATATGACTTCCTTTCCTCCCATGATCTTTTGCACCTGCTTATAAGCTGTCCCACTGCTGAAGTCTCAGAAGCCCAAGCACAAAGCTGTTTTCTGTTGAGAGTGTGGTTCTTAAAGTGGGTTGTACTCCCTTTGCTGTTGCATATCTGAGTTTGCTGCTGAAGATCTTTGATCTCTGCCTTCTACAGGGAGTTTTTGGTCTCTGTCTCCAGCCTTTATCATGTTAGACCTTGGTTTTCTGCTTGGCTTTTCTCCCCTACTGGACCCTGTGTGTCTCTAAGCTTGGGAGAGTCCATCCAGGGGTGAAAGGAGCTTGCTCCTTCCTGTCTCCCATCTCTTAATGGTCAAAGGTCACCCAATGGGAGTTGGTTCTTCCATACTGCCAGGTGTGTTACCTGACCCTCGTGGCAGCTACCAGGAAAGCAAGTCCCATGGGAGTACCGAGTGGGCCTAAGCCTACAGCATGCCCCGGGGACCTGCAGCCTTCATTCCCTGGGGCCCAGCCGGGGGAGCCAGCAAGTATGGAAATGTGTGGTCAAGTGTCATTCCCTTAGTATTGACAGGGAACCCTTGCACACGAGACACAAGGCAGGTGGTATAAGGCATGGTGTGGGGGCTTGGGTCAGCCTTGAGAGTCTCTTGGGTCAGCCACATGACGTGGGGACCAGGCTGCAGGGGCCTTGGCTGGTCAAGCATGCAGGATTGCTTCAATAGCAAGAGGGCTGTGCTGTGAAGCTGGTGAGGAACATAAGCTTTATTTCTTTTCTTTCTCTTTCATTTTGTATGGGAGTATAGTTGATTAAGGGGCTTCCCAGGTGGCTCTAGTGGTAAAGAAGCCGCCTGCCAATGCAGGAGACATAAGAGACATGGGTTCAATTCCTGGGTCAGGAAGATCTCCTGGAGGAGGGTATGGCAACCCACTGCAGTAGTCTTGCCTGGAGAATTCTGTGGACAGAGCAGCCTGGGGGGCTACAGCCCATGGGGTTCACACAGAGTCAGAAAGGACTGAAGCCACTTAGCATGCATGCATAGTGGATTAATAATGTTGCATTAGTCTCACGTGTACAGCAAATGATTCACTTATACAAGTATCTTGGACACGACTGAGCGACTGAACAACAGCAACATTCTTTTTTCAAATTCTTCTCCAACATAAGCTTTCTTGAGTGAAGGTGAATATCTTTTTTTTCTGTCTCCAAGAAGTGTGACTGGTTCCGCATGATCTTCCCAGAGCAAACTGGGGAAGTGGTATGAAGAGGAAGCAGAATGCCTTGAAGGGCCCATTTGAACAGAGTCGCACAAAGGTTGGGGTAGCAGAAGGAAAAACAGCCACCAGCCAGAGGTCCTGGATCCTCTTCTTCCATCAACTAGCTTTGTGACCTTGAGTGCATTCCTCTGGGCCCTGGACTCCCTATGTGTGCAATGAAAGTCATCTCCAGGCAGAGCCCTTTCTGGCCTGGCCATTCTGGAGCACTCAGGCTACATGCAGATGCAAAGCCATCCTTCCTAACCCCCTGCCTGTCCTCTGCTCTGTGGGTGCACAGGGGGCAAAGAGAAGTGGCAGGCTCACCAGGAGAAAATCACTGAGGGTAATGAATAGCCAAGGTCACGGGCAGCTTCATCCTGCTAGTGTTGCTACGGACAAGTTAAATATAGCCATCGAAGTCTTCCACCCAATGCTGACCAGCTGCAAATATTTGACACGTCCTGCAGAGGAAGGAATATCCACCAGTCACCAGCAATCTTTGGCGGTGACTCTGTGAAGGGAGCCAAGGGCAAACTTCACTGGTGTCGACATTCACAGTTGGCATCTGTAATGACCAAGAGATGCCCGAAGCCCCAGCTGACTGCATGTTGAAAGGTGACCCTCCATTTATTTATGAGGCAGTGGAGTCCTTTCCCTTTTGAACCTTTTGATGGGTTGAGGCTGCCAAAACATGACTCCAGAAGCATTCTGAGTTATTATTTTTCCAAAAGAACTAATATCACTAATAATCGCACTGATGATTGTTGTGTGTTTGCTCTATGCTCATCATGCATCTCTATGTGTATCTCTCACCTTCATGCTGATGCTATGAGGGTTCAATTCCTGGTTGGGGAACTAAAATCTCACATGCCGCATGGCTTGGCCACAAAAAAAGAAAAAAAAGAACAGAGACAGGGTTGAAAGAAAGAACATAGATATGCAAACATAGGAGTTCCAACTAGCCATTAAAATTGGGCCGTGATTGAGTTATTTGCCTCCTGGTGGCCAAAGTAAATGAGGAAGAACCATCAGTGTCATGGTTTCTTAGGTCCACAATCCCAGAGTGGGACGGAACACATTAGAACCTGCCTGCCACAGCACCAGTCCCCACTGTGATAAGTTTTCTTCCCATTTCTGTACTTGAATTATAAATACTCTATAATCACTGGCTTTTTCATAATAGACTAGGGTTTTATGGCTCAGTGATGATGTGGCTACACAGTGGGGCAGAGAGACTTGGGAGAGGCTAGCCTCCCCTCCCACCAAGAGGGAGACTGTGGTGTGGTCCTGTATTTATTTATATGTGTTGAGCTTCTACTGATGGATGTCCCCACCTGGTGTCAAGCTTTAAGCTAAACAAGCATTCCTGCCCCCCGGTGTTAACTCATACCAGACCTTTGAAAGATGCACTTTTATCATCCTCATTATAAACTTGGAAGATGGAACCTCAAAGAAAATAAGTAACACACCTGAAATCACATGCTCACGGATGACAGAACTGGGGTTCCTGTCCAACACTCTCTGATCTGAGGCTATAAAGCTTAGGATGGGAGGTACCCTGCCTGACTTCTTTTTTAAAAAATTCTGACTGGAGTGAGGTTGATTTACAATGTTGTGTTAGTTTCAGGTGTATCGCAAAGTGAGTCTGTTTAAATCTACATACACGCATGTATGTTCAGTGGTGTCCAACTCTTTGAGACTCCATGAACTATAGCCCTCCAGGCTGCTCTGTGGGATCCTCCAGGCAAGAATACTAGAGTAGGTTGCCATTTCCTTCCCCAAGGGATCTTCCCAACCCAGGGATTGAACCCACGTCTCCTGCATCTCCTGCATTGGCAGGTGGATTCTTTACCACTGAGCCACCTGAGAAGCCCCATATACATATATCCACTCTTTTTTAGATTCTTTTCCCCTATAGGCCATTACAGAGTATGGAGTAGAGCTCCCTGTGCTGTATGATAGGTCCTTATTAGTTCCTTCCTGTCTTCTTTACGTGTTAATTTGATGAAGGTGAGAGAGGAAGGCTTACTGATGACATCTTTTGAGTTTCTAGCCTACCCCCGGAAAGAAAAGAACCACACTTGCACAATCCATTACTCCTGACCTAAAATAAATCCATCCACCTTTTAAACAAATGGATATTGTCCTCCACATCCAGGCTCTAGGAATACAGCAGAGAATAAAATAGACCAAGTTTCTGCTCTCTGTGGAGCTCACATTCTGTTAAAGAGACACATCTCAAGAATGAATTTCAGGAAAAGTCATTTCCTGTTCATTGTTATTTAGAAAATATCTGTAGCTTCTACTTCCTATCACCACCTCCATTTCCACACCGGCTATGTGACTACCATAATAGTTATCTTCTGTTGAGCAGCTACTATGTGCCAGGAAGTCTGGTAAGTACTTTATATATGGCATCTCATTTCCATACCATAATGCTCTTACAAGGAAGGTAAACCATGCCTTTTTATTTTTATCTATTTACTTATTTGGCTGCCTTGGGTCTTAGTAGTGGCTCTCAGGATCTTTCGTTGCAGCTTGCAGGTTAGTTGTTGTGGTGCAAGGGCTTCCTTGTTCTGCGGCACGTGGGATTTTATTTCCCCATCCTGGGATTGAACTCGTGTCCCCTCCATTGTAAGCTGGATTCTTAACCACAGGACCACCAGGGAAGTCCCACCATGCCTTTTTAAAAGATGGGCAAACTAAGGCACAGAGAGGTTGGGTATTTGCCTAAGGCCACACAGCATACTGGGTAGAGCTGTGATTAAAACTGAATACCGGGATTAAAACTGAATCTAAAGATCCTACTTCCTCTGTTAAACTCTCATAGCTTCGCACAGGTTCTAGCTTTGGTTCTGGTAGCTCTACAGCTTCGGATAAATATCCTTCTTTTTTTTTTGAGACTTCAATTGTCCCTTCTAATATGGTAGAATTAGACAAGATGATCAATCAGTTCCTTTTAAGTCACATGCTCTCTGACGGTGATTCTCTCAAAGGGGCAATGAAGGGAATTTCAAGGGATGCTCAAAACTTCCAAAGAGGTCTGCCAGTCTGGAGAAGTGGAGAAATCTACTTTTAATGTCACTGTAGGCCAAGCACTCCCAGAAGTGAAGGAAATGACAACTCCTTCCCCCGTCCCTCCCCGAGGCCATTGAATGCATGATGGTTGCCCTCTTTCTATTAAGATCAGCCCATGTTTGGTATTCAAAGTCAGCTAGCTACCTGGCAATCCATGTGGAGGAAGGCTAGCCATCACCCAGGGAGCCATGAAGCTCGTTTTGTTGTCACTGACTTTGAATCCTTCTTAAATTATTCACATTTGGGTTTGTTGTGACCTGACATGAACTATGCATCTAATTAGAACTAATCAGGGAGGTGACTCCACATCTGAAGACTTAATCCTGGAAAGTAACAAAATAGAGCTGCTTCCACCTCTTCAGCATCCTTGAGGATGCCCTGGATAATGGGGAGGAAGAAGAGACAGTCTTCTATCCATTTGTAGATTTCACATGCTATGATTGGTTTCATCAAAGTTGTTTTTGTTTTCCTTAAAGTAGTTTTATGGTATTCTAAAAAGGGCTCTGATCTTGATGTTAGTCAGGCCTGAAACTGAATCCTGGCTCTGCCTTCACCATCTGTTTGTGAAAGTACTAGCTAAGGTGAGCCTAGTGGCTATGCTGTAGGTTCATTGTAAAACTGGCCCCAACTCATGACCTTTCACAATGTGATTTGCTTCTCCTCCCATCAAGAGATGGCTCTAGTCCTCAATCTATGAATATGGCTGGCCTTGGGGCTCGCTTTGGTCAGTGGAATACGGCGGAGGAGGTGGTGGTCAATGCCTAGGTATCAGCAGGCCACGTGTGCTTCCCCGCTGTCTGGTGGGCCCTGTCACTGCCATGAGAACCAGCCTGGGCTACCCTGCTGGAGTGAGAGTGACCACACAGAAGGAAGTGGGATTATCCCAGTGTAATCCCCTCCAGACCACCCAGCCCACAGCTGGCATGGCTCTTGACCTCAGATGAGTGAGTGAGCCCAACTGAGACCAAGTTCAGTCCATTCAGAGTAAGCTAAATGTCACAAATGACTCATTCATTTGTGAGATATCACAAATGGTGTTGTTTCAAGCCACTGTCTCAGTCAATTTGGGCTTCTATGACAAAGTACCATAGACGGGCTGGTTTAAACAGCAGGAACTCATTTCCCACAATTCCCTTCCTGATTTGTGGACCACCGTCTTTTTGCTATCTCTTCACATGGCAGAGAGAGAGCTTTCTGGTGTCTCTTAGAAGGGCATTAATGCCATTATTAGGGTTCCATCCTCATGACCTAACACCATCCTTTTAGGGAATAGGGTTTCAACATAAGAATTCTGAGGGACATGAATCAGTTCATAGTGGGAACTAAATGTGTAGGAGAGGTTTGTTTCACACAATAGCTAGCTGATATATACAATAGAACTCTCCATGGTTTGAAACAAGTAAACACTTAATTTCTTGCTCCTGTGGAGCAGATGGTAGAACTCCTGTTCCACGTAATCAGAAGGTCACATGAAAGAATTCCATGGTTTCCTGGAGCATTTAGAGAAGAAAGGAAAGAGCAAGAGAGAGGATCTCATGGGAGATTTTTTACGGGCAGCACCTATATTTGCTCCCTTTGCTTCTTTGCGATAATCACATTATCTAATTTTTTACAGCTTCTATATAAAGTAGACATTGCTTCCACTTTGTAGACAAGGAGACTAAGGCAAAGAGAGCTTAAAATAACTCACTGAGGGTCTATAGCTACCAGTTGGACCAAAGTCTTGAATCCAAAGTCTTGCACAACTATACCTGATTCCAAGTCTTGCACAACTATACCTCTATTTTTTAAGCAAAAAACCTTTATTTCCATCAAATTAAAAAGTAGGAATCAATCTTTAAGCAAGATAAAATCATCAATAACACAATTGACAGTTAAGAGACCACTGAATCTCTTTAGGGCTTCCCAGACGTAAAGAACCTAGTGGTAAAGGACACGCTTGCCAATGCAGGAGATGCAGGTTCAATCCCTGGGTCAGAAAGATCCCCTGGAGAAGAAGATCCCACTCCAGTGTTCTTGTCTAGAGAATCCCATGGACAGAGAAGCCTGGTGGGTTACAGTCCATGGGGTCATGAAGAGTTGGACACAACTGAAATGACTTAGCACACACGTAGCTCTTTAAATTCAGCTTGACTAGACTTTGGTCTTGATCCAACATATCTCAAAGAAAGAAGGGATAAAAGCATGGGCTTCTCCCTGCCTTCCTCCAGAAACAGGTAAGGAGGTGTGGTCTTTGTGTTCACAGGACCAGAGAACTTGGACTCTGTAATGTCTTCTGCAGACACTGTATGAGAAGATACTGATATTAACTCCTGCTCGTTCCTAAGGAAAATACTGAGCCTGAGTGACCTCGTTGGGCTTCTGGTTGGGTGACCTGCCTGGTGAGACACCCCGTGGCTGTCCTGGGGCTTCAAAATTGTCTAGGCTCACTCTCTTGTCGTCTTAACACTCTCCACTCGAGCAAGGGATGGATGGTGGAAAAGAGGTTTGGGAAAAGTTGTCATCGATTTTTAGAATGATGGTGGGAATGATGTGTAAAATGATCTGAACGTTGGAGGAATCTGGGTCACCTTAGTAATAGAGAGGGAGGCAGGTGATCTACTCTGAGCATCTGAACTCCCAAATGTCCAGTGAATTCAGGCATCCAGCCAGGGAAGCGCAAATGGGCAGTTCTGATTTTTCTTCTCTTCTTTTATTTCTTTTCTTTTTGAATCTTCCACTCAGAGAACCATCACGTCTACAGTCAGGTGGGGCTGGAAGTGAGAGTGGGAGGAATAAACTAGAAAGTTTCTCCCCACATGTTGTCCTAAATTTAGTCTCCACTGTGTCTCTTACCCTCAGAAACAGCTCTCCACAACGTTCCCAGAGTGAAGCAAGTTTGCAGAAACTTACTGCTCTGTTTTGCAAATCCAGACACTAGGAAAGTGTTGCTCAGGTTTAGGGTGCCTCTATAATTTTTTCTTTTTTCATTCAAACAGGAACTCTTTTGAGAGTGAAAAAAGGCACTGTTATTAATTATACTATGACACAGTTATAAACCAGGACCATTCTGCACAAAGCAAGACATATCCACCCTATTCTCTGCGGGCTCCCATGGGACCAGAGCTAAGACACCCAGCTGAGAAACAGGAATATACCCTCAGATTCAAAATTAGCTCTCATGGGATGGATTGCAAAAGGCTCAGCATTTAGAAAAATTTTTGAAAAAGGGCGACTTCCCTGGAGGTTCAGTGGCTAAGACTCTGTGCTTCTGACACAGGGGTTGCTTGTTCAATTCCTGGTTGGGGAACCAAGATCTCACATGCTGTATAGCGAGGCCAGACTTTTTTTTTTTAAAAAGGCTCAGGATTTGGAGTCAGTCCTCATGTTTTGTTAGATACTTGGCAAGTCATGTGTCCCCTATGAACCTTGGTTTTCTTCATTTGTGAAATAGCAGTTGTGATAATCTTCACAGTAAGGGTCATTGTTAAGATGGGGATTGAGGGACTCAGAAAAGATTTTATAAATGAAGTTACTCTCCAAATATTCTGTCCCACCCTGAAGTTCTTGCTGATAAGTTTTTTTATTTCAGTTTTTACTTTCCTACGTTCCTTCAGCCTGTTCCATCAGGACTGCAGACTGAGGACTTGACTACATCTTAGTTCATAATTTTCCCTGTCAATGCTCAGAATTTTTGGCTTCAGTAGTATCCCTACACATGTGATAACCCCTTTTTAAAGTTTACACAGGACTTCCCTGGTGGTCTAGTGGTTAATAATCCACCTGCCAATGCAGGAGAAAGTGAAACTGAAAGTGTTAGTCTCGCAGTTGTGTCTGACTCTTTGCAACCCTATAGACTGTAGTCCATCAGGCTCCTCTGTCCAGAGAATTCTCCAGCCAAGAATACTCCAGCCAAGGGAGTGGGTAGCCATTCCCTTCTCCAGAGAATCTTCCCAACCCGGGGATAGAACCTAGGTCTCCTGCATTGCAGGCAGATTCTTTACCATCTGAGCCACCTGGGAAGCCCCCAGTGCAGGGTACTTGGGTTCAATCCTTGGTCATGGAACTAAGATCCCACAGGCTGCAGGGCAACTAAGTCCGTGCACCATCTACTGAGCCTGCGTGCTTTGCAGGTTGTGCCCCAACTAGAGAGTCTGTGAGCTGCAAGGAAAGATCCTGCATGCCTCAAGAGGATCCCATGTGCTGCAAGTAAGACTTGATACACCCAAATAAACAAATAGAATAGAAAATGAAAGTTTATACAGCATCTATTAAACCCTACTATTTTGCTTAATACTCTTTACTACTTCATAGCTGTGTGACTTTTGAGAAGTTACTAAATCACTCTATGCCTCAGTTTCTTCACAGTGGAGATAACACTACCTCTTAGGTTTACAGTAACCTCCCGGGGTTACAGTGAGGGTTGACTGCTTTCTCCTGTATAAAGCATTTATAACACTGCTTCTCATGGGATTCTCACTCTGAAACTTCCAGCTTTGCAGTTGATGCGAAATGAATGTTCTTACCTAGATGTTTATCCTATGGTTTCTAGGGCCCCCTAGAAAGCCACCATATATCTCCCAAAATTCCCAGTTTGAGAAGCTTCATTCTATGCCATGTTCATGCTCTGTCTAATTCCCTAGTTCTCTGCATTCACTCAGGGGGAGGAGGTCATTACTTACTAGGGAATATGTCATTGGAACCAAGTGGCAGAGAGATATCTGTGCACTCTGTTATTTCCACACACAAGTCTGCCATCTTTATTTGACACCAGATTTGGTGGCTCAGACGATAAAGAATTGGCCTACAATACAGGAGACCCGGTTTTGATCCCTGGGTCAGGAAGATCCTCTGCAGAAGGAAATGGCAACCCACTCCAGTACTGTAGTCTGAAAAATCCCATGGATGGAGGAGCATGGTAGGGTACAGTCCACGGGGTCACAAAGAGTCGGACATGACTGGGCAACTTCACTTTCATTTTTCACTTCACTTTTGAATAAGGAGACCTGAATTGATGAAGGTCATGACAATGGAGGACCAAGTGGGACCTCTCAGGAGTGATTTGGTCACCAGCAGTTGGAGGGAGTTGTGATTATTTGGACGCCAAGGCTCAGGAGAGGGAACCCATTTGACTGGTTAATTACCCTTGAAAGAGTAAGAAGGTCAGAGAAGGGCATGAATGACAAAGTCTATTGAGCCTGCTGGATGGAGGCCAAACCCAAGCTGCACTGACTTCTTTCTCCTCTGGAGGTGGCAGTGGTTGCAGAGGGAGTGAGTACTGAACAAGCATTCTGATGCCTTGGAGAAGGCTGGAAAAATGGGGAGAGCTCTGAGCTTGGAGCCAGGAGACCCTGGTCCTAATTCTTCCTTCTCTACTCTCTCAGTGTGTGACTCTGAGCAAGTCCAGTACTGTTTCTCAACCTTACCCTTCTTCCTTAAAAATGAGGGGATCTTCCTGAATGATGCTGGAGTTTTTCCTGCTTCAACACTCCTTGGCTATTAATCTGGGGAAAGCAGAAGCAGCTCATTGTCAACCATAGGTTTGGGATTCATCTTGTAGAAATCTACCAGGAAATGTGGTTGACCATATGTTGAAAATTTTTGAAACTGAATGAAGGGTATATGGAGGTTCATCATGCTTTTTGCTTTATTTTTACATATGTTGGAAAATTTTCTATTTATAAAGGAAGTTTTAAGGATCTCCTAAAATCTTTTAAGATTAATGGCAAGAATGATCAGATCTGGTTCATTTGTGAATGATCAAAATTTCTCATACATCCCACTCTGGTAGAATGTGGTATAAATAAAGGAAAGCCTGCTTGATAAAAACTATCTTTACCACCCATTTTTGCATGGCCTATGAAGCTCCCAATATTTTTTGCTTCAAGAGGGAGTGTATTATAGTGGAAAAAGTACTGACTTTGGTTGTGTAGACTGGACTGGATTTGAATTCTGAGCCTCAGATTTTTGTCTGTAAAATAGTAATACTTGTACTGACTTGTAGTGGGTTTTTGGTGAGAATCAAGTATGGTATACAAAGTGCTAAGAAAATGGTAACTCTTGTTATGACATTTTGGTTTCCAGAAAATCATTTACATGCAAACAAGGAAGGCTCACTATTTTTTTTTTTTACTTTTTATTTTATATTGGAATATAGTTGATTAACTATGTTGTTTCAGGTGAACAGCAAAGGCACCCAGCCATACCTGTATCCATTCTCCCCTGAACTCCCCTCCCATCCAGGAGGGAAGGCTTATTCTGGTAATGGAATTCAAATGGATACATTTGGAATTTGTAAAACAGCATATTTTAATGGGGTTTGGGGCTCCTGATTTCTAGGGGTGTGAGGGTGAAGAGATCTAGGCAAATGATTAGAAATGGAAATGGTGGGTAAGAGAGTGAAAGATGCTTTTGAGAAATTTTCCAGCATTTCTGTACTTACAACAAGCATCTATTTTTGCACTGAACCTGGGTGTGCCTCTGTTCCTTTGATCCAGAAAGGATAATATGATATCATAAGGACAATATGATTTCATATCAAAGAGCATTTGATATGAAATTTGCTATCAAGGAGATTTGGGTTCAAATCCTAGATCTGCCAATTCTTAGCTTGTGAACTTCAAAGTCACTTAAGCCCTCTGAGGTTTCACTTCATCTCTAAAATATGGAAGGAAATGCATTTTTGAGAACATTAGATACATTTTCTGGTTCATGGTAGCTGCTCAATGTCTGATCCCTTCCTTATTACCTATATGGGAAGCTCTGATTGTTCAAATGTTTTTCCATTTGCATTATGTGATTCGTGCCATTAACCATAATAGTTCTGTATGAACCTATTCTTCTTACCTGTGAGAGCTCTTCAAATCCTTGAAAGTAGTGGTCATCCTTTGCCAAACCCTTATTTATCTTCTCCTGCCCCCAATATTCACTTTTCAAGGTGAAATCCCAGTGAATTTAAACCAATTCTCCTGTAACTAGGTGGTAAAACGGGTAAATCTGTGGTAGATTGTAAAACTGGCCACAACATTTCCCCTCTCTGTATCTTTAAATTTACTTGACTTGTTTTTAGTTATTCCAACCAAAAAGTATGGTATTTTTTCACCCTTTGAATCTGGAGTGGCCATATGATTTCTTTGGCTGGTGGGCATGAGACTTGAAAAGTGATCATTGGCATTTACTGTCTTGAGATTCCAACATCTGAAAAGTCCTGAATGATGGTTCATGACAGGCTATGTCGAGCTAAAAGGAACCATTTCAGCCATACCCCTGCAGATGAGGACTTCCCTGGTGGTCCAGTGGTAAAGAATCCACCTGCCAATGCAGGGGATAAAGGTTCGATCCCTGGTCCAGGAAGATTCCACATGCTACGGGACAACAAAGCCTGTGCATCACAACTATTGAGCCAGCATCCTAGAACCTGTGAGCTGAAGCCCGTGTGCCTGCAGCCTGTACTCAGCAACAAGAGAAGTCACTTCAATGAGAAGTTTGTGTATCCCGTCTACATAATAGCCCTCACTCACCACAACTGGAGAAAGCCTGCATGCAGCAATGAAGACCCAACACAACCATACATCAATCAATCTTAAAAAGAAAAACAAACAAATCCTGCAGATGAGAGTCAAACTACAAATGTAAAAGCCATCTAGGTACCCTGACCCATGGAATAAAGAGCTAAATAAGTGGTCGTTGATTTAAGTCACTAAGTTTTGGGCTGGTTCATTTTGCAGATAATCTGATACATCAGACTTCCAGAACATTCATTCTCCTCCGGCCTGTTTGGATATACCCATTCTGCTCCATTTTTTTTTTTTTTTTGGTATTTTTAAATCATCCATTTTCTTGGAACTTTCTAAATTACTGGGTTCTTGGCACAAGCAGTGCATTCTGTCTGTTCTTGACTTCTTCCTACTAAATTCTAACCATATGGTATAAAAGTACAGATCAATGTCCAAAAAGTCTTTAGAGTCTCGTTGGAAGCTTAAAAAAATCCCACCCAAAACTTTTGTGAGGAAATCGTGCTTGGCCAAGGAGAAGGGAACTTGAACAGCTTGAGTTCTGCTCAGCTCTTCCTGCGAATGATAAATAACTCTATACTTGGAGAATTTCTTTTCTAGGTTTGAATTAATAAGGTGGCCTCTGCACAACACTCAACGGGTCTGCACAGAATTTTGGAGCTGGAAGAAGTCTAATTTTCTTCAGTCTAATTCTATTTTTTTTTTTTTTTTTGCATGTGGAGAAACTGAGATTATGGTAGTAGATTGTTGAAAGTGACACTACAGTGGAAGGGACCCAGGTTCCTTGAATCAAAAAATCAATGCTTACAGTGGTCATATTTGAGTTTCTGTGGACATAGATTCCTGCTTTCTGGAGTATTAGATGCAAGAGTGTATACAAGTGTGTGTGAAAGGGTCTGGGAATAAAGCCATGGAGGGAAGAAATGTAGTCACTGGCCTCTTGTTGGCCGTTTAAGGCATCACTGGATCCAAACATGAGCTTTTTGAGAACAGAAAGTGAAAGTGTTAGTCACTCAGCTGTGTCCAACTCTTTGCAACCCCATGAGCTGTAGCCCACCAGGCTTGCCTGTCCTTGGAATTCTCCAGGCAAGAATACTGGAGTGGGTTGCCATTCCCTTCTCCAGGGGATCTTTCTGACCCAGGGATGGAATGAAGGTGTCCTGCATTGCAGACAAATTCTGTACTATCTGAGCTACCAGGGAAGCCTCAAGGATGTGGTTTATTTTTCACCTTCAAGCCTGACATTGTGTTTGGCATAGTGTTGAAGGAAGACATAGATTATGAGTTCTATCTCAAGGGTCAGAATCTCAGATTGGTCTTGGCAATCCTTGGATCAATAGCTCTTTTCCATTCTTTTTGCCGTAGACCCTTCATAAGAAGGAACAGACTCATTTCAAATACAATTATGCCATGGATGAAGCAATGAATAAGACTTGACTCTTGCCATGGAGGAGCTCACAGTCTACTAGGGAAGATAGATACATAAACAAATAGTTAAAAATGACCCTTGACATAGGTATTACATCTGAAAACTTCAGAGTAAAAATCTTTCTCTCAATTGAACTAATAATCAGTGGAGAGTTGTTCAGCTCCTCTCTTTACTGTATGATAGCTGCTCCCAACATGTCACTGAGACATGAGCAAGGGTTGGGATTTTTGGAACTAATAGAAACCACCATAGGCTGAGGAGACATGAAAAGGAGAATAGATTAACACAAAGGCCATCATAATCCTATAAGTTCAGTTCAGTCGCTCAGTCATGTCCAACTCTTTGCGACCCCATGGACTGCAGCACGCCAGGCCTCCCTGTCCATCATCAAGTCCTGGAGTTTGCTCAAACTCATGTCCATTGAGTCGGTGATGCCATCCAGCTATCTCATCCTTGTCCGTCCCCTTCTCCTCCTGCCTTCAATTTTTCCCAGCATCAGGGTCTTTTCAAATGAGTCAGTTCTTTGCATCAAGTGGCCAAAGTATTGGAGTTTCAGCTTCACCATCAGTCCTTCCAATGAATATTCAGGACTGATTTCCTTTAGGATGGACTGGTTGGATCTCCTGGCAGTCCAAGGGACTCTCAAGAGTCTTCCCCAACACTGCAGTCAAAAAGCATCAATTCTTTGGCACTCAGCTTTCTTTATAGTCCCAACTCTCACATCCATACATGACTACTGGAAAAACCATAGCCTTGACTAGATGGATCTTCATTGGTAAAGTAATGTCTCTGCTTTTTAATATGCTGTCTATGTTGGTCATAACTTTTCTTCCAAGGAGTAAGCATCTTTTAATTTCATGGCTGCCGTCACCATCTGCTGTGATTTTGGAGCCCTCAAAAATAAAGTCTGCCACTGTTCCCCCATCTGTTTGCCGTGAAGTGATGGAACTGGACGCTATGATCTTAGTTTTCTGAATGTTGAACTTTAAGTCAACTTTTTCACTCTCCTCTTTCACTTTCATCAAGAGGCTTTTTAGTTCTTCTTCACTTTCTGCCGTAAGGGTGGTGTCATCTTCATATCTGAGGTTACTGATATCTCTCCCAGAAATCTTGATTCCACCTTGTGCTTCTTCCAGCCCAGCATTTCTCATGATGTACTCTGCATAGAAGTTAAATAAGCAGGGTGACAATATACAGCCTTGATGTACTCCTTTCCCTATTTGGAACCAGTCTTTTGTTCCATGTCCAGTTCTAACTGTTGCTTCCTGACCTGCATACAGGTTTCTCAAGAGGCAGGTCAGGTGGTATGGTATTCCCATTTCTTGAAGAATTTTCCACAGTTTGTTGTGATCCACACAGTCAAAGGCTTTGGCATAGTCAATAAAGCAGAAATAGATGTTTTTCTGGAACTCTCTTGCTTTTTCCATGATCCAGCAGATGTTGGCAATTTGATCTCTGGTTCCTCTGCCTTTTCTAAATGCAGCTTGAACATCTGGAAATTCATGGTTCATCTACTGTTGAAGCCTGGCTTGGAGAATTTTGAGCATTACTACTGTGTGAGATGAGTGCAATTGTGCCATAGTGTGGTAGTTTGAGCATTCTTTGGCATTACCTTGCTTTGGGATTGAAATGAAAAGGGCTTCCCTTGTGGCTCAGCTGGTAAAGAATCCACCTGCAATGTGGAAGACCCGGGTTCGATCCCTGGGTTGGGAAGTTTGTCTGGAGAAGGGAAAGGGTACCCACTCCAGTATTCTGGCCTGGAGAATTCCATGGACTAAGTCCATGGGCTCACAAAGAGTCGGACATGACTGAGTGACTTTCATAATCCTATAATTGCCCTTAAATCCCTATTCCCATAGGAGGTTATAATATCATTCCTGAATTTATTTATTTATTTAAATGTATGCTTTATATTAATTTATCTATTTCTTGTATACTCTATTTATTTATTTATTTTGGCCCCACCACATGGCATGTGAAATCTTAATTCTCTCATCAGGGATCGAACCTGTGCCCCCTACATTGGAGGTGTGGAATCTCAACCACTGGACTTCCAGGGAAGTCCTCTCAATTTATTTAAAGAAACACTAGTTTTTGAGACAAACAATTCTGTGTTTGAACCTAGACTTTGGGACTACTCTCCATATGGGTTTTCTGAATCTTGATTTCTTCTTCTTTAAAGCAAGTATTAATGCTTGGCTTGTATGTGCTTCAAAAATGTGGTGAAAAACCACCATCTATATGTTTTAAAACCCCAATTCCTGGGCAATAGCTGAGAATTAATTTTTTTAGAAGGTTCACTAAACACATTAAAAATATTTATTGTTTGGTGATGGTTGTATGGGCTGAAGGAGAGAGGATAGAGATGAGCAAGGCAAGAATGTTTGTTTACAAACTGAATTTTTAATTCCTTAGTGTAGAGAAACAAAGCCTCCTCCCCAAAAGGCTATTGGAAAAAGGAAGGAAAACTAATGGAAGAGCTACTGATTGTATCAGACAACTGTGATGGGGTGGGGGTTATAAACACGAGAGGGACATGGTGATATTTATGCTTTAGAAAGACCAGAAGGATGGGAGGATGTGTGGCAGAGAATGCTGTGCATATCAAATATTCATGAACTGCTCTACATTTCCTAGCCTTCTGTGAAATTAGGTCGGTGCCACAGAATGGGGTTCTGGCAAAATGGATATGGGCAGAGATTTGTAAGATACTTCTAAGGCTTGAAGTGAAGAAGTGAAATCGCTCAGTCATGTCCGACTCTTTGTGACCCCATGGACTGTAGCCTACCACCCTCCTCCATTCATAGGATTTTCCAGCCAAGATTACTGGAGTGGGTTGCCATTTCCTTCTCCAGAGTATCTTCCTGACCCAGGGATAGAACCTGGGTCTCTCGCATTATAGGCGGATGCTTTACTGTCTGAGCCACTAGGGAAGTCCTTACAGTTCCAAAATCCTCCATGTCTTCCTCTTCTGTGAAGAGCATGGAAGCCACATGTTTCAGAGGGTGCAGAGAAAAGGTGGAAGAAGTCAGATTGGCTTGTGTTGGATGATGGTTCAAGTGAGAACACTTATTTACTGCATCAAGTCACTGACCTTCCAGGGCTTATCCCTTGTTGCAGCAAAGCCTCTCTTATCCTGACTAACTCAGGGGACCAGACTAGAGATAGAGCACAGTTAAAGCTGGTAATAAAGCTATTATTATTATAGATTTAAAATTTAATGTTGGATGTGCGTGCGTGCTCAGTCATGTCTGGCTCTTTGTGATCCCACAGACTGTGGCCATCCAGGCTCCTCTGTCCTTGGGATTTTCCAGATAAGAATACTGGAGTGGGTTGCCATTTCCTCCTTCAGGGGATCTTCCTGGACCAGGGATCGAACCTGCATCTCCTGAATTGGCAAGCGGATTCTTTACTGATGATCCCCTGGGCAAGTCTTTCAATTTACTGTAGGTGTAGTTAAAGCATATATGTTTAAAATTTAATCCTTTAAAATTTACTGAAAATCACTTTATGATCGAGTACATTGTCTTCCTGGATGAATTTTCCATGTTCAATGGAGTTGTATTAAGCAATTGTTGGTAATGCTGTTTTTAAACTTTAATTACAATTTCTTCTTTAACCCCCCTCACCCTGCCCCCAAAGCAGCTATTGAAATAAAAAGGCTAGTGGGGATCAGGGCCCGAATTGTGAGAGGGTCACTGTAGATGATGAAGAAGAAACAAATTCCAAAACGTGGCAACAGCATAGCTAGATTCCAAATCTCCCAGGCAACTTGCCTGGATTAACGCAATAGCCCTTGGCTTGTACCTCTGACGCCACCTGTCCTCTCTTACAGTCTATTTTTAGTTCAATTGATTTTGACCAGAAATACCACTTTTTCTGGGTAAAACTCTTCAATTGCTTCCTAACTCTCTCAGAGTAAAAGCTGAGATATTCTACGGGCTAACACAATCTGTTCTTTTTGTTGCTTTTTGGGCCCAATCTCTTCTTACTGCACCTTTTCTCTCATTAACCCCTCCTAGTCCACACTGACCTCCTGCTGTTCCTTGAACCCGCAGGCACACTCAGACCTCAGGACCCATGCACATCCTGTTCCCTTTGCCCAAAGTGCTGTTGCTTCAGATTTTCTCATGACTGCCTCTTTCACTTCCTGTAAGTTATTGTTCAACTGTCATATTTTCAGTAAAGCTTCAGAGTGTTCAATTTAAAATTGCATCCCACCTCCTTCCAACATTCTGAAGTTCTTCACGACTTTATTTTTCTCCATAACACCTCACATATCCTTAAATATTGGGTTGGCCCAAAAGTTCATTCAGTTTTCCATAAAAAGGCAAACAAACCAACCAATTTTTGGGTCAACACAGTAGTATATGTTTTACGTATTATTTTGTTTAATGTCTGTCTCCTCCCACTGGAATGTAAGCTCTAGAAGTGCAGGGATTCTTCTTATTTCTTTGCACACTGCTCTATTCTTCATGCCTACAACAGTGCCTGATATACACTAGACAATCAATGCTTACTAAATGAATGCTAATTATGTTAATTAACTAAACAGATTAACTGAATCTGAAGAAGATTACTGGCATTTAAGCATACGTAGAAGAATTACTTGGAGAAGGCCACGGCAACCCACTCCAGTACTCTTGCCTGGAAAATCCCATGGACGGAGGAGCCTGGTAGGCTGCAGTCCATGGGGTCGCGAAGAGTCGGACACGACTGAGTGACTTCCGTTTCACTTTCATGCATTGGAGAAGGCAGTGGCAACCCACTCCAGTGTTCTTGCCTGGAGAATCCCAGGGACAGCGGAGCCTGGTGGGCTGCCGTCTATGGGGTCACACAGAGTCGGACACGACTGAAGTGACTTAGCAGCAGTAGCAGCAGAAGAATTACTGGAGAGAGAAATGGCAGCCCACTCCAATATTCTTGCCTGGGAAATCCCACGGACGAAGAAGCCTGGTAGGCTACAGTCCAGGGGGTTGCAAAGAGTCAGACATGACTGAAGTGACTTAGCATGCACGCAGAATTATTCTTTATAAAGACAACATATGTACTAGGTAGTAAGGTTATAGAGAAGGACTGCAAAAGCCTGGTTTGCCTTCAAGGAGGTTATGCTTGACAGTTGCCACTCAGCACAACTTTCTCTTGGCCATTCTGGGCCAAGAGATCAACTTGTTACTCCTGAAATGTCTTTTATGTCTTCCTGATCCTAGAAAAGTGGCCACAGAAAGATCATTACTGATTGGTAGTGGTGTTGGGGTGATCTTGCTAGATTGCTCTGAGAGTTCTATGAGAGGCTGGTCCTAACAAACAGCAAGAGATCAATTATCTCCATTTTCTTCCCTCACACGTTTCCCCTTATCATTTCTTTCCCCTTCTCTGCCTTTTCTCTTTTACTCCTCTGCTTCTTTTAGCTACCTCAGTAATGAGTGGATTGAAGACTACACTTATTTCCAGGTTAAGAATGGAGGCTGAGAGGTAGGGAAACCCAGAAGGAGCAGGGAAGGGAAGGAGAAAAGGTGGGAGGGCTTCTGGGAGCACTGCTCATGATTAATAGCTATTTGAGTGTCGTTTCACTGGGTTTAGCTGAATGTTAGGCCATATAATCATGGTTAAAAAGCTTTAATTCCCAGCTTGAGAAGGGTGGTTGAATACTCCCCAATCACTGTGACATGCAGCTGGCAGACTATTGAGAAACCCCGCTGCTGCATTCATTGAATTATTCCAGTCCTGATAAATTCTGCCACCTCCATCCCAGATTCAATTTGGATGTTGCAGTCGCAGAAAAGATGATGAATGTGGGGATGAATCTAATATCATTAACTGAAGCCTTCATATTCCACATTTCCAATAAGTATCGACATAGGATGTGATGAAAATGCATGTAGCTGGTGGCGTTCTTCCAGCCCTATCTTGCCACGGTTGTATAGAGAAGCCACAAAGGGACTATAACTCAAGAGGCTCTGGGTTCAAGTTCCAGCTGCACCAGTTACTGGCGGGATGACTCTGTGTGGCAGAGACTTCATGTTGTGATATAATGCTATTGATTTATTTTTGGCTGCTCTGTGGCTTCGCTCCTGCACGAGCTTTTCTCCAGCTGCAGTGGGCGGGGACTTCTCTTCATTGCGGTGTGCAGGCTTCTCCTGGTGGTGGTCTCTCTTTTTGCGGAGCACTGGTTCTAGGGCATATGGGCTTCAGTAGTCACGACACAGAGGCTCGTTAGTTGTAGCTCCTGGGCTCTAGAGCACCGGCTTCATATTTGTGGTGCACGGGCTTAGCTGTTCTGCGGCAGGTGCGATCTTCCCAGACCAGAGACTGAACCCGTCTATCCTGCTTGAGAGTCCCTTGGACTGCAAGGAGATCCAACCAGTCCATTCTAAAGGAGATTAGTCCTGGGTGTTCTTTGGAAGGACTGATGCTAAAGCTGAAACTCCAGTACTTTGGCCACCTCATGTGAAGAGTTGACTCATTGGAAAAGACTCTGATGCTGGGAGGGACTGGGGGCAGGAGGAGAAGGGGACGACAGAGGATGAGATGGCTGGATGGCATCACCGACTCGATGGACGTGAGTTTGAGTGAACTCCAGGTGTTGGTGATGGATAGGGAGGCCTGATGTGCTGCGATTCATGGGGTTGCAAAGAGTAGGACATGACTGAGCAAATGAACTGAACTGAACTGAACTGATCCTGCATTGTCAGGAAGATTCTTTACCACTGAGCCACTAGGGAAGCCCAAGCCTTCATTTTTTATCTATAAAATGGATATAATATCCACTGTTCAGTATACATGTATATGTAAGGCTGAGTCCCTTTGCTGTTCACCTGAAATTATCACAACATTGTTAATTGGCTATACTCCAATAAAAAGTTGCTTTAAAATAAAAAAGATCCAGTGGGAGAAAGGATATAAAGTGTCTGACACATTGCCTCTGGTATACAGTGTGTTTAAGGTATGTAATTAATTTCCCATTTTTTTCTCATTCTAAAGACTTCAAGACCATTCATTTATCTGGTCCCCATTACCAATAAAATTGATTTCATGTTACTCAGGCAGAAGGCTCATCAGAAGGGGCTGCCTTCTACCAGTGCTGCTCCTAAATAGATGCCTGAGTGTGTCCCATTGGGAATACCTATGTGTCTTCATGGGACATCCAGCATTCGGGATAAAATTTTGAGTTTTTCTTCCCCTGAGGAGTAGGGGTAGACTTTTCTGAGCCAGCTGCATCTCTGTCAGATGCTTCTGTGGTCTTTTTTTATCAGTCGGATAGGCTAAGATATGCTGCATTAACAAGCATCACCCAAGACTCGGTGGCTTCCAAGAACAAACACTTATTTCTCACTCATGCTTGGTGGTCAGCATGGCCTGGTTGCAGCTCTGCTTCTTGCCGTCCTCAATCCAGACCCAGACAAACGCGCAGGCTTTGGGGTGATAGTGCTTGTCCACAGAAGAGGGAAAGAAGACATGGCAAATGACGTAACGGCGCTTCATGTCTCTTCCTTGAATGACACGTGTTACTCGGCCCGGATTTCATTGGCTGGAGTCACATGATAATTCTTGACTTCATCAGAGTAGGGCTGTAGAATCTGCACAGATGGTAAAGCATCTTAAGGAGAGAAAAATGGAAAACTTGGTTAAAAAGTAACGCAATCAATTCAGTTCAGTCGCTCAGTTGTGTCTGACTCTTTGCGACCCCATAAATCGAAGCACACCAGGCCTCCCTGTTCATCACCAACTCCCGGAGTTCACTCAGACTCACGTCCATCAAGTCAGTGATGCCATCCAGCCATCTCATCCTCTATCGTCCCCTTCTCCTCCTGCCCCCAGTCCCTCCCAGCATCAGAGTCTTTTCCAATGAGTCAACTCTTCGCATGAAGTGGCCAAAGTACTGGAGTTTCAGCTTCAGCATCATTCCTTCCAAAGAAATCCCAGGGCTGATCTCCTTCAGAATGGACTGGTTGGATCTCCTTGCAGTCCAAGGGACTCTCAAGAGTCTTCTCCAACACCACAGTTCAAAAGCATCAATTCTTCAGCGCTCAGCCTTCTTCACAGTCCAACTCTCACATCCATACATGACCACAGGAAAAACTGTAGCCTTGACTAGAAGGACCTTTGTTGGCAAAGTAATGTCTCTGCTTTTGAATATGCTATCTAGGTTGGACATAACTTTCCTTCACAATACCATGTTCTTATTTTTTCTAAAACTCAATCATTTATACCTCCCTTTATAATTTCACCATACTTATTTGACAGCTGTCTTATTATTTACTTGTCATTTTTCTTTAAAAACTATCGTTACTTAAAAAGGTTACCATAAAAAGTAAAACCAGGGATAACAAAAGAATGGTGTTAAATTTTCCCTGGATATTTTATTTTTGAAGGTTCTGGACAGAAGGCAAATTTTCTCTGTCTCTGTTTTGTTTTGTTTCTCTCTTGTCTCTCTTTCTGTTAGAAGAGAAGGAAATTGGCAAGTTTTTAGATGTTAACAACATATGGTAACACACTTAGACTTTATTCTCAAAGTAATAAAAGGAGTTGGGGAAAAAATGAGAAGAGAATGGCTTTCACACTACAGAAGTCAGTTATTTAATATCTTACCTGTGCACGAACAAGAATTCTCTCTGTAGAACTAAAAACAATTAAAATCACGTGTATCCACTCATGGTAAGTCTCACACATTCAGAAACACTGAGCTATGAGGACAGTGGAATGGACTAAATTCCAGGCTTATTCACGTTTATTTCTCTGCACTGCACCTGGCAAGTGTGTGCTCAAGAAATGTTTGTGGAATGAAGCAATGGCTAATTCTTTTTCTGGTATAGATCAGTCAGTTCAGTTGCTCAGTCATATCCAGCTCTTTGTGATCTCATGGACTGCAGCATGCCAGGCTTCCCTGTCCATCACCAACTCCTGGAGCCTGCTCAAACTCATGTCCACCGAGTCGGTGATGCTATCCAACCATCTCATCCTCTGTCGTCCCCTTCTCCTCCTGCCTTCAATCTTTCCCAGCATCAGGGTCTTTTCCAATGAGTCAGTTCTTCACATCTGGTATAGATCCTTGCATATCAAAGGTGTTCAAAAATAAAAGTTTGCTTAATCAGTAAAGGAAAAGGCCTAGGATCCCCTCATTTTGTCTTTGCTCAAGATCCAGACTCTCCTGGCATCAGCTTGTTGCTTTTTTCTGTCTGGCATGGTCAAGTTTTGATATGGATTTCGATCATCACTTGCCATCAAGGTATGGATCTGCTGTGTCATGCCCTGGGAGGGTACTTTATGATAACCATGTCAGGGTTGGTTGGAAGGTAAACATGATTTTAAGCCATAGATACCCAGGTTGCTCAATGGTGTTCCCTTTCTTGAAGTCTCTTAGGATACCTGAGTTGGAAAGCTTGTGATTTGAATTCTAGGAGTCATATCACTCATGCCTGTTGTTTAGTCCAGTGGGAAGAAGGGGCTCGGTTGGTGGTGGTGGTGCCAGGAGGAAGGTAGCTGGCTGCCCATCAGAAGGCTTCATGGGTGACAATCCTTCTTAGATTTAACTCCAGCAACATCTTTTGAAGGTTCTTAAACCAAACATTCAGAGAAGGCAATGGCACCCCACTCCAGTACTCTTGCCTGGAAAATCCCATGGATGGAGGAGCCTGGTAGGCTGTAGTCCATGGGGTCGCTAAGAGTCAGACATGACTGAGTGACTTCCCTTTCACTTTTCACTTTCATGCATTGGAGAAGGAAATGGCAACCCACTCTAGTGTTCTTGCCTGGAGAATCCCAGGGATGGGGGAGCCTTGTGGGCTTCCGTCTATGGGGTTGCACAGAGTTGGACACGACTGAAGCAACTTAGCAGCAGCAGTAGCAGCAGCAAACTAAACATTAAATTAAAAGAATTTCTGAGCACAGCAGAGAAAAATTTCAGTGATAGACTGACATGAACCAAGCATACACACACACACACACACACACACACACACAGAGTTATGTCAAACAAGATACCAAAACAGCCAGTTACAAAGAGGAATAAATTTTTCAATGAGAACTGTGAGCATGCTCTGCCAGAAGCTTGTGGCTTCTTACAGTTAGAATATTCCTGCATAGTATAAAACCACTAATGTATCCTTCCCTGTAGTGGGCCTTCCCTAGAGGGGAGATTCCTAGATTAGTAGATCCTTCTTTTTAATCCTTCCTACTAGTGGGCCTCCTAAGATGTAGGAGGGTTGTTTAACTCTTGGAGGGTGTATCAACTGAAGCATTTTTGGTTGTACATGTGGGCTAAGTTGCTTCAGTCATGCCCGACTCTGCGATCTTAAGGACTATAGCCCACCAGGCTCTTCTCTCCAGGATTCTCCAGACAAGAATACTGGAGTGGGTTGCCATGCCCTCATCTTCCCAACCCAGGGATAAAGCCCGTGTCTCTTTCATCTCCTGCATTGGCAGATGGATTCTTTACCACTAGTGCCACCTGAGAAGCCCAGGTGTAATGAATTTTTGGTTGTAATGAAAAAAAAAAATCCAGCTCAGAAATGTGTTTTATTTAGCTGAAAAGCACAGAGGCAGGTGTACATCCGAGAGGCCAGTTCAATAGCTCAGGGATGTTGCCAAGTGCTTGGTTTCACTTTGTCTCTCCATCCTGCCTTTGATGGTGTCTTCTCCATCGTTATACTGACTCTCCTCATGACCCCAGTGGCTACCCCCACATCTTAGGGCTTCCAGTCTTCCTTGTTTATAACCAGCAGGAAAGCAAGGTTGTCATTTCTCAGAATTGCAAGGAAAAGTCATGGAGTCAAATTGGACTTAAGTCAAATGCTTGTTTCCAGTGGGGAAGGGGTATTCTGATTGGTTTAGCCTAGCTTGTATCTTCCTCCACACCTGGAGCTGGAGTCAGCTTCCTCAGAGTTGTCATAAAAGAGGATGGGGAAGCTGGATGCTGGCAAGGCCACCAAGAAGTCTCTACTGGAGAGGCTGACATTATTTCCTCATGCCTAAGAACCTGGCTGGAGTATAGGGGTGAGGACTCATTGCCCTTCTCCATGCCCTCCATCCATTCCTTACCAGCCCTGTCTGTCTGCAACTGCTACACAGTGAGGTCCAGACACCACTCATTCTGGGAAGAGCTGGGGGATGACTGCAGGGACTCCTTTAGTAGGCTCCCTGCCTTTGGATGTCTGGTTGAGTTTGGCCAGTAGGGAGTCCAGGTAGGGTAGAGGGAGGGAGGTTGGTGAACTGGGCACCCATTTCTCCTTATCAGCTTTGCACTCCTACTGAGAACCTCAGGCCCTGTTGGGAGACCCTCTCCAGGCAGCTACTCTTGGGATTCTGGTAACTTCTCCCCCACTTTGCTTCTTTGGACCTGGGGGATGGTAACTGGTCCTGCTTCTGCTGGCACAGAGCTTCTGCACTGTCTCCTTCCGATTTCTCTCCTGCAGGTAGCTCCATCGCTGAGCCCTTGTGCATCCAGCTTGCAAGTGCCACGCTTCCCTGCCAGGGCCCAGACTGGTACACTGCATCATCATTGACACAGGGATATCTTGGGGCAGGTAAAACGGGTGCTGTCTCATAGCTGCATTCTCTTTTCTGTCTCAGAGTCCTGTTCTTCTCTTCCTTAGTCCATCATCTTTTCATCACCAGGGTCATACCAATATTACAGTCTTAACAACATGGTATTTTTAGAAGATTTTTTGTGGCCATCTTTAAAATCTTCATTGAATTTGTTACAGCAATGCTTCTGGTTTTTTTTTTTTTCACCACAAGGCATGTGAGATCTTAGCTCTCCGTCTAGGGCTGGGATCTGCACCGCCTACATTGGAAGGCAGAGTCTTAACCACTGGACTGCCAGGGAATTCCCACAACGCGGCATTTTAAACCACACAGCTACAAGGGCACCGCTTTTAGAGTATATGCCGCTCACTTCTGCTGTGATGTGATAACTCATGTAGTTATTCATGGCTGACTTTTAGTGGTCAGGCAGGCTCTGCAGTATGAATGGGTTGACTGAGCTAAAAGGATCAGCGATCAAGTGGGCAGAGAAAACATATTTTGATGTACGTGTGGAGACAGGGCTAGCGCTTGAGCTTCAAGGAAAAGTGAGACAGCCCAAGTCAAAGATGGAGCCTCCAGTTTCAAGCCTCCGGGGGCGGGGGACCCTCCTGCTTTAACTGTCTTAACTGCAAAATGCACATGTAAAAGAGCAAGGCTTCCCTGGCGGGGGCGGTGGAACTGGGGTGTGATGAGAGGCTGAGGCTGGGGGAGCTGTCACTCTTGCTCAGCCTCCTTCCCACGGATGAGCCCCACAGGCCCAAGCCCTCGCCCTGGGAGAGGTGGTACTTCTCCCGCTGACGCTGGGTCGCCTGTCACCAGAGCTCATTATCTGTTCAGTGTGAGTCACAGAGTCCCACTCGGTGGCCCCCACGCCCTTCAGCTGGAGGAGGCTCTGTGAACCTCCTGGTGGGAGGACGGGGAGCAGGGGGCGCCCAGGCGTCAGCCCCGTGGGAGCCAAGAAGAACTTGGGCTTCCTCTTCCCTCCTTTTTAGAGAGGCTTGTGGAGCAAGGCAGGGGAGAGGAGTAGGAGGAGAGTAGGAGGGGGAGAGCTTCTGCAGGTGCCCCGGCTTCTGAGTCTCAGCTGGCACGGCGGAGCGGGACCTGGAGTGTCTCTGGTCTACGGCACTGGCAAGGCTCCAGGGACACTGTGCAGTTACAGCCGCGGCCCCTCTCTCTGCTCCTTGGCCCTGGTCAGGCCCTGTTCAGCTGATCTCCAGCATCCTCCAGCCTGTAGCCCCCCAGTCCTGTCCACTCTGCCTCGGCATCCTTAGCCGGTCCCCACCGTATATTTGCACAGCACTGCCTGGCTCAGTTCTCTCTCAATGAGACTGTGGCCACTCCTAACTGCACTCCTGACCTGCCGTCCCCTCTGGTCCAGGCAAAGCTCTGTGTCTGATAAGCAGATCACCCAGTGCCAGCTGCCCTCCTCGCTCACAAACCTGCCTGATGGATGGTGGTCCTCAGGTCTGTGTCTCTAGACTAAGGGTCCTGGGGGAGCTGTTGTCCTGTTCATCTATATATCCTAGTACCTGTTGTAAGTTCAACCAGAGCTGTTTAACTGCGGCAACTGTGCTCCAGAGGGACCAGCTCAAGGACCCACGCTAGGCTGAACTGGAGCTTGCTCAAACTCATGTCCATCGAGTCAGTGATGCCATCCACCATCTCATCCTCTGTCACTCCCTTCTCCTGCCTTCAGTCTTTCCCAGCACCAGGTCTCTTCCAGTGAGTTGGCTCTTCACATCAGGTGTATATAATTTGTTTCTTTTTTTTTTTTTTTGGTTGTATAGCAATATGTTTAATAAGAGCACTGTTATAAATATGCTTTATTACTTTTGAAAATAATGTTTGAGTACTTTCTTATATAGCAACTCAAAATTCTGGTTCTATCTAGCTTGGTTTATTTTATAGTATTAATGAAAATAAAGAAAATGATACTATGAAAAAAAAAACCCCAAATTCTAGTTCTATATTTAATTTTAATCCTGTCTTCCTAGAAAAAATATCTCACAGAGATATGTAGTTTAAAATGAAAGGAGTGTATCATTGGCTAAACAAATTTTAATTGTGATAATAATTTTTCAGCTCTATCCACTGGTTTAAGTATGCATTGATACTTAAGAGTCTCCTCGGTAAACATTGCACCAGGATCTCTCTGATGGTACAGTGGGTAAGAATCTGCCTGCCAATGCAGGGGACACAGGTTCGATCCCTGGTCTAGGCGAGAAACTGTTAAGCCTGCCCGCCACAAGTACTGAGCCTGTGCTCTGGAGCCTGTGAGCCACAACTACTGAAGCCCATGCATTCTGGAGCCTGTGCCCTGCAACAAGAGAAGCCCCTGTTTGCTGCAGCTAGAGAAAGCCCACGTGCGGCAACAAAGACCCAGCACAGCCAAAACCAAATTAAATTAAATTTAAAAACCTTAAAAGAAAAAAGCATAGCACCAAAGATGGACGTCTTCAAGGGGCGCCCAGTATCACGAAGGTGATGATGTAGGTGGAGGATAATCCAAGACCACATGTGTCCACTGCTGTCGGAGGCGGTGCAGAGAGTTGCCTCTGCTTTTGTGGTTTCAGGGGAGTCTGTCCTCAATTGTCCAGCAGGCACGATGTTCCTCTTGTTCAGCCCGCCCTTCAGAATTGTTGCAGTTTCCACAGAAGATAAAAATCTGCACAAAGGCTATGGTGAGCAGCAGAGGGCTGTGTGTGTGAGCTGCGGTTGTGTCAGGGGCTGAGTGAGGCGGGGCCAGGCCACAGAGTGGTGTCTTTGTGCCCCTGGCGCTCTGAGGTTGCCGTGGGAAATGGGATCCACTCCCCCAGGGACTGGGGGCCCAGGTGAGCCCCTTCCTCATAAGATGCTGTCCCCAGAAGTTCAGTAGTATTTCTGAACTTCTCAGGAGAAAGGTCCTGCCTGCTTGCGAGACCAGTATTCAGTGAAAATTTCTGATTTGGAAACCAGGATGACTCAAGCTCGAAGTGGCGGTGGGCAGTGCGGGTAGTCACACCTTGGTTTCTTTCCCAGAAAGTCCCCAGTGAGGTACAACACACCTCTGGTGAATGTACAGTAAAATTCTTCCTTTACTTGATTTTGAAGACCTCATTAATGCCTTCAGAATACTAATTAGGTCTATTTTCAGCCCCGGAGCATGAACCTACAGCTGAAACTTTTTTCGGATCTTTCTCATTCCATGTGATTTTCTTAACCAGCCACCCTCAGCTCTGGTCATATTAACTCAGGCAAGGTGATGGTGAAAGGAAGGGGAGAGGGATAAGAGGGATGAGGGCCTACCATGCCTGCAGAGCTCTACGAATGTGAATCTTTATTTCATTTGTTTATTTATTGCTGTGTTGGGCCTTCGCTGCTGCGTGCAGGCTCTCTCTAGTTTTGGCGCGCGGGGGCCACTCTCCAGTCGCTGCATGCATGTTTCTCGTTGTGGCGGCTCCTCTCGTGGAGCACGGGCTCTAGGGCACACAGGCTTCACAGCTGTGGCATGTGGGCTTAGCTGCCCCGCGGCACGTGGAAACTTCCTGGACCAGGGATCAAACCTCTGGCCCCTGCACTGGAAGGTGGGTTCTTAAACCACTGAACCACCAGGCAAGTCCCAAATGTGAATTCTTCAACTCAGAAACATCCTGGAAGGTTACCCTTCTTATCACTGGGTAAAGTCAAGCAGCCAGAACCCAGGGAAGTGAAGTGTCTTGACCAAGGTCATGTGGACGGAGACAGACTGGCCTGAGGGGGTGGTGCCCGCTACTGCACTGTGGCCTCCTCGACCCCCACAGCTGGGAAGGGTGGGTGGGTGGGTGGGGGAGTGAAGGGGATGTATTATAAAGTGAGATGTTCTAAATGAATGAATGGCTGGCAACAGAGACAAAGCGGAAAAGCACCCCAGACAGTCTGGGTTCAGCTGCTTAAAATAGGCAAAGAAATTTCTATGGCTAATGCATAATCACCACAGGGATTAATGCAATTCTGCTCCTCGGGGTTAATTTATACTCCATAAGCCCCTATTAGATGAGATTTCTAAAATGCGTAAGAGCACGGGCTCTTTAGGGGCTTTCATTAAAAGCCTGGGACAGGAGAGGAGAGGGAGGCTGGGGCCGTGAAGCCGGCCCAGAATAACCGGGCCTGGCTGCCTTTGGGGGCAGGTGCTGACCTGTGGGGTTCTGGCTGCTGTGGAGTCTTCACTCTTCCTGGCCCCACTGAGCATCAAAAGGTAGCAGCAGGGTTGAGAGCAGGGCATTGGGTTCTCCTCAAGTCCCAGAATAGCAGAACCAAGAGGGACCTTAGAGGTCCAATCTTTCTGCTACCAACAGCTGGGTAGATGGGGAAACTATGGCCCAGAGGGGCTTCCCTGGTGGCTCAGGAGTAAAGAATCTGCCTGCAATGCAGGAGAGGCAGGTTTCATCCCTGGGTTGGGAAGATGCCCCGAAGAAGGAAATGACTACCCGTACTCCAGTACTCTTGCCTGGAAAATCCCATGGCCAGAGGAGCCTGGCGGGCTACAGTCCATAGGTGGCAAAGAGTGGGACACAACTGGGTGACGACCGAGTGATTAAATGACATTTGCTGAGATAGAAGAGAGCTCACATTCAAGTACGTCTCTGCTCCCCATTTCTGCGCACAACCAAGCATCTTTCCATCCATCCATGCTTCTCTGACAAGGACTCTCACCCCCTTCTTCATCCCTCCAGCAGTGCTGAGCCAAAGTTCTCACTCTGGGAAGGAAGAGGTCACTTCCTGGTTTGTTCATTCCCCTATTCATTCAGTTGTTCAGAATGAACCTCCTGCTACCTCCTGACCAGGTGATGTTTTCTGGGAGAGGCAATTGGGTATTACCCTGTGTGCTCTCTCAGAGAGCTTGGTCTGGTGTGCAGAGTGCAGTTATAACAGTGATTTTTCTTTCAACTCTTTCTTTCAACTCTTACTATTCAGTGAACCTGTCCTGAGTTACAAAGGAATCTCCTGATTAGTTTGCCTTGTCCAGTCACTGTCTGTCAGTTCAGGAGACGCACCCTGTCAGATTGACCTCTGGTCTGGTCACTCCGCATACTTCGTGGCTGCCTGCATATGGACGCCAAGCTCCGAATCCCTTTTAGATCGTATACGTCTCACATCTGGTCAGTACAGAATTCCTGGCTGGTTCTGGAGCACGTGCCATCTGCTGTCCTTCCTTCGATAGCAGGACACCTGGCTTTTTGCTGGTCCACCTGGCCTGTCTTTCTTTCCCACGTCCACCAATGCAAGTCACACTCTTTAAGGCTCACGTGCCATAGCACCTCTTCCAGGAAAACTGTTCTGCACATTTTCAAGAGAGGCCATCTCACCATATCTGAACTTCTCTTAGAAATCTTAAGTCTTGGTTTTTATAATGTCTAGAATGCTTAGCTCACACTGCAGCCTGGTGTACCTCACTTTCTTCCTCTATAAGATGGGAACATGGTAATACCCCTCTCACTCATTGTGAAGACTGAATACATCGGTATGTAAACTTGAGCAGATAGACTAGGTCAATCGATGTTTTCTGTTATAACAATTGTGTCTATTATTGTTACACATCACTTTTGGATATAGCGTAATATCCATTTATTTTCATACTCCACCACCCCTGTAAGCCATGCCTTCCATGTAAGTGAGACCTGGTACCTGATTGCTCAGTGAACAGCATTATTTAAGATGCTCATCCCTTTGTTCATTGAACAGAGGTGCTCTGGTTGCCTGCAAGGGACTGTGTGCTGAGAACACAGAGAGGAGGGAGGCACAGGCCAGCCCTCCACAGCATAGACCAGGCTCGACTGGGGAAGGGCTCACAGAAAGGACAGGGGCTGAGGGTTCCACAGTTCGAGTCAGGGGATTCATTGTGCTCAGGAACAATAAAAATCATGGCTCAGCCAATGGGAACTTAAATGGCATTTTTCTTGTTATCTGAACTTTGGCTGCACCTCCAAAATTGAGAACAAATGATGTTTAGGCCACAGATTTAAAAAACCAAGAACAATGAAGAACCACCAAGGAACAGCCCCCAAATCAGTCTAAAGGCCCTGGTCTGTCACTACCTGGGAGGGTAGAGAAGACTTGCAGGGAGGTCGATGGAAGGGACAGAGGCAGATTCTCTTCAGAAGGAGGGTGCCAGCCACTGGGGGATCCTGTGCCCTTCTGATGGGCTCAGCAGGACAGGTGAGGAGGGGTGGGCTTCCCTAGCACCATTTGGAGAGCACGACCTTGGGTATCTGGGAGTGCAGGAGTGGCCCAGGGGAGTGGGATGAGAGCCATGAGGAGCACGCAGGCAGGACGCAAACCATGAGTGTCTGGCTGTGGTCTCGGGTGTGTCCTGGGATGGTCAGCTGGAAGTCAGGGCTAAGGGGACCATGAGCCACAAGCCAGAGGTGACATCAGCCAGGTTAGGGGATTGCAGCCAGGGGCCCCCAGGGAACACATATTTCCCGAAAGAGCTGCAGGAGGAAAGGGGTGAGTATTAGACACCTGCCATGTCCTTGGTGCCCCCAAGGCTGGATCCCAAGGACAGCGAGTGGACAGTTTCTGCTCCATCTCTCCTCACATGGTTCCCCTTCTTCCCTCCCAGCCCTAGAGAGCTGTCTTACACATCTGTCCCACATTGCTTCAGGACTTCTCAGGTGGCTCAGTGGTAAAAAAATACTGCCTGCCAATGCAGGAGACACCAGAGATGCTGGTTCAATCCCTGGGTTGGGACGATTCCCTGGAGGAGGAAGTGGTAACCCACTCCAGCATTTGTGCGCAGAAAATTCCATGGACGGAGGAACCTGGCGGGCTACAGTCCATGGTGTCGCAAAGAGTCAGACACAGCTGAGCACACAGACACACACACACACCATGGAGCCACATCACCTCCATCCCGGGCCTCATGTTTAGCTCACGGTAACAGTGATGGAAACTCCTTGCTGTGCATATTCTAACCCTGGAGGTAAAGGACCCTAAGGCCACACAGCTAGGAAGAGGCCAGGCTGAGACGGGAGGGTCTCCGACTGACCCTGATGTATCTGTAGAGTGAGGATGACAGTCCTTGCCCTGAAGATTAAATCGGATGTGGAAACAAAAGTGACAGTGACTTGGAACGAGATGGAGTCAGAGATTTGAACGTTCTTTGGAGCAAGCGACCTGGAGCCCTTGAGCTCTGAGGTCTGCAGGGTTCCTACCCAGAGGAGGGGCGGCAGCGCTCCTCCCTGGAGGCCTTTCCTCCTCCACAGGGCAGGAAGCCTGGGGGTGGGGGCGGTGCCCAGGGAGCAATTTCCAGGGATTTCCCAGCACTTCACTGAAGTGCTTTTAGGCAAAGCAGCGGCTGTCAACACTGATGACTGTGGGCGCTGGAGAGCTGTAGTGTCAGCGCCTGTGAGAGCAGAGATAAAAGCAGAAACGTCAGAGGAGGATGCAGCTGAGAGAGCCAGGCGTCTTGCAGCCCTGAAGCATGGGCTGCATTTCAGGGGGCTGGAAAATGAGGCATCGGGAGGGGAGGCGAGAGGAGAGAAGCTACCCGGCCTGGGAAACGGCAGCATCGGCATGTCTGTTGTGAGCTGAGCACCGGGTGTAGGGGAAAGAGATGAGAGTGCAGCCCCTGATGAGCCCCGGGAGGAGGGAGAAGTCAGAGGAATAAACAGATTACAAGACAGAGCGATCAGTACGGTGGGATGCAGGGCACATGGAAATTCAGAGGATGCACAATTAAAACGGAGGCGTGCAAACTGTTCTCAGCCCAGGCTGCATATTAAAATCACCTGAGGAGGTTCTAAAACGTTCTGCTGTCCAGGATTCCTCCTAGATCAATTACTCCAGTATCCCTGGTGGTGGGACCCCCCCCTGCCCTGTGTCAGTACTGTTTTTCTAAAGCTTCCCAGGAGATTCTGGTTTGCAGCCAAGCTTGAGAACTATATTGGGCCAAGGGATCTGGGAATACTTCTTGGAGAAGGTAGAGCTTGAGAGGGTGTTGGGCAGGAGCTGGATGAAAAAGGCGGGGAAGGGTTCTCCCCTGGAGGAAGGGTAAGCTGGAAGCCAGAGGAGACGGAACAGGCCCCATCGAAGGAGACGAGAGAGGATTCCACAGCAAGGGCATGAGTGGGAGGCTCGACTGCGTTCAGGAAAGCTGCCCATGCTCAGCCCAAGGGTTGAAAGCTTCTTGGGAGCTATGGGGAGGTGCTGAGAAAGATGACTTTATCAGGGCATCAGTGGGGGAAAAAATGGGTGGGTAAAACTCCCTCCCCCGTCCTTCAGAGGGATGGTTCTGGAAAGAGTCCTGAACCCATCCAGGAGAGCCTCCATTCCCACAGCAACGACCTTGAAATGCACCCCGGTACTGGTACTGGCTTTTCCCAATCTTTATCCCATCCTCCCCGATCCTGTGGTTCTCCTTCCCAGAATCATCTCTGAAACAAACCGCCTGCACCTGAGACTTGGTCTCAGGCTGTTTGTGGGGAACCCACACTAAGACAAACCCCAGGCAACAGCCAGACCTCAAAGAGCTCATTGTCTGCTGATGGAGTCGGATGAGAGTGGAGATCAACTCAATAGTGAGACACATCCAGTGAGGGGCAGAGCACAGACCTATTGTAGGGTGTTATGGAAGGCTTCCTGGAGGAAGTGGTGTTCCGAGTGAGAACTGAAAATCAGGAGGATACTGGCCTGGTAAAGACTTCATGTTGTGTATCAGTTCAGTTCAGTTCAGTCGCTCAGTTGTGTCTGAATCTTTGCAACCCCATGGACTGCAGCACGGCAGGCTTCCCTGTTCATCACAAACTCCCAGAGCTTGTGCAAACTCATGTCCATGGAGTAGGTGATGCCATCCAACCATCTCATCCTCTGTCACCCCCTTCTCCTCCTGCCTTCAATCTTTCCCAGCATCAGTGTCTTTTCCAACGAGTCAGTACTTGGCATCAGGTGGCCAAAGTGTTGGAGTTTCAGCTTCAGCATCAGTCTTTCCAATGAATATTTAGGACTGACTGCCTTTAGGTTTTAAGTATGGATATAGGACCAGGCAGAGGGTTGAGGATGAAAGTTACTGTTCACAGAGAGCAGGGGCCACCCTAAGGCTGTCTGGAGAGGGGGTGGTACTACCTGGGAACTGTGCAGGGTCACGCAGGTCCAGAGTTTAGAGAGAGAGGGTCTGAGTGCCCAGATGGGGCGGCCACTGAAGAGTGAGGGGCCATGATCTGGGTCATTAGGCTGCTGAATCCCGATTGCTTAGGAAACCACTGAGGGTCACTTTTAATCATGATGGAAGCTCTGTTTGAAGTGTGTGAGTTTCAGGTGCCTAGCACAGGACATGGCCCAAAAATTACCTATTAATATAACAATGATTTATCATTATTCGTTGTGAGGGTCTTTTCTTCTGTTCTCTTTATCTACAGTCTCTCTTCCTCCTTTATGATTTCACCTTCACCATCCATCTATTCTTTCTGCTGTCTGGAAGAATCCAATTGCCTCTAATTTAACAAAGAAAAAAACAATCAACTCACCCAAAGAGGGGGCGTCTGTAGATTCTGTCACCTGGTTCCTGGCTCCTTCAAAGGCAGTGGGGACTGAAGGCCTGCTTGCCGACAGGTGGGTGACATTTTATGGGGAATAATGGGAGGATTTCTGTCAAGCAGCCTTGATGGGTCCTAACAACGTTGAGTGTTTGAATTGGGTGAGTGCATGTTACAGTGGAAATCAACCCTGAATACTCATTGGAAGGACTAATGCTGAAGCTGCAGCTCTGATACTTTGGCCACCTCATGCGAAGAGCCAACTCGTGGGAAAAGACCCTGATGTTCGGAAGGACTGAAGGCAAAAGGAGACATAGGAAGCAAAAGGATGACAGAAGATGAGATGGTTAGATGGCATCACTGACTCGGTGGACGTGAGTCTGAGGAAACTCTGGGAATTCTGGTGTGCTGCAGTCCGTGGGGTCACAAAGAATCAGATACGACTTAGCCACTGAAGAACACTGGCAATGTTACAGTGGAGTCCCTAGGCATATAGAATTTCTAGGTGGGCCTGGCTGGGGAGGGGTCTCTGGGGTGGGAGACTTTGACTTCTTAAACATCTGCTCTGGCACCTCTGAGTCCCCAGCCCTGGCACAGTGTCTGCTCTGGAGTGAGGACACTTCTTCCTTCCATGTTAACTATCAAGAAAGGGAACTGGTGACTTACTGTGGTTTAAGCACTTTTGTTACCATGAGAATGATGATGATGTGAATATCATCATCCCCAATGAACAGATGAGAATGTTGAGGACCAGAGTGAAAAGTTGAATGCATTAGTCAGGGTCACACAATTTGCTAGTCAGCAGGACAGGATTTGCACCCAAGCTGGCCTGAGACCAGAACCCACGAGTCCCCTCTCAATATCCCTTCTTTCTCTTCCTACAAGGGTCAAATTAGGCCATACCCTGGCATTTCTCCATCCTGTCTTAAAACTAATATCAGGCCCCTGTGCTTATTTCAGATTTTCTCCCCTCTCACCTGCTCCCAGCCTCCACCCCAATTAGCAAAGGTTGTCTGCTCCGAACAGTTGACTCAGAAACAGTTGACTCTGAACTGTTGACTCAGTTGACTCTGAACAGGCTCCAAACAGCCTCCTTCATCTATGGATCCCAAGGAGCCCCAGATGCCAAAACTGAAACCACCCCATGACCTAATGAGCTTTACACCCTTCAGAGTGGTTGTGTTTATAAATATCAGTCAAATTTGAACTTATTTTCAAAGAAGGGGAGAAATAACAATAGCCGTGAAACCATCGCTAGTTATGCCAGGCTAACTTGGGCCAACTTTGTTCAGACTCACACAATGGTCAGTCATTGTCTGCACTTCACTACTTCCTGAGCCTTTTAAATCTCACCTTTTGGCATCAGACCTTCCTATTACATGTTCAAAGACATGCTTGACATGCTTGCTTTTCATTCAACACCTTTTTGTGGAAGCCCTGTAAGTGGTTCTGTGTTCACAATTGCAAACAAGGCATGCAGAAGAGGTTGGATAAGGGAGATTTGCCAGACTCTGAAGGTGAAGATTCATTTCATCATTTTATAGATGAGAAAAGTCATCATTTTATAGATGAGAAAAGTGAGGACCTGAGAACTGAGTCACTTGCACAGTCTGCAGGGCAGAGTCCGGCTGGAGTGGCTTCTTGTCCAGAGCTGCTCATTGTTCACCCACCGCACCACTGCTTTTCCAAAATCCTCCAAGAAATCTCCATTTTTTTCTCCCGATAGCCAGGTGGTGAACTAAAAGGGAGTTGGGAGAAAAATGAAATGAGGGAGATGACATTTTTAGAGGCAAGATGGTTTTAAAATAAAAAGAAAAGAGCTTTTCCCCTTCCATTTCGAGGTGAAGTAAAGCAAGAAAAAGAGAATATGGGGAAATGATGGGGGTGGGGGATGGGACCACTCACTTTTGTCTCCAGTTAAGAATGTCTTCCTGACTTTTTCCTTTCTTCAGATGTCTGCGCACCAGTGGAAAATGATCTGTTATTTCTTTCAAAGCATATATATAGGAAAAAAAATACCCTTTAGCTTCAAATCAGAGCTATGAAATGGTTGTGTTCACGTACTGGCAGGAAATGGGATTCCTTCTAGAAATATACCTCAGGACCCTTGGTATGAGAGCATGGGACTTGGTCAGGTTGATCTTTCTTGTTTATGAAAGTTCTTGGGCTGTTGTAGAAAGTTGGTGAATTTGCTAATTCATAATGCCTGTCTTTACCAACTGCTTGAGTCTGAGATGCTCTGAACTTAAATCTTCCCCTTATCTCCTACCACACAGTTGGGCCCTTCACACAGGGTTTAGCACACTGTGAATGGTCAATATGTGTCTTTTTGGACATCAGAGAAGGAAGGGTGGAGGGGGTTGGTGGTCTCAACCACAGTCCACTTCAGAGAGTCCCTGTGTGTCGACACCTTCCTTGTGCCCTTTTCCTCGGTTCTGTCTCCTCCTCCCCACCCCCTGCTCCCTCCTCTTCCAGCCCTGCTATATACCTGTGCATATACCTGTATGGGAAAAGTGATCTTCAAGATGGATTCAAAGCTATTTCACACTAAAGTATAAGCAGCTGAATAGAACTCACGTTTGTCCCTCCTGTAACGGTTTGCAAAGTTATTGTGAGAAATATGCTCTGGGAACTCTAGGAAACAGCCACACAGCATGAGGGCATGGAAACACGTAGTTTCCAGACTGGTCTAGATGAACTGTGAGGTTATGGCTAAGTGTCCACTTTCTCATCTGAAATCCTTGCTGCCCGTCTTGGCTCTGTTGCTGTTTAGTCAGTAAGTAGTGTCCGACTCTTTGTGGCCCCATGGATTGTACCCCATCAGGTCCCCTGTCCATGGGGTTTCCCAGGCAGGCATACTGGAGTGGATTGCCATTTCCTCCTCCAGTGGATATTCCTGACCCAGGGATGGAATCCATGTCTCCCGCGTCTCCTGCATTGGCAGGCAGATTCTTTACCACTGAGCCACCAGGGAAGCCCGGTCTTGGTTCTGGGAGAACCCAAATGAAGAAGCCTACAGTCCACCCCAGAGGCTGCCACTGCTGTTGCCCAGTATGCTGTCGTACACCTATGCTGGCCTCTGAGTGCGAGGCGGCCTGGCGGGGAAAGGCCTCAAAGGGCCATGGGGCCCCCTCTCTGCTCCCTCCCTGTCCAGCTGGGACACAGAGGACTTCTGGCTTCATCTCCTCAGAGCATTGTCTTCACCAGAGGTGAGTTCTGAGCAACAGAGAGGAAGTGTCCAGGAAGCCATTGGAGGGGCGAGACCAATCCTTCTGCTCTTGGGTGGTGGTTCTGGGCCAACCCATCACAGGACCCATCACAGGGAACTAGTTCTGTGACGGCTTGTGTGTTTACAGACTCTGGAGGGGGAGCCGGAGTGGAGGTGGTCAGAACTTGAGAAAAAACTCCGGCATCCCCTCCATCCCCCCTTTACCTCTGTCCTAACTGGGACAGAAATGGCCGCAAGGCACTTGGGGATCCCTGCCCAGCCAGCTCTCATGGAATGAGATGATTTTCGGTGCTACATAATGGACATTTTACATTTAATGTATTAGAAAAATAGTAACCACCACAGTAAACCCATAGTATAGAATTTCTTTTATAAGAAGATTGTATTTTTTTATTTATATCTCATTTTTTTATTTTTATTTTTTTAATTTAAATTTATTTATTTTAATTGGAGGCTAATTACTTTACAATATTGTATTGGTTCTGCCACACATCAACATGAATCTGCCACGGGCATACATGTGTTCCCCATTCTGAACCCCTCTCCCACCTCCCAAACGGAAAAAAAAATGTGAGCCCATTAAAATACATGTTAAGAAAAAAAGAAAGAAATGATTACAACAATAAAACATATCTTTTAAAGCTTTGTTATAGACAGTACTTGTCTATAGGTATATGATTAGATATACCATCTCTAACTGTACTTTCTCATTGCCAGATTATCATTCCAGACATCATTTGCCTTTTCTTCCCCCTCAGAATTTCTAAGTAAATTGAGATCATTGGATGAAAAAACATGTAATAACTAAATTGATTCTATTGCCCAATTTAGGCAATTTTCCATTAGAAATGGATTCCAAGTAAAGAGATACAAACGATATATCTCAGTAATTAGAGAAGGGAATGGCAACCCGCTCTAGTATTCTTGCCTGGAGAATTCCATGGACAAAGGAGCCTGGTGGGCTACAGTCCATGGGGTTGCAAAGAGTCAGACATGACTGAGCGACTAATGCTTTTCACTTTTCAAAATATATATTAAGTAAATCATAGGGCAGGGGTACAGTACAAATAGATGTGATGACATCTGTGAAGGCTGTTTACAAAGGACTAAATAAACTTTGACAGGTATCAGCAGGGGTATTATCATTCTGCTACCAAGTCATTTTTTCCCGAACACCGAGGATCTCATCATATTCTTTATTTCACCTGTCTCATCTTCTCTCTTCAATAAAAACAAAGTGTAGGGGGTGAGTTATCATTTCTATTTGTGTTTCCGAAGCAAAACAGTAGACACCCAATGAGCATCTGTTATCTGTTCATCTATCACTTACAGCATGTCCTGCAGGAAAACCCTTTATTTAGGCTCCATTCTTCATGGGAAGGGTTTGGCTTGTGTCACCAGCTGGGGTGCAGACACATTTCCTTATTTTGGCAAATATATTAAGCATGAGATTCTCCATACTTCTTAGAAAGTCCATAGCTCCCTATCAAGGTCCCCAGAGTCAGCTCTGACCCCCATTTCCCCTCTCTGGGCTCTGCTAAGGACACTGTGTGTGTGTGAGTCTCTCAGTCATGTCCGACTCTTTGTGACCCCATGGACTGTAGCCTGCCAGGCTCCTCTGTCCATGGAATTCTCCAGGCAAGAATACTGGGGTGGGTTGCCATGCCCTTCTCCAGGGGATCTTCCTGATCCAGGGATTGAACCCATGTCTCCTTCATTGCAGGCAGATTCTTTACCAACTGAGCCACTAAGTCAGGACACTAAGTCCAGTCTTCTCTGCTCTAATCCCCAGAGCGAGTGTCTTTTCTGGGGTCCTCAGTGTCCTTACCCATCAGAAGATGTTGGCTGGGACCATCCCATTTCAAGCCAACAGGTTTCTTTAGCTTTTCATTTCTAAATGGGATGAGAGTTTAGGTGTTTAGAAGCCTTCTGACTCCTTCTGCAAAATGGTCACATCCACCCTAAATTCTAAAACGTTGGAAGGGTATCCTAGTTCAACTCAATGAAAAATCCATTCACTGAAACCCAACTTGATAGTTGATCAATTTGCTGAAGGATAATTTTAGTAAATCATCAAATCTCCCAATTAACCATAAACTAATTATAATGATTTGTCAGTTTGCAACAATTTGCAGTGTGTGTGTGTTTGTGTGTGTGTGTGCGTGCGCGCGTGTTGGAGGGAAGTATATGGAAGTGTTGGTTCCAGAGCTTATTTCTCAGGGAACTTTGGTTGAAAAGTATCCATTTTGTCTATAAAGAAGTGTTTAATTGGCCCAAAGTTCTGAGTTAGAGGGCAGTTCAGTCTCCTCATGGGCACTTTTAATAGACTGGCCCTGTCAACATAAAGCTTTAGCTTCGGTAGGTCTTTATGAATTTGATGGGATACAAATAAAAGAAAAATCCTCAGCTGGAGTGAGACTTACTAAATCTAAACTATGAAACAAACACCCTGTACTCTAAAATTTTCTCATCAGAAGAAATCCCATGTTTGAGTGTATTCACATATGTAAAACTGAATGGAGTGAGGGGGAGGTTCAAGAAGAAGGGGACATATGAATGCCTATGACTGATTCATGTTGATGTATGGCAGAAACCAATGCAATATTGTAATTATCCTCCAGTTAAAAATAAATAAATTAAAAAAGACTGGAGGGAAATTAGCCAGAAAGGCAACAATGAGGTTCCTTAGTTTTGTTTTTCAATGAAAACTCTCACTTGCATTAGATTTCTTCATTTTGTGAAGGTAACACACCGTGGCCTTGTGAAAAGAAATTTAAGAGTCCTTTGTTTCTTGTGTCTTAACATTCAAACTTCCTAAGACTTTAGAATGCTGAAGAAATTTAAGAGTCCTTTGTTTCCTGTGTCTTAACATTCACACTTTCTAAGACTTTAGCATGCTGATCCCTGGAAAGGAGTGAATCCATCTGCTGAGAATCTTTAAAACCAGGATGGGGAATATAAGGTGATGGGCCATCTCTTCCTCCTTTGTTGCCAGCTGCTGCTACTGCTACTGCTAAGTCACTTCAGTCGTGTCCGACTCTGTGCGACCCCATAGACAGCAGCCCACCAGGCTCCCCCGTCCCTGGGATTCTCCAGGCAAGAACACTGGAGTGGGTTGCCATTTCCTTCTCCAATGCATGAAAGTGAAAAGTGAAAGTGAAGTCGCTCAGTCGTGTCCGACTCTAGCGACCCCATGGACTGCAGCCTACCAGGCTCCTCCATCCATGGGATTGTCCAGGCAAGAGTACTGGAGTGGGGTGCCATTGCCTTCTCCAGTTGCCAGCTGCAGGTATTGCTAATTCATCACAGATCTCTTTCCACCTTTAAAATCCTTCTCAAGCCTTTGTTCCAGGCAGAGCAGACCACATGGTAAACTTTGGGATAGGATAAATCTACTTGCCATCTTAGTTCTTGTTCTACTGGATTATATCAATACTCTTTCATTGACCTGTTTCTATTTGTTCTCATTCTTCCCCAGAGTTTCATATTCTCCCTCCTCTCCCCCACCTTTTTTTTTTTTTTTTTTTGCTTGCTCTACTGTAATGGTTGCTTTTTGGTTTCAGAATATGCACCTTGAATGCAGAGAATTATCCATCATTCTGCCAGCCTTTGCTTGCCCTTCTGAATTTATGTGCTGTGGGTTTGTAGCTCCATCCCTTCTTCTTGCTAACTTGTTCCCAGGAAAGCAGACCTGTCCTCCTCCAGCCCAGTGTGGGAGCAGCCTGGCTCAGAAAACGCACCTCCATCTGTTTTATGACATGTTCATTACCAGTGTGTCTTCACATCCAACACGGGAAATCTCAGGGTACTGTTAAGTCTAGGCTATAGCTTACACCTCGGATTCCACTGTGCTCCAGGCTATGGACTATTCATCTTTCTATTTACCAAGAAGCTAAAACTGCAGAATTACCTGTACCAATGTCTGAAGGACCTTTTGGGGGTAAATAATCTTAGGAGACTGGAATTCATTTTCTTGGTTTTGCAGAACTGCCCACCCACCCTGGACAATAGGTCCTGGTAAGATCACGCAAGCCTTCAAAGCCATATTCAAGGTTATTTTCTTATCAAATCCTAGTGCTTTATACACATCTCTTATTTTGTCTTTCTTGCATCACTTTTGGGCTTCCCCAGTGGCTCAGTGGTAAAAAATCTGCCTGCAATGCAGGAGTTGTGAGATGCAGGTTTGATTCCTGGGTTGGGAAGATCCCCTGGAGAAGGAAATGGCAACCCACTCCAGTATTCTTGCCTGGAAAATCCCATGGACAGAGGAGCCTGGCAGGCTACACTCCATAGGGTCACAAAGAGTAGGACATGACTGAGCACGCATACATGCGTCACTTTTTAATATCTTGTTTCCATCCTCCCATTCAGACAGGGAGGCACTTTAGGGAGGGCACAGTTTTATTCACTTCTGTGTCCTAAGGGTAAGTCACAGAGTCTATTATCGTGGACAGCAAGGTATAGTGTGAAGAGTCAGGCTTAAGCAAGAAAGTATTCCCCAAATCCCAGTATTGACTATACTTACTGATTGTGTAGTTGTCTGTGAATTGCTTGGACCCTTTCTAGTAATTTGAATAAAGCCACAGGGCTTTAAAAATTAAATAGAATAAAACATTTTTATAATGAAAAGAGCAGCCATCACCTGCTTGCCCCACCTCTGTCCTGCTTCTTAGGAGCCATCCTTTTTAACTCTTTGAACTGTTTCTTTTGGTAGTTATCTCCATATTTCTAAATATAATTTCTTATATTGCTTTTTTTTGGCTTTACACACTTAGCATTTATTGTTGTATAGGTAAAATTAAGTAGGATTTAATTCCTTCATATATTTTCTAATTTTCTTGACAAATTTATATCACAACATGCGTTTAATGTTTTAGTAGAGTTTTCAGTATTATGACTATTTGAAGTTTGTTCTAGAACCAGATGAAACACTATGATTTTATTTTCTTTCTTATATAGCTTTTGTGTCTTCTTTTTCTGTAAAGCTTCTGGTTACCATTCTTTTTTTTTTTTTTTCCTTATTGCAAAATCTCCTTTATATTCATACTTTTTCTTCATATTTTGTCCCAAGAGCTCCAGCTGATCAAATCTTCTATTAAGCATTTTAAATAGTTTTTGTTGACTGTTGCAACATCACTTCGGTCTTACATTTCGGTTCCCTAGCTGTGAGGCATGTGGGATCCCAACGTCCCTGACCAGGAATTGAACTCAGATCCCCCACATTGGAAGATGAAGTCTCAACCACTGGACCACCAGGGAAGTCCCTCTAAGCATTTTAATTATTAATAATATCATAACCATCCTTTCTAGGGTGATCCAGGTTCCCTTCTGTGTGGCATGCCTACCATCCTGGACACCTCTTGTACCCTTACCCGACTGGGGGTGTTTGTTTCCTGAATTCCACATTTTCCTATTTCTTTCCTATTTCCTATTTACTTCCTTGTTTTGCTGAAGCACATCCTTCTTTACGTCCCATAAGGTAGATAAATTTTCAGAGCCCTTGAATGTGTGAAGATACACTTATTTCCCAGTTGGGTTAGTTAGGATTGGAAGAGGCTTAACTTCAGTATTTAGGATGTACTCCCTGGTTCTGTAGCATTCGGTGTTACTCACAAGACACCCATCACTATTCTGATGATTATCTCTTTTCTGGGAGACCATTATGCCTTGAATTGTGTGCACATGAGTGCCAAGTCACTTCAGTCATGTCCAGCTCTTTGTGACCCCATGGACTGTAGCCTGCCAGGCTCCTCTGTCCATGGAATGTTCTTCGCAAGAACACTGGAATGGGTTGCCATTTCCTCCTCCAGGGGATCTTCCCAACACAGGGATCGAACCTGTATCTCCTGTGGTTCCTGCATTACAGGCAGATTCTTTACCACTGAGCCACTGGGGAAGCCCTCATTGAATTGTGTTCCCTTCCCCAAAGATATATTAATATTTAAATTCTAGTCCCTGGCAACTCAGAATGTGACCTTATTTGGGAATGAAATTACTGCAGATGTAATTAGATAACTGAAGATGGGGTCATGCTGCTGCTGGGGTCATACCGGAATAAATTTGGGGCATATTTTATGGATTTTCTCTAAAGGTAATAAGTGAGAAATGTTTTGTTTTTTTTTAACCTTTTCTAGTTTATTCTCTCAAAATAGTCATATCACATTTAAAAAAATCTAAACGTATGTGAGGTGGCTTTATTTATTCTTTAAAATTTTGTTTATTTTTATCTTTGGCTGTGCTGGGTCTTCACTGCCGCTCGGGCTTTTTTCTAGTTTTGGTGAGTGAAGGCTAGTCTTTGCTGCAGGGTGCGGGCTTCTCTGCAGTGGCTTCTCTTGCCGTGGAGCCTGGGCTCAGCAGCTGCAGCTCGAGGGCTCAGTAGCTGTGGCATGTGGGTTTAGTCGCCCCACAGCATGTGGATTCTTACCCACTGGACCATCAGGGAAGTCCTTAAGTGGCTTTATTGCTATAATTATATACACTGCCCACTGCTGAGCCTAGTTATGCACAATTATGACACTTTCTTTTTAACAAAGATTTTAGCTTTCTCTGGAGTTAATAATTACCTGTTTTTCTATTTACTTAGTTCATATATGTAAAATAATTGGAACAGTGCCTGGAAAAGAGCAGACACTATTGATGTGTTTGCTCTTCTCATTCGACTGTTTTCTCACACCCTATAACAGCTCTATTAAATTACGTAAAGCTGAGTTAATTTTCCACGTCATCAAACCCATCAAATACTCTATATATTCTACTTTTCTTTTGCAGCCTCTTGGTGCCTCCATCCTCCTGATTCTATCAGGGACCCATTGCTCTCTAAATAGATCCTTAGCTGTATGCTAGAAATCCACCCACCATCGTCCTTAGGGTTCCCTTCCCCACTCCCCTGCAATGGGTTTTCCATTCCTTGGTTTACCTCCCTGTTTAATTGGAACATCTCCTCCAGTAACTTCCTGAGACAGGGTAAGTGAGCAGGAATTGAATTTTTGAGACTTGACATGTTAAAATATTTCTCTTCCCTGATGGCTCGGATAGTAAAGAATCCACCCACAATTCAGGAGACCAGGGTTTGATCCCTGGGTCGGGAAGATCCCATGGAGAAGGAAATGGCAACCTGCTCCAATATTCTTGCCTGGAGAATTCAATGGACAGAGGAGCTTGGTGGGCTGCTGTCCATCACGTCACAAAGAGCTGGACACAACTGAGTGACTAACACTACATCAATTTATAATCTGGGTAGTGTCGAAATTATTTTCCCTCAGAATTTTGAAGTAATTTCTCCATTTTCTTGGCTCCTTTATGTTCCTATGAAGAAGTCCAATGCCATTCATATTCCCATATTTTTAATATAATTTAATGTGTATTATCTGTTCACAGTATGATTAAATTAGAAATGAATAATAAAGAGGCTTCTAAGAATCAACTTTCTATTGGAATATTCAAAATGAGAAGCTACATAATACATAAGTTAAAAGAAATAAACCATAGGAAAAAAGAAGTTAAGACAATTAAAAACTGACAGGACATAGATTAAAAGATACAGAGAAAAATATATATATTTATAGATTCTTATAAAATGAAATTCAAAAATGTTTTTTAGTGAGCTAATAATTCCAAGTCAAGGGTAAAAAGTAAAGGACTGCTGTTATCAAAGGGATAACAGAACTGCAAGTAAAAAAATACAACTGGTAATTGAAGAGAAAAATTGAGGAACATTTAGGATATTCCTTTGTTCTGAAGTTTTACAGTGATATACTTTAGTGTGTTCTTCGCATCAGGTGGCCAAAGTACTGGAGTTTCAGCTTCAGCAGACTCATTGGAAAAGACCCTGATGCTGGGAAAGATTGAAGTCAGGAGGAGAAGGGGATGACAGAATGAGATGGTTGGATGGCATCATCGACTCGATGGACATAGGTTTGAGCAAGCTCTAGGAGTTGGTGATGGACAGAGAAACCTGGTGTGCTGCAGTCCATGGGGTCACAAAGAGTTGGACACGACTAAGCGACTGAAGAGAACTTTAGTTTAGGACTTTGGACTTATATATTTTTTTACTTATGACTCAGGGAGAATTTTTGTTATCTCTATTCCAGGAAATGTTCTTGCATGTTTTTCTATGATAATATCCTCCTATTTTCTCTGATCTCTCTGGAAACTCTTATCATTAGGATGTTCAACCTCTTGGATTAATCTTTTAATTTTCTTGTTTTTCATTTCTCCCCCCACCCCTGCTTGTCTTTTTATTCTGCTTCCTGGGAAACTTTCTTGACTTTATTGTAAAGTACTTTTTTTGAATCTTTTTTAAAAAAATTGAGTTATCATATTTTTAATTTCCAGGAATTCTAACTTATTCTCTGAATGTACTTTTTTTGTGATTGCATTTTCCTTGCTTTATAGATTATAATATTGCCCCTTATTTCTCTAAGCATAGTAGTTACATTTTCTTTGAAGTTTTTCATGCTCTCTACATTAATTCTGTTGCCTCTTTGTTCAGATTTCTTTTATCAAGTAGGATGTTTTCCCTGATTTTTTGGAATTAATTGTCTGTTCATCTTTATGAGTAAGGTGTTTAAATCCAGATATAGACCCTGAGTGCACTGGTGATCTCCAAAGAAGGCCCGTAGAGGCCAGAGGACAGTTTTCATTTGAGATTTGTGAGTCTTTTCCTGCTTTTTACGTTTGTTTTTCTGCAGGGCTCTGTGCTCTATGTGCTTCCGTGGTGTCCGACTCTTTGCAAACCCATGGACTGTAGCCCGCCAGGCTCCTCTGTCCATGAGATTCTCCAGACAAGTATACTGGACTGAGTTGCCATTTCCTCCTCCAGGGGATCTTCCCGACCCAGGGATCAACCTCGAGTCTCTTGAATCTCCTGCGCCATCAGGCAGGTACTTGGGTACTTTCCCACTGTGTCACGCGATGATCCTCAAATCAAGGGGCTGCTCACCAACCTCATCTCATTTATATATACAAGAGTTTACTTTTAACCTATTTTCAGCAGAGTATAGTCTCAATGAGGTGAAAAAAAAAAAACAACCCCATGGTGTCTTAGAGGGTAAGATAGAGTTGGGAGGGGGACCCATGGGTCTAAATTGTTAATATTGGAACTTTCAACCACTTTTCTGTGTTTAGCTGCCCACCCTATCCTTCTCATTTGAGCCTCTTTTGATACCTGGTCCTGTTATACTCTTGTCTGGAGAATCCCATGGATGGAGGAGTCTGGTATGCTACAGTCCATGGGGTCGCAAAGAGTCGGACACGACTGAGCGACTTCATTTCATTTTTTATTTCCTGTTAGTTTTCAAGCCTTTCTCTGTTCCTGGAGGGGTGAATTGGGTTGATTCCTCTCTTTACAGGCACTTAGGTTTGACGTGTTCTCTCTGCTAAGTTATTTGTTTTTCTCTGTCTGTAGTCCATCTTCTCATATAGTGTGTTAAGATGTCTCTTTATTTCTTTGAAGAAGAAATGCATTGATTTTTTTCTACTTCTTATTGTTATTGGGAGAAAATTTTGGAAGGAGAAGATGGCTGAAATGGATTTACTCTGCCATCTTAAAATGAGAACCTTTCTTGTGGAAGCTTTTAGAGACTTTTCTTTATCGTCATGCTTTAAAATGTGATAACCTCTTAGTAAAATATTAGGCCATGGAGCTGTGTCTCTTTCCTATGTTTTTTTTTAAAGCTCTTTCTATTTTTAGCTGTTATGCTCAGAGAATCCTAAATTCTCAACTAGGGATCCTTTGGGAGGAGGGATCACTCAAAATCTTCAGTTGAAAAGAACAACCAGATGTTCTGCCTGAAGGGGAGGTGTGGGGTTGGGAAGGCAGGTTACACACCTGGATGGCGGTGCTCTGTGCACAGAGGGTGCGGCTGGGGAGGAAGGGAAACTATTCCGAGCCCAGGTTTTTGGCTAGTGTCTCTGGTTCCAGCCCCCTATCTTGGTGAACCTTGGTTTCAACCTCCTAGTGGTCTCACCACGTCTGGGCTTCTCCAGAGTTTTGTGTTACAGGATATCATTTTTTCATGCACATGTCACTCTGCTAATGCACAAAGCTGAGTCTCCATCCATCCTGTGCCATCAGTCACCTTTCTCCATGCCATTTCCCGGGACTTGAATGAAATTCCTTAACAGCCAAAGGATTTTCTGCAAGTACTGTCTTCACTATGAGTTTAAATATTTTTTACTTCTGTGTAGTTGTAGAAATTGAGAGAACAGAGTCTGAAGATGCCATGCTCAGAAAGTGCCACTGCTTTTTAACTGTAAATCTTTAGGCAAACTAGTTAGCATCTCTCTGCCTCAATTTTTTAATCTGTAAAGCAAGAATAATAATAAGACTTTCCTTGTAGGATTTTTGTGAGCCTTAAATGAGGTAATCCAGGTAAAGAAAGGAAAATTTGACATGTATTAATAAGCTGACTCATAGCTGACCTTTCAAAAATGTCATTCATCACTATTTCAGTGCAATACTAGCATGGAGAAAAATACAAGCTTATTTCAATCCACTGTCATTTACTGGAAGTCTGATGAACTTTCCTGAGGTTTACATATTTCACACAACTGTTTGAGGAATAAATAAACTAATGTATGTAAAACACATAGCACATGGCAGACACACAGTTGTTAATAGTCACTGAAAAGGTCTTTGTTGAATGACTATTGAAGATAGAGTGTTATATAGGGAAGCAATGCCACGCCTAGGTGTTGGATGACATGCATTTAGTCCTCCTTGCCACTGTCTTTCTGTGACTCAGACAAATCAATGAACCTTTCTGAGCCTGTTTCTTCTTCTGAGAATAGGAATAATAATAGCAGATAGTTTTTTAAAAATATAAATTTATTTATTTTAATTGGAGGCTAATTACTTTACAATATTGTAGTGGTTTTGCCTTACATTGACATGATTTGATTGACGCATTTGAACTGTGGTGTTGGAAAAGATTTTTGAGAGTTCCTTCGACGGCAAGGAGATCAAACCAGTCAATCCTAAAGGAAATTAACCCTGAATATTCTTTGGAAGGACTGATGGTAAAGCTGAAGCTCCAATACTTTGGCCACCTGATGTGAAGAACTGACTCATTGGAAAAGACCCTGATGCTGGGAAAGATTGAAGGCGGGAGGAGAAGGGGATGACAGAGGATGAGATGGCTGGATGGCATCACCGACTCAATGGATATGAGTTTGAGCAAACTCCGGGAGTTAATGATGGACAGGGAAGCCTGGTGTGCTGCATTCCAGGGAATTGCAAACAGTCAGACACGACTGAGGACTGAACTGAACTGAATGATGTTATGATGAGTTCTATGATAAGTTTATACAAGCTATAAAGTGCTTTATAAGAGAAAAACAAATATGGTATATTAATGCATGTATGTGGAATCTAGAAAAATGGTAGAGATGATCTTATTTATGAAGCAGAAATAAGAGACACAGACAGAGAAAACGAACGTATGGATACCAAGGAGGGAGGTGGGATGAACTGGGAGACTGGGATTGACCCATGTAAACTGTTGATATGATGGATAAAACAAATAATTAATGACTACTGGATAGTACAGGGAACTCTACTCAACGCTCTGTGGTGACCTAAATGGGGAAGAAATCCAGAAAAGAGGGAATTTATAGCTGATTCACTTTGTTGCATGGCAGAAACTAACATTGTATAGTAATTATACTTTAATAAAAATTGATTTAAAAGAAGAAAGAGAAAGAGGAAGACCCAACCACAAAGTGCCTTATAAAAAATACTACAGTATATGAAGGTGTGCGTGCCCACACATGAGCACGTGAGTTAGGCAATTTGAAAGATAAGATGTGAGCACCTTATGATGTTGTCAGAGGTGCCAGGACATTCCACTGATTCTTAAACGTGTTGCTTGCTCCAGATATGGTAACAAGGTCTTTGTGCCCAAGAACAGTTTATTAGTGCCGCCGTCTCCAGACTTGTGTTCAGTGCTTATCCACTGTCTGTGGTTCTCAGTGAATCCAGTCAACAGGAAACGCTGCCCATCACGGTCATAGGGAAGGACTTCCTGCCAAGTTGTTTCTTTCACTGAAATTCACTGGACAGAATTTGGATGAAAAGGAAGAGACCAGAGGCTACCTATCTCTGGGTCTTTGCATGGAGACCCGAGATTACAGATACATTCCTCAGAACCAAGAGAATTTCAAATTGTTTTTTGGCAGGGGGCGCTCTCAAACAACCTATTTTTTCCCATAATTTTCTCAATCAGCACTAAGCAAAGTTCATAAATGGCCAGTGAGAGAATAAGATAATGAGATGGAAATCTAATCCCCAAGCAGCTCCCACCAAACTCACAAGAAACGGCTGCTTATGTCAACTTCTGGGGAACCCTCCTCAGCGCCCAGGTCATCTCTCTTTCCCTCCGACAGACCCAAGCACTAACTTTCTCCATGGAGACTGTTTATGGGGAAGCTAATTAGTTTTCCTCGTGCAAAAGCCCACTTTTGACTTTGCAGCTGTGCTTAGCCTCCTGGGGGAGACTAGATCTGAATTTCAGCACTCCTGACTGTACATTGGATGGCCTAAAAATACTCACAAATTGGTCTTCTCTTTCCCAATCGGGCTGGGCTCTCATCGAGAGGCAAACCCTTCTGAGAATTCTGCGGGACTATTACTTCCCACGGATGGCATAAGCTATAAATAGCAGTGCCTTCCAGGTAGCGTGCTGCCAGCTGGCAAGCTCTGAGCTTGCATTATTCCAGGGAAGAGTGAATGCCACTGGAGGATTCTGGGAATGAGAACCCCAGCCTGGCTCTTGGGGCTTGGAGAAATTTACAGGGATCCTCCCTGGAGCCCCTTCTCTGTACCAGCTTCTCTCCCAGCTGGGCATGGGGGCAACACATATGCATAAGACAAGCTTCAGCTTTTCAAGATCTTGTTGCAGACAGTAGAGCTGCCCAATAGGCATGAAGGGCAAGTCACAGTTATAATTTAAAAATTTCTAGCAGCCATATTTTTAAAAGTACAAAGAAATAGGCAAAATTCATTTTACGATATTTTACATTCCCCTGTTTGGGGAGGGGTATCTCCATTGTGGTTGATTTTCGTTATTTGGCATGCTCCTAAAAGTCGTAAGCTGAACTAAGAGGTAGACAGACAGAAGTGTCTGCCCCCTCCCTACTCCCTGCTACTCAGCTCCTAGTCCAGCAGTCTTTATACTCTGTTTTGGTCCATTCCCTTAGTGGTTTCTGGTTAATTTTTCCTGTCCTCATCCTATCCTTTTTCAAAAATGAGCAGATATGCTTTTAAAGAATGACCTGGAGGGATGGGATGGGGGAGGGGAGAGAAAATAGGGAGGGAGGGGATGTTTGTTTAATTGTGGCTGATTTGCCTTGCTGTATGCCAGAAATCTGGACAACATTGTAGAAATTTAAAAAAAAATTCCTTCCTTTCCTATTGGAAGGGTCCACACTAAAGGTAATCTTTGGCACTTGGCTAATTCTGACTTAAAAGTACATCCTGGAAATCTCTCCATATTGGAATGCAAAAATGTCTCATTCTTCTTTTTTTTTTTTTTTGGCCGTGCTTCTCAGCTTGCGGGATCTTAGTTCCCCTGACCAGGGATTAAGCCTGGGCCCACAGCTGTGAAAGCTCAAAGTCCTAACCACTGGATCACCAGGGAATTCCCAAAGATTTCTTATTCTTAATTGCAGCTTCAGAGCCCTTCATTATATGGATACGCCAGACTTATCTCAACCGTTTTGTGTGTTAGGTGTTCTAACATTTTGCAATTACAAACAATGTTCATGATTTTAAATACAAGTTGTGCAGCCTCCACCCCCACTCCTCCAACACCAAACAATTTTCTGACTCCAGCTGAATGTCTTGCAATTCAACTCAATTCTGACACTGCCTACGGGGAGATAGCATCAGATCCCACAGATTAAGGGCTTAGTCCCACAAGACTGTCGCCCCTCCCAAGCCCCCACATCGGATACTAATAGCAAGTCCAGAACTGTTACCTGTGCTTCTGATGGCGCGGCTGTAGAGTCGAGGTTCCAACAACCCCTTATGTTGGATTAATTTGCTAGAGCGGGTCACCAAACTCAGAGAAACATTTTTCGTACTAGATGACTGACGTACTGTAAAAGATATAACTTGGGAACAGCAGATAGAAAGAGATTCACTGGCCAGTGTATGGGGGCAGGGCAGGGGAGCTCTGATGCTCTCCAACCTCTGAGTGCGTCACTCTCCCTGAATCTCCATGTGCTCACCAGCTCAGAAGCTCTATATTCTCTTTTTAGACTAAGCCTTTGAAATGTGTGTATTTTAACACATTTAGCACATCTCTCTTTGGACTCTTAACTTTTCATTGGAATGACTTGAGTTTTACTTATATTGCCTGAAACTTGCTGTAGAAAGAGTGGATTCACAACCCGGATTATTTCAAACATCCTTACAAATTTTCCAACAGCTGAATTGAATATCGCTTTTATAATTTCTATTTAAATTAATTAAAACAAAAAAATGTGATCCATCAGTAGTACTGGCTACATTTCAGGTGCTCACCAGTGACACCTGAGCAGTGGTTACTACATTGGATGGTGCGGGTCTGTAATAAAGAGGCTGTAAGATGAGCCCCTCTCTGCCTGGCAGGAGTAGGGGGCAGGTGAGGGGAAGGAGAAGGAGGAGAATGGTCCAGCAGTCTGGGCATAGCGAGACATGCAACAGGGCAGGAAGGCCCACAGGTGGAGTCTCAGTCACTCACAGAAGGGAAAGGGCGGGGAGCTGGTGAGAGCTGGCTGCAGCAGAGCTGCTTTGAGGAACCCCGCTATCCCATGGGCTCGTCTGGAACCACTGCGAGCCTGCTTCCAGATGAGAATGCGTGACTGAAGCTCCTTTTTGATTTCCTTTCTTTTGGCCAACTGGGTATCTCCTCATAATTGAAGCCGGAGCTGTTATTTGTTAAGAATATCAGATATTTTACACATCCTGATTGCACTTGTTTTCATCTTTGCAATAACCCTCAGGGAAGAATTATTATTTGCATTTCCCAATAGGGAAACTGAGGCTAATGGAAGTTCAGTTAATGCCCCCAGGTTTAGCCAGGTTTGAATGTAGGTGGGTCTTACTCCAAAGCCTGTGCTCTGTCTTTTAATTCATTTTCTCATTCATTTATTCACTCTCAGAGGTGAGGAAGGCAGACAAATGTCCTGCTTGCAAGGAGTTTTTGTTCTTTCTTCTTCTCTTTTTTTAAAAAAATATTTATCTACTTATTTTTAATTTGGCTTCTCTGGGTGTTAATTGCAGCATGCAGGATCTTTAGTTGCAGCACTTGAACTCTTAGTTATAGCATGTGGATCTAGTTCCCTGACCAGGGATCGAACCTGGGCCCCCTGCATTGGGAGTTCAGAGTCTTATCCACCGGACCACCAAGGAAGCCCCTGGAGCTGTCTTTATAACAAGAGAGGTATACAGGCATAAATAAGAAACAGTTACAAATGTGGCATTTATATAGAGATAAATTTTTATGAAGATAAAAATGGTTGGGGTGGGGGATATTTTAGACTAGGTAATTCAGGGAAGCCTCTCTAAGGGGTTGGCATTTGAGTTGACACATAAATGAGAAATTGTAGTCAGCCCACAGGAAGATCTGAGCGAAGGGATTCTTCATCCTCTCCAGATAACCTGAAAGTCCTACTCATGTACAAAGGCTCTGTTTTCAGTCTGATCACCTATTCTCATATAATCATGGAAAGCAAGGAGTCAGGGTCGGAAGTAGATTTAGCTGGCATTTAATCCCATAAAATATCTAATTTCTGTGCAAGGCTTTGCTGTTTATAATTGTCAAATGATATTCAGAAAGGCCTTGCGAGGTAGGAAAGCATGTACGTTTGCCCCAATTTTTCAGCTAACAAATAGGTAAAGAGAGATTTTGTCCCTTTCAGGGCAGTTTTTTGCTCTTAAATTCCTTACCCACTGAGCAAGGTCTGTGCTAGTTTATTAAGTCTGGCACATGGTAGAAACCCAATGGCTGTTTGCTGAATAGGAACCTGGAGATTTTAAACTTCTTCCCGGTTGTCCAGGATCCTGTAATGCACGCTTCCCTTCCACCTACAGAATGAGTCTACATTCTGAGGGAGTAACTTGCTTTCGAAATCTGGTTCCTCTCTCTCCTTTACCAAAATTACCTTATCCATGCTCAGTTTTACCAGAACTTGAAGTGAGAGTCGTTAAACTGAAAAATAATATATTTATGTATTCAAAGTTTCTTCCTTCGCCAAAAAATTTAAGATGGTTTAAAACGTAAGTTTCTTAGACAGTAATGAGATTAAAGTAAATATACTGGATAGGGGAAAAAAACCTACTTGAATAGGAGCAAATAATGACAAATTATATATATGATAAGGTGTTAATGTCCAAAATGTATGAAAGACCCAGACAACTTAATAGCAAAAAAATCAAAATCAGATTACAGAATAGGCAGAGCATTTGAATAGATGTTTTTCTAAAGAAGACAGACAAATGGCCAACAGGCACTTGCAAAGATGTTCAACCTCCTTAATTATCAGGAAAATGAAAATCAAAAGCACAATGAGATACCACCTGTCAGAATGACTTACCAAAAAGACAACAAATAACAAGTGCTGGAAAGGATGTGGAGAGAAGGGAACCTTTGTGCACTGTTCGTGGGAATGTAAATTGGCACAGCCACTATGGAAAACAGTATGGAGAGTTCCTCAAAAGAGTAAAAACAGAACTGAACAGAGCTGTACCTGATCCAGCAATTCCACTTTTGGGTTTTCCACTCTCATACTAGCTCACATCCAGCCTTTAGCAGTTTTTTGGCTCTTTTAGCTGCTTGTACGCTGCCTGAGTTCCCAGGTGGCGCTAGTGGTAAAGAACCCACCTGCCAATGCAGGAGATGCAGGAGACATGCGTTCGTTTCCTGGATCGGGAAGATCTCCTGGAGGAAGGCATGGCAACCCATTCCAGTATTCATGCCTGGAGAATCCCATGGAACGAGGAGCCTGGAGGGCTATGGTCCACAAGATTGCAAACAGTCAGACACGACTAAAGAGACTTAGCACGCATGCAGCGGGCCCAGCATCTCTGTCTTCTGCGGTCTGCCACAGGTGAGCTGGGTTTCCAGGTCTGTCTTTCCTTGAATTTCAAGTTACTTGTTAGTCCTGTGACCTCAGCTGTCTGATGGGTTCAAGAAAGCCAATATTTTGTATGTTATCCCACTTATTCTTGTTGTTAGGATTGAAACAATGCTCTTTCCAGTTTTATATATCTTAGGCCTAAATTCTCTGATTGTTTTTGTTTTTTAACAACAAATCAGTGAAAAAGAGATGTCTGTATTCGCATTCACCAAAGTATCTCTCTCCATTATTTCTTGGAACTTACCCCAGTAAGGCTTGTACCCTCATCCCTATATAAAAAAATTTTTTTTAAGGTTCCAATAATCTCTGTGTTGTTAAATAAGACGGATAGTTCTGAGTTCTCATCTTATTTTACCTTTCAGCATCTTTTCATCCAGATGACTTCTCACTCCTTCTTTAGTAAAATACTTGAACTTGGCTTCTGGGACACCATACTTTCTTAAATTTTTTAATTGGAGGAAAATTGCTTTATAGTGTTGTGTTTGTTTCTGCTGTGCAACAACGTGAATTGGTCACAGTTATATACATGTCCTCTTCATGGTGAGCCCTCTCACCTCCCCGCATCCCACCCCTCTAGGTCATCACAGAGTGCCAGGCTGGGCCCCCTGTGTTATAATGAATGGTAGCTTCCCACTAGCTCTCTATTTTACACACGATAGTGTATAAAGGTCATGCTGCTTTCTCAGTTCATCCCACCCTCTCCTTCCCCTGCTGTGTCCACAAGTCCATTATCTACATTTGCGTCTCCATTCCTTCCCTGCAAATAGGTTCACCAGGATCATTTTTCTAGATTCCATAAAGATGCATTAATATGCAATATTTGTTTTTCTCTTTCTGACTCACCATACTTTGTTGAATTTCCGCTTACATAAGTGGCTGCTCCTTCTTTATTACCTTTTGGGAGTTCCTTCTCTTTTCCTGACCTTTAAATATTGAATATCCTGGGCTCAGTTTCTGGAGCTCTTTTCTTCTTTAATGATACTTATATTCTTTTTGAGATTTTGTCTAGTCTCAGAGTTTTAAATATCATCTATCCACTGACAACCTCCCCTGAGCTCCAAATTTACACACTACTAGACGTCTCATTTGAATGCCTGAGACATCTTAATTTAACATGTCTAAAACCAGATCTTCCCCCAACAAACCTGTTCATCCTGCAGACTTCCCAAACTTAGTAAATATATTCTCACTAAAAGTCCTTCTTTTTGTTCAGACCAAAAACCTTGGAGACATCTTGGCACCTCCTTTCAGATTCCACATCCAATCCATCATCAGCTCTTATTTACTACACATTCAATATCTATTCAGAACTAATTGCTCCTTATAAACTCTACTATTACTACGCTCAGTGACACCACATTCATCTTTGGCCTGAATAGTTGTAAAAGAACTCTAACTGGGTTCTTTCTCCTGCCGTCTTTCCCTACCTCGTCCATTAATATTTTGGCCAGAAACAAAAAAGCAATAGCAATTATAATTAGTAATGTGATATTAGAAAGGTCACAACCTCTCTGTGTCTCATTTTGCTCATTTGAAAACTAGAAATATGAGCAGAATTCTAAAGATGCCTTCTCAAAGTTTCAGTCCCTGGTTATTCAACCAAACGTTAATTTAGGTACGGTTGCGAAGGGCTTTTGCAGATATAATTAATGTCTCAAATCAGTTGACCTTAAGATATGGATATTAATTGGGTGGCCTTACTAAATCAATTAGGTCTTTTAAAAGCAGAAAGTTTTCTTCTGCTATGGCAGAAGAGACATTCAGAGATTAAAACATGAGGGGAATAGGCTGTGCCATTCCTCACTTTGAAGACAGAGGGGGCAAAAAGCAAGGGATGCCTTCAGCTCTTAGGAACTGAGAGTCAGCCAGCAAGTAAATGAGTATCTCAGTCCTACAACCACAAGGATCTGAATCAGCCAATAATCTGAATAACCTTGGGAGCAAATGCATTCCTAGAGCATCCAGATAAAATCTCAGTCTGGCCCATGCCTTGATTTCAGCCCTCTGAGACCCCAAGCAGAAAGCCTAAATGAGCCTGCCTGAAATTCTGACCTACAAAACTGTGAGATAATAAAGGTGTGTTATTTTAAGCCACTTAATTTGAGCCAGCTCTTATGCAATGATAGAAAACTAACGCGAGGAATAATAAGGAACTTGTTCTCTTCATGGTAGTTGACTTTTCAGAGATAAATCAGATTATGGCTTCTATTTTCTTTTGAGAAAGGGGGTTTACCATGGGCTTCCCTGGTAGCTCAGATGGTAAAGTGTCTGCCTGCTGTGCGGGAGACCTGGGTTCGATCCCTGGGTCAGGAAGACCCCCTGGAGAAGGAAATGGAAACCCACTCCAGTACCCTCGCCTGGAAAATCCAATGGACAGAGGAGCATGGCAGGCTACAGTCCATGGGGTCACAGAGAGTCAGACACGACTGAGTGACTTATATATATATGTCATATTAAATAAAAGATAAATATGTTACAGGGTTTGACTGTACCCGATCTTCACCTCTTCGGCTTCATTTACGTTTGCACTTGCTGTGTCCCAAGCCCAGAGTATACTTTCCTAGATACCTTCATGAGTCCACCCTCAGCTATCTCAGGTGTTTGCTCAAGAATCAGTGGCTTGTTTCCTTCACTCATTAGTGGTGGAAAGTCCACAGCCACTATCTTTTCAAACATTGTCTTTAACTGATTTTTTCTGTCCTTTCTTTCTGGGACTTTAATTGCTATGAAATCTTTTGGTCATGTGTCAGATGTATTCTATTCTTTTTTTCTGTGTTTTTCACCCTTTGGTCTCACCATCGTTTAGTCTGAATATTTTCTGTTGACCTGTCTTGTAGCTGTTTACTCTTTTGTTCTTCTCTCCCTAGTTTTCTGTTAAATCAATCTATTATGTTCTTAAATCCAGATACCATATTTTAAATATTAGAACTTCTATTTAATTATTTTTTAACTACTTTCCAGTTTTCTGGTCAAATTTCCTGCCTGGTCACTTAATTTCAGCTATTTAAAATTTACTTTTGGATCTTTTTGGGGTCTGTTCCTATTGGCTGCTTTTCTTTAGTGCTTTTGGTTCTATCTCCTAATATGCCTGGTAAATTTCACTGAATTCCAGCTATTGTGTGTGAAAAAATTCAAGAACTTTCATGAGACTCTGGGAGGAAATTATCTTCCTCTTTCAAGTACTTAGGGATTAAGATGATAGTAAACCAATCTGATATTGAGCTGAGTGGAAGCAGTGTCTTCAGTCTTTGTGGAAGTCCGCAAATTTCCAGTATGCCTATTTCTAGGGAGTAGAACTTCAGTGGCCCCAGCTGAAAACCTGTGGTATATACTATGGCCCTCCTCCTTGGCATGATTTGAACTACAATATTTTCTCTCTAGCCCTGATATGACTGAACTCTAAGCACAGTTTTTTCTTGGTTTCTTTGCCTCTTGGTCATCATTTACTAATGAGTAAATATCTCAAGCAGAGACAGAATGTAGGGCTCACTTTTCTGTAATTCTCTTCTCTCTTGAATCGTAGCCCTTCAAGCTAAGTAGGTCGCTAATTCCTTCAAACAGAATACTTTAAAAATAATTATCTGTTTTTTTTTCTTCTGTCTTTTGGGAGAAGCTTGGTCTGATCTAAACTGGCTAGGATATAGTTGGCAATGGGAGAAGTATCACTGCTTTTATGAAAACTTTCCTGACACCCTGTTAAAATGGCAACCTATCACCTCCCCTCCTCCATTCTAAAGCCTTTTTTCTCTTCTCTGCACTTTTTCTGGGTAGTATTGATCAGTATTTTATGTACTATATATGTTCATTATTGACATATATTCACCACAAAATACAAGCTCTGAGAGAAGAAATGTATATAGATGTAATATATGTATACACACTGTACATGTATATTATATATACACATAGATAATATATGTGTGCATATTTATTCCCACAAATATATTTCCCATTATTTATATATTCTTCTAATATGTATATATTTTCCCCACTATTTCTGGATAGTATTTATCAGTATTTTATGTACTATATATGTTTATTATTAATATTATTATTAATATTATTGATGTATATTCTCATGTGTATATATATATATATATATATATATATATATATATTTCTTTCATTGCTGTATTCTTAGCCCTCAGCACAATGCTTGGGAAAGAAGGTATGCACTTATCAGATTAAATACTTGGTTAATGAATAAAAAAATTTAATGAGTAAATATGAAAAAAATGTAAATTTAATTTGGCTTAGACACTGTTTTGGTTTTGTTTGCAATTTTAAAATATTTTTTTAAAATTTTTATTTATTTACTTATTTTAGAAAGAGAAAAGACAAATTTTTATTCACATAGGAAGATTTTTACAGAAAAATGTGACTCAAAATGGCAGCTATAATTTGGGGCTTAAATACCATCTTTTTTTAAAATTAATTTTTTTGGGGATATAGTTACTTTCAGTTCAGTTCAGTTCAGTCGCTCAGTCATGTCCGACTCTTTGCGACCCCGTGAATTGCAGCACGCCAGGCCTCCCTGTCCATCACCAACTCCCGGAGTTCACTCAGACTCATGTCCATTGAGTCAGTGATGCCATCCAGCCATCTCATCCTCTGTCGTCCCCTTCTCCTCCTGCCCCCAATCCCTCCCAGCATCAGAGTCTTTTCCAATGAGTCAACTCTTTGCATGAGGTGGCCAAAGTACTGGAGTTTCAGCTTTAGCATCATTCCTTCCCAAGAAATCCCAGGGCTGATCTCCTTCAGTATGGACTGGTTGGATCTCCTTGCAGTCCAAGGGACTCTCAAGAGTCTTCTCCAACACCACAGTTCAAAAGCATCAATTCTTTGGTGCTCAGCCTTCTTCACAGTCCAACTCTCACATCCACACATGACCAATGGAAAAACCATAGCCTTGACTAGACGGGCCTTTGTTGGCAAAGTAATGTCTCTGCTTTTGTTACTTTACAATGCTGTATTTGTTTCTACTGTATCGCAAAGTAAATCAGCTGTATGTCTACATATATCCCCTCTCTTTTGTATTTCCTACCTTTTTAGGTCACCACAGAGCACTGAGTAGAGTTTCCTGAGCTATACAGTAGATTCTCATTAGTTATCTATTTTATGCATAGTACCAACAGCATATCTATGTGGTTTAGATACTTTTTAGTGGCAGAGACAAAAGAGAAAATGTGATAGATTGAAATGCTCTTATTATCTGTTAGAGCAAAGGATATCAGTTATTAAAGCGGTAAAAATTTATTTCCTGACATGCCATTCTTAAAGGAATTTATTACCTGATACAGTATATGAGTCTTTTAATGACATAATAAACAATACATTAAATGGTACTTTCATAGTAGATGCAGAAGTGATTTTATATGATTCTTTTGGTTCTATTATCCATAAAAGTTGAGAAAAATGAGTTTAAGCCAGAGAGGTAAGGGCTGAAAAAAAGACTCAAGGTAACTAGAATGGTGACATTTGTATCTTATGGGTAATTCTCAGAAATTATGAGAATTATCAGTAACATTGGCAGCAGGAAAACCCACAAGATCTAGCAGGGTTACAAAGAATGGGTTAATTAGCTCTGTGGGCCTCGGTTTTCTTTTCTGTGAAAGAGGAATAATGAGAACCCTGCTCTTTTCAGAACTGCTGTTAATATCAAGGATAACATTCTAACAGCCGGCTAACAAATAGCGGAGTTGCTTTCTCGTCATTCCCAAAATGCTTTAATATGCACTTTCATATGCACATAAGGCGGTTCCGTGTGCAAATATCGTCATCACTCTGTTTTCCAGGTGAGGAAACCAGATCCAGGAGGCCCAGCTGACACAGCCAGCAAGCCGCGGAGATGAAACTCACCCCTCTGTCTTTGATCCACCTGCTTTGTCTCCAGAACCATATTGTCTTTCCACAGGGGGCATTTTCAAGTGGTAGAAACTCAGACATCAGGGCAGACACTCATGGGTCTGGTGGCCTTTCTCATGCTTCTGTGGTTACTCCACATAACTGCATAAGGATGTGGAAGTAGTTAAAAATTCCAAGAACTGCTTTCACTTCATCGCCAAACCCCAAGGTCTCAGAAATCTGCACAGCTTCTACTTTATCTTGGTTAAAAAGCAAAACATTTCATTTTTCCCGTAAAAATGAATATCTGGAGCTGAATATAAAGACCCTCCTGATGTCTGAGTCAATAAATCGACTCCATCCTTTGAACTTTGTGATGGCCTCAGGCTACAAGAGTATGGGAAATGCCTTCACAAACATCAAAGGCATAGCAAGTATATCTCTCTAAATATTAAACCTAAAATAGCCAGGACTCTGGGAGGATAGACCTCCTTGCTCTCCTGGCCTCCTTGCTAGAGGCTGTGGTGGCACCTTGGGCTCATGGAGTCCTTTCTTTCCCTGGAGGAAGTGGAGATGCCTGGAGTCTTCCAGAGAACTTTTGAGTTCAGAACCTGGGGAAGCACACATTTAGGATTTTCTGAAGCTCTCATGACCTCATCCACTGGCATTTTATCTCTATTCCTAAGATCCAAGGAACTGGAAGCAGATGATGCATTTAGTTCTGGATCAAACACAGTGGCCAGCAGCTCGGACAAGCCAATTCTTTAGCAAAAAAATGTGCCAAGAAAATGCAATTACATCTAGCTGGAGCTAAAAACCCCACACCACACAATAGTGACACTGTCATTAAATTTTCCTCTTCCTTTGTGCCAAATACCACACGTGCATTTCTTATCCATTGTTTCACTTACGTCACAGAGCTTGTATGCAAATGCAATATCGTCCTGTGCTTACCAATGAGGAACTGAGGCTCTGAGAAGGCAAGTGACTTGAAATAACCTGGATGAATCTCCGGAGGATCATGCTGAGTTAGAAAAGCCAATATTAAAAGGTTACACATCATGTGATTCCACTTATACACCCTTCTTGATAAATCACAATTATACAAATGGGGAATAATATAATGGTAACAAGTGATTAACAAGGGGGTAGGGGACAGAGGGAAGTGGATGTAGCCTATAAAAGGGCCATATGAAGGACGTTTGTGGCCCTCATGACTGCATCACTGTTACTATCCTGACCGCATTGTTGTGCGTGTGTGTGTGCTCAGACGCTCAGTTGTATCTGACACTTTTCGACCCCATGGACTATAGCCTGCCAGGCTCCTCTGACCATGGGATTTCCCAGACAAGAATCCTGGAGTGGGTTGCCATTTCCTCCTCCAGGGGATCTTTCAGACCCAGCGATCAAATCCATGTCTCCTGCATGGCAGGCAGATTCTTTACGACTGAGCCACCTGGGAAGGCTATTGTACTATAGTACTGAAGTTTTGTATGATATTACCATTGGAGGAAAGTGGTTAAAGGGTAAACAGTATCTCTATATTCTTTCTTATGAATGCGTGTGAATCTACAATTAGCCTAAAATTAAGATTTTAAAAAGTACCATAAGAATATTTCCCAAGATGGAAAGAACTTCAATTTCCAAATTGTAAGGGTCCACCCAAAGATCCAAAACAGACACAAATTTTACGTGAAACTCCACATGAGATTAAAGAAAAGATCCTAAAAGCACATGCATGATAGGCAGAGAGGAAAAAGAAGAGCCACAGAGAGGGAAGGAGGAGGGAGAGGGAGGAGGAGGTGGGGAGAGGTGAGAGAAGGAGAGAAAGCACATGGCATGAAAAAGACAAGGTGTGTGGGCTATAGTCTTAATCGTAACATTGAAAGCTAGGAGAAAATGGACCACTGCTTTCAAAATTCAATTCTTCAGAATCTAGGTCTTTAACCTAAAATTCTCTTGCTCTTCCAATTAAACATGAGGTTAGGAAATTAGGATAAATATGCTTTCAAACATGCATATCCTCAATGTTTTTACTTTCAAGTTAGCTTTTTATAAGACGGGAGCATATCAAGAGAGAAGATACAGGATCCAGAACAGAAGGTCTGCGCCCAGGTGAGCTGAAGCAGCTGAGGCTGTGTGGCGGCTGTGCTGTGGGCAGTTCAGCCAGCTCAGAAGAGTCTCTCCATGAAATATTAATAAATTAATTAAAGAGACTTATGGAGTGCTCATTTGTGAAGAAAAATTATTTAAAGTGTCTATAAATTTTTTTTTAGAAAATTTGGAACATGGAGGGACTTCCCTGGTTGGTCCAGTGGCTAAGACTTTGCATTCCCAACACAGGGGGCCCAGGTTCCATCCCTGGTCAGGGAACTAGATTCCACAAACCACATCTAAGGGCTCACAGGTTGCAGCCAAAGATCCCAGTGCAAACAAATAAATTTAAAAAAAATTAAAAAAAAAATTTGGAACATGGAAAAGTAACTAAGCAAATTCTAAGTGCCAACAACTGAAAAGGAAGCAATGAATTACTCCTTCAAAAAATTAAAAGCTGTATAAGGAAAAAGAATGGCATTCTTAGATTTAGTTAGTCATGAACATATTTACATCATCATAATAAATACTGGATTTAACAAAAAACGTTGATGAGGGGAGAGAGGGAGAATAAAAGTGGAGGCTGTATGTAGCGGACACTTGAAGGTGCTGACTTGCATTTTTACATAATAGATTTAGATACTGTCAAAAATCAAGAAATCAAGAATCATAGTAATAGCTAGCATTTTGGATGAAAATCTAATATGGTGGGAAGTGCAGAGTATACAGCTAAAAAAGTGAAAATTGGTTGCTTTTTAGAGTAGGGAGACACAGGGAAGTCAACTTCTGATTTGATTGTAAGTCTTCTAGTGATTTTGACATTTTAAACCACGTGTGTGTATGACATTGATGAAAAAAAAAATTTAAATTTGAAAGAAAAAACCCAGAGGCAGTTTTTTTCCTTTCAGATGCATTAAGGAGACAGGCTCAGTTGAGTCGGAGGAGGCATTTATACGTCTAGGGATATTTCAGAAGATATAGGCACACCTTCCAGACAATTCCTCCAGACCCTTTGCCCATCATCTGTATTAATAGTAACCATGGTAACCTGACTAGAATGCTCTAGTGGCCGAGCCAAAGAAGAAAGGCAAGATAGAAAGATGGCGGATACGTTCTGATATTTGTCTCCTTGGCCCCTACATTTTGGCTCCTTGCCTTTGTAAAGACAGAGGACTCAGGATTATGATAATAGAGTAGATCCATGTACCTCTTGAATGATCCTGTATTTTGTCTTTATGACCTGCAGAAAACTGAGTGATTAAAAAACAAGTGTGGTAAAATGTGGCAGCTAGCACAGCCATACCAACAAAGAACAGCAAGAGAAGAGATTAACCCCAACAGATGGTTTTAAAATCTGACCTAAGCAGGAGGCATTTATTGCTGCCTCTGCTCTAGTGCAGACTAAGGTTTCTGATTTGCACCATGCTGTTCTCATAACATCAAAGTTTCTGCCAACAGGTAGAAAAGCCTTTATGTCTCACTGAGCTGAAAGTTCACAAAGCACCAGCTGCACTGTCTGCATGGAAGCAAAGAACATCCCCATTTTACAGATGAAGAAAGTGAGATTTAAATGTATTCTTCCCTGGAGCAAAACATTTAATACAAGCACCAACTATGCGGCAGGCACTTTTTTAGGTACTGAGATGAAAGTCAGATGCTATGTGAACACAGAAGAGGGGGGCTGACTCATTCACTCATTCATTCAGCAAATATTCATTAAGGATTCAGTGCTTAGTTCTGGCTCAATGCTGAAGATAGAGCTCTAAATATACTAGGCTTAGTCCTTGCTTTCATGACACTTATTTTCAAATCTGGTGTGCTTGGCTATGCACTGGAATCTCCTGGTGGAGATTTAAAAGCTCCTGGTCTTATCCCAGGTCTCCTGCATTTGGGGGATGGAGGGGAATCCAGGAATTAGTGCTTTCCAAAGATCCTCAAGTAATACTTATGTGTAGGCAAGGTTGAGAACCATCACCCTACTCCACCCCAAAAACTGATAAGAAATAAGTAACTGCATAATTTCAGATCATGGTAAATATAATGAAAGAAAATTATAAGGTACATTGGTAGAGAATTAAAGGAGAGAAACTCTGGGTTTTCAGTTTCTACTGATGCCCCCCTGCTGTAGACCATTGGGTACACGGTCTTACGGTGCAGACTGGTAAAAATCACAGGAAGTCAGGGTTTGTAGAATTCTGGAGAATAGCCCGTTTGGGTTCCTTGGCTAGCAGCACCTTTTCCTTCTACATTTCCCTCTGGGCAGGTTCCATAAAGGAGCATCACAGTCAGACTCTCATTTTATTTCTGCTTGTATTGAAAATCAGAGCTTGATTAATGGTAGGCACTGCTGCTGATTCGACAGCATGATGCTTTTACAATGACTTCTTTTCTGAGAGTTGCTCTTGAAAGTTTCACTATAGAAATGCTTAGAAATTTTCTAGATCTCTCATGGCTCAGGCAGCGTAATTGAGATGCCCCTGTCACCTGCTGGTGTCTGGTGTCCCGGCCTTTAAAATACATCTGCTCTTCTCCACCTCCATGAATAAGATCAGGGACAAGGATTACTGGAAGCAAAAGCACCTGCCCAGGTGTTCAAGACAGTCCCAGGAGAGGCGGCTTGTACCTACTCTGTAATAATCTTGATTCTGAACCATCCCCCAACTTGGCTTATTATTCAACTTCACAGTTGGATCTAGGATACCAGATAGCATTATCAGGGTCTATCTTTCTCCATCTCCTTTTCTGCCCTCTTCTCTGTTTTGGGTTTATTTTTACATATGAGAAAGCATAAAGCTGGTGAGCAGAGTAGCTGGAATTTTTGCCTAGATCTGTATGATTCCAGAGTTCATGCCCTCATTTTCCATTACAACATCCGGCCTTCTGAAGCCCTTGAATTCCCCTTCTTCTGAGTACAGCTCCCTGCGGGGGCTGGCCTGCAGAACTGAACATCACCAACACACCCGCTGCCAGCACTTTAGGGACATCACCCTCTTAAATCTGTTCCCTCCTGTCCTCCCTTCCCCAGATGGAGTCTCCCTCTGCTCCTAGCTCTGAGTACTAGGCAGAAAAGGAGGTGCTTTCCTTTCACCAAACGTAGGAAACTATGGATCTTAGGATTCTTGTTCCCATCAAACTGCCTGTGTCTGGTCGGTCCACCTTTACCCGGATCCTTCCTCTTGTGTTATTTGCTCTTGTATTCAGTTAATAGGTTTTCAATCACTGAATATTTATGGAGCAATAACTCTGAGCCAGGACCTCTGTTAAGTGTTGGGATTAAGAGAAAAATAAGGCACATGTTCTATGTTTTCCATGAGCTCAAAGACCACTGCAGGAGGCAGACAGCTCCTGTGACCCAATCAAGGACGTGTTGGGACCATGAGATGGGCATGGCTATTGCTACTCAGGCATGGAATGTTAGTGACACATTCTTGGACAAAGAGGTAGTATTGGGCAGTTAATTCCATTTATCCACCCATGACGCCTTATTCTATCCATCTGACAATTGCACTTAAATCCATTTGTGCCCAATGAACTCTGACTGCTCAGTGTGATGGCTTCCCCAAGTCTTTATGGGTCTTCTGTGGGTCTTTATAGTCGTCTATGGGTCAGCCTCCATGCCAGACATAGGTGTAGGAGGAAATACACCTCCTGGGAACTTAGAGTCTATGGAAGTCAGGTTCCTAATTGTGTTGAACATAGTAGTCACCAGGGGAACATGTTAACAACATAGATCCCCAAATCTCACTTCCAGAAATCTGGCTAATTAAGTCAGGAGAGCAATCTTAGAACCTTCACAGTTTTGAAACCTCCCAGCTGGATTCAGGTAGATCACACCTTCAGAAGCATTGCTCTCATTGATGTCGAGTGGCCTTGAAAGATGAGAAGTTAAGAGTTAGACTAGACATTCCAGGTAGAAATACAGCATTAAAAACAACAACAACAACAACAACAACAACAACAACACACAGGAGTGCAAAAGTGCAGGGGTGTGATTAGGAAGGGAGAAAGATTCAAAGATCAGATAATATGGCAAACAGAATTCGAGCAATCAGTGGGCAAGGTGAACTGAAAATGCTAAAAGATAAATAGAAGCTAGGTGTTTGAGATTCATGATGACAATCTTTGACTTCATTTTATAGGAACTGGGAGTTACAGAGGTATTTTTTAAAAATATTCATTTATTTATTTTTGGCTATGCTGGGTCTTTGTTGCTATGCGTGGGCTTTGTCTAGTCGTGATGTGTGGGCTTCTCATTGTAGGGACTTCTCTTGTGGTGGAGCACGGGCTCTAGAGCTTGGGTTCAATCGTTGTGGCACACAAGCTTAGTTATCCGCAGCATGTGGAATCTTCTTGCACCAGGGATCAAACCTGGTCCTCTGTATTAGCAGGCAGATTCTTAACCACTGGATCACATGATCTACAGATCAAGTCTGTAGAGCTGATTTCTTTAATTGTAAAGAGCTGGTTTTGTTTTAGTATTTTTAAAAATTGAAGTATAGTTAATTTACAATGTTGTGTTGGTTTCAAGTTTCCAGCAAGGTGATTCAGTTATATATACATATAAATGTATATATTCATTTTCAGATTCTTTTTCACTATAGGTTATTACAAGATATTGAGTATAGCCCTCTGTGTTACATAGGGGCCCTTGTGGTTTACCTCCTTTATATACAGTAGTGTATATATGTTATTAAGAAGTTGGCTTTTAAAAGTCCCCATGAAGTTACACCAGCTTAGGTCTTAGTCATTTTCTAACTTACGTGAGCTTTGGTATCTTTATCTGTGAATGGCAGTTTTCTTCATTCTGGAATAGCCACGTCCATCTTCTAGGGTAATTTTAGGAATCTGATGATATTGAGTGACCTAGAGACACGATAAACAGCAGTGTCCTTCTGTGTATGATCACCTGGGTAGGCACAGCAACTGTGAGCCTTCCCACTGGAAATGTGGGACTGCTGGGACAAGACAAGGTGAGGTGCTCACTGAATTAAGCGACATACAAAGTGAGACATAAATTTGGGGTTATGGATCCTGCTCCCAGGGTTAGTTGGGTAAGGAAGATGAAATAAAGGAAAAGAGAATCAAAATTGGAGGCACCTATTTCCACACAAGGCTCAGTAAGTCTTCAAAATTACTTTAGAGTTACTAGTGACAAGTGTCTCTAATACAAACAACCCCAGCAAAAAAGAAAAAAAAAAGATCGCTCCCAGCCCTGAGCTTTGCACTGCCGTCTCATCTTTGCGGCATCCTTCTCCCTGCCCTGTGTTTCTCCCCAGTCCTCCCAGATCTCTGTTCCAGCTGCCTCTCCTGACAGCAACTGCTTCCAGGAAGGTTCCCAAGGGGCAATGGGCAGGCACACGCCTTCTCTGGTTTCTCTGGCCGCTGGGGGCAGGACAGTCACCCTGGGCATCTCTTGCACCATTTGGCTTCCAGCAGCCCTGCCTTTACCAGCCTGGGCCACCTCTTCACGGCCAGTGCCCTGGGCTCTTCTTCCTGTCGGCGGGGCTCTGGCTTCTGGGAATAGCATCCTCACTTGCAGGGTCCACTTCTCTCACTAATGAACACATTGGGTGGGTGCCTAGAAGTCTATTAAAGTTGTTGATTCATCATTTTTTTTTCTCTCTCTCCCTTGGCCTAGAGACTCCAGCCTAATCACATTATGTTTGGGTGGCTGCAAAGTGACTCAGTGAAAGAAGGAAAACCTGGAGGGGAGAGGCTCTGGCTGCAAGACCCTCCGGGCAATCATTCCTCCTTCCTCAGAGTTCAGGGGGCACCTCTGTGAGCCCCACAAAGCAGGCTCAGTGACGGGAGGGAGGTGGTTCTTGCTCCTGTGGATCCACAGACTGGTAGAGAAGACTTGAGTGAGTGAGGGGATGAGCACAGGCATAAGTGAGTACATTTACGTAGACTGCAGTGGACACCGCTGGATGTGTGTCTTTATTTTTTAAGTTAATTTTTTTTATTGGAGTGTAGTTGATTTACAAGCTGTATTATTTTCTGCTGTCCAGCAAAGCAAGTCAGTTATGTGTGTGTATATATATATATACACACACACATAAATATATACCTATATCCACTCTGTTTTAGAAGCTTTTCCCATTTAGGTCATTACAGAGTATTGAATACAGTTCCCTGAGCTATATAGTGGGTTCTTATCAGTTATCTGTTTTATATATAGCTGGAGAAGGCTCTTAAGAGTCCCTTGGACAGCAAGGAGATCAAATCAGTCAGTCCTAAAAGAAATCAATTCTGAATATTCATTGGAAGGACTGATGCTGAAGCTGAAGCTCCAATACTTTGGCCACCTGCTGCGAAGAGGTGACTCATTGGAAAAGACCCCGATGCTGGGAAAGATTGAAGGCAGGAGGAGAAGGAGGAGGCAGAGGATGAGATGGTTGGATGCATCATTGACTCAATGGACATGAGTTTGAGCAAACTCCAGGAAATCATGGAGGACAGGGAAGTTGGGTGTCAGACACAACTGAGTGACTGAACAACAACAAATATATAGTAGTTTGTATGTGTCCATCCCAATCTCCCAATTTATCTCCTCTCCCTTTCCCTCTTGGTAACCATATGTTTGTTTTCTACATCTGTGACTCTAGTTCTGTTTTGTAAATAGGCTCATTTGTACAAATGAGTGTCTTTAAAATGCACAAGGTAACATTCCAGGGTGGTTCAGGGAGAGAAAAGATGGTCTGAAATTCCAGCCAATTCTTGTTCAGCTAGAACAATATGGACAGGCCAAAACAGCCAGGGTGATTGGGATGCTCCTGGGATTCATTGATGAGAAGTTCTGGAAACCTCCCAAGAATGAGTGATGCGAAGTTTGAGTACTCTCCACCTGGTGGAGTTAATTGATTCAAAGACTTAGAAGCCTCAGGAGGCTAATTGCTGGCAAGAACTACGTCCACTTTCAGCCTTCAGAGATTTTATAGGCGAGGAGAAATATTCACATTGTAGAAGCATTCACGAGAGAACTAATGGATTGACTGAGAGGAAGGGAAGATAATTAAGGGGTGGAAATAGTCATCAGTAAAAGGCTAAGAAGTCAGCTCCAGCAAGATCGAGAAATCAAGAAGAATAGAGACACAAGCCTTCTAGGCCCTGCATGTCAAGAGCAGAGGTCACCAGATAAAATTAGGAAGAAGAAAATTGGAGTGTGTCAAGGGGGAGAGTTTCTCAGTTTCACAAGCCCCTGGAGGTCCCCCAGGAGGAAATATTTCCAAATGAAACCACACTGTTTTCTTTATGAATATTACTTTTATTTAATACTCTTCTTCCTTCAATAACTAACTTCCATTTTGGATTTTTCAAGGAGTAGTTACAGATATTTTAAGTTATTGCTTATTTTTTAAAGATGCTTATTTTATGTTTTTAGTTTTTTAACATATTTTAAAATTTTTGCTGAAGTATAGTTGATTTACAACTCAGTGACTAAACAGCTACAACAACAATCTCTTCATAAGGGCTCCACCCAAACACAATTCCCTCCCAAAGACCCCACTTCCATGTATCGTCACCCTAGAGGTTCAACATGTGAATTTTGGGAGGACATAAACATTTGTGCGTGTGTGCTCAGTCACCTCAGTCGTGTCCTACTTACTCTTTTGGACCCCATGGACTCTAGCCCACCAGGCTCCTCTTGTCCATGGGATTCTCCAGGCAAGAATACTGGAGTAGGTAGCTATGCCCTCCTCCACGGGATCTGCCTGACCCAGGGCTTGGACCCATGTCTCCTGTGTTGGCAGACAGGCTCCATACCACTAGTGCCCCCTGGGAAGCCCACACAAACATTCACTCTGTAACAGTTAGGAAGGGATCTAGTCCACCCTCTCTGGACACTGACTGTAATTGTCAGGGGAAGCCATCTGTTTCTGTCATCAATCCATAAGGGAACATACAGGAATTTGTCAACATAGGAAGATAAAAATACCTCCCCAAAATTCATCAGTTTACTTTAACTAAAATCAAACTCATCCGATGACCTTAACTTAATTTGCTGACAATCACTCAGGCTTGACTGTATACCAGGCACTGCAGGGTGGTCTTTATTTAAACCATACCATGAAATGGACTCAGTGCAGCTTGTTAAACAGTGAAATGAAGCATATATCCATGCACCCATCAGGTTGCAACCCTGGTACTGTCCATGCTTCCCCATGCTACACTTCCAACCCCAAACACGAGAGAATGAGTAGGATTCCTGGTTCCATGTGGCTGAGTCAAATGTGTCCTTCCTGACCCCACTCAGCCTCTCTCGTTCATTCTCTCAACATCTATTTGTTGGGTGTTGTCTAGTGACAAGCACTGTCCAATGCACAGGTTACAGCTGTGAGCAACCCAGACAAGGCCCCACCCTCACCTAGCTCAAAGTCTACGTCTTCTTAAACTGTACTAAGAAAAGTGCATAGGAACAATCATGGAAACCAAACCATAGCACCGTGCATCAGGCTTTTCTGGGAAGATTAAACCTCTAAACAGACAACTCCCAAATGAAGCCAGATTTAAATTCATTTTCATGGCCTGAGAGGTGACTCACCCTCCATTCCCCCCATGCCCTGTCCCACTAAACTGGGGCTCCACTGTGCGGGAGACATGCAGACAGGTCTTCAGTGACCCTGAATTTGTATGCTTTTCGTCATGGATATGAAATCAATGCTGGAGTGGAACTCCATTTTCAAGTGGAAGAAAGATGAGCGTCAGGAAAGAGAAGTGACTGATGAGGGGGAAGAAACACATCTAAATGATCTATGAGAACATGTATGCAATTATTTATGAAATTCTCAGAAATCTTCCGTTGCTAATGAAAGATAAAAGGAGGAAACTTGTGAAGCTCATCTTCAATGTAAGATAATGTCATATTTTCCATATACAATTCTTGGGGAAAATTGATTAGTTTCACTTTTTGAGAGCTGTAGAATTTTAGAGGAGGGGAACTTAAGCTGATTTGGGCGGATGAAGGCAAATTCTATGAGGGGGCCCATCTTTGCTTTAAGTCCATAAATGGAAGGCAGTATTCTCTCATGAGTTCCATTCAAGCAACATGATTTTCTTTTTTAACTTTTTATTTTATATGGGAGTATAGCTGATTAACAATGTTGTGTTAGCTTCTGGTGGGCAGCAAAGGGACTCAGCCATCCATACACATGTATCCACTTCCCTCAAACTCCCATATCTGACTTCCACCTACTTTTCTGCCATCATTGCTTGCTGCCTCTTCCATGACAGTCTCCTGACAGAGGAGACCTGAGTATTTGACTGGTTGAAAAATTCTTTCTAGCTTCCTTTGGGGGTCTTTGTGTGGGCCTCTCTCCCATGTGAAGCCTCCTCACAAGCCCATTTAGCACCTGGATATTTTTCTGCTATGATTTGTTTGGGATCTGTGTTGTGTCTTGTTCTTCTGGCTTTCAACTCAAATGTAAACTTTTTGAGGACGCTCTTTTCCTCCTATAGGGTCCAGATAAAAATGAATTCAGATAAAAATGCCTGCAGCAAATGACACCACATCACCCTTTAAAAGAAATGCCCAAGATTGCAATAAGGCCGGATCTACCTGACCTTTAATTATGTGTTTGACTTGGAAATTCTTTACCAGTCATGAAAGCTCTGTTTCCTCATCTGGAGCATGATCATTATAGCTTCTAGCTGCATCCTTGCAGGAATCAGGCAAGAAATCCAAAGTATTTAGTGTGTGTGGGGCAATTCTCACTGGAAAGTACTTAGCGCCATGCTAACGGGTGCCCATGGTCTGCTGCCTTCTTCCACACATCCTCACATATAAACAGGGACCTAGTAGTACTCTTACTCTGGGAACTAGTACTTTACCTGTAATACAATCTCCAGGATAAAACTTTACATTAATGCACTTATTAATGTATTAATTTATACATTATTATTTACAAAGAGGAAATATACTACTTATTATTTATAAAGAGGAAAAAATTGGTGTACAAAGAATAGAGGAGGGGTGTATGTGGGCTGCAAAGTTTTCAAAGAAGATGGAGCCCCAGAGCTGAAAGATCAAGAAAGTGCATGGAGGAATCTGATGACCGAAGGATCAGAAATGAAACCCTGCATCGGAGGAGCCGGCATGGGCTCCTTCTTTCCTCTTCCAGCTCAGTCTGTGGAAATGTCACCTCGCGGGAAAACCCAGGGAGCGCTGATGCTTTGAAGGGTTTTCAGAACATTCTCACCTGCTGTGAGGGTGGGGCTGACGGAGGCAGTGAAGAGCACATCAAAACCCTCGGCTGTCTGGAGCGTCAGCCGGGCAGGGGTTTCGGTCTCGCCAGATCAGTTTGGATAATCTCAAAGCAAGAACTCGGCCATTTTGTTAGCTCAGGAAAAGACCCTAAGGTTTTTCACCAAAGTCAAAGCAGAAATAAAGACCTTCTCTGCCTGACAAGGAAAAGAGTGGCCCAGAAAACTCTGGACAGGGCTTTCTAAGAGATGCCGGGGGCAAAGTTGGGAAACACCTTAGTTCCCCAGTGGCTTCTCCTCTCATATTTAGAGGACAATTCAGCACTGAGGTGTGAGGTGAGGGCAAGCCCATGGGAAACCACGTGGTGTTTTCTGAACGATGTAGGGAAGGAACCCCATCCAAAATATCACCTTCATTCTCGATTTCCATCATTAAAAGTCATGCCCTTGATGCCCGAGTGATTTATCAACTCACTTGATAGATGTGTTTATTTATACCAGGCTGCACACCATAAAGAATTTTAACTGCCTTTCCAGAACCTGTTTACTGTAAGCCAAGACATAAAGAAGAATTAAAAGGGACCAAAAAAAATTAAAGATAGAAAGTTTCAAAGAGAAGTAAAAATAACACAAAGGTGATAGGCATAGGGTATATACAAGTGCTATAATTGAATCTAAAATTTTTCTCTGGGCTGAAAAAAGAAAATAGAAGATATAGTCTTCCTACTATTTTTACCATCAGGGAGGAAAACCTTGTACGTCAACATAATAAAGCCTCTGAGAAGTCTTGCTGCAGATGACAACAGTAGAAACTTAACAGCAGACGTTTGTGGTTCTGTTTCAGGCACTATTGGGTGCATATTGCACAGTATCTCATTCAATCTCATAATGACACAAAGCATGGAGAGCTGGATGTAGTCAATTGGCACCTGGGACTCCAACTGAGCAAGACCCCATGAGGCCTTGGCTGGGTTGGGGGGTCAGCTGAGTCAGCCTTCCTCCACATCCTCTTCTTTAGCTGCTCTCTGAAGTACCCAGATAGTAGCCTCTCATGCACATTTCCTGAGTTGTTTTGCAGATGTGAAAACCCACCACCAAACAGAAGATATTAACTACTTGATGACTATGGGCTCACAGCCCCAGGCCTCCTGGAGCCTAAGAACTGATAATGCTAACCTTTGTGACACCACCCTGTTCCCTCACCACCTGCCAATCAGAGAACTGGGCATGGGCTGCTCACAGACTCTACACACTCCCCTCCCTGCCAACCTGGCTTTTCAAAGTGCTCTGCCAAAACCCTTTGGGGAGCTTGGGGTTTTTTAGGGCATGGGCCACCTGTCTCCGTGCATGGCCCTGCAATAAGCCTTTCTCTGCTCCAAACTCTGACATTCAGATTGTTTGGCCTTACTGTGCTTCAGGGACATGAACTTGTGCTAACCGCATTGCTGTCCCATTCAGCTTGTGTATCTTTCTGAAATGCAGAGGTTGGAGCCCTGAAATGGCATGCTCCACGCTCTCTTATACGTGGGATTCCAGCTGAGAAAACAGTTCCACTAGCAAGATGTCCTACGGTAAGACTGGGAAAGAAGAAGTGATGGAGTGAGTTTCAGTGGGTTGGCTATTTTTAGGGTCCAGTTCGTGTGGTCATGGGGACCAGATGCTGTCTTGGGTACAGAGAGGTGGTTGTGGTGGAGACAGTGACTAGACTGACTTTTTAATGGTCGGGCCAGTCCAGTAATGGTGTTGGTGGCTTCCTGAACCCTGAACAGTACCTACCATGGTATTTGAAAGGCCTTAAGTTTCTTCACGTTTCTAATCATGGTAGAGGTACAGTCAGTTCTACTTCCTTTTTTTTTTTTCCCCCTGGGCATCACTCATGGAGGTCCAGGCAAAAATTTTCTCCTCCAGTCTTTACAGGGATTTCTGTAAGCTCTTAATTTCCTGTATTGAATCCTTTTCCACTTAAAATACTTGCAATGTTCTCTGTTTCTCACACTGAATCCTGGCTGACAATGGCAGGGACTAGTATCATTTCTATTGTGTGGATGAAGAAACTGAGTCACAAAAAGCTTAAATAGTTTGCACAGAGTCACAAAGCTAATAGACAACCAAGCTAGGACTCAAACCTATTTCAGTCTGATGCTAAAATCCATCTCTGAACTGTTTGAAAAAAGTGGAAGTGTTAGTCACTCAGTTGTGTCTGACTCTTCGCAACCCCATGGACTGTGTAGCCCCCTAGGCTCTGCTATCCATGGAATTCTCCAGGCAAGAATACTGGAGTGGGTTGCCATTTCCTTCTCCAGGGGATCTTCTTGACCCAGGGATCAAACCCAGGTCTCCCGCATTACAGGCAGATTCTTAACCATCTGAGCCACCAGGGAAGCCCCTCCAAAATCATTAATAGTGTTTAACTCAGAATTTCCCAAACTAATTGATTCCAGAATCTGCTTTTGAGTAACTCCTATTAATGTTCTGTGGAATTAATCCCTAACAAGACAGCTTTCAGATGTGGTATTTTCAGCTACATTTTTTTCACTCAGTGGGCTCTGACCAGGTGGGACCTGGATCTATCCGTGATGGGAGAAGAAAGGGGGTGAGTCCTCCACTATATTCTGGAAAAAATACATGACCTTGGAGATGGAGAGGAAAAGCACAGTCCAAACAGCAGAGCATCGGGACCCTTGAAGTGCAGACCATGAAGTCAGGTCGTGGTATCTGTTAGGGATAGTTAATTACTTTTCCGCACTTTTGTTTCTGCACCTGTGAAATATAATTAACAGTACTGTTCACTTGCTGATGTTTTGTAAAGAGATGATGTAGTCAGAATTCTTCCTGATGGGAGCCACGGAAGTCCAATTCAAATCAGCGCCAATAAAAGATAAACAGTTCGATCCCTGCCCTTAGCTCACATCCTCATCCTTTCTGTTAATTTAGGGTCAGCATCGGTGTGTTGGTCCAGAACTCTTTTGACTTTGGAGCAGTTTTTCTTCCAAGGACTGATTTTTCCTTCCATGGTTCTGGGTCTGAATTAATTGAGTTCATTCAACTCATGTCCTTAGTTTTGAATTTTGGAAAGAAAGAATAGGGGCCTTTTTAAAAATATTTTTTTTATGTGGACCATTTAAAAAATTTTTTACAATATTGCTCCTGTTGTTTGTGTTTTGGTTTTTTGGCCACAAGTCATGTGGGATCCTAACTCTCCAAGCAGGGATTGAAACCATACCCCTGCATTGGAAGGTGAAGTCAACCACTGTACTGCCCCGGGAAGTCCCAGGAGTCTTGTTTAATGTCTCAGGAGGCATGTGAACATTGTGAAATTCAATGTGAAAATACACTGTGAAAACTGACTCTTCTTCTCAGAGCTCTGCATGCCCAGGGTACAGATAGACTTTGCTAAACCACATAAACACATAGGCTTTCCAACACACGCATAAGCACACAGACACACACACTCACACACACACACACACCCCCTCCTGCTGTTCATAGTGCAGTGAAGATCTTGGGCTCTTCCTTCTTGAGTGTGGAGGTTGTTAGGGTTTGGAAGAAGCATGAAAAGAGGGGGAGACCTGTTGGGCAAAGGGGCAAAAGAGCCTCTCCCCCAAACTTTCTTTTGGGACTTTGTACTGTAAGAGAAGACTAATGTGAATGGATGCTGGGTGAGTAAGAGGCATTCTCAGGTCACCTGCTTGTTTCCTGCAGCTCTCACACTGGCCGTGCCCTCCCTCTGCTTGCTACCCCCTGGGCTGCACGGTCCTTATGTGAACGGTAGGCATTCGGGAGGATGCAGAGACTCGCCCAGGCCAGAAGAGCCATCAGTCCAGCCCTCCCTCTGGGAGAGCCTCCACATGGTCTGCTCGAGCCTTTCTGGGCCTCTCTGCCAGGTGGTCCCAGGAGCTCCATGGCAGAGAGATGCCTGCTTACCCACTAAACTGGAACGTGCTCTAGAACATCCGAAAGGAGGGAAAGATGAGGTCAGCACGGCGGGGTGGGAGGAGCACCATCCCGGAAGGAAGAATGCCCCAGCTGGCTCTGTCCCCTCTGGGCAGTGGCACCTTGGACAAGTCCTTTTGCTTCTCTGAGTCTGGATTTCCTTCTCTGTGAAATGTTCTGGCTGGACCAACTGAGTTGAAAATGGCAGACCTACCCTACCAACCCTGGGCCATGACCTTCTTAGTCTTTAAGTGAGAGAGAAAAAAAATTTTATCTTGTATACACAGTGGCTTTGGACTTTTGTTATTGCTATTGCTACAGCAAATTAGCGAATACTCCAATCAAAAGAATGACCCCATTCCCAGGTAGGAGTGGGGAATTTACGAGCAGAAACGACTCGTGCCCCACCTCCAAGGTGAACTCTTGGGAAGACCTCAGAGTTTCCTCTGGACCAGCATGGCTCAGGCAGTCAGGCAATAACCAGACCAGTTGCGTCCCACTGGCAGGTGTGAGGGACCTAGCTCCTGGGAGAGAAACAGGAAGGAAGCTGAATATTCAGGCATCACATGAGGAGCTGACGGGCCTGCTCGGGGGTGAGACGCATAAAAACGGGAAGCTCATCCAGTGTCATTGTCTTTTTTCCACGTGTAGCTTGCTGTCTAGTTTCTGTCTGCTTTTGATCATTCTCCAGGACTTCAGGGTGTCTGTGTCTATGTTCATATCTACATCATCTAGATTGATCTATCTATCTATTCATCTACTTATCTGTCTAATCTCTAGAGGTATATACTTATTATCTATGGGAGGATTGGTCTGATGTGACCTGGTTCACCATGATGGAAGCAGAAGTATAAAACTCAATTTTCCTGAGCAATAAAATGATAGGTCTAAGCCAGGAAAAGTCTAACTATGGCCACACGTTTGTTCACTTATCACTTATGGCTGCTTTCTAGTTCTCACAGCAGAGCTGCATATCTGCAACAGAGATGTGCAAAACCAAATGGTCTGTAAAAATCTAAAATATTTACTATATGGCCCTCCCTTTCAATCTACAGGAATGAATGAACTACATACCCTGGATACACGCATGCTAAGTTGCTTCAGTCATGTCCAACTCTTTTCGACGCCATGGACTGTAGCCCACCAGGTTCCTTTGTCCAAGGGATTCGCCAAACAAGAATGCTGGAGTGGGTTGCCATGCCCTCCTCCAGGAGATCTTTCCCAGCCCAGGGATTGAACACACATCTCTTGTGTCTCCTCACTGGCGGGCAGGTTCTTTACCACTAGCGCCACCCGGGAAGCCCATATCCTGGGTAATTATCCATAAATATCATTTCTTGTTAATAGGATTTTGAAAAAGAATTAGAAAGTTGAATGTTACTTTTTCTTAAGAATTTGGGCTAGTGCGTGTTGTTGCTTAAATGAAGATCTGTGTGTGTTGATAAACTGAATGAGGCTCGGGGTTAAAATTCTTCACCAGGTTCTCACAGGTGGGGAGGCCAGGCCATGAATTAGATTTGGGGCCTCTGACTCTGAGGTGTGTAGCCTTCCCTTCACACCTGCAGATCTCCCTCAAACTGGGAAGAAAAATTCTTCCAACTCAACCTTTTGTGAAGCTTTGTCGAGACAGAGCAATTATGATTCTGACTTGAACTGCTAGATGCTCTGTTCTTTTGAGTGCTCTTCAGGCTCAGAAGCTCTTAAGGTCAGAGGCCAATTGCTAGTCCCCTCCTTCCGCTTCCTTCTTTGTCCACGTTCCTCTCAGCTCTCTTTTAAGGTAGATGCGCTGGCTCTGAGCCTTCAGCATGGCCCTTCCCACTGCAGCCAGGGCTGCTGTGAAAGGTTCACACTACTCTCTCCTCCTCCCGCCGTTGGGAGAGTGGCATGGACAGACATTGCCGTGTGTGAAATAGCTAGCTAGAGGGAGGCTGCTGCACAGCACAGGGAGCTCAGCTCCATGCTCCATGATGACCTCGAGGCGTGGGAGGGGCTGAGTGGAAGGGAGGCCGAGAGGGAAAGGACACCCGTGTGCATACCGCTGATTCACTTTGCTGTACAGCAGAAACTAACACAACATTGTAAAGCAATTATACTCCAATAATAACAATAGTAACAATAAATATTGATAAACATTTTTAAATAAAAAAGTAAAATAAAGACAGAATCAATATTTTAAAAAATGATTCACACTACAACTCAGGTATGTTTCACACGATATCTGCCAAGCTGTACACCCTGCTCATCTACCTCCTGAAACATCACCTGCCTCTCAAGTTGGGTAAATGACTGCCCTTTTTCAAATCAAGAATTTTGTCCCAATTTCCTTGTTCTTACAAAGCAAATACGTATTTTTCAGACCAGTGGGCATGTGGCAGAAATTGCTACTCCATTTCTTGGCAGTCGTAATTTTTCTTCCAGAAATGTGTTTCTTGATACAAAAATATTATTTGTAATTTGTTACTTGGTGAGAGGCAGTGGGAAGCAGAAAGAGGAAGAAAGAAAGTGAGTGTGGTGCTGGTGACCATGATTTTACTGACAAACACGGATAAAGCTGGAGGAATCTCAAATCAAATCAGGGAACGGGACCTGAATGGAGGGGTTCTTGCATTATTATGTGTGGGAATTGTTAGTATTTGTTGACTGACTCGAATTCTTGTTTGTTGTATCCCTTTGTGTGTTAGTGTGTGTGTGTGTTCCAAATATACGCCTCCACTCAGGAGCTCTGTTCTGAATTTCAGTCTTATACATACAGCTAGCAACACAGTATTTCCGCTTACAGTATCATTCAAAATAAACAAGCAAAAGAAAAAAAATGAGAGAAAGACAGAATGGAAGGAAAGAAGGACAGAAGGAAACATGAGTTCGTTCCCAGTCTTTCAAACCTGTTCCACTCCTTTTTCCAGGGCCCATTTTTGGAACTGGGGCCTGAAACATTTAGGACTAAAATGCCTATCCTTTAGGTTCTGGGAATGGTGGTGGTGGTGATTTAGTTACTAGGCTAGGCCTGACTCTTTTGCGACCCCATGGACTATAGCCCGCCAGGCTCTGCTGTCCATGGGATTTCCCAGTAAGAATATTGGAGTGAGTTGCCATTTCCTCCTCCAGGGGATCTTCCTGACCCAGGGATTGAACCCACATCTCCTACATTAGCAGGTGGATTTTTTACCATCTGAGCCACCAGGGAAGCCCCTCATCTACCATGTAATTTACTCAAGTATTATTTATTATCTGTCTGCCTTCTCTGAAATGTAAGGTCCATAAGTTAGAATCTTTATTCTATTACTGATGTATCCTAAGTGTTTAGCAGAGTGACTATCTAGCCTATAATGAACATTTGTGGGGACTTCCCTGGTGGCCCAGTGGTTAAGACTTCACCTTCCAATGCAGGGGGTGTGCAGGTTCAGTCCCTAGTAGGGAGCTAAGATTCCACACACCTCTAGACTGAAAAACCAAGACATAAAACAGAAGCAGTATCGTAACAATTTCAATAAAGGTTTTAGAAATGGCCCACATCAAAAAAGTCTTTAAGAATCTGTGGCGTGGATGAATGGATGACCTTCCTCTGTTCTTGTCCAGTCACCGATACAGCCCACGTCTCTGCTGCCACTTTCTCCTTCCCTCCCCTCCACTCACTCTTGACCTCCACTGACCCTGCAGCTGGTCTCCCCTTAGAAGCCCGGGGCCACCTTCTTTCCCCTATGCTCTGCAAGTACCACCCCACCAGTTTCAGAAGAGGAAATTGTACATGTCCCTTTTCGTCCTACCCAAGGCACGTACATCTGTAACCTGTAGTTCTTCCAAGGCACCAATAATCAAGTTGGCTGCATATAGGAGTTTACATGACAATTTAGAGGAGAATGGCATGAATGGCAATTACACACTCCACAGAGTCAACTCTAAGTCAAATGTCCAACCTTAGTCACTGATGCTAAACACTCACCAGTCATTCCTGATACATGGGACATTTCTCTTTGCTGGGTCCTCTTAGGCTCCAACTCCTGGCTTCTCCTTTTATCCCTTCTTGGTATGGTAAAAAAATTCCTTGGTATTCCCTGCTTTCCTCTCTTTGCTGGGTTTTCAGGATCTGCTGAATTCCCTCCGTTGGAACAATCATAGGACAGCCCCCCAGTGCATCTTACATTATTGTCCAGACTCATTCTATTTTCCTTTTTTTGCAGTCATCACCTTCCATTATGGCACTCTGCTGTCTAGAAGTAGGAAGCCATTGTGGTTTTGCTTAATCAAACCTCTATTGTGTTTAGATCTCCACCCAACGACATGAGAAATAATCGGAACTTCGAAGTTCCAACCTTGTTTTCTGAGTTCTGACTTCTGTAAGGGTCAAGTCAAATGTTTATCCAGGGCTCCTACCCTTCTTTCTAGGGGAAGAGCATCAATGGGGCCCTGGCTAAAGGAAGAACCCAGGAGTGATGGATTTTCATTTCTTTCCTTTATATCGGTGGTTTTTAACCCTAGCTGAACACAAAGAGTCACCTGAAGAGCTGTTGAAAATCTTGACTCTCAGGCCATGCCCAGATCAATTAAATTAGAAATCTTGAGGGTGGGGAACACTTTGCAGTTGGGTTGAGAGCCACTGTTTTACATTTACATCAACTGTAAAGTGGGAGCTTTCTGTTTTAGGGATGTAAGACTGAAGATCAGAGAAGTTTGCACAGCTAGTTCCTTACACTCTGGATCCCGTGCTCTTCCCATGAGAAGCAAGGCTTCATCTCATCAGGGATTCAGACATGGAGACAATTCCAATACAGCATGACAGTAGAGGCTTTGTAGGAGTTTTGCAGTCTTCGAGGACAGACCATCAAACTTCACAAGGGAGGTCAGGAAAGGGGCTTTGGTGAATTTTTTTCTCCTTTAGGGCAGCCTGGGGATGTTTTGTTTTAGCCTAGTTTTACCTGGATAAGCAGGATGAGAAGCAAAGGGAACTGAGAACATAGGAGATGAATTAATGCAACCCTTCATCCCCCAAGGGAAGAATCCTCATCAAGCTCCCGATGAGCTTGTAATCCCTCGCCTCTCATTAACCAGGGAGGGAATTTTCCCTGCTCCTGCTTCTGTTCTTTCAGGATGGCTCATTAGCCACTGAGCAGTTCTCCTTCCCCAGGGGTCTGCTTTGAGATGACTCCATCAGGCTTTCAACAGTGCAGTTAGGCTGGGGTCTGACTCTATAAATGGCCACCCGGGAATATGCGGAGAGTCAGTGGGACCAGGGTCTATTTACTCTGCCAGCAGGTTGGGGAGGATGCTGTTAAGTTCTGTGGAAGACTCTGCTTTTCTGGCTGGCTTTGTTTTGTGTGTGGGGATGGGGTTGATGCACAAAGAAAGAGATGGCGTAGCAGAGACAATGTATCCCGTTTCGTTTCCCTGGGCCTTGGCACACAAAGGACTGCGCTCCCCAGTCTCCACCGACCTTAACTCAGGGTCATGGGCTGCATTCTGGGGCTCAAAGGGATGTTTCGAAATGTTATTTCCCAGCCGCACTCTTAAAACGACCCCACCTGGCACTCCTGTTTTCTCCTCTCTTGCTACAATGACTCTGCAAGTTGTATGTTGAGCTAGCAGAATATGGACCCCTCACAAACGAACTGAACCCAAGAATTGAGGAGGCCTGAATGGACGTCACCTGTGTACAGTTAAGGCACTGATATTATGAGGTTTGTCTATTACAGCAGCAAGAGATTACCTATCTGAATAATATATGTAGACATAGTTTAACTCCTACGTACGATGTAAAACATAGATTGGAAACAGAAACATAAGATTTAAAAAATGCAACTTGCAAAATAAAAGAAAAAATAAGGATCAGTGACCCAGGGAGTAGGAATCCTGAATTTTTTTGACAGCTCATTTTTATGTGTTTTCGAGACTAACTTTACAGACTTGGTGTTTCTAACTTATGCTTGTACAGTAAGCTTTGAATAACAGCTTCTGGACTACTATCACCTAACTGAAATCTCAGGTTCACTTTTCCCATGAGCTCAAGGATTCAAGTTTCAATAGCTCTGATTTGTGAGCCATTTCCGCTGGGGATAATTGTTGGAAAAGGGTATTAGGCAGCTTTCAGAATAGCAGCTCCATCACAGCAATGTAGTAAATAAAGGTATGGTTTCACTTTGGTTTCAGCATGGAAATTTATTTCCCCAGACAGAAATAATGCCATTATCAATCATCTTGATACCAAAACCAGACAAAGTTACCACATAGAAAAAGAAGATTTCAAGCCAATATCACTGATGAACATATATGCAAAAATCCTCCACAAAATACTGTAATCTGTATCCAACAATACATTAAAAAGATCATACACCCATGTTCAGGTGGGATTAATCTTGGGGATGCAAGGATGTTTCAACATCCACAAATCAAGAAACATAATACACTGCATCAACAAATTGAAGAATAAAAACCATATTATCATCTCAACAGATACAGAAAAAGCTTTTGACAAAATCAGCACCCATGGATTTTGATATCTCCAAGGTGTTTCTCCATCAACTGCCCTGTCAACATCCAAGTTACTCTTGTATCTGGAGCCACAAAGGGACCTGAGAGGCTAAGTCAGAGCATCCAAGGCATAAATTAGGAAATTCATTAAACTGTATCACAGGGAAGCCGGGCCAGTGGCGGGGGTTAAAGGGAAGGACTTCTTCATGTGAACGTTATCTACAAGAAAGCCAGAAGCATATTTGAAGATTTTGGTGAAATGTGAAAAGATGAAATCACTGAGAAGTTTTTAGCAAGTTAAGGTTATGAATAGTCTAGATTCATTAGAACAAAGAAGTGTCATCGAGGTCTTCATTTTTTGATATATTTTATTAAAGTACAAGTGTTTGTTAGGGTTGTCCTAGGCCCCCTGGGGCTGCTATTTCTTCTAACACTTCTTCCCCACTGGGAATCAAGTTTCGGCTGGGAAGGTTCCTATCACTGTGATTCCAGAAGCTTACCTTTATGGAAGGAAAGGGCTGATTTCCTTTCAAATTCTTGGTCTGTAGCTAAGAAAATTGTTTTCTTGCTCCTTCCCACCCCTGACAAGTTTGTCGTGTCTCTTCTGCCCAGGAGCTTGGGACACAGTCGTGTTTGGATTAAGAGCCTTTGTGAAGCCTGCGTCTGCTTTTTTAAAATGGCAAAGTCAGTTGGCCTGTGTCCTTCGTGTTCACTCGATTCTGCTTTGCTTTTAGCAATGGAGTGTCACCTCCCTCAACAGAAAGTGTCATTATTTCCCCTTCTTCTTGACATCTTCAAGTGATTTGATAGCCTATTGGATTTTGTCTCACTTATGAGCAATGACATGCGCCTGAACACACCTTCTTTCTGTTCTGATGTGCGTCCTCTCTGGGGAACTTTGCTTCATGACAGTCATAGGAGAACCAATTTGAAAGAAGAGATACTTGACATTACCTCAGAAACTTCCTGGCAAGTCTGGGCATAGACAATCATCTTCTCACTTTGACTTAGATAACTTGACTCAGATAATATTTATTGTGGTCTGATATTTTTTTCTTCAAACTCCAAAGTTATGGGCTAAGGCAGTCGCTCTCTATGTATCAGGGGATTTACAAACGTAAAATCAGGCATTGCTCAGAATAATAATCTTGCCCTATTGGTGTAATTATGGTAACCTCAGGTTGTGAATGAGGAAATGGAGACTATGAGAGGCTGAAGACCTAACCCTCTATTCAGAGCCTCTGATTAAAGCCTCAACAATTGAAGGAAGGACAACAGCCCTGCAGCTTTGGAAAGAGTGCCACGAGTCAATAAATAACACTTCTTTCTATTTTCATTGCTAGTATTTTAACAATAATTGTATGTGTGTGTTTATTTTTGGCTGTGTTGCCAGGCCTTTACTCCAGTTACAGTTGCGTGCAGGAGCGACACTCTGGTCGTGGCGCTCAGGCCTCTCACTGCAGCGGCTTCTCTCGTCGCAGAGCTTGGGCTCTAGGGCGCGCAGGCTTCAGTGCTTGTGGCAGGCGGGCTCAGTGGTTCCGTTCCCGGGCTGCAGAGCACAGGTTCAATAGCTGAGGTGCAGGCTCTTAGCTGTCCCAAGGCACGTGGGATCTTCCTGGTTCAGGGTTCGAACCCCTGTCTCCTGCATTGGCAGACAGATCCTTCACCATGGAGCTACCAGGGAAGCCCTCATGTTTTTAGTTTTAATGATGCTGGCTTCATGTGTCCCCATCTGTACTAGTTAGAGTAAAAAGCAACGCTGAAATATTGGGTGGGGCCAAAAAGTTTGGTTGGAATTTTCTGTCACGTCATGTAGAAAACCCGATTGAAATTTTTGGCCAACTCAATAATAAGGACAGTGGTGATATGGTTTAAAGCACAAAGCTGCTTACTTCTTTCTCATGTAATGGCCCTGGGAAAGCATTCTGTTCAGTGGTACCTTTGTTCCACACAGTTCTTCAGGGATCCAGATCCCTTCCATCTTGTCCCCCCTTCACCTCATACAGCATAGTCCTCAACTGCCCAGGCAAATCTGAGCGACCGTCATGTCCCAGCTCCACCCAGCGCAGAGGAAGAAGAGGTGGATTCAGGAGACATCCATCCCTCCTAGGTACCAACTTGGAAATGGCATTTATCACTTTCACTGTAGTCTAGTTGGCTTTGCTGGAGTACATTCATGAGTGCTAAAGAAGAGAGAATTGGTTCAGGGGAATAATCAACAGTCTCCGCAAAAATATCGTAATCCTAAAATTTGTATACCTGTTCAGTTGCCCAGTCGTGTCCGACTCTTTGCAGCCCCATGGACTGTTGCCCACCAGGCTCCTCTGCCCATGGAATTTTCCAGGCAAGAATACTGGAGTGGGGTGGTATTTCCTCCTCCAGTGGATCTTACCAGGGATCAGGGATCAAACCCATGTCTCTTGTGTCTCCTGCATTGGCAGGTGGATTCTTTACCTCTAGCACCAGCTGGGAAGTCCCATATACATATATGCAGACACAAAATTTTATATATTCCAGCAGTATCTGATGCCCCACTCATTTCTTCAGAGTGAGTTAACTTTAGAATTTATTCCCTTTAAAAAAATATTTATTTATTTGGGATTTCCCTGGTGACTCAGTGGTAAAGAATCTGCCTGTCAAGGCAGGAGACATGGGTTCAATCCTTGATCCCGGAAGATGCCACATGCCAAGGAGCAACTAGACCTGTGCACCTACAACGATCGAGCCTGTGTTCTAGAGCCTAGGAGCCACAGTTACTGAAGCCTATTGGCCCTAGAACCTGTGCTCCACCACAAGAGGAGCCCCAACAATGAGAAACCAAAAGGGACCGAGACGCAGGGGAACTGTGTAATTGTGTAGATGAGATGCGGCAGTGAATAAGTGCACAGAGAAGTTCGCCTGAAACTGAAGTCTGATGGGCCTCCCTGCCCATCAACAAGATTAAAAAGAGAAGAATTAGTACAGGGGGCCACCTCTTATCTCTTCCTGATAGTAGACCAAGCCCTGTGTTGTGGGGGGAAGACTGGGGAAAGGGTGAGAATGCAGTCATGGCTGTTTCTGAATCTACAGAGTCAGGGATCCCATTTCTGCCTCTTAGGGTCACAGCTGTTCACCAACTTATTGCCACTTTGATGGATTGTTGCAAAAAGTGCTAGTCACTTGTCATGTCCAGCTCTTTGTGACCCCATGGACTGTGGCCCACCAGGCTCCTCTGTCCATGGGGTTCTCTAGGCAAGAATACTGGAATGGATAGCCATTCCCTTCTCCAGGGGATCTTCCTGATCCAGGGATCGAACCTTTTTTTCCTGCATTGCACGTGGATTCTTTACCATCTGAGCCACCAGGGAAGCCCCAAAGGTGGGGGCAGAAGTGTATTGAAATTAAAAAAAAATTATTTCTTCCTGATCAGCCTTTCCATTGCAGAGAAAAGGGGATCCTGGTAAGGTAAATAGAGAGAAGCTTTGAGTGTCAGCAGCCTGGAGTTCAAAGCCAGATCTACAGCCTCTGGTAAGACAATGGACATTGCTAAGACTTTGCTTCTCATCTTGATAATGGGCATTATAACTACCTTTCAGGTGTGTTGGGAAATTAGATTATGGACATAAAATTTCTGGCAAAGAGTCTGGCTCATAGTCAGGTATAAATTATAGCTGTTAGAATTGTTACTACATCACCTTTCTGCATTTCCCCAAACTTTTTCAATGAATATGATTAGCCTATTCAGTGAATATGTTTGGTAGTGTAAAAAGTATGTATATGCACCAAAGTAAAACTAAACCTAGCTAGGCTAACTGCATACCTTTTTCTCTGAGAGGCAGTTCTCATAGGGTTGTATGACTGAAGGGGATTTGAACTTGGCTTTCGTTCCTGCCTTCTCTCCTTCCTTCCCTTGTTCCGTCTCTTTTTTTCCTAACTTATACTCACTCCCTTAAAAAAAATTGAGGCAGTTTGCATTGTAAAAACAGACATGTGGTAACAAGGTTTACACAGATAAGACCAGACATTATCTTAAGCGATGAGAAAGGACAGAACTCAGAACATAGGTTGAGATTCATTCACTCATCAAAATTTTCAACTTTCATTGTTCATTTTATCCATAGGGAAGGAACAGGGGAGTAGAAGAGTCAGACAGTCTCTGCCTCCCAAGAAGCTGTCATCTAAGGAGAGACAGAAAGTCATTAAAAATACTGCTACTTTCAATACAGGCAAAGTCCAATACTTGAGATGATAACTGAGTTCTAAAAGTGTAGCAGTGTTTCTTGGTTCGGTTCAGTTCAGTCACTCAGTTGTGTCCGACTCCTTGCGACCCCATGAACTGCAGCACGCCAGGCCTCCCTGTCCATCATCAACTCCCAGAGTCCACCCAAACCCATGTCCATTGAGTCGGTGATGCCATCCAACCACCTCATCCTCTGTTGTCCCCTTCTCCTCCTGTCTTCAATCTTTCTCAGCATCAGGGTTTTTTCAAATGAGTCAGCTCTTCCCATCAGGTGGACAAAGTATTGGAGTTTCATATTCAGCATCATTCCTACCAATGAACACTCAGGACTGATCTCCTTTAGGATGGACTAGTTGGATCTCCTTGCAGTCCAAGGGACTCTCAAGAGTCTTCTCCAACACCACAGTTCAAAAGTATCAATTCTTCAGCCCTCAGCTTTCTTTGTAGTCCAACTCTCACATCCATACATGACCACCAGAAAAACCATAGCCTTGACTAGATGGACCTTTTTGGCAAAGTAATGTTTCTGCTTTTTAATATGCTGTCTAGGTTGGTCATAACTTTCCTTCCAAGGAGTAAGCCTGGTAGCTGAGGCAAAAATATGCACAGAACACAATGAGTTCGGTCGTTCACTTATCCGATAAAAAGGGCAAATCCTTCCAGCAAGAAAGCTAGCCTGGATTCACAGAGTCACTGGCTCACCAGGATTCTTTGTTAACTGTATTTGTGTCATCCATAAAAATCTCTGATTCAAAAGGGGTAGTTAAAGCCCGGTCTGTCTTCATAGAGGATGCTATGCAAAAGTTGTGTGCATGGTAGGGGTGGAGTGGGAGATCATCACATTTAATAAAAATAAGAACAATAATGATTTCATTCTGAGCAGTCTCATTTTGCCTTTGAAACATCTTAGGCCTCCCTCTCTGGGCTGTCTGCATCCCTAAGCTGGTTCTCATCTCTCTCTAAGCTCCCTTTGCTCTTGTGATGCCTGATTTTCTGATTTTCCAGAGCAGCCCCTTTGCTGCCCTTGTCTGCCTCTTTATCTCTGTTATCCTCAGTAATGATTCTTGGGTTGGACTATGCAACTTGTTGTCATTCTCTAGAGTTGATTCTCTGTTGGGGCTCCTTTGAGAAGAGCTGGCTTGGTGAAGAGACTGGTTGAGTGGGAACATGTGGACAGACAGACCTCCTTTGGGTGTGCCCTGTGGCTTTCTTTTCACAACTACCCACTCTTGTTAGATACCAACTGGCCTCTGACCACCCTATCAAGTCAGAGCTATTCCTGACATGTGCATAAGGCTTTGCAACTTACAAAGCACTTCACACATCTCAGACATGCTAACTTGGTGAGATGATACATATTTTGAAATATTGCTTTTCCCCACTTAATTTTATATCATAAGTATTTTTCCTTTTTTTTCTTTGAAAACCTCATTTTTAAAGATTTTCATTGTATAGAGACATAAATATTTTAAGAGATGAGAAAGAATGAATGAATCTCAACCTTGTATTCTGAGTTCCAGTCTTTCTCATCTCTTAAATTCTCAACTGTTGGACAATTAGTGTGTTTCTAGTTTTTATTTAGAAAACTACATTGATAATCTTTACACAGAAATCTAGGTGGCACATCTCAGATTATTCCCCAAAGTTGTATCCCTACCAAGGGGATTATAAAGCATTTTAAGATTCTTGTGAAGTGTTGAATCTTTGCCTTCAGTTCAGTTCAGTCACTCAGTCGTGTCTGACTCTTTGTAACCCCATGAATTACAACACGCCAGGCCTCCCTGTCCATCACCAACTCCCGGAGTTCACTCAAACTCACGTCCATCGAGTCGGTGATGCCATCCAGGCATCTCATCCTCTGTCGTCCCCTTCTCCTCCTGGCTCCAATCCCTCCCAGCATCAGAGTCTTTTCCAATGAGTCAACTCTTTGCATGAGGTGGCCAAAGTACTGGAGTTTGGATCTCCTTGTAGTCCAAGGGACTCTCAAGAGTCTTCTCCAACATCACAGTTCAAAAGCATCAATTCTTTGGCACTCAGCTTTCTTCACAGTCCAACTTTCACATCCATACATGACTACTGGAAAAACCATAGCCTTGACTAGATGGACCTTAGTTGGCAAAGTAATGTCTCTGCTTTTTAATATGCTATCTAGATTGGTCATAACTTTCCTTCCAAGGAGTAAGCATCTTTTAATTTCATGGCTGCAATCACCATCTGCAGGGATTTTGGAGCCCAAGAAAATAAAGTCTGATACTGTTTCCACTGTTTCCCCATCTATTTCCCAATAAGTGATGTGACCAGATGCCATGATCTTCGTTTTCTGAATGTTGAGCTTTAAGCCAACTTTTTCACTCTCCTCTTTCACTTTCATCAAGAGGCTTTTTAGTTCCTCTTCACTTTCTTCTATAAGGGTGGTGTCATCTGCGTATCTGAGGTTATTGATATTTCTCCCAGCAATCTTGATTCTAACTTGTGCTTCTTCCAGCCCAGTGTTTCTCATGATGTACTCTGCATATAAGTTAAATAAGCAGGGTGACAATATACATCCTTGACGTACTCCTTTTCCTATTTGGAATCAGTCTGCGCTTCCATGTTCAGTTCTAACTGTTGCTTCCTGACCTGCATATAGGTTTCTCAAGAGGCAGGTCAGGTAGTCTGGTATTCCCATCTCTTTCAGAATTTTCCACAGTTTATTGTGATCCACATAGTCAAAGGCTTTGGCATAGTCAATAAAGCAGAAATAGATGTTTTTCTGAAACTCTCTTGCTTTTTTGATGATCCAGCAGATGTTGGCAATTGGATCTCTGGTTCCTCTGCCTTTTCTAAAACCAGCTTGAACATCAGGAAGTTCACGGTTCACGTATTGCTGAAGCCTTATTGGTTATATTTTCAAGTGGGTTCCTTTGCAGATATTTTAACAATACCAAGAAAGTGTTTGTCTAACTGGATATTGTGAAAGGATTCATTCAGAAAGATACAGTTCAACTAATATAGAGTCAAATGCACATACAGACACACAAACACGCACACGCAGTGCTAAAAGTAACTCTTTCTCATTGAGGAACTGGTAAAATTCCTAGTCAAGTGAGACCAAGGAAATTACCCAATCCTGCTAGAAGCCTCTTCTTTAGCTCTCTGCCTCTGTATTGGATATTAATTCTCTTCCTGTTTAGTTAGTCTCATGTTCCAGGACAGCCTGTGTTTGACAGTTCACGTTGGGTCAAGGATTTTACAGTGTTTACATAGGACTGTTCTCTCTGTCTATACAGAGTACAGACTCTCCTGCTACTGCCCTTCACCACCTCCATTCCTAACTTGCTACTGCATCTGTCTGTGTGATGATAGAACATAAGAAGGCCTGCCACCTTTGGGGAAGGCTCTGCAGAATGTCTGATCCTGTTGTTTTGTCTGTGGAATTACTTTCTTGTGTCCTCTGGTTCTGTGCATCCTGTGACACTTTTCATTGATCCAAATAACCCACAGCTATGTCCTAAGCACTTGTGTCCCATGAGTTTCCATTCCTCCTAATATAATAATATAATCCAATCACCTAGTGGCTTGTTGTTCCCTTTTTCTCACACTCATAGGGCTTTGCTTGTGTATAAACAGAGTTTTAATTTTAAATGTTTGCCTAGCTTTGGTGTACAGGAAACGTTTATATTTTCACAGTGATGTTGTATCTTACTAGATTTTGTAATACTGAGACATGGGTGATTTTTTGATTTACTTCCTAGCATTTATTAGTGATATCTTTTTAAATGTTTTTTTAATTGTGTAAAAGTCACATAATATGCGTCATACTGTTTTAACCATATTTAATTGTACAGTCCAGTGGCACTAAGCACATTCAGTTTGTTATGCAACTCACCATCACCCATCTCCTGATTTTTTTTACCTTCTAAAACTGAAACTCTGTCCCCATTAAACACTAACTCCCTCATTTCCCCTTCCCACTCCCTCCACTGGCCCCTGGCACCTACCAGTGTGCATTCTGATGCTATGAATTTGACTTTTCTAGTTATCTCATATATGTGGAATCAAACAGTATTTGTCTGCACCTAAACCCCAATAAGTTGGCCACCTGACACAAAGAGCCAGTTCATTGGAAAAGACTCTGATGCTGGGAAAGATTGAGGGCAGGAGGAGAAGGGGATGACAGAGGATGAGATGGTTGGATGGCATCATCGACTTAATGGACATGAGTCTGAGCAAACTCTGGGAGATAGTGAGGGACAGAGAGGCCTGGCATGCTGCAGTCATAGGGTCATAAAGATTCAGACATGACTGAGCTACTGAATAACAACAAATGTATATTACAATACACGTTTGTAGGACATATTAGTGATATCTTTTTACCACCTGCAAGCATGGGTGCCACATGAGTGTGCCCTGGATTGCAAAGCCAGGAGCTGCCCCAGGAGGGGAGTAGCAAGTCAAGAAGGCACTTTGAGTGATAAAGATGTCAGTACCGGCACCTCCTGTTTCAGAGGGGAAAAAAACACAGCGTGTTAGAAGCTGAGGGGAGAATTTAGCTCATATGTTTGGAATCTGTAACAAGCTAATTTGTTCCCCGAAGATAGTTCTGTAAGAAAGAAAGTCTGAGTAGAGGAAACCGATTGCAAAGAGGTAGATCTCTTTTTCAAGTGAGACGATCAGGAAGGAACTCTGGTGGGACCCAGTCAACATGAGCTGGGCAAATAGCACCTCCAGCTGGGTGCTTGATCAGGACTGGAGCCTCTGGAGACAAGCCAGGGGCAGCCCCCCTGTGCTGCCAAATGAAGATGCCACTCAGAGGTGAGAGGAAAGGGTTAATTCAGCTGAGACTTTGCTGGCTTCCACAGAGAAGCTGAAGGGAAAACCGCACAGAGGAACTCATGAGCCTTTATTAAAGTTTAATTTGGTTTTGTGAAAAGGGAAAGCTTGTATCCGGTCTTCCTGTCTTTATTAAAGGAAGGATGAGCTCTTAGGACAGGGGTGTAAATGAAAGTATTAGTCGCTCAGTCATGTCCAACTCTGTGCTACCCCATGGACTGTAGCCTGCCAGGCTCCTCTGTCCATGGAAATCTCCAGGCAAGACTACTGGAGTGGGTAGCCATTCCCTTCTTCAGGAGTGCAGCTAGGTAAAACCATGACTCCAGACATTGAGCTCTGCATGTGTGTGTGTGTGTGTGTGTGTGTGTGAAAGAAAGAGAGACTGAGAAAGAGACCCAAAGGGAAGGTGTAAGGAAGGACCAAACACAGGTTCTGGTAGGGGCAGGGGAATTTCTGACTCAGGCCTCATATTCACAAAAGTCCTCAAATGGAGCTTTTTCTCCCAATGAGTTCGATGCTCAGCAGGACTGACTGAAGTCAATTTCCTCAAGCAAACTTCAACACTCATTGGGGCCTGAAATACTGCAAATTCATGTTTTAAAATAAACTGTATAATTATTCTATGTAAATCATAATTATATTGCTTTGTAATTTTCTCCACTAAAAGTGTTAATTTATTCCAAGTCAACATTTAAAACAGGCCACAATTTTTGTAAGCCTGTTTTGGCAGTCTTCCATGTTTTTTTGATGGAATGAGAAACTCTTAAATGGGGCATAGCCAGGGCTGCTAAAATGACCCTGATTTGAACCAGAACCCAAGTAACAATCACATCAATAATGAAAGCAATTGCTAATAATAATAGTGATAATAATAATAATAACTGACATAATAATAGCAGTTATTCATCAGCTCTCTCCTAGGCGCTGTAGTGAGAAGGCAATGGCACCCCACTCCAGTACTTTCGCCTGGAGGATTCCATGGATGGAGGAGCCTGGTGGGCTGCAGTCCATGGGGTCACTAGAGTCGGACACGACTGAGCAACTTCACTTTCACTTTTCATTTTCATGCATTGGAGAAGGAAATGGCAACCCACTCCAGTGTTCTTGCCTGGAGAATCCCAGGGATGGGGAAGCCTAGTGGGCTGCTGTCTATGGGGTCGCACAGAGTCAGACACGACTGAAGCGACTTAGCAGCAGCAGCAGGCGCTATAGTACATTATTCCCATTAACAATCCTAGTTCTTGAAGCCCACTCTGTGCTGAACACTTGTGAGAGGAAGTGACCACTTTCTAATACGCATTGGCATCTTGTAACTACTGTGTCTTCTACTTATTAAGAGTCAGCTCTGTTTGTTCTCAAACCAGTTTATGCCAGTTGTCCTGGTTATCAAATATTTAATTAGCTACTAGGTAATATGATGAAATGGGGCTTCCTGGGTGGCTCAGTGTTAAAGAATCCACCTGCCAATGCAGAAGACATGAGTTCCATCCCCGGGTTCGGAAGATCCCCTGGAGGAGGAAATGGCAACCCACTCCAGTATTCTTGCCTGGAGAATCCCATGGACAGAGGAGCCTGGCGGGCTACAGTCCAAGGGGTCACAAAAGAGTCAGACATGACTTAGCAACTGAATAGCAACAACAAAATATGATGAAGTACAATATCAAGAACCAAGTTACTATTGCTTCAAACACCAACCTGAATGCACTGGAAACAATTTATTGAGCATATGAACTACGCTCTCTGCTGGGCAGGTTTTACATGCCTTATCTTGTTTTTCTGTTGTTCAGTTCAGTTCAGTCACTCAGTCGTGTCCGACTCTTTGCAACCCCATGAATCTCAGCATGCCAGGCCTCCCTGTCCATCACCAGCTCCCGGAGTTCACTCAGACTCACGTCCATCGAGTCAGTGATGCCATCCAGCCATCTCATCCTCCGTCGTCCCCTTCTCCTCCTGCCCCCAATCCCTCCCAGCATCAGAGTCTTTTCCAATGAGTCAACTCTTCGCATGAGGTGGCCAAAGTACTGGACTTTCAGCTTTAGCATCATTCCTTCCAAAGAAATCCCAGGGCTGTTCTCCTTCAGACTGGCTGGATCTCCTTGCAGTCCAAGGGACTCTCAAGAGTCTTCTCCAACACCACAGTTCAAAAGCATCAATTTTTCTGCGCTCAGCCTTCTTCACAGTCCAACTCTCACATCCATATATGACCACAGGAAAAACCATAGCCTTGACTAGATGAACCTTTGTTGGCAAAGTAATGTCTCTGCTTTTGAATATGCTATCTAGGTTGGTCATAACTTTCCTTTCTGTTGTAGCTACCCCCAAAATTAGATACCATCTTTAGTGATAGCCAAAATGAAGCTCAGAGATCTTAAGCAACATACTCCAGGTTAGAAACTAATAAGTACTGGAACCAAAATACGAATCCAGGCTGTCAGATTCCAGAGACCTTGGGCTTGCCACCACTGCAGGACCAGCCAGTATACACCTGTGCCTGGTATTGCATTAGGAGGAGGAATGGGGCTGAAAAGTCACAAATCTATGCCCTTGAGTAGCTCAGAGTCAGACAAGTAAACAGACCACTATGAAGCATGTTTATGCTATGAGAGAAGGACCTGGGACTCACTGGGTTCATTGGGAATGCCAATACGGTGCGTCTGACCCCAGCTGGAGGAGAAAGAACTGGAGGGAGCTTCTGGAAGGAGAAATTCTAGGTTGAGTCTTATAGTCTGAGCAGGCAGTTACCGGGCCCGTGCGCTACATTCTGCCCCACCGCAGCAGCCTGCTTTATTACAGCCTTTCCCTGGTGAAATTCAGCCCTTGCAACCCAGCCTGGCCAGGTGCTCTGAATGTCTGCTGGAGGATGGGGGGCAGGTGGGAGCAGAGGCGGAGCCTGCCCCCTCCGTGCTTGTGGTCTGGATATCACTGCTGCCCTCAGGCCCCCCAAATGCCACTGTGCTTTTCTGCAAGGAAAATGGGGCTCTGTCAAAAAAGCTGGAAATTGCTGACCTTGTCTGCTTCGTCAGAATAAAGACAATGAGTGAAGGTGGGTAGGAGGCTCCGGGGACTCTGGCAGCCTCATTTGAAGTGAGAACTGCTAAGCCTGCCATATTTAATGGCAGGCCTGGGAGTGTGGTTGAAAGCACACGAGCAGTTCCTCTCTTGATTCTCCCGTGCCCTGTAACACTGCCTCCGGGCCTTGCTAAATGGTGGCTCCATCCTCACCATGGACGGGGGCCAAGGGACCCATGAAGAGGCGCAGACAGCCCCTTACCTGCCAATCCTGCAGGTTTCTTTTCCTTTTTTTAGCTCTTCGTTTGAAAGAAATTGGCTTTTCTTCTTGTGGGGTCTCTGAGGTTCTTGGGAGGCCATGAAAAGCTTCAGAAGTAGTTCAAAATGCGGCGGTGATGAGAAGACAGAAGGAACGGACAACCTCTAATGGAAGCTGAAGTCATCGTAACAGCTACGGGGCCCCCAGACCTCATTCTCCTTATTGTCAGCTGCCTTTTAAAAGAGGAAATTTTGATGACTGGTCAAGATGGCTAATTGGCAGTTATCCCATTACACAGCATTCCTGGATTAAAAGCTTTCTGTGGTCCCTGGGATTTCAGCAGGTACAGATGTCAATTGATCCTTTGGTTCTGTTTGAGCTCAGTACCAAGTCTCCTGGGAATTGCCCAGAGAGCCTCGCCCCTCTCTCTGGGACCGGGCAATAGCTGGCAACTGGATTCAACAGTGATGTTTTCTTCTCTGCCTACTGACATCTGATCAAAGTCTTAGCCCATCAATTACCAAAAAAAAAAAAAAAAAAAAAAAAAAGGTAAAATAAAAGCTGCAGAATCAACACTTTAAAAAAGCCTTCTCGACTTTTCAGGATGTCTAATTAATGATGTGAGTGGGCAATTTGCTGCAGCCCTCACTGATTAATTTATCAAATGCTGAAGCCTTTCTTGTTTGCCTCTCAGTCCAATTAGTTAAGTTTTGGATGTGACGAGCAAGGCAGTATCTCTGAGAAATCCCTCATGAATTCATGTTCATGATGTGTTCTCAGTCGTGTCCGGCTCTCTGCAACCCCACGGACTATAGCCCACCAGGCTCCTCTGTCCATGGGATTTCCCAGGCAAGAATACTGGGTCGCCCTTTCCTACTCCAACGGATCTTCCCCACCCAGGGATTGAACCCATGTCTCTTGTGTCTCCTGCATTGGCAGGCCAATTCTTTATCCACTGTGCCCTTGGGAAAGCCCTGGCCACTCCCTTTCAGGATCCTTCTCCCACACCCCCAGCCCACTCTGGGGGCATATTTCCCCTCCCTGATCTTCTGAGCAAGTCGCCCAAGGCTGGCTCCTAAGAACCCGGCCTGTCCTGCCTTCTCTGGATGAGCAGTCCAAGACAAGCTGTGGCTGAGAACAAAGCCACATGCCTGTTATCTGCCCACAAAGGGCCCTAGCTACTGCCTTCGTGCCAGCGCTCCCCAGCCCACCACTTGATTAGGCTCAATTTAGCTCTTTGCAACAGATCGACGTGCATCGCTCTCTAATTAATAACAGGCAAGAAGAGCTCACGTGTCATCATCTGTGAAGCAGCTTTCACACCTGTTGTCATGAAGCATCTAGGACAGTAATTATTACAGTCTCCATTTAGCAGAGCAGAAAGCTGATGCTTCGATAGGCAGCTGTAAACGGTGCAGGTTCACTGCGTCCTTTATCTAATTGCTACCATTGTGATGAATCGAACATCCACCCTGAAACTCAGCGTACCACAAGGAGCATGCTTTGAACTCATTGATCTGTGCACTACTTGTGAGTCCGTTGATTTGGACCGGGTTTGGTTGGGGAGGTTTGATTCTCTGCCCTTGAGGCCCTTGTTCTTCCTTTGGGACAGGAGCTGTCTGGGGTGTGTTGTTCCCATGGTGATGGGAGGAGACTTCAGAGCCTGGACTTGGAGCTGGCACACAGTTATTTGAGCCTCATTCTGTTGGTCAAAGGGGGTCATATTGTTGAACCACGCTAAGGATTGGGAAAATACACTCTATTCCCTCAGAGAAGGAAGTGGCAACCCACTCCAGTATTCTCGCCTGGAAAATCCCATGGACAGAGGAGACTGGCGGCTACAGTCCATGGGGTTGCAGAGAGTCAGACACGACTTAGTGACTAAACCGCCAGCACCACTCTGTTCCCTGTAGTAGGAGGTGCTGCCAGATCGCAAGGCAAGAGGTCAACATTCAGGAGGGATGAAGAAACGCAGTGTTGAAACCCAGGCTGGGCTGCCCCCAAATGTGCCACTGTGGAATTAAATTTACGAAATGACCAGTGCAAAATGGACACCCTGACCCTTTTTCCTTGTCTCCCTGAAAGCAGGAAATAGATCTCTGGCGTGAAAGGTGAACACCCTGTATGGGGAGAGAGAAGGACCCCCTTATCACCAGAAATAGAAAATTTGGACAGAGAATCCCGTATAAAAGTGTCTTTTTACTTAATTTCCTACCCTGAGACCTGACTGTTTAGATTCTTCACTAACTGAGCAAACAAAACTTTCATGTCCTGGTTCTGTTAATTCCTCACAATTATTGTTTCTTTATCTAAAAAGTCTAAAAGCCGCTGCATTGGCCACTTCTTAGGTCCTATTTCTATGCAACCGCCATGAGTATGAATTAAAATGTGTTTCTTTTTCTCCTGTTAATCTGTCTTGTGTCAACATTAGGGTTAGTCCAGCCAGAAGAACTCAAGAAGGTCGAGGGGTAATTTTCTCTTCACCTACCGTGTCCAGCATTGCAATCTATTATAGAACCAAAAATCCAGCTGGGGTTTTACTCTCAGTTGTCAACTTTATCATGGTACAAATATTTTAGAAGTGTCTATTGTGTGTAAGACACTTTAAAAAATGGGGACTGAACAAGAAAAAGTCGCTGCTGTTATGCAATTTAATATCTAGTAAAAAAAAGAGGAAAGTAGCTAAACAAGAAAAAAGTTCAGCTCGTGATATAGACAATGCGGACTAGGAGCTGGGAAATGTCTGTGAAGAGCCAGAGAGTAAATAGGTTTTGTGGGCCATCCAGTCTCCGTGGCAATGACTCATCTCAGAATTGTGGCATGAAAGCAAAGACTGAAAAGGTGTCGCTGCTTTTCAATCAAACCTTATTTACAAACCTTGTTTTGCAAGAGCAAAAAAGGTCCAGAGAATTAAAATAACGGCAAGCTGTCCCTTTGTGGTGTTGTTTTTAGTCACTGAGTCATGTCTGACTCTCTGGCAACCTCTGGTCGGACTGTAACCGACCAGGCGCCTCTGTCCATGGGATTCTCCAGGTAAGAATACTGGAGTGGGTTGCCATTTCCTTCTCCAGAAGATCTTTCTGACTCAGGAATCAAACCCACATCTCCTACCTTGCAGGCAGATTCTTTACCACTGAGCCACCAGGGAAACCCCGTCCCTTTATATACTCGGCATAAAAAACACCCGATAGAAACCTGAAGTGTTCAAAGACAGCACTGAGGAGGGGGCAGGAAGAGCCTACGTGGAGGTGGTGTTGAGCTCGGTTTTGCAGGATGTATGGAAATCTAGCAGGCGGGGAGGGATGAGAAGAGTTGGGAGACAATGGATTGGAGAAACAGTTGTAAGGTTACTGAGAAAAGTAACCATCAGTGAAGCCTTGGAGAGTGAAATGCCCATCACCCATAACCCCACCCAGGGCCCTAGGGACTCTTGAAGCCCAGGCGTCTAAGGATGATTCCAGGCAACAGCTGAGGTATGGAATAAAAATCCCAAGGGCAGAGCTCTGTTAGACGTGGAGTTCTGAGTCATAGGAACGTAACCTTTTTCCTTTTTTATTTTTTGGCCGTCCTGGGTCTGCAGCACGCGGCTTCTCTTGTCTTAGGCTCTAGAGAGCGCAGGATCAGTATTTGCCGCATGCGGACTTCTCTAGTTACCACGCTTGGGCTTAGTTGCTCCACAGCATGTGGGATCTTAGTTCCCTGACCAGGGATCGAACCCATGTCTCCTGCATTGGAATGCGGATTCTTAACCACTGGACCACCAGGGAAATCCCCAAAGTGGTGATCCTGCAACCACTGAGCCAGCATCCATCTTGTAGGAGAGCAGGCAAGTGGTGCTCTATAGGATGAGGGGAGGGAAGCGAAAGGCCCCACGGTCTCTCCCAATCCTACAAGGCGTCTAAGGCTTCTCTGAACTGTGCTTCTCTTTGGTGGGACCCTTGTGTTCTCGGTGAACAGAAACTGTATCTGAGCAGAGTGAGGTACGGGCCTGTCTTAAATTGTGATAAAAGGAGGAAGTCTGAATTTGATGGGCTCTATATCAATGAGGCTGGGGAAAATTCTACAGAATGAGACCCACAGCTACTAGGAACACTGGGAACATAGCCCGAAAAAACTGATACAGGGAGTGGAGAGGCTCCTGAAACTCGCTGTGACCGAGTGACCTGGAGTAATAAATCTCTACACACATCAGATGCTTCACTTATTCATCTCTCAACCTAGCTACTCATTTACCAAGCATTTATCGACCACCTTCTATATGCTGGGTGGTTTACAGGGTACCTTGATGCTGCCCCTTTAGAACCTGCCATCTAGTGGAAAAGGTGGATAATCATCATACAATTATCACCATGGAATGAATGCTCCCGACTGTGGTATGTGGCTGGGTTGGAGGTCATTGTTCTCTGAGAGAGTTCAACGGGGGAGATTTGACCTAATCAGGGTATCTGGGAAGGCTGCCATGAGGAAGTGACAACTGAGCTGAGATACACAGGGTAGGAAGGAATCGACTAGGTGACGATGGCAGGAAAGGACCTTCATGCAGAGAGACCAGCGTGCGCAAAGTTTCTGTGGCTAGAGGGTACCTGGTACTTACTAGGGACAGAAATGAGTCCAGGATTGCTTGAACTGAGTGTTACAAAGAGGATGTGAGAGATGGACAGAAGCAGCAGCCAGACCCCATGGGGGCACTGTATTGGAAGATCACACTAAACACATCCGCATTGATCCCAAGTCTGAGAAACCACATGAGTGTGCTAAGCAGAGAGGTGACCTAAATGCATTTGCATCTTGAAATGATCCCTTTGATTGTTTTGTGGGGAACAGCTAGGAGGGGGCCAAGCTGGGAGTCAGGTGGAAGGAGCATTGCCTTGTGTATATGAGAGATGACCGTGACTTGAACTAAGACGGTGACTTAAGAAGCAGAATGAAGTGAATGTGAGAAACACTTCAAAGATAAAGTTGTCAAGGTTTGGGTTGGAGTTGGTGAGGGGGAGGGAGGTATGAAGGAGGACCTGAAGGTTTGGCTTGCCCAGCCAGATGGCGTGGGTCACTCTCTGAGCAGGGGGTCCCGAAAGTCTGCTGCTGCTGCTGGCTAAGTTGCTTCAGTCGTGTCCGACTCTGTGCGACCCCATAGACGGGAGCCCACCAGGCTCCCCCATCCCTGGGATTCTCCAGGCAAGAACACCGGAAGTCTAGTCGTCTGTAAAATCGGGGTAATCCTGCCAATCCTGCTTCCCTCATAGGGTCACTGCCAAGCCCCAATGAGATGAGTGTGTGACAATGCTTTGTGGATTGTGTGGTTGCAGACCTGTAAGCTATTATTATTTCCCCAGCTACTGTCGTTAAGGGCTCAGCGGTGTCCTGCAACCAAATCTTCTAAGAAAATATAAGTTCTCACTGAGAAGCAAACAAAACAAGTTCATTCCATATTGGCAACAATCAGAAAATCAGACGGAATAAAATCCTTGGGAGAGAAAAATGTCTTTTGCCAGAACTGCAGCCCACTCGGGAACTTTAAGTTCCAAGCCTCCAACTCAGCTGAAACCTCTTCCATTTCTAGCTCTTCTTGTCATTGGAAAAGGCAACACAGTGAGTGAGAGAAATGTCCCTTACTAGGAGACTTTCTGGACCTTTTTTGCACTTGCAAAATAGTATCTTGAATGACCCCCAAGTGATTCAGAAATGAGGAGACTTCACCGGCTTATCAACACTGTCAATGCTTCATGCAACATGTAGCATGGATTTTTCCTCCTCTTTAAGGAGACATCTTCCTGTCTTTCCTGCCTTGGAATAAAATGCATTTTATGGATTTCAGGGTGTCTTCTTCTTTCACAGATTACAGCAGTTCTGAGGATGTTCAAGGGTGCACAGATTACCACTAGATGGCAAGCCTCAAATTCCCAGCTAGATTTATCAGCTGCACAGAAAAGTCCCCAAGTCTCCAATGCACCTTGTGGGTCCTCTTGTGCCTGATGCTTCTAAGAACCAAGTCCATACTCTGTAGCATCACATTAATGAGCCACCCGGCTCCGACTCTGGCTTTGCCTTCCGCCAGCTGCTGTTTCTCATCACTCTCCACAGTTATAGATACACTGTCCTCTGACCCTACAGAAATACTCCTTATCATCCCCAAGTTGACTCACTGTCAGATTCCTTGGCTTCTAACTAACTTCATCTCACTCTCCCAGATTCAGCAGAAGCATCTGCCCTTCTTTGGGTTCTCAGAATGGGCCAAAGTCATTCTCCACTTTGGGTCATCGCAGCAGCTCTTCCCACGGCTTGGCATGCTCTTCTCTCAAGTGTGCGCTTGGTTGACTCCTTTCCACAAAGATTTCCCCATGAATGTTTCTCTGAGAGTCCCCTTCCAGGACTGCTGCTTCTCGTTGTCCTCGTTGGGCACTGCACAACCTCGGGGGTGGGGGACACTGTTCCCATCACAGTTCGTGCTCATGGTACGTGTTAGAGGTGGACAGGCATGGTCAGCACAGCCGTGCCAGGGGGCCCTTGTCATCTCTGATGTGCACTCTGATGATCTTCCCACCCAAGCCCGTCATTTTATATTTTTTTCACCCTTTCAGATTTTTCCCACTGTACCTAACATTATCCAAAATAATGTCATTGAATCTTTTATTTACTTCTTTACTGTCTACCTGGTCAGAGTAGACTAGAGGCTGCATGAAAGCAAAAGTTGTGACTTTCTGCCTCACACTGTAGCCCCAGTGCCTAGAAGAGTGCCTGGGAGATCCTAACTGCTCAGTAAACATGTCTTAACTCCAAGGACTGAAATGTAAAGGGGCATCAGAAAGGACAGCAACCAGGAACTGAAAAGTCACAACATGTGCATCCTAAGTCACTTCAGTCGTGTCCGACTCTTCGAGACCTCTGTAGCCCGCCAAGCTCCTCTGTCCATGGAATTTTCCAGACAAGAATACTGGAGTGAGTTGCCATTTCCTACTCCAGGGGATCTTCCCGATCCAGAGATCAAACCGGCATCTCCTGTGTCTGTCTCCTGCATTGGCAGGCAGATTCTTTACCACTGCACCACCTGAAAAGTCCAAAGACTACAAAGGGGGACCAATAAAAGATGTCAGATCTCTGAACCCAAATACAGAGAAGGTGCCTGAGGGGGAAAAAAATTGTTAGAAAAGGTGAAACGTGAGAAAATGATCAAGATGCTGTAATGATTATCACAACGTTCCCGGATGGAGACACTTGGCAAATGGATGGTTGTAATCCATTCTCCCAGTCGATGGAGCTTGAAGCCTTCAGAGAATGTGTTGTAAATCCTCCAAACACCCCCAAACATTACCCTATTAGTGCCTTGCTGTTTCAGTGTGCTTGGAGACATCTTTTCAACTGAAAGATCACTAAAAAATGAGAGCTCTGAGCAGCCTGTAAGATCTGAGGAGGCTCAAGTGCTTAAGTGGTTCTGGCTGCAATCAGCAGCTGCAGAGATGCCTGGAATCAGACTTGAAATTAATTGAACGGTGGAGAATTGAGAGAATGGAGAAGAGGCACAGAATAGGCGACCTAAAGAAATACCGATGTTTGATGAAAATAATGATGCATTTGTTTGCTCACAAAGGGCAGGGGCTATATCATACGTGCTTCTTCTTCTTTTTTTGTCTCTAATAGCAGTTCTTATGATGCTGGGCTCAAGGGAGGCATGACTGCATGTTTGTGAAAGGAATATTCATGTTGGAATGGATGTAAGTTAGAATAAAGTGTTAGTCGCTCAGTCGTGTCTGACTGTTTGCGACCCCACGGACTGTAGTCCACCAGGCTCCTCTGTCCATGGAATTCTCCAGACAAGAACACTGGAGTGGGTAGCCATTTCCTTCTTTAGGGGATCTTCCCAACCCAGGGCTCTCCTGAATTGTAGGTGGATTCTTTACTGTCTGAGCTACCAGGGAAGCCCCTCCTGTTGGAATAGCGGTGCTTAATGTGGCCGCAGAAGATTCTCAACTCTGCAGAGCCTTTCTCTGCAACTATTTTTTTTTTTTGTGGGGGGATGAGGTGGTGTCTGATATTGATCTTTAGCTAACCTGTGATTCTCTAGGGTTCCCTCACACTGAGAAAAATTCTATTTGTGTGTGCTCTTAAAGTCTCAGGATCTGGGATAGCACTAATGAGGCTTCTTTGAACAGTACTGACCTTGGAAACTGTCTCAATTCTCCTTGGAAATGCTGTAAGAGACCTTGATCATTTTCAGGATGAAGTCCGAAGGAGGCCAGCCAGTGCTCATCCCACTGTGGCCTTTGGCAAACCCCTCTAGCTCAGCTCATCGTTTTCAGCTTCACACCTGAAGCTCCCTGAGCTCCGGTCCTTCCTCTAGCCTCCAAGCTTGCTTATTGTTTCCCTGCTTCAGGAAGGTTCCATCTCCTCCCTCACCAGCCCCCTGGTGCTCACTCCTTTAGGATTCAGCTTGTGTGCCTGTCCCTTTCTGTGTCCTCGTCAACTCTTCACTCACACCTCATCACAGTACTCATGATTCTAGGCTCTGAGTCATCCTTTCCTTCCAATCTGTACTAGAGGCTGCTGGAGGACTGTACTGCTATTTCGTTCATTACTATCCCCTCAGTTCATATGATTATGCCTTATAACTATTCAATAGGTTCTTTGTTGAGTGAATAAATGAATGAGTGAGGTAATGGGCTAAAGATCAATCCCAGAACATGGTATAAGAACATTTTTATTTTAAAGACACCATACTCCTTTTTTTTTAACTTTGTGTTTTATATTGGAGTATAGCCGATTAGCAATATTGTGATAGTTTCAGGTGGACAGCAAAGCAACTCAGCATGTATCTGTTCTCCCCCAAACACCTCTCTCATCTAGGTTTCCAAATAACATTGAGCAGAGTTCCCTGTGCTATACAGTAGGTCCTTGTGGGTTATACATTTTAAATATAGCAGTGTGCACATGTCCATCCCAAACTCCCTATCTATCCCTTCCCTTCACCCTTCTACCCGGTAACTGTAAGTTCATTCTCTAAGCCTGTGGAAGGACTCATACTTTTAATTTCTTCATTGATGGACTCTGCTGAATCTCTATGATTGAAGCCACACTCTTGATCTCTGAAATCCATAGCTATTATCAGAGCTTATAGGAAAGAATTAGAATCAGCTTGAAAGTCAACATGGAGGCATCTTAGAGAGGCTACAGGGAAAGCTCATGAGCAAATGGGGATGATTGCTCCATGGCTTCCTTCTTGACCCTGGACCCAGGCTACAATATTGACGGTACTGAGGAAGCATTCAAAATAAAGAAGTAGCCTATCTTGTTCCTCCTGTCAATGCTTGTCATTCATAATATACAAATCTAGGGAATTCCCTGGTGGCCCAGAGGCTAGGATTCTGCATTTCCACTGCAGGGTGCCAGGGTTCAATCCCTACTCAGGGAAATAAGATCCCACAAGTCACATGGCCTAAAAATTAAAAAAAAAACTCTGTAATATACAAGTCAGAAACTTCACATACTGCAACCCTTGTAATTTGGGGGAGGATGGGTTGTGCTGGGGAGGGTCCTATCCCAGCCCACATGAAAGTCATTTCTCCTACAGATGAAGTCAAGCACTGGGGTATCCTGGGTTTAGCTAGTTATGGAAGAAGTGGAAATGGTGAGTGTATAGATGAACAGATGGATGGGCAGAAGAATGACGTACGCAGGCATGCATGTATGGGTACATATATGCACAGATTGGAGAAAGAATGCGGGGCAGGGAAGGAGAGTGGGAGGGACACTGAGCTACGAGACAGCTGATTGTACTTAGTATTTCATTATACATTGGGGACAAGTATATATATATCTACCAAGGATGAGGGAAGACATCGTTTGTCCTTGTTTTCTGGGGAAACAGAGGTGAAAAAAAAGCAATGATGGCCCTTTTTACAGAAACCAAGAGTATTAACTTATGTTCTTGGACTCAGGTTAACAGTTTGGGGCAAAATTGTCTGTGACCCAGGGAAATGATGGAATCTTAATTAGTGCTTTGAAATTCAAACTCAAGACACAGGGAAAGGTTTGGAATTAAGAGTCATGTTTCCATAGACAGAGAAAAGAGAGTAGAATAGAGTTTTTCCGGAGAAGAAAAACCAAAGGACAAATAAAGGAAGGGATCATTTTTTGGTCGTGCTTGGGGAAGGAGGGCTGGCAGGAGACACTGCCTGGCTAAGGAGCTCCGAGGATTGACCTTGGATCTGTCAGAGAAGCTCTGGGTTCAAGTCCCAGTGGGGCTACTCACTAACAACACGGTGGAGGTGGGGTGATTTATTTAACCTCTGAGTCTGAATGTCTTCATCTGTAAACAATGTCCCCTTTGTGATGCCTAAATACAGCATTCAGTTCTGACTAGACATGCCCATTGACGAGTCAGCCTGGGAGAGGAAGCCAGCAAAGCTTCCAGCAGAGGCTTAGTTAATTCAGAGCTGAGTTTAGGAAGACAGGAGTGGCAAGCTTGACACTCTGGAGCAAGCCTGCGGCTTCCAGTTGCCTGCCCTTCTCTGAATCCCTTTCACCTGGCATGTCCAGAGTCTGCATGAGCTGACTTACCCTCACCTGCCTGGAGCCTGTGAGACTGAGTCTTCAAGGATAAAAGGCAGCCCTTCTGTTTCGAGATTTCTTTTTTTCCCCTCAACAGACGGGCAAGCTCACTGCCTGGAGCCTTTAAACAATGTGCTGTCAGCTATTAGGCATTTTCCACAGTGCCATTTTTTTCCTCTCCTATTGCTGATAGGTAACCTCGGACCTTCTAAGAGTGGGGTCAGGAATTTCACTGTGACAAGCCCCTCAGAGGCCTGTCTGAACGCACAGTGGGGAATAATCAGAGGAAATGCATGGACTAAGAGGCCTCCAAAGCTAAGAAAGTTCTAGAGAACAGGAACTTCCCTGGGTTTTATGTCCCTGTGACCTGCATCTTGACAAAGGGTTAGCTTGCAGATAGGGAGAAATGTCTAGGGTGGAGGTCCCTCCAGCTGTCTGCAGATTTGAGACCCTCCCCACCGGCACTAACTGTGCTCATCTTTTGTTATCCTGGCATCTCTGTTGAACATGTGATGAGTACCAGAAATGGGCTGGCTTCTGATGTTTTGAAGGTGGATGAAGGCGGAAGCCCTGCTTATTTAACTTATATGCAGAGTACATCATGAGAAATGCTGGACTGGAAGAAGCACAAGCTGGAATCAAGATTGTTGGGAGAAATATTAATAACCTCAGATATGCAGATGACATCACCCTTATGGCAGAAAGTGAAGAAGAACTAAAAAGCCTCTTGATGAAGGTGAAAGAAGAGAGTGAAAAAGTTGACTTAAAGCTCAACATTCAGAAAACGAAGATCATGGCATCCGGTCCTATCACTTCATGGCAAATAGATGGGGAAACAGTGGAAACAGTGTCAGACTTTATTTTTCTGGGCTCCAAAATCACTGCAGATGGTGATTGCAGCCATGAAATTAAAAGATGCTTACTCCTTGGAAGGAAAGTTATGACCAACCTAGACAGCATATTGAAAAGCAGAGATAACTTTGCCAACAAAGGTCTGTCTAGTCAAGGTTATGGTTTTTCTATTGGTCATGTATGGATGTGCGAGTTGGACTGTGAAGAAAGCTGAGTGCTGAAGAATTGATGCTTTTGAACTGTGGTGTTGGAGAAGACTCTTTAGAGTCCCTTGGACTGCAAGGAGATCCAACCAGTCCATCCTAAAGGAGATCAGTCCTGGGTGTTCATTGGAAGGAGTGATGTTGAAGCTGAAACTCCAATATTTTGGCCACCTGATGCCAAGAGCTGACCCATTTGAAAAGACCCTGATGCCAGGAAAGATTGAGGGCAGTAGGAGAAGGGGACAACAGAGGATGAGATGGTTGAACGGCACCACCGACTCAAAGGACATGAGTTTGGGTGAACTCCGGGAGTTGGTAATGGACAGGGAGGCCTGGCATGCTGCAGTTCATGGGGTTGCAAAGAGTGGGACATGACTGAGCAACGGAACTGAGCTGAAGGCAGAAAGTTGTCCTTCCATCTCCATGGTTTAGACTTTTTCCCCCGGTGGCTCAGTGGTAAAGAATCCACCTGTCAATGCGGTAGACGCGGGTTTGATCCCTGGGTTGGGAAGATCTCCTGAAGGCAACCCATTCCAGTGTTCTTTTCTGGGATATCTAATGAACAGAGGAGCCTGGCGGGCTACAGTCCATGGGGTGGCAAAAGAGTCAGACACAGCTTAGCAACTAAACAAAGAGACTGACACACAAACACGTGAACACAAAGTCCCCACAAGCGCTAACTGTTCTGCTTTTTTGTTATGTTGGCATCTATCAGTGGTTGATGAAACCACCCACCTGGATGCCCAAACCAGAAATCTGGTCATCCTCTCTGATGCCTTTCTGGATGGTGGGGTAGCCATCTACCCATGATATTCCCCTTGGGAAGGGGCAGTCCATGTGGAAGATGTGAGATGCTACTTGCTATCCCCACTTTGTTGATGCGGCTGTAAGATGGAGTGTTTTTTTAGTGTTCTCAAGGGATGGTTATTTGCACATGACAAATCACTCACAGGTTACTCTGGTTTTAAAGTTTAACACTGAGTTTATTAAATTTATTAAACAAAGTTGTGTTCCTTCTCAAGCTTTTAAGTTCAGTTTATAAATCTTATTTTATTTGTAAAAGCCTGGTGAAAATTAACAATCACATATAAGGAGACTTTGATTAATACCTAATCTCATTTATTAACTTAAGGATATTCAACTGTCTTTATAATCTTGATACATTCTATTTTCAGTACTTTGTCCGATTAACAAAATTTCCCAAGTATTCCTGTATTATAAATCTAATAGATTACCTTAAACTCATAAGCATAATGATTCTTATGATATCATATATGCTCAAGTACTGTACATAAATCTAGTAAAAATTCAACTTAAAACAGCAAGTCAAAATCAATTCCTAAATTACTCATTTTAATTGTGATCACAAAGTTTAACTGCTATCCCAATAAAACAAACTCTCTTAAATACAAAAATTTCTATATGAATTACACCCTCCTTTTATAATAATACAGGCACTTTTTAAAATAACAAGTTGAAGGTTTCTGTCAACCCAGTGTCAAGCAAGTCTATCATCACCATTTTTTTCAATAGTATTGGCTCATTTCACGTCTCTCTGTCACATTTGGATAACTCTCAGAATATTTCAAACTTTTTCATTTCATTTCATTTTAAAATTATTATTATATTTGTTATAGTGATTTGTGATCAGTCATCTTTGATGTTACTAATGCAAAAAGATTAAGACTAGCTGAATGCCAGATGTTGGTTAACATTTCTTAGTCATAAAGTATTTTTAAATTAAGGTATGTACATTTTTTAAACATAATACTGAAAGAAAAAGTGGCTGAAAGAAAAAGTCCCATGGACTGTAACCCACCAGGCTCCTCTGTCCATGGGATTCTCCAGGCAAGAATACTGGAATGGGTAGCGGTTCCCTTCTCCAGGGGATCTTTCTGACCTCAGGATTGAACACAGGTCTCCTGCTCTGAAGGCAGATTCTTCACCATCAAGCTGCCACACTTAATAGACTACAGGATAGTGTTAGCATAATTTCTATATGCACTGGGAAACCAAAAATCTCTGTGTGATGCACTTTATGTGATATTCACTTTATTATGGTAGTCTGGAAGCAAACCTTCAACATCATTGAGGTCTTCCTGTAATTAATTAATACAAACCATACATAATTTTTTTTTTTTGTAAAAATGTATACAAATAATTGGGCTTCCCAGGTGCCTCACTGGTAAAGAATCCATCTGCCAATGCAGGATACATAGGAGATGTGGGTCGGGGAAATCCCTTGGAGTAAGAAATGGCAACCCACTCCAGTTTTCTTGCCTGGAAAATTCCGTGGACAGAGGAGTCTGGCGGGCTACAGACCGTGGAGTCACAGAGCCAGGAATGACCAAATTGACTTAGCTTGCATGCACATACAAATAATTACATAAGTGTATACACTAACATGTTAACAACTATTAACTCTGGTTGGTCGCACATCGGCTGTATTTTACTTTCTTATTCAAACCTTTCTTCATTTTCAAATGACTATGTATCTCTCTCTATTTTTTAAATAAACCAAGGAAAGATATAATTGGAAAAAAAAAAAAAAACAACCAGTTTGTGTCTATTCTGGGATAAATTCTGTGCTGGGGCCCCATCCTGAAGAATGGTCCCTGGGTGCCTGGCCCCTCAGGGTAGACTTCCTCATGGACCATTTGGAGCCTGGACTCATTTAATCACTGCAGCAGGCCTCAGGGGACTTAAAATTCATGAATCTATTTGGGCAAAGATATTTTCAACACCAGGCTCTGAACTGTATTTTTATTATTTTTTAACAAGGAGAGAACATTTATACCTAAAGCCATCCTCAATAGTCTGAGCCTTTGGGACGATCATGCAAATTTAGGTTTAATTGAAGAAAAGTATAGATTAGAAGCTCTTCTCTCCAGGTCTGGTGGACAAGCTCTCTATGACTAAGGAACTGATTGCCTGACTAAGTAACTGCCTGATGAGCTGAAAGACCCATGAATAAATGAATAAATACATGAATACAAGCAAATTAGTGACTAGTTTTGAAAGCCAGAATACATTAATGAATGGATGAGTAAAAATAGCTAATTAATTATCTAATGACTGACTGGCAGAAGCAAGGACTCACTGGATGAATGAATGAATGGAGTCAAAGACTTTCTGAGACTCAACGTGGGTGAATGAATTAATTAGTTGAATAAATATGTGATTAGATGGATAGATGACTAAATGATTGACAATATTGACTAAATTGCCAACTGAAGACTGAATAAATGAATTAGAGAATGAATGTGTGCGTGCTAAGTCCCTTCAGTGGTGTCTGATTCTTTGTGGCCCTATGGACTGCAGCCTGCCAGGTTTCTCTGTCCATGAGATTCTCCAGGCAAGAGTACTGGAGTAAGTTGTCATGCTCTCCTCCAGGGGATCTTCCTGACCCAGGGATCACACCTGCAGCATCTCTTACATCTCCTGTATTGGCAGGTGGGTTCTTTACCACTAGAGCCACTGGGAAGCCCAGAGAATGAATGAAATGACTGAAAGTGAACTCAAAGGTTGGCTGACTTACTGTTTATCTGAATTAGTTGACCAACTGATTTATGGCTGTCTAAAACAACAAAACAATTAAGTGACTACAACAAATGAGAGACAGGATGCATGAATGAATGAATGAGTTTGAGGGTGTGTGGCCCCTTCCTTCCGCATTCCCAGACATCTTAGATTTATTAATGCAATTACTCAGGACCTTTTGGTTGCCTTCCTAAGTGCTCTCTTTTCATTACATTTTGAGGATGAAACCTGATACCTGACTTGTGGTTTATTCTTACTCTTAGGACCTGTCAATCAGCCTTGATTTTTTGGGCCAGCTCCCCAGGGTATTTAAGGACACCGAATCACATCTGAGTCTTGGGTCCTTGCTTCTGGGTACCTTGGGAAGGATCCAGGTCCTGGCGTTATAGGTCTTTCCCGGGTCCTTCCCAGGCTTTGGAGGAAGCCATTCAACTCCAGGTCTTATCTGTTGGGTGAGAGGTTCTATTGTGCCAGGAACTCTACTGGGAGGCCCTGAGCTGGTTCATTTCAGTTCAGGGGCCTGATAACCTGAAGCATGACTGTTCTCAAGCCATGGGATGCAGTTTTCTCTTGCAAGCTTCCTGATGCACATTCTATGGAGAAATTCTGATGTTTGCCTGCTCACCATTTTATTGTTGATCCACCTGTGTTTCCTTTTATTTCTCTGGGTTACCTGAAACAGACTGACCCTCAAAAGAATTTTCACTGAACTAAACTCCTCCTCAGTGACCCATTCAGAGCTAGGATCAGGGAATGAAGCCTCCTAGCCCTCCTCTTCTGCATGCTCAAAACTGCCTCTGTGGACAGGGAGATTTGCTAAAGTTGGGGGGGGGGTTGTCTATGTGTTATCAAAGGATCCATTAATTGTTTGCCTCTGGTTTATCAGCTTTGGATCCCATACTGGATCTATTATCTATTTGTATTTTTAAGGGAACATTTCAGAAGAGTATTCATTCTTCAAGGAAAGCTCAGAGGTTACCCTTGAATTTCAGAGCAAAGATCTGCCAAAATCCATGGCAAAGGGGCTAAAAATAGACATGGTGTTTATTTGTCTGCAGCCTCTTTGGGTGTGTTATTAGCTGTTGGCACAGAATTAGAACATCACCTGTAGTGCCAGGCTGGAAAGAAGGTGGGGCTGACATGACCACCGAGACAAGGCTTGATGACTGTGTGAGAAATCATCTTGCTTGGTTCAAAGCTAATAAACAAGAAGACATTCTAATTAGATGTCAGCTCTCCCCTCGGGATTTGTAGAGTGGGCTTAACATCTCAAGGATCTTTACATGTGTGAATACTCATATTGACTTGGGAGAAGGGCAGAAGGATTTAAACCAAAGTTCATCTGTCTCTCTGTCTAGGATGACATTATGACCTTCCAATTTCCATAATCTGTTGAATTCTAGTTATACATATATACACACACACACACACACACACACCCCGTAGCATATCCCGTGCATGATTGGTATTTGATAAACTTTTGCTGATGAAATCAACAAATGAGGAAATGTCAAACTCAATTCATCTTTTAAGGCTTAGTTCAAATTCTATATCTTCATGCAATAATTCTTTGCATTTGCTTAAAACATGGCACAAAAGGAAAACCAAGAGCCTTGGACATGGGCCAACTGGGTTTCACACTCCAGTTCTCTTACTAATTAGTTGTGCTTAACTTTTTTCAGCTTGTTTCTTCATCATTATCTCTATCATCATGATCACCATCTTCACAATAATGAATACTCCTGAGTGTTTACATGTGCTGATTAAGCATCTTCTTTTTAATCTCCACAAAACTCCACTGTGTTAAGTCCAAGTGTCTTCCATGTATAGATAAAGAAATTGATGCACATGGAAGATCAGCAGTCGTCATAGCTAAGCTTTACTATTTGCCAGGTGCTGTGCCAAGTATTTTAAAATCCACTCAACCATCAGATGAGCAGCATGTCTTACTTTGCCTAGAACTGTTCTGGTTTTGGCAAGGAAAGACCCATGCTCTGGGAAAACCTTCAATCCTGGAGCCACTAGGACAGTTGATTACTCAATCTTCACAACAAAACAGGAGAAAGATGGTATTTCTTCAACTTACAGATAAGAAAATTTGCCCAAGTTCATGCTAGTAAATGGCAGAAACAGGTATTCTGGTTCTCTGAACCTTGTTTGCTGCATGAGGAATAAATTTTCCCATCATTGGATTATTGGGGTGTTAGATACTCTCTAATAAGTAATGAGTGTATCACTTTCTTTTCTTCCTCTTGTCATTCACAACTACCATCGTACTGTCTTTCTCTTTACATCAAGAGCCTTAAAAAAGTCACATCTGGTGAGCTCCACCTCCTAATTTTCCATTTACTTTCAACCTGTCTCAGTCTTCCTTCTTCCTCCATCGCTTTTCTAAGAAAATGCTGTAGACAAAGGTCATCTAATCACCTATGGATTATTCTATCCACTGGTGTCTTCATAATCCCAATTCTACTTCCCTGGAATGTCAGAGGCAGTCTGTCTATGTTTTTAAGATGAAAAAAGGAAAAAAACGGAAATGAATTGAATTGGAATAAATCCCAAAGCATTTGACACTTCTGACCTCTCTCTCCTTAAATTTTTTGCTGTCTTGGTTCCCATGACTCTCTTAGTTTTTCCATGTGTCTGAAAGCTCCTTCTCAGACTTCATGGCTCCTCTTTATCTTTCTTCTTTTTAAATATTGCTGCCTTCCAGAGTCTTTCCATTGGCTCTCACTTTGTAGTCTCTTATGAAGTGATCCCATTCAATTCCCAGACTTAACTGTCATATTTATACTGGTAAAATTCCAACATCTTTCTCCCAAGTTTTATATATATATTCAAACGTATTAGTAAGGAGAGCATAGGTTATGCTGTGGTAACAAATCGATCTTCAACTCACGTACATCAAATATGTATTTCTCATTCACAAGTCATGTTCAGCAGAAGTTGGTAAACAGAGCTCCACAGCATCAATCAGGGACCCAGGCTGGTGGGTGCTCTGCCATGAACTCTGAACTCATGACCTCTGGTCTCTGTGGGCAGGGGGCTAGTGAGAGGAAGTGTTGCCCAATGGCTCTTAAAACCTCCCATCTGGAAGTGACACAGATGACTTCTGCCCCTAGTTCATTAGCAGGAACTAGTCACATGACCCTGAAAACTGCGAAAGTGCTAGAGGAAAGGAGGTACTTAGTGAGCTGTGAATCAGCACATCAAAGGCCCCTGGACATCCGCAGTAGAGTTTACTAGGGCAGCTCAAGTTCATCAGGCTCCTCACAGAATCAATATCCTCTTCCACCAAAACACTCCATCTTCTATTTTCCTGATTTTTAATAGGGCCACCTCCACACTGCATCCTGAACTGTAAGTGGCTCTGGTATTGACCTCCCTTTCCCTACTTTAGGCCACTTAAGAAAACTTACTGATTTCTCTGTCTTTTCTTGCCTCGTCCCTGCCTCTTTGAATCTAAGCCTCCTTGCCTGTTCTCAACCTGCTGCTCTAGATCAGTTTATCATCAGTTTTCTGGATTTTTGTTTCAGCTTCTGAAATGCCTCCCTTATTCCTGGAGCATCCCCTGCTATCTATCCTTCCTCTCTAATCCATCCTCTCTAAGGCTGCCAGAGTGGCATAGCTTGTTTTTTCTCAGGTGTTAATCCAATCACACCATGTTCTTGCTTTGGAGTCTATAGGTTCCCTGAACCCACTCTATAACATCTAACTTCCAATCTTCTTCCTCAAACTTGCTCCTCCTGAAAGTCTCTTGGGCTCAGGTACAGGAATTCCATCCTTCCAGTGGCTCAACCCAAAACCTTGAAATCATTACCTTGATTCCTCTTTCTGATTCTTTTATTCCACATTCTATCTACCAGCCAATCTTGTTGGCTCCACCTTCAAAATAAATCAAGAATCCAATCAGTTCTCACGGACTCTTCTGCTCCCTCTCTGGTACAAGCCACTGAGATATTTCACCCGGATTGATGCAAGAGCCTTCTAATGAGTCCCCTGTTTCTGCTTCTGCCCCTCTAGTTGTATTTTCTACAGATTAGCAAGAGAGGTCTTTTTACAAGTAAGCCCATCTTATCACTCCAGGGGTCAAAGCCCTCTAAGAGCTTCACTTCTAACTCAGGAAAAAAGCAAAAGACCCGGGATCCTGCATGCCCTCTGCAATCCGACTCCCCCAGAACCCCCCACCTGGTCCTATTGGTCCCCTTCCTCTTCCTTCAATGCACCAGACTCCTCTGCCTCCAGAAAGATCCTCAGAACTGGGCACCATCCTTTGAGTCCTTAGTCACACGTCATTGCTTAATGACCAGCTGGTATAAAATCCTATCTCCCTTTTCCTTCTTCTCAGCCTTATTCTTTATCTGTGGTGTTCATCATCATTTAAGACACTGGATTTGTGCTGTTACACTTGCCAGGTTGAGTCCCACTCTTTGCAACCCTGTGGACTGCGGCACGCCAGGCTCGTCTGTCCTCCATTATCTCCTGGAATTTGCTTAAGTTCGTGTTCATTGAGTCAGCAATGCTATCTAACCATCTTGTATATTATTTTATTATATGAGACTGTATATCACTCCTATTTATCTTGTTTAGCATCTGTCTCTTTCAGGGAGAAGGTAAGCTACGCGGGAACAGGGGCTTTTTCCTACCTTGTTCACTGAGAGATCCCCAGTGCCATGAAGAGTACCTAGGATGTAGTAGGTGTTCAGTAAATATTTGTAAATAGTCCTCAAGATAAGGGCCAAACTTCCATCAATTACTGAAGTCCCCTCATTTGCCATATTACCTTCTTTGCACAAAACCAACATTTCCCAAATTACCATCCAGACAATGCCAGCCCTACTTGCATATTTGCCTTAAAAAAAAAATGTTCGGGAAATATTTTATACTCTTGGCTCACCCACCATCCCACAAAATTGGCCCAAATTCAAAATACATAATAGCATATTATAAAATCTAAGAAGTGCTGCAGGAAGTTTGACTTTGTTGCTAAGCTTCCTTATTCAGTGAATCCTTTCAGATGATTTACATTAGCACCCTGTACAATCCAGCCCTCTGTGAGTTTTCTGCTGCGGTTTACAGTTCTCAGAACGCATCAGACTGTTCGGTTTGTATCAGTATGCTGTTTTCTCACTTGAATTGCCAAATACTCTCCCTCATCTCTTTCCTCTCTACATAAACACACACACACATAAACACACACTGTCCAGGACAAACAGTAACTTCCCTTTCCTGCCCCTGTGCGAGCTGACACCTCCTTTATGAAGCCCACTCTGATTTCCTCCTAAATTGCTTTTTCCTTTAGTGCCTCCACCAAGACCTGATAAGGGATTCATCAGAGCATTCGACTCAGTTAATCCCAGATATGAAATCACACGTCTATTTTCATTATTAGTTCTCACCTTCCCAAAGGCACAGGCTGTACCATTTCATCCTTGTCTGCCCCGGTATGCACCCCTCTACCTCACACAGAGAAGGTTGGCCTTCAATAGAACTGACCTGCTGGGCCTTCTGAAGTTAGGGTATAAGAAGCCTTGAACTCTTGCTCATGGAACATTCTCAAAACCCATCCACCAGCTGTGAGGAGCCCAAGGCACATAAAGAAGCCACGTGCAGGTATTCAGGTTGAGAATCGCTGCTGAGCTCCAAGCTGACAGCCAGCAGCACTGCAGGCCGCGGAGTGAGTCAACCTGGACATCCAACCTTCAGAGGACTGCACCCCTGGCCATCATCTATCTGCCTGCTGTCCCAAGGGCGTCTATGTCAGAACCATCTGGGCCAGCCCAGTCAGCCCACAGAACCAAGAGAGATATAATAATAAATTGTTACATTAGCCCATGAATTTTGGTGGTAATTTGTTAGGCAGTTATGTTAGGGTTTCCCTTGTGGCTTAGCTGGTGAAGAATGCGGGAGACCTGGGTTCGATCCCTGGGTTGGGAAGATCCCCTGGAGAAGGGAAAGGCTACCCACTCCAGTATTCTGGCCTAGAGAATTCCACAGAGAGTATAGTCCATGTGGTCGAAAAGAGTTGGACATGACTGAGCGACTTTCACTTTCACTTACATTAGGGGAAGCACTGACTGAAACCACCCGCCCTGGCCAGGCCCCCTAGTAACCATTTGCATGAGTTATTTAATGACAGAGGGGCCTGGTAGGGAGAGCTTCCCTGGTGGCTCAGCGGTAAAGAATCCACCTGCAATGCAGGAGACGTGGGTTCGGTCCCTGGGTGAGGAAGATTTCCTGGAGGAGGAAATGGCAACCCACTCCAGTATTCTTGCCTAGAGAATCTCATGGACAGAGGAGCCTGGTAGGCTACAGTCTACGGGGTCGCAAAGAGTCAAATGTGACTGAAATGACTGAGCATTCATGCACGCCTGGTAAGGAACACAAAACTAACAAACCACGACCAATCTGAAGAATTTCAGAAAAGTCAAAAGGAGACACCAGCCCATCAGATCAGATCAGTCGCTCAGTTGTGTCCGACTCTTTGCGACCCCACGAATCACAGCATGCCAGGCCTCCCTGTCCATCGCCAACTACCGGAGTTCACTGAGACTCATGTCCATCGAGTCAGTGATGCCATCCAGCCATCTCATCCTCTGTCGTCCCCTTCTCCTCCTGCCCCCAATCCCTCCCAGCATCAGAGTCTTTTCCAATGAGTCAACTCTTCGCATGAGGTGGCCAATATGTCCTTTCAACCTTCCAGAATCCTTCTTGCTGGCATCCATCTTGGCTGAGCAATGCATGTGCTACCAGGAAGGACCCTGAGTCAGAACAGAATTCAGGGACTCAAAGGACCCAGAGGCTCAAAGGACCCAGAGACAACACAGAAACTAACCCCATCACCAGATGACCCGAGACTTCAAGCCACATGGCAGAGCAGTCCTTCTGGGTTCCCTGACTCTGCTGCTCTCTGCCAGGGTGCCCCTGCCCAGTAAAGTTTCTTGCTTTGTCAGCATGTATGTCTCCTTGGACAATTCATTTCTGAGTGTTGGGCAAGAGTCTGCTCTCAGCCCCAGGAAGGGGTCACCTTTGCTGCAACAGTTATAGATCCCTGGAACAGTCTCCTTATCCCCTTAAACGTCCTCTTTCTTGGCAGCCCTGCTGTTCCTAACTAAGGAACTTGGAATGTAAAGCCCATCACTTGTAGTTCAGAAAGTTCTGTAAGCTTTTACATCTGCCTGTGAGTAGTAGTGAAGAGGAACTAAAGAGCCTTTTGATGACAGTGAAAGAGGAGCATGAAAAATCTGGCTTAAAACTCAACATTCAAAACACTAAGATTGTGGCATATAGTCCCATCACTTCATGGCAAATAGATGGGGAAACAATGGAAACAGTGACAGGCTTTATTATCTTGGGCCCCAAAATCACTGCAGATGGTGACTGTAGCCATGAAATTAAAAGACCTTTGCTCCGTAGAAGAAAAGCTATGACCAACCCAGACAGCATATTAAAAAGCAGAGACATTACTTTGCCGACAAAGGTCCATCTAGTCAAAGCTATGGTTTTTCCAGTAGTCATGTATGGATATGAGAGTTGGACCATAAAGAAAGCTGAGCACTAAAGAATTGATGCTTTTGAACTGTGGTGTTGGAGAAGACTCTTGAGAGTCCCTTGGACTGCAAGGACATCCAATTAGTCCATCCTAAAGGAAATCAGTCCTGAATATTCATAGGAAGGACTGATGCTCAAGTTGAAACTGCAATACTTTGGCCACCTGATGCGAAGAACTGACTCATTTGGAAAGACCTGATGCTGGGAAAGATTGAAGGCAGGAGGAGAAGGGGATGACAGAGGATGAGATGGCTGGATGGCACCAGCGACCCAATGGACATGAGTTTGAGTGGACTCTGGGAGTTGGTGATGGACAGGGAAGCCTAATGTGCTGCAGTCCATGAGGTCACAAAGAATCGGACATGACTGAGTGACTGAACTGAACTGAACTGAACTGTGAGTAGACATCTCCTTCCATGCAATTGCTCGATTCCCCACAGAAAGACCAGCCCCTCCCTTCTCTTCCTCAGCACGTCTCATTCTACAGGAAGAGAAGGATGTCTTTAGAGAAACTTCATTCTGTAAATATCATACTCTTGAGCACCGTCAGAATGTGCTCTGTGCGCCAGTGCCTGGTGTGTTTAAGTTGGTGGAACATGCTATCCTTTGGCTGCAGCCCACCAAACACAGCAATGTGCTTTCAATAAGCTCATTTTAAGACTCCTCCAAGGCACTTTTTCACTTGGGGATCACTCAAAATGCTCCAAGTAGTTCCTGCTCTGTGGTCATCTGTGTACCCACCTTCCTTCCCTGAGTACATGAATTTCCTGGGGGTTTGGAATGTGCTCCAAGTCCCTAAATTGTGCTGTTTTCAGAACTCTTCTCAGGCTTCCCAGGTGGCTCAATGGTAAAGAATCTGCCTGGTAAACAGGAGACATGGGTTCAATCCCTGGGTCAGGAAGGTCCTCTGGGGAAGGAAATGGTAACTCACTTCAATATTCTTGCCTGGGGAATCCCATGGACAGAGGAGCCTGGCGGGCTTCAGTCCATGGGGTCACGAAGAGTCGGACACAACTGAGTGACTGAACAACAACAACATCGACCGTAGAGACAGTTACTGATAGTGATTAGAAGATGGGAGCATTTCATGCTTATCTTTTTGAGGGATTGCATCCATAATGTTTCCCCTGTAGACATGTCTTCCCCTTCTCTATGGAGCCCAACAATTAGTGTTGGGTTTGTGTGTTACTTTGTGGCACCAAGGATTCTGCTTGGATTCATCCTTGTCCTTCAAGTGATTCTTATTAAATAAGCCCAGCAAGAAAATATGAGGAAGCTCAAACTCTATCATGTGCCCTGTTCACAAAAGGAGACAGCAAAACATCCTGAGACAAAATGGAATTTTGGATGTCATTGGACAGAACAAACAGGAGAGGCACATTCCCAACAAAACAAACACCCTTGGGCTGTTTCAGGGTGTCATCGCCTTATAAGGGGGCCAAAGGGGTTGCAAGGTAAACTGGTGATGCAAGTCTGAGATATCTAATTCCCTAGGCAAAGAGAGTCAGGTATTACAGAAACGTCAAGCATTATAAAGATGTCATCCAAGGGGATAAAGGTGAAAGGAAGTGCAGTAGCTAAGTCACCCGTCCTTCCCCATGTAGATCCATCTTGGAAAATCACTTCCTACAACCCCAGTTACCTTGTTTGTACTGGAGATAATTCTTTTCTGGCCACAGATGGTTGGACCAAGGGTGGGCAAATGACCCCAGAGAAAGCAAGTCATAGCTAGTTTCAGCTGATCTCTCTCTCATGTTTTTCTCAATATTTTGGACTATGTGATACAAAAATAGTTAGGAATTGTTGGACACATGCATTGTGAGAATATGTGGATCCATGGTGACTATTTCTGCTGCTCAACTAAGAAAGCCAGAAAAGAATATCATGATGACCCAGAGAAATAGAATAACCCAGATTTGTTTTTTCTTCCAGTCCCTTATGAGTCTGAGCTATAGTTTTAGCCCTTACATGCCAACAGAACTCACTCTTACTTTTTCAACTTTTATTTTTGGTTTGGTTTTACTATTTATATGTTTCTGTTTCTTGTAAAAGAAATCCCTAATGAAGAGAAGAAGGCAGATCAAAGAAGGTTTGAAATGTTAAATAGTTGTATCCCTCTGGCCCTTGCATCACCTTACCCCAATTCTATGGGTATTTTCTCCATTGAAGCTTCCCTGAGAGACTCCAGGAAAGTGCCAACTCCTCTCCTTGAGTAAACGATAGATGAACACTGACTGTTGAAAGTGAACCTGGCCCCAGCAGAACCACCCCTCTTGCCAGTTCTTGATTCCAGAACAGCTTTTGTGATCTGACCTCAATCAAGAAAGCATTCTGCTCTGTCCAGGGGTGATGGGGGAGGATCAGTGTATGAACACCATAATTTTGGCCTGTGCAGGAGCAAACACTGGGAACTTGCTGTGACCTACATTAAGTTTCCACATACCAGAAACAGACATCCTGCATGAGAGTCAAAAAACAAGCTAGATCCAACCAACTCTTCTAAATAAATTTTATGTATTTTTTCATTTGTTTGTTGGCTAAGAGGATGAGATGGTTGGATGGCATCACTGCCTCAATGGAATGAGTTTGAACAAACTCTGGGAGACAGTGAAGGACAGGGAAGCCTGGTGTGCTGCTGTCCATAGGGTTGCAAAGAGTCAGCATGACTGAGCAATTAAACAACAAGAATTACCAGTAACCAGCAAGGAAGGCAGGTATCAGGTCTCACTCTTGTCCTGCATGTAAATGGGCAAGATAAACCATATACAGTTCTATCCATTAAATAGAATAGAACTGTATATTCTATTCTGTAGGACAGATATCTAATTCTACTGGGTGGGTTCAGCCTGTCTCCATGCTTTATTTGGGTTTCCCGGATGGTGCAGTGGTAAAGAATCTGCCTGCTAATGCAGGAGCCACAAGAGATGCGGGTTGGATGCTGAGTTGGGAAGATCACCTGAAGTAGGAGATGGTGGCCTCCTCCAGTACTCTTCCCTGGAAAATTTATGGGCAGAGGAGCTTGCTGGGCTACTGTCCATGGAGTCCACAAAGAGTCAGACATGACTGAGGAACTGAACACACACATCACGTTGTATTTACCTTTATAAATTCCTGCATTAAGACCCTCTCCAAGCTGGGATTAAATACAGCTTGATAGCTGGTATTACTAGAGAAGGTAATGGCACCCCACTCCAGTACTCTTGCCTGGAAAATCCCATGGGCGGAGGGGCCTGGTAGGTTGCAGTCCATGGGGTCGCTAAGAGTCGGACATGACTGAGTGACTTCACTTTCACTTTTTACTTTCATGCATTGGAGAAGGACATGGCACCCCACTCCAGTGTTCTTGCCTGGAGAATCCCAGGGACGGGGGAGCCTGGTGGGCTGCTGTCTATGGGGTCGCACAGAGTCAGACACGACTGAAGCGACTTAGCAGCAGCAGCAGCAGCTGGCATTACTCTGGCTAGATAGCTGGGTGCAACCACTGCAATCATTACTGCGGAAACCAGAGTGAGAAACCTGAGCTCCTACAATGTATAGTCTGGGTTTGGATGTTTATCTGATTGAGCTACCCAGGACAGAGTTAGAAATCAAACATTGTGGACTTCCCTGGTGGTCCAGTGGTTTAGAAGCCACCTTGCAATGCAGAGGATGTGTGTTCCATTCCTGGTCAGGGGACTGAGAACCCACTTGCTGCAGAGCAACTAAGCCCGCATGCCACAACTACGGAGTCCATGTACTGCAGCTAAGACTCAATGTAGTCAAATTAATTAATTGGTTAATTAAAGAGAAAAGAAAGCAAACATGAGTCTTTGAGTTTCCTTTCTTTTCACTAGACTACATTGTAGTCTAGTTTAGATAGATTTGCTATTTTCAAAGCAAAAGAGGTGAATGAATGATCAGTTTTCCATTTGGTTATCCTGGTGTTGGCTGGCAGTTCCCATGTGGCAGGTGGCAGAGGACAGTCTCTGGAGCCAGATGCCTGGATAAAATCCCAGCTTTCTGCTTATTGGCCACTCTCTCTGGAGTCCCTTAGCTTCCATGTGCCTGACTCTGCATCTACAAAGTGGGTCCAATATAGTCTGCCTCATGTGGGTTCTTGTGAGGATTGAGTGAGTTAAAATCTGCAAAGTCTTAGAGCAGAGCAGAGCATGCTGCCCAGATGTAGAGTTACTGCCCTCTCCTTGATTTCCCTGGAACACAGAACACCTAAGGTACACAGACATTTATGTATCTGGCAGTTTTATGGAAGATCTGGGGAGTTGGGGGTAAGATGTCAGGGTGCAGAGATGAAGAGTCCAGTGTTTCCTGAAGTCCCCATCCCCTTCACTAAACCACGACTGTTGTAGACTCTTCTCATTCATAGTCTCTCTCTCTGCCTCTCTGTTGCTATGATGCAAGGCTGAAGGGACTTGCACTTGGCCAGGGAACAGTTTTCTGCCTCACAGGAAGTTCTGAATTTTCCTGTGGTCCTGGGGAGACACAGGAAGGACTTCTCCTATGTACCTCCCAGGAGGGTTGCCAGAAAAATAAATACAGGATGCTCAGTTAGTTTGAATTCCAGATGAACAACACATTCCTTTTTCTTTTTTTAGTATAAATAATTTCCCTAAATGTCATGGGGCATACTTAAACTAAAAATACATTTGTTGCTTGTCTCAAGTTAAAATTTAACTGGGTTGCCTATATTTTTACAGGTATACCTCGAAGATATTGCAAGTGTGGTTCCAGACCATCTCTAGAAAGTGAACATCACAATAAAATGAGTCACATGAAGATTGTGAATTCCTAGTGCATATGAAAGTTATGTGTAAGTGATACTGCTTCCCAGGTGGCACTAGCGGTAAAGAACCTGCCTGGCAATGCCAGAGAGACGTGGGTTCAATCCCTGAGTCAGGAAGATCCCCTGGAGGACAGCACAGCAACCCGCTCCAGTATCCTTGCCTGGAGAATCCCACGGACAGAGGAGCCTGGTGGGCTACAGTCTATAAGGGTCACAAAGAGTTGAACACAAATAAAGCGATTTAGCATGCACGTGGACATGTAGTCTATTAAGTGTGCAGTAGCATCATGTCTGAAAAAACAATGTACATACTTTGATAAAAAAATAGTTTAGGGATAAAAAAACGCTATCCATGATCAGAGCTTTCAGGAACTGTAATCCTTTTGCTGGTGGACGGTCTTGCAATATTTCAAACCCTCCACCAGGTACCCACGCTAATGGGAATATCAGTAACTTTCCAAGTGCAAGGGTCTTATTTCATTTCTTAAGCAACCACTTGGCATCTTTATACTGAGAACTCTCTGCCCCTCCCCTCCGTGGCCTCATGTCATCCCTACGCCTCAGCAAGGTCTTGAAATCTTGAAAGGTCAGAACTCTCCAATCTGCTGATTCGGGTCACCATTTCCTTGAGACTTCCTTTGCCTCTTCTTTGATTAAAGCTCTGTTTGCCTCGCCTCCCGCTTTTTTAGCAATTACACTAATTAAGCTAATTTTTCTTTGTTCTCTCTTTGCAATTTGCATAAATGGCAAATTTATATATAGTGTCCCTAATTCTCCTTTAACTGCTCTGTAATTAACAGGATGCTCAGGCTAAATATAAATAAGTGCAGAAGGAAAAACAGCCTTCTGCTAAAGTACCGATAAAGGCTGGCAGAGAAGAAAAGCAGAGAGAAGAAAACAATTCCAAGTCTGCTCTAAACTCATTATGCCTGATTGGGTCACAGTTGGAGGAGACGAGCTAAAGGTCAGCGGCTGCAAGAGTGTCTTTCTGAGTGTCCTATCTCTCAGAGCAATTTCAGGATAGGATTTGGGCAGTAATAATACTTCACAGTTTTTCAAGGGGGCAGAGCAGTGTGGTATGAGGGAGATGGTGGTATGGTAGTCAGTGGGGCTCAGTCTGAGGCTTGGCTCTAAGACCACCTTGAGCTAAGTTGGGTCACCTTGAGCTAAGGAGCAACAAAACCAAATGTCTGGGATACAGGTGCTTTCCAGGCCACACACACTAGAATACTCAGTAACTCCACCATTCCATCATGTCCCAGATGGGAAAATGCCTCATGATGGAGACGTGCTTAAAATACAGTCGTACATCAAGATGAAGTCTTCCTTCTACAGATGCACATTCATGTATTGACGCAGGGCTTATGGAATAGTCCTTTGGGAATTGACTCAGTGTAGAGATTAAAAAGGCTGTTCTTGGAGGCGGGTCTTATTTCTACCTCTAGCTCTACCTTTGTGACCTTGGGAAAATCGCTTAACCCGTTCACGTTCTCTTTTCTGCAGAGTGGGATACAGCAGGCTTGTGAGGCTGTTGGCAAGGTTACAGAAGCAGCATTTGAGTACTTAGCAGCATGCCTGATGCCAGCAAACCCTCAACACCATTTAACACTCATATTTGTCAGATCACATGATTCAGTTGACATTGGTTTCAAGATCTAGAACCTTGGATGATCCAACCAAGGATCTGTGGGAAGACCTAAGAAGAGAATTGTCCTCTCCTCCCAATCTTGGAATTGTGATCATAGTCATTGCAACAATATCAATGCCTCATTTGTGTGTATACATATTTCCAGACATGTCTACAGGAGAATCCCCTCTGTGATTGGGACACAGAGATGGATGAGGCGGTCTTCAACGTGGGGAGATACACAGGTTTTAAAGAGTCAGCTCCACAAGGATGAGTGAGAGCTCTCAAGGGGGCTCAGGGAAGTGGGGTCCCTGTGGGGATCAGAGGATCTGAAGAAGGCTGTGTTCATACTACGTGCTCACACCACTGCAATGTTGGGAAATCACTCAGCACTTCTTCCCCCAACTTCTTACTCTGTTATTATCAATTGGTGCTTTATAAATAATTATCGCCTCCTCCTTTTTTACAGTTTGCTTTATGTAACCTGCTTTTTAAAAATCATTAAAGAATTTTATTTAAAAAAATGTCTTTAAAACTGTCATAGAAAACAGGTGCCTAAGGAGACATTTGACTAAATGTCAGGTGGTAACCTGGGTGGGATCCTGGAAGAGAAAATGGACTTTAGGGAAAAACTGAGGAACTCTGAATAAAGTATGTACTTTGGTAAATAACAACATATCAATATCAACTCATGTGATAAATGCACCAAACTAATGTAAGCTACTAATAGTAAGGGGGTACTGGGTGTAGGGTGTACAGAAACTGTACTATATTTGTGATGATTCCATAAATCTACAGCTGTCCTAAAAGTTTATTGAAAAAAATAAAAGACTAACTTTCAAAGGAACAAGTCAGAATTAACATTTCAAATTGAGTGTGGCCCTTGTTAGCGAAAACTCACATTAGTACCTGTCTTTGATAACTGGAAGAAATCAGCAATTGCAATCAGTGTTATTTGCAACCGCCAATACAGAGGGAGTGAGCACCCAGAGCAGAACGCTGCTTCCCCAGGAACCACACTCAGTGTCTCAGCATGGAGTCACCAAGGCTTTGAATTGTGTCTGTGAGCATCTGTGCTTTATCTCCATTCATTTTGTGCATCCACAAGCAACACGCATCTTAAGATCATTGCTTTTTCTCTTTACACCACTTTGGCTCATGAAAGGCTTCGGACAGTGGGGGATACCTGTATTGTTATAGTATACACTATATATTAGAATATGCATGTAATTTGTAAATTTGTACAAATAATTTGTACATATGCAGAAGAGTGTATGCTCAAAAGGTTTTTCCTGAGAGTGGAACAGGATCAAAGGATATAAAGGAGAACTCCCGTGGTAGCCCAGTGGTTAAGAATCGCCTGCCAGTGCAGGGGACATGGGTTCAATCCCTAGTCTAGGAAGTTCCCGTGTGCCGTGGGGCAACTAAGCCCAGGTTCTGCAGCTACTCAGGCTGTGAGCTCGTGCTCTGCAACAAGAGAAGCCACTGCAGTGAGAGGCCCACATGTCACAGCTGGAGAGTGGCCCCTGTTCACCACAACTGGAGAAAGCCCATGCACAGCAACAAAGACCCAGTGCAGCCAAATAGATAAATAAAGCATTTTTTAAAAGGATACAAAGGAGAATCAGCTAAAGGAACATCAGAGAAAAGAGGCTTAAGTGAGGAAGTTTTCTTAGAGGAGAATCTTGGAAGCTGAAGGTTCACAGACACGAAGGCTACTTCTTTCCTGTCCCTGGTTATGTCTGCAGCATATACAAGACTGTCTGGCACACAGGGGACATGCATGATCTTCTGAATGAGAAGGAGAGGTAAGAGGGTCAGAGGGGAGAGGAGATGCCTTCTGAACTGCCCATGCTTTATGGACTGATTATCTCTGTTCTCCAACTTTCTAAGTTGAAGCTTTAACCTCCAAGGTGATGATGTTTGAAGGTGGAGGTCCCACTTTAGACAAGTAATTGATCTTGAGGGTGGGGCCTCCGTGATGAGATTAGTGCCCTTATAAGAGGAGAAAGAGGCACCAGAGCTCACTGTGTGTCTCTCTACATGCACCTGGGGGAAGACCACATGTGGGCACAGAGAGCTAGTGAGCACCTGCCCCCCCAGGAAGACAGTCCTGGCCTGGACCTGACCATGTCAGCACCCTATCTCACAGCCTCCAGATCTGTGATAAATGCCTGTGGAATCCTAAAGAAAATCAACCCTGAATATTCATTAGAAGGACTGATGCTGAAGCTGAAGCTCCAAAACTCTGGCCACTTGATGCAAAGAGCTGACTCATTGGAAAAGCTCCTGATGCTGGGAAAGATTGAAGGCAGAGGAGAAGAGGGTGACAGAGGATGAGGTGGTTGGATGGCATCACCAACTCAATGGACATGAGTTCGAGCAAACTCCAGGATGGTGAAGGACAGGGAAGCCTGGTGTGCTGCAGTCAAGGGTGTCACAAGCAGTTGGACGTAACAACTGAACAAGAACTGCTATAATTATGAGAAAGAAGATAATGTATCAGTATGTAAGCTGTCCTCTGTGCCTAGCATGGTGTTTGGCACAAGGAAGTCTTCCTGGAAACCTTTACTGACTGACTGAGTCCCCTTTAAGCTGATGGTCAGCAAGGCATCTTTAAAAGACTAGAATCATGGCTGGCCTCAATGAGTAGAAATTGTTATCCATGAGCAGATGTTTCCAGGATCACTGAGAGTCTCAGAGATGCTTCCTTATTTTCCTGTCTGATCAAATTCAAAGATCGTTTGTTTCAACATGACCTCACTGGGGAAGTATTCAAAGACCCAATTATTTTTTTAAAAAAATCCAAGAAGAATTTTTCTCATTTTGGTTGGGAGAAATATTTTCAATAATTTGAGGAGATGGGAGGAATCTTTTTTACTAAGTTGTTTTGTGAGAAACATTTTAATGGTGTCAGGAGGGAGATGCCTTTTGTGCTGAATGTACCTCATTACAGGCCCCTCAAAGGAAGCCTTTGTTAGCATCTCCAGTAGCTGATGATGGCTACTCTAACATGATGTGAGGGAAAGAATATAGATTTTGTCTGAATTCCAGGTCTGTTTCAAATCCTGGTTATCCTTTGTACGACCTTGAAAAAGTCAGTTAAACTCTCTGAGTTCATTTTCTTCTTCTGTAAATAAGACTAGAAATACTTCCTGAGGAGTTTTGTTGAGAAGGTAAGATGAGACAATGCACACAAAGCTTCCACAGAGTAAGTGCTCACTGAATGTTATTCCTCTCACCAGAGCAAAAGTTTGATTATTTAGGATCCCAATTCAGGCAACAGTTTTCCTGAAAGAGTAGCTAATTCCAAGAGGAACCCCAAGGAAATACCTTTTGCTATTTGGTTCAACATCATAATCACTTCTTTTCCCTGTTAAGAGATGAAAGACTCACTTTGTATCAGACAGCTCTGCTGAGTGACAAACGAACCCTGCATCTCAGCTTCAGATGCTGATTTCTGGATCTTGTCAGATGTTGTGTTGTGTCCATCCCTGAGACTGAGAAGAGCAGGGAAATCATGTTTGATGTTGGGGAGGTCATGGAGAGGAGATGACTGCCATTTGACTTGCAAGCTGGACCGGGGCAATTGGAGGCTCCTTGGCAACCCCCCTCTCCAATCCTTGGAATGTACACTCAGGGTCCTGTTCCCACAGTGGGAGCTGTTTCAAGAATGCAGCCATGGAAGAACACGTGTGCTTGAGATCACCTGGATGGCGTATGAGACTGAATCCCATCATGGCCTCTTTACAAACTTCTTTTTAATTTTTTAAAAAATGTATTTGAAGCATAATTGCTTTACAATTTTGTGCTAGTTTCTGCTGTAGAACAATTTGAATCAGCTTTAAGTATATACATACCCATTCCCTCTTGAGCCTCCTTTCCAACACCCCCTTCCCACCCCTCTAGGTCACAGAGCCAGGAGCCAAGCTTCCTGTGCTGCACAGCATCTTCCCACTAGCTAGCTACTTGCACGTGGTAATGTATAGATGCCAACGCTATTCTCTCCATTCATCCCACCCTCTCCTTCCCCCACTGGGTCCAAAAATCCATTCTCTACATCTGCATCTCTATTTCTTCCCTGCAAACAGGCTCATCGGTACCATTTCTATAAACTCTTAAGATTTGGGATTTCCCACAGTGTTCAGTGGGACGTTATTAATGTTTCCTAAGCTAGTTGAATGGCCACTCTCCTTTCTTATCTAATCTGTTACTTGGAACACACTTTGGAAAAACTGATTTAGAGCACATAATTGAAGTTTTAAAAGAACCTGTGAAGGGCAGAAATCCCCCATCAGCCAGACAGAGAGCCAACTACTGTGTCAGCTGTGGTTGTTTTAAGAGACCCTTTTGGACTCACCCTGGAGCCTCTTTGAAAATGTCCCAGAACCCCACCACGGGCCCTTTCTTTGGTGAGAGTCCTGTGTGCAGTGAAAACTTCTTTCAGTTTAACACAATGATACCAACAAAGTCCTTAGCAGTGCCCTTGACACAAGGATGAAGATGCAGGGGTTGGGGGCAGACCTGATTATGTGAACAAATAGCAGGGTTGCGGTTGGAGAGCGCCCCCCTCCAGCAACCCCCTGTCCACCACCCCGCCCCCCACCCCCACCTTGGGGCTACCCTGACTGCTCTCACTAGCACCTTCTACTGGCCTGTGTGTGTCCCGCCTCTGCTTTCCTGCTGGAGGGCTTTTCATGACCTCAAAAGAGCGCCCCCTTCTGGCTGGACATCAAGGCAGCCAGAACTGCAGAGCGTTTAATGTCTCCCATGGGAAACTCGCAACCAGTGGGAATCCACAGAAAAGTGCTGCAGCTTTACCATCAGCCCTCAGTGGGTCAACTCTCAAACTCATTCCACGAGGTTCTTTGGTGGTCCTCAGAGGCACAGGGCTCCAGCTATAAACACGCCCTCCTGTTGACATTTCTTCTTTTACTCTCTCACTTTTCTCATTCCTCACAAATGCTTCCTGCAGTGACTCTCTGTAGGATGAACTACCTTCCTCCGGGACCTTGTTCCAAGATCTCTTTGCAGGAAGATCCAAACCAAGATGCACGAAGAGTGGTTTGGAAGAGCAAACGAGGTCTATGCGTCGCAGCACATAAGGGGAGAAACAGACATTGCAACCCAGAGTGTTGAGATCAGCCTGAAAGTAAGTTTCAGAAATAGTGGATACACAGAATGTGGGACCCCAGTCTTGGGTGGGCGTGACCAGGGAGGGCTTCCTGGAGAACATGTTGGTTCCATATTCTTTCAGGAAAAAGTTGTTGCTCTCAAGAAAGAAAATCTTGTGCTGCTTGAAGGTGAAAATTCAGTCCCATCTCTTCTCACCAGGTGAGGAGCTGGCCGCCCATTTGCAATTCTTCGCTCCTCCTGCTATTTTGAAATGTTCTGATATAAGGGGAAAATCTCCTCTCTGGGGAGCCGTTGCCCTTTCATGATTTGCCAAACACCTCCTCAGCAAGGAACCCAAAATCCTGCTGTAACCAATTGAGATTCAAAAGGGAAGTGGATCTAAATGGAGGGTTGGAGTGAAAAGATTGTGTTTATCATTGCTCTCGGGCACCTTGGCAATCTTCACTGGAGGAATTTCAGCTCACGGCCTGCCAGGCAATGGGAGCGATTTCTCACCTGAGCCGCAGACACCGCAGCTGAATAGGAAAAGGCTGGTCACAGTGAATTGGAAGCTGATGCATTCAGGAAACTTCCCTAACTGGTTCTTCGATGCTTCTCTCTTAATAACCTCAGTTCTGGCTGATTGGGACCCATGTGATCATAAAGATAAGTGAACTTAGAAGATGAAAGGACTTGGGGACTGTGGTCCAAATCCCTCATTTGCAGTGGGAAACTGAGGTCAGATGGGGGAAATGTGTCCCACAATGTGCTAGTAACAGACAAGAAACCAGCTAGACGTTTCCAATCCTGAAGGCAGAGAAGCAGCGTGGTAGGTGAGTTTTTCAGCTCTGGCCTGGTTTGTTTGCCTCCAGAAGTCTTCAGACATTCTCCTGGATTCTAACATCCTCAAGGGCAGAGGGTCAGTCTTGCAAAAAATATGACTGTAACCCAATAACATTTCATACATGTTTACTGAAGGCCAGTCATAAACATGGTCCTGTGCTACACCCTGGATACTGAAAGGTGTAAAAAAAAACCCAAACAGGAGAATTTCCTATTGGCCCAGTGGTTAGGGCTCTGAGCTTCCATTGCAGGGGGCAAAGGTTCAATCCCAGGTAAGGAAACTAAGATCCTGCATGCCACATGGCCAGAAAAAACAAACAAGCTAATAATAAAATACAAAAACAAAGCAAAATTTTGGGCTCTGCTCTCAACACCTCACCATTTGGTAGGACATAGACTTGTAAACAATTGGCTATTATATATTGTGAACAACTAGCAAGAGATTATAGTTCAGTGCAGATACAGAACAGAGGAGAAAAGTCACAGGGTCTTCAGTGATCATCATCCCTGGATTGGGTTGAATAGGGTTGCACAAAACATCACGTCCACACAGAACCTCAGCATGGGACCTTATTTGAGAATAGAATCTGGGCAGATGTAATTAGTTGAGATGAGGTCACATTGGGTTAGTGCTCAGAAGCTCAGTTGTGTCTGACTCTTTGTGGCCCCACGGACTGTAGACTGTCAGGCTCCTCTGCTTGTGGAATTTCCCAGGCAAGAATACTGGAGTGGGTTGGCATTTCCTCCTCCAGGGGATCTTCCCCACCCAGGGACTGAACCTGTGTCTTTCCATCTCCTGCATTGGCAGATGGATTCTTTATCACTGAGCCACCTAGGAAGCCCACTGGGTTAGGACTGGCCCTAAATCCAATGAATGGTGTCCTCCTGAGCAGGCGGTGTGAGGACACAGATGCAGAGAGAACGTGAAGACAGGCATGGAGACCGGAAGTGTGTGTCTACAAACCAAGGCTGGCCAAGGAGCAGCTGGAAGCATACATATATCTCCTCCCCCTGCTGTCTAGGTCACCACAGAGTGCAGAGCTGAACCCCCTGTGCTATACACAGCAGAAACTAACACAGCATTGTAAAGAACTGCGGTGGTGCTGTTCAGTTCCTCAGTCATGTCTGACTCTTTGCGACCCCATGGACTGCAGCAGGCTCCTCTGTCCTTCTCTAGCTCCCAGAGGTTGCTCAAACTCATGTCCATTGAGTCAGTGATGCCATCCAACCATCTCATCCTCTGTCACCTGCTTCTCCTCTTGCCCTTAATCTTTCCCAGCATTAAGGTCTTTTCCAATGAGTTGGCTCTTTGCATCAGTTGGCCAAGGTATTGGAGCTTCAGCATCACACCTTCTCTAGTACCATAGTTCAAAGGCCTAGATTCTTTGACCCTCTGCCTTCCTTATGGTCCAACTTTTATATCCACACATGACTACTGGAAAAAACATAGCATAGCTTTTTTTAAAAAAAAAAATTTATACCTATACAGCTTGAATTTTTTAAAAAATTGGGGTATAGTTGCTTTTCTTTTTTTTTAATTTTATTTATTTTTATTATTATTTTAATTTATTATTATTATTATTTTACTTTACAATATTGTATTGGTTTTGTCATATATCAACATGCATCCACCATGGGTGTACACGTGTTCCCCATCCTGAACCCCCCTCCCACCTCCCTCCCCATACCATCCCTCTGGGTCATCCCAGTGCACCAGCCCCAAGCTTCCTGTATCCTGCATCAAACCTGGACTGGCGATTCATTTCTTATATGATATTATACATGTTTTAATGCCATTCTCCCAAATCATCCCCCCCACCCCACAGAGTCCAAAAGACTGTTCTATGCATCTGTGTCTCTTTTGCTGTCTTACATACAGGGTTGTCATTACCATCTTTCTAAATTCCATATATATGCGTTAGTATACTGTATTGGTGTTTTTCTTTCTGGCTTACTTCACTGTGTATAATCGGCTCCAGTTTCATCCACCTCATTAGAACTGATTCAAATGTATTCTTTTTAATGGCTGAGTAATACTCCATTGTGTATATGTACCACAGCTTTCTTATCCATTCATCTGCTGGTAACATCTAGGTTGCGTCCATGTCCTGGCTATTATAAACAGTGCTGCGATGAACACTGGGGTGCATGTGTCTCTTTCAATTCTGGCTTCCTCAGTGTGTATGCCCAGCAGTGGGATTGCTGGGTCATAAGGCAGTTCTATTTCCAGTTTTTTAAGGAATCTCCACACTGTTCTCCATAGTGGCTGTACTAGTTTGCATTCCCACCAACAGTGTAAGAGGGTTCCCTTTTCTCCACACCCTCTCCAGCATTTATTGCTTATAGACTTTTGGATTGCAGCCATTCTGACTGGCGTGAAATGGTACCTCATTGTGGTCTTGATTTGCATTTCTCTGATAATGAGTGATGTTGAGCATCTTTTCATGTGTTTGTTAGCCATCTGTATGTCTTCTTTGGAGAAATGCCTATTTAGTTCTTTGGCCCATTTTTTGATTGGGTGATTTATTTTTCTGGACTTGAGCTGCAGGAGTTGCTTGTATATTTTTGAGATTAGTTCTTTGTCCATTGCTTCATTTGCTATTATTTTCTCCCATTAAGAAGGCTGTCTTTTCACCTTGCTTATAGCTTCTTTTGTTGTGCAGAAGCTTTTAATTTTAATTAGATCCCATTTGTTTATTTTTGCTTTTATTTCCAATATTCTGGGAGGTGGGTCATAGAGGATCCTGCTGTGATATATGTCGGAGAGTGTTTTGCCTATGTTCTCCTCTAAGAGTTTTATAGTTTCTGGTCTTATGTTTAGATCTTTAATCCATTTTGAGTTTATTTTTGTGTATGGTGTTAGAAAGTGTTCTAGTTTCATTCTTTTACAAGTGGTTGACCAGTTTTCCCAGCACCACTTGTTAAAGAGATTGTCTTTTCTCCATTGTATATTCTTGCCTCTTTTGTCAAAGATAAGGTGTCCATAGGTGCGTGGGTTTATCTCTGGGCTTTCTATTTTGTTCCATTGATCTATATTTCTGTCTTTGTGCCAGTACCATACTGTCTTGATGACTGTTGCTTTGTAGTAGAGCCTGAAGTCAGGCAGGTTTATTCCTCCAGTTCCATTCTTCTTTCTCAAGATTGCTTTAGCTATTCGAGGCTTTTTGTATTTCCATACAAATTGTGAAATTATTTGTTCTAGCTCTGTGAAAAATACCATTGGTAGCTTCATAGGGATTGCATTGAATCTATAGATTGCTTTGGGTAGTATACTCATTTTCACTATACTGATTCTTCTGATCCATGAACATGGTATATTTCTCCATCTATTAGTGTCCTCTTTGATTTCTTTCATCAGTGTTTTATAGTTTTCTATATATAGGTCTTTAGTTTCTTTAGGTAGATATATTCCTAAGTATTTTATTCTTTTCATTGCAATGGTGAATGGAATTGTTTCCTTAATTTCTCTATTTTCTCATTATTAGTGTATAGGAATGCAAGGGATTTCTGTGTGTTGATTTTATATCCTGCAACTTTACTATATTCATTGATTAACTCTAGTAATTTTCTGGTGGAGTCTTTAGGGTTTTCTATGTAGAGGCTCATGTCATCTGCAAACAGTGAGAGTTTTACTTCTTCTTTTCCAATTTGGATTCCTTTTATTTCTTTTTCTGCTCTGATTGCTGTGGCCAAAATTTCCAAAACTATGTTGAATAGTAGTGGTGAGAGTGGGCACCCTTGTCTTGTTCCTGACTTTAGGGGAAATGCTTTCAATTTTTCACCATCGAGGATAATGTTTGCTGTGGGTTTGTCATATATAGCTTTTATTATGTTGAGGTATGTTCCTTCTATTCCTGCTTTCTGGAGAGTTTTTATCATAAATGGCTGTTGAATTTTATCAAAGTCTTTCTCTGCATCTATTGAGATAATCATATGGTTTTTATTTTTCAATTTGTTAATGTGATGTATTACATTGATTTGCGGATATTGAAGAATCCTTGCATCCCTGCGATAAAACCCACTTGGTCATGGTGTATGATCTTTTTAATGTGTTGTTGGATTCTGATTGCTAGAATTTTATTAAGGATTTTTGCATCTATGTTCATCAGTGATATTGGCCTGTAGTTTTCCTTTTTTGTGGCATCTTTGTCAGGTTTTGGTATTAGGGTGATGGTGGCCTCATAGAATGAGTTTGGAAGTTTACCTTCCTCTGCAATTTTCTGGAAGAGTTTGAGCAGGATAGGTGTCAGCTCTTCTCTAAATATTTGGTAGAATTCAGCTGTGAAGCCGTCTGGACCTGGGCTTTTATTTGCTGGAAGATTTCTGATTACAGTTTCAATTTCCGTGCTTGTGATGGATCTGTTAAGATTTTCTATTTCTTCCTGGTTCAGTTTTGGAAAGTTGTACTTTTCTAAGAATTTGTCCATTTCTTCCATGTTGTCCATTTTGTTGGCATATAATTGCTGATAGTAGTCTCTTATGATCCTTTGTATTTCTGTGTTGTCTGTTGTGATCTCTCCATTTTCATTTCTAATTTTATTGATTTGATTTTTCTCCCTTTGTTTCTTGATGAGTCTGGCTAATGGTTTGTCAATTTTATTTATCCTTTCAAAGAACCAGCTTTTGGCTTTGTTGGTTTTTGCTATGGTGTCCTTTGTTTCTTTTGCATTTATTTATGCCCTAATTTTTAAGATTTCTTTCCTTCTACTAACCCTGGGTTTCTTCATTTCTTCCTTTTCTAGTTGCTTTAGGTGTAGAGTAGGTTATTTATTTGACTTTTTTCTTGTTTCTTGAGGTACACCTGTATTGCTATGAACTTTCCCTTTAGCACTGCTATTACAGTGTCCCACAGGTTTTGGGTTGTTGTGTTTTCATTTTCATTCATTTCTATACATATTTTGATTCCTTTTTTGATTTCTTCTGTGATTTGTTGGTTATTCAGCAGCATGTTGTTCAGCCTCCATATGTTGAAATTTTAAATATTTTTTCTCCTGTAATTGAGATCTAATCTTACTGCATTGTGGTCAGAAAATATGCTTGGAATGATTTCAATTTTTTTGAATTTACCAAGGCTAGATTTATGGCCCAGAATGTAATCTATCCTGGAGAAGGTTCCATATGCACTTGAGAAAAAGGTGAAATTCATTGTTTTTGAGTGAAATGTCCTATAGATATCAATTAGGTCTAACTGGTCTATTGTATCATTGAAAGTTTGTGTTTCTTTGTTAATTTTCTGTTTAGTTGATCTATCCATAGGTGTGAGTGGGGTATTAAAGTCTCCCACTATTATTGTGTTATTGTTAATTTCCCCTTTCATACTTGTTAGCATTTGTCTTACATATTGCAGTGCTCCTATGTTGGGTGCATATATATTTATAATTGTTATATCTTCTTCTTGGATTGATCCTTTGATCATTATGTAGTGTCCTTCTTTGTCTCTTTTTACAGCCTTTGTTTTAAAGTCTATTTTATCTGATATGAGTATTGCTACTCCTGCTTTCTTTTGATCTCTATTTGCATGGAATACCTTTTTCCAGCTCTTCACTTTCAGTCTGTATGTGTCCCCTGTTTTGCGGTGGATCTCTTATAGACAGCATATATAGGGGTCTTGTTTTTGTATCCATTCAGCCAGTCTTTGTCTTTTGGTTGGGGCTTTCAACCTATTTACGTTTAAGGTAATTACTGATAAGTATGATCCTGTTGCCATTTACTTTATTGTTTTGGGTTCGAATTTATACACCGTTTTTGTGCTTCCTGTCTAGAGAATATCCTTTAGCATTTGTTGGAGAGCTGGTTTGGTGGTGCTGAATTCTGTCAGCTTTTGCTTGTCTATAAAGCTTTTGATTTCTCCTTCATATTTGAATGAGATCCTTGCTGGGTACAGTAATCTGGGCTGTAGGTTATTTTCTTTGATCACTTTACATATGTCTTGCCATTCCCTTCTGGCTTGAAGAGTTTCTATTGAAAGATCAGCTGTTATCCTTATGGGAATCCCCTTGTGTGTTATTTGTTGTTTTTCCCTTGCTGCTTTTAATTGTTCTTTGTGTTTGATCTTTGTTAATTTGATTACTATGTGTCTTGGGGTGTTTCGCCTTGGGTTTATCCTGTTTGGGACTCTCTGGGTTTCTTGGCCTTGGGTGATTATTTCCTTCCCCATTTTAGGGAAGTTTTCAACTATTATCTCCTCAAGAATTTTCTCATGGTCTTTCTTTTTGTCGTCTTCTTCTGGGACTCCTATGATTTGAATGTTGTGGCGTTTAATATTGTCCTGGAGGTCTCTGAGATTGTCCACATTTCTTTTAATTAGTTTTTCTTTTTTCCTCTCTGATTCATTTATTTCTACCATTCTATCTTCTATTTCACTAATCCTATCTTCTGCCTCCGTTATTCCACTATTTGTTGCCTCCAGAGTGTTTTTTATCTCATTTATTGCATTATTCATTATACATTGGCTCTTTTTTATTTCTTCTAGGTCCTTGTTAAACCTTTCTTGCATTTTCTCAATCCTTGCCTCCAGGCTATTTATCTGTGATTCCATTTTTATTTCAAGATTTTGGATCATTTTCACTATCATTATTTGGATTTCTTCATCAGGTAGATTCCCTATCTCTTCCTCTTTTGTTTGGTTTGGTGGGCATTTATCTTGTTCCTTTACTTGCTGGGTATTCCTCTGTCTCTTCATCTTGTTTATATTGCTGAGTTTGGGGTGGCCTTTCTGTATTCTGGCAGTTTGTGGAGTTCTCTTTATTATGGAGTTTCCTTGCTGTGGGTGGGGTTGTATCCGTGGCTTGTCAAGGTTTCTTGGTTAGGGAAGCTTGTGTCGGTGTTCTAGTGGGTGGAGCTGGATTTCTTCTCTCTGGAGCGCAATGAAGTGTCTAGTATTGAGTTATGAGATGTCAATGGATTTGGAGTAACTTTGGGCAGCCTATATATTGAAGCTCAGGGCTGTGTTCCTGTGTTGCTGGAGAATTTGTGTGGTATGTCTTGCTCTGGAACTTGTTGGCCCTTGGGTGGTGCTTGGTTTCAGTGTAAGTATGGAGGCGTTTGATGAGCTCCTATCGTTTAATGATCCCTGGAGTCAGGTGTTCTGTGATGTTCTCAGGATTTGGACTTAAGCCTCCTGCTTCTGATTTTCAGTCTTATTTTTACAGTAGTCTCAAGACCTCCTTCTATACAGCACCGTTGATAAAACATCTAAGTTAAAGATGAAAAGTTTCTCCACAGTGAGGAACACCCAGAGAGGTTCACAGAGTTACATGGAGAAGAGAAGAGGGAGGAGGGAGTTAGAGGTGACCCGAATGAGATGAGGTGGAATCAAAAGAGGAGAGAGCAAGCTAGCCAGTAATCACTTCCTTATGTGTGCTCCACAGTCTGGACTGCTCAGAGATGTTCATGGAGTTATACAGAGAAGAGAAGAGGGAGGAAGGAGACAGAGGTCACCGAGAGGATAAAATGGGGGAGTGAAAAGGAGAGAGACAGATCCAGCCAGTAATCAGTTCCCTAAGTGTCCTCCACCGTCTGGAATACACAGAAATTCAGAGAGTTGGGTAGAGAACAGAAGGGGGAGGGAGGAGACAGAGGTGACCTAGTGGAGAGAAAGGAGAGTACAAAGGGGGAGAGAGCAGTCAAGCCAGTAATCTCGCTCCCAAGTAAAAATAGGTACTGAAGATTGGGTTCTTAAAGGTACAAAATTGATAACAAATACCAAAAAGCAAAGATTAAAATTCTAGAGTAGAGCTTGGATTTTCAAAAATACAATATTAAAGAAAAGAAGAAGAAAGAAACAAAGTCACAAAAGTTATTTATATATATATGAAGTTTGCTTTAAAAAATAGTCTTTTTTTTTTTGGAAAAGTAATAGTAGGTTATAAAAATGAAAATTAAAGGAGTAATAGAGGACTTAAAAATTTTTTAAAAATTAAAAAAAGAAAAAAGAAAAGAAAAAAAAAGTAGAAGAAAAAAAGGAAAGAATGATCGTAAAAATAGTAAAAATATATCTAAGACTTTCTCTGGTGTTGTTGTGGGCAGTGTGGGGTCAGTTCATTTTTGGATAGTTTCTTGGTCCGGCTTATATTTCTCAAGATCTATAGGCCCCTTCCTATGTAGTCAGTACTAACTACAGGGTTTTAATCTATTGCACCTGTCACTTCCAAGGCGGTTTCCTCAGTTTTAGCTTCTGTTTGCAGGTCTCTTCAGTGTTTGATTTCCGCCCTGACACAAGGGGGCGGTGGTGGACACTTTTTTAGGCTCACTTGTTCAGTCGCGCTGTGGGGAGGGAGGGACGCTGCAAACAAATAACACTGGCGTGTGCTTGCAGTGTCTCAGCCACACTGGGCCTGCCCCTGCTGACGGCACGTGTACCCTCCCTGCCCACACTGCTCAGGCTCTGGGTTGCTCCTCCAGGAACCATCCGAGGCTGGCCGTGGGCTGCATGCACCTCCCAGGTCTAAGTCGCTCAGGTTCAGGCATTCAGGTAGTCCTGAGAGGCGCAGACTCCGTTGGTCCTGCGTTTTGTGCCCTTCCCAGCTCCGAGCAGCTTGGGTGATGAGGTGTTTGCCAAGCGTGGTCACTGTAACTTAGCGCCTCTCCCGTCCCTGCCGCTCGGTTTTCTGGGTGTACAACTGGCGCACCTTCTCAGGCAGATGACTGTCCAGAACCCCAAGAAGTCTTAGTAAGCAAAGAAGCCTTCTTGCAGTTTGGTAGATAATGTCTCTCTGGGACTGCGGTTGCCCCCTTCCGGCTCTGGCTGCCTGTCACTGGAGGGGGATGGTGTGCAGCCAGCTAGTTCTGTTCCGCCCTTTGTTCTGTGCGCGGGCCTGCTGGTGTCTTAGGGGTTTTTGCGTGGTAGCTATCCCACAGTCTGGTTTGCTAGCCCAAATTAGTTCACTCTGAATACCCTTGGGGGCATTCCGGCCAGATCCTTACTCTAAGCAATGCAGCCCACGCCTCCCTGCCCAGCCCCCGCTTGCTAGTCGTGGATGCAGGCATCTGTGCTGCTTCTCCGCTGGGGGAGTTACTGTTGGGCTCCTAATCTGTGGGTTTTAATTATTTACTTATTTTTCCTCCCTATTATGTTGCCCTCTGTGCTTTCAAGGCTTGGCACAGACTCGGCAGTGAGAGTGTTTCCTGGTGTTTGGAAACTTCTCTCTTTTAGGGCTCCCTTCCCGGGATGGAGCTCCGTCACTACCTCTTTTGTCTCTTTTTTTGTCTTTTATATTTTCCCTACCTCCTTTTGAAGACAATGGGCTGCTTTTCTGGGTGCCTGATGTCCTCTGCCGGCATTCAGAAGTTGTTTTGTGGATTTTACTCAGCGTTTAAATGCTCTTTTGATGAATTTGTGGGGGAGAAAGTGGTCTCCCCGTCCTAGTCCTCCACCATCTTAGGACCACCTCCCTATAGTTGCTTTTCATACTGCCCATGAGCAGTACGGAAAGCAACTATACTTTAATTGAAAAAAAACTGAACTGTATAGATATAAAACTTAAAAAAAAATTAATTTGACCTTCACCCAGGAACCTTGAATCTACTTTCAGGAAAATACAAATAACTGCTGACTTTTTAAAAATTTGGTGACACAAGAAATGATTGATAATCTTAACAACAGTAAAATAAGAGGGTTTTTTTTTTGGTTTGTTTTTGTTTTTAAAGGAAGGCCAAGGATGGATGGCCACCAGAAGTTACAAAAAAAGCACGGAGTGGATCTGGCTTATGGCTTATGGCAAGTGGAGCATGACCCTTGAGTTTGAACTTCTGACCTTCAGAGCTGTGAGGGAATACCTTTTGTTGTTTAAGCCAACCTTTCATGTATTTTGTTACGTTGGACCTAGGAAACTAACGGGAGAAGGCAATGGCACCCCACTCCAGTACTCTTGCCTGGAAAATCCCATGGACAGAGGAGCCTGGTAGGCTGCAGTCCATGGGGTCGCGAAAAGTCAGACACGACTGAGCGACTTCACTTTCACTTTTCACTTTCATGCATTGGAGACGGAAATGGCAACCCACTCCAGTGTTCTTGCCTGGAGAATCCCAGGGACAGGGGAGCCTGCTGGGCTGCCGTCTATGGGGTCGCACAGAGTCAGACACGACTGAAGCGACTTAGCAGCAGTAGCAACAGGAAACTAACATAGTCATTGAGCCATGAGGCTTGGTTTTATTGGGAAATCTGTGGGGAACAGTTGCAGGGCATGCTGTCTCCCTGGTGGCTCAGCAGTACAGAATCTGCCTGCAGTGCAGGAGACATGGGTTTGATCTCTGGGTCAGGAAGATCTCCTGGAGAAGGGAATGCTAACCCACTCCAGTATCCTTGCCTGGAGAAGCCCGTGGAGGGACGAGCCTGGCGGGCTATAGTCTACGTGCTATGGTTGCAAAAGTATTGGACATGACTTAGTGATTGAACAACAAGCCTCACATATCTATGCCTGTTTTCTGCCTTTCTCCCCACCACACAGGCTCCACAGACTGCAGGCCCCCCTCTACATGACACACCTGTACCATGAACCTGCTGATCAAAGCTCCCACCTACAAAGACAGCCCAGGCTCAATCCCCATCCAGCTTGGGTGTCCTGATGGCACCCCTTTCCTAGAACTCCTGCCTCACCCATCCTATGAAAGGAGATGTGATGGATGGAGCACCAACCCCTCATGTCACTCAGTCCATCAACAACTCTGTGAAATACGACGTCGTTTGATAGATGAGGCTGTGTTGGAGCTTCCCTGGTGGCTCAGATGGTAAAGTGTCTGCCCGCAACATGGGAGACCCGGGTTCGATCCCTGGGTTGGGAAGATCCCCTGGAGAAGGAAATGGCAACCCACTCCAGTATTCTTGCCTGGAGACTCCCATGGACTGAGGAGCCTAGAAGGCTATAGTCCATGGAGTTGCAAAGAGTTGGGCACAACTGAGTGATTTCACTCACAGCTTCCATGTTCCCTCTAACACATCCTAGGAATCTCCTCCTGGTCCCCTTGACTGATAACAAATAATCCCACCAATGACTGTATTTCGGTGTGAAAGGCGGGCTATGCCTTCATTTTTACCTGTCCTGGGTGACATTTGCCTTCTAACAGGGAAGCCTGGAAATGCAATGCTTCAATCCACCGGCTCCTAGCTTGAGTTCTCTGCTCTAGCTGTGACTGCAATTACCTTTGTTACAAGGTTAGAAAAAGTTCCACTCCAGAGACTCTAGTTTAAGTAGGTCTGGGTGGGCTCTATCTGCTGTGCTTGTTAAAAAGCTCTGTTAAGAATTCTGAGGCACATTAACGCTGGTGAACTGCTTCAGTTCCAAGGGGTCCAAGCACAGGAACAGGCTACACTTGGGGTTGAAAATTTTTGAAGTAGCGGGGACTCGGAAAGAGGGAAACTGTGCTGTTTCAACCTGCTGTCCAAATGTACTGTGGCATTAGCAGTAATATTCGAAACAGGCACCAATTATTATACTCCCAACAGGGTCAGACACTGTTTGGTTTCTTAAACGTATCCCTTCTCCTCCCAGGGTTTGCAAGAGATGGGTAACTTCCATTTTCTGCAGAAAGCACTGAGGTTCAGAAAGCTCTCCTGCTATACGCCCAAACTGGCTCTCATTACAATACAGACTATCACCTGTGTACAGCCCCACCACGTTCTCCACTCTGGTTGAGCAGGTATAGAATCCAGAGTAGACTTTATGGCCATTCACTGGCTCCTGTCCCCTTCCACAGACAAGCTGCTTACAACTGTGTTCAGAAATGGACAACGGACCATTGCAACTGTGTAAAGCCCTTGGCTCCCAGCAAGTCAACTTAAGTAAATGCCCTTTTCTTGGTCTGGAAATTCTTTGGGTTTTTCTCCAACATGACCATCTTTCTTTCTACAGAATTACTCAAAATCCATCCCTTTACTCTGTTCTCCCCAGACCTTTTGCATTTCCATCTTTAGATTTTATCTCCATTCTTCAGCCTGAATTAAACACCAGCCAAACCTAGTTGAATGATTTATAACATATTTATAAGAAGCAACAAGCTCGCACATAGTTTATCTCATAGAACTGCTACCGTAACCTCCCAGAATGGTATCATTATCCCCAGTTTCCTGAGGTCCAAGAAGCTAAATTGTGACTTGATCAAAGTCCTCTATTTAGTGATGAGAAGAGGAGGGGCTAGAACACAGTATTGTCTTTCCATGAATCCAGTTCCGTATCCATGGACCACCTTAAAGAATTGCCCAAATGCAAGTATGAAAAGTGAGACCTCTGTTGTGTGCTCCACAATAATAGCAGGATGTCTGCCTCTTCGTTCAAATGTGACACTGCCAATAATTTACTTTCCACTCTGATCCTTCTCTATTTTGTATCAAGTTTAGACTGGCCTCTCGATTTGGGTCTTGCAACCTCCATGAACGGTGGTCTTAGTTTTCAACTGGATCTTTAGACTCTAGAGCTGAATCCACAGGGTATACCTGCCATCAGGTGACACTGAAGCCTGCAGGTTAGACACACCTGTCAGCAGGACATCTCTCTCAGCGCGAGTCTTGGCAGTCACTGACTATTCTCAGATCACCCCAGTGACGACTCAGGTGAAGGCAGAGAGACCACCTGAGTGGATTTAGGAACTCTTATCTGAAATAAGAACTCACATAGCTAGCTGTAGCAGTTCTGTAGCCATAGCTTCTATATCTCCATAAGAGACAAGCCCAGGTATAGATTGCTCCGCACAGGAAGCCCAGATTATATCATCCTTCCAGGCACTTATAGTCTATCTACAGTCCTCCCAGGAATGAAGCAGCTCATCAATCACGGGGCTTCTTGTGCTTCCCTAACTGTAAATTACATTGCCTGGAACAGAGCTCTCTTTCACCTTTATCAGGAGTTCGGGGTTACAACATGGTCAAATTTATCCATCTAGGAAGAGAAGGTTTTTATTAACCCTTTTCTTTCAACTTTGCTGTTGTTTAGTCATTAAGTCCTATCCAACTCTTTTCTGACCCCATGGACTGCAACCCGCCAGGCTCCTCTGTGCATGGAATTTCCCAGGCGAGAATACTGGAGTGAGTTGTCCTTTCCTCCTCCAGGGGATCTTCCCCACCCAGGGATTGAACCCTCATCTCCTGCTTGGCAGGTGGATTCTTTGCCACTGAGCCACCTGGGAAGTGCCTTCTCTCAGCTAGTTTCCTCCTTTCTAGTCTCTAGAGAAGCTTGCATTAGGTAAGAATTATGCATTCCTAGGTTTGGTAAAACTTGAAATTATCTTGCTTTTCTTTGGAGGGTGGGCAGATTCTTTTACCACAAATTTAATTTCCTGAATGGTCAATTGAGGTTTTCTATTTCTTCTTGAGTCAATTTTGATAATTTTCATTTTTCTGAAAATATTAATCCCATCTTAGTTATCAAAATGATTGTCATAAGACTCTTCACACCATGGTTTAATGATTGCTAAAATGTCTCTAAAACTGCAGCATATTTCCTTTATCATTCTAAATATTGTTTATTTGTGTTTTTCTTTCTTGAGCAATCTTGTCAGAGAGCTATTTTATGGATTTTTTTTTTTATGGATCTTTTCAATGAACTATCCTTTTGAAAACAAATCTCCTTACCGTGTCCTTATTTTCTATTTAATCACTCTTGGTTTTATCCTGATTTTATTTAAAGTTTCTTTCAGTTTATTCTATGGTTCTTTACTTTTAGTTTTTGTATTAAATAAGTAGCTTAAGATTTCGTTTTTTTTTTCTAATACATACGTTAAGACAATATGTTTCCATCTAAGTACCTTTTAGATTACATTACTCATAATTTAACATGTAATGCCTTTATCACCACTCACTTCTGAATTTCCATTATGAATTCTGCTCTAATTCATGAATTATTAATTGTTACTTTTCAATTGCTAAACATATGTTGTGTTTCTTTGCACAATTTCACTCTAGCAAAGTGGTGGTAGTCTATTCTCCTTACAGCAATAAAGCAGAAGGTTCTCAGAAAAAAAAAAAATTCTGGTGGAGATAATAAACAATCAGGTTTATCTCACAGAAGAAAAATAGAAATAACTTTGCTAGATCAAATATACAACCACATAGAATAGTGTTTACTTACCACTGAGTTTAATCTTATGGGTATGTTGTCATTCAACCAAGATTTATTTACTACTTGATACAGGCAAGATATGTGTTGGGACTGAAGAGACAATTTAGTAGGGGGAGAAATCAAACCCGTGAAGGGTTCTATGATGGGGGCCAGCAGAGAGTCTACAGAGTGAGAAATGAGGCTCCTAGGAGGCGAAGAGACAGAAGTCCCCAGGTGATGGTGAATGATGCCCCAGGCCTGGGAGCAGGCTGGACAAATGCATGAGGAACCACAGAAGAGGGGGACTCAGGTAAGACCCAAGAATGGCTCTAGCATTGAGTCCTTTTTTAGCAACTCCCAGAAATGAGAAAAGTGACAGGACTCAGAGTAGAATAGCCTACTTAAGTGATGGTTTGGAAGTTGAACTTCTCTCTCATAGCCCTCTAGCCTCTCGATGGATTTACACTGCGTCTTCCTTTGCTAAGAGGTCCAGGTGGGTGGTCCTTACTTTAACATGTAGGGGAAAACAAGAGCTAGTTGGTCTACCAGCAACTCAGAACCACTGGACACTCTCACACCCCCGCAGGTGGGGAACAGAGGCGATAGCACAGCGGGGGCTGTGTTCTCCCCGCATGCCAGGCACTGCACTGGGCGCCTTATCAGCATTAGTTCATTCAACCCCCCAGGAGCTGGAGTAAGTCCTGGTGATAGGCTTCATATTGCAGATGAGCACACTGAGTTCCAGGGTGCTAAGGACTTGCCCAAGGTTGCAGAGCTAGAAAGAAGCTGAGATAGGATTCTGTCCTTTCAGCTCCTTCTCTCTGGAAAACAAGAACATTAGTTTTTCTCCTGGGGTTTCCCAGAGGTAACAGTGCAGACTTACCAGCAATCCTCAACATTAACAAAGGCTCTGTAGGAGTTTTACTGAAACAACAGTCTCGTGGGTGACCAAAGCAACAGGTAATCTATTAAATAATCATACTAGTTAGGATGCTTTCAGCTAAAAACAGCAGATGATTTCACTAACCGTGGCTTCAAGGTGAGGTCTTGTTTTCAATAACAACGTGTCCAGTAGCTGGTGGTTCCAGTACTGACTCAGCACCGGGTCAGTGCCGTCAAGAACCCACCTGTTCCCTTCTCTCGGAGCTGATGAGCTTTGTGCATAAACTGCGCCACCATGCACAGCCCTAAGGTGGCAATCCAAAAGGAAAAGGGAGGCATGCTGCTTTTTAAAATAAAATCTATTTTTATCATGGGACTTCCCTGGTATGCTCAGTGGTGAAGAATCTGCCTGCCACTGCAGGAGACATGGGCTTGATCCCTGGGTCAAAAAGATCCCCTGGAGGAGGAAATGGCTACCCATGCCAGTATTCTTGCCTGGGAAATCCCATGGACAGAGGAGCCTGGCGGGCTACAGTCCATGGGGTCACAAAAGAACTAGACACAGCTTAATGACTAAACAGCAGCATTTTAATCATGGAGCAGTATTTTCTGGAAGTCTCCTCCAAACACAGCAAACTTTCCTTTACATGTCATTAGCCCAGATTGATTTCCACGAACACCCCTCGCTGCCAGGAAAGCTCAAAAGCAAAGATCCAGCACTTTCTGGCCGTCAGGAGAGGTGGGCTCTTCTTTGACACAGAAGGATGAGGGAGCTGGTCATTGGTCAGGCAGCCAGCAGTGTCTGCTGCAGAAGCTCCAGTTGATAGTGTTTTATTGCTGTCTCCTGCTTTGCATTTATCATCTGCTGATTTATACCCATGGATGATTAATCTAGGAAGAGGAAACAATTAGTTATGACTTAAAAACCAAATTCTGATTGGTGGAAACTCTTTCAAAGCCGAGAATCAATCATGGAATTTCTTCCATCGAGCGCTAAGGTTCTTCCCCGGAGTTTACTTACTGTTTCTTTTGGGGCTATCCAAAGAGTCTGGATCATGTACAATTTGTTCCAAGGAGCAGTGGTGATGGCAGAGGACAGGGGCTGAGGAGATACTAGAGAGACCCCTCCCAGAACTGTCCCCAATATGCCCTGCTTTCCAGATGGGCGTGCAGCTCTTTGGAGTGAGATGGTGCCCTGGGCCACCCACCCTATCTCCCCCCCTCTCCATCACCACCCTGCCATGATGTATTCCTGCAGGTTTCTCTGGCGAAGATTAGTTCTGACTCTAATTAGATCAGAGGATGCCTCATTGCCTCTTTCTATATTCAGTGCTGGCTACATGGGCAGGGGCAGCAGAATGGGGTGTCACTAAGTAAAACTGTCATTGTTGTTCAGTCGCTAAGTCATGTTCAACTTTTTGCTACCCCATGGACTTCACCTTGCCAGGTTCCTCTGTCTTCCACTATCTCCTGGAGTTTACTCAAATTCATGTCCACTGAGTCCATGATGCTACTTAACCATCTCATCCTCTGCTGCCTCCTTCTCCTTTTGCCTTCAGTCTTTCTCAGAATCAGGGTCTTTCCCAATGAGTCATCTCTTTGCATCAGGTGGCCAAAGTATTGCAGGTTCACCTTCAGTATCAGTCCTTCCAATGAATATTCAGGGTTGATTTCCTTTAGTATTGACTGTTTTGGGTTCCTTGCAATCCAAGGGACTCTCAAGAGTCTTCTCCAGCACGACAGTTTGAAAGCATCAATTCTTTGGTGCTCAGCCTTCTTTATGGCACAACCCTCACATCTGTCCATGACCACTGGAAAAACCAGAGCTTTGTTGACAAAGTGATATAAAATTAGATAATAAAAACTAGTTGATACAGTTTACAGTTTTTTGAAAATGTGTCCCTCATGCAAAATGCAAGATGTCGCAGCCTTCTTACACAGAGCTGGCCAAGAAATGAGTTTGTCAGTGCTAAGAAAGGAGATGATTTTTTTAAGCTGTATTTTTTTTTAAATATTTGGTTCTTTTAAGTGGATATAGATATTTTTTTTTTAATTGCCAACTTTGAACTCTTTGAAGACCGATGTCCCCGATCTGAATTTCTTCAGATGGCCATTTGTAATGAAATACCATTTAATTTTCCTCTTCAAATGTATTCTACTTTTCTTGCTCTCTTGCTTTCTTGAAAGTTTGCAGAACTATTTGTCACTGGCCCCCATAATAAGGTCCCAAATTAGGATGCACTTGTGGAATGAATGCCTTTGTGTGTGTATATATATATACTTGGCAACTGGCTTTAATTTATAATTTAGTTCTGTTCCTGCAGCTGATGGCAAGGGAGCATGACTTTTGAGAATGCCAAGGTGTACTTACTTTTTGAACACAATTTACACATTAAAAGAAGTTGCCAGCTTCCCTGGGTTTCTGCATGTTCACGCATTTTCAATTATAAACCACCATATGTATTCAGTAAGGAAGATGGATAAAAGAGAGAATGTGGGCTGGTTAGCAGGGCCAGATTCTGAGGAACAGAGAATATTTTCACTTAATTGAATTGGCAAAATTATTGGCAATATTTTGCTTTCAAAAAAGGAGGGAGACAGAGTTCCTATTTCTTGGTAGTACACTGTGACAGGAACTAATTTGCCTATGAGGTCAAAGTTAGAGGAAATCTTTTCCCCTTCTGGAGGCTCCACTAATGTGAAGACCCATTTCATGGGAGCTGCACCTAGTCTTTCTGTAGTTTCAGTCAGCTAGAACAGGGTTGTGGGGGAAAAACCTTCAGGAAAGGAAAATTCAGAGGCGTGATGCAGTCATTTCCTAAAAAAGAAGAAAGACACCCTAAGCACCCACGCAGTATTGATGCCCAGGACCCCACCTCCTGCCCCAACCACATCCACCCCTCAGTGTCCCTGGGATTGCCTGAGGATCTCAGTAGCCCAGGGCAAGCCCAGGGCAGCTGGTCGGGACTTGGCTAAAGACTGAGCCTTTGTTCAGCCAAACCAGGAACAGTGTGTGTAAGCAGATGGGGTATGGAATGGGAGCAGGGTTCCGGCCAATGGAGAGAGATGACAGCTGCTTTAGGAAAGAAAATCTGAGAAAATTAAAAGAAGCTTAAAGAAGAAATTTAGGTCTGGGCATCAGTATATGTGATGTATTTCTCTGTAATCTTAAACAGTCTTCAGAAATAATACTCAAAAACAAACTATCTTTCTCTTTCAAGTTTTAAGAGTTGATTTTTGATGACAGAGGAGGAGGTAGTTTGGAGTGTACGTATGTGTGTGCGTTGGCTTGTTTTTTGATGCATATGTGATGAGAAATGACTTACGTGTAGACTGGGCAATGCAAGGGTTATAGCTTAATCCAGGTTATAGCAAGAGACAAGGCTCAGAAACCCTAAAAGTGGCTCAGGATAAAAGCGGGCAGTGCAAGAGTCATTCACATGATTTCCTTACCTTGCAGTGCCCAATCTGGAGGATTCTGTTCCTAAAAATCTTCTTGGATGAGAATTTCAGGCTGACAAACTGAAGTTCCTAAAAGGAAGGAATGAGAGTTGATACTAAATCAAGCAAACACAAGGGACATTTTGTACATCCTAAGTGAATGACTGCTGTTGTTGTTCAGTTGCTAAGTCGTGTCCAACTCTTTGTGATCCCATGGACTGTAGCCTGCCAGGCTTCTCTGTGATGGGGATCTCCAGGCAAGAGTACTGGAGTGGGTTCCCATTTCCTTCTCCAGGGATCTTCCCAGATCAGGGATCAAATCCATGTTTCCTGCAGTGGTAGGTGGATTCTTTATCACTGAGCCACCAAGGAAGGGGCCCTATACAGTTGGCATCCATTTGCCATTTTTATTCTTAAGTAATTTTTAAGGATCTTAAAAAATTACTTCTTCCCTGCAGTTTCAAAGGGATGCTTGAAAATCCTTTATGAGATGCAGGCTGAACAAGCACAGCTTGTGAAGCAATTAAAATGCACTTGTGCTTGGTTCTCCCACCACTTCTTTAAAATGTATCCAATGGGGCAACTTCTGCCTTTGGAAGAAAGTAAGGTTAAGTCCAAGACTTTTCTGATGACTCTCAGGTAACTGGCATTTCCATAGCCATTTTAAGTCTCAGAAATTAAGTGTCCAGTCAAAGGTATGAGCCAAAAATCTAAATAAGACTTGATAGTGAGTCTTCCTACTTCCTGAGAGTTTGCTGGGACAGCAAGGAGATAAAACCAGTCAGTCCTAAAGGAAATCAACCCTGAATACTCATTGGAAGGACTGATGATGAAGCTGAAGCTCCAATACTTTAGCCACCTGATGCAAACAGCTGACTCATTGGAAAAGACCCTGATGCTGGCAAAGATAGAAGGCAGAAGGAGAAGAGGGTGACAGAGGATGAGATGGTTGGATGGCATCACTGATTCAATGTACATGAACTTGGGCAGACTCCAGGAGATGGTGAGGGACAGGGAGGCCTGGTGTGCTGCAGTCCATGGGGTCATAAAAAGTCATCCACGACTTGGTGACTGAACACAACTTCCTGCTTATCCCAGCTCATATGTTTTTAGGGTGGAAGCCCATGAAGGGAAAGCTGGGGACTTCGGGACCAACTTGTCTTTCTTCTGACTTGTGCTTTAACAGTTTCCAAAACCACAGCTTCTCAGTAGCTTCTGACCCCTCAGGATGGGAGGGGAGGAGAGGTAAGAGAATAGAATGCCCTCTTGGGATGGCACCACGATTGGTTGCCCCAGCACTCCAAGTCCTGGCAGGAGTATCAGCATTTGAGGATCTCAGAAATCCTATCATTGAGAACCACCCCTGAGGCTCCCCTCATCCAGCTGGAACCAACTCAGACCCTAGGAACCCAGGCTCTTCTTCTTTTTTTTTTTAATTTATATTTTGGTTGGGCTGGTTCTTTGTTGCTATGCTGGGCATTCTCTAGTTGCAGCAAGTGCGGCTATTCTTTTTTTTTTTTTTTTGCTGTGCACGGGCTTCTCACTGTGGTGGTTTCTCTTCTTGCAGAGTACAGGTTCGAGGCGCACGAGCTTTAGTATTTGCAGCACCTTGGTTCAGTAGTTGTGGTGCATGGGCTTAGTTGCCTCGCAGCATGTGGAGTCTTCCCCCACCAAGGACTGAACCCATGTTCTCTGCACTGGAAGGCAGATTCCTATTCATTGTACTACCAGGGAAGTATGGAACTCAGGCTGTTGATGATAGAATTCCATCCACCCTGGGGAGCCCAGTGAGTTGAAATATTCCTGTTCTGGCTTTCCCTCACTGCAAAGAATCCCACACTGTCTCATGGGGAACACCAACGTCTTTTGCTCCAGAAACACTGAGTCCCTGCATAGTAGGATTCCTGAAGTCCTACCCTCAAAGCAGTTTACCAGCCCTCTTCTACCCTCTGCATTTCCTGTCTGGGAATCAGACCTCAGATATAGGGAACATACTTCAAATCTCTTAGAATGATTCCACTGAAAGTTCTTGACACACTTTAGTTGGGATACATCAATATAACAGTATCTCTAAAGAAAGCTCCTTGACAATTTTCCTTCTGTTTCCCTTAACTCTCTTTAAACTCTCAATGAGGAAGAGGGTCCTCGATCTTTGGGACAGGTCCTCTGACATTTTCTTTGCAAATTCCTTACCCAGAGATCTGGCTTTGAATTTTCATCTGTTATCTCATGGTGCTTATTAGAGGCTTCAGTTTCAGCATCCTATTACAAATCTGTTTCAAGATAATTCATATGCCAAGAAGAACTTTTATTTTTTTTTCTCCCTTTGGTCTTCCATCCAAATGTTCCACGACTTTATAATTTTATGACTCAGTCTTTAAGACACATTCCCTAAGTCACAAGATGGAATGACTCATGCTTCGTCTGTACTATCTCTGAAGCCCAAAAAATATCGGATGACTGTACTAAAGTAAGTCTGGATATTCTAGAATTCCAAGTAAAGGGTACTCAGCGTAGAAAGAGGATTTTGTGTGCTAATAATTAAAGGGAAAGACTTTTACATTTTTCTGGAAAGAAGTGACTAGATCCGGGTTAAAGCACTTGAAAAGTAAAGGTCAGAGATGGGATTATTTATTGACCATGACATTCATAATGAACATATCACCTAATCCTCAAAACAACCCAGCATATCCCCTGTCATTCATTCTTTAGATTCTGACTAGATGCTACTTCCTTTAAGAAAGTCTTCCTGACCCCAGACTGTATTGAATTTTCTTGTTCTATTCTCCTAGAGCAAACTGTATTTGAGTATATACCACTCTGGACTTCTCAGGTAAAGAATGTGCCGGCCAATACAGGAGACTCAGGTTTGATCCCTGGGTTGAGAAGATCCTCTGGAGGAGGAAATGGCAACCCACACCAGTATTCTTGCCTAGAAAAATCCCATGGACAGAGGAGCCTGGCAGGCTACAGTCCACAGGGTTGCAAAGAGTCAGACACAATAGAGCACACACACACATATCATACTGTGTTGTAATCGTCTGTTGATGTAGTACTTCATCATTAGTTCACTAAATGCAAACAGTGCTCATGGGTATCGTTGTTATCACTTATTATAATGGCCTTGTGTAAAGTCAGGAATAATAACAATTTAATAAATATTTCACCTATGTATTAGTTAGGATAGGATAGGTTATGCAACAGTAACAAACAGCCCCTAAATCTAAGCAGCACAGCACAGCAAAGATTGGGTGCTTAGCCATGCAGAGTCCCAGAGACTCTCCAGGCCAGTTTTCCTTCACTCAGTGACTTAGCAAGCTGGGCTCTTGGATCTCATGGTTGCATTTCAGCAAGAGTGTTGTGATGGAGAAAGAAAACTAGAAGATTATGCATCTCCCTGACACAGACACCTCTCATAATCCATTGGTCAGAAATGCTCACGTGAAATGCTCATGAAATGGTTGGTAAGCCCCAATGCAGCCACCCACTCTGGTCCCTCAGAACCTCAGGTTCATCCTTTTATACATGTTGGGCCCCCCAGCTGACCTAGTTGGACAGTAGTTCAGAGTCGGAGAGTGAGATAATTGAGAGGTAGTCAAGAGGCTGAGCATGGAAAACCATCAAAGCCAGGCTGAGGAGTCAGGAGCTTTCCTTTTTAAATAATATGAGCTATCATTTCTTGCATGGCTGCTCTGTGTCTGAGCTGCATCGTTACTGCTCTTTGCAACAAATCTGTCAGGGGAGGACTGCAGGAGCCACGTGGCAGAGTTGGGATTTGCTACTGGGTCTGCAAAGCCTATACTCTTCACAAGGGGAGTGCTTGGGACGGGTGTGGAAGATTCAGACCTGTGTGGGAGGGAAACCCTAGGACTGTGGGGAAAGAGAGAAAGCTTAGGGTACTGTTGAAAGGGTTCTTGTGAGAAGATATGAAGAGTTGAACCAGGGCAGGGGAGGGGGTGGGCACAGCTGTAGTCTTCAGAGATACTATTGAGGCACCTGTTCTTTTAATCAGCTGTTAAATATCCCCCTATCCTGTCTCTGAGAATATTTCAAGTAGATAAAGTCAAGTTGTCAATCTCTGATTTCTTTCCTCTGTTTTCGTCTTATCAACTCACTCCTGATGGCCCAGATCAGGGCAGTAGAAGAGTGGGGCAGTGGGGTTAGGAGTGAGCAGTAGCCAGGGGTGAGGGTTAGGGTGCAGGGGTCTCTGGGGGACAGTGTGATGGCAGAACTCGTTAGGCTACTGTTTGGGTAATACCAATGTCAGTAAAGTGTGAAAATGAGTGTTAGTCACTTGTCTTCGACTCTTTGTGACCCCATGGACTGTAGCTCGCCAGGGTCCTCTGTCCATGGGATTCTCCAGGCAAGAATACTGGAGTGTTTAGCCATTTCCTTCTCCAGGGGATCTTCCTGACCCAGAAATCAAACCTGGATCTCCCGCATTTTGCACAGATTCTTTACCGTCTTGAGTCACCAGGGAAGCCCAACACCAATGTCAGAAAGTGACCTAGAAAGAGCCTCTTTCCAAACCACAGATCACCCTGACAGTGCTTTCTTCTCCTTTTCCAAATATAGTGCATTTTAGATTTTACAAATGAACAATACAGAAGTCAAATTCCTTTTGATTGATTGAATTCTGGCAACTCCATGGAGTGCCAGTAGGAGCCAGGTGACAGAAGTGCTTAAAGATCCCATCCTCTAGACATTCAGCATTTGAACAGGAGCCAGGATCAGGTGGGTCCCTTGAACTTATGGCAGCCTGAAAAGTAGGGTTGGTAGGATGTAGGCTCATCACCTTACAGATGACGATGCAGCATTGGACCAGGGAAGACAGAGTGCTCTGACTCACACCTTGCAGCTGCCCTGTGAGGTGGGCGCTCATCACCCCCTTCACTTCACAGATAAGACAGCACACCACCAAGACTGAGTGATTTCCCCGAACTTGTGCAGCTGGCTTAGGTGCAAACAGGTGTTCAAAGCTCATCGGTTGGCCTCCAGACAACGTGTCCTTCCACTTCTCCTCACACCTTAGTGGTACAAAAGCTGGGGTGTGATTTTCAGAAAACATGAAACGTCATCTTCTCCAGAGTGAAGACTTTTCATACTTTAAAAAACTGTTAAGACATTCTGCTTCCAGTAGCTTCTGTGCAATTGTGAAGCCATTTTATAAGTGGAATACAATGAAACAGGCCACCAATCTTTATCACCACCATGCCTTTGAGGAACCAAGATTCTTTTTTCATTTCTAAAGCAAATTAAATATTGCACCAATGAAGCATAATTTTAAAAATCCATGAAAACAAAGCTTGTACACATTAAAATGAAAGATGTTCGTTTACCTTGTCATCATTTGGGGACATTTTTCCATGACCTACTGGATCCTGAATCACCCCGTAGACTACAATCAAAGCCATCTGTGCTAGTAGATCCCCAAATTCTTTATTCTTCAAATATTATTAAATATATACAATCTTGAGTAGAATAGCTTTGATCTTATATTCCGTAATATGGAAAAACCTGATTAACTTGCATGGCAGTCATTCACAAAAGGTGGAAATCTGGGCTTGAGGTGGGCTAAAGTTTCTAGTTTGTATTTCTCTGAAAGTCAAATATCTGAAGTTACAGAAACTCATCTCACTTCTCATATCTTCTGTTGACACTAATCCAAATTTTTCTTCACATTGGTCCCCTTTCTCTTCATCTTTAGTGCTTCTTCAGTACCTCTGGTCACTGTCTTGGTCCAGTTCCTCCAAACTCCCCTTTTCAATGCCCAAATCATATCTGCATAGGGCAGCTGGATGATTTGTCAAAAATCTGAATCTATTCACATCACTCACCTATGAGAACCTCCACACACTCTTCATTATCTACAGGACGAAATTCAGTCTCTTCCGTAGACTTTTGAGATCGTCTATGTTCTGCACAGGCTTTTTCCATTCCTCTTTACTATTGTCTTTACTCTGAACTCTACTTAAGGCACGTTAACCACTGTAATTTCCCCACTGTGACCTTTTCTTTCTCATCCTATGTTTCTTCTCATACTGGTCCTCCAACCATTCTCCACCTCTATCTCCTTACTGATTCTTGGGGCTGACTCCTGTTCACCTGGCACAAAGAGCCAACTCACTTGGAAAAGACTCTGATGCTTGGAAATATTGACGGCAGGAGGAGGAGGAGGCGACAGTGGATAAGATGGTTGAATAGTGTCACTGACTCAATGGACATGAGTTTGAGCAAACTCTAGAAGATGATAAAGGACAGGGAAGCCTGGCACACTGCAGTCCATGGGGTTGCAAAGAGTTGGACACGACCGAGCAACTGAACAACAACCCGTTCACCCTCAGGTCTAAACTTTGATGAAACCATAAGATTCTCTGGGAAGACTGCCTGACTCCTTAATCCTGAACAGGAATGACTCCTCTATGCTCTCATAATCTCTGATGCTTCCAACTTTGCTGACTCATCTCCTGAACTGTCACTACCTATTAATTTATCTGTATCCCTCAGGAGACAATCAGCTCTTACAAGGTTGGACTCACCAGAAGTTACCATCAGAAGGGACCTAGTTCATGTTGGATTTTCCATCCATATTACTTGGATAAATAAGCAATAATAAGCACTGTGATGAAACTGTACATGAACCCTGCACACATTAATAGGAAGCTACAGCTTTAGTGATTATCCCAACTGAGTGGGATTCTTACTTCACACCATACTTGACTCATCTCTATGTGTCCAACCATACTAGCATGGTATATTGGGCATACTAGCTGTTTAGTAAGTGTATTTGCATGAATAATAGTCTAGGACAAGTAGGGTCTGGTGATGAGCCTTGGTTTTCTAGGACCTGGAATCCAGTGTGGTCACAGGGCTGGCAGAAGTAGATAAGAGTTCAGCAAGTCCCACTATCCTAAAAGTGAGTCCCTTGGTCTCTGTTTTTGTCCTTTCCTCTAAGGTCACCTCAAAAAGGATTGGGAGAAAGTCAAAACAGCTGGGTGATTCCATTAATGACCAATAATCTGGGAATGCTGCTGAATGCTTTTGAAATCGAAGTAGCAATAACTCCCCATGGGTCCATTAACCTGCAGCCGAAATTAGATTATGTAGAAATAACATTAAATAAAGAGTCACAGTCCTCGGTTAATTGAAAGGCAAACTTGTGAATTATAAGATCATTCTCTTTGAAAGGCAGAATGTTCCATTGCCCCAGGACCCTTGGGACCACTCTTGAGTGTCCAGCTTTGGTTCACTTTAGAGAAAACATGTTTCCTATGGGGGCACTTTAGCAATCTATTTGTTGTAGAAAACAGTTTGAAATGCGGAAAATGAAGAGATTTGGAATGAGACCAGGGTAAGGCAGGTTTAAATCTTGGATCTGCACATCCTAGCTCTGTGACCTTAGGGAAGTTACTTAATTTCTCTGAGCTCCAACCAACTTGTCTGTTTATGAAGGATGGTGGTGGTAATAACATGGATTTCATAGTCTTGTGAAGGTGTGCATGCGTGCTCAGTCACTTCAGTCGTGTCTGACTCTGTGACTCTATGGACCACAGCCCGTCAGGCTCCTCTGTCCATGGGATTCTCCAGGCAAGAATTCTGGAATGGGCTGCCATGCCCTCCTCCAGGGGATCTTCCAAAGACACGATCTTTGAATCGTGTCTCCTGCGGCTCCTGCACTGCAGGCAGGCTCTTTACCACTGGGTGAGCCACTGGGGAAGCCCATGTGAGGAGGTGAGGTGTGTAATAAGGTCATTGCTATATAAAAAAGGGAGTATGTGGAAAGACAGTACTGTGGAAGCATCTGGGGACCATCTAACCTGCCCATGACGGTTAAGAATGGCCCCTTGGAGAGATGCCACCTGGGCAGAATCATGAAGAATGAACAGGAGCACTGGATTAAGGTGTAGGCACCAGGACTGGCCTTGGAAGTCACAGTTCCTAGTACTGGGTCCTGACTGCTGAAAACACGAGGAGGAGGAGGTCAGGTTATGGACTGAAGCCCCTTCCTTCCACTCTCCCTCTCTTGCTTCTTTCTAGGCTTCTATATTTATTTCCTTCCATCCTTCCTATTAAAATCCTCGTATTCCTTCTCATCTTGGCTTCAGGAAAGCCCAGCGAAAACGCTCAGCAGCCCTTCTCTCGGGACTGAGGGGAACAGATCTTCTTGTTCCTCCTCTTCCGGCAGTGCCAGTCCCTGAAGAGGGCAGAACGCTGTTTCCATTGCCTTCTGCCTCAGGCAGATGGCGGGACTGCTGTGTGTTCCCACAGGGAGCACTCTGTCCCTGCTCTAGAGTCTCTCAGCGAGTCCTGCCAGGAAGGCAAGCAGGACAATTTGGAAATCTACACCTGCCCCTTGAAAATACAGGCTCATTCATGACCCACAAGATCACAAGGCTGACCCATCCTTGAGCGGGTCTGATGCACTAGGGACTAGGGTTTTTTATTATTATTATTATTTTTTAATTGGAGAATAATTGTTTTACAATGTTGTGTTGGTTTCTGCCATATCAGCATGAATCACTTGTAAGTATACATACGTCCCCTCCCTCTTGAAACTCCATCCCACCTCCCACTCCCACCTCTCTAGGTTATCACAGAGCACGAGGTTGAGCTCCCTGTGTTATACAACAGCTGCCCACTGGCTATCTGTTTTATATATAGTAATGTTTATGTTTCAATGCTACTCTCTCAATTTGTTCCACTCTCTCTTTCTCCCACTATGTCCACAAGTCCAATCTCTACAACTGCATCTCTATTTCTGCCCTGCAAATAGGTTCATCAGTACCATTTTTCTAGATTCCGTCAGTTCAGTTCAGTCGCCCAGTCGTGTCTGACTCTTTGCAGCCCCATGGACTGCAGGGTTCCCTGTCCATCACCAACTCCTGGAGTTTACTCAAACTCACGTCCATTGAGTCAGTGATGCCATTCAACCAGCTCATCCTCTGTCGTCCCCTTCTTGTTCCGCCTTTGATCTTTCCCAGCATCAGGGTCTTTTCCAATGAGTCAGTTCTTTGCATCAGGTGGCCAAAGTATTGGAGCTTCAGCTGCAGCATCAATCCTTCCAATGAATATTTATGACTTATTTCCTTTAGGATGGACTGGTTGGATCTCCTTGCTGTCCAAGGGATTCTCTCAAGAGTCTTTGCCAACACCACAGTTCAAAAGCATCAATTCTTCAGCACTCAGCTTTTTTTATACTCCAACTCTCACATCTATACATGACTACTGGAAAAACCACAGCTTTGACTAGACGGACCTTTGTTGGCAAAGTAATGTCTCTTCTTTTTAATATGCTGTCTAGGTTGGTTATAGCTTTTCTTCCAAGGAGTACGCGTCTTTTAATTTCATGGCTGCAGTCACCATCTGCAGTGATTTTGGAGTTCAAAAGAATAAAGTATCTCACTGTTTCCATTGTTTTCCCATCAATTTGCCATGAAGTGATGGGATCAGATGCCATGATCTTGGTTTTCTGAATGCTGAGTTTTAAGCCAGCTTTTTCACTCTCCTTTTTCACTTTCATCAAGGGGCTCTTTAATTCTTCTTCACTTTCTGCCATAAGGGTGGTATCATCTGCATATCTGAGGTTATTGATATTTCTCCCAGCAATCTTGATTCCAGCTTGTGCTACATCCAGCCTAGCATTTCACATGATATACTCTGCATATATAAGTTAAATAAGCAGGGTGACAATATACATACTCCTTTCCCGATTTGGAACCAGTCTATTGTTCCATGTCTGGTTCTAACTGTTGCTTCTTGACCTGCATACAGATTTCTCAGGAGGCAGGTAAGGTGGTCTGGTATTCCCATCTCTTTAAGAATTTTCCACGGTTTGCTGTTATCCACACAGTGAAAGGCTTTGGTGGAGTCAATGAATCAGAAGTAGGTGTTTCTCTGGAACTCTCTTGCTTTTTCAATGATCCAATGGACTTTGACAATTTGATCTCTGGTTCCTCTGCCTTTTCTAAATCCAGCTTGAACATGTGGAAGTTCACGGTTCATGTACTGTTGAAGCCTGGCTTGGAGGATTTTGAGAATTACTTTGCTAGAGTGTGAGATGAGTGCAATTGTGTGGTAGTTTGAACATTCTTTGGCATTGCCTTTCTTTGGGATTGGAATGAAAACTGACCTTTTCCAGTCCTGTGGCCACTGCTGAGCTTTCCAAATTTGCTGGCATATTGAGTGCAACACTTTCACAGCATTATCTTTTAGGATTTGAAGTAGCTCAACTGGAATTCCATTGCCTCCACTAGCTTTGTTTGTAGTGATGCTTCCTAAAGCCCACTTGACTTCGCATTCCAGGATGTCTGGCTCTAGGTAAGTGATCACACCATCGTGGGTATCTGGGTCATTAAGATCTTTTTGCATAGTTCTTCTGTGTATTCTTGCCACCTCTTCTTAATATCTTCTGCTTCTGTTAGGTTCATACTGTTTCCGTCCTTTATTGTGCCCATCTTTGCATGAAATATTCCCTGTATCTTAATTTTCTTGAAGAAATCTCTTAGACTTTCCCATTCTGTTGTTTTCCTCTATTTCTTTGCATTGATCACCAAGGAAGGCTTTCTTATCTCTCCTTGCTCTTCTTTGGAACTCTGCATACAAATGGGTATATCTTTCCTTTTCGCCTTTGTCTTTCACTTCTCTTCTTTTCACAGCTCTTTGTAAGGCCTCCTCAGACAACCATTTTGCCTTTTTGCATTTCTTTTTTGGGGATAGTCTTGATCCCTGCCTCCTGTACAATGTCACGAACCATATATATGGTTCCATTTATATGCATTAATATATGATATATTTTTTTCTTTCTGACTTATTTCACTCTGTATAATAGGCTCTAAGTTTATCATCCATCTCACTGGAACTGACTGAATTCATTCCTTTTCATGGCTTAGTAATATTCCATTGCATATATGTATCACATTTTCTTTATCCACTCATCTGTTCACGGGCATCTAGGTTGCTTCCATGGGACCAAGGTCTTGAGACAGTGGCTCTGGAGAGTCTCATCACACTGTGATGGAGGTGGCAGGGTTGATGCTCATTTTCTGTTTTATAGATAAGGAAACTGAAGCTCATAGAAGCTCAGCTTTTTTTCCCTCAAAATTACACAGCAAGATTAGATAGAGATGACATGCTTGATCTTCTAAATCAAGATCCACTGCTCTTTCATGATTATTCACTGCCTCTGTATATTTGGATTTTGACCAAGGGTCAGATAAATAACCTGGGAATTTGTATTTTTACTTCCTGGTGTTGGCTTTTCTTAAACCTAAATTAAGAGTGAATCTTTTCCATGGAAAATCTGCCCCTCTGCCTATTATTCTCTATCTTCAAAGGGGTATCACTCTCAACCCGACTCAAGCAACTTATTCCTGGGCAGGGAGCGACTCCAAGCAAAAATCTGCCCATCATCTTAAGCCCTTCCTACTTCTTAAACCCACCCAGTCCTCTGCCCACCACTTACCACATACCCCAGGCCCTGTAGCTTTGGCTTTCCAAATTACTTTTGAGTGGTCCCTCATCTCCTTCTCCACTCCCCCCATGCACTGCCCCCTTCCCCTCGCTCTTTCTTGTCCAGTAAAGCAGAATGACCTCCTATCGGGGTGCCCTTCTGACAAATTTCTCCTTAATGTTCCAAACATCAGCAAGATGCTCTTTCAACACCACAATAAATACTCCCCATGACCATTCACTTCCTAAAAAAAGCACCTCTCTACAGCAGCACATCTCTGAGCTGGGCATGGTGCCACAGCCTTCACACACAACATCTCTAATCCTCAAAACAACTCTCCAAAAGAAGTCTTGTTATCTCAGTTTCACAGTTAGTAAGGAGCAGGGCGGACCCTCCAGTATAGGGGGATTTGATGGCACAGCTGTGGTCTATTCACGGCACCATACCAGCTACCAGATAAAATCTCTTTAGCATCAAGCACAGCCTCACCTCCTGCCACCAGATCTCCGCCATGCCCTGTTCTCCAGACATCCCACCCTTCCTGCGGTTCACCATCTCTCCAGATGCTTTTGCATTCCATCACTCCACACAGTTTTATGGGCTTCCCAGGTGGCTCAGTGTTTAAGAATCTGCCAGCCAATGCAGGAGACACAGGTGATGTGGGTTTGATCCCTGGGTTAGGAAGAGCTCCTGGAGTAGGAAATGGCAACCCACTCCAGTATTCTTGCCTGGAAAATTCTATAGACACAGGAACCTGATGGATCAGCTACAGTCCATTGGGTCGCAGACTGAGCACGCATGGAGCGCGCTCGCACTATCGCTTCCTGAAATGCTTTTCTCTTTTCAACTGTCTTTCCAAACCCCACTCAGTCAGCAGCTAAAGTTGGAACTCAGGACTTCCTCACTCCAGTCTCTTCTCTTTCCCACCATGGAGCCTGCCTCCGTCCCACATGAACAATTTTTGATTCATTCTAGGTTAAAATGCTGTAATTGGTGTGGATGAAGTTGGGGAAATATTAATACCACTGAAGACTGTTTCAATGGGTAGTTAAGGTAAAGGGATAGGTCTCTGTTGGCTTCCTCTGGAAAATTATTTCAAGATTTAATTTTTAAAATGTAAAAGAAATAGGACTTGATTCCCTGGTCCGACTAATTACTGCACTCCTAAGTCATGCTGATGAGATGCTTCAGGAAAACAAGGGTTCTCCCACTGAGCTGCTGGTCGGAGGGCACTTATGTCATTCTCGAGGGGAGTCATTGTTGGGCTGGAGTGTGCTGTTTCTTGATGAACAAAACTACCCAAGTTGGTCTGTTAAGTGTCTCTGTGTGGCGAGGGGGGCCTTATTCTTGGGCAGGGAACGACTCAACGGAAGGCGGGCTGTATGTGGTCTGTGCGCCCCATGCTGTCAGGCTCGTTGACACCAAGTTCAAGGACAAACACAGTAAAGAGAAGAAAGAGAGTCTGTCTTTACAAAGTCATCAGAGATTAAAATATTGACTGCTGGTCAGCCTCTGTGGATTTAAAACCCAACACATGTGATGCAGAAAGACCCCAGTGTGGAAGCTTGACTCTGCACCTCTCAGGTGGGCAGAAAGTGGTAAGACTTCGATCCAGAGGCAAGGCATCGGCTACCCTACAAATGAATTATTTGCATGTCATTTACACACCTGTGACCTTGAATAAATGCCTTCTTTTCTCTGCTCTTAGTCCCCCTTTGTAAAATAGAGACAGAATCAAAATCTCATTTTTAAAAACAGAACTCAACAAGCTGATTCTAAAATTCCCCTTCAGAGAACATTAGTAAGAATACCTATGTATATTTTGAATGTGAAATATAATAAGATCAACTCATTGTATCAGAAATAAAATTATATTCTAGGGATAGGAACATTAATTTTTTTCTCAAAGCCTGGCATTGTCCAAAGATGAGACAAATCAATTAAAAGAACAGAAAAAAGAGGTCAGAATGCAAACTGTGGTATTTGAAAATTTATGATGTTTCATTTCATATCTGACATAAAAGGAGTAACAATTCAGGACACAGAATTTAGACAGCTGAATAACTATTGAAAAAATTCTCTCTCTGACTTACACCATACATGGAAATAATACCAAGATGTATTAAAGATATGTCTTAAAAACAAAATTTTGGAAACATTATAATAAATATAGAGGAATAGTTTTATTACCTTAGGTTGGGAAAATTGACCATTTAAAGATTCAAAAGTTTTGACACCATAAGAGAAAGACTGATATTTGTTGCTGTTTTCGTTGTCGTTCAGTTGCTAATTTGTATCTGATTCTGCGAAGCCATGGACCCAAAGATGGACATACTTGATCATAATACATTTTTCATTTCTTTTTCTGAGACACACATAGCAAATTTAAAAATGCAGAATAAGAAAAATATCACAATATTTGTAAGAAATGACTAATAATCAGAATATATAAAGAAATATAGGAACAGAATATAAAAGGACCATTAACACAAGACATATAGAGGCTAATAAATATATGAAACATTTTCAATCCCATAAAATATCAAGGGAATGCACATTGAAATTAAAAAGGTAAAATTTATACTGTTAGTGAATGTATCTATACAGTTAATTAAATCCAATGTTATTTAAGTTGCTGGAAAATGGATATTTTCTTTAAATGACAAAAAATTAAAACTGATTAGGAACATGGGCTCTGAAGTCAGACCACCCAGCACTCCATCCAGTTTTGTGTGACTTCAGACAAGTTACTTCATCTCTGTACCCTGCTTTCCTCATCTATATCTATATTTAGAGTTATGTGAAATTAAATATAACAATCCATGGAAAATGCTGCGAGCTGTGCCTGGCACATAGTGAGTACTCAATGATTATTAATTTTTATTTTTTCACTGTCAATGAAGTTGCTAAAATTAGAAGTGCATATGCAATTCCATTTATAGGTATCTGTCCTATAGACAGAACACCCAAGGGCATACTTTTCTTTTTATAAGAATACTCATTTCAGCAGTCTAATGGTGAAGTTTTGAAGACATCCTAGCTGTTAATTAAAAGGAGAAGAATCACATAAATTATCGTGTGTACCTCCTCTTTATAAAACTGTATTCAACCATTTGCAAAGAATAATCTAGATCCCTGTTTACTGAGTTGGAAGAATCACTAAATATTTATTATTATGTAAAAAAGTAAATCAGAGAACAATTTGAATAGTGCAACTGCTGGATACCATTTTAAAAACATAATATTTGTAAATACATTGACATTCCTGTAAAGAATCTCACTGGACTGTTAGTAGCAGTTACTTTTGGGCAAGGGAGTGGGTTGAACAATTTTTAAATTTACTTCAGCAGTATTGGTATTTCTCTGTAACAACTATATATTTTTTATTCTCTATAACAATTATATATATATTAGGTAGTTCAAAAACATTATTTTAAAATTAAGGATGGTTGAGATAGGCACCCACCAGACAGGCTTTTAACTCATATACCATGATTCTCTCATTTTGTCTTCCAAGCAATGGGGAGTCATGGGTGATATATGAGGAGACTGACTTGACCACAGCTACAGGAATTCATTTTTTAATTTTTATTTTATATTGGACACAGTTGATTAACAATGTCGTTTTAGTTTCAGGTGTACAACGAAGTGATTCAGTTTTATATTTGTGTGCTAAGTTGCTTCAATCGTGTCTGACTCTTTGCGACACCATGGACTGTAGCCCACCAGGTTTCTCTGTCCACGGGATTCTCCAGGAAAAAACACTGGACTGGATTGCCAGGTCCTTCTCCAGGGGATCTTCCTGACCCAGGGATCGAACACATGTCTCTTACATCTCATGCATTGGCAGGTGGGTTCTTTATCACTAGCGTTACCTGGGAAGCCCAGTTTGTATACACACACACACACACACACACACACACACACACACACACATATATATATATATATATGTATATATATATATATATATACACACACACACACACACATGTATCTATTATTTTTCAAATTCTTTTTACCATTTAGTTTATTATAGTGTACTGAGCAGAGTTCCCTGTGCTATACAGTAGGTCCTTGCTGGTTATCTATTTTAAATATAGCAGTGTGTACATGTCGATCCCTGGAATTCTTGAATATACAGTATCTTGTCTTACTCTGCCTTATACTTCCCTCACCTACTCTTTCAAGTGCCTACATGGTCCTTTTTCTTTTTTCTTGCTGTCATTCAGTGGTTTTTTCTTAATTTTCTCTTAGCCAGCCACTCGACACTCAAGTTTATTTCCCTCTTAATGTCTTTATTGTTTTCCTCTCGCAGACAAAAAATTGGTTTCTGAAACTATTTCTTCTCTGTTGCTGGGTGAGTTTCCAGAGAAGGCACCTCCAGCTAGCAAGTTTCCTTTCCTACTTCCTCACCGTGGTAAGGCCAATGGGAAAGCCTATGCCAAGGATGAGGAGGCCAGGCTTGGGGCTGGCTTGGGGATTCACCCTCTCGGAAGTCCAATTTCCCCACTAAGAATCTGGAGAATTTAAAGGAGGCATTTTCCACAGCCACATCCAGCTGTGGTCATCTAAGATTCCAAGGCAATTAAGGAACACTGGAGTCCAACTGATCCTAGAGAAAGAAGAACTATTATTTGATGCCTCCATGCCTCTGCCCATCTTTTCCCCTCTGCCAGGAACACAGTTCCCCTTGTCTTACAAGTGGCCAATTCTTACTCCTTCATTCATCCCATCACTCATTTAACACTCCGTCCCTACTAGGTGTTAGGGTTGGCCTTAAGCATCAGGAATATAACAATGAACAAGACCTACAGGAATATGACCTCCAAGTAGCTTCCAATACAGACATTACTCAAATAACCCCAAAACACAGGTGTCACTGCGACATTTGTTTTGTACCAGGAAGAAACAAAAATGGTGCTTTGAGGGAGAATCAAAGGGTGGCCTCTCCAGACTGGCAATTGGGAATTGTCAGAGGAGGTATCATTGGAAGCAATGTGTCCAGGCAAAGGCTGGAAAGAGTTTTCTGTGTCTGAGCAAGAGGAAGTCCATTGCAGTTGGAGCGACAGGAGGATGGTGCCAAGGAGTGCATGGAGGTGTGGCAGAGCATGGGCTGCTCTGTGGGATGAGGCCCTGAATCTCCATTTTCTTACAAATGCAATGGGATTTTAATTAAGGAAGTAACACATTCTGGTTCACATGTTCAAAACATCACTTAGTCTTTTGCATGGTGGGTGACCTAAGGGTTTCAATCGTGGGAGGTGGGTAATTATTTACAGTATTGCTATTGTCCCAGGAGAGGAATGATTGCTAGGACTAAATCATGGTGGAAGAAATAAGGAAAGTGGTGGCTTTCCTTACCATAAGGAAATGAGGAATGAGTGGCTAGAAGGGCCAGTGCCAGCAATGATTGAAAACAGCAGGGTGCAGGGATGGCAAATACCTAGAGTCCACTGGAGAAGCAAATGAGAGCTTTCTTAGATTCACTGAATAGTAGGGTTGGAAGCTCCTCAAGAGGTCTTCCAGTCCTGGCATGGGATCATGCAACTATGAGAGAACAGGGCCTGGGCTAAAAGTCAGATCTCCTCCCTCCTCCCGGTCAGTCCAGGGAGAGTTGGATTACACGAGTCCAGTTGAGTTAGCCATAGGTACTGTTTCAGGGAGTTCTCAAGAAAACTCCTCGATTCTTTCATGTCAAGAGCTCAAAACATCCAGTTCCCAACTGAGCTGCAGGGAGAGCTTCTCAATCACTGGACCATAGCTGGGTAGTGACAGTTCTATGGCAATGTCTGGTCAGGTAGGGCAGGTACCTCTAGTTAACTTAACACTGCTGTACTTGAGACCAGAGCTTGAGGCCACTGTAGGCATCAGTGAGACCAGATGCTTCCTTTTCCTGATGGAAAAAGAAGGCCCTAAAAAGATGGGGTGACTTGCCCAGGGTCATGTGGCTGGATGAGCTAGTGGTGGGGAGCTAGTTCATTCAATCCGAAGCTATGAGAATGATACCTCTCATTTTCACCTCTGCCCAGTCACCCCACGGCCCACCCTTACCCCCATCCCATTTCCATCTACCCAGGAAGAGCAATTTACAGTGAACTGGCTCTAAACAAATCTACACTGATCTCCCTGCATCTAGCTTTTACTCCTTGTAATAGCCAGGCGTTCTGCTATAGTAAAGCTGCATAATAAGCAATGCTATTAGTTCTACTAGTCAGTATTTTTTAGTAATTTATTATATATATATATACACACATACACACACACACACATATATATTATTATTTTTTGCCCACGACACAAGGCATGTGGAATCTTAGTTCCCCGACCAGGGATCTATCCCATGCCCCCCTGCATTGGAAGCATGGAATCTTAACCACTGAACCACCAGGGAAATCCTATAAAGCAGCCTTTTATTTCAGGCTCATGAGTTTCAGGCTGGCATTGTTTTACCTGATCTCAGCTAGGCCCAGTTAGACTTGACTCCAGGCTTCAGGTTGGTCCAGGTCAGCTGCAAATGTCTCCATTCCAGAATCGAGGCTGGAAGAGATTACTTGGGGCATGATCTTATCATGCCAGAAGAGTTCATTGAGACATGAAAGCTCATTTAAAGCTGCTGGTTGGCTACAGCACATATACCAACTGCTCGCATTCCTCTAGCCCAAGCAAATGATCAGTTGGCCAGAGCTGTATATTCCACCTTTTTTAGAATGGCAGTACTCAACTAGGGGAGCAGGGTGAGTTATTTTTCCCTCCAGGGTTACTCTGAGATATTCTTGGTTCTCACAGGTGGGATGGAGGCAGGGGGATGTGGCAGTGATTTTACTGGGAACTAGAGGGTAGGATGCTGCTAAAAGCCTTACCGTTGGAGAAAGAAATGGCAAGCCACTCCAGTATTCTTGCCTGGGAAATCCTGCAGAGGAGCCTGGCTGGCTACAGTCCATGGGGTCTCAAGAGTCAGACACAGTTGAGCTACTAAATAACAACAAAAAGTAGGTAGTATGCTGCTCAACATCCTACAATACCCTGGCCAGCCCCCACCACAAAGAATGACCCAATACAAACGGCCAGTATCATTGAGGTTAAGAAACCTCACTGCAAAATAGCATAGCAAAGAGTGTTGATATATAATCATAAACACCAGGAGAAAGTGAAGAGCTGGGAGCCATAATCTGGTCTGCCACACTCCCAGCTGCTCTCGTCTCATCAGGCAGAGTGAAACTCACATTTGTCTTTTCATTTCTCTGCTTAAAAGCCCATAGTGGCTCCTCCTGACCTCTAAGTTCAAACTTCTTAGCTAGACTCATGGTTCCCATCATGAGCTTATCTACTTCACCAATCTTGCTTCTTGTTAGGTTTTCTTCGATTTTATAGTCTGTGGGCACACACACACACACACACACACACACACACACACACACAACCATCATTTCTTTATTTTTTTAAAGACAGCTGATTATCTTCACATGAGCCACTCTCAAGCTCTGATGTTGCCTCTCTTTGTCTCTATCCAGGCTTGCCTTTGTCCTTTCCATCTCGATTAGGAGTCTCTTCCCCTCTTAAGCCCTTCACGCCTTCTCAGGAAGGTTTGCCTTCCCCTCCCAGTCTCTCACTGCGTCCTTTACTTAGCTGATCTCTCACACTGGACTACGATGCTCTTTTTCCTTTGCCATGTCCCAGGGAAGATTGTGAGCTCCAGGTAGAGAAGAGTCTCGCCTTATGCATCTCCACTGCAAAGGCCACAGAGTAAGTGCTCAAAGAATGAAATAGGAGATTTTTACAACCCAATACAAAGGGATGTGAGGGTACAGAGAAGAGAATGTATCCACTGCCTGCTCCCTGTTTGAAAATCTCCTAGGGATGTAGAACTTATCCATGACAGGTACAAGCACAGTGCTCTGCACAGACTGTTCTCCAAATAGTATTTGAAGAGTTCAGATGTGAGTTCTTTCTATCAGTCATTTACACTTTAGTATGAAGTTGGCCGATAATTCCCAGCCTCTCAGGGATGCTGGCATCTTGAGTTTCTCTCCTTGTGGAGTTAAATGGTTATTTAGGGTCAAAGATCAGAAAGCAGGAGGGAGGATGGAGGAGTTTGGAGAATAGGCTGAAAAGGAATCAGCTTCTTTGAAAAGACTAGTTTAGCCCCTGAGTCCATGTCTCAGGCTGGCCTCTCTTTCCAATTCAGAGGCTCTTTGCCTGTTCCTCCTACCCTGCCCCTGATGCAGAGTACCAAGCATCACAGCAAGCCGGCCTCCTCACACTGATACCCCACCCTGGGGCTGCCAGAGGCAGTTTATTTCATTGTTTCTGTGCTGAGACACACAGCCCTGATTTAGAGGGAGGTGTGAACAAACAGACCTGCGGCAATTTCTTCTTTCCACGGCCTCCTCCCAGAACAACTGTCACTGCTTCCTCCCTCTTACCCCTCCTCCATCCACAGGCGTTAGTGCTGAGAACACCATGCGGAGATCACAGTTCCAGATCTGAGTCCCAGTTTCACTGCTGACTAGCTCTGTGACATTCTGCCTTGGTCCTCCATCTGTGTAAAGGAGCAAAATTCCTGTCATCTTCACTATGCAGTCAGTTCAGGTAAATGTGTCAATTCGGGTGTCAGTGTAGCAAATGAATTCAGAGTAAATGCATCTTTGTTGATATAGGCACTGCAGCTACAGAAATGCCCGGGAAGAAGTTCACAGTAAGCACTCATGAAAACAATGTGGGATGTGAGATGGTGACAGAGGTGTGGAGTTTGCTTTCAGAAGACGTGGTGTCCCACGTTCTGGATCTACTTCCTCCTGATCCATGGTGTGGGGTTAGTTTCCTGGAAAGACTGTGGTGTAGGGATGGCATGCATGCTCACGCTTCCCTCCAAGGCCATGGCAGACATCACTAATCAAACCCAGATGACATCACTAATCAAACCCACATGCCCTCTCTGTATTCACCTCAACAGTCAGTATCACATGCCATTGCCTGTGATAACTTTAAACTATTTAAATAACATTAAATAGCACAAGTAATATGGCTTGGGGTAGGTACTGAGAAATGGAATATTTCCTGCCAGATCAGTAAACAAGGGTGTCCTAGTCGCCAGCAATTACAGCCACCACAGACGGTGAGCTGGTGAGCCCCGAGGGAACTCAGGATGTGGAAACACAGCATCCTGGCCCCCAAGAGCTGAGGTGCATATCAAAGGAATGATTTCAGTGAGCCCAGACTCTTGCGTATCCCCATAATTAGTTATGTGCTAAATTCCTTAACTGGAGATATCTGGCTTTCTGTAATAAACAATCATCTTTTGATGTTCAGACTACCTGCCTTTGTTGCAACACTTCTATATAAGCTGGCTCCTCCTCTCACCTCCTGGGGAGCAGTTCTCTCGGGAGTACTTGAGACACGGTCTCCTGGGCTTGATGTCCTAAAAATTCCCACTGAATAAAACATAACTCTCAACTTTTAGGTTGTGAACATTTTTAAGTTACAGTACTTAATACTCATTACTTAATACTCATTTTCTACCTCTTCTCTTCTAGTTCTGAACAGACCTTCCCTCTTAACCCTCAGTTTTTACCTCCTGTAAAATATTATGAATGGCATTCTGACAAGGTTATTCGAAAGATTCAAAGTGGTGCCCTGGATCATGCTGAGGGAGGAAATCTAAAGTCAAGACTGTCTTGCCCCACTCAACCCCACTCATAGTTCTGCTCTCCCTGTAGCAACTCCATTGGCTCCCAGCTAAAGGCCATCCAGCCTCCATTTGGATGGAAGTTTCCCTTCCATTCTCTATCCAGCTTTGAGACTCATGTGGGGAAGGGTCATTAGCTTCAAGCTAACCAAAGTGCTCGATCTTGGTCCAAAGTGTGTGTGTGTGTGTGTTGCAGGGGGCGGGAGTGGAGGCCAGAGCTCAGATGTTCCTTGTAACTCATGGGGACCTGTTCTTCCTTCAGCCTTCTCAGGCCCTTCTGCATGCCAGGGAATAAATGCCCCACTTCTGTGTCCCTTTGGATGGGAAGACAGCAGAAGAGGCCAGCAATGCACTTTTCTTCACTTTTCAGTTATTTATTCTTCTCTGGTTGGAAGGCCCTCCCACTAGGGTCTGACCAAAGAGAATACAGATAGAACCTTAGGGGAGCAAAATTTAAGGAGACCCTTACTCTTGGGGCTTTGCAAGGGCAGATCGTTCAGTGAGAATGAGAGCCTTCTTAAATGGAGTCTCTTCAGCTCCCTGCTTGCCACTCCCTAGTCCTGGTCCAGCCAAGTAGGGAAGGAAGTCAGTAGAAGCTTCATGGGCCAGATGGGACCTTTGAGGGTATGGGCTTTGGAGCCAGGTGCTCTGTATTCAGATTCCAACACCACCACTTGAGTTGTGGAGTTTTCCATAACTTAACTATATATATTTTTTCTTATATGTAAATTGGAGATAATAATAGTACTGTCCTCATAGTGATGTTGTGAGGATTAAATTAGGGGCTACATAAATGATCACCAAGGAAACATTGGTAATCATAAAAACACAATTTTAGTTAGACTGTGCAAAATTGGAAATAACAGAGACCCTGATGGTTCAGACAGTAAAGAATCCACCTGCAATGCAAGAGACCTGGGTTCAGTTCCTGGGTTGGGAAGACTCCCTGGAGGAGGGCATGGCAACCCACTACAATATTTTTGCCTGGAGAATCCCATGGACAGAGGAGCCTATTGGGTATAGTCCATGGGGTTGCAAAGAGTTGGACACGACTGAGCGACTGAGCACACAGCACACGGGAGAAGAGGAAGGGATCAAATTCCCACTGGGAAGGGATCAACACTACGCTAGACACCCCTACATGGTTTTCTATTTTAAGCATCAAAACTATAGCACCATGAAGGGCTTCCCAGGTGGCTCAGTGGTAAAGAACCTGCCTGACAACGCAGGAGACGTGGGTTTTATCCCTGGGTTGGGAAGATCCCCTGGAGAAGGAAATGGCAACCCACTCCAGTATTCTTGCCTGGGAAATCCCATGGACAGAGGAGTCTGGTGGGCTGCAGTCTATGGGGTCACAAAAGAGTTGGGCATGACTTACTGACTAAACAAAAACAACAACAAGTAGCACTGTGATCCCCACTTTACACGTTAGGAAATTCAGGCCACAGAGAATCAGGAACTTGCCCTAGGATGCTCCACTGGTATGGACAGGCTATAAAACTTGACCCCGTGTCCCATCCCCCAAATTCCAAACTCTTTGCTCTTTCCTTCCACCCTGAAGTCATCTCTGATTTGAAATCCATGGACTAGACTCACGGTTCCTTCAGCTGCCTGTTCACTAGAATCACCAGTGTAGCACCTTAAGCATACACTTGATAGAGCTCCACTCAGATGAGAGTTGTCTGGGAATCTGTATTTTTAATAAAAAGCCCTGGGATTAATACAAGCTGCCAGGTTTGGGCATCACAGGAGGCTGGGTGACCTCAAAGCCCCCTTCCTCCTCCAATTTTCTAAGTACAGCCTCATGAGAAAGTGAGAGTGATTATCAAATCCGAAGAATAAAGTGCCTTGCTAAGAAAAGGCTGGCACTTTCTGAGGGATGTATAATTAAAGCCCAATAGATTAAAATTCCTTTAAGAAATGAGTAATACAAAGATTAAGGCACATCTGATACAGCTTCTTGAAGGACTGCTCAAAGATTTATAGGCAGAGGACAAATCGGCTCTGACGAGAGAAAGAAGACGATGTGTCTTATCGCTCACATCTTCCAGTGGCAGGTAAAGTGTGCAGAAGAGGACCATCATGTAAGGCACTAGAAGGGCTTTTGCAAATATTTCCAACAAAGAGAAAGAAAATTGCATTCAAGGGAGCAGGGGCAGTCTGGTTGTCCATCAGGAGTCAAGTGACTTCTAGTGTCAAATCCCTTTCTTGGGAGGGTTTTTAATCACACACAGAAAATGAGTAAAGGAACCTGGAGTAATTAGGAGGTAATGAAGTTGTCAGAATAAGCTATTGACCAAAAAGCAGACAAGGGAATAGATGAAAAATTTAAACATTTCCACTTATCTGATCTGGAAGCCGTGTATCTTTTTCCCGTGTGGGAATTATCCTCCCACACGTCTAATGAATGAGTTTTCTGGGCAAAGTAGGGAGCATCCCAGAAGACAAAGGAAGAAGGGATTGAAATCAGAGTCTAAAATGGCAACGGTGATAGTTATAGAAGTTGTAATTAATCCATTCCATTTTTATCTGGCTTTGCAGAGCGCTTGAAAATACATAATTACCTAGTTCAATTTGCACAGAAACCTAAGAGGGAGGAAGAAATATCCACAGGTGTAAGTATGGAAAGTCAAGGTCATACAGTGCCTTGCCTAAGGGTCCCCCAACTTATTCTCACTCTAGTACAGAGCTGAGGCTTGACTTCTGGTCCTTCCAGCCCAAAGCCAGTGTTCTTTCCATTACAGATTAACCTGGGGGACACTGAAATTGATAGGCCAGTTTAACTCAGTCCACAGAGCTAAAACGGACAGGCTGATTTCTTTCTTCTTGCATCCATCCTTTCCTGCCAACCTGGTCTCTTGTTTCCTCTCTTCATTGTTCAAGAGTTTAATGCAAGGAAGCTTTCTTTGAGAAGAACCTGGTTGTCCTCTGTTTATTCTGGTTGGTATTGCTAGCTGGGGAGAGAGACCAAGAGAGCAGTCATTTGCTCAGTGCTGGTCCTTATCTCATTCAGTCTCAGAATCAGTTTGTAAGGGAGGTTTGCTCATGGATGGTTTGCTGTTATGGATGGGCAGACCAGGATCCTGAAAGACTAGACGGCTGGCCCTAAGCCCCACCCAATCTCTCCAACATCCAAATTCAAGAGCCTCCACTATTATTTCCACCTGCCAGACATCTAGGTGGAGGAGGACCACAGACCACATAGATTACTATTTAGTCTGGAGAGCAAAGGCGGGGAGCTATGTGGTTCAGTTTGCAGACAGTGTGAATTGAGCTCCCAGCCAATGTCCAGCCACATGAGAGAGCCATCTCAGAAGTGGGCCCTCCAGCTCTAAGCTGTCCTCCTAAGGTCTGCTGGAGCAGCCACAGACAGTCCTGGGTGAGCTCTGCCCAAAGCGTAGGAAAATGAGCAAATGAAATGGTTGTGTCTTATACACACTGCTTTATTTTAAATGGATCACCAGCAAGGACCGATTATATAGCACAGGGGACTCTGCTCAATTTTGTGTGGCAGCTTAAATGGGAGAAGAGTTTGGGGGAGAATGGATACATGTATATGTATGGCCAAGTCCCTTTCTGTCCCCCCGAATCTATCACAACATTGTTAACTGGCTATGTGCATGCTAAGTTGCTTCAGCCATGTGCTACTCTTCACAAATCCATGCCTGTAGCCTGCCTGGCTCCTCTGTCCATGGGATTCTCCAGGCAGAAGTGCTGGAGTGGGTTGCCATGCACTCCTCCAGGGGATCTTCCCAACCCAGGGATTGAATCTGCATCTCTTACGGCTCCCTCGTTGGCAGGTGGGTTCTTTACCACTAGTGCCACACCCAAATACAAAATTAAAAGTTTAAAAAAATGGTTGTGTCTTAAGTCACAGAACTGTGGGGTAGTTTGTGACACTGCAAGCCATCCCTAGGGTAGCTGTTTGGAGAAGGGTTCATCTCTGCAGGTGGTATTTTCCAGGCAGAGTCTTAACAGGAGAATGAAAGGCAGAAAGAAGGAGGGAGCTTCAAGCGGGGTCTCTGGCCAAGACTGCGTCTCCTCTGTCCATCTAGCTCTTTCGGGCTTCAGGTTCGGCATGTGAGCCCTCCAGCAGAGGGATGGGCATGTCTGCTGATATTACTGATCATTGGCCCTGTTTCCCCCAATTTTCCTATCAATTGTGTAATTAATGAAGAGGGCTTCCCTGGTGGCTCAGACGGTAAAGCATCTGCATGCAGAGCCGGAGACCCAGGTTCAATCCCTGGGTTGGGAAGGTCCCCTGGAGAAGGAAATGGCAACCCACTCCAGTACTCTTGCCTGGAAAATTCCATGGGCTGAGGAGCCTGGTAGGCTACAATCCATGGGGTTGCAAAGAATCAGACATGACTGTGCTACTTCACTTATTTAATTAATGTCCCACATTAAATTCTCTCTCTGAAATATAAGCAAGTCATTTCTGTTTTATTGATTAGATTCTGATGGGTACATCACAAGTTACAATAAATAGTCCAACCTGGTCTCTTCTACATGTTTATTTATTTCTGTGCCCTTGAGTGCCCATCAGAGCATAAGAACACCCATCCCTGATCACAGCCCTTTCTGGCCTCTCTAATACATCTCTGACACTCTCTCCTCAGCTTTCCACTTGGCCTCGGGGCCTTTGCACTGGCTGTTCTCTCTAGATGCTCTTCCTTCAGATGTGTGCAGGGCTTACTCTCTTATCTCTTCCAATCCTCTGTCCAAGTATCACCTTCTTACTGAGGCTGGCCTTGATCCCTACTTCAAATGACACCCCTGTAGCCCCCTGCACGTCCAGTCCCTCTTACTCTATTTTTTCTTTTTCCCCCATAGCACTGATCATCCTTGAACATACTATGTAATTTTCTTGCTTATCTCATTTATTATCTATTGTCTCCTCTTTCTCTGCCAAGTTCTGTGAAGTCAGAATCTCCATTGTTTCTGGTCGATGATTTATCCCAAGTGCATCAGACGTGGCTGGCACATGCTGGGCATTATCTGCTGAATAAGCAGATGGCTATTTTATGCACAGTATCAATGTCCAAACCACAGAAAAGCTGAACCTCTCTGGCTGAAGCAGAGGAAACAGGCGAAGACCCCAGGCTATACAGAGCCCACCTCTTTCTCGGCAATGTTCTCTTTAATTTTTTTAAATATTAATAAAGTAATATTAATTTTTTGCTGTGGTGGGGCTTCACCACTGCACGCAGGCTTTCTCTAGTTGCAGCGAGCAGGGTCTGCTCTTCACTGCAGTGTGCGGGGCTTCTCACTGCAGTAGCTCCTCCTGTTGCGGAGCACAGGCTCTAGGTGCGTGGGCTTCAGCAGTCGCAGCATGTGTGCTCAGCAGTTGTGGTTCATGGGCTCTAGAGTGCTGGGTCAGTCATGGGCTTAGTTGCTTTAGGGCTATGGAATCGTCCTGGACCAGGGATCGAACTGGTATCCCTTGCGTTGCAAGGCAGATTCTTAACCACTGGATTGTCAGGGAAGCCCCTGCTATGTTCTCTTTAGGATAAAGTAAACTCTGCAGTTTAAAGCCCACAGCTGCAGGGGACCCTGAAAGCCCAGATGACCTGTGTTTATGTACCTAGTCGGGCTCATAGCTCCATTTACTATGGTTTCTTTCACAAACACTTTCAATGAGTTTTAACAGGTAATATCCCTCAAGACAGTTTGGTGGGCAAATAAAAGCACAGAAACAAACAGATTCCTCTCCTGCAGCATTTCTCAGAGCCTTTTAATATGCTCCTGAGTGTGGTGAATTTCCAGGAGGGAGTTAGTATATTTTCCAAACTTCTGTGACCACAAAACCCTCTCTTCTCTCTATCTGATAAGAAATGCTTTGAGAAAAGCAGACTTTCTGGCTGATCTCAGTCTCCATCCTGTTACTATGATCATTTGAATCACCATAAATATTTAATTCATGACTCTTATCTCAATTGCTAATACAGTTAGTAACTGCACATTAATATCACATCTATGAGCATAATTATTAACTGTTAATTCCAGAACGGTTAATGGTAGATGAGCCTTAGTCTGCATTAACTACACTTCAGTCTTTAGGAGAAGTGAAGTTGGTGGACATGCGGGATGAGGACTCAGATGGAGTTCAGACAACCTGGACCTGGTTCTGGCTTTATTGCAGGTGTGTGACTTGGGCCAAATAACAGAGCTCCTGGGACTCAGCTTCTTCTTTCTTAACTGAGCTGATTCAGTTGGGATGTTTAAGCTAATAAGGTCCCTCAGATGTTTGGCAAGGAAGGAAGGAAGGAGGCTTGTGGTTCCATCCCCACCCCCAGGAGCTCTGCTGCCTTTATCTGGTGGATGCCAGCTGACAGGCACTGCTCACTCACCATCTGCCAGGCACTGTCCTAATGCTCCCTGTCACAATGCTCACAAACCCCAGTGGCAAACACTCCGAATAAATCAGAGTAATGAGCTAGAGACTGACTTGGGGTACTTTATTCTAGGAAGTCTCTAGCTTTACTGTCCTCTGTTAGCAATACCCAATACACACAGACACACCAGATGAGTGCACATGTGTGTGCAGTTGCATGCATGTGTGTGTGTTTGTAAAGGACAGTAGTTATAAGAGTTTTAATGACGTCAGAGACCAGGCAGGCAAGCGGAAGGCATGGAGTGAAAGGAGAGGTGCTCTTCTCCTAAGACGCTGTCAGGTCAGCAGCTGGAGGTGACCTCAGTCAGAGTATTTCCATCTATAATGAGAACCAGGTTCCCACAGGTTGAGAGTGAGTCAATAGCCCAGAGGTAGAATGTCAACTGGATCTGCTTGGTCGTTTTAGAGTCAGACTGGAAAAGCGGCAAGAATATGTTCTTCTCCAAACGCTGGCTGGAGTTCCTGAGAGATCAGATGCTGCTTCAGTGTCTTCATGCTCTCGTCTGGTCCTTCTACATGGGGATGGACAGTAGCCGAGCCCATCTCCCAGGGGAGGGGAAACTGAACACTTGGACTGAAGCTGTGCAACCCACAGTATTTCCGAGTCTTGGAACCCATCACAGGTGACATATCAAATACATCTAGAGACAGGAGCCCCAAAATCCAGACCTGCACTCAGAGCATAAAGGATGTTTCCAAAACTACTAAATCTAAAGATAATATGTGAAACAGCTTCAAATAGAGACTTGCCCAAATTTCCTTTTCAAAAACCTAGTGAGGTTCTGGCCAAGCAAGATGCTAATTAAGGTTGGACATAGGGCAATCTGGAAAAAACTTCTGAGTCCCTTGGACAGCAAGGAGATCAAACCAGTCAACCCTAAAGGAAATCAACCTTGAATATTCACTAGAAGGATTGATGCTGAGGCTGAAGTTCTGATACTTTGGCCACCTGATGCAAAGAGCCAACTCACTGGAAAAGACCCTGATGCTGGGAAAGACTGAGGACAGGAGGAGAAGGGGGCAACAGAATATGAGATGGTTGGATAGCATCATTTACTCAATGGACATGAGTTTGAGCAAACTCCGAAGGATAGTGAAGGACAGGGAAGCCTTGGATGCTGCAGTCCATGCTGAGTTGCAAAGAGTCAGATACGACTTAGCAACTGAACAACAATCCGTCTTTCTTGAGTTCCAGGATTTGAGGAGAGATTCTGAGCCAAAATGCCTAAAATGTGCCATAAGTCAAAGCAAAGGACGTCGATCTCAATGTAACAGGCAAATGTAGGGTTACAAATCTGAACCCCATGCCAAATATGAGTGGGAAAAACTAGTACAAACTAATCAAGGAGGCAAATCCTGGCCCTTCCACTAATTTCCCACAGGACATTCAGCATGTGGGATGCTGATCTTTTCCATGAGGCATTGCCTAATTGTAAAGAGTTGGTACACGATAAAATATGGTAGATGAATAGACTGGTTCCTACATTTGTCATCTTGTTGCAAAGATAGGCATTGTCATCCTATCAAAGTACTCCTTTCCACCAAGTCTAGTTGGTGCTTTCTCAATGCTGTGCTCCAAGGAAGCACACCTGAGATGACCTGGGCACCCCAGAGTCAGCAGTACCCCAAATTCCTTCCAGTGCAAGCAAGCTTCTTCATTCTATGGCAAACAGATTTCCTTGAATTTTCCTCTCACTATATTAACAGCACATTCATATGATTCCTTCAGCCTTATTATTGATGCCTCAGATGTCCTCACTATAAACCATTTATCTTAACATATTTGCACCTGAAGGTCCCCTTAACTCAAAGTCCTTAATGTCCAGGGAAATCTTTCTGATGAAGAATATGGTGTGAAGACAGAGTCCACAGGTGCTGACAGGCATCTGAATGACTAAAACTTTTACAACCAAACACATTTTTAATTGGACTTCCTTGGAGACTGCCTCTTTCATGGTGTCTTGAGGAATGTTCTTGCCTGGCATCCTTGTATGAAGAGCTCTTCACAACTCTGAGTGCTAATTATCCTCTAGAGAAAAGGGGAGAGACCCTGGCTAGCAGCTGGTTCCATAATCTAGGTCAACTCTCTGGAGTTGGTCTTCTGTTGTTTCAATTTTCTCAAACTCATTATCAGAAGGAACCTAGAAATGCTTGATTAACTGGGTCCTGACTGAACAGAATACTCGATTTCCAGTAAATTTCCAGGCCCCCTCTCCCAGAGCAAGAGGTAAAAGACAGTCAAACAAGTCAACATGAAGGAACTTATGAACAACAAAAGATGCTGGGGAAAAAGCATGTTTGACCTTGCGGTATGTGCTGTAGTATCAATGTCATTTTTCATTTGTTTGTTCCAGTAACTTAAAACACCAGTCATGTTTTTGCCCGCACTGTGAGTCAGGAGTTCAGGCCAGGCTTAGCAGAGATGGTTCAACTCTGTTGCACATGGTGTCAGCTGGGCAGCTTGACGGGCTGGAGCATCCAAGATGGCCTCACGCACATGTCTGGACCCTTGGTGCTGGCTATTAGCTGTGAGCCTCACTTCAGCTCTGCCAGGCATCTCCTTCTCACCAGATGGTCTTTCATCAGTCAGGAATCCAGACCAAGCTTTTCACATGGCAGCTGGCTTATAAGAATACACATTATTTCTAGTTTGCATTTATACTCTCCAGGAAACATCAGTCTGAGGAGGACCACCGAGAAGTTCTAGGCACTAACAACATCATTAAGTAAAGAGAGTCTTTGGTTCTTACTCCTACTCTAGGGATCTGATGACTTTCAGTTCTCAAGCTTCTTCCACCTCCGAGATTCAGACTCACTAGGATGCTAAGACTGGAAAAGCATTGGATAACATTCATTAATTTGGTTTCTTTGGTATATTTTAAGAGTAGAAGCCTCTGTGTGTGTCACTGTGAGATTTCTCCAACCTTCTCCTCAATACATAGGATTATGGAGTGTCAACCATAAGTCTAAGGGTGAAGCTCAGCCTTCAAGGCTACCGGCCATGTACTGTCTCTGCCTTTATCTCATTACCCACCTGGCTGCAGACTTCAACAGCTGTTCAATTCCCCTAAAGGATCCACTGACACCAAAGCATTAGTGAGCAATGTGGATTCACTGACAATTATGGAATGGAGAAAATTTACATAGCACGACCCGGAGCAAAATTAAGAAAAAATATATGTCCCCTGGTAGATGTTTGTCTTTCACCAATTCCCTTCTCTACAGGATCCCTGGGAATTCTCATCCTTTTTGCATTTCTTCCCACAGTACCCAGGTTGCCTGGATCCTCTCTTTTCCCTGCCAAACATTACCAGGTCCTTCAAATCCATCTTGCCTCTGTCATCCAGCTCTTTTGCTCCTAAATCCTTTACTTTTCTCAGCAAACCACCCCCCTCCCCCCCCTTTTTTCTGTTTTGAGAACTCATGCTATGCACACCACAGCTAGAAAAGTGAAGAACAATCTGACCCAGTTCTGCCCTCCTGTCCCACCCTCAGTACCAACATCATCCTCATGACCAACACAATGTGATGTGATACTAGAAGCTAGCACAGTGGGCCAGGTCTGCTCATTCATTTATCTGCACAACAAACATTTTTGAGAACCCTACTGTGTGTCAGACACTGTGCTGGTCACACATACGAGAGTGAATAGCATATGCCTACACTATGACCAACCTAGATAGCATATTCAAAGGCAGAGACATTACTTTGCCAACAAAGGTCTGTCTAGTCAAGACTATGGTTTTTCCTGTGGTCATGTATGGATGTGAGAGTTGGATTGTGAAGAAGGCTGAGTGCTGAAGAATTGATGCTTTTGAGCTGTGGTGTTGGAGAAGACTCTTGAGAGTCCGTTGGACTGCAAGGAGATCCAACCAGTCCATTCTGAAGGAGATCAGCCCTGGGATTTCTTTGGAAGGAATGATGCTAAAGCTGAAACTCCAGTACTTTGGCCACCTCATGCGAAGAGTTGACTAATTGGAAAAGACTCTGATGCTGGGAGGGATTGGGGGCAGGAGGAGAAGGGGCCGACAGAGGATGAGATGGCTGGATGGCATCACTGACTCGATGGACGTGAGTCTGAGTTGGTGATGGGCAGGGAGGCCTGGCGTGCTGCGATTCATGGGGTTGCAAAGAGTCAGCACGACTGAGCGACTGAACTGAACTGAACACACATCTCACATTCTGGTGCAGGGAAACAGTGTAAAAGCACACACATCAGCTGAAGAATGCACAGACGGACGTAAGGGACAGGCAAGAGATGGAGTGCTGTGATAGGAAACCTGAGACACTTTCTTAACCGAGGTGGTTAAGAAGGGTCTCAGGAGGATGCGGCATTTGGGCTGAGATCAGAAGAGTGAAAGGGAATATTCCTTCTTTTGCCAAATCCTGTTATCTTCTTGCTCTCAATGGGTAAAACCTAAGAAATGTTCAAAAAAGACATCAACAGGAAAAACTTTAAGCTGGTGAAGAACATGGCATATTCTAGAGAGAGTGGATTAGAAGGAGCATGAGGAAGATGGCTCAGAGAGAGGCTGGAGAGGCAGGCTGAGCCCTTGTGGGCCAGGTGTGCCTTCCATGTTTCAGTTGGGGATATAGAACCACTTCAAGTAGCACAAAAATAAGATATTTATTATAGGAGTTGGACTTTCCATGCATGTAGGAGGTGCGGGGAAGTGGGTATCTAGAGGGAGGGAGTTGAAGGATCATAGATACATTGCTGAAGCACAGACAAGGTGGGGGGTGTCAGAGCTTGCAGGAACCCACAACCACAAGCACGTTGGCCTCCCAAAATGGTGTGGGTGCTCAGGAGTGGTCTTTGGGAGCTGTTGTCTCCAGGGGGCAGTTGCATGGGTATAACTGCTATCACAGAGGCACAGCCAGTGCCTGGGTGGTGGTCAGCAGCTGAGATGATGAGCTGGCAGCCGAGGAGCGTGTGGGTGGGTGGGAGCCGCTGGCTTTCTCTGTGCCTGTTCGTTGCCATATGTGACCATGACATCCTTCTGAGAGTAGGATGACTTTCTCTCTTGGCCAACTCTAAACCAGAACCTCAGAACAAAGAGAATTCTGGGAAACTCAGCTCCCAATACCCCAGATGAGGGTTTGGATTTTCTTCTCAATGGAAATGAAAGCCTTCTTGCCTTCACGACTCCAGGGCCTATCATGGCAAACATCAGTCCTTCTCCTTGGTTTACCTTTGCTTCTTTACTACCATATTTTTATATTTATATTCCTTCTTTATATTTCTGTATTTTTTTCCTAACATAGTCCCTAAGCCCCAAATCCCTCAAGTCTCTCTTTTTTCTGGCAGACAGTTGGTATATCACCCATGCTCCTCTTGGGCATTGAAATAGATACAAATGCTTGTCCCACCTCTTCAGAGTCTCAGAGGTTGCGGGCTTGGAGAGGGGGATATGTTTTGTAGGCTTGAGTCAGGACACCCAAGTACTACTTAGTAGATGGTAGTCAGGGGCAAGTTACCTGCCTGAGAAATCAATTATCCATGTATAACCTAGATGGCATATTAAAAAGCAGAGACATCACTTAGCTGACAAAGAGACAGATAGTTTTTCCAGAAGTTATGTACAGATGTGAGAGTTGAACCATAAAGAAGCTGAGTGCTGAAGAATTGATGCTTTCAAATTGTGGTGCTGGAGAAGACTCTTGACAGTCCCTTGGACAGCAAGGAGATCAAACCAAACAATCCTAAAGAAAATAAATTCTGAATATTCATTGGAGAGACTAATGTTGAAGCTCTAATACGTAGGCAACCTGAGACAAACATCTGACTCATTGGAGAAGACCATGATGCTGGTAAAGACTGAAGGCAAAGGAAGAAGGGGGTAGCAGAGGATGAGATAGTTAGATGGCATCACTGATTCAATGGACATGATTTTGAGCAAACTCAGGGAGAGAGTGGAGGACAGAAGAGCCTGGCATGCTGCAGATCATGGGGTCACAAAGAGTTGGACATGACTCAGCAACTGAACAACAGCAACAAAATGGGATAGACATCTCTGCCTCATGGAATCTAGGGAGTTAAATTAGAAAATGCATTTTAAGCAGACAGCATGTATGCAAACTGTATTATTTCCAGCAAGCACTCAGTCTAAGTTAATTCACGTTTTCTTTTGCTCTGCTGTGCTTTCTGGACTAACACTGACACCATGTTGGAGTCAGTCATCGCCCCACTACACCACTTGCTCCTGCTTCTCTTTACTGCCCACCCCCAGTATCAGCTATTATGATGCTCCTAAGCAGGGTGAGCCAGCTCCTTCATGTTTCAGCCAGGTACAGGGCTGCAACCCTGCAATTACCTTCCTCAGCTTTAAACAGGCATCATCGTAACGGCACTTAACTCCTTATAAAGATCGAACGGGAAATGTATGGAAAGGGCTTGGAACACAGCCTGGCCCATGGGAAGGACTCAAAGAAGGGTAGTTAGCTTATTATCACAGCCATTATACCACGAGCATCCTGCTTGCAAAGGTGACCTGTTAAGTCCCCGTGTGGTGGGTAGGATGACCTAGCAGAATGCCGACTCTCAAGTGCCTCTCTCCCCACATAGTCAGGTCATGAGATAAGGCCAAACACAGCAGTCACTTTCTTTAGAAGAGCTTTATGCCCACGAGGGTACTGTTGAGAGGTCATGAAGTGGACTTGCTTTGTCTCCCTCTCACTTGAAACCCTCGACCCAATGGTTGCCTAGGGCAGATGGGCAATTTCAAGCTCTATTAATGACTTTTCCCAGAAGCCGACTATGCCTGTAAAGGGCTCGGAAATGTTTGCTGAAGGGACAGACAAATGATTATCCCTTTCTAGGGTTCTCTGACATATTTATAATTATTTTTCAAAATGTATATGTCTTGTTTCAGTAATAACAATAATAATGCCCTACATTTATTGAGCATTCACTATATGGCTGACACTATGTTGAGGGCGTTACTTTCATTAAGTATTGTATCTTCATACTGACCAATGAAGTAGATGCTGTTACATTAGATTTATAGAGGATGAGACAGATATGTGTATATACATTGTCCTAAGACTAGGTAGTTGACAGTGTGCAGTAACCCAGTAGCCTTCCTACTACATATATACAACTTACAAGTGGAAATGATGGGAAAAATATAATAGATTAAAAAGCAAGATATATGCATGTAGCTTATTTTGTATTTAAGCCAAGAAAATTACCAAGTGCCAAAAACAAAGAAAGAATTGAAAGCCAGAGTGATAAGCATAAAATCTCATACTGTGGCAACCCTGGTGGGTAGGGAATAATGTTAGACCTTAGAAAACTGTCCACCTGTTTATGGGCATAGGTTTCAGTCTCATACAGCACAGGAGATAACGCCTGGAGTCTGTGACAGGTGGAAAGTTGGAACTGTGACTTCATAAACCTGGAACCATAAAAAACTAATTCTTAGTGGAAATAGAATTAGAAAAACTTGAACCACCAACCCTGGGAATTTACAAAGATGCATTTCTCCACCCAGAGCTCTTTTGAAGGTTAAAAAAAAAAAAAAAAAACAAAACCCTAAACTTTCATTACAGATGGGTTTGGGAACTGAACCTTGTGATACGGAGTTCAGAAATCTGAATGAAAAATATGAATATAAAAGATGATTCCTGGTTCTGGTAAACCTGGACCCCCCTTCATAGGGGCGAAAACAAAGGCTTAGAAACACTGATTCATTCTCAAAATACATGAACTTCCTATCATGCAGAAAATTAATCTTTGGTAAAGATGAATTAACAATCGTTGTCTAGTTGCTGTTATGTCCAATTCTTTGTGACCCCACAGTCTGTGGTCTCCCAAGTTCTTCTGTACATGGGATTTCCCAGGCAAGAATATTGGAGTGGGTTGTCATTTCCTACTCCAGGGGATCTTCCCAACCCAGGGATCGAACCCACATCTGCTGCATTGCAGGCAGATTCTTTACCACTGAGCCTCCTGGGAAGCCTGACTTAACAATAAACATGTATAAAATATATGGGGAAGTGACTCACCACAAAGCAGTTTTAACAATCACAATCATCAAGGGGAGCAACTCTCAAGAGTTTGAGAGAAAAGAACAGTCCACAGAAACAGCAAAATCAGAATTTTTAAAAGCATCCAACAGATAAGCAGACTAGTAAATACAAAAAAAAAAAAAGATAATATTATTAGAAAAGGACAAATTGCTTGGAAAGATAAAAGCATTAATGATAAAGATCAAGACATTAAAAACTGGGTTCCCCAAAATTCAAAATCCAATGAACAAATGAAGTATCAGTTGAGATACAGCTGAAGAGATGATTCTGAAGAATGCATCACAGGGAATCCAGAGACAAAGCCTCTGAGGGAAGCGTGAGACCCACTGCACAGAATGAGAGAATCTATCATTTAAGTAGAATAGAGAGAGAATGAGGGAAAGGCAATGTTTAAAAATATAACTGTGAATTTTCCAGAGTGGATAAGATATAAATTCTTGGAACATTAAGTTCTGAGAAAAAAGGGATACCTAACCTACTCAAGGCACATAACCAATAAGCAGTGGAGTCGGATGCAGACTGATTCAATCTGCATCAGCTCTTCAACTATTAATAGCACCCCATGCTGCCAGCAAGTCTTTGGTATTCTCCTTGAAGGCTCAAATCATGACTAATTCATGCGACCCTCAGTGTTGTAACAAACCTCAAACTCTATCTGGGATAAAACAATGACAATCATGAAGTTGTCAACCCAGCATTTCCTAAAGTGTGTTTCGAAAGCATTTGTCTTGGGGCTTCCCTGGGGGTGCTGTGGTCCAGACTCCAAGCTCCTACTGCAGAGGGTGCATGTTCCATCCCTGGTCAGGGAACTAAGATCTCAAACACTGTGAGGTGTGGCCAACAAACAAACAACAACAACAAAAACCCATTTGTCCCATAAGATGTTCTTTTGGGAATGGTGAAGGGTAGGAGTGAGGAGGGTGTTCTGGTGAAATAAGTTTGGAAAACATTATATATACAATATCATTTTGTAGAGGCATGGCAAATATCAGTGTATTAAACTTTCTAAGTCTGACATAGAGACTTCTGCTTGATTTCAGAGCAAATTTCTCCCCAAATACCAAGAACTTTTGACCTTCAGAAGTCTCTTTGCTACAATTCTGTATAATACTGGAAACAAGTAATTATTCAACTTTGTTTGAATTCTTCCGTTGTTAAGAATCAAGGCAGTCTTCTCACTTTCATTTTTTAAGATTTTTTTTTTTAATGTGGACCATTTTTAAAGTCTTTATTGAATTTGCTACAATATTGCTTCTGTTTTTCATGTTTGGGTTTTTTGGCCAGAGGCATGTGGGATCTTAGTTCCCTGACCAGGGATCAAACCTGCACCCCTGCGTTGGAAGGTGAAGTCTTAACCAGTGGACAGCCAGGGAAGTCTCAGTCCTCCCTACTTTTAGACAGATTTTACTGACAGAAGGTTATTGAAAGGAAATGTTTCATCTTCTACCCAGTGGCATGAAACTATACCCCGTAAGACTAAAAAGAAAATGCCTGGACCTTGTTAATTTATGCTACAGTAATAAATGACATCTAGATGTCAATGGCTCACAACAGCAAGTGTTTTCTTGCTCATGTACCTGTCAGCTCCAGGTGGGCTCAGTCTCTGCTCGTTAACCTTCCTTGTTTCAGGGCACAGGCTGAAGGAGCATTCTCCATGTTGGTTGGGGCCAATGAGACATTTTAATGCAGATTCTTAAAGCTTAATCATGGCAATCATCACTTTCATGTTTAATTGGTCAAAGTCAGTCATATGGCCCAGTCAATTATTAAAGAAGCTGAGAGATGTGATACTTACATGGAGAGGGTAGCCAATATTTGAAAACCATAATACAATCAACTATATGGTCAAACCTGACCTTTTAGAAAATTTGAGGATAAAGCTGAAACTCCAGTACTTTGGCCACCTCATGCGAAGAGTTGACTCATTGGAAAAGACTCTGCTGCTGGGAGGGATTGGAGGCAGGAGGAGAAGGGGACGACAGAGGATGAGATGGCTGGATGGCGTCACTGTCACTGACTCGATGGACTTGAGTCTGAGTGAACTCTGGGAGTTGGTGATGGATAGGGAGGCCTGGCGTGCTGCAATTCATGGGGTCACAAAGAGTCGGACACGACTGAGCGACTGAACTGAACTGAACTGAACTGACTAGGTTCTGGTATCAATTCCAAGCAATTCTCATGATACCATGATATGACTCAACTCAATTCTGACACTACCTACCAGAAGATAGCACCAGATTCCACAGGTTAAGGGTTCATTTAATTCCAGACTGACACCTCTTTGTCCAACTTCAGTCCCCACTAGCAAATCCCGTTTATTACTTGTGCCTCTGACAAATCTGGCTATAAAACAGATGTACCCATCTAGATCCTCTCATTGTGTTCAATTAATTTGCTAAAGCAACTCAACAGAACTCAGAGAAACATTCTACTTACTAGATTACTGGTTTATTACAAAAGGATGTAACTCAAGAACAGTCAGATGGAAGAGATGCAGAGGGCAAAGTACAGGGAAAGGGCATGGAACTCCCACACCTTCTCCAGGTGTGACATTCTCCCCACATCTCTGTGTGTTCACCAACCCTGAAGCTCTCTGAACCCAGTCATTTGGGATTTCAGGGAGGCTTTATTACATAGACGTGGTTGATGAAATCATTGGCTGTTGGTGATTGATTCAGTCTCCATCTCTCTCCCTTCCCCAAGGCTGGGTGAGGGTGGGTATGAAGGGTGACTGAAAGTTCCAACCCTCTAATCAAGAAGTTCTAACCTTCTAATTAGCCAGCTCCACCTCCCCATCCCCCCACCCCCAACTACCTAGGTTACCTAAGGGCTTTCCACAAGTCACCATAATAACACAACAGAAGATTATCTTTACTGTTCTTATCACAGGAAATTCCAATGGTTTTAGTAGCTCTGTGCCAGGAGATGATGACCAAACACATATTTCTTATTAAAAGTCAAATATCACAGTGAGGGGCATCTCTGTTGTAGCATAGATGTGCAGATTGTTGATTGGTGAATAGTATTCCATTGTGCAGTATATAGACCATCTGTTCCTGGACTTCCCCAGCTTTTTCAATTTCCCATTCTTTTTCTGTTCTTTTATGACATGGTTTTGAACATCTTGGGCTCTCCTAAATATATTTCATTTAATATTAATAATGATGATGATAATGACTGGTGAATATAAACCTGAACCTCGGCTCCACTCTTTACCAGCATTATCTCTTTTAATCCTCACAAAGCCTTGGGGACAGGTATTACTGATACTCATTTACAAAAGTACAGATGGGGAAATCGCAGCTTGGAAACTTTGACTCACTTAACCAAATTTACATAGCTGGTATGTGGCAGGGACTGTCCGACTCTGAAGCTCCGCTCTTAACCTCTGATGTACATGTTGCCTCCCTGTTATCTCTACTCTCTAGATATGTATAAGAAGCTGAGGAAGTGCTGACACCTCTCTAGTCTCAAGAACATATGCTGTGGGGCACAAATGTCCAAAGGTGACATAGAAATTCTATGATTCAACATTTGAAGCAAGAATAAGAATATGTTGGCACATCTCTCAGAAGCACCATGTCCTCCACGCACCTGGAGGTCCATTTGCACATTTAATGTACATTACAAACCATCTGTGCATACTGGGTGCAATAATCAACAAAGTCATTTATGGACAAGCTCTGGATCACAGATGGAAAAAATATTTTACTTTCTATGTTAACTCTGACTTTTTTTATTTTTTAATAAATGACCCTTGAGGGTTATGTTCAGAAGGATCCTGAGGGGTTCTCAGCAAAGCGAGGCATAATCAATAAGCAGTGTCTGCTAAAAGAAAATAAGGAAGCTGTGCTAGGCTTTGCAAGCATTTGTCATTTTTATACTAGAGAACACCACCTGTGAGATTCAGGGAATAAAGCCTCTCAGAAAAATACTGAACTGACACTTAATTTCATAAAAAGAAAGGAGAAGGAATCCCCTGGTGGTCCAGTGGTTAAGACTTCCTTCCAATGCAGGGGGTGTGGTTTTGATCCCTGGTTAGGGGGACTAAGATCCCACACACCAAAAAATAAAAAGCAAAAACTAAACAAAAAAAATTTTTTTAAAGGAGAAAACTGGTAGCATTTACCATTGAACATATATTTTATTTCACTTACTCCACACAACACAATGCAAATGTCTATTAATGTCCCTATTTTATAGGCAAGAAGATGAAGGCTCAGAGATGCCAGCTAACTCCTCCTGAGATCCATAGCTAGTAAATGGCAGAAACAGGATCCAGCTTTAGGTCTGATGGATTCTTGACGCTGAACCACAGCATGGCGTCTCTAAAATGCCCTGAGCTACATAAATGGTCCTGCTAGCTAAACAAGCTGTCTTGCCATGATATGGCCCAATTCCAGGACATCCAGTACTTTCTGCTCCTTCCTCCTTCTCACTGGTGGCGAACTCACCCCTCTCAGAACACAAATGGCTACAAGGCAAGACGCTCTGTGTTGGGCCATTTTGTGCCTCCTAAAGGTGGCAGCTTTGCATCACGACTTTACATAAATGCTTTTGGCACCGACAGCAGGAGGCAGGCAGGAGTGTGGCTCTGCCATGCGACAAATATAGAGCTGCCGTCCTTAAAACTCTCACAAGAGACTAACCCTCAAGGGAGACGCCATGCAATAAATAATTTTTGCCATAACACATTCCTTGCCTTTGCATAAATTTAACACCCCGCTCTCTGTGCAATATGTGATCTTCCTGCTAACTCCCCATAGACAGAAATAGCTCTGGTAAGATGTGATAAAAGACAAGCAGCAGAAAGGAAGAGGGAAACACGACACATAGAGGAACTTGACTTTAGTGCCGGCTTCTCTACGAGGGATATCATTCTTTGCATCCTTCATGGAGAACCGTGTGCAGAGGACAACCACAACTGGCCTATGGGGCCTTCCAAAGCACAAAAGGAACTGCATTTCTGGGATGCTGAGATGCTGGTTCCCTGTTTCTTCTGGCAAGTAGCATCGGGCTGCTAGTCTCTGCCTGCTTTTCTCCAACAGTGGCCATGGACTACTTCCCTCATGTGCCTGGCTTGTGTCAATCGGTCTATTCCTGACCCCAGTCAAATGCTTAAACCTGTTTTAGGTGGAGCTCTGTCATATGCAACTGGAAGACAGGGACCAATATACCAAGGTTCCTTTCTGATGAGCTGTTGACTTGGATTTTGCTATATCAAGAACCCAGAGGAAGGAGATAAGGTTATCCGAAGATGTATTAAGACATAAGCAGCTGAATTTGAGCAGATGATAAACAAGACAGAATTCAATCCTATCTCACAGTTCTCATGTCTCCAGACAGAGGCACCAATATATGAGAATTTCAGTCAAATGTTGCACCTGCCTGGTATGGTCCACGCTTCTCTATGGTGACCAAATGGGGTTTAAACATTTTGTGAAGCTTATTACTGATGAGTTAGAGAGCATATTGGAGAAGGCAATGGCAACCCACGCCAGTACTCTTGCCTGGAAAATCCCAGGGATGGGGGAGCCTGGTAGGCTGCAGTCCATGGGGTGGTGAAGAGTTGGACATGACTGAGAGACTTCACTTTCATTTTTCACTTTCGTGCACTGGAGAAGGAAATGGCAACCCACTCTAGTGTTCTTGCCTGGAGAATCCCAGGGACGGTGGAGCCTGGTGGGCTGCTGGCTATGGGGTCACACAGAGTCGGCGACGACTGAAGCAACTTAGCAGCAGCAGCAGAGAGCATATTGTCCCTTACCACAATGCTGGTTGGCATCAGAGGTCAAAAGAGTCTCCTGGGGACTTCCCTAGTGGTCCAGAAGTTGGGACCAGCAGTTTGACAATTAGTGGTCTAGTAGTTTGCTTCCCAGTGTAGGGAATGTGGGTTTGATCCCTTGTCAGGGAGTTGGGATTCTACATTCCTTGGGGTCATAAACCAAAGCACAGAATAGAAGCAATGTTGTAATAAATTCAATAAAGACTTTAAAAATGGTCCACATTTTTTTAAAAAAAGTTTCCTGGCTACTGCTTTTATTACCTCAACGACCCAAGTCATAAATATTGAGTAGGAACACTAATACTTGAACCCGCCTGCATTCCTATGTCCTGGGTCCCCAAAGTCCCCATTTAATTCCTGTCTAGGTCTAGGTCTTATGTTCCAGTTATAGTTTTGGCTGCTGGCCTGGTTTATCAGTCTAGGACTTTGTTTCTCCAGAGATTGGAACCGTGTCCTTGAACCCCCAGCCAGTCCTGGGGGGCTGCTGTGTGCTGGCATTGCTGCAAGGTGCTTACAGGGTGCCACAGTCATGAAAGTCAAGTCCCAGACTCAGTTACTAAACTGCCTGCCGGACATTTCCACTGATGGCACCTTTAACTTAACATGCCCAGAATTATTTGCACCAAATCTCTTCTCCCTAATCTGTTCCCCTGCTAATGCTCTCAATATCAGTAGACGGGATAACTGTCTTTCCATTTGCCCAACTCAGATATGCCAAGATCATCCTTGACTCTTTGCTTTCACACACCCCCATATACCATGGAAAAGGAAACAGCAACCCACTCCAGTTTCTTGCCTGGGAAATCCCATGGACAGAGGAGCCTGGTGGGCTACAGTCCATGGGGTCGCAAAGTCAGACACGACTGCACGACTAAGCATGCATGCACCTCCATATACAGACAATCACTCTGTCCTACTGAGCATGTTCCCAATAATTTTTCAGGACAATCTGTTTGTCTCCAGCCCCACATTTAGCATCTTGGCCTAAGCCACCAGCATCTTTTACCCTGACTGTGGGTCTATTTGTTCCCATCCTTGCCCTGATCCAGTCCACTTTTCACATAGCAGCCAGAATAACTATCTCAAACCACAGTCCCACATATAGTGTCAATCCCACACATGGCGTCCTCTGCTGGCTCTTCTTCGTCTCAGCACCTATTCATCTTCTGGGTCTTAGATGAAATGCAATTTCCTTGGGTCAGTTTTCCCTGACTACTTTCATAGCATCCTATATTTAATCTTCATAAAGTCTATCAAATAATGTATCAATTACTGTTACCGTTTAGTGAATATCTGCCTTCCCAGGTGAATTAAGTTCTAAAGAAGGTGGGTGCCAATATCTAGTTTTCTTCCTGTCCCCCATATAGTTAATGCTCAATAAATATTTAATGAATAAATTTATCAATGAATATCACAGCTCATTCTAACAGTATTCAAGCGGAGCCTAAACAGTCATTATTCTGGAATACTGCAAAGATAAATCGGTTTTGAAGGTTGGATTAGATATTTCTTAAAACTCCTTCCAAGTAATCCTTTTTGATTTTTTCTTACAGTCTCATCGTCCCGATGTTAAATACTAGTCATTATTCATAGAAAATACAAGAGGTAAGCTCACCATTTACTAAATTAACCTACCATAGGAGATACCATCAGTTACTATATCGCGTCATTAAGTCATTTTATTTCCATTCTATTTTCAGTCCCCTCTTCTGAATATGGGAGAGGGAATAACATTTATCATCATCTAAAAGAAATTAAACTTACCAACCCAATAAATTAAGAGGATTGTCTTAGGTCTTACCAAAGAATTCACCAAAAATTTCCTGGAAAGAACAAGCTCTCTGAGGGCATTTAAAATTGGATTTGATTTACAAAATTTGATTTGCACATAACTATTCAGGAACACATTGATTGCTTAAAGTGAGGTACACCAGGACATAACTACCTTTAATCTGTTATAACAAAGGCAGCAATTAAAATTGCTTTTGCTAAGCAACTTTTGAAACAGAAGGTTCGATCTCTTTGCTACACTCCCCTACCCAGAAGACTCCCTCTCTCCCCACACGCTTTTCTCCTCCTAATTAAATGAGGCAACCATTCTGGATTCTTTGTAGAATGCAGTTTCTGACAGGATCACCCTCCTATCTTAGAGATACTGAAAAGGCTGTGTTAGGGACTTAATTTCATTTCCATCCCTCTTTGTTAATATAGTCCCTTCTTATTCTCGCTTCTTGGAAGCATTGTTAAGGAGGGATCGATTTGTTGGTTATTAAAAAATGGTCAGTTCCTATGGTATTAGATGTGATATTCCCCAACCACGGTGTCATTTTCATCCCTTGAAACAGTTTGCCCTTTGTGTTGCATATCCGTTTGTTTGCTTTATTCAGCCCCTGGTGTGAAGTGCCTAATAAGGAATCCTGACGACAGTTTGCTCCATCTCCAGATTGAATTTCTTTATAGATCAGCCTCAGGAATTCATTTCCCAACCGGTTTTAATCAATACAGCTTGACTCAGCTTAAGTTTGGAGAAACTAACAAAAACGCACTGATTGGTACTGATTGGGTGTCTCAAAGCACCGTCTTCATAAAGGCTCTCTTTGATGGCGACCCATCAAACTGACCCACGGCCTCTGAGTGGAGTCAGGGCCAGAGCTCTACCCAGGCCCCAAAGCTGTCATTGTCCTGTTTCGTTTGATTCCGCGAAGCCGGAGGCCAGAGAGGCTTTTGCAAAAACAGCATGGTGTTAGGGAAAGATGAGTAATGGTGTATCAGGTCACCCTCAGAACTTGCTGTTGAGCTTCACTGAGTGGCTGAAACATCCTGAGATTCCATGTCAGCATCACAGAATAAGGTGACTGGGACTATGTGTATATGAGGTCTCGTTGAGCTCTGAAGTGCTAAGACTCTGTACGGAGACAGAAGGAACTGCTGGATCCCAATCGTCCATCCCACTTTGCAAGTGCATGCTGAAATGACCACCATTTGGCTAAAGAGATGGAAAACCGTCATTTCTAAATCATGGAACAAATACTTGCCTTCTGCCAGAAGGATTCCAAACCCAGCTCTCACATTTTCTAGCTATGGGGCCTTGGCTAAATCATATTATCTCTCTCACGCTCTGTTTCCATATCTTTAAAATGTAGACGTGTAATAATACCCTTTATCCATTTGGGGGATGTTGTGAGGGTCAAATGGGGTCACAGATGCAGAAAGCACTTTGGAAAATAAAGCAGAATGCAGAAAAGGAACTGTTAATCAGGTGGTCATCGCACTGCCGGAGCACAGAGCCTTGAACATCACCCTGGAGCTTCATAAATCTGGCTTCCTCCTGCTCCCTGCCCTCCCAGCTTCCCCACTGCAGTTGTAGTTGACACTGGGCCAGAAATCGTGGCTTGTTTGCAAGTTATTTGAGTGCAGAGACTCATCAGTGTGGGCAGTGACTCCATCCTTGGGGAGTGCTGCAGGGATTCAGCCAACTAAGCTCAGCCAGCCTGTTCACCCTAGCAGGGCAAGAGTCCTAATACCCACTGGTCAACCAGCCAGTCAGCCATCAATGCGGTGCTTAACACACTGGGAGCACAGAGCTTATGATGCTCCATATACAGGATCAACAGTGAAGATGGGCTGACTCCATGCCTTTTTAGATTAATAGTGGCATTTGTAAACTAGTGAAATTCTAAATGAGGCATGGTCATGCTTTTTTCCCCTAAAATCCTACTGATTTTTTTCTTAAGTAGAATATCTGTAAACTCTAGGACCTAGAAATATAATTAATTTCAGTCAGTACACCTTTTAGATACCTATAATGTCCTGGATTTTTATTCTGAGCCAAGTTTGGTACTGATTACATTACATAAATGATTGAATTTATTCTTAAAAACATTTCTGTGAAGCATGTATTCACTTAGTAACGTTTCTTGAATGAATGAATGCATGAATACAGTTAAATAATGAATGTGTGTTGAGTGCACTGTGTTAGTTATTAAAGGTTCAGAAATAAGAAAAATAAATGGCATAGCTGTTATCACTGAACTTACGGTCTAAGTATTATGAGCCTCATTTATAAATAAACAAATGGAAACACAGAAGATGAATTAACTTGCTCAAGGTCACACAGCAGCAACGTCAAGAGACTGAAAGCAAGTCTGGCTCTGGTCATGATGGAATAACTAGTACAAACTCACCTTCCTACTTCAAGCAATGATAAAAACTTACAATACATATGTACATAAAGCAATAGTTTTCAGGCACTGGATATCAAGGAGCATTGTACTGTGATCTTTAGTGAAAGAAAATCACACAAAATAAACCTCATGTTTGGTCTGATTCTGTGCTTTAAAGCACTTTCCCAACTTCAGCAGAGAGAGGTGGGATCTGCAAGGAGGGGAAGTTGAGACATATGTTTGGGGGGTTCCCACTGCATGTGCACGAGGTGAGACTCCACAGAGTCTAGCAGAGAGCAGCAGCTGCACACCAGCACCGCAGAGATCATGGAGAACCTGTAGGTACGGGAATTTCAATCCAGCCAGAGTGGGGAGACCTCCCACTCCACAGAGTGGAGAGCACCTCAGGGATTCAGTTGAGACCTCATAAAGGCCAAGACTGAGGAGTAATGACCAAGTCCTAGACACAGAATCAATCCCTAGGATACAGACAAAGTGAAAACAAACCAGCCATTAACAACGTAAACAAAAAAAAAATCCAAGCCTGGAAAGTTGAGAAAATCTAACAGCAATTTAATAACTCCTCAAGCAGGATTTAACACTCTTTCAAAAAAGACATGATCCAGACTTCCTACAATGCATTTTTTAAAATGTTCAGTGTATATTTAAAAATTGTTAAATATGTGAAGAAGTAGGGAAATTTGATCTGTAATTTATAGAAAAATAAGTCGGTACCTGATCCAGTCATTGGAAGTAGCAAATAAGGACTATAAAACAGTTATTATAAATACATTCAAGGATATAAAGGAAAAGATAGCTATAATAATTAAAAAGATAAAAATATTTGAATTCTAAAAGTGAGTATTATAATACATAAATAAAATTTATTTAATGACGATATATTAGAGATGGCAGAGGAAGAATCAATAAACTTGAGATAGATCAATAGAAGTGATACAATCTTAATAATTCAGGGGGAAACTTGAAAAAAGGAAAAGTGCCTCAATAGCAAGTGAAGAAATACAAACTGTCTAGTATTCATGTGATTGAAGTTCCCAAAGGAGAGTACAGAGAGAATACATCAGAAAAATATTTCAAGAAATAATGGTCAAAATGTCTCAAATTTGATGAAAATATCAACCTATAGACCTCTAAAGCCCAGCAAACCTAAAGCAGGATAAATACAAAGAAACACTGGAAGGGAAGAGAACAACAGATCTTGACGATGTTAAAAAGATCATGGATCCCATGACTTAGAGGACATGGATAAATTCCTTTACAAGCATAATTCAATAAAAGTTACATAAGATTTTTACAAATTGAAATTTTTATTCTAAAATGTATATAAAAATTCAAAGACCTAGACAATAAAATAATATTATAAAAGAAAACTTGGAAGTCTTAAACTATCTGATTTCTGATTTACTGTAAAGCTACAGCAGTCAATACAGTGTAGTATTGGCCTAAGGATATAAAAATAGATCAATAGTACAGAATTAGATAATCCAGAAATAAATCTATACATTTGTACATTTGGATCAATTAATTTTTAAAAAATGCATGCCAACAACTTAACAAAGAAAATTTTATGCAGCAAATGGAGGGAAAAATCCAATACTTTCCTCATCAAACACAAAAATTATTTCAAGATGAATCATGGACATGTAATACTATTGACTAAGTCAATACTATTAATCTTCTTTAAGTAAAAGAAGAATGTATTCAAACTTCAGTATGGCTGAGATTTCTTAGAAAAAACACAAAAATAAACCCAAAAGAAAAAAATAATAATAAATCAGACTATAAAAATTAAAGAGCTCTAGTCATTAAACAAAAACAAGCCTGTTAAGAAAAGAAAAAGGCAAACCGCCAACTGAGAGACATTATTCACAGTACCTATATCTGACAAAAGACGCATGTCCATAATATAAAATAATCCTTGTAAATTAATAATTTTTTAAAAGTTATAAAAACAGACAAATGACTTGAACAGATAATTCACAAAAAAAGTATATAAATGGGCAATGAGCTTGAGAAAAAGCTTAACATCCTTAGTCATCAAGTAAAGGCAAATTAAAGCCATAATGAAATACCATTACATATCTACTATAACGGCTAAAATTTAAACAGTAACACCAAATGTTGGCTAGGATGGAATGCCACCAGAACCCTCATATACTGCTGGTGGGAATGCAGTGATACAAATGCTTTGGAAAAATGGTTTGGCCATTTCTTAGAAAATTATATATCTCCCCTATGATTTAGCAAATTCATTCATAGATATTTTACCCAAGATAAATGAAAACATATGTCTAGAAAAGACTTATCCAAAATCTTTATGAGAGCTTAATTTAATAACCCCAATCTGCAAACAACCTGCAACAGGAGAAGAGAATACAGTGTATTATATTATATTAATATATTAATTCAACAAAATGTGTTTGGTTGGTCAGTTATGTCCGACTTTTTGCAAGCCCATGGACTGTAGCCCACCAGGCTGCTCTGTCCATGGAAGTTTTCAGGCAGGAATACTGCAGCTGGCTGCCATTTCCTACTCCAGGGATCGAACGCTCATTTCTTGTGTCTCCTGCATTGGTAAGTGAATACTTTACCACTGAGCCACATGGGAAGCCCCCAACAAAATACTGGTTAGCAATAAAATGTATAAAGTGTTATCCACAGCAGCATGAATGAATTTTAAGAATATTCTAGTGAGTGAAAGTTATCATATACAATGCAAATGTAAAATTCAATTATTCAAGAAAGGCAAAACTAACCTTTGGTGACTGAAATTGGAACACTGGTTGCCTCTAGGGTGGTAAGGATTAAATTTAGAAGGGTTATGGAGAACTTTCTAAGGTGACAGAAGTGCTCCTTATTTTTACTGGTGTTTTTCGGTACATTGAAGAGCACCTGTCAAAACTCATTGAACTGTGCCTTTAAAAATGTTTATTTACTTGTGCATAATGGCATCTGGTCCCATCATTTCATGGGAAATAGATGGGGAAACAGTGGAAACAGTGTCAGACTTTATTTTTCTGGGCTCCAAAATCACTGCAGATGGTGTTGCAGCCATGAAATTAAAAGATGCTTACTCCTTGGAAGGAAAGTTATGATCAACCTAGATAGCACACTCAAAAGCAGAGACATTACTTTGCCAACAAAGGTCCGTCTAGTCAAGGCTATGGTTTTTCCAGTAGTCATGCATGGATGTGAGAGTTGGACTGTGAAAAAAGCTGAGCGCCGAAGAATTGATGCTTTTGAACTGTAGTGTTGGAGAAGACTCTAAATTTAGAGTCCCTTGGACTGCAAGGAGATACAACCAGTCCATCCTAAAGGAGATCAGTCCTGGGTGTTCTCTGGAAGGAATGATGCTAAAGCTGAAACTTCAGTACTTTGGCCACCTCATGCGAAGAGCTGACTCATTGGAAAACACCCTGATGCTGGGAGGGATTGGGGGTAGGAGGAGAAGGGGACGACAGAGGATGAGATGGCTGGATGGATCAATGGACATGAGTTTGGGTGAACTCCGGGAGTTGGTGATGGAGAGGGAGGCCTGGCGTGCTGCGATTCATGGGGTTGCAAAGAGTCGGACACGACTGAGCGACTGAACCGAACTGAATTTTTATCTAGTTAAGATAATCCTGTCTGTCTGATTCCAGTGCCCACATATTTTCCTGCTATATTATGCTGAATATCAGGCAAAATGTTAACCACTGGAAATTGTACTATCCTGAAATGAGTCAGCACCTTGTAAAGCAAAGAGAATGGATTTCTCTATTAGAAGAGCATGAAGAAGCTGTCTATAAACTGTAAAGGTAACAGAAATATTTATATTTATTTTTAAAGAACTATTATTATAAACTGTAAAAGCAGTGCTTTGTCACAGGGGTTTTGGAAAAAGTGGCTATTTGCATTACCTGTGACTGCATAAACAACTACTAAGACTTCTAAATGGCTTAAAACAGCACACTTTATTCCCTCTCATTTTTCTGTGGGTCAGGAATTTGGAAGAGACTTAGCTAGGTGATTCTAGCATTGAGACATCCCATGAGGTGGCAGTCAAGTCCTGGAGGGGGTGCGGTTATCTGAAGGCTGTAGGGTCCTCCTTCAAGTTTATTCCTTGGTGGCTGACTGGCCTCAGATCCTCCCTGGCCCCTGGCAGGAGGCCTTAGCTCTTTGCCAAGTGGGCCTCTCCAGACTGCTGACAGTACATAGGATGCAGCAGTTGGTTTCCCGCAAAGCAAGTGATTCTGTGATTGAATGGAAGTCCTTATGCCCTGGTGGTTCAGACAGTAAAGAGTCTGCCTGCAATGCAAGAGACCTCTGTTGGATCTCTAGGTTAGGAAGATCCCCGACAGAAAGGAATGGCAACCCACTCCAGTATTCTTGACTGGAGAATTCCATGGACAGAGAAGCCTGGAGGCCTACAGTCTATGAGGTTGCAAGAGTCAGACATGGCTGAGCAACTATCACTTTTCCCCTATGCCCCAGGCACACTGAGGCCAAACACCACCAAAATGTTGGAGTTTGGAGCAGAGAAAGGTTTACTGCAGGACACTGCAAGGAGACAGGCGGCTCTTGCCGTAAAAACTGAACTCCTTAAACGCTTTCAGCAAAACGTTATTATAGAAAAGGTGAGAGAGGCGTATGATTAGTTGTTGCAAATTTTGGGTGTCAGATCCTTTGTTCTTGAGGTCAGGTCATGGACAAGTCAGGATGTTCCTGTAAATCTCCACTAAAACCTGTTATTCTCTGTTCTGACAAGAAAGGCAACGTTCCAAGGCTTGAATTTTGCCCTCTGAGATCCAAGTCCTGGCTAAGAGGAGTGGATCCCTGCATCACCCCATCACCCCAAGTCCAGCACCCAGTCTGGGTCCTCCTGCCAGCGCCCAAGCTCAGCTGAGGAGGCACATGTCAGCTGGCAGCGCCCATATGGCCCGGTCCCCAGACCCTTGCCCAGCCATTATCATTTGGGGAGCCAGGCTCCCAGGATCCAGGCTTTTTATTTAAACTGGAAAGAATCGTTTGTTCAAGATCAACAGGAACACATGTTGTAGCAAATACCAATCAGGTTAATCCCCAGCTCACCATAACTGCTCTTCTTTGAGAATAGCCCCAACCACAGAAGCGGACCCAAAGTAATGACGTGCAATGTCTTTGCACCTTTACCCTGACCTCTGGCCACTTCCTAGGGGTAGAGAACTCAGCTAAGCTGGACCAAGTTCTGAAACTTGAACAGAGAGGCTGAAGGTGGTTGAAGCTCTTACCTTAATGGCAGTGTCAGTATGTTCCAGCTGCCAAGGAACCACAACCCATGGAGTCCGCCACTGTCATGAGGTCGCAGAGGTGGGGATAGGGGAGAGGTCCGCTGCTCCTTCAAGGGCTCTGGGGTGCTACGGGACACTGCACCAGCCTGTCCCCAGGCCCCCAGCTCACCTGCCGGGCTGGAGGGCGCCGGGGGAGAAGGCTGTGACTGATCGCATCTTATCACACTCTCTACCGCGAGGACCACTGCCAGACTGACTGTTGGTGGAGCCTGGACTGATACAGTCTCGCGCGGAAGGTCTCGCGGTAACAGCTGCACTAACAGGTCTCAAGGTAATGGCTGCCGCTCGCCCCGCCCCTATTCCAGTTCAAGAGAAAGAGCGCCCAAGACTCAAGTGGAAGCTGCGGTCCCCTCTTTGCCCTGATGTTGCTTTGCAGTATGCTGGCGGTCACGCAGACCAGGCCTGGTGCAAGCAGGGGAGACTCTTCCTGGTGAGCCCTGGGAGGCAGGCACCAATGAGGGTCCTTTGGAGTGCGGCTACCGCAGTCGCTTTTTCATCCCTGCTCCAGGACTCTTTAGATGCGCAATTTGGAACACTTTACTCTTTTAAAGCCCCTGCGTCTTAATCTCGGAAATGGAAAGGAATCATTGTATTTACCTCAAGGGGCTAAAGTTGGACTGTATCTTGTACTTACCTCAAGGGTCCTCAGAAGGAAACCTGAAATGGAATAAGTTTTTGTTACGTTATCTTAAAACACAAATACATCGGTACTGGTCCTGTGGCGTGTCTAGTATTGTACTGGGGCAGGGCGGCTCTGCCAAGGGTCTGCATGGTGATGGGCCCCGCAGCAGCGGTTCCCCTGGGTCGTGGTCCGAGGGATCTGGTCCCTGGTTTGTGCAGCCTGAGGGCCGGCTGTGTCCTGGGCCCCTGGCTCCCTTGATGGTGATGGCTGCGCAGGGGCTGGGGACCTGGCCCTGAAGGTGCTGCCAGCTGAGGTTCGCCCCCGGGCCTGGGCACTGGCTGGAAGACACAGACCTGCTGCTGGACGAAGGCTCCAGTGCAGGGTGGCCAGCCTGAGCAGGGACTGTCACTCTCCCAGCCAGGGCCTGGGCCTCGGTAGGTGAAAGTCAGTCTTTGGAACTTGGAACAAGATCAGGGGCAAGGATGTTGCTTTGCTTAGCCTCTTTGTTAAGTGTTGAAAGCTGCCAAGAGTCATGGAGAAAGAGTTTGATTCCTCCCCTTCCTCTTCTTGTATATTTCCCAAGGCTATGACCTTTAAGAGTATTATACCTTTAGATAAAATGTTGCAGAACAGAGACTATCATTTGCTTTGATGGACTTTACAGGAATATGGGGCCTGACCTTGACTTGATCATAAGGACAGTTGCAAAAACAAAGGATGGGAGATCAAGACGTTTGCAAGAACTAATCAAGTCCCTCCCTCACCTTTCCTATAAAAGGACATTTTGGGAAGCCTTCGGGGTTTTAAGGCATGAACCCCCTTTCTCCTTGCATGGCCCTGCAATTACACTTCCTCTGCTCCAGATGCTGATGTTTTGGGATTATTTGGCCTCACTGTGCATTGAGTGCAGGGGCTTGTGTTTGTAACAGTATCACAGTCCTGGCCAGGTAGCCTGCTTAAACCTTCTGCCACAAACTGCACTAGGTCAGTTTGTAAAAAGTGGCACCTTCCTCTAATTTGGATCCTTGAAGCTGAGTAAGTTCTGTAATCAACCTTTATCCAGTGGCTCCTCCCCATTCTTGCTTTATTCACCCCATGTGTTTGGTATCTTTTGCCTGCTCTTCTCATTAGACTGTGAGCTCTCTTGAAGGAACCTTGTGCTTTAGTCTTTGTATTTTCCAAAGCCACTGTTTGAACTTCATATTGATTTTTACATAGCCAGTGCTCAAATCGTATTCACTGGCTACATTTTACAAAGCTGAATATCCAGGAAGTGAAAGCTACTATCACAAGGTATATCAGTCATTGTCCCAAAACAGTGCATAGTAAGCCACCTCAAAACTCAAAGCCATACAACCACAAATGCTTAGTCTCTTGCTCATGGGTCCTCAGGTCAAAGGAGAACTGGCTGATCTTGACTGTGCTTGATAGGGTGGTGTTGCTTCAGGTCTAGGCTTGGCTTCTTGCTGCAAGTCTCAGCTCAGTTCTGTGCCACCTGCATTTATTCCAGCTGGGACCCAAGCTGACAGACAGTGCTTACCTAGGGAATGGTCTTTTCAGGTAACAGTTAAAGCACAAGAGGGCAAAGAGAATCCTTGAAATGCAATGCATTTCAAGCCTTTCCTTGATTCATGAACCTCACTACCTCATTGGCAGAAAAGGGTCACATGACTAAGAACAACATCAAGGAGATTCAGAAGTAATTGCTCTGCTTCCAGTGGGAAGAGCTTTAAAGTCACCTGGAAAGGGGCATGCAGAAACTCATGAAAGTTGGGACCAGTAATTCTGCCATATGGGATACTAAGTTGTCAGAGCTATCCAAGAACCAATTATGGCTGGGAACAGTGGACTCTTGGAGAAATATTTTAATATTGTTCCATCACTTCTAGAACTGGAAACACTTGAAATCTGCATGATAGTGATGCGGGCTTTAGAGATCCTACCCTACTTTCTTCCACTGTGGCTTAGACGGTAAAGAATCTGCTTGCAATGCTGGAGACCTGAGTTCGATCCCTGGGTTGGGAAGATCCCCTGAAGGGAATGCAACCCACTTTGGTATTCTTGCCTGGAGAATCCCATGGACAGGGGAGCCTGGCAGGCTATAGTCCATGGAATCGCAGAGTCAGACACGACTGAGTCTGCGTTTATTCCAGCTGGGACCCAAGCTGACGTGCAGACTAACACACACACACATTTTCTTCCACAGGTCTTTCCACTGTTTTCTTTCTCTGAGTTCTTTTTCCTCAAACACAAAGTAGAGATAATAAAACCTACCCAAGTTGTTGTGAAAAATTAACATTAATTAACATATATGAAATTACTTGGCATTACAATGCACTCAGTATTTGTTTCCCCATCTGTCCTTCTAGAGTGGCTAGGGGTTGAAGGGTGCTTTGATTTTTCCAGCAAGCTTCTGAGGCATCAACTCAGTCAGGGAAGGACTCAGCTTTCCTGAGTAAGAAAGAGGTAATGACAGAGGGTCTTTATATTCATCCACTTGTTGCTTTAAGATAGATGAGTGATCAGCGGTTGCCTATTTTGGTTTCTCAAACACCAAGTTATTGCCATAGAAACATAATTATAATGAGTAATTAAATGAAAATGTTTTCTGAAATCGTTTAAAATTGAAGTTCTAAATTTCTACCTTTTCACTCAGTTCATATAAGCAAAACTCAAAAACTGTAGCACATATCTTATTAATATTTTATTCCAAATCAGTGAGCTATTTGCAGTCACTTTATTTTTAAAAATGAAATAAATTCTCCCTAACTTTATTATGAACATGCAACTTCCACCCTTTTCCTGAAGAAATGGCATCTAGCCTACTGAAACAATCTGGAGTTTAACCTTATTTTGCTTTGCATCCCAGGAAATGTGTGTGAACAGGTCAGTATATGTTGAGAAGGATCTTTCATTAACCTTACAATATATCTGGGCTTGCTTTGCTGAAGAATTCCATAGCGAAATCCTTGAAGATTTGCAAAGACCTGTTGGTTTCCCTCTTCCTCACACTCTATACCACCAAACCAAAGAACATCCTATGCCCAAAATACATTTCAAATCCATCTATGCAACCTGTTTATTAATGATGTGGGCTACAACTATATCCTCTCAAATGCCTCCCTGTGTCGGCTCCTATCGACCATCCCAATTACTTTTCACATAGCAACCACAGTGGTCTTTTGAAAAGCTAGAATCATATCACCTCTCCCCTGGGAGAAGTGATAAAGTCTGTCTCTTGAAAGCCTTCCTGTGGCTTCTTGTTGCAATTATAATGTGTCTTTGTTCCTAATACACATATGTGTGTGTTAGTCGCTCAGTTGTGCCCAACTCTTTCCAATCTCATGGACTGTATGGGATTTCCCAGGCAAGAATACTGGAGTGGGTTGCCATTTCCTCCTCCAGGAGATCTTCCTGACCCAGGATCAAACCCGGGTCCCCTGCATTGCAGGTGGATTCTTCACTGTCTGAGCCACCAGGGAAGACCTGGCTGCTTTATTAATAGGCCATCAGGGGTCTACTTGGAACTGTACAATCTTGCCTTTTTTACCTCTCACCATCTTCCCTAGGTACTAAACCCTGTTGTACTGAGCCTTCTCCCAGATCTTTAATATTCTAGCTCTCTTCTCCTCAGGATCTTTGTGTGAATTGTTCCCTCTGCCTGGAATACCCTTTCCTTTACTCCCCACATGTCCAGTTTCTTCTTGTTTTTCATCTCAGCTTAAATGTCAACTCCACACAGTGGTCTTCCTTGATTCCCAATAGATCTCCTTATTATTTTCTGCTACCATCCCATTTTCTTCTTTCATAGTACTTACCCCAATTTGTTATTATAAATGTATTTGTATTTTGATGTGTTTAATGTCTGACTCATCCACTGGATGTAAGCCCCATAATAACAGGAGTAATATCTATATTTGTTCACCAGAGTATAACAGGGCACTGTCCTGTGCTTAATCCTGGAAGGTGCTCAATAATTATTTCTAAAGTGTAGGAATGATTGTGAATGAATGAATGAATAAGAAGGCAGAACCATCAATATTTACCAAGAAACCTAAAATATCTCTGAAGCACCATCAGATAGCCATCACCGGAACTTTGCCCATGGTAACTAGGCAGTATCTTTTGGAGGAAAAAAAGTCAGGTTGGGTGTAAAAAAGCTTGGATACTGGTCCAATTTCCCATGCAACTGCCTGAAACCCTAAGGATCTTTCTGAACCACAGCTTGCTGGTAGGTAAAACGAAGGCCTACAACTGAACTGGAAATGTTTAACCAGGAAAGGGCTGTTACCATGGACATGCATTTTATCTCATTTTTCAGTAGTGAGCTTCCATCAAATTCTAAAATATTCTTGATTCCAAAAAAGTTAAGAGACATTGGATTAGGTTAGTTCTAAAGTCCCATATGCCTCTGACAATCTGTGTTTCTGTAGAAAGAAAATCAGTGTACTGGTCAAGATTAGACATGACTGCATGTAACAGAGATTCCAAATAACAGCACCTCAAGCAAGATTGAGGTCTATTTTATCTCTCCCTCCTTTAGGTCTGGAGGTGAGCATTCCAAGGTCAGTAAGGATTCCAAGTTGTCAGAAACTCCAGGTCCTGTCTTGCTGCTCTGCCATCCTGCCATCCTCTGCCATGACCCATGTCTGCATGAATATTTGAACACGTGAGTGGATGGATATTCCAGCCAGCAGGACTGAGGTAGAAGAACATCTCCTGTTTTTAAGGACAGAAGTGGAATTTTCACATAGCATGGGTCCTAACTTCCTGTTGGCTAATATGATTGAGACAGAGGTTAAGAGATGCAGATTTCACTTTGGGTGGCCAGGTGCTCAGTTAAAAACCAGAGGTTCTAATACTTTGGAGGGCTTCCAGGTGGTTCAGTGTAATCTTCTTCTGGATTCTTCAGTAAAGAATCAGCCTGCTAATACAGGAGACCTGGATTTGATCCCTGAGTCAGGAAGATCCCTGGAGAAGGAAATGACAATCACTCCAGTATTCTTGCCTGGGAAATCCCCTGGAGCGAGGAGCCTGGTGGACTACAGTCTACGGGGTTGCAAAAGAGTCACATAACTTAGCAACTAAACAATAATACTTTGGAGGATCAAGGCAATAAGGAATCTTTGCCAAAATCAGAGATTCTGCATAAGTCTTAAGTGAAGAGATGTGTCAAATGCCTACTATCACAACAGATAGACTAGGCAAAGGGCAATTAGGTGTCCAGACTGCCTGGCATAGTTCAGTTCACTTGCTCAGTCATTTCCTGCTCTGTGCAACCCCGTGGACTGCAGCACGCCAGGCCTCCCTGTCCATCACTGCTCCTGAGGCTTGCTTAAACTCATGTCCATCGAGTCGGTGATGCCATCCAACCATCTCGTCCTCTGCTGTCCCCTTCTCCTCCTGCCCTCTATCTTTCTCAGTATCAAGGTCTTTTCTTTGCATCAGGTGGCCAAAGTATTGGAGCCTCAGCTTCAGCATCAGTCCTTTGAATGAATATTCAGGACAGATTTCTTTTAGGATTGACTGGTTTGATCTCCTTGCAGTCCAAGGGACTCTGAAGAGTCTTCTCCAACACCACAGTTCAAAAGCATCAATTCTTCCACATTCAGCTTTCTTTATAGTCCAACTCTCACATCCATATATCACTGCCGGGAAAACAATAGCCTTGACTAGATGGACCTTTGTCGGCAAAGTAATGTCTCTGCTTTTTAATATGCTATCTAGGTTGGTCATAGCTTTTCTTCCAAGGAGCAGGCGTCTTTTAATTTCATGGCTGTAGTCACCATCTGCAGTGATTTTGGAGCCAAGAAAATAAAGTCTGTCACTGTTTCCAATGTTTCCCCATCTATTGGCCATGAAGTGATGGGACCAGATACCCTGATCTTAGTTTTTGAATGTTGAGTTTTAAGCTAGCTTTTTCACCCTCCTCTTTCTCTTTCATCAAGAGGCTCTTTAGTTCCTCTTCACTTTCTGCCATAAGGGTGGTGTCTTGATTCCAGCCAGTGCTTCATCCAGTCCAGCATTTTGCATGATGTACTCTGCATTTAAGTTAAATAAGCTGAATGACAATATACAGCCTTGACATACTCCTTTCCCGATTTGGAACCAGTTTGTTTTTCCATGACCAGTTCTAACTGTTGTTTCTTGACCTGCATACAGGTTTCTCAGGGGGGCAGGTAAGATGGTTTGGTATTCCCATCTCCTTAAGAATTTCTCACAGTTTGTTGTGATCCACACAGTCAAAGGCTTTAGCATAGTCACTGAAGCAGAAGTAGATGTTTTTCTGGGATGCTTTTGCTTTTTCTATGATCCAATGGATGTTGCCAATTTTTAAAAATTTATATATATATATATGTATATATATAAACTTTACAATATTGCATTGGTTTTGCCATACATTGACATGAATCCACCATGGGTGTACATGTTTTCCCCATCCTGAACCCCCCTCCCACCTCCCTCCCCATCCCATCCCTCTGGGTCATCCCAGTGTACCAGCCCCAAGAATCCTGTATCATGCATCGATCCTGGACTGGCGACTCATTCCACATATATAATATACATGTTTCAATGCCATTCTCCCTCGCCCTCTCCCACAGAGTCCAAAAGACTCTTCTATACATCTGTGTCTCTTTTGCTATCTCGCATACAGAGTTATCATTACCATCTTTCTAAATTCCATATATGTGAATTATTATACTGTATTGGTGTTTTTCTTTCTGGCTTACTTCACTCTGTATAATAGGCTCCAGTTTCCTCCACCTCATTAGAACTGATTCAAATGTATTATTTTTAATGGCTGAGTAATACTCCATTGTGTATATATACCATTGCTTTCTTATCCATTCATCTACTGATGGACATCTAGGTTGCTTCCATGTCCTGGCTATTATAAACAGTGCTGTAATGAACATTGGGGTACACATGTTTCTTTCAGTTCTGGTTTCCTCAGTGTGTATGCCATTCTATTTCTAGTTTTTTAAGGAATCTCCACACTGTTCTCCTTAGTGGCTGTACTAGTTTGCATTCCCACCAACAGTGTAAGAGGGTTCCCTTTTCTCCACACCCTCTCAAGCATTTATTGCTTGTAGACTTTTGGATCACAGCCATTCTGACTGGCATGAAATGGTACCACATTGTGGTTTTGATTTGCATTTCTCTGATAGTGAGTGATGTTGAGCATCTTTTCATGTGTTTGTTAGCCATCTGTATGTCTTCTTTGGAGAAATGTCTGTTTAGTTCTTTGGCCCATTTTTGGATTGGGTGATTTATTTTTCTGGAATTGAGCTGCAGGAGTTGCTTGTATACTTTTGAGATTAATTCTTTGTCCATTGCTTCATTTGCTATTATTTTCTCCCATTCTGAAGGCTGTTTTCTCACCTTGCTTATAGTTTTCTTTGTTGTGCAGAAGCTTTTAATTTTAATTAGGTATAGTGAGTATACTACCCAAAGCAATCTATGGATTCAATGCAATCCCTATCAAGCTACCAACGGTATTTTTCACAGAGCTAGAACAAATAATTTCACAATTTGTATGGAAATACAAAAAATGTCAAATAGCTAAAGCAGTCTTAAGAAAGAAGAATGGAACTGGAGGAATCAACCTGCCTGACTTCAGGCTCTACTACAAAGCCACAGTCATCAAGAGAGTATGGTACTGGCACAAAGACAGAAATATAGATCAATGGAACAAAATAGAAAGCCCAGAGATAGATCCACACACCTATGGACACCTTATGTTTGACAAAGAAGGCAAGAATATACAATGGAGAAAAGACAATCTCTTTAACAAGTGGTTCTGGGAAAACTGGTCAACCACTTGTAAAAGAATGAAACTAGAACACTTTCTAACACCATACACAAAAATAAACTCAAAATGGACTACAGATCTAAACATAAAACCAGAAACTATAAAACTCCTAGAGGAGAACATAGGCAAAACACTCTCTGACATAAATCACAGCAGGATCCTCTATGACCTACCTCCCAGAATTTTGGAAATAAAAGCAAAAATAAACAAATGGGACCTAATTAAAATTAAAATTTATATATTTTTTAATTGAAGGATAATTGCTTTACAGAATTTTGTTTTCTGTCCAACATGAATCAACCATAGGAAATTTGATCTCTGGTTCCTCTCCTTTTTCTAAATCCAGCTTGAATATCTGAAAGTTCTTGGTTTAAGTACTGTTGAAGCCTCGCTTGGAGAATTTTGAGGATTACTTTGCTAGTGTGTGAGATGAATACAATTGTGCAGTAGTTTGAACATTCTGTGGCATTGCCTTTCTTTGAGACTGGAATGAAAACTGACCTTTTCCAGACCTGTAATCACTGCCAAGTTTTCCAAATTTGCTGGCATATTGAGTGTAGCACTTTCACAGCTGGATTTGAAATAGCGCAACTGGAATTCCATCACCTCCACTAGCTTTGTTTGTAGTGATGCTTCCTAAGGCCCACTTGAATTCACACTCCAGGATGTCTGGCTCTAGGTGAGTGATCACACCACTGTCATTATCTGGGTCATGAAAATCTTTTTTGTATAGTTCTTCTCTGTATTCTTGCCACCTCTTTTTAATATCTTCTGCTTCTGTTAGGTCCATACCATTTCTGTCCTTTATTGTGCCCATATTTGCATAAGTAACCAGATAATTTACATCTCATAGAATTTCAGATTGCAGGAATACTATTCAAGCCCTTTTTGTCTGTGTATTTTCCATGGTGGTTTTGTCCTGAATTTAACTTATTTACAGACACAATGGATATTTACTGAGCACCTACATCTGCTGTGTGTGCAGTCACTGTTTCAAACTTTATCTATAGAGTCCTTGCCCCCAGGGAGGACATAGTCTAGTGGGAATGCAGACAACAGACCCTCCAACTGTGGCCCCATGATCAGGTCTTAGAGGATACAGTGGAAGCAGAAAGACGAGGACCCTACTCAACCTTTTTGGAAACTTTTGGTTCAAGAAGGGCCTTCTGCTCTGATTGAATTGTGAATGTTGAACCGTCTTTGCCTACCTTGAATGGATCCCCTTTGATCATGGTGTACAATCCTGCTGGGAGCCTGCGTGAGGAGCTCCGCCCGTGGCAAAGGTCATGAGGAAGGAGGCTCGTCAAAAGTAAAGGCGGGATCGAGCCTCAGGAGTCCCCCTGGATATTCTTGAGCATCTACCCCCAAAACCAGAGTCTGCCTACTTTATTGCTTTGTGCTCTCACCTCTGACTTTACTGGGGGCTGTCCCCCACCACCATCTCGCTCTCTCTGATAAAGAGTTAACTTATAGCTCCAGTTAATAAAGTTCCTGGGCATTAGGAGTGTTTAAATCCAAACCCCTCAGATAGCTCTCTAACTCGCCTGACAAGTCTACCCAGACTCCTACAGCCATGCATACGATTGTTTACAGTCTCTCAGCCGCGAGAGGCATGGGAAGCCTAAGATATTCAAATAGCTTAGAGCCTCTCAGAGAGTTAGAAACTGTCAGAATAAAACTAGTAAAAGATTTCATTGATGAGCCAATGCTTGCTGCCAAGTTTCCACATCCCCTGTATTGTATCCTTGAATGTGTATTAATTAATATAGTTGGTATGTAGAAAAAATAAGTAGTGGCCTTGGTGTTAGCAACTTTAGACCCTAAAGGTAATAAATTCTTTCCTTTGTTGTAAACCCACTGCACTTCTGCCCTATAGGAATGCAACTTTATCTAACACCTTCGGAGGATGGCACCAAACCTTAAAATAATTACTCTTAGAGAAAATAAGTCTTATGGATTGACAAACCTTTGTCAAGAGTCATAAAATGTTAATAGGCCTTCTGGCCAGAAGATGATGTAAATCACCTAAACCATTTGTATACGATAAATTTGCAGGAAAGAAACCCTGGTTTTGATAAGGATCAAAGACTGCTGACTTTGCATGATTTCACACCCACTATTATCCTCTATGTACAACTTATGGTATAAAAGCCCCTGTTGAAAATAAAGCTACGGGCCTTGCTCACCGAAGCTTGGTCTCCCCCATGTCATTCTTTTTCTCAATTTCTGGCTGAGTCTCCATCTGGAGCGTGGAGGTCCTCTGCAACAATTTATTTGCCTGGGCTTCTAAGACCCACTCAAGAAGGTGCCTAAGGTGGGGCACCTTCTGCTATTCAAGAGGGCGCCTGCAGCCTCCATGGTCAGAGCTAACCTGATGTCACAGGTTATATTGATTTTCCGTGTAAACCAAGCTACTCAGCCTCTTTTCTCTGCTGAATTTTCCTACTGAGCTATCCTCATTCTATTACTCTTTATATCTTTGATGAATATTTAAATAAAGCCAGTGTAATCGCCGATGCCGTCTCCCCTTCGAACTCCCTGGATCAGCCGGGGCTGGACCCTGGCACAATCCTTTAAAAAACACACACACACAAAAGAAGGGCCTTCTGTAGGAAGGCCTCATACTGAGTTTTGAAGGATGAACAACAGGCACAGTGCCTGGCATGAAGAAAGCAAAGGAGGTATTCACATCACCTGCAAAGGATGATTGGGAAGAAAGGAGGGAGGGAGGAAGGAGAAAGGGGAAGGATGGAAGGAGTAGGAAGACAAAATGTACTGCACTGAGAAAAAAAATCACTAGAGGCTTTCAGATTATTGACCTGGTAACAATTAAAACTGATCTTAGGCTTAAAAATATAGACTGTATATAGTATTTTTGTTATTAAAAATGGTGGCAATGTTCTATGGGGCTTCCCAAGTGGCGATAGTGGTAAAGAACCCACCTGCTAATGCAGGAGAGATAAGAGATGTGTGTTTGATCCCTGGCTCAGGAAGATCCCCTTGGAGAAGGAAATGGCAACCCACTCCAGTATTCCTGTCTGGAAAATCCCATGGACAGAGAAGCCTGGCAGGGTCGTCAGAGAAGTCCTTGGGGTCACAAAGAGTTGGACACGACTGACGTGACTTAGCACACAATGTTCTATGGAACAGGCAGGTTGTTTTTCTCTTTTCTTTCACCCTTTTCATCCACATAGCCCATCATGCTAAGGTCTTGCCCATTCTGTGCTTGTTTGTATGTCCATCTCCCTTCCAGACGGTCAGCACCAGGGGCCAGAGGGCATGTCTGTTTATCTCAGTAGACTCAGACTCTAGCAGTGTCTGACACAATAGCAGCTCCAACAATTACTTGGCAAGTGAGTGAATGAGCAGATGGTAGCCTGTCGAAGAGGGACAGGCGTCCAATGCAGAGGAAGTATCCAGAACAACTGGAAGGCTGTAGAGAGTGCAGGGCAGCCAGAGGTCCATCTCTGTCAGAGGCTAGTGTGCATAATGGGTGAAGGAAGAGGGCAGTCAGGTGGAAAGATGACTTTGCAAATACTGTTTCCTCAGGCTCGCTGTTACCAGCTGCACACAGATCGTGGTGCAAGCCTTTCTTCCAGGTGCCTACCACCCTCTGTAACCACAAACTGGAGTAGTAGCATGTTGTGAAGAGTCTAGGCAACTTCCTGGGGACCGATCCCAGCCTTGCCACTTCCAAGCTGTGTGACCTTGCACAAGCAACGTAAACTGTCAATGAGGCAGTTTTCCTACCTGGAAAATGGAAATAAAAATGCCTAGCTAATAGACTTGTTGGAAGGCTTAAGTGAAAAAAACAAACAAACAAACATTTCAAGTGATTCAAAGAGTTCCTTGATCATAAGTGCTTAATAAATGTTACTTATTGTTAATAGGTGATGATGATAGTTAGATGATAGATAGATAGGCAGACAGATAGATAGTAATGATAGGTTTCTGTTTGGTTAGTTGATTATGGCATACATAACCCTACTACATTATAAGAAAGGGTCAGAACCACTTCTTACCATTGTGGAGCCAGCCCAGCAAAATGTCTAGGATGAGGAAGGTGCTCAAAGAATATAGATGAAAAGGTAAAGGTGACAGTATAGCTGGAGAAGTCGGCAGGAGCCATCACCTGGGGCCTTAGAAACTGTGGAGAGGAGCTTGGACTTTTCCCTCAGGGCTAGTCTCAGGTTCCTGAAGGAAGATGAAATGATCTTATTCTCAGCATCACAGAGGCTGGACTGGAGGGAAGCAGGCTGGGAGGTCCCGAGTCACACCAGTTGAATAACTAATCTGGGCACTTCCTGAGGAGGCTTGAGGTAGGGGAAGCACAGAAGGGAAAAAAAAAAAAAGGTTTTCCTCTTGGGATTTTATCCCAACATCTCTCAATCACTACTTCCTTATGGAGAAAGCTGAGCTTGGAACTCAATTCTGCCAGTTTTTTCCTGGGAATATATAAGATACATGACGAGTAACACACATATTCTTGGTTTGAATAATCATGTACAGATGTGAGAGTTGGACCAGTAAGAAAGCTAAGTGTGGAAGAATTAAAACTTTCTAACTGTGGTGCTAGAGAAGACTCTTGAGAGTCTCTTGGACAGCAAGGAGATCAAACCAGTCAATTCTGAAGGAAATCAACCCTGAATATTCATTAGAAAGACTGATGCTAAAGCTGAAGCTCCAATACCTTGGCCACCTGATGCGAAGAGCTGACTCATTTGAAAAGACCCTGGTGCTGGGAAAGATTGAAGGCAGGAGAAGGGGATGACAGAGGATGAGATGGTTGGATGGCATCACCGACTCAGTGGACATGAGTTTGAACAAACTCCGGAAGATGGTGAAAGACAGAGAAGCCTGGTGTGCTGCAGTCCATGGGGTCTCAAAGAGCCAGACACGACTTAGCGGCTGAACAACAACAAGTCAATCTTAACTCCCTTATGGGGATAGCAGAGCTTGGAACTCAATTCTGACAGGGTTTTTATGGGAATATTTAAAATACATGGCATGTGACACACATATTCTTGATTTAATAGATTGTCAACATGTATTACTCCCCTTTCCTTTCCCTCTTGGTCACTAGCACTCTTTTCAGTGCCCCTTCCCTTGCCCCCAACCAAACACACGCACTTAAACTTCACTGACCAATATTTAGGGAAACAGAGCCTACTCTTCTAATCATACACTTTTAAACATGGAAGAACCCTTCAAGTTCAATTAGCCCTACTCAAAGATTTTTAGAAATAGAAAAGATCCCAGACCACAACTACTCCATAAACTTAGACACAGAGAATCAGAAAAGCAAGGTGCTTTACCCAACATTACACAGTTTGCAGGCTTTTGAGCTGGTCTGATTTATACCTCACTGTTTTTTCTAGCTTCAGTGTTCTGAAAGTCAGCCCCATGTGCCATGAAATATGATTACCAACATCCAGGGATTTGTATTAAGCATATTCACAAAGAGCAATATCAGTTAGCCCAAGGCAAAGCAGAAGCTCTGCAGTGATAGCATCTATGATATGTTACACACAGATTGTGTGCTGGGCACTCGGCCACTTTATTTACGTTCATTCATTTCATTCTTGTTACTATTCCCAATTTACAGACTAATAAATCAAGTTTCAGAGAAGTAAAATAATTGCTTGTGACATAATTAAAGTCCAGTATATTAAAACATGTAACAAGCTTCATTAAGTATTTATTATTAGAAACATTTGTTGTGTGGCAGATAGTCTATTAGGTCCTGGACTGGTCTGACTCCACACCCAGCTCTGTCTTACTCCAAAGTACTTGCTCTTCATCACTGCTCACCCACACAAAGCCTCGTTGAAAACAGCATGGATTGAATTCTCAGGCCAATTTCTCCTTATCATTGTGGTTCTTCTGTATTCATATTTTTTCATTATTTTCTACTATATTTTGTGTGTGTGCTCAGTTGCTTCAATCATGTCCACCTCTTTGCAACCCTATGGACTGTAGCCCACCAGGCTCCTCTGTCCATGAGATTCTGGAGTGGGTTGCCATGCCGTACTCCAGGGGATCTTCCCAACCCAGGGACTGAACCTGCATCTCTTGTGTCTCCTGCATTGCAGGCAGATTCTTTACTGCTGAGCCACATGGGAAGCCCATATTTTAATATGATTTATTTCTATTTCCTATCCTATAGCATGTCAGATTTCAAGTCCATTTAATCCAATAGATGCTTAATCAAATCATAGTTATGCAAAAGCAATATGCAAGAATACAGGGTAGAAAAATGTAAAGATTAAAGAACTAGGATTTTTGCCCATGTGAGAGGATTAAATAGAGGGACCAGACTGAGGATGTGAAGGGAAGAGAAAATGACATTTAGCAAAGGCCCATATTGTGCTAGATGCTGTTCACTGGGGATTTTTATACATTATACTGGATTGGCCAAAACGTTTGTTCGAGTTTTCTGTTACAGAAAACCTGAACAAATGTTTTGGCCAACTCAATACATACAGCCCTCATAGGAGCTGTTTCTGGTGGAAAACAAAAGAGAGTTGAGGGCTCAGAATGAGTAGCTAACATAACTAAGTTTGTATGTCTACATACAAACTTAGTTTGTATGGTGAGTGGCAGAGTGAAGATTCCCTACAGTTCATCTGACCCCAAAACCTGAACCCTATTCAATGCATCACACCTTATGGCAGAAAGTGAAGAGGGACTAAAAAGCCTCTTGATGAAAGTGGAGAGTGAAAAAGTTGGCTTAAAGCTCAACATTCAGAAAACGAAGATCATGGCATCCGGTCCCATCACTTCATGGAAAATAGATGGGGAAACAGTGGAAACAGTGTCAGACTTTATTTTTCTGGGCTCCAAAATCACTGCAGATGGTGACTGCCGCCATGAAATTAAAAGACACTTACTCCTTGGAAGGAAAGTTATGACCAACCTAGATAGCATATTGAAAAGCAGAGACATTACTTTGCCAACAAAGGTTCGTCTAGTCAAGGCTATGGTTTTTCCTGTGGTCGTGTATGGATGTGAGAGTTGGACTGTGAAGAAGGCTGAGTGCCGAAGAATTGATGCTTTTGAGCTGTGGTGTTGGAGAAGACTCTTGAGAGTCCCTTGGACTGCAAGGAGATCCAACCAGTCCATTCTGAGGGAGATCAGCCCTGGGATTTCTTTGGAAGGAATGATGCTAAAGCTGAAACTCCAGTACTTTGGCCACCTCATGCGAAGAGTTGACTCATTGGAAAAGACTCTGATGCTGGGAGGGATTGGGGGCAGGAGGAGAAGGGGATGACAGAGGATGAGATGGCTGGATGGCATCACTGACTCGATGGACGTGAGTCTGAGTGAAGTCCAGGAGTTGGTGATGGACAGGGAGGCCTGGCGTGCTGCGATTCATGGGGTCGCAAAGAGTCGGACACGACTGAGTGACTGATCTGATCTGATCTGATCTGATCACCAGAAAGCAACTAGATAAGGACAGGAGTTGTTGTTCAGTTACTAAGTTGTGTCCAGCTCTTTGTGACCTCATGGATTTCCGCATGCCAGCCTCCTCCATCCTTCTTCTGGAGTTTGCTCAAACTCATTGCCATTGAGTCAGTGATGCCATCCAACCATCTCATCCTCTGCTGCCCACTTCGGCTTTTGCCTTCAATCTTTCCCACTATCAGGGTCTTTTCCAATGAGCTGGCTCTTCCCATCAGGTAGCCAAAGTATTGGAGCTTCAGCTTCAACATCGGTCCTTGCAACGTGTATTCAGGATTGATTTCCTTTAAGATTGACTGGTTTGATCTTCTTGATATTCAAGGGACTCTCAAGAGTCTTCTCCAGCACCACAATTTGAAAGCATCAGTTTTTTGGTGCTCAGCCTTCTTTATGGGCCAACTCTCACGTCTGTACATGACTACTGGAAAAACCATGCCTTTGACTATACGGACGTTTTTCTGCAAAGTGATGTCTCTGCTTTTTAATATGCTGTCCAGGTTTGAGGGACAGAGAGGAAACCATAATTCTAAGATGTTTTTAACTTTAACCTGTAAATATTCTTAATCCTTAACTCTTAACTTTCTTAACCATTTACTATTCTTTCGCTCCCAGGTTTGAAACCTGGACATACAGTGTTGAAATTGGAAGGAGACCTGGTGTTCAGCTGGTTTTAGGAAGGCCAATAGGTCTTTATCTCATGGTCAATGAAAAAGGCAACTCCAACTAACAACTGCTCTTCTAATTGATGGGATGAGAAGTCCAGAGCCCAGAGAAGTAACTGCCTTTGTGTGTTGTGGGTAATGATGACACGGATCCCAGGCATGTTGATTTGTTCCTCATCTCCACCAACATGAGTGCTGGTGTGAAAATAACCTTGACTTAGTTCACGTGGCTGGAAAGGTGATAGGATGGGAGAGGTTTAAGGATGGAACAAGCCTGGGAGAAAATATTTGAGATGGAGCTGTAGTTCCAAAACCACATGAGGGATTCAGAATGGAGACTGAATATCCAGTGGCTAGAAGATTGGCTGTAAGAGAAAGCTCAAAGGACAGTCAGAGAAGATCCCAGGTACTGGGGACAAAGAAGCAAGATCCAAGGTCAAGGCAAGAATAGTGAGACAAAACCAAGAGAGTAAGTAGGACTCAAAATGAGTCATGAAACCTTGGTACAGAAAGAAATTCAGTCCCAGAGCCAAGAGGAAATGAATACTAACTGGACACCACATTGGTTATTTTGGAATTCACTAACTCATTTAATCCTCACCACTGTTTTATGTGGTATCTATTCTAATCCTTTCTTTATAATTCAGGAAATTGGGGCACAGAGAGGTGAATTACTTGTTAACAGAACTGGGATCCTGATCTTCTGTTTATCAGTTCAGTTCAGTTTAGTCACTCAGTTGTGTCTGACTCTTTGCAACCCCATGGACTGCAGAGTGCCAGGCTTCCCTGTCCATCACCAACTCCCGGAGCTTACTCAAACTCAGGTCCATTGAGTCGGTGATGCTGTCCAACCACCTCATCCTTTGTCATCGCCGTCTCCTCCCACCTTTAATCTTTCCCAGCATCAGGATCTTTTCCAGTGAGTCAGTTCTTTGCATCAGGTGGCCAAAGTATTGGAGTTTCAGCTTCAGCATCAGTCCTTCCAATGAATATTCAGGACTTATCTCCTTTAGGATGGACTGGTTGGATCTCCTTGCTTTCCAAGAGACTCTCAAGAGTCTTCTCCAACACCACAGTTCAAAAGCATCAATTCTTCCACGTTCAGCTTTCTTTATAGTCCAACTCTCACATCCATACATGACCACTGGAAAAACCATAGCCTTGACTAGATGGACCTTTGTTGGCAAAGCAGTGTCTCTGCTCTTTAATATGTTGTCTAGGTTAGTCATAACTTTACTTCCAAGGAGCAAGCATGTTTTAATTTCATGGCTATGGTCACCATCTGCAGTGATTTTGGAGCCCCCCAAAATAAAGTCTCTCACTATTTCCATTGTTTCCCCATCTGTTGGCCATGAAGTGATGGGATCAGATGCCATGATCTTATTTTTCTGAATGTTGAGTTTTAAGCCAACTTTTTCACTCTCCTCTTTCACTTTAATCAAGAGGCTCTTTAGTTACTATTTATAGTAAACCAACTTTCCACTATCCCAGTGGTTCTCTATTAGGGTAATTTTGTCTTCTTGTGGCAATTTTGTGATGACTGGTGAGACTTTTTTGTTGTCATAACTGAGCATTTCAACTGGCATCTAGTAGGAAGAGGCTGGGGATTCTTCAACATTTAACAAGACATCAAAGAGGCCCACACCAACAGAGAATTATCTAGCCCCAAATGTAGGTCACACTCAAGTGGTAGGTGAGCCTTGTTCTGTACTACAGACCTCAGAAATGATATAGTTTGAAGCAAGACCTTTATATTTGAAGTTATACATTCATTCATCCTTCACACATTTATTGAGTGCCTGCTAAGTTCTAGGAACTCTTGTTTTCCCCTGCTTTATTATGGTATCATTGGCAAATAAAAATTGTACATATTTAAGGTATATTATGTGGTTTTGATATATGTATACATTGTGAAATAATTATCACATGAAGCTCATTAACATATCCATCAACTCACATAATTACCATTTTGTTTATTTGCAGTAAGAGCACAAGATCTGCCCTCAAATTTCAAGTATACAATACAATATTATTAAGCATCATCACCATACTGAATCTGAGATCTCCAGAAGTTATTTATCCTGCATAACTGAAACTTCTACCCATTGACCAGCATCTCCCGACTCCCCTCACCCTCCTGCCCCTGGAAGTCACCATATTCTACTCTCTGCTTTTGTAAATTCTACTTTTGGAGATTCTACATGTAACAGAGATCATGAAGGAATTGTCTTTCTGGGTCTGGCTTATTTCACTTAGCATAACACTCTCTAGTTTCATTCCTGTCCTTTCAAATAAGAAAATTTCCTTCTTTTTTTAAGGTTGAATATTTTACTATATTTTATGTATGTATAAGCATATATAGCTGTTGTCAAAAAGACAAAAGATAAATCTTGGTGAGGATGTGGAGAAGAGGAAACACTTGCATACTGTTTGGTGGGAATGTAAATTGGTGCAGTCTTTACAGAAAACAGTATGGATGTTCCTCAAAAAATTAAAAATAGAATGACTGTATGATTCCACAATCTCACTTCCAGGCATATATCCAAAGGAAATGAAATCCAGGTACTGTTTTAGACTTTGTGGATACAGAATTTAATAGAATAGTTAAAGTTCTACCCTACTGAATTTACATTCTAATGAGAATACAGACAGTAAATATATCAGCCAGCAAGTAGAGAGCATGGAAAGCCATTGTATCAAATGAGTTAATTTAATGGGACAATGTACAAGAAGGAGAGGAACAAGAACAGTCCTAGACCCTTGACTTTACAGGTTAGGAAAAGGAACAGAAGAGTGTAAGTTTCCTAGAAAACCAATGTAAAAAGAATTTCAGAAAGGAGGAAGTCATGTTTGAGATTCTGGCCTTACCTCCCCCTCTAGTGAGACAGATCACTAGAATTCCAAGAATCGCAGTTTAGTATTGTTCAGAGGCTCAGTGTTTGTTTTTTTTCCTCCTTAAATGGGGCCCCTGAATGTTATCATAAGAATAAAGTCAGTGAATGAATATGGAGTCTCTTTGTAAATTGCCTTATGGATAACACAGACCATCATCATGCCCACCAGAAAATCTGTGTGCCCAGATTTGGTTTCATACATTTTTTTTTAAACCATAACAGAATGAGACTACAGATGGGAACCAAAGGGAGATCTTTTCTGATATGGCACATCTCATAGAGTGCTCAGAAACAACCTGGTAAGAGAGGGGTGGGGGCAGATTTTATTCATGTGAACTAGGATGCTTTGGCCAATGTTTTTGCAATTTACTTCTAATAGATTTGCTGAATGACTTGTATCCTTGTCATTAGAGGAGAGCTAATGAGATATAATGGATATATATGTCTATATATCCAGCTAGATAGGGCTTCCCTGGTGACTCTTGGGTCGAGAAGATCCCCTGGAAAAGGAAATGACAATCCACTCCAGTATTCTTGCCTGGGAAGTCCCGTGGACAGAGGAGCCTGGCGGGCTACAGCCCATGGGGTCCCAAAGAGTTGGACATGACTGAGTAACTCAGCACACAGGCAATGTAATCTAAAGTGGTATTGCATGGTCTCATGGGGGTTCTGAAGGGTGTTTCCTCAGAGGATATTTGGGGGCTTTTGGAAGGGGGAAAAATAGGGAAATGAATGCTGGGTAGGCAGCCAAAAATATACGACAGTCATATGGTAATGACTCATCCTTTAAATCTAGAAGGAAGGAGACTTAAACAGCCATCCTCTGTTCTTAGAAATAGCAAATGTCTCTGTCTCACTTAACATGTGTCAGCCACCATACCGAGCACTTTACATATATTGATGCATTTAATCTTTACAACAACCTTACTAGGTATTACAGAGCTCCTACTTTACAGATGAAAAAAGAGGTTGAGAAGCTTCAGAGGTCACCTTACTACTAAGAAGCAGAGCTGGTGTGAACACGGAGTCTGTAGTTGTAACCACTATTCTGAGTCCCTTCTCATTATAGAGATGAGCTAACAGAGGTGCAGAGAAGTGACCAGGATTAGCCAAGCTGGGTCACTGGTTAGTGATGGAGCAAAGGCAAGCTTTCAGTTTCTCTGTCTTAGCAGCCAGAATGATCAAACAGGCAATTTTTTAAAATAAAGATTTTAGTGTCCATCAACAGAGGAATGGATAAAGAAGATGTGATACATATATACAATGAAATATTATTCAGCTATAAAAGGAACAAAATTGTGCCATTTGCAGAGAAGTAGATGGACTGAGAGACTGTCACAGAGAGTGAGGTTAAGTCAGAAAGAGAAAAACAAATACTGTATAATATCACTTCCGTGTGGAATCTAGAAAAATGATATGTGCTAAGTCACTTCAGTCATGCCCATCTCTGCAACCCTATAGACTGTAGCCTGCCAGCTCCTCTGTCCATGGGATTCTCCAGGCAAGAATACTAGAGTGGGTTGCCATACCCACCTCTAGGGTATCTTCCCAACCCAGGAATCGAACCCGAGTCTCTTAGGTCTCCTGCACTGGCAGGCAGGTTCTTTACCACTAGCGCCACCTGGGAAACCACCCCCCCCCCAAATCTTACAGATGAACTTATTTGCAAAACAGAAATAGTCACAGATGTAGAGAACAAATGTATGGATACCAAGGCGGGGGAAGTAGCGGGGGGGATGAATTGGGAGACTGGGATTGACATATATATACATTTGATGCTATGTATAAAATAGATGACTAATAATATCTACTGCATAGCTCAGGAAACTCTACTCAATGCTCTGTGGTGACCTAAATGGGAAGGAATCGAAAACAGAGGGGATATATGTAGACACCTAGCCGATTCCCTTTGCTGTGCAGCAGAAACTAATGCAACATTGCAAAGCAACTATACTCCAATTAAAATTAATAAAAAATAAAAATTTTAGGCATTTTAAGGAAGTATATAAAGACATGTGCGTTCTCAGAAAGGAGAGAGGTGAATGGAGGGCCAGCCTCTACCTGACCACAAAATCCTCCACCCTGACAAGGCTCAACTGATGTTCCTCTGTCTTTCCCGTCCCTCATCCCTGGGCTACCCAGTGGGTGAGATCGTGTGTCCTGTCTGTCCCCTAGAGACACTGTCAGCTTGGCTTTTCTGGTTTCCAAAGGCTAAACACCCAGAAGAAACAGAAGTCTCTGCCTCTAACGTCCTGCGCATTAAGATTCCTGAGTACAGCTTCTTGAGCAATCCGGAGGCAATCATCCCCTGAATCAGACAGCCAGATAAGTGTGTTTCCCTCTGGAATCCACACAGGCTGCAAAAGAATTAACGAGGACGAATTAAGGGTTGTCAGAGCTTGGGGAAGTCAAGCTATTTTCTACCCAGGAGCAATCTGTTAAGATCATAGAAATCTGGACAAATAACTGGAAAGCACATCTCAGGGAACAATTTTGGGCCACTGAGCAATACAGAGTGATTGTCTGGCTAAGCCTTGTTCATCCCTATTACTCCAAATCCTATTTTTGGCAGGTCTCTGCAGAACCATCTAGTCAATAACATCTCTCCACAGGGCCCTACACTGGGTCTGCCTGGGGAGTTAATACTCTTTCCTGTCTCTGATTCCCCACTCCTTCCACTCTGCCCAGGGAAACACTGAGATGAATTCTGCCATGAGCAAGCAAGGCATTTCATTTGACTGACTCAGGTTCATAATCAACAAAGAAGAATATGCACATCTATGCTGAGAAAATGCTGACAAGAGCGGAATTGCTTCTGTATCTTTGACCTGTGAAGTGTGTTTTTCTGATTGATCTTGGAACTTACATTTTTCACTTACCAAAGAGAGGGATTTTTTAAAAACACATTTGCAATGTTTAACAATTGAACAAAGAACATCAGTAAACTCCCTTGGCTAATTAATTTTTTTTTCTCTATTGTTGGACATTTACCAAAAAAAATACATATGGATGGATACATGGATAAATGGATGGGTAGATGGCTGTTGGTTGGTGTAGCGATGTAAATACATTGATCTTGAGGCTCACAGAAGCATCGAAGGCTTATACTGAAGCAGAGAAAAATTATTCAACGATTACTAGAGTTATTTTTTAAGATGTGCTGAGTGCTTGCTATGTGCCAGGCACTGTGTGGACAACTCTGGTTGGGGATTAACATAAACACATAGTTATATATAAAATAGATAAGCAGGGACTTCCCTGATGATCAAGTGGTTATGATTCCACACTCCCATGGTAGGGGCCCAAGTATGACCCCTGGTCAGAGAACTGGATCCCACGTGCTGCGACTAAAGACTGACGCTCCTGAATGCTGCAACTGAGACCCGGTACAGCCAGTACATAAGTAAATAAATATTTTTAAAATAAATCAAATAGAGAGCCCACAAGGACCTACTGTATAGCACAGGGAATTATTCTTAAATTTTACAATAATATATAAGAGAAAAAAATGTGATAAAGAATATATATCTATATATGTATATAAAGAACCCACTTGCCAGTGCAGGCGATGGAAGAGACACGAGTCTGATCCCTGGGTTGAAAAGATCTCCTGGAGGAGGGCATGGCAACCCACTCTAGTATTCTTGCCTGGAGAATTCCATGGACAGAGGGACCTGGTGGGCTACAGTCCATGGGATCACACAGAATCGGACAGGACTGAAGGGAAGCATGTGTGTATATATATATATATATATGTGTATATATATATATATGTATATATATATATATATATATATGACTAAATCTCTGTGCTGTACACCTGAAACTAGCACAATATTGTGCATCAAATATATTTCAATTTAAAAATAATTATAAAAGAAAATGGAAAATATATACAAGTGGGCCTAGACAGCTCTGCATTTGCCTGATTTCTTGCACCTACTACACTCCCCATCTCCCTCAGCCCATCTAGGGGTGGACAGTAACCTTAGCTATATGCCTTGTCTAACATCCATTCATTCATCCAGCAAATACTTATTGAGCTAGAATGCCAGGAATAGACAGTGAATAAGAAGATAAAAGTACCTTTCCTTTTGGCACTTATATTCTAGTGGAGGAAGATAGATAATAGGCAAATAATCCTAACAGTTATAAAGTGAAATGAAGCAGAGTTAAGTAGAGCCCGTGGGCTGTGCTCATTGCTTCAATAAACGATTAGGAGTCCTGAGTACACAGGAGATGCAGAATAAAGCTGGAATTTCCCTGGATTTCAAGGGGACAGAGGACCGTGTCAGTTCAAGTAAGGGCACATGGGAAGGTGTGGTCACTTCTGAGGCCAAGGAGATGGCATAAGACACAAGAAGCTCTTTGAGATGCAGAGAATACTTGAGTCTTGAATTTGTTCTCTGGGCAGACACAGAAGGAGGCTGAATTTCAGGCTGAAGGATGTTCTAATCTGGAACCTCATCGCTCAAAGTGTGTTCTACAGACAAGTGGCACCAGCGTCGCCTAAGAGCGCGTCAGAAATTAAGAGGCTGAGGCTGACCCCAGGCCCTGTTGTTTAGTTGCTAAGTTGAGTCTGACCCCATGGACTGTAGCCCAGCAGGCTCCTCTGCCCATGGGATTTCCCAGACAAGGATATGGAATGGGTAGCCGTTTCCTTCTCCAGGGGAGTATTCCTGACCCAAGGGTCGAACCCACGTCTCTTGCATTGGAAGGTGGAGTTCTGTATCACCGAGCCACCAAGGAAGCCAACCCCAGACCTACTGAGTCAGAATCTTCATTTCAACAAGATGCCTAGGTGATGTTCAAGCAAGTTAAAGTTTGAGATGCACTTTTCCTAACCAGTGTCTTTCAAAGTTTGCATTACATTAAAATCACCCAGGGAACTTCTAAAAATCCCTATGCCCAGGCCATACCTTCTATCAATTGTGCCAGGATCTCTTCCCTGATGGCTCAGTGGTAAAGAATCCACCTGCCAATGCAGGAAACGTGGGTTCGATCCCTGGGTCAGGAAGATCCCCTGGGGAAGGAAATGGCAACCCACTCTAGTATTCTTGCCTGGGAAATCCCATAGACAGAAGAGCCTGGTGGGTTACAGCCCATGGGGATGCGAAGAGTTGGACACAACTGAGCATGCATGCTTCATGCTTCTCTGAGTAGAATCAGACATCATTACTTTGAAAACTCCCAGGGTGAAAGACCTGTTTTGAATTTCTTCTCACCCTTGACCTGTGTGCTTTATCCTCTCCCCCAAAATTCAACTATCTCACAAAGACTCTCATTTGTGAACAAGAATTCTTCAAACCCTAACTCTGCAGATACGGCTGCCTTGGTCCCCACCCTCCCCACCCCCTTACTGGAGAGATTAATCAGAGAGAAGAGAACTTCCAACTGGCATGAGGGGGAGGATGTGAAGTGGATTTCCCTGCATGGTGACGGGTTGGCAGATCCGGCTGTCACAGATGGCTGGGCTGTAGCAGACACCCTGCAGCATATCTGACACATACGTGTTGGGCTTAGCATTCCTTCCTGAGCCAGAGCAGACGGATTTGGGTAGAGAGGACAGCGGGTCTTTGGAGAGAAGGAGAGCACGCTGTCCCAAGTCCTCGTCGACAACAGGCTCTGTTCTTGAGGAGCAGCCAAAACGCTTCTTTCTCACCAAAACTGAGTCATACTGCAAAAGCAAGAAGTGGAGCCAAGATGCAAACTTTTCTCAAGAACTTTCTTCCCAGAATGCCATCTTCTGCCATGTGTATCCTTTGCACCATTCCTCCCTTTACTCCACTCCCCCAACACTAAATCTGCAGGAACCACCACAGTCCGAGGCAAGAGGGAAAGCTAGACTCCCTGGACAAGAGTGTCTGGACCTTGACTGGCAAGTAATCACTGTTATGTGTTGAAAAGTGATGCCAACCTCTGAATTTCATCCCTTGCCACATTGTAAAAATGACTTTCTCATCAATTAATCCTCTGCTTATACTCCTGTCCCTGTCCCCTGTTGTTTAAAGTTTGGGGGCCAGGATCTACTGGCTCTCTAAAGAATGCTGCAATAGATAGGATCCTAGTTATTAAGTACTCAGTTGATAGGCCAGTACACTAAACATTTGTATGCATTACTTTATTTAACCTTGCCCCTGTTGCTGGAAAGTAGATAGTGTTATTTTTCACATGATAGTTTTTCTGAAAATCTGTGGAATGGGTTGGTCAAATTTGCATCTAAGATATGAGTGATAGAGTGGATTCAAACAAGCTCTAGTCTGACCTTAAGCCTGTTCTCTTCATCATTCCTCAATAGTCCGTTAACCAATGTCACTAAAAGACTCTTAAAGCTCTCTCACCTTGAAAATATCTTGATTCTGATAGCTGTAAGCTTGGTCCTAGGACTGAATGCGTATTTAATTAACCCTGCTCCAGGAATTCATTGGTGCTTTGCCATTAGAGGCTCAACCCCTTGTTGACCTCCATTTAGTTTGTATGCCTGGGAACTGAAGCAGAGGGTGCCACTAGAGTCTATCCTCTTAAACTTCTTTCCCGAGAGCAGGTCTGCAGATGACCACAGAGGAGACCGGGAGAAAAAGTGGAGGGGCTAGTTTGCACTGGTGTTGGTGATGGATATGGGGAGAGTCATGGGTACACCACTTTATTGATGCAAGCTGCAAGTAAAAGTGTCTGGAAAACTGACAGTGGCTTAAAATTATTTCTATATTGGGGGAGCTTGAGGAATAAACATTAAAGGAAATGATGCCTTGTAGCATCTTTTGTACCGGGGGTCACTGACCATGGACATGGCATCGATAGCCCAGTATTCATGTGAGACAGGCTTGATTCAGGAAAGCTCGTTTACCCTTAAATGTCCTTTCCTTGCCTCCTTCTGGGACACTCGGATGCTTTGGGGGTGACCTCATACAGAGACTGAGAAAGTGATTGGCTGACTGATGTGTTTTCCCTCCTAACTGCCCCCACAGTGCTTCCATGAACCCTCAAATACAGGCACAACTCGAGTTAGAAAGACAGCGTTGTAAAACAGAACGATTTTGCTCCGTCATTAAAAATTCTTTGAAAATGTGACATTTAACGAAGCATAGTATTCAGCTGAATATTTCTATAATTAGAAATTAGGGTTATTTTCATTTTTTACTACTTGAATGCTGCACTAATTTAGTACTTTTATATATACACATCTCTGTCAAAATCTATTATTATGTACTTAAGAGAGTGCTCTAGAAGTGGATTACAAGGTTAAAAGTCCTAACGCTGGTGGAGATGTACACTGGTAAATTTATTGAAAAATACTTTCCTAAACTTTATAATTCAAAAAATTTTCAGGACTTCTCTGGTGGTCCTGTGGTTAAGACTCCATGCTTCCACAGCAGGGGGCTCAGGTTTGATCCCCGGTCAGGAAGCTAAGATCCCATATAGCACAGCCCCATATTTTTTAAAAAATACTTTGCATATGGGTTGCTGTTAAGCTAGGTCTCTCCTTTCCCCCCATCTGTGCCATTCATTGGCTTTTCATGCTTATATTCCCTCAGCATATTGGGTTACCACTATTTCCTTATTAATTGTGATCTTGAGACTTCCCTGGCGGTCCAGTGGTTAAGACTCTTTGCTTCCACTGCAGGGGGCATAAGTTAGATCCCTGGTCGGGGCACTAAGACATGCAACAGAACACAAAGAGGTTTTAAAAAAGTAATCTTTCCTGTGTGAGTCCATCGTTACAGTCTGATGTTATCCTTTAGAATTTTGCTACAGCCACCAAACATGTGATCTACTCCTTCTAATACTGGGTCCAAAATAAATTTTTTTTTTTTTAATCTTTGGCTGTTTACCATTTCATGTGTGGCTTCCCTGGTGGCTCAGCAGAAAAGGAATCTGCCTGCAGTGCATGAGATGTGGGTTCGATCCCTGGGTCAGGAAGATCCCTTGGAGAAGGAAATGGCAACCCGTTGCAGTATTCCTACCTGGAGAATCCTATGGACAGAAGAGCCTGGCAGGCTACAGACCATTGGCTCACAAGAATTGGGCATGACTTAGTGACTAAACTACCACCACCACCATTTCATGTGAGTCTCCATAATGGAAAAATACCTCAATAGGGGGTCTTGTTGGTTCCTGGGGATTACCACTCTTGTATGTACTTTCCCTGCAACCCACTCACCCCCCAAATTTGTATAATATTATGTTGTAAACTATTTCTAGATAAGCAGTGATATCCACTGGGAGGAGATATTTAGGATATGAATGACAAGGCGGGTAAGGCATGTGCGCTTTAGGGAACAGCCATGTCCAGGCCTCGCCTTCCCCCAGGCACAGGTTTGAGGGACCAAGGGGAGACTTTGGCAGAGAATTGCAAATGGGACCTTGAAGCCGTGGCGGGTGGAGCTGAGGGAGATACCAGCTGGCCCGAGCTGATGGGAAAGAGTGGAAGCAGCAAGCAGTGGGCGGATGCTGTTTCTGTGACATTTTCTTCAAGTGGTTTGCTTCCTGCTCTAAGATTTTGCTCTCCTTTAATCCAACTTAGAATTTGTTTGCCCATTACTGAGGATGTTATATACCATGTATTTGTTTATTCCCTTTTAGCTTACGCCAGAAGGACTCCTACCTACTTCAAACACAGGGAATGTTTGTGTATACATACGTGTGTTCTTTATGAATTTGTGATCATGCTCAAGGTCAAGGTAGGAGGTCATTTGCATGTCAGTTGTGGAGCATTTCAGGAGACCAAGGCTGCCCCTGGCTCTTCTCTATGTGATGAAGTAATGCAGAAGGGTCACGACGGCTTTGACAAGTTTGGTCAAAAGATGCCTCCTGTTACTAATGAGCATGGGCTTGAGAGTCAGGAGACAGGGTTCAAATCCAAGCTCATCCACTTCGTGACCTTGGGCAACTTCCTTTACCACTCCTGGTCTCCATCTCCTCATCTATATAACAAAGATTCTTTAAATGAGCCCAATGCATGTGCGCTAAGTCACTTCAGTGGTGTCTGACTCTGTGAGACCCCATGGACCACAGACTGCCAGGCTCCTCTATCCATGGGATTCTCCAGGCAAGAATACTGGAGTGGGTTGCCATGCCCTCCTTCAGAGGATCTTCCTGATCCAGGGATTGAATGCATGTCTCTTAAATCTCCTGCATTGGCAGGCAGTTTCTTTACCACTAGTGCCACCTGGAAGCCCCCAGTGAGTCCAGTAAATCCACTATTAGGTTCATCTGATCAATGAAAGCAAGTCCTCTGCTATAGCAGAAGTTTGCGTCATCAGTCTGAAACACTCCTCCCATCTCCGTCCCAACCCAGTTCTTATGCTTATGAGACCCTACTTGAGTTCTCCCTGGTTCTGAGCTCTGGACTTCTTCCTCTGTCCTGGGGGACTCACCTGCAGGTTTCTCCACCCCCGTATTCTCCCAGGCAGATAAATGTACCAATTCTGTGGAGCTAGAATATGGGTGGAGAAGGCAATGGCACCCCACTCCAGTACTCTTGCCTGGAAAATCCCATGGACGGAGGAGCCTGGTGGGCTGCAGTCCATGGGGTCGCTAAGAGTCAAGACACAACTGAGCGACTTCACTTTCACTTTTCATTTTCATGCATTGGAGAAGGAAATGGCAACCCACTCCAGTGTTCTTGCCTGGAGAATTCCAGGGACGGGGGAACCTGGTGGGCTGCCGTCTACGGGCTTGCACAGAGTCGAACACGACTGAAGTGACTTAGTAGTAGTAGAATATGGGTGCCTCTGGTGGGATATGGTAGGGCAGAGGAGTCCTGTGACTTGAGCAGCAGTCCAGGCATGTAAGGTAGAAAGTTTTCATGTACTTCTCGAATCCTTTTTTGTTTCTCTGCCTCTTGCTCAACCTACTGTTTATTGGAGGGTGTTTTGAACTCTTAGCATAGCTCTGGCATTTTAATGAGGCACAAACAGAGCAGCAGTCCCTTGGGACTAGTGTTAGGGAACATTTAGTCTCGTTCTTTGTCTACTGAAGGCATCTTTCTGCCCCTCCTCCAGCCCTAAGCCCCATCTCCAGGGAACTCAGGAGGGGAAGTCAGTGCTCTGATGGGTTAGATGCGGAGAAGTCAATGGGCCTCCTGGAGGCCTTGGGAGACCCAATTTTCTGCTTATCCATCTGATAAAGTTAGAGAAGCAGCAAATGCCTGGGCTCCTGAGATGAGGAGGCCTGAAGACTGAGCTGGTCATGTTCAATGTGGCGGAGGAGAAGGGGGTGGGAAGCCCAGATTATGGCAGCTCATTGAAGCTGCACTCTCCAAACCAGCCAGCCTGGTTATAGAGCCGATGCTTGATTTCCATTTCTCTGACTCCTATGTGTCATTTCCTGATTTATTTCAAACTCTGAGTTTCCATAGTTATTATGTAATGCCCCCCCACCTCAAAATCCTACATATAAAAAGTTTTGCTTGGAACCAATGGGCATTGGAATGATCATTTGGAGTCCAAAATAGTGCGGGGAGACATTGCTGCTGGCATGGCCGAGATGTTTCAGGCGTGTCCCAGAGGGTTTTCACCTGTGGTTTCCAGCGTCTTCTCCTGTGGGCATGCTCATGACCATCACGTGACTCTGGACCATGATCATTAGTGAGTCCTGATGCTCAGATATTGCTGGCTGATTCTGACTTGAGCAGGTACCAATGAGCCAAGCCTCTGCTTCTGGGATGAAGGGAGTCGTTTAGCCTGGGGAAGACCTGCCTCAGAACAGACAGAGCTTCAGTTTATGGACTTTTCAGCTGACAGTGGGAGGAATAATTTTTTGCTTCTTTTACTGTGTTTCTCAGCAAGGACCATAAGCCAGGACTTCAAATTGGAAAAGCAGATAAATTCCTTGTGAGCTCCAGAGGCAGTAATGTATGAAGGTTGTGCCCTAAATGCGGCAAACTGGGCTCATAATCAGTCGCTCCCTATGCAGACACCTGGGTCCAGCCATGGCTTTAGATTTCAGAGACTCAGATTGCTGCTCTATCCGCCACAAGTTGCTGGATATCATCAGAGACCCAAAAAACAGAAAAAAGGAGCAGGGTCCCTGTGACATAGGGTTTGTGTCAGCTTTTCATGTTGAATTAGGAAACAATGTGGTAACAGTTTTACAAATGTGATGGACGAGGAAGATATTTAAATGTTCTATGTAAGGAACTTTCTCTGTCTAATTATTGTTTGCCTCCAGAGTCACAACAGGATTAACTAGTTGAAAATGTGCCTCAGATTTATTACCAAAGCAGGGGAGGAAAATGCAGAAGGTCATGGGGCGTCCCCGGAGCACAGTGGTAAAGAATCAGCCTGCCAACGCAGGAGACGCAGGAGACGAGGGTTGGATCCCTGGGTCAGGATGATCCCAAACATCATGAAAGATGTAATCAACAGGAAGGATGTGTTTTAGTTGTTGCTAGATGGTAAGAAGGCAATGGCACCCCACTCCAGTACTCTTGCCTGGAAAATCCCATGGACGGAGGGGCCTGGTGGGCTGCCATCTATGGGGTCGCACAGAGTCAGACATGACTGAAGTGACTTAGCAGCAGCAGCAGCAGCAGATGGTAAGAAATGGCAGGGATCAAAGATCAAATAAATCTAATACTGAAGGTGCAGAAGAGAGTGACTCTCAGAAGGGATGCCAGGTCCAGAAAGTACGTAGAAGCTCATTCTCAAAGCCAGAGGTGGAGACCATCATTGGAACAACTGGACAAGCTCTTCTTAGACTCCAGAGGAGCCAGGCCAAGTGGTCACACACATCTAGACAGAGTCAAAAGGGGAACCTGAGAAGGTTGGCAGTCTTAAGTGTGATCCAAGGGGAAAAGAGGAGAAAAGTGTGCTCTGAGCAGGCACACCTACATCATGTATGGGACTGGGGCCCAGAGAAGACATGGTTATTCCAAGAGAAGAGGCAATCGATGAGGCTCGGGCTAAAGGCTGCCCTGATGGAGGAGCCATTGCTAGGAGGAATGTACAACTCAGAGGGACATGTGTGGTCAAGATTCATTCAAAACTGGGTAGTTCTGGAAAGTCTAGATCTCCTTGACCTCATCTATTTTGTTGTGCTGTGCTTACAAGTTAACATACAGACAGTGTTTGAAAAACAAGTTTTCTTATCAGTAAGCTGCTGCTGCTAAGTCACTTCAGTTGTGTCCGATTCTGTGGGAGCCCATAGACAGCACCCCACCAGGCTCCCCCGTCCCTGGGATTCTCCAGGCAAGAACACTGGAGTGGGTTGCCGTTTCCTTCTCCAATGCATGAAAGTGAAGAGAGAAAGTGAAGTCGCTCAGTCATGTCTGACTCTTAGCGACCCCATGGACTGCAGCCTACCAGGCTCCTCTGTCCATGGGATTTTCCAGGCGAGAGTACTGGAGTGGGGTGCCATTGCCTTCTCCGTATCAGTAAGAGAGCAAATCAAAAGAAAAGGAAAGAGAGAAAACTCAGCCAGGGGGCATGATAGGAAAGGAGCCCACTTAGGAAGCAAGTTCAAATTTTGATATGAATTTAGAGATAAGGGGAGAGGTGGACCATCAGAGGCACATGCCAGGACCACAGGGAAGTGTACGATTGAGGAGCGTATTTTGCTATGTAAGCCATGCCAGTTATGCCTGATAGCTCAGATGGTAAAGAATTTGCCTGCAGTGCAGGAGACCCAGGTTCAATCCTTGGGTCAGGAAGATCCCCTGGAGAAGGAGATGGGTACCCACTCCAGTACTCTCGCCTGGAGAATTCCATGGACAGAGGAGCCTAGCAGGCTACAGTCCATGAGATCACACAGAGTTGGACAGGACTAAGAGACTAACACTTTCACTTTCAAGCCATGCCTATTACACAGGTCTGAGTAACTGTGAGGCCGGGAAAGGCAAAGCCCTGGGGACAAGGCTGTGGTGGAGGTGTCAGAGCTCACAAAACCCCGGCGTTCAAACTTCAGAAGCCTCACCTGCATCTTCAGCTCAGGAAGCTGCTAAGGATGCTTTTTCAGCTACAACAAAAACCAACTTCACAGTCTAAAGTGATGCCATAGCTGGAGGTGCCAGCAGCAGCCACCAAAGCTCAGGCCCATGGCAATGGATAAACCACTCTTATCATGGTGGGGGGAGCCAGGATCACCCCAGAACTGACAGAAGGCACGGACTTCAAGAGGGTCTTTTCAACCAGCATTGAATGGGTGCTTATGGTAGAAATTGAAACCAGTGGCTGTTGTTACGTTGTTAAGTCATGTCCGACTTTGTGACCCCATGGACTGCAGCACACCAGGGTTCCCTGTCCTTCACTGTCTCCTGGAGTTTGCTCGGAATCATGTCCATTGAGTCAGTGATGCCATCTACCCATCTTATCCTCTGCCACCCTCTTCTCTTGCCCTCAATCTTTCCCAGCATTAGGGTCTTTTCCAATGAGTTGGCTCTTCACATCAGGTGGCCAAAGTATTGGAGCTTCAGCGTTATCACATGAACACAGTGAAAACCAGTGGAGAAATTCCCGTATTGTCAATGGCCTGGATAAATAGGAGCTCATATATGCTATTGTAAAAATTTAAATACTGCCTTTGCAGAATTCAGTCTATTGATGTGTAGGAATTTGTTCTAGGAAAATAATTATACCAGAGCAGAAAGATAAATGTGCAAAGCAGTTCTTGAAAACATTATATGTAATGGTACAAAAAAAATTATTTAAGCAACCTAAATATCCATCCTCAGGAGGACTGGTTAGATGCATTAAAGTAAATCCATCTGGCGTAGTGGGCCACGGCCGTTTACAATGGTAATATAGATCTGTATGTATTGACTCGGAAATATGTTAACTGAAAATGGCAAATTACACAAGAGTATGCATAATAGAGTCCCATTTTGTTTTTTCTGAAAAAAAGAAAAAGCATGAGTGAGTCTACATAAGGAAAAGCTAAAAGGGTCGAATCTCAGCAGTGAGGTCTAGCCTCGTAGTTAGAAGTGGGCCCTCTGCAGCCAGGGGACCAGGCTCTTATTCTCTTATTCTTCTACTTAGGCTCTTATTCTCGGCTCCTGCTTGAGACCTGGGACAAGTTTCTGAAACTTCTTTGATCAGTTTCCTCATCTGAAAAGCAGAGGTTGTAGCTTGATATCTGACGTATAGTAGCCTGAGGTCAGCTCTCTGTGATCAAAGGTCTGAACGTGGTGCTATGTTTTGCCTCTAGGTCTTAGATGATACGATGGTGTGGATTGATGCTCTTCTTGCTCTTTACCCTTGCTTTCTTCCTCCCTTCTTCCCACTTTTGCAACATTATCTGTGAACTTAAAAACTGATGACAATCTAAATACCCAACAATGAGAGAAGTTAGATAAATTATAGTCTATTTGCACTTTGGAAAAAAAATGGAGAGGTTGTGGTTCTTACTTTATGATGCTGACTTGGGGCTAAAAGGGGATGATGAACGTCAAGGCTCAGCACAGGGTGTGGCACACGCTGTGCTCTTGGTGGCTCTTGTGACATTTATGTGGGTACCCGTCCCCTTTCTCTAGTGTGGTGTACGGAATTACTCCCAGACTCAGTGACTTCAGTGATAATCATGTTTCACAAATCCACTGGGTCCCAAATTTGGGCAGGACCTGGCTGATGCTTTGTTCTCTGCAGCATCACCTGCGGTGATTCTTGGTACCTGGCTGGTGGATGCAAAACAGCTTCACCCAAGTGTCTGACATTTTGGCACCTGTGACTGGATGGCTGAGCTCAGTCGAGACTCTTGGTTGAAGCGTCAGTACATGGTCTCTCCAGCATGGTGGCCTCAAGGAAATTGAACTTTTATATGGGGGCTGGCCCTTCATAGAACCAGTGTCCCAAGAGAAACTGGTGGAAGCTGCCTGGCCCTTTTCTTGCTTATCCCCAGGAGTCACAAAGCTTTGCTTTCACCACACTCTACTGGGTGAAGCAGTTATAAGCCCTTCCTGATTCAAATGGAGAGGATGTAGACCTACAACAGGTCAAGAAGAAGAGTGGTCAAGGTCTCTGTAGACAAATATTGTTGCCATCTTTGGAAAATATAATCTGCCACAGAATCTAATCTCTATACCTTAGTATTTTGCAGAGATATAATATGTATGCTTGTGCTTTGAGACCCTTTGAACTGTAACTTGCCAGGCTCCTCTGTTCATGGGATTTTTTCAGGCAAGATTACTTGAGTGGGTTCCCATTTCCTCCTCTAGGACATCTTACCAATCCAGGGATTGAACCTGAGTCTCCTGCATTGGCAGGCGGATTCTTTACTACTGAGCCTTTGGGGAAGGCTTACTATGTATGTTGTTGCTAAATCATGTCCAACTCTGCGACCCCATGGACTGCAGCACGCCAGGCTTCCCTGCCCTTAGCTGTCTCTTGGAGCTTGCTCAAACTCATGTCCATTGAGTCAATGATGCCATCCAACCATCTCGTCCTCTGTCGACCCCTTCTCCTGCTGCCTTCAATCTTTCCCAGCATCAGGGTCTTTTCTAACGAGTCGGCTCTTTGCCAAAGTATTGGAGCTTCAGCATCAGTCCTTCCAATGAATATTCAAAGCTTGATTTCCTTTAGGATTGACTCGTTTGATCTCCTTGCAGTCCAAGATATAGCTACTATTTAAAGTATATCTTGATGTACAGAGCTGGGGGCACTTTATGTAGCTAAACACTTGAACACACAAAGAGACGGGCACAAAGATATGTATAAATTCTGTATCAGAATTGCTTCAGTGGAGGAGACAGGCCTGTTGCATGTGAAGTCTGAGATGTCTGTGTAGGAAAGCACTGGGAAGAGGAAGGGGATGCTGGCTTGTTGTATATATAGTGTAGGTTTTGCCCTTTACAATAAGATGGCGCATTTCATTTTGCTTTCCCTGTTGCTATGGTATCTGTCACTTTATTTATAACCGTGTCTGTTCAGTTACATCCTTGTACTTGAGAAGCTTTTCCTGCCCGAAGAAAGAACCATAGCAACCCAGGAGGCTCCCTGGGTCAGGAGTGGGAAGAGGAGGGGTCAAGGTGTTCCTGCCTGTTCTCTTCTGCTAGGCTCCCTGAGTTGTGTCTCTAGTCCCCTCACCCCTCTGACAGCATGGTCTTACCTGCCTCCCTCACCCCTTGCTCATGCAGTCAGAACTGAGGTCTGTGGCCTTGCTGGCTCTGTGAACTGGGCAAGTTATTCAGTTTCTCTGGGCCTCCTGCTTCCTGCCCTGTCCCTTTTATAAAACAGGAAGGATAAAGCAGATTTTACCAGCACCCTTTTCCAGTCTACCACTGTCCATGGCTCTTTCAGTTTCTGCAGAACCCTGTCCTCTCCACTTAATGTCTGGCTTCCCCTCCCTGTTAGACTCATGTCTGCTCCTTCTCATCTTTAAACGTCACCTTCTCCGAGGAGCCTCCCTGGTCCAGGCATCTGCAGCGGATACACTCAGTGCTCTTATGCTCACATCATCATGTGTGTGTGCGTGCTCAGTTATGGCCCCATGGGCTGTAGCCCGATAGACTTTTCTGTCCATGTGATTTCCCAGGCAAGAATACTGGAGTGGGTTGCCATTTCCTACTCTAGGATATCTTCCCAACTCAGGGATCAAACCTGTGTCTCCTACATTTCCTGCATTGACAGGCAAGTTCTTTACCACCGAATCAGCTGGGAAGCCCTATGCCCATATCCCTTCAACTGTTTCTTGCACATTGGCTTCCTGGGTGTGCTTCCACTCTCAACAGCTAACACCCGAGTCTCTTCATTGGCAGGCTCTCCTTCTGGTTCTAGTACTGCCTGATCACATCACCTGCCACTCCCCTCTGTGGCTACAACTGCCTCTTCTCAGCATCTCTCCTTCTAGAGTGTGGGCTTTAGAGCCAGCCATTGGCTCCTCCCCATCTGGTCTCACTGCTAAGTAACTGGACCATGCCAAGTATGATGGTTGATTTTGTATCAATTTCACTGGGCAATAAGATACTCAAATATTTGTTCAAATACTATTCTGAGAGTTTCTGGGTGGGTGTTTTTGGATGAGATTAGCATCAGAATTGCTGGACTGAATAAAGCAGATTGCCTTCCCTAATGAGGGTGAGCCTCATTCAACCAGGTGAAGGCCTGAATAACACAAAAAGACTGTGCCTTCTCCATCAAGGAAGAGGGAAGTCCTCCTGCTGGACTGCTTGAATGGGGATATCGATCTTTCCTGGTCTTCATACATGAACTGAGAGTCTGAAGGCCAGAAAAGACCTTGGACTTCTTGGATCCTGAGCCCACGGGCCTTCAGACTGGAACTGTACCACCAGATCCCCTAGGTCTCCAGTGTGCTAAATGCAGATCTTGGGACTTCTCAGCATCTATAATCACATGAGCTAATTTCCCAGAATAAATCTGTGTGTTTGTGTGTATGCGTATCTATATCCTTATTTATATCTAGCCTGTTGGTTTGGATTCTCTGGAGAACCATGACTACTATACCAAGATAAAATAATGATAATAGTAATAATAATAGCCTACTTTGGGACTTCCTTGGTGGCTCAGATGGTAAAGAATCTGGCCTGTCATGCAGAAGACCCAGATTCAATCCCTGGATCGGGAAGATCCTCTGGAGAAGGGAATGGAAACCCACTCCAGTATTCTTGCCTGGAGAATTCCATGGACAGAAGAGCCTGACAAGCTATCATCCATGGAGTTGCAAAGAGTGGAACATGACTGAGTGACTAACAACTTCACTTTTCACTTTGTGTCAGGGGTTTTGCGCCTATTATCTCTGATTCTGTATTTATCACCATATTACAGATGAGAAAACTAGAGCTCAGAGAGGTTAGCCTCATGCCAAAGGCACAGTGTTAGGAAGAGGCTGAACCTACATGGGAACCCAGAGCTGGGGCTGAATGGCCTCACGGCCACACACAGCACACCATCAAGCCAGAAATGGGTCCCACAAAGCATTTGCCTGTAGGTGAAAGTCAGGCTCATCTCACATTTACCCTGGATTGACGTTTGATTTCAGTTCACTCGCTCAGTTGTGTCTGGCTCTTTGCGACCCCATGGACTGAAGCACGCCAGGCTTCCCTGTCCATCACCAACTCCCAGAGCTTGCTCAAACTCATGTCGGTTGAGTTGGTGATGCCATCCAACCATCTCATCCTCTGTCATCCCCTTCTCTTCCCACCTTCAATCTTTCCAAGTATCAGGGTCTTTTCCAATGAGTCAGTTCTTCCCATCAGGTGGCCAAAGTATTGGAGTTTCAGCTTCAGCAGCAGTCCTTCCAATGAATATTCAGGACTAATTTCTTTTAGGATGGACTGGTTGGAACTTCTTGCTGTCCAAGGGACTCTCAAGAGTCTTCTCCAACACCACAGTTTAAAAGCATCAGTTCTTCCACACTCAGCTTTCTTTATAGTCCAGCTCTCACTTCCATACATGACTACTGGAAAAACCATAGTTTTGTTGTCGAAGTAATGTCTCTATTTTTAAATATGCTGTTTAAGTTGGTCATAACTTTTCTTATAAGGAGCAAGTGTCTTTTCATTTCATGGCTGCAGTCACCATCTGCAGTGATTTTGGAGCCCCCCAAAATAGAGCCTGTCACTGTTTCCACTGTTTCCCCATCTGTTTGCCATGAAGTGATGGGACCAGATGCCATGATCTTAGTTTTCTGAATGTTGAGTTTTAAGTCAACTTTTTCACTCTCCTCGTTGAGTTTCATCAAGATTCTCTTTAATTCTTCACTTTCTGCCATGAGGGTAGTGTCATCTGCATATCTGAGATTATTGATATTTCTCCCAGCAATCTTGATTCCAGTTTGTGCTTCATCCAGTCTAGCATTTCTCATGATGTACTCTCCATATAAGTTAAATAAGCAGGGTGATAATGTACAGCCTTGATGTACTCCTTTCCCGATTTGGAACCAGTCTGTTGTTCCATGTCCAGTTCTAACTATTGCTTCTTGACCTGCATACACATTTTTCAGGAGGCAGATCAGGTGGACTGATATTCCCAACTCTTGAAGAATTTTTCACAGTTTGTTGTGATCTACACAGTCAGAGGCTTTGGTGTAGTCAATAAAGCAGAAATAGATGTTTTTCTGGAACTCTCTTGCTTTTTCCATGATAGAACGGATGTTGGCAATTTGATCTCTGGTTCCTTTGCCTTTTCTAAATCCAGCTTGAACATCTGGAAGTTTACAGTTCACATACTGTTGAAGCATGGCTTGGAGAATTCTGAGCATTACTTTACTAACGCGTGAGATGAGTGCAATTGTGTGGTAGTTTGAGCATTCTTTGGCATTTCCTTTCTTTGGGATTGGAATGAAAACACCTTTTCCAGTCCTGTGGCCACTGCTGAGCTTTCCAAATTTGCTGGCATACTGAGTGTAGCACTTTCACAGCATCATCTTTTAGGATTTGAAATAGCTCAACTGGAATTGCATCACCTCCACTAGGTTTGTTCGTAGTGATGCTCCCTAGGCCCACTTGACTTTGCATTCCAGAATGTCTGGCTGTAGGTGAGTGACCACACCATCATGGTTATCTAGGTCATGAAGATCTTTTTTGTATAGTTCTTCTGTGTTTTCTTGCCACCACTTCTTAATATCTTCTGCTTCTGTTAGGTCCATACCATTTCTGTCCTTTGTTGAGCTCATCTTTTCATGAAAAGTTCCCTTGGTATCTCCAATTTTATTGAAGAGATCTCTAGTCTTTCCCATTCTGTTGCTTTCCTCTATTTCTTTGCATTCGTCACTGAGGAAGGCTTTCTTATCTCTCCTTGCTATTGTTTGGAACTCTGCATACAAATGGGTATATCTTTCCTTTTATCCTTTGCCTGTCGCTTGTCTTCATTTCATAGCTGTTTGTAAGTCCTCCTCAAACAACCACTTTGCCTTTTTGCATTTCTTTTGTTTGGGGATGGTCTTGATAACTGCCTCTTGTGCAATGTCACAAACCTCTGTCCATAGTTCTTCAGGCACTCTATCAGATCTAATCCCTTGAATCTATTTGTCACTTCCACTGTATAGTCGTAGGGATTTGATTTAGGTCATACCTGAATGTTCTAGTGGTTTTCCCTACTTTCTTCAATTTAAGTCTGAATTTTGCAATAAGGGGTTCATGATCTGAGCCACAGTCAGCTCCCAGTCTTGTTTTTGCTGACTGTGTAGAGTTTCTCCATCTTTGCCTGCAAAGAATATAATCAGTCTGATTTTGGTATTAAGCATCTTGTGATGTCCATATGTAGAGTCTTCTCTTGTGTTGTTGGAAGAGGGTGTTTGCTATGACCAGTGTGTTCTCTTGGCAAAACTCTATTAGCCTTTGCCCTGCTTCATCTGTGCTCCAAGGCCAAATTTACCTGTTACTCCAGGTATTTCTTGACTTCCTACTTTAGCATTCCAGTCCCCTATAATGAAAAGGACATCTTTTTTGGGTTTTAGTTCTAGAAGGTTTTGTAGGTCTTCATAGAACTGTTCAACTTCAGCTTCTTTAGCATTATTGGTTGGGGGCATAGACTTGGATTACTGTGATAGTAAATGGTTTGCCTTGGAAATGAACAGAGATCATTCTGTTGTTTTTGAGATTGCAACCAAGTACTACATTTTGGACTCTTTTGTTGACTATGATGGCTATTCCATTTCTTCTAAGAGATTCCTGCCTACAGTAGACATAATGGTCATCTGAGTTAAATTTACCCATTCCAGTCCAGTTTAGTGCACTGATTCCTAAAATGTCATTGTTCACTCTTGCCATCTCCTGCTTGACCACTTCCAACTTGTCTTGATTCATGGACCTAACATTCCAGGTTCCTATGCAATATTACTCTTTACAGCATCAGACTTCACCAGTCACATCCACAACTGGGTGTTGTTTTTGCTTTGGCTCTGTCTCTTCATTCTTTCTGGAGTTATTTCTCCACGATCTCCAGTAGCATATTGGGCACCTATCAACCTGGGGAGTTCATCTTTCAGTGTCCTATCTTTTTGCCTTTTCATACTGTTCCTGGAGTTCTCAAGGCAAGAATATTGACATGGTTTGCCATTCCCTTCTCCAGTGGACCACGTTTTGTCAGAACTCTCCACTATGACCCATCCATCTTGGGTGGCCCTACATGGCATGACTCATAGTTTCCTTGAGTTAGGCAAGGCTGTAGTCCAGGTGATCAGTTTGGTTAGTTTTCTGTCATTGTGGTTTTCAGTCTGTCAGCCCTCTGATGGAGAAGGAGAAGAGGCTTATGGAAGCTTCCTGATGGGAGAGACTGACTGAGAGGGAAACTGGGTCTTATTCTGATTGGCAGGGCCATGCTCAGTAAATCTTTAATCCAATTTTCTGCTGAAGGGCGGGTCCGTGTTCCCTCCCTGTTATTTGACTTGGGGTCAAATTATGGAGGAGGTAATGAAGATAGTGGTGGCCTCCTTCAAAAGGTTGCATGCATGCACTGCCCCACTCAGTGCCCCCGACCCTGCAGCAGGCCACCTCTGACCCACGCCTCCACTGTAGACTCCTGGACAGTCACGGGCAAGTCTTGACTCTTGTGGGGTCACTGCTCCTTTCTCCTGGGTCCTGGTGTGCACAAGGTTCTGTTTGTGCCCTCTAAGAGTCTGTTTTCCAGTCCTGTGTATGTTCTGGCAGCTCTATGGTGGGGTTAATGGCTCCTTCCTCCAAGAGGGCTTATGCCATACCCAAGTCTGCTGCACCCAGAGTCCCTGCCCCTGTGGCAGTCCACTGCTGACCCATACCTCCTCAGGAGACACTCAAACACAGTTCTGGCTCAGTCTCTGTGGATTCCCTGGGTCCTGGTGTGCACAAGGTATATTTGAGCCCTCTGAGCATGTCTGGCAGGTATGGGGTTTGATTCTAAATGCGATTTCGCCCCTCCTACCTTCTTGCCTGGGCTTCTCCTTTGCCCTTGGATGTGGGATATCTCCTCACAGCTGCTCCAGCCCTGGGCAGCAGCTGCTCCAGTGCCTACCATCTTGCCGCGGCTTCTCTGCCCATGGACATGGGGTATCTCCTCACAGTTGCTACAGCACCACACAGCTTTACAATGTATGTTTTATGATTCCCATTGACTCACATGCACAGGCTCAGGAAGGGTGGAATAAGCCCTTTGTTCTCAGAGAAGCCGGGAAACAAATACAGGCAGGCAGTTCCATCAGCACAGATACACTTCCAAGTGCTAATTACCAGCATTGGGGAAATAAGATCTAAAAACGAATGCAAGCCCACTAACCCGCATTACCAGTTGTAGTCTTGTCTGAACTCTTCTCCCTAACTCCCAACTGCTCTCAAGTGTTGACAACAAAGCAGTCAAGTCCACTAACAGCCCCGGGTCCTGCTGGGCTTCTCATATCCTGTAGCCCTTTAGTCAAGCTCCCACACCTTTACAGGCCCAAGATGTTGTGTACCAGTGTGGGGAAAGCATCCCCAAACCTCCCTCAAGAAATGGGGTTCCCTAGTAACATGGGCCCAGCTGTAGGACAGGAGGGCCTCGGATGGACATTTGAAAAGAGATGGGGTCCCAGTTGGTGGGATTTGAGTACTGACTGCCACCCACTGGCTGTGCCATCTGGGCACCTCATATCTTCCTTCCTCATCCACAAAACAGACACAGAAAGGGCTTGTTTTGCACCTTTCTGAGGATTCTGTGGATCCTGGTCTTAGCACCCAGCACAATGCTTGGCACATAGTAGGAGCTTGGGGCTCTGGGTCCTTTCTCACCTGTGAGCCCCAGTTTTGCCTGTAGGCCTAGAACAAGACATTTAACAGGAAGAGGATAAGGAGCATTCATCCAGGAGAGTCAACACCCCAGAGGAGGACCACGGGGCTCGGCCTTCAGGAGCACTCATCCTTCCCCTCACCAGGCTCTTCTCACCCCACACCCTCTTGTTCTCTTTGGAAAGTGAGATCCTGTGGGCCGGAGGGCCAGGGGCCCTGCCCTTGGATGTGGCCGGGCACAAGAAGCGGGGTGGGGGGCTGGCTACTCTGCTACCATTCTGGAGAGAGCAGAGGGAGTGGGAGTGGGGGGCTGGGGAAACAGAAAGCAGGGGCCTGGGAGGGAAGCCATTGAGTCTGGGGGCCCGTGGGGCTCAGTAGTGGTTCTGGGAGCTTGACAGTGCTGGGCATCCCCTGTAGGGACCCCCCAGATGGGCCCTCCAGGCCCCCGACCCCACCATCCATGCAACTGAGACTCCATCTGCTGCAGCCAAGAAGCATCATGTCACGTGGATACACACCAGAAAGTTGTGAAGGCGGGAAGAAGGGACAGGGTCACCGGCTGGAAATTCTTCAGGTGCTGTCGTAGTAAGGGTGGACCCCTGGGTCTCCCCAGTCAACCCAACCTCTCCTTTGTCTGCCAGTTTCCTTCAGCTCCCTCTGCCTGATGGTAAAGCCTCTTCATTTATTGATGAGCCCTTGGGAAGCAAAGTACTCTAGAGGCTTCTCAGATCAATACACAAGGGCGAGAAATCGTCAGAGGATTACAAGAACCGGTTTACTTTGAACTCTGCCTAATATAAAAGGAAAGACCAAAAGGGAAGTAGTTTACTTTAATATCTGTGTGGCTTTTTTTTCCCCAAAAGCAAGCGTCACCACGAGCCCACAAGTGTCCCTGGCTCTTCCAGCAGTAAACGGGTCTTTTAATAGAAAGAGAGAGCATGTTTGAGGTTCAAAGGACCCAAGCTTACATCTCACCCTTTGTGGTTCTTGTGGTAAAGAGCCTACCTGCCAATGCAGGAGACATAAGAGATGCAGGTTCAATCCCTGGGTCTGGTAGATCCTCTAGAGGAGGGCATGGCAACCCATTCCAGTATTATTTCCTGGAGAATCCCATGGACAGAGAAGCCTACAGGACTGTACCCCAGGCTACAGTCTATAGTGTCACACAGAGTCAGACATGACTGAAATGACTTAGCACACACCTTCTAACTAATAGCTGTGCAATATTGGGAAGGTTACTTAACCTCTCTGAAAATCATAGGTTTCTCCTATAAAGTTTTAATCATGATCATAAATAAGTCACTTCAATGGGGAGATTATTTAACTGACATAAGTGACAATCATTTTGGAATTTTAGAACTATTTTTGTATTATTTTCTTTTGCAATTTTTAATATGGCTTTATGGCTTTATAGGCTCCTATGTCATTATTCCCCTGAGAATCTCTGGTTAGTCATTTCTCCATCTTCCCATTATGAGTATGGGTACAGTTCTCAGGGCTGGTTTTCCTCAATGTACTTACTCATTCAGTACCAGTTTGTTAAGCATCTTTCACGTGCAAGCTGTTGGCATACTCTGAGAGCAGTGTCGCTGCTCTCGTGGAGCTTACTGGTCAACTAAGATGGTTAAGTGATGAGCAGATGGCAGAACTGGCTCCACAGCTGTGACCTGACGGGGCCAACATCGCTTGACTGCTTGTGTGGAGTCAGGCGTCATGCAACGGGCTCTGGGTGCAGCATCTCATCACAGCCTCACAGGAGCCGCATGGAACGAGTGCTCCTGCTGTTTCTTGTTTTGCCCGTGTGCACACTGAGCTCTGGAGGGCTCAGACCATCAGTGTAAGGCGATGGCTAAAGGTGGTGGACCTGGGATTGAACCTGAGTGGTCTGCCTTCAGCCTGCGTTCCCCGCCTCTAGATTGTGTTGGGTCCCATGGTGGATGGAGAAGCCTGAGGAGCCACAGGAGCCAGAGCAGAAGCTCCACGGCATGTGAGCAGCATCCCAAGGCTCAAGGGCAAAGCTCACCCAAGGAAGCCAAGGCAGGGCATCAGGTGCAAGGGGAGCAAGGGATGAGCAGCTCCCATGTGCTCCTCCCCCTGGGTCTGGGGAGCCTCGGACCCTAAGTAGAGACCGAACTTCCTTGGAGCAGACATGGCCAGTCCTGCCTGGAGCCGTCCTTGAGGATTGCCCAGAAGTGCTCCTTCCTCTTTACCTCCGGCCTCCTGGTCCCAAGACCACTCTTAGCTTAGCAGTTTTCCTCTCTTTAGTTTTTTGTTTCCATTTTTTATTAACCAGACCTGACAGGCACGAAGATGGAACCACCACTCATTTCCATAATCGTTTGACGAGCACATAATGAGAATCGCTTATCAGAGAAATATGCTGCAATTAGCCTGGAACCACAATGCCATCTGTGTTTTTTAACGTCCAAATGCGGTTGAAGTCAACAGAGGGAGTGCTCCTGACAATGTATGGAGAGAGGCGGGCTGGCAGCTGAGGAGGGTCCCAGACAAGGATATGGCCAGGTGTCTGGGACAGAAGGCTGTAGGGTCTGGGACCTCTCCTGGTGACTCAGTTGGTGGGGCTGGGGAACTGAGAAGAAACTGCCACTTCCTACCCGACCTGGGGCTTCTCAAAAGAGAAAGGTAGGCAGTGATACATCTGTTCCTTTCTTTAATCACTTTGTTAATTGGCCCTCAAAGGGAATACATTGTATTTGAAGGAAAACAGTGAATTGTTCATAGTAGACACTTGATAAATATTTGCAGGATTGGCCTGCATAAAGGTTTCTTTTAAGTCCAGACTGACTCTTTAGAAGTCTTGGGCAAGATGCCCAAGCTCAGAGAACTCCTCAAGCACCCCGCACAGAGGTAAGCAGTGGGGAGGAGACACATGTCAAAACTAGAATCCAAAATCAGAGAACACAGTTTTGTTAGGTTTAATCTTGGACAATCGTGTATTAAATTAAATTGCAAGATTCCTGAGATCCCTGGGCAAAATCATGAAGCTGATGAAGTTTGTCCTTCGAGATACCCATTCCTGTTCTCTGCACTCTCCCTCCCTGGCTTGAGCTCCAGGTGGTCCCTTACAGGTCAATTACTGTTATTGTTTAGTCACTCAGTCATGTCTGACTCTTTGTGACCCCATGGCCTGTAGCCCACCAGGCTCCTGTGCCCATGGGATTCTCCAGGCAAGTATACTGGAGTGGGTTATCATTTCTTCCTCCAGGGCATCTTCCTGATCCAGGAATTGAACACAAGTCTCCTGCTTGGAAGGTGGATTCTTTACCACTGAGCTACCTGGGAAGCCCGGCAGGTCAGTTAGCACTGGTCAGAAAGCCTGCCCTTCTTAGAAATGACATTTGGCTACAGGTAATAAAGATCCAGCCAGAGAGGATTTGACAAATAAGGATCTGGAGAGGGACATGTCCCACCCATCAAAGAAATGAAAGGAAAGCAACAAGGAGGTGCCTTTCCCACTCAGCACAGTAGTAAGGAACTCATAGTTGTAGACTATGGAGATGCAAGAACTTTCATCATCCCTGGCAGTGATGTAAAGTAGGGAAACCATTAGGAAAGCAATCCGGTATCATCTGTTAATATGGAAGAAAAGCAAGCTTCTCTGCTGCGAATCTGCTGTCAGAGGGCCCTGGGGAGTCACCTGCAGGTGTGCTGGTCCACACCCAGGGTGGCCAAGCCAGCATCGCTGGAAACAGTGGGTGAAATGACAAGAGGAAAGAACCTACCTACATTGTTTCATTATAGAAACAGATAAATTGTGAAATGAGGCACTTAGCAATTAAAATTAATGAACAGAACATATTTATCAACATAATGTCTAATGAGGAAAGCAAATTACAAAAAGAGTCACATGAGCATAAGACATATATGGAAGTGTTTTAATGTGCACAAAACAAAAATATGTTTTGCTTGTGGAGCTATATATGGATAGTCCAAAGATCTAAACGTGTTTGGTCAGATCAGATCAGATCAGTCGCTCAGTCGTGTCCGACTCTTTGTGACCCCATGAATCGCAGCACACCAGGCCTCCCTGTCCATCACCAACTCCCGGAGTTCACTGAGACTCACGTCCATCGAGTCAGTGATGCCATCCAGCCATCTCATCCTCTGTTGTCCCCTTCTCCTCCTGCCCCCAATCCCTCCCAGCATCAGAGTCTTTTCCAATGAGTCAACTCTTCGTATGAGGTGGCCAAAGTACTGGAGTTTCAGCTTTAGCATCATTCCTTCCAAAGAAACCCCGGGGCTGATCTCCTTCAGAATGGACTGGTTGGATCTTCTTGCAGTCCAAGGGACTCTAAAGAGTCTTCTCCAACACCACAGTTCAAAAGCATCAATTCTTCGGCGCTCAGCCTTCTTCACAGTCCAACTCTCACATCCATACATGACCACAGGAAAAACCATAGCCTTGACTAGACGAACCTTTGTTGGCAAAGTAATGTCTCTGCTTTTGAATATGCTATGTAGGTTGATCATAACTTTCCTTCCAAGGAGTAAGCATCTTTTAATTTCATGGCTGCAGTCACCATCTGTAGTGATTTTGGAGCCCAGAAAAATAAACTCTGACACTGTTTCCACTGTTTCCCCATCTATTTCTCATGAAGTGATGAGACCGGATGCCGTGATCTTCATTTTCTGAATGTTGAGCTTTAAGCCAACTTTTTCACTCTCCACTTTCACTTTCAGCAAGAGGCTTTTAAGTTCCTCTTCACTTTCTGCCATAAGGGTGGTGTCATCTGCATATCTGAGGTTATTGATATTTTTCCCGGCAATCTTGATTCCAGCTTGTGTTTCTTCCAGTCCAGTATTTCTCATGATGTACTCCACATAGAAGTAAAATAAACAGGGTGACAATATACAGCCTTGACGTATTCCTTTTCCTATTTGGAACCAGTCTGTTGTTCCATGTCCAGTTCTAACTGTTGCTTCCTGACCTGCATACAAATTTCTCAAGAGGCAGATCAGGTGTTCTGGTATTCCCATCTCTTTCAGAATTTTCCACAGTTTATTGTGATCCACACAGTCAAAAGCTTTGGCATAGTTAATAAGGCAGAAATAGATGTTTTTCTGGAACTCTCTTGCTTTTTCCATGATCCAGTGGATGTTGGCAATTTGATCTCTGGTTCCTCTGCCTTTTCTAAAACCAGCTTGAACATCAGGAAGTTCACAGTTCACATATTGCTGAAGCCTGGCTTGGAGAATTTTGAGCATTACTTTACTAGCGTGTGAGATGAGTGCAATTGTGCGGTAGTTTGAGCATTCTTTGGCATTGCCTTTCTTTGGGATTGGAATGAAAACTGACTTTTTCCAGTCCTGTGGCCACTGCTGAGTTTTCCAAATTTGCTAGCATATTGAGTGCAGCACTTTAACAGCATCATCTTTCAGGATTTGGAATAGCTCAACTGGAATTCCATCACCTCCACTAGCTTTGTTCATAGTGATGCTTTCTAAGGCCCACTTGACTTCACATTCCAGGATGTCTGGCTCTAGGTCAGTGATCACACCATCGTGATTATCTGGGTTGTGAAGATCTTTTTTGTACAGTTCTTCTGTGTATTCTTGCCATCTCTTCTTAATATCTTCTGCTTCTGTTAGGTCCATACAATTTCTGTCCTTTATCGAGCCCATCTTTGTATGAAATGTTCCTTTGGTATCTCTGATTTTCTTGAAGAGATCTCTAGTCTTTCCCATTCCTTAGACCCTGATTTTCTCAGCAGAGGAGAATGGAATGAAGGGACTTCCATTTTACATTTTCTTTTACTGTTGAATAATTTATAAAGCAAATATCTGGATGGACAGTTTATTATTCTCTGAAGTTTTTAGTACATTTCCTAATTGAATCAATTAAAGAAGGTACACAGATGATTGCAGATCTGGCTGACAGAACGGAGTAAGGGGAGAGGCTTGTGGAGAGCCTGGTGGAACCAGGACCCTCAGCTCCCAAAGGTGGAGTGTCTCCAGCCTCCTTCAAGGAGCCAGGTCTGGTCTCTCCTCCTGCTTCAGTTCAGTTCAGTCACTCAGTCATGTCCGACTCTTTGCAACCCCATGAACCGCAGCACACCAGGCCTCCCTGTCCATCACCAACTCCCAGAGTCCACCCAAACCCATGTCCATTGAGTCGGTGATGCCATCCAACCATCTCATCCTCTGTCGTCACCTTCTCCTCCTACCCTCAAATTTTCCCAGCATCAGGGTCTTTTCCAATGAGTCAGCTCTTCTCATCAGGTGGCTAAAGCATTGGAGTTTCAGCTTCAGCATCAGTCCTTCCAATGGACACCCAGGACTGATCTCCTTTAGGATGGACTGGTTGGATCTCCTTGCAGTCCAAGGGACTCTCAAGAGTCTTCTCCAACACCACAGTTCAAAAGCATCAATTCTTCAGCACTCAGCTTTCTTTATACTCCAACTCTCACATCCATATATGACCACTGGAAAAACCATAGCCTTGACTAGATGGACCTTTGTTGGCAAAGTAATGTTTCTGCTTTTTAATATGCTGTCTAGGTTGGTCATAACTTTCCTTACAAGGAGTAAGCATCTTTTAATTTCTCGGCTGCAATCACCATCTGCAGTGATTTTGGAGCCCCCAAAAATAAAGTCAGCCACTGTTTCCCCATCTATTTCCCATAAAGTGATGGGACCAGATGCCATGATCTTCGTTTTCTGAATGTTGAGCTTTAAGCCAACTTTTTCACTCTCCTCTTTCATTTTCATCAAGAGGCTCTTCAGTTCTTCTTCACTTTCTGCCATAAGGGTGGTGTCATCTGCATATCTGAGGTTATTGATATTTCTCCCGGCAATCTTGATTCCAGCTTGTGCTTCTTCCAGCCCAGCATTTCTCATGATGTACTCTGCATATAAGTTAAATAAACAGGGTGACAATATACAGCCTTGACATACTCCTTTTCCTATTTGGAACCAGTCTGTTGTTCCATGTCCAGTTCTAACTGTTGCTTCCTGACCTGCATACAGGTTTCTCAAGAGGTTCAGGAAGCCTTTTTCTCAGGTCTCAAATTTCAAATGCAGTAGCACCCCCACATCAAATCACCAATATTTCTGACCATCCCATATTTCTGGAGCCAAGATCAGCCCCTCTTGCTTTTAAACATCTTATTTTGCTTAACTTTTGGTTACCAGGAAGTCTGAATCCTTAGCCAGGACTTTGAAAGCTTGTACTGAGAAAAAAGAGAGAGAAAGAGATTCTGCAGCAATTATGTGGAAAGGAAAAGAGATAAAGGGAATGTTTTTATGCGAGTGTCTGGCCTCTTAACCTAGTCTAACTTTAAATAAAGTCAAATCTCTGACCTTCACTGGGGAAGGGGGAGGAGAGTCGAAAATACCTCTTGCCTATCTTCAAGGTTGAAACTATTCTGTTTGAACACTAAATTTCCTTAAATACATTTCAGGACAATTGAATTTATCTCATAGATAACTGATTTGCATTAATAGCAACTATTGATACAGTGCTTCCTGCTGGCCATTACATTAATGCATTATCCCTTTTAATCTCCAGGGCTACCCTAGGAGATATGTATGTTTATTCTTATTTTATGAATGGAAAGGGGCAAAGAACATGTCCAAGGGCACATGGCTGATAAGCAGGAGAGCTGGGACTCTACCCAAAAGCATAGCTTTGCATGTTGGTGGTGAACATCAGGACGTATGGAACCTTCCTTATTGAACGCTGCCTTCATGGACCACGTGTACTGAGGCCAACTCCATCTCTGGTGCTTACCATGTCTGTCTCGTGTCTTCATGTCTGTCTTACCATACCACTCATGTCTGTCTACCTGAATGTCTGACCCACATCTTTAACATCAGTTCCAAGAGGATTCTTTTCTTACACAATCTGTTTCCCCTCTAGTCTTTCCTGTTTCTGTAAATGGCATCAGCATCCACTCAACAGCTCAGACCAAAAACTTAGAAAATACCTTCATGTTCTCTCTGACCCTCAAACTCAACTCAACTCACCAGCAAATCCCTATGTGTCTACTCCCAAAAAGCACCTCGGATGGGACCGCTCCTCTGCAGGTTCCCTTTTCTTTTTGGCATCACCACAGAGCATGTGGGGTCTTAGTTCCCCAGCCAGGGATGGAACTCATGTCCCCGCAGTGGAAACACAGAATCTTAACCACTGAGAAGACTCCGTGCTTCCTCTGTAGGGGTGCAGGTTCAATCCCCAGTCACAGAACTGAGATCCCACATGCTGTGCAGTGTGGCCAAAAAGAAAAGAAAAAGAAATGGGATCTGACAGGAAAGTATTTCAAGACACCCCTTTCTCTGATGACAGTGATACCCCTGAAGCTGGTCTCTCTGTTTCCCTTCCTCCCTGCTGCACCCCTCCAGAACATTCAGTGATTTAAGTGAAACGGTTCACTGTACCCCCCTTGGTTTCAAGTCTCTGGGGATTTCTCACTGAGTGAGCAAAGTAGCAAGTGGTAGCTTACCGGGCCCACACACGGCCAGCTTCATGGTGTACAGACGGTATTGCACAGTCATGCTCAGAAGGGCCTGTGATTGGTTTGAAGCTCCGCTGTCACTGTCTTGGAATTCTTAGTAATTTCTGAACCAGAGACTCTGCATTTTCATTTTGTCCTGGGCACCATGAATTATTGATAAAGAATCCACCTGCAATGCGGGAGACGCCAGTTTGATCCCTGGGCCTAGAAGATCCCATGGAGAAGGAAATGGCAACCCACTCCAGTATCCTTGCCTGGGAAATCCCATGGACAGAGGAGCCTTGTGGGCTATAGTTCATGGGGTTACAAAAGAGTTGGATGTGACTTAGTAACTAAGCTCACTCCCTGTCCACACACACTGAGTTTCTGGTCTTTCTCTGATCTTATCTCCCCACACTGTTCCTCTTGCTTCATCCAGCCCCTCACTCATATCTCTGCTTCTCTTAGCATCTCCTAAAGAATGCTGCATGCTCCAAGCACTCTGATCCCTGCTGCCTGAGAAATAGTATCCAAGTAACACCTTCTACATTTGATGTCTTCACCGGCACATTAATCAAAAAGGTTGTCCTTTCTCTGTCCCCAGTCTATGACCTCACCAAGCACTGCACCATCTGCAGCCACCTGCCTACAAACTTCTACTTGTAATTCCACAGTCCTAAGCCACCGAGTGCAGGACTAAGAGATGGAATTCCATGATCCATATGGGTGCCACTGAAAGTCATCAGACCACTGAGGGGACATTATGTAATACTCGCTTTGTAGAGCGTGTGTTGTGATTCCTCCCACAAAGTTTGCAGATGATGGAAATACTGACATCTTCCCAAGAATTTGAGCTTGCTATTGGATAACTACCCAGAGCACAGCTCAGGTCTAGAATATAGAGTACAGGGGATGATGCTTTGAAGTAATTAGTGAGCACCCACTCCATCCAAACCTATAATGTACAGGAAGCACATATTAATGGGATGGGGAAGAGCTGTAATCAAAGTAAGAATAACATGAGGCAGGAGTGCCTGGGAGGAGACATGTGAGTGAGTATAAGTAATGTCTAGTTTGTGCCAAGCAGAAGGGCAGACATCCCCAGCAGAGGGAAGGCCCTTGACAAAATCCAGAGGCTCAGACTGCCTAAGGATCTCCACAAGCACGTTCACAACAAGCCCCTGAGTTTGGTATACCAACGGGAATGACCTCCATGTACAGGTGAGGAAACCAAGTCTCAGAGAAGTCAAATAACATGCCAGGTCATGAAACGAGATGGACTTGTGCATGCTTTTTGATTCCTTCTGAGTCTCTGTCCTGACTTCCAGAGTTTATACTGCAACGAACAGAGCCCAAGTGGATGCTACAGCAGAGAGAGACAATGGCCAGAATGACAGAAAGGATTCATCTAAATTATCTGCATCCTTAACAGGCATTTAATGAGGAGAGAGCTATCTGAGAGAGGAGTTGAGCACCCTGGTTTGAGCCCTGGCTCTGTCACTAGCTTGCCAAGTATTCCTAGATAAATTATATGCCCTCTGAGCTAGTTTATCTCATGTGATAAATGAGCCTACCATCATTAGAGAGTTGACACAGTAAATAGATGAGACACTCTGTGTGATGGTAATCTGTGTGCTCTGGAGAGCTGTATACATGTTAGATTTATTGCTTAATTATATTATTATTGTATCTTCTATAGCATGCTATATATTTTATAATAATGTACAAGCATATTCCCTTGTATATTATTATTTTATCATTACTAAAAATATTTTCCCAAGTAAGACATAGTTTAATGGCAGATTGCATGGGACAAAATACCTCAACTGCAAGAGCTTTTCAGACTTCAGGTTGCAGACCTTTAATAGGTCATATAAACAAGTGGAAAAAAAGTGAAAGTGCTAGTTGCTCAGTCACTGTGTCTGACCCTTTGGGAGTTTCTTTCTTTTTTCAACATTAAGGCAATACAGTTCCTGACCAAGTACACACCATTAGCAGTGATGCAGAAGTTATTACTGCTGGGAGGTCATGATCAAAAAAGTCTTAAGAACCCATCAATCAAAAGAAAAACCTAGAAATATGAGGGATCAGTGGTTGGCTGTTTGATGATAAAGGGCCTTGGAGATGACGGAGTCCTACGGGCCTCACTCCTGCCTTCAGGAGTTTGGATATCTAACGTTTATTCATTAGCGTCCGCTATGCACCATCCCTGACTTCAAGGCACTACTTACATTTTCATGGGAGAGAGAGATAATACAAGTATGTTGAAAAACAAAGGTTTTTTTTCAGGTTGGAATAAATTCAGTGAAGGAACTAAGCAAAGGAAGCGACAGAGAAGCACTGGAGGGTGTCCCCATGAAGGGTGTCTGAACAGGTGACCCTGAGGTTGGATCCTAAAGGATGGACGTCTTGGAGCTTGTCTTGGTCTTTCCTCCATGATCACAAGGCGGCAGCCATGATGTTAGGAACCACACTCTCGTTCAAGCCAGAAAGACAGGGTAAGGGGAACCAGTGATGCCATATATGTACTTGTCTTTCGTTAGGAAAAGATATTATCAGAAGGAAAATTTTCAGTTAATTGCTAGAGATCAATGGATGCTGAGAAAAGCACATGTCTCTCTAAAGATGATCATGTGGCTTCCAAACTGAATTGGGCTTTGATTACGAAGGAAGAAAGGGACCACGTGTATTGAGTAGATGGTAAACTGTGATTGCCACTGGTATCATTCTTCTACACATTTCTGTGCATTCATTCATGTGAGTCCTTCTACTCAGCACATGCTTTTTCATCTCATGAAAGAGAAATAAGCATATGGCTTCATTTTCCTCCCAATGCCAGTGATAGACAACCTCCAGACAGCCTGATTCATGAAAAAAAGCAAGGTATGTGCTTACATAAGCCACAGTGTCCAGCTTTCTCATACTTGCGGATGAATGGAATCTCAGCTAACAGGTCATATGGGAAACAAGCAGCTTTTATCCAAGGCACCTCTCTGCTGACTCCCTTACATGAAGCACTTTCACTGTTCACCCTAAGAACCCTAAACTCTACCCTAAAAAAGGGGAGAAAGGTCAGCTTCTCCCAGGGATTCATCTCTACTCTGACACTCAGTGACCAAAGCCTTCAAGTGAGGTCAGAATAACCTTACCTTGACCAGAGTTTCAAGGTCTCTATTACTGATGCTGTGTATCTGCTACCCTGATCCCTTACCTGGCTGAGGACATTGTGCTGACCTCTAGTCTTAATCCCTGTGCTCTGAGATTGGATCGCTCCACAGTTTTTTATCTCAACCCTGTGTAAGTCCGCAGTGCCCTGCAGACTCAGCTGAACCTCCTGTCTCCTTCCTCACTTTACTTTTCCATTCTACCTTGACCAACCCATCCTCAGGGTCTAGCTCTGTCTCAGGAAGAGTCCTGGAGTGATGTGAACATGTCTGTTCATATTTATTTCCACCCCAAAAGAGGGTAGACTTAGGCTTTCTAATAAGCAGCACATTACTCAATCCATAATTTATTATACATTACTATCCTCAGCTTTTTGCCAGTGTGATTATTCCACAAATTGCAGGTTCCAACTTTAAATTAATGCTGATTGTGACTTTTTCCAGGTGCATTAGCTTACCTTTATCTATATTAAATCTCATCTCATTTGCTTCCAAAAACTTGCTTTCTTCTCTCTTCTCTTAGCCTCTGCAGTACTCATTGTGTTTTGGAATTTGATAGCATCTGAAATGTAATCAAGTTATCTTTCCTTCTAAATCATAAATGAGCTTAGCCTAAATGCTTCTAACTTGTATAGGAGAAGAATTAGCATTTATTGTCTGTTGACTAGGAGTCAATTCATCATGTGATGGATTGTTGCTGTATACACTCAATCTTCTGACTAGGTTGACCAGCTGACAACACCCAGCTCTTGGTGGGTAGTTCCAATCACAAGATCACTTGATGCCCCATGATCAGACACGCAGTTTTTATTAAGATCCAGTAGCATGGCAGGAGCTTCTTTTTGAATAGTGCGTAATTCTCTGTGATGTAAGTGTGTTTTTGATCCAGAAACCTAAAGGTCTGCTCTGTGGCTCTCCTTGAAGTTGCCAAGCCCTCCACACAGCATTCGTGTCTACTTCAATAGATCTGGCACCTAAAATCTGCCTGGTCATATAGCTCCATGTCAGAGCCGCCTTTACAGCAGGCTGATCCTCTTGCAGAAGTTGCTTTTGGCCTCTGGCTTTTGGCCCCAGTCAAAACTGGCAGCCTTCCTAGTCATCAATAAACTGTTGGAACAGTGTTCCCAAATGTGGTACACACTGCTTCCAAAACCAAAGAGGCCCATCAAGCACAGTGCCCAACTTTTATCTGCAGGGAACTCAAGGTACACTAGGGCTTCCCAGGTAGCACTAGTGGTAAAGAACTCAGCTGCCAGTGCAGGAGACCTGAGAGACACGGGTTCAATCCCTGGGTCAGGAAGATCCCTGGAGGAGGGCATGGCAACCCACTCCAGTATTCTTGGCTGGAGAATCCCATGGACAGAGGAGCCTGGTGGGCTAAGTCCATGGGGTCACAAAGAGTCAGACACGACTGAAGTGACGTAGCACACATGCACTCATGGTTCGATAATGTGGCTTATACTTGTGATGTGCCCCAGAAGGTTAGATACCTGTCTTCACCCAATTTCACCAAGGAGGCAGTCCAAAATCTTCATGGAGTTTATCTCCCACCACTGGTCTGGGAGAGGTATGTGTTTTAGTGAACATACAACAGTCTCTGACATACATATGCATACATATATGTGCCTGCATATACAATAAAGATCTGTCAAATAGTGCATCTCAAGCTTTCCAAAGGGAAATATGAGTAGAAGGGGATGAACAATGATTCCTTCTCCTCTGTCCAAACACATTTTACTTCAATTTACCCAATTGCAATAACACCCAGTGCAACCCACTCCAGTATTCTTGCCTGGGAAATCCCATGGACAGAGGAGCCTGGCAGGCTACAGGGCCACTGAAGAGTCAGACACAACTGCGAGACTAAACAGCAATGAGAAGAGAACTCATTCCCTGAAACGCAGAAATTATGCAGGAGTGCACAGATATCCTGGAATGTGAAGTCAAGTGGGCCTTAGGAAGCATCAGAATTCCAGTTGAGCTATTTCAAATCCTAAAAGATGATGCCGTGAAAGTGCTGCACTCAATATGTTAGCAAATTTGGAAAACTCAGCAGTGGTTACAGGACTGGAAAAGGTCAGTTTTCATTCCAATCCCACAGAAAGGCAATGCCAAAGAATACTCAAACTACCACACAATTGCACTCATCTCATATGCTAGCAAAGTAATGCTTAAAATTCTTCAAGCCAGGCTTCAACAGTACATGAACCATGAACTTCCAGATGTTCAAGCTGGATTTTCAAGCTGGAAAAGGCATAGAAACCAGAAATCAAATTGCCACCATCCGTTCGATCATCTAAACAGCAAAAGAGTTACAGAAAAACATCTACTTCTGCTTCATTGACTACACCAAAGTCTTTGAATGTGTGGATCACAACAAACTGGAAAATTCTTAAAGAGATGGGAAAACCAGACCACTTGACCTGCCTCCTGAGAAATCTGGATGCAGGTCAAGAAGCAACAGTTAGAACTGGACATGGAACAACAGATTGATTTCACATCAGGAAAGGAGTACATCAAGGCTGTATATTGTCACCCTGTTTATTTAACTTATATGCAGAGTACCTCATGAGAAATGCTGGAACAACAGATTGATTCCACATCAGGAAAGGAGTACATCAAGGCTGTATATTGTCACCCTGTTTATTTAACTTATATGCAGAGTACCTCATGAGAAATGCTGGACTGGATGAAGCACAAGTTGGAATCAAGATTGCTGAGAGAATTATCAATAACCTGAGTATGCAGATGACACCACACTTATGGCAGAAAGTGAAGAAGAACTAAAGAGCCTCTTGATGAAAGTGAAAGAGGAGAGTGAAAAAGTTGACTTAAAACTCAGCATTCAGAAAACTAAGGTTATGGCATCTGGTCCCATCACTTCATGGCAAATAGATGGGGAAACAGTGGAAACAGTGACAGACTTTATTTTGGGGGGCTCCAAAATCACTGCAGATGGTGACTGTAGCCATGAAATTAAAAGACACTTACTCCTTGGAAGGAAAGTTATGATCAACCTAGACAGCATATTAAAAAGCAGAGACATTACTTTGCCAACAAAAGTCTATTTAATAGAAGCTATGGTTTTTCCAGTAGTCATGTATGGATGTGAGAGTTGAAGTATAAAGAAAGCTGAGTGCTGAAGAATTGATGCTTTTGAACTGTGGTGTTGGAGAAGACTCTTGAGAGTCCCTTGGACAGCAAGGAGATCCAACCAGTCCATCCTAAAGGAAATCAGTCCTGAATATTCATTGGAAGGGCTAATGCTGAAGCTGAACTCCAATCCTTTGGCCACCTGATGTGAAGAACTAACTCACTGGAAAAGACCCTGATTCTGGGAGGGATTGGGGGCAGGAGGAGAAGGGGACGACAGAGGATGAGCTGGTTGGATGGCATCACCGACTCAATGGACATGAGTTTGAGTAAACTCCGGGAGTTGGTGATGGACAGGGAAGCCTGGCATGCTGCAGTCTGTGGGGTCAGACACGACTGAGCAACTGAACTTAGCTGCACAGATCAAGTAAGCAGACTTGAGTACAACTAATACAGTTAGTGGAGTTACCCAGCCCCTGATCATTTGCATAGTCTGTTTAGGCATAACAGTGAAAACAATTCATGTGATGCAAGCAGTTGACTCATTGGAGAAGTCCGTGATGCTGGGATAGATAGAGGACAGAAGGAGAAGAGGGGGTCAGAGGATGAGATGGCATCATTGATGCACAGAGGTGAACTTGGGCAAACCTTGGGAGATGGGGAGGGATGGGGAGGCCTGGCATGCTGCTGTCCATGGGGTCACAAAGAGTCGTACATGACTTCGTGGCTGAACAACAGCAACAAAAACAATTCAAGGCAACAAAAGATATGAGAACTTGAGGGGGACAAATGATAGATTGGGTGGTGGAGAATGAGATGATTAGATGGCAAACATTTTCATTATGTTTATTGTGGTGATCTGTGACCAGTGATCTTTGATGTTACTATTGCAAAAGTATTATGACTTGCTGAAAGCTTAGATGATGGTTAGCATTTTTTAGCAATAAAGCATATTTAAATTTAAGGTATGTACATATAATGCTATTGCATACTTTGTAGGGTACAGTAGAGTGTAAATATAACTTTTTTCATTTTATTTTTTTATTAAAGTTCAGTTGATTTACTATGGTGTATTAGTTTTAGGTTCACAGCAGAGTGATTCAGTTGTATCCATACATATAGAGATGTGTATTCTTGTTCAGATTCTTTTCCATTACAGGTTATTATAAGATATTAATTGTATTTCCCTGTGCTATACAATAGGTCCTTGATGTTTATCCTTTTTTTTTTTTATGTATAGTAACGGGCATCTGTTAATCCTAAATTCCCGATTTATACCTCTCGTCCCTTTCCATTTTGATAACCAGAAGCTCCTTTTCTATGTCTGTGAGTCTATTTTGTAAATAAGTTCATTTGTATCATTTCACATTCCTCATATAAGGGAAATACTATGATTGTCTTTATCTGACTTCACTTAGTATGATAATCTCAATAGACATTAGTTTTATATGTACTAGGAAATCAGGTACATATAACTTGCTTGATTGCAATATTTGCTTTATGGCAGTGGCCTGAAACCAAACTCACAATATTTCCAAGGTATGCCTGTGTTCAACTGTAGTATAATTCAAACAACTTTGGGGGGAAAAAGAATTAATTTCCCATCACTCCAAAATCTTCTCTAATCTTAATAGATATAAGAAGTTGCATTTATTTTACTTTGCTGTAATCAGTATATACATTCTGTTTTCCCTTCTGCCTTTTTTATTCACCATCATTCAGTGCCCACAATTGTCTGCCTACTGTAGAGAATTTTTATTTTAATGGCTAGATATTTATTATTCATGATTAATTATTCATTATTTTGTTCTTCAATCATCCTTTCTGAAATCTATTGTTGTAAGTTCATAGCTTGTGAACAACTTTGTACAATGGCTTCTCTATTAGCCTCCCAGGGCTGCCATGATAAAGTGCCACAGACTGAGTGGCTTAAACAACAGTAATTTATATTCTCACAGTTTTTGAAGTCCAAATTCAAGGTGGTTGGCAGGCCTGGCATCTTCTGGTCCCTCTCTGTTTGGTTTTCAGAGGGCCGTTTTCTCCCCGCTTCTTCACATGACCTTCCCTCTGGGCCCATCTGTGTCCTGATCTCCTCTTATAAGGACAACAGTCTTGTTGGACAGGCGCCCCTGATGACTGCACCTTACCTGCTTTACTGCAAGACTAGCACCAAATACCAGAGAAGGCAATGGCACCCCACTCCAGTTCTCTTGCCTGGAAAATCCCATGGACAGAGGAGCCTGGTAGGCTGCAGTCCATGGGGTTGCAAAGAGTCGAACATGACTGAGCGACTTCACTTTCCCTTTTCACTTTCATGCATTGGAGAAGGAAATGGCAACCCACTCCAGTGTTCTTGCCTGGAGAATCCCAGGGATGGGGAAGCCTGGTGGCCTGCCGTCTATGGGGTCGCACAGAGTCGGACACCTCTGAAGTGACTTAGCAGTAGCAGCAGCAGCAAATACACATGCTGGGGTCTTGGGGATAGGACTTCAGCATACGGATTTGGGGGAATCACGGCTCTGCCCAAAGATGTTTCTTTTTCATTTGGGGTCCTTCTCTGACTTTTCAAAGCTGGAGCAGACCTCACCTGTATCCTCATTGTCAACCTCTTGCCCTCTGCCCTTTGGTGACTCTGGGATGTGACCTGGGAGTGCAGTGAGGTTCATACCCAGAGGGTAACCCTTGCAGAGTGAGTAATAGGAGATGGAGAGGTGCTGGAAAATAAATTCTTCTCGTCTCCCACCGCAATAAGTCATTCCAATCCATGGTGTCTGGGGACATCTCACACACAACAGAGAATCCACCAGCATTTTTGTGTGTGAAAATGCAGCTTTCTCAGTCTTAATGCATTTTGTACTTTTCTTCCCTTTTTTCTTAGGTCATTTCCCTCTCTATTGCTATAGTAATACTGATGCTGTGACATCTGGGATCTTGCTGACCCAGTAGAGACTGCCCCTTCGGGGTCAGCCACCTGCCAGAGATAGCAAAGGATTCACCTGTGAGTTTACCTTTTACATGCAAACAACCAATCCAGAGCCTCCCCCCTGCCCCCAACTTCACCCATCTCTGTGGCTCTCACACTCAGGCTTACCACCCACCTATCCTTCTCTGAAAAACAAACAAAAAAAAGGAGCAGAATTGCTTTACAGTATTGTGATAGTTTCTGCTGTGAGTACACATATATCCCTCCGCCTTGAGCTTCCCTCCCACACACCCGCGCCATGCCACCCCTCCGAGTCGTCACAGAGCTGGGCTCCCTGTGCTGTACAGCAGCTGCCCAGTCTTCACTGCAGCGCCATTTACAACAGCCAGGACATGGAAGCAGCCTAAATGTCCGTCGTCCGGTGAATACAGAAGATATGTACACATATATACAAAGGAATATTACTCGGTCATAAAAAATAAAACTGGGTCAGTAGTGATGTGGATGAACCTAGAGTCTGCCACACCCGCCTGTTCTGATTGCCCCAGGACCACGCACCAGACCACCAGAGAGAGTGCCTATGCCATCGCCCACAGGAATTATTCACGTCAGCCAACCCTAAGCCTGCTCACCCTCACCCACCCTGTTCTTCCCCTCAGGACCCACAATGCCGCCTCCATCCCTGACTTATACCACTGCCTCTGCATCCTGATCCACCTTGGTACTTTCCCGTGGGAACCATGTGTGTCCTTCCTCCTGGGAACTGGAAATAACAAACTGTGGCAGTCATTTCCAAATCTGTTGGCCTCATCATACCCTGAGTAAGAAAAGAAACTTTCATCCTAAAGCTCCCACCTTAAAATTATTTCTCTTATTAAAAAAAAAAAAAAACAAACTAAAAAAACAAAAACTCCCACCTCTTGCTACCCAGACTTTTTATCCCCTTATAAACACTGTCACTTAGGCTGTGCCTCAGGCTGATTTTCCAGGAGACTGAGCTAAAGCAGTACCCAAAGGAAAGGAGACATGGTTTCCTTGCTGACATACTAAGTGCTGGGCAATGTACTCAGAACTTCGTCCATGTGATTCCATTTGAAATAGTTTAAAAGTCAAAGAAAATAGTTTTATAGATCCAGTTGAGTTGCCTTTCTCCAGAAAAAAGAGGCAGAGTGTACTCATGTGTCTTTCCATCCCTGACAGCATCTGTTTGGTACTGTTTATTCAATAGGTGTTCTATGGTAAATTAGAAGTTGCTTTTACTTAATGTTACCTTAATTGCTAATGAGGCTATGCATTTAAAGCAACAGTTATTTTGTTTGCTTGTTTTACTGCCAAGGTAATATATCAGGCATTGGCAGGTGGGTTCCCCGCTTCAGTATCCTTGCCTGGAGAATCTCATGGACAGAGGAGTCTGGCAGGCCACAAGCCATAGCGTGGCAAAGAGCTGGACACAACCGAAGCGACTTAGCACAAGAGCACACAATATATCTGGCTTAGACTTCTTGGGACATAGCAGACTGTCAGGAACTTGCCTATCTGTTATACTGGGCTCTGATACTGGCCTCTCAGAAATGGTAGAGGCCCAAATTCCTGACCTTGTGGTGCAGGACCTCAGCCTTGGGCTTTCTTGATGGCTTGAGAGTGAAGACTCCGCCTCCCAGTGCAGGAGACATGGGTTCAACCCCCGACCCGGGAAGACCCCACGTGCTGCGGTGTAGCTCAGCCTGAGAGCCACCACTATTGAGGCCACATGGCACAGCTGCTGAAACCCAGGAGCCCTCGAGCCCATGCTCTGCGACAAGACAAGGCACCACAATGAGAAGCCCACGTACCACCGCTGGAGAGCAGCGCTGGCTCGCCGCAGCTAGAGAAAGCCTGCAAGCAATGGAGACCCAGCACAGCCTGAAGAAATAAGAATCTCAGTCCCAGGGGCCCCTGATCCAGGGACTACACCCCTGCTACCAGGCTCCCTGGCGACATGAAGCTTTCATGATCTTACCATCTGCTCCTCCTGAGTGCCATTCTTGGGCTAGGGTCTCCTTTAACTACCACTGGCCTCATGTCAACCTGAAATGTAAGCCCCTCAACCTGGGGGCCTTTGACCCACCCACCCTCTCCATAAATAATGCTTGCTGATAAACATCTTTGAGATTCCTCCAAGAAACTAAGGTTCTCAGGACAAGGTGTTATCATTTAGCTGATAGAAAGCAAATATCTAACTAATCACCATAATTATATTGTCAAAACTGCTTAAAATAGCCACCCTGCTGGTGTAGCAGTGATGTCAGGATCTTTTGTGACTGGTAAATTGGAACATTAACATGAAATTAAAAAAAGAAAAGTTATATTACCAAGTAATTAATTGCAATGATTTGATAGTTCAAGGATAACTACTAAGCAGTTTCAGGAACATGTAATTATTTTTTCACTCACTATTTTTATGATGCATCACTGTGCCTTTTAAAATGGAAGAGTAACACATAACAGGTCATTAACAGACCACTGTCTAGGTGGGAACTTGTTGTTCAGTCACTAAGTTGTGTTTGATTCTGCAGCACGCCAGGCTTCCCTGTCCTTCACCAACTCCCGAACCTTGCTCAAACTCATGTTCATCGAGTCAGTGATGCCATCCAACCATCTCATCCTCTGTCGTCCCCTTCTCCTCCTGCCCTCAGTCTTTCCCAGCACCAGGGTCTTTTCCAATGAGTTGGCTCTTTGCATCAGGTGGCCAAAGTATTCAATCAATCGTGAAGACACATCTGGTGGCAGAGGCATCCATGCGATCTCAGGCTGCTTGAGAGAGTTCCTTTCTGTTGTCGGTTGGTGACAATGTCATTGACCTCGTGGAAATCACAGACATCTTACGAGTACAACAACTGACTGAGAGTGTCAACGGGAAGAGGTTGTCTGAGATTAACGTGGGGCTCCTTGTGCCTCTGAACCTCCCCGCTCAGCCGGTGCCCTGGGTCCCAGGCTGCGGGAGTCAGGATGCAGGACAGCATAGTGTTGAACAAGCCCACTGTCCGGATGACTGTCAGTCAAGACCTGCGAGCTGCCCCTTTCCACTTAGATTTATGACACTTTGGTTCCTCTTTTCACAGACATCCTGATTCCATTCCAGTTAGAGCAGTATTCCTGCTTTCACATTTCCCCATCTTAGTGTCACACAATATGGCTTTATTGTGGACTCAACCGTTGGTTGTTGTTGCTTAGTCACTCAGTCGTATCTGACTCTGCAACCCCGTGAACTGTAGCCCGCTAGGCTCCTCTGTCCATGGGATCCCCCAGGCAAGAATACTGGAGTGGGTTGCCATGTCCTTCTCCAGGGGATTTTCCCGACCCAGGGATTGAACCTAAGTCTCCTGCATTGGTGGGCAGATTCTTTACCACTGAGCCACCAGCGAAGTCTGTGGACTGAACTCAAATGAATATAATGAAGTTTTAACCCCAAGACCTAGCGTGTGATCATACTTGGAGATAAGGTCTTCAAAGAGGTTTTTAAGGTTAAATTAGGTCACTGAAGTGGCCCTGATTCAATATGACCAGTGTCATTAGATGAGATCAGGACTCAGACACAGGCAGAGGAAAGACCATGAGAAAACCATTAAGAAGTCAGCCTAGGAGAAAGGTTGCCAACTTGCCAACACATTAATCTTACACTTCTAGCCTCCAGAACTGTGAGAAACTAAATTTCTATTGTTTAAATTGCTCAGTTTGTGATGTTTTGTTGTGGCATCAGCTCCAACTCCGAAGAGCCTGCTTAGTCATCCAGCATAAGTAGTTTGCCTATTATCTACTTCATTGCAAGTCCCTTGCTATTAGATTTCTATTAATGACTTCATTTGGAAAACCACTGCTTCCTGCCAAGGGCTGTACCAGGAATCAGATGTGACCAGTTTTATAAAGAAATATTATTTGTGGGATATGAAAGTGGGGGTCTTGCACTTCTCTGGCCTTCTCAGATCCTACCTGTATTTTTTTTTTTAATGAATTACCAAAAAAAAAAAAGGTAAGTGGCTTTTATTTATTTTTTTAAATTTTATTTTATTTTTAAGCTTTACATAACTGTATTAGTTTTGCCAAATATCAAAATGAATCCGCCACAGGTATACATGTGTTCCCCATCCTGAACCCTCCTCCCTCCTCCCTCCCCATTCCATCCCTCTGGGTCGTCCCAGTGCACCAGCCCCAAGCATCCAGTATCGTGCTTCGAACCTGGACTGACTCCTACCTGTATTTTAACACTTCTTTCTTGTACTTAATTCCTACTGAGGTGCGTCTTCCCTGTTAGACCCCAGGCAACTTTGGTGCAGGTGTTCTGCCTCACCATCCTGGTGTGTGCTGTGTCACACACACACACACATACACACACACACACACACACACACACCCTACAGAGTCCCTGGTACAAACACTGCCAGATTGGATGAAAATCCATCCAACAAATTCCTGAGAATAATTCCATTTCTCCATGATCATCTTCCTCCTGGAGAGGGGAAAGAACAAAGGCCAGGATGTACAGATCCACTTGCAATCTGGACTTGTGATAAGGAAGCAAATTTCTCATTAAAACTTAATCAGTTGATATCTATTTGTCTATCACTATGGTTTGTCTAGTTCCCATCAGTTCCCCTGAGAATAGATGAGCTCTGCATAAACTTAATTTCCCAGTGATGCTTCTAATACGTTGACAAAAGTTTAAGACACTTCAAGTGTTAACCTAAGACTGGACTTTGGTGTGTAGTGGCCTCTGCTGGGGGCTTCAGGGAGCCCTGGTGTATACATGTGCCATGCTCAAAACCCTCAGCGCTTCTCTGTGGCCTCTAACAATGGTTTTCAAAACTGCATCTGGAAAAACAAAACCATGCTTGCCTCCATTTTATTTTAGTAACAATAACCAGTTCATCTTGCCATCTTCAACAATGTTAGGGGGACATGTCATTTTGATGTGTGTGGCTGTAAAGAAGCTGAAAAAAAAAAAGCAGTTCTATCTAATAAAGTCTCACAGCTGACTTGACCTGCTTCCTGCTTTTCTATCTTCCAGCTTTATCAGTCCCACTTCCTCATGGACTCTAAACCTTGGACACGCCTAGACACTCAAGTCTCCAAGCCATCGCCTGCTGTTCCTCCTTCCTCCTCTCTCTCCTTGCTCAATCCTGGTTCTCCTTCAAACCTCATCACCTGAATGATGCCTCCCTGCTTTCCCTCCCACCATCTGCATTGCCCTCCTGTGATAAAATCTGGGTCTTTTTTTGTTTCTGAGTCTTTCCCATCTTAGTGGCAGAGATGGTAGCATCTCACAATCTGCCCCCCACCACCAGTCCTGGCACTGAACCAAGCATAGGCTCGGTGCTCACAGGGCACTTGATGCTTGAAGAAATGGGAGCCAGGGTGAATGTGAGCCCGCTGGAGTTGGAGCCCCACCGCACCTTCCCTGAACCATGCATCTGCACATCTTTGCCTGCCTCATGGGTCTGCTGAGGTCCCCAGCCGATGTTTCATCTTCCAGTGGTGATGGGCCCATCAGGGAGTCCTTTTACTAGGGCATCTACCACCTCATTCTCTTACATCAAGTCAAATTACTTCCCTGGACTTGCTCCCCTTGCTGAGCCTTTGTGCTCGGTATTTGTTCATCAAGTGTATCGGTAGTGTCGAGGATTTAATCAAGATGTATGGACTAGAAAAGAATTTACAGTATTGGCACATGTGTATGTTGGGGCCAGAGCTGGAGCCATCCATCTTGCCTGAAAACTTGTCAACAAGGTGAAATGGCCAGATGTCTTATTTTTCCAATTTTGTAATTCTCTTTGAACAACAACCCCCACCCCCTGCAAATGCTCAGTCCAGAAAATATGCTTCTCTTGGAATAGCTGTGACCTCCAGCCACAACTGTCTATACGACAGAACGCACGAGGTACCCTCTATCACTCTCCCTGCTCAGGTCTGATTTGGACCCAAACAATGAGACTCAGGGAAAATACAAAGAGGGAGATGAAAGCAGAGCTCCTGATGGAATCAAGAATGACACCATCGTGACACAGAAGCACAGTTCATCATATGAAAATGAGATAAATCATAGCTGTGTACTGTGGGTACTCAGCAGGGTTACCGTGTTCCTGGGGCTGGAGATTTCACTTCTGTGGGGGAGGGGGGGTGTTGGTCCTTTCAATATGCTTTCTTTTAAAGGCTTTCTTTCTCCTTAAAGATTCAGAAGGGTACAGTATAGCACAGTGGATAGATATGGTTTGGATTCAGAGACAACCTTGAGCAAGTGGCTTAAACACCCTGAAGTCTAGATTTCTCATCTACTAATTTGACTGATAACAACATTTCTGTTTCAGAACTGTCACGGGAATCGAAAAGAATAATTCAGGAAAAACACTGAGCAAAGTACCTGGCAGGTAGAAAACACAATATTATTATAAGTATGAAATAAGAAATATACAATGAAATAATTTTTATAGTAGGAGGAAGATCAACAGTGTCATGGTATGATTTTTAGTAATGATCAAACTATCGCCAGTAAGTTTAAAATTTTTTAAAAAAGCAAAACAATGACTTCCTGGATGAAAAAGTAGATAATGTAGGATTCTGCAGACAAACAGACCTGGCTTTGAATCCCAGATTCTCTGCATTTCAGTTTTGCCAACTTCTTCCCATCTTTATACTTAATCCTTAAAATGGTTTTAACAGAATCCTTCTCATAGGGTTCACGTGAGAATTAAAGTAATAACATACAGAAAGCCATAAGCTTAGATCCCGACATGTGTTCAGTAAAGAAAGAGCTGTCATTAGTATTAATATCAGTTCTCTCTGGTTTCTGTTAAAAGTACAGAAGGAAGATACTGTCCTAGAAGGAGGACCCTGAGTTAAAGTCCTGGTATTTTTATTAATAGCTGTTAGATATTTACTTAATCTTTTAAAAGCTTCAATTTCCTCATCTGAGGAAAAGTCAGCATTTGGTCACGCAATGCTATGGGCACCCATAGTTTCGTCCTTCTGGGGCACTTCTGAAGAGTGTCCAGAATGTTTCTCAGGGCTTTTCACCCAAAAACCAACCAGGAGAAGTAGATGACCCCTGTTGAGAGTTGCCGTTGTGTGTGTGCTGTGCATGCTCAGCTGCTAAACCATGTCTGATTCTTTGTGACCTCAAGGACTGTATAACCTGCCAGGCTCCTCTGTCCCTGGGATTTCCCAGGCAAGAATACTGGAGTGGGTGGCCATTTCCTTCTCTGCGGGATCTTCCCGACCCAGGGATCGAACCCGTATCTCCTGCCTCTCCTGCACTGTCAGGCCGGTTCTTCACCACTGAGCATCTGAAAAGTCCATCTGTGGGTGCTGACTCTCCTGCACTGCCCAGTCGTATGGGGAGAGGGTCCTCGCTGAGTAGAATCAAGCCAGCATCAGGGCATCAGAGTGGCCACGAAAGATGCATGACCTGAGCCCAAGAAGAGCAACACCAGCATGGGGGCATTTAATCCTGCACAGCAGCATCTGGCCGTGTGGGCTGGGACGGGAGATGAGGTGGAGAGGATGCGAAGCAGGACCCAAAGGGGTCTGATACACTCCGTGCAGCAAGTAGTCCTGACTTGTCTCAAAGGCTTAGAATCAAAACGTTCCCTTCCCGTTCTGAAAACTTGGCTCGTCTTACCCTGAGTTGACACAGCAACAAAAAACAGGTGTTGGGTGAAAATGGCTTTCAATCAAGCATGTGATGACAGATTTCTGAAGACATCTGGATGCTTGATGAAATTTGTATTCCGTTTGCTCTCATTTGCACACCCAGTTATATACAGAGAGAGAGAGAGAGAGAAGCGGATGGCGGGAGGAGGAGGAGAGAGAGAGAGAGAAGGAAGGAGAAAGTAATTCCTAGCACTATCTAGTCGGAGACCCTATGGACTGAATGTTTACATCCCCCCAAGTCCATATGTTGAATCCCTTATCCCAAGGGCAATGGTATTTGGAGGCGGGGTCTCTGGGAGGTAACGGGGTTTACATGAAGTTAAGGGGATGGAGCCCCCACGATGGGACTGCTGCTGCCAGCATGATCCCTGCCCACCACGTGAAGACACAGCAACTGGATGCAAACCAGGAAGAGGGCGTTCACCAAAAACCTGACTGCTGGTACCCTGATCTCAGACCTCCAGTCTCCAGAACTGTGACAAACAAAGGTTGGCTGCCTAAGCTGCCCCGTCTATGGTATTCTGTTAGAACAGCCTGAGCAGACTAACAGAGGGGCAACCCAGCCTCCACCTGCCTCATCCTACTTCTCAGAGTTGAGCTCTCACTCTGAGTCCAGTCCCTGGGTGGAGGCTTCATCTTGCAGAGATGATGGTGTAAGGGTAGGGAGCTAGAGACGAGAGACATCTGTATATTGAATTTCAACTAAATCATTACCCTTAGGTCTTTGAAATCTCTCATTTTGAAGCTATGAGAAAATCTCTGTGTTTTATTAGGTGGACAATTGAGTCCACCTTTGGAGCTAACCATGCTTTTGCTGTAGGAATACCACCTTTCAGGTGGGAAAACAGGAGTGCTGTCCTTTAAACTCACCCCTTACTTCCTTGTCTCCTATGACTGTGTGTGCATACAGCACAAATCTGCTTCTCAAATTGAGGGTTTTAAGATAGTCTGGGTCCTGGCAGCTTTGTTGGTGTTGCTCAGTTGCTGTCATGTCTGACTCTTTGTGACCCCATGAACTGCAGCACACCAGACTGCTCTGTCCCTCACTATCTGTCAAAGTTTGCTCAAACTCATGTCCATTGAGTCAGTTATGCTATCTAAGCATCTCATCCTCTGTCACCCCCTTCTCCTCTTGCCCTCGATCTTTCCCAACATCAGAGCCTTTTCCAATGAGCCAGCTCTTCGCATCAGGTGGCCAAAATATTGGAGCTTCAGCTTCAGCTTCAGTCCTTCCAATGAATATTCAGAGTTGATTTCCTTTAGGACTGACTGGTTTAATCTCTTTGCTGTCCAAGGGACTCTCAAGAGTTTTCTCCAGGACTGCAGTTCAAAAGCATTAGTTCTTCAGTGCTCAGCCTTCTTTATGGTCCAACTCTCACATTCACATATGAGTACTGGAAAAGCCATAGCTTTGAATGTGATGTCTCTACACTGCCTAGATTTGTCACCTAGCAGCTAACTCCATGAAAACCTGCTTGTATCATGGGCAGAGCTGAATATCTGGCACTTTCGTTTCCTAGAGAAAGATTTCTTCTCTATATATGGATTTAGGATGGAAATTTTTCATTTACTCTTAGATGTGTGTGTAGAGGGGTGTCTGGGTGGCCATTTTCTCACAGAACATCAGGAAATGACTCCCTAAAGATGCAGAAATGACACATGGGCCTGACCATCATCTCCAGCTAAAAGAGAACCTACAATGAGCCCACATTAGATTGCTAATGCTCCGCTCATAGTCATAGTGGTTGATCATCTCCAGAATGAAGATGGCCAGCAAGGTGCCTTGCGTTGCGTCTGGACCACTGTATTCGCGTGGGATTGTCCTGCTGGAAGACACAGCACAAGGCCAACTCTTAGGAGAAGGAGGTGGGGATTCCAGGAGGGAGGGAGTGTTCTCTGGAAAGAGCAAATCTGAAAACAGACGAAAAGCGTCTGCTGACAGACCCAGATCAGGAGAGAGAGGACACTTTGTCCTGTGGAGATCAGAGATGTACTCAATGCCTCACCCCGCTGGTGCAGAAGGCAAAACTGACTTCTGCTTAGTGAGAGGAGCCTGGAGCAATCACGAGGCATCAACATAGGACCAGCCCCGGGGAGAGACTTTTCCTTCAGAGCTGAAGGTGGTTTTACCCAGTATAAGTACCTCTGAATTATCATTTCCTTACCACTCTAGTCTGCAGGTAGGTTCCATTCAACATCACAGAACTGCCTGTGTTAAGATCGAGGCACAGAAGACAAGAGGGCTCTTCTTTCTCGCTGAAATGCACTGGTCTGAGAAAGGTTGTTGGTTCCAGAGCTGCAGTGACCAGTTGAGCATCTCCAGTGAAAACTCATCCGAGTGAGAGGTTCCACCCTAGCATGGAATGGGAGAGAGTCCTGGTGGGAAGACCCCGCAGAGACCCTCACACACAGAGGAGAAGGGCAGGGGGGCAGGGGGACATCCTACCATCACTCGAGTGGGGCCACAAGAGCAGCAATGATTCGGATTTTCTTCTTTGCTTTCAAAGTATTTAATTAATAGTCCAACTCAGTGCATCACCAGACTGATCTCTCCTCAGAAATTGAAATACAGAAAGCTGAAGATCCTTCCCAGTTATCTGATGTGTGCCATTACCGTCTTTCAGAGGATCAGGGAACAGTCAATGAAACCCATACCTTTCTAAACTTAAGTCATGTTTTTCACCCTACCCGTCTCCCTTTACCCCGTTTAATAGAGAAACTGAATCTGAGATGAGCTTTTAATTAAAACTCTCATAATAATATATACAAAATTCAGGAGATAAGGAGATTAAATATTAATTATTTTTTGTTCTCCCTATCTCCCCATGTTTCCTGTTGTTTGGCAGGCACAAAGTTTATTAGAACAAAAGGAGACAGAAGAACTTTCAGCATCATAAAGGACAATATTGGAGAGGGTTGTTTGGGGCCTGTGAAGTTCTGACAGTCTTTTTTATATAAATTTATTTGGCTGTGTGGGATCTTCATTGCTCCATGTAGGATCTTTAGTTGCTGCATTCAGGATCTGTCCCCAGCCAGGTAGGGAACTCGAGTCCCCCATGCTGAAAGCTCAGAGTCTTACCCACAGGACCACCAGTAAAGTCCCGATCTGATGGTCTTTCAACTCATCAATCCAGATCCAGACCAAGGAGTGGGCACCACCCACCGATATACCTGGGAGCTCGGAGAGCACACTCCACCTTCAGCCAGCTCAGTAAATGACAATCCACGCCAGAAGTCCAATACCCTGGGTGGTGGGAGTAATAAGGATGTTAAAAGAACTAAGGACCGTTATAAAGGGGAAAACAGATTCCAGTGCAAAAAAGCTCTCTTGACAAGGAAGGGCTTTGTTCTTGATTCATTTTATATTTGACAGTGACATGATTTGACTATGGGACCTGAGACCTCTTTCTTCCATGATAGAGGCTTTAAGATTGTAGTTGCAGGAGAAACAATAAAAATAAATCTTAAATGTTTGATTTTTATAAATAATGTCTGGTGCTTTGTTTTCAAGGGCATTTAAAGGAAAAATGATTGCATCTTGCAATTCTATAGAAAATTCCAAATATTTTGAAATTCAGGATGAAGAGAAGACTATGAGTCCTTTAGTTTGCATTCACAGCTGAACCGTTCTTTCAAGGTCTTTCTAGAAGCTTTAGAAGTCCTAAACAGAGGCCTCCTGTTGATATTTTCTGGTGTTGTCGTAAGCCAATTCATGGCTGGTGTGAAGAGACCTGAAAATCTATGATGGCAATCAGATCAGACCACTGATAAAAAGAACTTAGCTGGAAAGGCAAGAGTAGGTTAACTAATGTTTCCGTGGGGATTGGGGGGTGGGGGGGTGGATAGTGGAAGCAATGAAGAGATGATACAGGTGAATGCTTGTCACTAAATTTCCAAGGACACATACTTTTGTTGCTGTGTGTTTGTTTAAAGCTGACCTCATTCTGAAAAGAATTTGAAGAAGTCCTTACACACAGCACCACGAGACAAAAATAAAAATAAATTAGAAGACTGGGGTGAAAGGAGAATAAGCTGGAATAATAAGATGAAAACACAATTTTAAAAGAAAGTCATCAGGCAGAAAAGCATGCTGTGAAGTTCTGCATGATTCCAACTGAGCCACAGACTGATTTCTGAGCAGGACGCACTCATTTTTCTACAGGTGGAAGCACAAAGGTTGCCCCCAAATTAGCATCTGGACTCATTTTCATTCAGTAGGTAAAGTTTGATGGGAACATTATTCATCTGAGTAGAGCTCTGTCCTTAGTACTCTGAGGGGAAAGCCATGCTCACTGTTAAGACATTGTTTTAAAGCTGTGGTTTTCATTTGATTTGGGAGCGGGTAAAACTCAAATTCAGCTTGATGGATTGTAGGTGCGTTCATTCACTCATTCAACAACGTACTGAGCACCTTTACCTGTCAAGACTCATGCTAGGTGCTGGGTATAGAGGTGGGAAGGGTCACTGTCCACTGAAGCCACGGGAAACAGACAAGCAAAAGACCAGTGACTTAAACGCTGAGTGCTGGTCACAGGTGCATCTGTGTGTGTACAGAATGGGGCATGCTGTCATGGGGGAGCATGGCAGGAAAAGGGCAGCCCTGAAGAGGGAGAAGCTTGGTATTCTTTTGGCCTCTGTGGATCTCTTGTATTCATTCATTCATACACTCATCTGATCTCAAGTGGCCTCAGCCTGCAGCAGCTTGAAGCAGGATTTCGGTTCCTGGCCAGAGACTGAGGTCGGGCCACAGAAGTGAGAGTGCTGAATCCTGGCCCCTAGGCCACCAGGGACAGTAACCAGTAACATGGCCCTGGCCTGTCAACAGCGTAGAAACGAATTTCCACATTGAGACAGAAGGTAGTGAAACAAGGGACTTCCCTGGTGGCTCACCTGCCCGTGCCGGGGACATGGGTTCGATCCCTTGTCCAGGAAGATCCCACATGCCTCGGAGCAACTAAGCCCATGCTCCAAAACTACCGAAACTGTGCTCTAGAGCCCAGGAACCACAACTACTGAGCCCACGCAACCCCGAGCCTGTGCTCTGCACCGAGAGAAGCACCGCAACGAGAAGCCTGCACACCAGAGCTAGAGAAAGCCCGTGTGCAGCAACAAGACCCAGTGCCACCAAAAACGGAAAATAAATAGGTAAACATTTTTTAAAAAAGGAAGTAGCGAAACAAGGAAAGTGTGTATTAGGGGGAAGAGTACAGTACGTGTGGATAAACACACGGGCGGGCTCCGCCCCCATGGTAGCTTGAATCCCTTTTATGGGGCATTTCTTTCCGGTTTCCATTGGCCAATAATCTGGCTTTGCCTGGTGCTGAGACCATGTTTGGTTTATCTCAGGGTCCTCCTGTGTGTGTGTATTTCTTGGCCAAGCTGGATTCTAGTGAAGAGGCCTGTGGGAGCTTTGCATCACTGACTATGATGTGAGGCCCCTCTTTTGACCTCGGAGAAGCCTTCCTGCACGTGTATAGTTGGGAAGGTCTCCCTGACCTCGAGAATGAGGACTATTTGGTTTTTAATCTCTTATCTGGGCAGGGCTCAGCCTCCTCTCTCGATTGTCCTGCTATTCATATTTTGGAGTTTCTGTCCACAGGGAATGGATTCCATCTGCTTACCCTGTTGGGGATGGGGTGGGGGGGTTAGTCCACCTATCTCCTGCCTCACATCCAGAACAGGAAGTTACAGGGCCACATCCCCCTGAGTCTTATTGTCAACAGACACGGCTTCAACCTCACATCCTTCTTTCTTACTTCCTCTTTCCTATTATACCTGATTTTCAGTCACAAAGAGAGATTACTATACTATGTCATACATACTGTATTACAGACCCCATGGACTGTAGGCTGCCAGGCTCCTCTGTCCATGGGATTCTCCAGGCAAGTAGACTAGAGTGGGTAGTCATTTCCTTTTCCAGGGGATCTTCCCAACCCAGGGATGGAACCCGGGTCTCCTGCATTGCAGGCAGATTCTTTACCGTCTGAGCCACCAGGAAAGCCCATATTACACACACATTCTAAGAATTATTCATATATGAGTTCATTCAGTTCTTACAACAACGCTTTCAGGTGGGTATTAACTTCATCATGTCCCTTTTGTGGGTGAAAAAGCTGATCTAAGAGAGATTGAGTGACTTGCCCCATGGTCACACAGCCAGTAAGCAGCTGAGCTGGGATTTGAACTTAGGTTTTAGAAATCCAGAGCCCACTCTGTTAAGCCCACTCTGTTAAGTACAGCACTACCCCTACTTCTTAACCAAAATATAACTATTAGTTATTAAAATGACCCCAGACTTTAAAAGCACTTTACTTTATATGCATTCAAAATATAAAAACTGAGAGGAAAGGGACAAGCCTGTCCTTCTGTTAAATAGATCTATTATCTAGCAGCTAGCTACATAAACTCAGCCCAAGCATGACTTAGACTTTTTTCTGCATAAACCCAATGATCAAGGATGGAAGGTGAAGATGAGAACTGGCTCATTATTTAGAACTTTCTAATGGTCGAAAACGTTCTGCAAGGAAACTGTCTGCTTGAGCAGTTTCTCCATCACGACGTGCATTCAAATTGGTGCTGTGTCTCCCTTGTCCTGGTGTTGCAGAGAGGTTTAACACATTTTATGGTGGTTAGAGTCAGGTGGCAGGTGGTAAAAAACCTGCCTGCCAATGCAGGAGATGCGGGTTTGATCCATGGTTGAGAAGATCCCCTGGAGGATGAAATGGCAACCGGGTCCAGTATTCATGCCTGAAAAATTCCACGGGCAGAGGAGCCTGGGGGGCTACAATCCATGGGGTCGCAAAGAGTTGGGTGAGACTGAGCACAAGCAGAAACCAGAGATGTTTAAGATCCCTCTCAACCTCAATATTCTGCAAGACAGATCAGTGGGTGGTTACTACCTAGACTGTCCATTGTGTAGGTCAGTGAGATATCACAGTCTCTAATATGAATCGTAACTTTCCAAAATGCCTAGCTTCCACCCTCCTTCCTGTAGGGTTGTTACGAAGATAAGAAATGATGCATATAAAGTCCCAGGCACTCAGTAGGCAGGCATGATGCATCTGTCAAATGGGGGCTATTATGACGTGTCCAAAAACTCTCTCCTCTGTGTTGACCACGTAGTGAGTAGCAGTTGGTGGCCTAACCCTTCACATAAGTGAACCCCTCTTATTTCCTACAAGAACCCTATGAGGAAGGTTTCTTATCCCTAGGAGTGGAGGCCACGGAGGCTGAGAGAGCTGCCCGAGGTCCCAGACGGTGGCTGCACCCCTCTGCCTGGTCCCAGCGCCCCTTCTTCTCCTCTGCGAAGCCCCTCTGAATGCAAAGCCCTGAGGCAGCACCAGTCAAGCCTTCTCCCACACGATGTGGGGCTTTTCTACAAGTGCTCCTGAGTCTCAGGGAGACCAACAGGAGTGCCTTAATTGAAAGAAAGGGCATTTGGTGGTAAGAAAAGGTTGTCATTTTGTTCCTTTGACTGTTGGCCCTTAAAAACATACACATGATTAATGAACTCCCTGAAAGCCTTCTCTCTCAAATTATTTTTTTCCCTGAACCCCACAGAAACTGTGATTGCTTTATAATAACTGCTGCTGTGACAGAAATAACCTTTAGCAAACATCCTACACGCCTAATACCTTGTCCAAGCAGCACGGCTGCCATTGCAACACCCAGCCAGAATGGGGTTTCCAGAGACATGGGACCCCCCACTCCCGGCTGCAAGAGGGAGACCTTTGAACATCAGGTGGAACCCTCACCACGTGAGCTTCCTTCAGAGTCACACCTCTGTTGAGTACAACTTTAAATTATTAATATTAGCTGGGCAGATTTTTTCTGCTTTTTAAATGATTTTGCTTAATGTTCCTCAAATGCAATCCTCCAAAATGTGTGAAAGATTCTAGAATGGGATGTAAGTACACTCACTTCCATTTTTTTTTTTTTTCACTTCCATTGTTGACCTTGGGCAAGTCATTTGATTTATTTGAACGTCTATTTTGAAGGGAAAAATAGAGAAGGGAAGGAGACAAAGGAGATTAAAGGGACAAGGATAGGAGTTGGCAGGGAAGAGGAAGAAAGGAAAGGAGAATGAAGAGGAGCCAGAGGAGGAGGAGGAAGAGAAAGATGGAAGGAAAACTCGAGACATTGCACGCACTCCTCAGGTCCTGGGTCCAGATGTCTGGGACTCTCCCATCACCTGTAAGCTTGAGCTTCCATGTCTGACTGATTGTCTGATTGACACGGTGTTTTTTGCACCACATCTAATGTTGTGAACACAGCATGCAAATGTGCCACATCTGCTTTAAGACATCCACATTCCTAAGTCCTGGGGCCCAGGGTTCCCCAAGCTCCTTGAGGATAAAAATCACCTGAGGTCCAGCTAAATATTCAGCAGTCTGATGCCTATTACAGGAACCCTGGGCGATGCTTATCTTCAGGGAAGTCTGGAAAACGGGGGTGGGAAGAAATAAGGAAAACTTGTTGAGCTGATCCAGAAGGTGAAAGAAACATCAGGATGGGAAAGGATGGTTTTTGCTGTTGTTCAGTCGCTATGTCGTGTCCAACTCTCTGCAACCCCATGGACTACAGCATGCCAGGCTTCTCTGTCCTTCAGTCTCTCCCTGAGTTTGCTCAAATTCATGTCCATTGAGTTGATAAGTCTATCTCGCCATCTCATCCCCTGCCACCCTCTTCCCTTTTGCCTTCAATCTTTGCTAGCATCAGGGTCTTTTCCAATGAGTCTCCAATGAGCCAAAGTATTGGAGCTTCAGCTTCAGCATCAGTCCTTCCAATGAATATTCAGGATTGGTTTCCTTTAGGATTGACTGGTTGGATCTCCTTGCTGTTCCAGGGACTCTCAAGAGTCTTCTCCAGCATCACAGTTTGAAAGCATAGATTCTTTGGTGCTCAGCCTTCTTTATGGTCCAAACACCCGAAACTTTAGGAGAGGAGAGTTCAGGGAGACCTGGGGTCTGCTCAGCAGCCAGGTGCCAGCCAGGGCCCCATTCATGGGGTCAGAGGCCCCACATAGGCTGAGTCAGTTCTGCTGAAGGCAGACTCCTAACACTGAATGAAGCATATTTCCTGTGATCAAGAAATAGGAGACACAAGAAGCCTTTGTGTCCTGGAAGCCCATGGAATCCTGCTCGATATCAACAGTAAGTTTTCAATTAGCCTGTATTGCATGAATGAATGAATGCAACATGTCTGGGTAGATAAAATTCTGTGCACTGAAGACCTAAAACAGGACTTGGCAAACTTTATACCATGAAAAGCCAGATAAGAAATATTTTAGGCTCTGTAAGCCATATGGCCAATGTCACAACCATTCAACTCTGCCACAGACAATACAGATATAAATGGGCATGGCTGGATGCCAACAACGCTATTCACAAAACAGACTGTGGCTTGGATTTCATCCAAGGGCCATGGTCACTGAACCCCTGGCCTAAAGAATTCTCTTTTTAATTTGCTCAAACAAGTTATTTGCTTTTGATGTTTTTTACAGTGTCAATCAATTATTTTGCTGAATTCTATCAGGTCTACAAGGATAACCAGATAAAGGGTTGATTTACTTAAACTTTTGTGAAATTAAGACAAGGGCCACGAGCTTCATCTCTTGATTCGGTCTCTGACACTCCCAACTGAAAGAAAGTGGTGTCGGTCTGCTTAGCCCAGATCGAGACCTCAGCTTGCCTCGCAGACATGGCCCTGGTTCACCCTTCCAGCTCTTAGCTCTCCTCTTGGCTCAGGAATCAACTCTAGGCCAAGGTTCCAGTTCAGAGAAGCCAAACCTCCTGTCTGGAAAAGTCAAACTCCCCCCGCTCACACACAAACACTCCCAGCCATTGGAGGGGAGCTTAGGTAACTGTGGTTAAAAGAGAGGCTGAGAGCAAATATAAAATGCTGGGAGGGTGCCTGACGCCCTGGAGGAAATCTGTCCATGTCCTTTTTCTTCTTCCTCCCGTCATCAGCTGGAGGCACGCGCTGCCCGTCCAGAAGATGCTCTGATTGGAGAGAAGTCATGGCTGCTAGGCAAGGTTTCTTGGCTTCCCTGGGAGGGTGACAGAAATGTAACAAGCTCACAGCTCGCACCTTCTTGTCCTAGTGTTTCCACCAGATTGGCTTCTCGCTTTGAACGATTGCCCAGGCAGGCTGCTCAGGACAAAGACACACCTCTGCGCTTTGGTGCAAACAGCTTCCATCGTATCCCTACAGTCTCCTCTGACACTTGTCACTGGTCACATTTCTCATGGAGCCTTTCACCTACCCTAGGGTTTCCTGGTTCCAAATCTGTGCAGATCTGTGAAGTTTGCACCAGTCCAAGGTGGAACAAGAAAAAGAAAGCCTCTGAGTGCCCTGCCCTGTTAATATCAGAAGTGCATCCTCTGTGAGTCCAGTACTTGTCTTTCAGAGCACTTGTCAAAATATTTAATCACAGATTCTGAGTATGTGTGCCTATTTAATATCTGTCTCCCTAAAAGCCCGGATTTTCCCTGAGGAAAGGACGTTGCCTTGTTCACTTCTGTAGGTCTAATAGGAGGAATGATTTTCAAAATACATCACAGCTGGTGTTACATGCAGGTCCCGCCAGTCAGAGCCAATGATGGTCAGTACACTGTATCAGTGGGCTACAGCTGATGACTAGCCCTGCCCAAAGTCAAGCACAGTGCCTGGTGTTAGCATTTTTTGAGTAATGAATGAATGAATATAATATATTTTTCAAAAAAGTAAATAGTCAATTTTAAGAACTGAGCTTTGTTCCAAGAATATGTCCTTCCCACTTTCTGATGTGGAAAATCAGAATACCTTTTTAAAAAGTTATGGTGGTAGCATATAATACAGGTTTCTTTTTATTTTAACATCCTATTTAACAGCAAAAACAAGTTTTTTTTTTAATTGGCAAACCATGTCCCCAAATTATTTTGAAATATTGAAATGTCACCAAATTCAGGATTCTGGGAACATCTGCCCTAGGTTATCCTTCTATCATTATGATGATGATGATGGAGAGGATACAATCCTTGTACCATGAAATTCATCTCTTTAAAATGTTCCATTCATTGGTTCTTAACATAGTCACAGAATTGTGCAACTACCACCATTATTTAATTCTAGAAAATTGCCACCAGTGTCAGAGAATCTTGGTACCTATTAGCAGTCAGTCCTGATTTATCCTCCCTGTCCCCCATCCCCTGACAATCACTAATCTGCTTTCTGGCACTATAGATTTGCCCATTCTGGGCATTGTGTATAAATGGAATCACAAAGTAGGTGGCCTTTTGTGTCTGCCTTTTCTCAGTTGGCATAATTTTTTCAATCTATATTGGACATTTATATTGGACATCTATATTGGACAATTATTTCATTCCTATCTATAGCTGCGTATCGCTCCTTTGAATATGCCACATTTGTTTATCCATTCTCTAATTGAGGTTTTCCCACTTTTGGATATTATGAAAAATACTGCTATAAACATCCATGCACAAATATTTGTTTGAACACTTGTTTGAATTCTTTTGAATATGTACTTAAGAGTAGATTGCCAGGGTCATATGGTAACTGTATATTTAGCTAGCTGAAGAATTACCAAACTGTTTCACAAAGTGGATGTAACATTTTGCATTCGCACTAGCAATGCAGGAGGCTTCCAGTTTCTCTACCTCCTCAACAGTATTTGTGATTGTACTCTAGCTGTCTTGGTCAGTTTCGACTTCTATGACAAAAATACCAGATACTGGATGGCTTGAGAATTATTTATTTCTCATAATTCTGATGGCTGCAAAGTCCAGGATCAAAGTCTAGCAGATTCAGTTCTGCCGAGGGCTCTCTTCCTGGTGTGCAGATGGTCATCTCCTTGCTCTGTTCTCATGTGCAAGAGAGAGATGGTAAGATCAGATGAGTTGCTCAGTCGTGTCCGACTCTTTGTGACCCCATGAATCACAGCATGCCAGGCCTCCCTGACCATCACCAACTCCCGGAGTTCACTGAGACTCACATCCATCCAGTCAGTGATGCCATCCAGCCATCTCATCCTCTGTTGTCCCCTTCTCCTCTTGCCCCCAATCCCTCCCAGCATCAGAGTCTTTTCCAATGAGTCAACTCTTCGCATGAGGTGGCCAAAGTACTGGAGTTTCAGCTTTAGCATCATTCCTTCCAAAGAAACCCCAGGGCTGATCTCCTTCAGAATGGACTGGTTGGATCTCCTTGCAGTCCAAGGGACTCTCAAGAGTCTTCTCCAACACCACAGTTCAAAAGCATCAATTCTTTGGCGCTCAGCCTTCTTCACAGTCCAACTCTCACATCCATACACGACCACAGGAAAAACCATAGCCTTGACTAGACGAACATTTGTTGGCAAAGTAATGTCTCTGCTTTTGAATATGCTATCTAGGTTGGTCATAACTTTCCTTCCAAGGAGTAAGCATATTTTAATTTCATGGCTGCAGTCACCATCTGTAGTGATTTTGGAGCCCAGAAAAATAAAGTCTGACACTGTTTCCACTGTTTCCCCATCTATTTCCCATGAAGTGATGGGATCAGATGCCATGATCTTCGTTTTCTGAATGTTGAGCTTTAAGCCAACTTTTTCACTCTCCTCTTTCACTTTCATCAAGAGGCTTTTTAGTTCCTCTTCACTTTCTGCCATAAGGGTGGTGTCATCTGCATATCTGAGGTTATTGATATTTCTCCTGGCAATCTTGATTCCAGCTTGTGCTTCTTCCAGTCCAGCATTTCTCATGATGTACTCTGCATAGAAGTTAAATAAACAGGGTGACAATATACGGCCTTGACGAACCTCCTTTTCCTATTTGGAACCAGTCTGTTGTTCCATGTCCAGTTCTAACTGTTGCTTCCTGACCTGCATATAGGTTTCTCAAGAGGCAGGTCAGGTGTTCTGGTATTCCCATCTCTTTCAGAATTTTCCACAGTTTATTGTGATCCACACAGTCAAAGGCTTTGGCATAGTCAATAAAGCAGAAATAGATGTTTTTCTCGAACTCTCTTGCTTTTTCCATGATCCAGCAGATGTTGGCAATTTGATGTCTGTTTCCTCTGCCTTTTCTAAAACCAGCTTGAACATCAGGAAGTTCACGGTTCACATATTGCTGAAGCCTGGCTTGGAGAATTTTGAGCATTACTTTACTAGCCTGTGAGATGAGTGCAATTGTGCGGTAGTTTGAGCATTCTTTGGCATTGCCTTTCTTTGGGATTGGAATGAAAACTGACCTTTTCTAGTCCTGTGGCCGCTGCTGAGTTTTCCAAATCTGCTGGCATATTGAGATTTGGCATATTTCAAATCTGCTGGTCACGTTCTGCTGACAGAATGTGGTCCACTGGAGAAGGGAATGGCAAACCACTTCAGTATTCTTGCCTTGAGAACCCCATGAACAGTATGAAAAGGCAAAATGATAGGATACTGAAAGAGAAACTCCCCAGGTCAGTAGGTGCCCAATATGCTACTGGAGATCAGTGGAGAAATAACTCCAGAAAGAATGAAGGGATGGAGCCAAAGCAAAAACAATACCCAGCTGTGGATGTGACTGGTGATAGAAGCAAGGTCCGATACTGTAAAGAGCAATATTGCATAGGAACCTGGAATGTCAGGTCCATGAATCAAGGCAAATTGGAAGTGGTCAAACAAAAGATGGCAAGAGTGAATGTCGACATCCTAGGAATCAGTGAACTGAAATGGACTGGAATGGGTGAATTTAACTCAGATGACCATTGTATCTACTACTGTGGGCAGGAATCCCTCAGAAGAAATGGAATGGCCATCACGGTCAACAAAAGAGTCCAAAATGCAGTACTTGGATGCAATCTCAAAAACGACAGAATGATCTCTGTTCGTTTCCAAGGCAAACCATTCAATATCACAGTAATCCAAGTCTATGCCCCAACCAGTAATGCTGAAGAAGCTGAAGTTGAACAGTTCTATGAAGACCTACAAGACCTTTTAGGACTAACACCCAAAAAAGATGTCCTTTTCATTATAGGGGACTGGAGATGGTAAGAGGGGACACTAAATCACATTTTTGAGGACTCCATCCTAATTTCCTCCCAAACACCTCCCTCCAAATCCCATCACACTGGGGATAGCACTTCAACATAGGAATTTTGGGGGAACACAAACATTCAGTCCATTTTACCATTATAGTGGGTGCGAAGTGGAATCTCATTTCCCTAATGGCTGATGATGTTAAGTGTCTTTTCCAAGTTTATTTGCATTTTCATATCTTCTCGAAAAATGATTTAAATCCTTTGCCCATTTTAAATCCCCTTATTGTTGAGTTGTCAGAGTTCTTTATGGTTCTGGATATGAGTCCCTCATCAGATATATGATGTGTGTTTTCTTCCTTTCTATGGGTTGTCTTTTTAACCTTCTTGACACTGTCCTTTGCACACAAGTTTTTAATTTTCATGAAGTCTAGTATATCCATTGCTTTAATTTTCTCATTGTCCTTTTGATGTTATCTTAAGAAACCAGGATCACAAAGATTTACACCTGTGTTTTCTTCTAAAAGCTTTATAGTTTTAGCTTTTGCATTTTGACTGATGATTTATTTTGTCTATGATCCATTTTGACTAGTTTGACTGGTTTGAACTTTGACCAGTCAAACAAGTCAATCCTAAAGGAAATTAGTCCTGAACATTCATTGAAAGGACTGATGCTGAAGCTGAAACTCCAATACTTTGGCCGCCTGATGTGAAGAACTAATTCATTGGAAAAGACCCCGATGCTGGAAAAGATTGAAGACAGGAGGAAAAGGGGGTGACAGAGGATGAGATGGTTGGATGGCATCACCAACTCAATGGACATGAGTTTGAGCAAGCTCTGGGAGTTGGTGATGGATAGGGAGGCCTGGCATGCTGCAGTCCATAGGGTTACAAAGAGTTGTACATGACTGAGTAATGGAACTGAACTGATGACCATTTTTAGGTAATTTTTATGTCTGGTGTGAGGTAGGGGTCCAAATTCATTCTTTTGTATAAGATAAGAAGTTGTCTCATCACCATTTCTTTTTAGAAGATGTTTTTATCCCATTTAATTGTCTTGGCATTCTTTGCAACAATCAACTAACCATAAATGGATGAGCTTATTTCTGTACTCTCAATTCTGCTCTCTTGATCTGTATGTGGTAATACCACATAGTCTTAATTACTGTAGACTTCTAGTGAGTTTTGAAATTAGGAAGAGTGAGTCCTTCAACTTTCTTCATTTTCAGAATTGTTTGTCTATTATTAGGACTTTGTATTTCCTTGGGAATTTTAGGATCAGCTCATTAACTTCTACTCTACACTATCTTGCTGAGATTTGAAACAATTCTGAGTGTCTTTGAACAAGGATAATTATTCAGGTCAGGACCTGGAGGAAGTATATGACAGGGGATGACTAGAACCTTCAACTTGTTTCAAGACCATCTCTTTCCCTGGCAAAACTACAGAAAGCATGGAGAATCCTAAGTAGGTGACCTGCAGGTAGTTAGGCTACACCAATTATTATTCCCACCCCCCTTTCAAAGCTCTACCCTTTAACAGTCTCCCTTACAGCTAAAAGTGGTGGTGAGAAATGGTGCTGGCCAATAGGATTTTAAGAGAAGAGTGCTGGGGATCTCTGAAGACGTTTTTGTGTTTCTAAAGAAAGAGACATGACCATTTGGAATTGCTTCTGCTCCCTTTTTGTTTCCTTAAGTATGATGTGATGCCTGAAGCTGTGTCAGCCACTTTGCAACCATTAAGTGACAAGCATGAAAATGAAAAGATTGATGATAAAAGAGCCTATATCTCTGATGATTTCTTTGAGCAGCAAACTCTAGAATTCATTTAACTGTGAATTCCAGAGGAAGGATAAGAGGTGGCGTCATAGGTGTGTTCCCCAGTATTCTGCAGTTGCTGGTGCAACAGGAGGATTCAGTGAGTCCTGTAAGTGACACTTTCCACCTCCTACAGCTCTGGTACTTGATTAAAACTCCCTGACTTTCCTGGGCATTGAGAGGTAAAGACCTGCCCAAAGTAACTGGGAGTTAGTGGCAGGCCTGGAAACAAAGCCTTTCTCATTAGTCATGACTGTCCTTCCTAAGCTGTATTCTTCTCTGGGTTCTGGCAAGCAGCATCATTCTTAATGTACAGCTACATCCTCCCAAGGTCCCAGAATACTTCACTTCCTTCCAGGAGACGGCAAGACAGTTATGGGGAAGGAAGGAGATAATAAATTCACAGAGCATCCACGTTCAAAGACATCCTCAAGTCCTCCCAACTTGGGCGTGTGAGCTGATGAAGCCAACTTTGCAGAGCTCTTTGGCAGCTGCTAAGAAAGCATGTGCATAAGCGATTCCCGGGCAGCAGCTCCTGGGGGGACCCTCCAAAGAAACACTCCTGCGTCGCATGAAAGACACGCACATAGAAGTTCATGGCCACAGGTTTTATATAAGCAAACGCATTGCAAACTCCCCAAATGACCTGCCAAAGGGTCTGTATCGAGGCTGTGTGGTCTTGCAGGGCAGTAGAAGAGCACACAGAAGATAAACCAAATGCACTGATACTCAAATAGGAGCGCAGGCATGGCTCAAAGTGTACTGCAGAGAGAATAAAGCAGGTTACAGAAAGACCACAAAGGCTAAGGTGGTGTTCTTTAGCCTGCCCTGGCTGCCGTTAAAAAACGCCATCGGCTGGGTGGCTGAAGCAGCAGAAATGGGTTTTCTGACAGCTCTGGAAGCTGGAGTTCTGAGATCAAGGAGGCAGCACAGTCGGATTCTGGTGCACACTCACCTTCTGGCTTGTAGATGGCCTCCTTCTCGCTGTATCCTCGTGTGGCCTTTCCTGGGCACTAACCCCGTCAGACCAGGGCCCTGCCTCAGGACCTAGTCACCTCCCAAAGGCCCCATCTCCAAACACACCGAAGGTTAGGGCATCAGCATATGAATGTGAGGGAGTTACAAAAAAGCTGGGGCCTTATAAGTGGTGCTAGTGGTAAAGAACCCATCTGCCAATGCAGGAGACACAAGAGACACAGGTTCGATCCCTGGGTTGGGAAGATCCCCTGGAGGAGGGCACAGCAACCCACTCCAGTATTCTTTCCTGGAGAATCCCATGGACAGAGGAGACTGGTGGGCTACAGCCCACAGGGTCACAAAGAGTCAGACACGACTGAAGCGACTTAGCATGCATGTACAAATAATCAGTTCCTAACAACTGCCGAATCCTGGCCCCCTACCTGGCAGGAGGACTCAGACTTGCCGGTCTATAGCCGCCTCGCCCATCTATAGCCGCCTCGCCCAGCAACCATAGATGAAGCCTTCTCACTCCCAGCTGCGTGCTCTCCCCGACACCATGCAGTCTTCAGAAACCGTCCCCATCCCTTGCTGCCACAACTGATATAAGAACGTGCAGTATTAATGACTTCCCTCCACGGGGCTGCTTGCCCCTCTTCCCTATCCCACTCTGCTTGTCCAGGATATAACTGGGAAGATGTCTTTTCACCCCTACGTCTCTCTCTCTCGTCCCCGGGAAGGAGTCTTTCTTGGTCTCTTAGGTGTGCCTATGAGTCCCTGCACTTTCTCCCAAGAGCTGTTTGCATGTGTATCCATTTAGTCTGCAGATGTTTACTGAGCACCTACTATGTGCCAGATACTATAGCAGTCCTGGAGAATTCAAAAATCAGCTCTAACAGTGTTAAGGGTTTAGAGGGGGATAGATATAAAACCCTTACTGTGTAACAAACAGTGTTCCAAGTTCTTTACTGTAGTGTAATCTTTTAACCCTCACATTATCATCCCCATTTTATAGGTTAAAAGAGAAAAACAGGCAGAGAGGTTTAGATCAACCTCTCAAGGTCATGCAGGTAGCAAATGGCAGAGCCAAGATTCAGTCTTGGGGAGCCTGCTCCAGAGTTCAGCCATGACAACACATGCATCCTCAGATGCAGACAGACAGACAAGGCACTGTGATGAGCTATGAGACCAAAGCTCAGGAGACTTTGGGAACCCAGAGAAGGAAGCATTCACGGAAGGCCCCCTGGATGACAGAGGATGAGATGGTTGGATGGCATCACTGACTCAATGGACATGAGTTTGAGTAAACTCCAGGAGTTGATGATGGACAGGGAAGTCTGGTGTGCTGCAGTCCATGGGGTCACAAAGAGTCAGACATGACTCAAAGACTGAACTGCCTGGAGGAAGAGACATTTGAACTGAGTTGTGAGGATGACTAGATTTTTTACAAAATTGGACACATGTACTCCAAACAAAGACAGACCCAGGGTGTGGGAGAGTAAGTACATTCAGGTTTGATGAGGCAGGGCAAGAAGGATTGAGAGAACATGCAATTGATCCACTTCAAAATCCTTGACGGTTAAAAAAAAATAAGGCAGCATAATATATTTTAGTGGCTGTGGCCATGTTTTGGATCCAAGAAATGCTTGGGCTTAAATCTAGGCCCCAAAGCTTCTTGGCTATATGAACATGGGTCTTCTGATGTCTCATGGCCCCATCTGTAAAATGGGCATAATGATGTTCCTGCCTCACAGAGCTGGGGTGGGAATTATATGAGTTCATAATGAGTTACTGTACGTGAGGTTCTTAGAACAGTGTTTGCATGTGGTGAGTGCTCTTTATCATCATCATCATTTGTTCACTCATTTATTTGGCATATTTGTTGTGTCCAGGGCCACGCAAGGGAGGACACAGTTGTGGAAGGCAAGTCATGAGGCTCACGTTTAGAACAGCCGTCACTAGAAAGAGAACCCAAGGCTAGTGAGGGGAGGGACGTGCTTCCAGCCTGTCACTTGCAAGAACGCAAAACGTCCCCACATGTCCCTTTTTGATGACAGCGAGCAAGGCCACTGCTGAAAGACAAGGACTTCTATTAACCAGGAGCGCAAAGGCACAGGGCATATTAACATTTGACTTTGCAGGAGGAGAGACCAGGGCACTGAGAGGATCTCAGAGGCAGATCCAACCTCAGAAGACCCTAGGGGGGATCATGGTCAGCAGAGAACTGCTCCACAGTTCTGTCACCCGCTGAAGGGGTAACCCTGGAGTCCCCGGGAGAGACCCTGACAGGGGTCGTCTCAGCATTATCCTCTTCGCTATTTTGGACAATCGAGTCCTAACTTACATTCTAGGATATTTTACTGTCAATGGGCACTTACATCTAATAGTTTGTCTGAACCTCACCATACCCATGTGAGTGAGCAGATGCTGGTCTTATTTTTTCTTATTCCAATTTATTTGTAAACTGAGTACCAGTTATGTGACCTGCTTAGTGATGAGCTGGAATCATGATCAAGACTCTCCAACCTTCAGACTAAAAATCTTTTTAGTATAAATACATCGTTTCATCTCTCCAGTTGTTTCCAAAGTACAGACAAAAATCAGGCTGGATGCTGTTCAGCTTAAAGAGAATTCACGGTCCACACCGCTGCTGCTAGCTGGCCGTTTTGCAGCTGCTGCAGCCTGAGCCCCCTGTACTCAGGAAGCTGTGTGGACAGAGGAGCTTGGGTGGAACCCATGGGCTCCCAGGCTTTGGAATTTGATGTGTTAATAAAGTTCCAAGTGAAAGTGAAGTCGCTCAGTCATGTCCGACTCTTCACGACCCCATGGACCACAGCCTACCAGACTCCTCCATCCATGGGATTTTCCAGGCAAGAGTACTGGAGTGGGGTGCCATTGCCTTCTCCGTTAACAGCGGCTAGGCATATTATATTTACTTGGAGCTGGTATACTTGGTGACAGCCTTAGTGCCCTCGGACATGGCATGCTTGGCCAGCTCCCCAGGTAGCAGCAAGCGCACCGCGGTCTGGATCTCCCTGGATGTGATAGTCGAACGCTTGTTGTAAAGAATATTTTAAAGATGAACTTAGGGTAGCTAATTTTGTGTTTTTCAAAATGAGGACATATATCAAGTATAATTTAGAAAAATATAAATGTATACAACTTAGTAATATTACAGTCTATGACTTCATATTCCATTCTATTAATACATATAACTTAACTATAGTTAATAATGGGAGCTTGCTTGGTGGCTCAATGGTAAAGAATCTGCTTCAAAGCAGGAGTCACAGGAGACGCGGGTTCAATCCCTGGGCCTAGATGATCCCCTGGAAGAGGGCATGGCAACCCACTCCAGTATTCTTGCCTGGAGAATTCCATGGACAGAGGAACCTGGCAGACTGCAGCCCATGGGGTTGACAAAGTCGAACATGACTGAAGCAACTTAGCATGCTCCTATAGTTAATAATATTCTATTGTATATTTGAAAGTTGCTGAGAGTAATCTTAAAAGTTCTCATCACAAGAAAAAAATATATAGTTTTGTGGTGATGGATGTTACCTAGGCTTATTATAGTGATCATTTTGCAGTGTGTACAAATATCAAATCGTCCTTTCATACACCTGAAACTAACATCATTTTTATGTCAGTTATATCCCAGTAAAGAAATGTAAATATTTCAAACAAACAAAAACAGAAAGTTCTCCTTACCCTTTCCCTCCCCCAAAGACACAGATTCAAACGTATCACTGCATGGTTTTATAGTTCTTTTCTAAGTCCTTAAACACACATAAATCTGTATATGTAGATACAGGAGGTAATAGTAGAAGCATGGTTCTGAAAATTGCTGTTTTCACTTAAAATATTTCTTAGCAATAGTTCCATATAGTGCCTGACTCTTTCTAAATGGATAAACAGATTTTCCTGGACATGCCATGAATTTTTTTAACCACTTCCCTTATCATGGGCTTTTAGGTCATCTGCCCTTTTCAATGTTAAAAATATATGTTCAGTTAATATTCTAGAATCAACATATTTGTGCCCAGAAATGAATCCTTATTTACAATTTTTTTCAGAGAAGTAGAACTCTTGGGCCAAATTAAATTTTGATCAGATCAGATCAGTCGCTCAGTCGTGTCCGACTCTTTGTGACCCCATGAATCGCAGCACGCCAGGCCTCCCTGTCCATCACCAACTCCTGGAGTTCACTGAGACTCACATCCATCCAGTCAGTGATGCCATCCAGCCATCTCATCCTCTGTTGTCCCCTTCTCCTCCTGTCCCCAATCCCTCCCAGCATCAGAGTCTTTTCCAATGAGTCAACTCTTTGCATGAGGTGGCCAAAGTACTGGAGTTTCAGCTTTAGCATCAGTCCTTCCAAAGAAACCCCAGGGCTGATCTCCTTCAGAATGGACTGGTTGGATCTCCTTGCAGTCCAAGGGACTCTCAAGAGTCTTCTCCAACACCACAGTTCAAAAGCATCAATTCTTTGGCGCTCAGCCTTCTTCACAGTCCAACTCTCACATCCATACATGACCACAGGAAAAACCATAGCCTTGACTAGTCGAAACTTTGTTGGCAAAGTAATGTCTCTGCTTTTGAATATGCTATCTAGGTTGGTCATAAGTTTCCTTCCAAGGAGTAAGCGTTTTTTAATTTCATGGCTGCAGTCACCATATGTAGTGATTTTGGAGCCCAGAAAAATAAAGTCTGACACTGTTTCCACTGTTTCCCCATCTATTTCCCATGAAGTGATGAGACTGGATGCCATAATCTTTGTTTTCTGAATGTTGAGCTTTAAGCCAACTTTTTCACTCTCCTCTTTCACTTTCACCAAGAGGCTTTTTAGTCCCTCTTCACTTTCTGCCATAAGGGTGGCGTCATCTGCATATCTGAGGTTATTGATATTTCTCCCGGCAATCTTGATTCCAGCTTGTGCTTCTTCCAGTCCAGCGTTTCTCATGATGTACTCTGCATAGAAGTTAAATAAACAGGGTGACAATATACAGCCTTGACGAACCTCCTTTTCCTATTTGGAACCAGTCTGTTGTTCCATGTCCAGTTCTAACTGTTGCTTCCTGACCTGCATACAAATTTCTCAAGAGGCAGATCAGGTGGTCTGGTATTCCCATCTCTTTCAGAATTTTCCACAGTTTATTGTGATCCACACAGTCAAAGGCTTTGGCATAGTCAATAAAGCAGAAATAAACATTTTTCTGGAACTCTCTTGCTTTTTCCATGATCCAGCGGATGTTGGCAATTTGATCTCTGTTTCCTCTGCCTTTTCTAAAACCAGCTTGAACATCAGGAAGTTCATGGTTCACATATTGCTGAAGCCTGGCTTGGAGAATTTTGAGCATTAGTTTACTAGCGTGTGAGATGAGTGCAATTGTGCGGTAGTTTGAGCATTCTTTGGCATTGCCTTTCTTTGGGATTTGTTTTTAAAATGTCTACCAGTTCATCTTCCATCAACAATGTATGAAAGTGCCCATTTCTACACATCTTCACAGCCCAGGATTTTCAATCTTTAATCTTTGCCAAACCAAGAGATTTACAAAAAAAAAAAAGTTAAGTTTGTTTCATTTGACTGTCTTTAGCAGTTGGAGATGGAGAAGGCAATGGCACCCCACTCCAGTACTCTTGCCTGGAGAATCCCATGGATGGAGGAGACTGGTGGGCTGCAGTCCAGGGGTCACTAAGAGTCAGACACAACTGAGCGACTTCACTTTCACTTTTCACTTTCATGCATTGGAGAAGGAAATGGCACCCCACTGCAGTACTCTTGCCTGGAGAATCCCAGGGATGGGGGAGCCTGGTGGGCTATCATCTATGGGGTCACACAGAGTCGGACATGACTGAAGCGACTTAGCAGAGGAGCAACAGCAGTTGGAGAAGTTGAGAACTTTTTCATGTGTTTCTTCTGTGACTTGCCTGTTTTTCTAATGTACTTCTTGGTTTTTTAATGATTAAAAATATTCTTTATATGTTCTAGATGTTGGCAAAAACATTTATAATCATTTATTTCAGTGATATGACTGTCTTCAATTTTATTTTCCATGTAATTTCTCAAACCTAAACTAACTTTTTCCCCTTTTTAAGTAACTTTTAGATTTAGAACAGTTTTAAATTAACAGAAAAATTGTGACGATAATACAGAGAATTCCCATATACCCCGCACTTGGTTTTCCCTTTTACTTATATGTCACGTTAATGTAGGACGTGTTACAATGAAACCAATATTCTTACATCGTCATTAGCTAAAGTTAATGATATTTTATATAAAGGTGTTTTATTCCTAGTTGCCTAGTTTTTACCTAATGACCTTTTCCCTCCAGGATCCCAAGCAGGACCCCACATTACACTTAGTCATCGTGTGTTCTTGGGCTTCTTGATTGATACTTCCTTGGGTGTTCCTGATTGTTGATGAGTCCTGGTCAGATATTTTGTAGAGTGTCCTTTAACTGAAATTTCTCTGAGAGTTTCCTCATGATTAGATTAGGGTGATGGGCTTTTGAGAGGAAAACCACAGAGGAAAAATGCCATTTTCGTCACATTGCACCAAGGGTATATGCCATCAACACGACTTAGCACCTTTGGTGTTACCATGGTCACCTGGCGAAGAGTGTTTGTCGCTTTCTCCACTGTTGTTACTTTTTTCTTCCCTTTTCCTTACTGTGCTTTTAAGAGGAAAGTCCCTAAGCACAGCCCACACAAAAGGGCTGTGATCAACCCTCTGGAGGGCAGAGTATCTACATACATTATTTGGACTTCTTCTGTACTGAAGAATTGTGTGTTCTCCCCCACTTATTTGTTTATTCAACCATTTATTTATATCAGGATGGACCCAGGAATTTTCACTTTATACTTTAGGTTATAATCCAATAAGATTTTGCTTCAAGTGTTCCAGCTTTTGCTATTGAGAGTTGGGAATTCTTTCACCAGGCTCCTACATTCCTTTAATAGATTCCCCTCCATCATTTTATATTTTTTAGCTTCCAAACTATCACAAGGCACATCTTGTGTATTTCATGACCCGGTCATCTATGTATTTCTCTAAGGAATCCTAGTTCCTTTTACTGGAGAATGATATTAGCAACCATGATCTGGCTGGTAGGTGTGATTGTTACTGGAAATGGTATTCCCAGTTTTTTGTACTTTAACCATTTAATGGATGTGTGCATGCGTGCTACGTCTCTTCAGTCATGTCCGACTCTGTGAGACCCTATGGACTACAGCCTGCTGGGTTCCTCTGTCCATGGGATTTTCCAGCAAAAGTATTGGAGTGGGTTGCCATGGCCTCCTCCAGGGCACCACCTGGTACCGGGGTCCAGCCCTGGTTGGATCCAGGGATTCCCTCAGGAGGATGGTGTTGGGGATTAGAATAACAAAGGCTGAGAGATTTTAGAGGCTCATTAATAACTGGTTTACGCGGGAAATCAATAAAGTTCGTGACACCGAACTTGCTCTGACTACGGAGGCAGCAGGCGCCCTCTGGAATAGCAGAAGATGCCCCACCTTGGGTGCCTTCTCGAGTGGGTCTTAGAAGCCCAGGCAAATAAGTAGTCGGACCCCCACGCTCCAATTAAATGTCCTGAAGGAAGATCAGAAGAGAAAAGGAGGAAAAGGAAACAAGAAAGAACGACACGGGGAGACCAAGTCTTGAGCAAGGCCCGTAGCTTTATTTTCAAAGGGAGCTTATATACCCTAAGTTGCACATAGAGGATAATACGGTGTGTGAAATCATACAAAGTCAGCAATCTTTGATTCTTATTGAGACCAGGCTTTCTTTTCTGCAAACTTATCGTATACAAATGGTTTAGGTGATTTACATCATCTTCCGGCCAGAAGGCCTGTTGACATTTTATGACTCTGATAAAGGTTTGTCAACCATAAGACTTATTTTCTCTAAGAGTAATTATTTTAAAGTTTGATGCCATCCTCCGAAGGTGTTAGATAAAGTTGCATTCCTAAAGGGCAGAGGTGCAGTGGGTTTACAACAAGGAAAGAATTTATTACCTTAAGGGTCTAAAGTTGTTAGCACCAAGGCCACTACTTATTTTTTCTATGTACCAACTATATTAATTAATACACTTTTAAGGATACAATACAGGGGATGTGGAAACTTGCCAGGAAGCATTGGCTCAACAATGAAATCTACTAGTTCTAATCTGACAATTTCTAACTCCCCAAGAGGCTCTATACTATTTGAATATCTTAAGCTTCCCGTGCCTCTCGCAGTTGGGAGACTGTAAACAATTGTATGCGTAGCTGTAGGAGTCCAGGTAAACCTGTCAGGCAAGTTAGAGAGCCATCTGAGGGGTTTGGATTGAAACACTCCTATTATGCCCAGGAGGCTTATTAACTAGAGCTTTAAGTTGATTTCCTTCAGAGAAAAGGTGGTTGGGGATAGCCCCCTGTGACTGTCGGAGGAGTTGGTGAAAGTCATGAAGCAGTAAAACAGACAGACTCTGGTTTTGAGGTAGACGCTCAGGCAGGCCCAGAGGGGGCACCCCTCGAGTTCTGGCTTGCCTTGCCCACCAGAACTCTCCCACATGACCTTGTCATGGGTGGGGACTCCCATGCTGGCTCCCAGCAACCTGGGAAACCCAATGGATGTGTAGTAGTCTTTTACTGTTGGTTGGATTTGTGATTCCCTAATAACAAATGATGTCTACCTTTCCATGTTTATTTGCCTTCTGTATATCTTTGGTGAGATATGTTCAGCTTTCTGGTCCATGTTTTAAAATTGTGATAAAATATATATATAACATGAAATTTACCATTTTAGCCATCATAAGTGTACTTTCATTTTTATTTGTAAACATCATCAAGATCTCCAAAATACTTTTCATCTTCCAAAAGGAAAACTCCATACCCATTTAACAATAATTTCCCATACTTTCCATTGAATTGTAGAATAACTTGTAAAGGATGGATTTCTTAATAATACTGGGTTTATCAACCTGAGAACATGGACTCTCTCCATTTATTTAGATCTTTAATTGCATCAGAGTTTTGTGGTTTCCCGTTACTTTGCCGACAAAGGTCCGTCTAGTCAAAGCTTTGGCTTTTCAAGTAATCATGTATGGATGTGAGAGTTAGAGTATAAATAAAGAAAGCTGAGTGCCGAAGAATTGATGTTTTTGTGGTGTTGGAAAAGACTCTTGAGAGTCTCTTGGATTGCAAGGAGGTCAAACCAGTCCATTCTAAAGGAAATCAGTCCTGAATATTCATTGGAAGGACTGATGCTGAAGCTGAAGCTTCAATACTTTGACCATCTGATGCAAAGAACTGATTCGTTGGAAAAGACCCTGGTGCTGGGAAAGATTGAAGGTGAGAGAAGAAGGGGATGACAGAGGATGAGATGATTGGATGGCATCACCTACTCAATGGACATGAGTTTGGGCAAGCTCCAGGAGTTGGTGATGGATAGGAAAGCCTGGGGTTCTGCAGTCCATGGGGTCACAAAGAGTCAGACACCACTGAGCTACTGAACAGAACTGAACTGTTGGGGCTTCCCAGCTGGCGCTAGTGGTAAAGAACATGTCTGCCAATGCAGGAGATGAAAGAGATGCCGGTTTGAACCCTGGCTCAGAGTGATCCCCTGGAGGAGGAAATTGCAATCCACGCCAGTATTCATGCCTGGAGCATCTCATGGACAGAGGATAATAGTAATTTTCAATTTTCAGTTCCAATTGTTCAATGTTGGTATAAAGGAAAACAATTCACTTTTTATGTTAATCTTGCTATAATCACTTATTATCTCCAGAAATGTTTTGGCTATTCTTTAAAATTTTTGACAGAAGAAACATGTCATCTGTGAACAAAGACAATTTTATTTCTTTCTTCCCAATCTGTATACCTTTTATTTCCTTTTTGTAGTTTCTCTCTGTGTGTGTCTTATTGCACTTCTAAAATGATGCTGAAGAGCGGGTGTCTTTGCCTTGTTCTTAATTTTAGAGGGAAAGCACCTTGGTTCACTCCATTAAGTTTGGTATTAGCTGTTTGTGTGTTATAAATGTTCTTTATCAAGATGGGGAAGTTCTCCTTTCTTTATAGTTTGCTGAGAGTTTTTGTCATGAATGGATATTGTCAAAAGCCCTTCCTATATAAATAGATTTGATCATATGGATTTTCTTGCCTGTTGACAAGGTGATTTGCATCGACTGGTTTTGAAATATAAAATCAGTCTTCTATACCTGGAACAAATTCCACTTGGAATTTGAACATATAATTCTATTTATACATTCTTGAATTTGATTTTGTTGCAAGATTTTTACATCAATATTCATTAGAGATGTTGATCTGTAAACTTCTTTTGTTGTAATTGCTTGAACTGGGTATTAGGGTACTGTTGGCCTCCTCAGAGAATGAGTTAGAAAGTGTTCTCCCTGATTCTATTTTCTGGGAGAAATCAAATAGTATTGGTTTTATTTCTTTGTTAAATATTTGTAGAATCCACCAGTAAAACCATCTAGCCTTGGTGCCATCTTTCTTGGAAGGTTATTAATTATTGGTTAAAACTCTCTAATAGATATGTATATTCAGATGAACTATTTCTTTTTGTATGAGTTTTAGTAGTTTACATCTTTTTAAACAAATTGACCTATTTCATCAATCATCAAAGAAAATTATTTATAATATACCTTTTTATCCTTAATGTACATGAGATCAGTAGTGAGGATATCATTTCTGATACTGTAATTTGTGCCTTTTCTGTCTCTTTTTTCTTGACTAAACAGGGTAGAGGTTTATCAGTTTTTAAAATCTTTTCAAAAAAAAAATAATAAAATCTTTTCAAATAACTGGCTTTTTTCTACTTTTCTTCTGCTTTCAAGTTCGTCAGTTTCCTTTCCTAATTTTATTACTTCTTTTTATTGCTTTAGGCTTATATGGCTCTTTTTCTCTAATTTTATTGATTTTAGACCTTTCTTTTCTAATATATGCATATTGCTATAAATTCATCTTACAGTACTGCTTTTAATATAGCAAATGATTTTTGATTAGTTTTATTTTTAATTTAATTTAGCTCAAAATATTTTTTTAACTGTAAACAATATGATTGTACTTTATTTTAAATTTTTTTAAAGGGCTGTTTTTAAATTTTTTATTTTTGATTAGGAGATCAACCCTGGGATTTCTTTGGAAGGAATGATGCTAAAGCTGAAACTCCAGTACTTTGGCCACCTCATGCAAAGAGTTGACTCATTGGAAAAGACTCTGATGCTGGGAGGGATTGGGGGCAGGAGGAGAAGGGGACGACAGAGGATGAGATGGCTGGATGGCATTACTGACTCGATGGACGTGAGTCTGAGTGAACTCCAGGAGTTGGTGATGGACAGCGAGGCCTGGCATGCTGCGATTCATGGGGTCGCAAAGAGTTGGACATGACTGAGCGACTGAACTGAACTGAACTGATAGCCAATTAACAATGTTATGGTAGTTTCAGGTGAACAGTGAAGGGCCTCAACCATACATATACAGGTATTATAAAAAAATACAAAAAATTTATAATACAAAAGTGTATTATAAAAAAGTATTTTAAAGTTTGTATTATAGGTTGGTAAAGAATCTGCCTGCAGTTCAGGAGAACTGGGTTCAATCCCTGGATCAGGAAATTCCCCTGGAGAAGGAAATGACAACCTACTCCAGAATTCTTGCCTGGAAAATTCCATGGACAGAGGGGCCTTGTGGGCTACAGTCCATGGGGTCGAAAAGAGTTGGACACAACTTAGCAACTAAACTACCACAACAGAATATGAGAGTGGTATCCAATCAAAGGCCAGATAAGAGGTAAGAAGTCAGACCCTGAACACCCCCGTGTGTCATGCTAAAGATTTCAGAGTGTAACTTGGAAGTACTGGAGTAGAAAGCATTCCGCTTATTAGTTTTGAATCTAAACACTGGACTCAATCAGAATGCTTTATGGAGCCATCTAATCAATATGGCTTACAAGAGCCAATCTTCACAATACCTTCTTGTAAGGGAAATATGGAATGCTAGCTAGTCTTTCTTGTAGTACTGAAGCCTAAACAAGGGAATTAAGAGGAGTCTATTCTTTTTGTTTCATATTACACTAGGTTGCCCAGCTGTGCACTAAGAGTACCCCAGAACTTCTTTATATAACATGCATCATAATATTAAACAAATAAATACAATTGCAATTTAATGACTGCCTTTCCCCTCTGAAGGATTGAATGAGTGTGCAATGGGTTTCATGACCTTTCATCCTTAGCATTTCCAATGACTGGGCAAATTCTAACTGCCTATATTAAATCCCTTCCTGCTCAGAACACCTGGGGCAATTTTTCTTTTCCTGAAACAGGAAACCCTGACTCTTTCCATATTTGGTACAGGAATGGATCCAAGAAATAGAACATTTGATGTGGGCTGGATCTGAAGGTACTAAATCTCTCATCTCCAGTGGAAAATTGAATGTTGGAAGTGCATGGCAAATGTTGGCTGTTGGACAAGGCAATGCAAGATGTGCTCGGGGGACTTAGCTGGTTTCTGAGCAAGAATGAAGGGCAACAGAGAGAGTCCAGAAATGTGGAACTTTGAGGATCACTAGAGCTGACTGATTCTAGACTCCAGATGGTAGAAAATAGGAATTAAAAAGACTTTTGTCTAAATAATCAAACAAAGCTTGCAGCAAAGACCAGATTAAAAACGTGGTCTTCCCACTTAACCCTGACAGCTTCATGTACCACAAAGTTGAGAGAAAAGGGTATAGGGATGGGGAAGCTAAGAGATAAAGTAGGTTTGAAAATACACCCAAGAGAGATGCTTGAGTATCATTAGTGGCTCACTGAACCACCTGGAAACAAAAAGGTCAGACATCTAATAAGGTTTAGGGAGGATTGTATTACCAAGGAAACCATCATTTCAGACTAAAAAAAATCCTCGATGATTTAAACTTAAGACAACTCTTTGCCCTCCAACCTACCATAAGCAAAGATCAGGCTCCAGAAACTTACATTCCTCAAGCAGAGCTGCTCCCCAAAACACATCATTGTTGTTCAGTTGCTAAGTCGTACCCTGCTCTGCGACTCCATGGACTGCAGCACACCAGGCCTCTCTGTCCTTCACTATCTTCTGGAGTTTGCTCAAACTTGTGTCCATTGAGTCAGTGATGCTATCCAATCACCTTATTCTCTGGCTCCTGCTTCTCCTCCTGCCCTCAATATTTCCCAGCATCAAGGTCTTTTCCAATGAGTCAGATCTTTGCATCAGGTGGCCAAAGTAAATACTGGAGCTTCAGCTTTAGCATCAGTGCTTCCAATGAATATTCAGGGTTGATTTCTTTTAGGACTGACTGGTTTTGTCTCCTTGCTGTCCAAGGGACTCTCAAGAGTCTTCTCCAGCCCCATAATTTGAAAGCATTAATTCTTCAGTGTTCAGCCTTCTTTGTAGTCCAACTCTCACATCCATACATGACTACTGGAAAAACCATAGCTTTGACTAGATGGACCTTTGTCAGCAAAGTGATGTCTCTGCTACCATGTGCCTTCTTTCCCCTCCTTTTGTGACTGGGAGACTTTAATGTGGAATTTCTGTTCCTGCTCCACCATCGTACATCAGGAGAAAGAGATAATTTGTAATTGTAGTTTGTAAGTCCCAAGATTCCTAATATGCCTTGTGGTCCTCAAAAGACCTTCTCTCTTTCCTACCTGCAGGTTATAGGTTAATACCAGGGTGATCTTAAGAATCGAGTGCTAAAAATGGCGGTTCGTCCATTAGCCTGAGTCCCTGAATGACCCTGTGGAGCAAAGCCCTCTGTTGACTCACTTCATGGTGATGTCATAGAGACACAACTCTTTAATGTGTTGGGTTGCTCAGAGTATGGAGTTGTTTGTTATAGCATCTGGAGTTAACTACCCTGACTAATACATTGTGTGACTATTTCAAGCTAAAACTCAAAGGAGCAAAAAAATAAAAAGGCCCAGAGCCTAGGTCTCTTGAACCCTAGTCCAGTAAGTTTCCAACTTCTGGAATATGTCTTGTACTGCCTCTAAAATGACAAGTCTCTCCCCCGAGACCCCGCCTTTATTCACTAGAATAATGACATGGTCCCATTGTTTTTCCACTGGCCCATCTGGTTGAGGTTAGCAAGCATGATGGAGGCGTCGTCTGCTGACCCAATTTCTCTCCCTCGACTGTGTTGAGGGATTTTATGAAGGTCTGTAACTACACAATCACCCTCCTCCTTTATGAGCTCAGACAACATTCCCCCCCGTTTATTACATTTACTATCCTTGCTTGCCAAGGCACTTTTATGACTGTGGGAACGATTGCCTCACTCTTGAGAAACTCAGGAATATCCCTCAGTGCTTCATATAACTTGTCACAATATTTTTAACAGCAATTCTTCTTGTGTTTTTTCTGTGAGAGCCTCTCCCCTGCATCTCCCCTGATGACACTGTGAGGGGCTAGAGTGCTCTGACAGCGGAATCATCCTTCTTTGCAACAACAGCCGCTATCTCCCGAGGCTCTGCCCAAAGCCGGCTTCTCTATTCTCTTAAATCCACTACCCACGGTCTCTTGGTGAATGTAAAGGCTTGAGGTTAGAGTTTGAAGGTTTAGGGTTTTCTTTGCATGGGTAGAGAAAAGAAACAGACCATCCTGAAATCCAAGCTCAGAGAAGCAAAGGCCAATTTACAGCCTTATACAATACAAAGATTACCAGCAATGAAGACACTAAAAATTTGTTTACAAAGCAATTTCATAGGTAATCCATTTTTACCTGGTACAGATTTTGGGCAATGGAAGCATTACAATTCAGTCCATGGTCTTTGAGATTCAGGTGTTTTTGGCCACCCTGGGAAGATTCTACCACCCTCATCATCACCCTATTTTTTGTGGATGTATTTCTCTATCTATTGTTCTCCCGTAATATCCTAAGCTTGTATCTCTTGCAATATGTATCTGTTTGGAGAAGAAAACAGCCATTCATCTCTGAATCCTGGACTTTTCAGCGGGTGCCCGGCACACAGCAAGCAAGCAATGTTCATTAATCCAGCACTGATTGAACACCTACTATATGCCAGCAGCTGTCCTAGGCTCTGGTGATACAAGGGTAATGGATACACACAGAGCACCTGATCTCAGGTATAATTCAGTCAGGGAGATAGGAAAGATGGTAAGAAAAAAAGAGGAGAATGCTTGAGAGTGACTGCTGCCCAGGAGACAGTAAGACGGTATGGTCAAAAGGTGATGGGGCTAGGATGAAAACTCCTTGGTCCAGGGGCCTCTTGAAAGGAAGACATGTGAACTGAAACATGAGTAAAGAGATGGAGGGGCCAGGAAAGATCTGGATAAAGAAAAATCCAGGCAGAGGGACAGCCAAGTTTTTGAAGCGTTGTTGTTGTAGTTCAACTGCTCAGTCCTGTCCAACTCTTTGCGACCCTATGGACTGCAGCACGCCAGGTTTCCCTGTCCTTCACCATCTCTGAGTTTTCTCAAGTTCACGTCTATTGAGTCGGTGAGGCTATCCAGCCATCTCATCCTGTCGCCCTCTTCTCCTCCTGCTCTCAGTCTTTCCCAGCATCAGGCTCTTTTCCAATGAGTTGGCTCTTCACATCAGGTGGCCAAAGTATTAGAGCTTCAGCTTCAGCATCAGTCCTTCCAGTGAATATTCAGGGTTGATTTGATGCATTCAGGGAACAAGAAGGACAATGGAATTGCCAGGTGGGAAAGAGTGGAGGGCAGAGCAGCAGTAGGTGAAGTTAGACGGGCAGCCAGGAGGGGCCAGGGTGGAGACTGGGCGGGTTCACTCTGAGACCAACGAGAATTCCTGTAGGGTTCAAGCAGAGAGCATCATGATTTACTCTATTTGGGGGGATAGATCCCTCCAGACTGCTGGGTGGAGGACAGGTGGCAGTCTGAGTGGTGATAGGAAGGAATTTTCTGCTCCCAGCAGGGGCCAAGGGTTTGGACCGCGGCATAGGGGTAGGGCTGGTTGTGCTTTTGAAGGTAGCACTGAAAGGAGCAGTTTACCCGCTGAGGTGGAGATGATCCAACCCCTAAATGCCTGTGACATTGTTAAAGCATCTGTTATGTCCCAGGTGCTTTCCATTTGTTATCTCAGCCCTGCATTCATAAAGCGTGTATGGACCGTCCCATAGGCTAGGCACTAGGAAGAGAAAGCATCTTGTTTTCAATACTTGGGAAGCTCGATGACAGAAACATAAAGCCAGAGTCTCAGACTGGGGACAGAATACAAGTCTAACTCCCATGTCTGGGCGACTTCTTTTACACTCAACCATGCTCCCTCCCCAGAGAAGGCAATGGCACCCCACTCCAGTACTCTTGCCTGGAAAACCCCATGGATGGAGGAGCCTGGTAGGCTGCAGTCCATGGGGTCGCTAAGAGTCGGACACGACTGAGCGACTTCACTTTCACTTTTCACTTTCATGCATTGGAGAAGGAAATGGCAACCCACTCCAGTGTTCTTGCCTGGAAAATCCCATGGACGTGCATTGGAGAAGGAAATGGCAACCCACTCCAGTGTTCTTGCCTGGAGAATCCCAGGGACGGGGGAGCCAGGTGGGCTTCTGTCTATGGGGTCGCACAGAGTCAGACACGACTGAAGTGACTTAGCAGCAACAGCAGCAGCAGCATGCTCCCTTCCATGGTTTTCAGGGAGGCAAGAATTCCCAGGGCTTTCTCTCTCCTTCAAAGTAAGAACTACGAATAATAATCATATATGATATTTCTTGAACACTTACTGTGTCCTGGGCTCTGTAATGGACATCGTCTCATTTAACTCCTGACAAACCTGTGAGATAGAGGATAGGACCGAGTCTCAGAGAGCTAATTAGCGTAAATAATAAGAATGGTACAGAATGTTTGCAAGGATTACTAAGTTTAAAGCCAGGCTTTAAGACCCAGTTCTTTCGGGCTCTTCACCACCATGCTTTTCTGTCTCCGGCAGTGCACAAGAAACTTCTGTTTTGTTCTTTACAGTTCATGGATCTTCCTCTGAAGTCACACCGACTTCTGTAGGATTCAGACCGTGGGCCAGTGTGGGCTTATAACCAAATGGCCAGAGACACAAGAAGGTCCCATGCACACGTGATGTCTGCTGAGACCCCCTCCTGTTCAGCCGCTGTGTTTTCTGGAAGGAGAGCAGCAATACAGAATTCACCCTTGTGGGTCAACTCCCAATAAGCACCTCAAAGCCCCTGAAAATATATCCCAGACAGATCTTTTCAGACTGACATAGGAGAACCACCCCCAGAACATTATTGAAAACATTGCCAATAAAAGTGATGAACCACTTTTGCAAGTGACCCAAGACTAAAACTTTTTTTTTCCTTCTTTGCCTCACACGACATCCCCTTCATCTGTCTTATATTGTAATCAGATACAACCTTGATAGAATGAAAGCAGAGGTCACACTGAACAAACTGGCACTTTACGTGCTCTGAAAAAGGCTCCTTTGTAACAGGGAAATTATAGCATTTCTATAGAGGGATTTTTCTTAAAAGGACAGGCTGCTTTGTTCAAATGGTGCTGATTTCAGCGCTCTGAGGAGAGAGCCTTTCAGACTGTCGGCCTCCTGAAATGTGTGGGGTTCCTTTTGTTTGTAGAAACCTGCATATATTACAGGGAATATATTAAAATAGAAATTATAAACCATTTCTAGGCAATGTTTTGATGGCCCAGAGACATCAGGCAAAATGCAAAATGGTCCCCAGTTGACGTTTGGCTTATATATATAGTATCAGATGTCATAGGAGCAGATACAGAATATGGTTCATGGATCTCTGTGGGGCCTGAGTTATATGCTTTGTCCACACACATGTTGCTTCTCTTGGGAGGGGAGCTGATATTTGCAAGCAGTGGTATTTCAGATCATAGTATTCAACTTGCATTTAAAAGGGAAAACAGCAACAAGACAAAACTCTTGAGTCTAGGCGATGTACAAGAATAAAGGAAATATAACTTGGACCCATGTTGCCCTGAAACAGCAGGAACCTGGCCAAACTTGGAAAATAATATTGCAAAGCAGAGTGTGAAAGTCTGAAATGTGTTTGAGCTAAGAAACAAGGGTTTGTGTCAATTGAAATGCCAGGCATGTCATGTCTCAACATGTAACGTTATCAAAAATTAAGCAAAGTGTTTCATTTTCCCGGTGTCGATTTTAACACTTAACAATATTTTTGGCATTGTAATTACTGTTTTCATTCCATTAGGCCTTCTGTGAGCAGGAATGTTTTGTCTACAACTCTAATAATCATTTATACTTTGTAAGAGCAGATGTATCGCTTCATTAAATCTGATTGTTTATAGCTAATCATAAAAGTTTTACCAAACCCACTAAACCCCATATTTAGGTTTTAAGTGTTTGTTTCTCACCCCCTTAATTATATCATGAATGAAATCAGTATTGTCATTTTTCATGAAAGAGCTGTATTTGTGGTGGGATGCAATGAGACCTAAATCTTCTCTCCCAGGTAATAAAAAAGGGAATTTCAGTGCGATATTCTTTAATTTCATGCACAATGAATGCTTTTTAATCTAAGTCTGGGCAGGAAAAAGCTGCCTTCCCCACTGGCATCATAAGGCCATTGTAATACTTCCCAAGAAATAGGGTGTGTTTAGTCGCTCAGTCATGTCTGACTCTTTGCAACCCCATGGACTGTAGCCCACCAGGCTCCTCTGTCCATGGGATTCTCCAGGCAAGAATACTGGGATGAGCTGCCATGCCCTCTTCCAGGGGGTCTTCCCAAACCAGGGGTTGAACCCAAGTCTCCCACATTGCAGGTGGATTCTTTGCCAGCTGAGCTACCAGGGAAGCCCAGAACATACTATGTTGCTGCTGCTGCTGCTAAGTCGCTTCAGTTGTGTCCGACTCTGTGCGGCCCCATAGACAGCAGCCCATCAGGCTGCGCCATCCCTGGGATTCTCCAGGCAAGAACACTGGAGTGGGTTGCCATTTCCTTCTCCAATCAATGCATGAAAGTGAAAAGTGAAAGTGAAGTTGCTCACTCGTGTCTGACTCTTCGAGACTACATGGACTGCAGCCTACCAGGCTCCTCCGTCCATGGGATTTTCCAGGCAAGAGTACTGGAGTGGGCTGCCATTGCCTTCTCCAGAACATACTATGATAAACCCCCAAAACGAATGCGAAGACAGAAGTTCACAGTGGTCAAGTAACTTCTCCAAAGTTTCATAGCTCCTTGGCAAAGGAGTGGAATTTAGATAGCTATTTAACCAGGGCTTCCCTGGTGACTCAGAGGTTAAAGTGTCTGCCTGCAATGCAGGAGACCTGGGTTTGTTCCCTGGGTCGGGAAGATCCCCTGGAGAAGGAAATGGCAACCCATTCCAGTATTCTTGCCTGGAGAATCCCATGGAGGGAGGATACTGGTAGGCTACAGTCCCTGGGGTTGCAAAGAGTCGGACACGACTGAGCTACTTCACTTTCACTTAACCAGGAGTGGTTCAATCTGGATTTTGTGCAGGAATTCCCTGGAGGGCTTGTTAAGGCAGATTACCAGCCCCGCCCTCTGAATTTCTGATTCAGTAGGTTTGGAGTGGTGCCTGGAGGGTCTGCATTTCTAAAAAGCTCCATTGTGATGCTGATATCATGTACCTTCCTTAATTTTCTGTTGTTGTTGTCAGTTGTACAGTCCCTTCCAACTCTTTGCAACCCCATGGACTGCAGAACGCCAGGCCTCCCTATCCATCACCAACTCCTGGAGCTTGCTCAAACTCATGTCCATCAAGTGAGTGATGCCATCCAACCATCTCATCCTCTGTCATCCGCTTCTCCTCCTGCCTTCAGTCTTTCCCAGCATCAGGGTCTTTTCTAATGAGTCAGCTCCTCACATCAGGTGGCCAAAGTGTTTCAGGAAGGGGGACCCTTTCCAAGGCCTAAATGGGGCTCTTTTTTTATACTTGGAAATGTCTGAGGAAACACACGTGCTGACAAAGCAGGAGATTTTATTGGGGAATAGGGTAGAATTTTATTAATAGGAAAGCTATTAACAGACGTCTTGTGTGGCCTACACTATAAATAAGGAAGAAAGAATCAGTCTTAGAGGTAGCAGGATGAACTTGATTTTAGATACAGTAGGAGAGACCTGGCCAAAAGAAAGAAGATCCTGCAAAACATCCATTTCACAACCCAGTCTGGACTCGCAAGACCTGTAAACTTTCATTATGTGAAGCCACTGAGATTCCAGTTTATACATTACTGTCACAAAGCCTAGCATGCTCTTCTGTTGTTGGTAAATAAAAAATTCTAGCTCCAGTAGGTAAAGAGTCTGCCTGCCAATGCAGGAGACACAGGTTGGATCCCTGGGTTGGAAAGATTACCTGGAGAAGGAGATGGCAACCCATTCCAGTATTCTTGCCTGGGAAATCCCATGGACAGAGGAGGCTGGCAGGCTACGGCCCGTGAGGATTGTGAAAGAGTCAGACACGACTTCATAGTTGATTTAAAGTGTTGTGTTAGTTTCAGGTGTACACAAAGTGATACAGTATTATGTGTGTGTGTGTGTGTGTGTGTGTGTGTATATATATATATATATAATGATATTTATATATCATTGCTGCTGCTTAGTTGCTCAGTCATGTCTGACTCTTTGCAACCCACTGGACTGTAGCCTGCCAGCCTCTTCTGTCCATGGGATGTTTTCAAGCAAGAATACTGGAATGGGTTGCTGTTTCCTTCTCCAGGGGATCTTCCCAAGCCAGGGATCGAATCCATGTCTCCTATATTACAGGCAGATTCTCTTACCTGCTGAGTCATGGGGAAGCCCTTGTATATCATTGCATATATTCTTTTTCAGATTCTTTTCCATTAAAGGTTATTAGAAGATACTGAATATAGTTACCTGTGCTATACAGCAAGTCCTTGTTGATCTATTTTGTATATAGTAGTGCGTGTCCATTAATCCAAAACTCCTAATTTATCCCTCCCCACTCCTTGTCCCTTTGGTCTAAGTCTGTGAGTCTATTTCTGGTTTGTAAATAAGTTCATTTGTATCACATTTCTTAGATTCCACATATAAGTGATATCATATGATGTTTATCTTGCTCTGTCTGACTCACTTCATTTAATATGATAATCTCTAGGTCCATCCATGTTGCTTCAAGTGGTATGATTTCATTCTTTTGATGGCTGAGTAATATTCCAGTGTATATATGTACCGTACCTTCTTTGTCCATGCATCTGTTGATGGACATTTAGGTTGCTTCCATGTCCTGGTTATTGTAAACAGTGCTGCAATGATCACTGAGGTGCATGTATCTTTTCGAATTAGACTTTTCTCTGGATATATGCCCAGGTGTGGGACTGTTGGATCATATGGTAGCTCTATTTTTAGTCTTTTTTGAGGAACCTCCATATTGTCTTCCAAAGTGGCCTCACTGATTTACCTTCCCATCAACAAGGTAGGAAGGTTCCTTTTTCTCCACACTCTCTCCACTATTTATTATTGGTAGAATTTTTGATGTTGGCCATTCTGACCAGTGTGAGGTGATACACCATTGTAGCTTTGATCTGAACCTAGCCCATTCTAACTACCAGATGCTCACTTCTCAGGCTGTCATGAGGACCAAATGATGCTGCCCAGGGTGCTGAGGGCAGTGGCTAGCTTCCTGCCTGTGATCAGTAGACAGTGCACCTCCCTCCCCCAAGCTGCACCCACACCTGAGGGGGTCATCGGCACAGGTGTGAGGAGGCTCACCTCTCACTCCAGGGGCATGTTCTTCCCGCTCACCTCTCTGAATGTCATGACAGCCTGGAAATGGTATAGCGCCTACCTGGGCATATGCAAATACCGCTGCCAGATTTATAGAGAGATGATAATAGAGCTCTCGAGCTAACAAAGGCAGTGCTGGAGTAAAAGGTTGGAGAGCATTTTGATGCAAATGTATGAAGAGGTGTTTTTTTTCTCCCTGTCAAATCTTCCTTGGCTGAGATAATAAACAACTCCAGCAGCCTGGTTCTGTCCTGGGCTATTAATCAGATGTGGCATCCAGTGGACAGACAGCCATCCAGGCCCTCCCAGGCCACTGGCTCTGACCCAGGGAGCACCTTGGGGGGAAATGAATTCTTCCTTGTCCCATTTGTTTCCTTCTGGGGTGCCAAGCTGAAGTCCCTTTTGTGCCCCAAACTAGCTGTGTGATCTGGGAGCAGTGTGCTCTGCTCGCGAAGACTTCCTTTCCTCCTCCAATGCACTGAGTGAAGTGGAACAGGGCTGAGTTCTGCACACTTCATGTAGCGACAGCAGAACCGTATGCCTAAACCCAACCTAAAGAGTGCAGAAGTAGAAGCGTTTAGGTTGAAATAGGAACAAGGGCCGAGAAAGACTCCATGGCAACCAGTCCAGCAGCCCCTTTGCTGGGCGGAAGCAGGTTTGAAACCTTCAGGCACAGACCCTCCTGCAGGTCCCTCTGAACTCTGATATCCTGCCTCTTCCCTGTTTCTTTAATGTGAGACTCCCCCCATGGCGGGGCCCTGAGCTGCCTACATTCATGGTTCTGGCTTCCCAACAGCCAGTTTCGTCTCTGGCTTTTCTCAAATCCAAAGATAGGACTCTTTCCTTTGAAGGGACTGGAAAGATATTCTTTAACAACTCAGAATGAGCCTCCGTTCCTAAGGACCCACCTCTCTCCCTCTTCTGCTTTGGAGAAACAAAGATTATAACACGAGCATTGTCCTGTGGTTTTACAGTACTTGTAGTTTACATGTGCGTGCTCAGTCCCTTCAGATGTGTCTGACTCTCTGTGACCCCATGGACCATGGTCCGCCAGGCTCCTCTGTCCATGGGATTCTCCAGGCAAGAATACTGGCGTGGGGGCCATTGCCTTCTCCAGTGATAAAGTATGAAGTGAGTGAAGTGAAGCCGCTTAGTCGTGTCTGACTCTTTGTGACCCCATGGACTGCAGCCCACCAGGCTCCCCTGTCCATGGGATTTTCCAGGCAAGAGTACTGGAGTGGGTTGCCATTGCCTTCTCCATGTAGTTTACACGAGTCACTGTAAAGCCATTATTCAGTCTAAGAATATGGAAAAGGAGGAGAGAAGGTCAGACCACCCTTCTTCCCGTAGAAGAGGGTCCACAGATACAGCTCAGAGGATGCCCTGGGGGCTCCCTGAAAGGTGGGGATGGAGGCCAGGTCCCGTCACACTAGCCTTTCTCTCCAAAGCTCCCTTGACTGCATCTCTACTTCCTTCCTTCCTGTGGCCAAACATCTAACTTTCCTCTTTCTGAATGTTGCTTTCGGCTGCAAGTCTCCCTGAGCTCCACTTCCATCTTCGCTCTGGTCTCGATGAGGTTATTCCCCACGTCCACAGAAAGCAGCCCAAATCTGGTGCCCTGGCCCCTGGGAGAGTAGGAGACGCCCTCCCCAGATTCATTCTGGGCATCATGTGTGTTGGGTTCTGCTCCCTCTTTACAGGCACAGCCTAAGTCCCAGCGCCCACCCTACCCCCTAGCCCCGCATCTATCCCTCTCGGAGCCCTTCCAGCTCCTGAGGGTCCTTGTAGGAATGCAATATCATCTTCACAACCATGACTTTCATTTCAGCGCAGTTTTTCTCATTTTCCGCCCTGAAATAAGCCTTTGAGAGTATCAGACGCCCTCCTCCAGTTTCATCTGTGACGCCTGCAGGTGGCGCTCTCACCGGGTGGGAGGGAAGGTGAGAAGGTAATGTGCAAGTGCCCTTTAGCCTCAGAGATACGAAATTTATTTATTCTTCTTCTCTTGAAAGGAAAATGGAAACTATGAAACAATAAATTGGCAGGTGAGTACACCAGCCAATTTCACCAGCTGGGTAAAAACAACAGCAGGACTACCAATATGAGCAGTACAGCTTGAACAACACGGGTTTAAGCTATGTGGGTCCACTTTTATACCGAGTTTTATAAAGTCCTTATTGAATTTGTTACAATATTGCTTCTGTTTTAATGCTAATGCTATGGTTTTTTGGCTGCGAGGCATGGGGGATCTTAGCTCCCCACCAGGGATCAAACCGGCACACCCTACGTTGGAAGGTGAAGTCGTAAGCACTGAATCGCCAGGGAAGTCCTACATGGATTTTTTTTTTCCCCAGTGGTACACTCTCAAGTACTAAAGTGTCCATGGGTGGCTGAATCTGTAGATATGGAGCTGTTGGGCCCAGCAGGCTGATCGTAAGTTACAGGCAAAGTTTAGACTGTTCAGAGAGCTGGCATCCTTAATTCCCACATCATTTGAGAGCCAGCTGTGTATTCTGTGCCAAGAGAATCGTCACTGTTACTTATCTGATCCGCACACCCTGTGAAGCAGGCACCCTCACTGTTCCTGCCTTCTTTCTCCAAAGTAAGGTAGTGGGATCCTGCGTGACAGAAACATGGGTTCCAATTCAGCACTGCCGCTTCTTGGCTTTTCGAACTTGGAAAAATCACTTCGTTCTTCTGAGCCCCAGTCTTCTCTGGGCAGAGGGGATGATCGGGCTTCAAGTCTCAGAGGATAGTTGCAAAGATTAAAGGAGATTTTCATGGTAATGCTTAGCACAATACAGGACATAGTCAATACATGTTGGTACTTCGTTCACAAATTTACTCAATCCTTGACCATTACAGAAAATAAGAAACCTTAGTGACAAGGGTAAAATCCTAAGTTAAATGGAAAGCCCAGCATTTTCTCAGGCCATAATGGATCCCGATTCATTCTTCATTCATTCACTCAACACATGCTTTCGGAGCACCAGCTGTGGGTAAGGGGCTGTGCTAGAAATACAGTGATGAACAAGACGGGCAAGTCCCTTCTTTTACAGAGCTTATATTCTAGAGAGGGGAACTGGTGATAAACAAGTAAACAAACCATGTCAAGTGTCTTGAAGTAGATGCAATAGGGGCAATTTTATGTACCTCCATAGACCAATACTGTACACATAAGTGCATGTTTATACATTCACACACGTGCACATACATGACACCCAATACATATGCACACAGATGACACACAGGCAGGCACCAGTGACATGCAAACTCACAAACCCTCACACACGCTCCTTCACATGTCTGCTTTTTTAATGCTTCCTTTTATACTGTCTCTATGCTACTTAGCCAGGGGAATCCACTGCTTTAGGGAGGGTTAGGACATGGAAAGCAGGAACACTGAGAAGGAGTCCATATGGAACTTTTGATTTCCAAAACAGTCACCCCAAACATAAAGAGACTGGAGGTGTCAGGAAAGGCAAGTTCCCAGCTGAGAAGAGGAGGAAGTGGAATACTCTTCAGAGCAGGAGAAAGCAAAGAGACCTGGAGGGTTCCCACCCAGGCTGCAGATGCTGGCTTTGCCTCTGGGAAACATCTTCCCCATGCAGACTTGTGAGACTTGCAAGAAGATGGTGTGATGCGGAAAAGCTGCACACAGGTGACAGCAGGTGAAACAGTGTCAGGTAGAGCCTCCTGTCCACCTTCTCCCCACGTTCATGGTGAAGGGGAACCGCTAGAACACCAGGAGCAGAGGAAGGTTTGTGAATGGATGGCCCTGAGATGCTTCCCAAACCCATCCTTAGGCAATCTGGAAGTTCTGCTGGGTGAGGGGCTGGTCATGGAGGTCCTGAGTGGATGGTGGACCCACAGAAGATTCCATGGAGAGCGGGTGAAATGGGACGGGTATTTCAATAGCTGAACCACCTGACGCCCCTAAGAACCAGGCAGGATTAGCCATGCCTCAGAGGACGCAAGGACCCACACCGCAGACACAGGACTAGGCCAAACTGGCCACACCACAGTGGAAACATCAGGAACGAAATACACAGAGTCACCGTCTCCCAGTGCTGAGGAAGGTAAACAGCCTCCCCGAGTACCTCGACAGTATCTGGGAAAACGGATGGAGAGAAGAGAGCAACAAAAGAAGGGAAGGATCGTTCTGAGAGAGGTGGACAATTTCGGTCTTAGGGCAGATGGAGCATCTTCCCCAAAGAGACTGTGCTTACCCGGAATAAGCTGTTTTTAGATCAGAAGAGTGTGAGTTTACGTTCCTCCCATCACCCACTACCATTGTTGTCTCCAACAGCCGAATAAGGAGGACTCTAGGGAAGAAGGAGGTTGCCTACAGGGAAAAAATTAAGCTGTTGCTTTTGCATTTCTCATTGGTAGTAATATGTAAATCTCAACTCCATTACATAAACAACAGCAAGAGCGAGAGGATTATGGAAAAGGCAGATTGACGTTCTTAGCTAGTATGGCCAGGGCAGGTCTTACTGAGAAGGTGACCTTTAAGCGATGACCTAAAGGGCAAGAAGAAGCCAGATGCACAAAGAACCTAGATAGAAAGGATTCCTGGCAAAGAGAACAACAAGCAAAATGGCCCCAGGGTGGGAAAAGGCTTGGCATGAGCCAAGAAGATAGAAGGAGGGGACTGACACGGGACTGGAGATGTGAACAAGGAGTACATCATTAAACCTCATTAACTACAGGGGAAAATGTTGAAGGACTTTCAGTAGGGCAATGGTAGGATCCAATTTATGTATTTTTAAAAGATCCCTCTGGTGATGTGTGATTATTATTGTAGAGGAACTTTGAGGAGAGGGCCTTCTGGGAAGCTCTGGACAAAGCTTATGCAAGAGATGATAGTGGCTTTGACTAGGGCAGCAGGAGAGAGGACAGACATGGATGGAGTCCCAGATATCATGGAGGGAAACTCAGCCAGATTTACTTATGGCTGGTGGATTGGGTGTGAGCTCAGGGAGAGGGAAGACGAGGAACGACTCCTAGGTTTTCGGCTTGAACGGTTGGGTAGAAGCTGTCGTCATTTATTGAGATTGCGAACACTGGATGTGGAGACATTAAAAGTATCACAGTAGATTGTTACATGGACAGAGGAGCCTGGCAGACTACGATCATACATACTATATTACAGACCCCGTAGACTGTAGCCCCCCAGCATCCTCTGTCCTGGAATTCTCCAGGCAAGAATACTGGAGTGGGTTGCCATTCCCTTCTCCAAGCGCTCTTCCTGACCCAGGGATTGAACCCGTGTCTCCTGCATTGCAAGCGGATTCTTTACCACTGAGCCACCTGGGAAGCCCGAGAGATTGAAGAAACAGTATAAACTGAGGCCCCAGGTGAGGATGAAGGCTCTCACATCCCAGGGTGATCTTGATGACCTTGATACCCTGAAAAGAACAATGTCTCAAAATAAAATGTCAAGTCTAGATAAAATGTAACATATCAGGTGTCAAGTGATATCCTCAGCCCCTCCTCCAGTCTTACAGGAACCATCAGGATGTCCCGGTTGAATTTTTTTTTTTTTTTTTTTTACTCAATTTACCTTTAAAGAAATGCAACTTTTTTTTCTTTTTCACTCCTGGGTCATGTTCATATCCCTTCCTATCCACCGGAACTTTTTTTTTTAACTGCAATGGACAAATCTGAAAAGCTCTCCCTTCCCACTGGAGGCTTTGTTTAAGAATAAGGAGTGAGGGCCCTGCTGAGACCTCCTTCTGTCGCTGTCTTCTTTCCTCTCGCGCAAGCAGCACAGAAAGAGAGAAAGGAAAGTTACACATTAGGAAAGACCTCAAATGCCGAACAGTGAACAGACACACCGAAATCTAAACCAGGGTCAGTGACGTTCTTTCCAAGTTGGGTCCTCGATGGAGGCGAAGTCGGAGGGCGCTGCTTTATGGAAATTTGCTGTGGTCCCTGGGGAGCTGTGGATGTGCTACTGGGTACCACCCCTCCCCGTCAGCCCCTACCTCCTCCCCACAAAAGATTCTTAAAGTAATATAATAAGGCCATAATTGTTTATTTTCCAGTAGTAAGTGAAAACACCTTAAATTCATTAGAGTATTTGTAGGGAAGGGCTTCACAAGTGGTGCTAGTGATAAAGAACCCACCTGTCTATGCAGGAGACAGAAGAGAAGCAGGTTCAATCCCTGTGTTGGGAAGATTCTCTGGAGGAGGAAATGGCAGCCCACTCCAGTATTCTTGCTTGGAGAATTCCATGGACAGAGGAGACTGGCGGCCTACAGTCCACGGGGTCGCAAAGAGTCGGACATGAGTGAAGCAACTTAGCACATTTAGGGCAAAGGGAGATTAGTCTTGGTGGTGGCGGGGCAGGAAGGGTGGCCGGTACACTAATTGCATTTCTTGATTATATTCTCCAGGCCCTAAACGCTGGCAGCTCCCTGCAGAAACATCACAGAGGTCTCAAAAGCAGCTTTGAGGCTTTTCAGAGGCTCGTTGACGATCCTTTGGAGCCCAGGTACCACGATCGCTGAGTTTTGTCCCGGCCCCACAGGAACCGGGCCACTGGGAGCCTTTCTTCTACAGAAGGGGAAGGTGGGGCTGGCGGGCGGCAGGGGCCAGGCAGGGGCAGCAGGCGGCCGGGCAGCCACGGGAGCCTCTGGTCGGCGCTGGGCGAGCTGGGTCTGAAGCGCAGAGAGGGCTGCTTGCAAATGAGCTCAGCCCCGCGTGGTGCCTTCACCCGGCAGCCGCTGGCTGCCAGGGACGTTTTGAAGTCAGACAAATATATCTCCCACCGGCCTGGAACGGAGGAGGAAGAGGTGCAGAGACGGGGATGACGAGCACAGAGCCGAAAGCTGCTCCTGCTGGGTTTGGCAAAAGGGAGGGTGGGCAGGGGGAGGGAAGAGCCCACCCCAGGCTTCACAGATGCCGGCAGGGAGCATGACCTGCCTGCTGTCTACGAGGGACCTTGGAGTTAGCTGGTGGGAGGATGCTGCTGCCAGGGCCAAAGCCAGAGAGGGCGTCCCAGACCCGTCCTCTGCTGCTGAACCAGAGGCGGCCACCTTGCTGAGGCTCTGGAGGAACGCACCCTCCTCCTGCAGCCCTGCCACCATGCTGTCCCCGACCCCAACCCCTCCCTCTTCCTCAGGTACTGACTGTCATGTGGCACCACGACCAGCTTTGAAGGCTGAGCTGCTGGGTAAGAAATGTGGTTTGCCTTATAATTACGAGGAAAGCATCTCATCCAGGTTCAGGAGATGGGGGTCTAGTCTAGTTCCCTGTACTTTAGGCAAGTTTCTCCCCATCTCTGAACCTCAGTCACCCAGCTGTCAAGTGAGGGGATGGACCGGGTGACCCTCAGGTTCTCTTGCCCCTTTCATCTTGCCCTGGCGACGCGATCAGAAATCGGACGTTGGGCTGATGTGTGTGACTCCGTGTGGCTCCTCCCATGCCTTGAGTTGGAGCTGAGTAGTGGTGTTAGTCCCTCAGTCATGTCTGACTCTTTCCCACCCCCTGGACTATAGCCCATCACGCTTCTCTGTCCAAGGGATTCTGCAGGCAAGAATACTAGAGTGGGTAGACATTCCCTTTTCCAGGGGATCTTCCCGACCCAGGGATCTAACCTGGATCTCCTGCATGGCAGGCAGATTCTTCACCGTCTGAGGTGTTGAAGTCAGTTGAAATGCTTAGAGGGGCTCAGCCCTCATGGGAGAGGAGACAGGAAGTAGTCCCCTAGGCACCGAAGGCTCTGGAGACAGAGCCGGATCTGTATTTCCTGTGGCTGTTCAAACAAAGAACCACAAATATATTGGCTGAAAGCAATAACAATGTATTATCTTAGAGTTCTGGAGGGTTGGAAGTTGAGAATGGGTCTCATTGGGCTAAAATCAAGGTGTTGGCAGGGCCGTGCTCCTTCTAGAGGCTCTGAGGGAGAACCTATCTGCCGTTTCCTTGCCCTTCCAGCTTCTAGCTACTGCATCTGTTGGCTTGGAGCAGGTTCTGCCACTTTGGAATCCAGCAGGTAACACTTCCTAGTCTGTCCCTGACCCTGAGGATCCCTCTTGAGCCTCCCTCTTCCACTTGAAAGAACCCTTGAGATAGCATTGGGCCAACCAACATAATCCAGGATAATGTCCTTATTTTAAGGTGTGCTGATTAGCAATCTGAGTTCTGTTTACCATCTTAATGGTAAACACACCTATATTCCCACCTAGGACATGGACATCTTTGAGAAGCCATCATTTTCCTTCCATGAAATCCACACTCCAGCTCTTAAAAAAAAAAAAAAAAAAGCTGTCCAGGCCTGTGGCCTCATCTCTGGCCACTGACCTCATAAGTAGGACGAGGCCTCCTATAACTCCTCCTTTGTCCCTCATGGAGCCCTGCACAATTTATTATAACTACTTGTTCAATAGCTTCCTTCTTAGAGTATTACTTCCATGAGCTGGAAACAGCAGCTGCTTTGTTCAGTCTTTTACTGTAAGCATATAGTGTATTAGTCAGCATTTTATGTGTCAACAAACACCCTCTAAACCTTATAAACAGAGTACATCATGAGGAATGCTGGGCTGGAAGAAGCACAAGCTGGAATCAAGATTGCCAGGAGAAATATCAATAACCTCAGATATGCAGATGATACCACCCTTATGGCAGAAAGTGAAGAGGAACTAAAAAGCCTCTTGATGAAAGTGAAAGAGGAGAGTGAAAAAGTTGGCTTAAAGCTCAACATTCAGAAAACGAAGAGCATGGCATCTGGTCCCATCACTTCATGGGAAATTTATGGGGAAACAGTGGAAACAGTGTCAGACTTTATTTTTTGGGCTCCAAAATCACTGCAGATGGTGACTGCAGCCTTGGAAGAAAAGTTATGACCAACCTAGAAAGCATATTCAAAAGTAGAGACATTACTTTGCCAACAAAGGTTCGTCTAGTCAAGGCTATGGTTTTTCCTGTGGTCATGTATGGATGTGAGAGTTGGACTGTGAAGAAAGCTGAGTGCTGAAGAATTGATGCTTTTGAACTGTGGTGTTGGAGAAGACTCTTGAGAGTCCCTTGGACTGCAAGGAGATCCAACCAGTCCGTTCTAAAGGTGATCAGTCCTGGGTGTTCTTTGGAAGGAATGATGCTGAAGCTGAAACTCCAATACTTTGGCCACCTCATGCGAAGAGTTGACTCATTGGAAAAGACTCTTATGCTGGGAGGGATTGGGGGCAGGAGGAGAAGGGGCCAACAGAGGATGAGATGGCTGGATGGCATCACCGACTCGATGGACGTGAGTTTGAGTGAACTCTGGGAGTTGGTGATGGACAGGGAGGCCTGGCATGCTGCAATTCATGGGGTTGCAAAGAGTCGGACACAACTGAGCGACTGAACTGAACTGAACTGAAACCTCAGTGAGTTACAATATTTTATTCAATGCTGCAGATTGAATTCAGATCTGTCCCATGTGTTTTCACATTCAAAAACCCAGAAAACAGAAAAAAAAAAAAAAAAAGGCAGATAATTGACAGCAGTAACACATTTAACCCCACTTAGGACCTGACAAAAATATTACCTGCCAAATAGATGAATAGTTGAGCCTCATCCATAAAAGAGGGAAGAATTGGGAATGACTGAGACAATGCTGTAAATGACCATTTCTTTTCAATTTTTTAACAAGTTTTCCAGGAGGTCTTATCATGTCTTTCTTCAGGTAAAACAATGTCTTGCTAGAATAAGAATTAAATCTGGTTCTCTCCGGCCCTGATGTCTGTGCTAGTCATCTGGTCTATTTTTCCTTGAAGAGTTATTTGGAGGATAAGGCATGGTAAAATGTCTCAAAGGAATGAAGTGTGGTTGACATGAATATGTACTGTGGAAACAATAAGAAGCTGATTTATTAAGCCTTGTGAGTCCTGTTTTATAAACATAAGCCATGCTCATAGAAAGAGCTCACATCCAGGTTTCTCATCCGTTCAGATCCTCTGCGTCTCTCTAGGCCAAGGCTTGACACGTAACTGGTGGAAATTGCATTTGCTTTTCACCGTCTACTAGTATATAGGAGTCAATGATTCAGTAATCCGGTTGTCTGGTGCCAATTTCATTTGAAATAATTGCTAATAAAATCGAAAAGAAAACTTCAGCAAATCTGAAAACAGATTATGGCAGAACTCAGTGGCACAACGGGCTGATATTAAATATTGTTTCAGTGCTTGTGATCAGACTTCATATTGCATGGAGATGAACACTGGGTCGTGGGGTTTGGATTAAAGCCAGGCAGAGTCAACTGTTCTGACATTCATGGCACTTGAATCCTGACTTGGGAGTTGATGCCTAAAGCATCTTACCTGTCTGCACCTTAAGTTCACAATGATTAAAGATTTGCATTCAAGAAGAGCAGCACCTGAAAGTAGAGTAATTCTACCGAATATTCCACGTACAGCCTCACGTTGTCACTCATAAATGGCACATTAGGAAGTAAATATCAGTTCCTTCACATAGCAGAGGAAGGATTTGATTCTTGTTCAAGTGCATACTTGGGGCTTCCCTGGTAGCTCAGCTGGTAAAGAATCTGCCTGCAAGACAGGAGACCCCAGTTCGATTCTTGGGTAGGGAAGATCCACTGGAGAAGGGATAGGCTATCCACTCCAGTAGTCTTGGGCTTCTTTGGTGGCTCAGCTGGTAAAGAATCCACCTGCAGTGCGGGAGACCTGGATTTGATCCCTGGGTTGGGAAGATCCCCTAGGGAAGGGAACAGCTACCCACTCTAGTATTCTAGTCTGGAGAATTCCATGGAATGTAGAGTCCACGGGGTGGCCAAGAGTTGGACACAACTGAGCCACTTTCACTTTCTTTCACTTTCAAATTAACACAGAAGTTTAGGGACAGAGCAAGGATTTGAACCTAGAAGGTGTGTCCCAGGGAGTTGATCACTCCAGTGGACCACCCCACCTCTTAAACTGTCCTAAATAGTGGTCACCATATCATATAATTGAGGGTCAACATCACCCTTGGATAATCCTATTTAGCTTGCTACTCTGATTAGTTTAATTATATTACTGCCACAGTCCACTTCATAAACGCTGCACAGAAAAAGCTGGATGTAATTAAAATAACCAACTATTGATGCGCATCTGCAAAGCTGAGCACAAATTGAATTTTTAAGCAACATATCGTGTTTTATATGCAAAAACATCTCCATTAATTTGTTTGTTCAACAAACATTTATTAGTGCCTTGTTGCTGGCAGGCACGTTACAGGCCCTGGGAACAGAGAGCAGTGTAACTCAGCATCTGTTTGGAGAAGCAGAGACTCTGCGGGGGGGAGCTGGACCAGGGAAACCGGCATCAACAGGCACTCCCCGTCCTCCCCTGCCCACCCTGGGCCGTCCTCTCAGCGGGCTCCTTCCCTGCTCTCTGGTCTAGCCAGTCAGTCTGCACTGTCATCTCCAGACAGTGCTCTGTTCTCATCTGTCCTGTGAGGGCCCACTGGCTCTTTGCATGAGGACTTGTTCTCACTCCGTGTAACCCAAATGTCAGTCACGGTCCCCTGCCCCCAAAGACCAGGGGCAAGAGTGTCAGCCACTTTCAGACACTTCCTGGCCCATGGGAATCCACACGCACCTGCATGATTCCTGCTGAGCCCAAGACATTTCCTTCTTTCAGCTTCTGTCTCCTACTTTTTGTGCTGTCCTTATGTACCCTGTGCTGACCCCAACGTGAAAGCAAGCTCGGGCCCCGTTTCTGCACAACACACATCCACACACGTACTCTACCTATGATAAACTTGTATGAGCTCGGTCAACTTTTCTGAGCATTTGAAAGCTTCAGGAAGGACTTGTATCACACATCGAACAGTTTCCTGCAGACCCGTGTCAGTGAGTAGATAGGTCCCTTCTTTTCTACCCTTAGCCTCATGTTATTTTTTTCTATCCTTAGTCTCATGTTTGTTTGTTTTTAATCTTCTCTTCTTTTTCTACTCTTAGTCTCATGTTCAGCCTCAGTCAGTCCAGAAACATCTCCCAAACAGTGGCCCCTTGGCCACCTGCCAGGCTTCCCTGGTGGCTCAGCCAGTAAAGAATCCGCCTGCAATGCAGAAAACCTGGGTTCAATCCCTGTGTTGGGAAGACTTCCTGGAGATGGGAACGGCAAACCCATTCCAGTGTTGTTAACTGGAGAATCCCATGGACAGAAGAGCCTGGCGGGCTTCTTCTGACCCATGGGGTCAGAGAAGAGTTGGACATGACTGAGCGGCTAACACTTTCACTGGCCACTTGCCTTGCCTGGGAGTGTCTCTGGGGTAGTCTGCCCACAGGGGACAGACTAGGAAAGAGGCCCTGGAGGCCCTGAAAGCAGATGGGTTAGAGGTTGCTTGGGATAGGAATTCTGGAATCTGGTACATCCAGAACACTGTGGAAGGGAGTGTGGAGGATCCCAGTGAAATGTCTCCTTGGTCCCCTGGAAAGTGTGTGGCTGGAGGAGGCTACAGCGGGTCTTCCCAGGGCACAAGAGCCAGGTTGCCTTGGTCTCAGGCAGTTCTGTTACTATCACTGTCTCCATTTTTTACGATAAGAAAACCGAGGTACAGGAAGGTTCAGTAACTTGCCTAAGATCCAGAGCTAGAAGATGTGCCTGTGTGGATGCCAGGAGCAGAAGGGCGTGAAGAGCAGAGGGTGGGAGGGTAGACGTGGGGAAGAAACAGAGGGCCAGGTCAGGCAGGCACTTGTAGACCTTGTCAGGATTACAGCCTTGATTCTCAGTGAGGTGGGAGCCACAGGAAGTGGACACAACCCACTGTCCACTGGCAAGAGCTCCCCCTGGCTTCAGAGTTCAGAATACACTCTAGGGAGCAAGGGTGGAACCCGGGAGAGTGGAGAGCCACAGTAACTCGCTGAGAGTCTGGAGAAAGGTCATGAGAAGTGGTCCATTCTGGATTTATTTGGAAGGTAAAGGCAACAGGATTTTTTGGTGGATTGGGTGTGGAGCATCCGAGAAAAAAATTTCAGTACAACAGAAAAAGAGGACAAATGGTTGAAATGAAATGGGAACAAACGTAGGAAGCGAAGCTATGGAGGGCAAGTCTCCTACACCCCTTAATAAATACAATTTCTATTTACACGAGGACTGTTTTGGAATTAGAATTGGACTCTGCTTTTTGGTAATGGTTTAAAGTAAGTCATTTGACCTCTTGACCCTCAGTTTCCTCATCTATACAATGGGAATAATAATAACGACCTTGCAAGTTTGTTGTCTGGATCATCAATAGTCTAGCAAAGTCCCTTGCACAGTGCCTGACATATAGGAGATGCTTTGTTTACATCAGTGAAATAAGTGCTTGAATGAGTGAAATACCTGCACACTGAAAATTAAGCAGGAAAGCCCAGAATTATGGACATTGTGTGTTCACTCATTCATTTTTTAGTATGCATTTTAAAACATTGGGGACTCATTCCTCATTCATCCAATAACCCAATCAAAGCTGCACCACTCTGATGGAGGTTGTAAGAAAGTGGAAAAGTAGCTGGTGAGCTTCTTGCCTTGTCTGTCTTTGTGACAAACCAGAAAGACAAGGCAGCTATTCCTGTTTCTCATCCGGTCTTTCAGACAGAGAAGGCAGTTTGTTGGAGTAAATTGTTTAAACCCTTCTTCCTATTTGCATCCAGGGGAGTTTGCAGCTGGCCCAGTTTGTTACCAAGTAATGAGATGGATTAAATGATCCAGTCAAACATAATGATTACTTCCTTGATGGCTAGAGCCCTGTCTTAGTTGTTTTTTTTTTTTTTCCCCTCCTATCCCTCATAGCAGCACACCTGTGTAGGTAGAGCAGGTGCTTAACAAATATGCTGGAGGAATTCTGTTCATTCAGCAGACACGTTGGAGAATAGTGGAGAGTTGTAATAGTCAAGTTACGACTCGAGGCTCTACCCTCCAAGTGGTGGAGGTGAAAAGGCCCTCGCTGACTGTGAACATGCATTGGAAACCTCGTATGTGCCAGAGCCTACAAGACACCTGATTGTGATCTTATCTTACATTTTCCTAGCCATCCAGTGATGCCTTATCATCCCTATTTTAAGGGAGTTAGATGATTTGACCAAAGTTCTACCATTGCTATGAATGGGTCAGGACTTGAAAACAAGTCTGTCCAACACTTTTCATCGCACCCTGAAAAGAAAAGCTTTGTTCTCACTTGAATAAATAATTTCTCATAAGCCAGCTGAGCACAGTAGGACAAGATTCGAATTCTGTAATTCGCGGCCAGCCAGTCTCGGTTGAATTCAGTTCAGTAGCTTCACTATTCGAGCAACTAGAGGTGTCAGACGCTGTCCCATGCACTGTGCAGAGGCGAGGAAGACCCCCCTCTGGGGCTGTCTTATGATCTAGGCAAGCGGGTGCCCTGGACTCCTCCTGAGGCGACAGGTGCTATGCTGGCTCCAGGTGGGCAAGGTCTGGGCGAGGGCACTAGGGTGGATTCAGTTTCCATTTCAACCAGAAGCGGTGAAAGGTTTTGATATTTGGGCAGAATGGAGATAAGGGTGGAAAGATGAAGGGTTAGGAGATAGAGAGGAAGAAAGGGAGGAAGGAAGGACAATGTGAGTTACCTCTACCGGGAAAGTCCTGTTCAGTATAAAACAAAGCCTTATGAATGAAACCACCGTGGTGAAATCTCAGAGGACAGTGGGGGAACATGGTATCTGGGGATCTGAGACACATTCCACAGATCACTAAAATGTTCTGATGAGAACTTGGCCTATTTTAAGAATTTCATTGCAATCGAGTACTAAAGAAAAAAAAAAAAAAGAGAGGTCAGATGCATTAAGGCAAAAAGCACTTTGTATCAGGAAAATAATGGTGTTGATATCCTTTCAACAGATCTTTAAATACAATTTGTCCCTTTGCTTAATTAATTACAGATTGCAGAGAACTTATTTTGTGGCAAGATTTTGTTCTACAAACACTACTATCTAATGAAGTATAGATTATTTCAGACTATTTCAGAAAAATATTTTCTGCATATACATTCTGATTGCTGCTGCTGCTGCTAAGTCGCTTCAGTCGTGTCCGACTCTGTGCGACCCCAGAGACGGCAGCCCAACAGGCTCCCCCATCCCTGGGATTCTCCAGGCAAGAACACTGGAGTGGGTTGCCATTTCCTTCCCCAATGCATGAAAGTGAAAAGTGAAAGTGAAGTCGCTCAGTCGTGTCCAACTCTTCGCGACCCCATGGACTGCAGGCACCAGGCTCCTCAGTCCATGGGATTTTCCAGGCAAGAGTACTGGAGTGGGGTGCCATCGCCTTCTCCAACATTCTGATTACTTATATATTAAAATAAGCATGGGCTATCTGGTTATATCTTTCCTTTCCCCAGTTTCACCCTTGCGGAACTTCATTCAATTATTTTGTGTCTGTTAACACAAACTTATATTTAGAGTTAAGTTTAAAGAAAAGAGTTTTCAGATATTGTGAGAAAACATTTTTTAAAATGAGCAGGGGATAAAAATAATCCTCTGATGGAATGACTATGATTGTTTTTTGTCAATCGTTTATACTTGGGTCAGAAAAAGTAATCAAAAGGTATCTATTTGTGTGTGGATTGAATCAAATAAGATCACTGACTGCTAGAGGTAGAAAGATCTTAGAAATAACCAGGTCTTATTCCGTGTTTGTGAAAGGCATTTAGGCAAAGGAGGACTGTGACCAGTGGAGAAAGCTCAGGCTGTGGAAAGAGGAGACCTGAGTTTTCCCTCATCTCTGTCCCTGGGCTTCTACAGCAGTCCTGCCCTAGGTCTCTGTCTTCCCAAGTGAAAAACAAGGACAGGGGACAAAGTGGTCTTCCTCTAGCCTGTCACTTCCCTAACCACCTGATTTAAGTGGGTCACCTGACGTTCTTCACTCAGAGCTGCTGCTGCTGCTGCTAAGTCGCTTCAGTCGTGTCCGACTCTGTGCGACCCCATAGACAGAAGCCCACCAGGCTCCCCCGTCCCTGGGATTCTCCAGGCAAGAACACTGGAGTGGGTTGCCATTTCCTTCTCCAACGCACGAAAGTGAAAAGTGAAAGTGAAATCACTCAGTCGTGTCCGACTCTTAGCGACTCCATGGACGACAGCCCACCAGGCTCCTCCATCCATGGGATTTTCCAGGCAAGAGTAATGGAGTGGGGTGCCAGTGCCTTCTCCATCACTCAGAGCATCTCTCACCATTTGTAACTTCCATATTGATGTGTGAGCTTGTTTAATACACGTCTTCCCCAGGGGAGGAGCAGAGACTATAACTCAAGGATGCAGCTGACTCCCCAGTGCTCACAGCATGTGGTACCCAAGAATGTACTGAATGGATAAGTGAATGGAAGATTGAAACACATTCTGACCATCATGCAAGTAGAGACTATAACCTGAATTTCTGGAGTAACAAGCTTTTTTATATTTTTTTAATCTCACATAGATTTCAATTTTATTAAATACATGTGGATTTTTTTTACATAATAAGTTTTCTAGACCTGATATGTAAAAAACTATTAAGTAATTTAATACTCTTTTTCACACTCTTAGCTGCTAAAACACAGAAACTTGATGCTTCTTATAAGCACAGAGAAAAAAGATGTACCCTGTATTTGAAGCCCTCCCCACCTCTACCTCCTTAAAAAATTTCCAGATAATACCTAGAGAATTTTTTTTTCTAAATGCTGCAACTGGTTAAACCATAAGCAGTATCTTTTCCGTTTGTATTTGAAATTGCCACGTCTCAGAACAAATCAACCCAGTATAAGTCTGTTGGATATGAAATGAACACAGATGGCTAACACAGTACATATTAACATGTATTCTTTAGCATTTTTTAACTGATTGCCTGGGAAGACTTGCCACAAACTCAGGGCTACAACAAAAATGTGTCGTTTGTCCATTTATCCATTTCACATGGACTGAGCAGGGAAACAGGACCCTGGTGGGAGACAGATGAGGGTTTGGAGGAGGCTTCCGGGCCACGAGAAAGCCCCTCACTCTGGGGGTCCCGTGGAGGGACACGTCCTCCTGGAAGGGCATGCTATCAGGAGGACTCCTCCAGGGTAGGAGTGAGGATCCAGAGGAGGGAGGGCTGGGAAACAGGACAAGTGATCCATTAGAGTGTAGAACAAGGGCAGGAGGATGTGGCTGTCCCAAGCCTGGAGCACAAACACGAAACTAATCTGTCATGAGCTCACAATCCAAGAGGCCAGTAACAATAGACCATTTCATCATAAAAAGATGAACACTGACGGGGGGAGGTCGGGGTCTGGGATGGGCTCTGAAGTGTGATGGGAAGGCATGGCTATATGTAGGTTGAGGCTCACATCAACAGTTCTGTGGACCACAGAAGGCTTACTACTGTGGACCTCACAGGATAAGATGTGAACATGAAGAGCGATACCTCTCAGGAGGAAAAAGCATCAGCCTTTCGTTCAAGGCCTCCAGCAGCTTAGAAGCTAAATGATCTTTGGCTTCAATTTCATTATCTGTGAAACAGGATTGATAACAGCCTTTGGTAGTTACTCCACAAAAAACTGGGCTTCCCAGGTGGCCCAGTGATAAAGAATCTGCCTGCCAATGCAGGAGATGCAAGAGACGTGGGTTCAATCCCTGGGTTGGGAAGATCCCCTGGAGGAGGGCATGGCAACCCACTCCAGTGTTCTTGCCTGGAGAATCCCATGGACAGAGGAGCCTGGCAGGCTACAGTCCACGGGGTCACACAGAGTCAGATACGACCGAAGCAACTTAGCACACGTGCCGACAGAGTGAGTGTTCCTACCCCTGCGTTTGCCACTGTGATGACTCTGGACTTGCTCTGTGGTGAAGAGGATGGACCCAGGGTTGCAGTTAGATTGGCTTGGCTTTGAAGCCTGAGTGCCTGCTTGTGTGAATGATCCCAAGGTAGCAGTTGTTCGTTTTGGGAAGATGCTTAGCACCGGGGAGTGGAGGCAACCTAGCGTTTATTAAATTGCCTGTTATGCATAAGCTCTTGGCTTGGTGACTGACACGAGTTCTTATTTAAAATCTACCACACTGGGGACTTCCCTGGTGGTTCAGTGGCTGAGACTGTACACGCCCAATGCAGGGGGGCCGGGTTCAATCCCTGGTCAGGGAACTAGATTCCACATGCCGCAACTAAAGATTCCGTATGCCACAGCTAACACCCAGTTCAGTTCAATTTAGTCGCTCGGTCATGTCCGACTCTTTGTGACCCTATGGACTGCAGCATGCCAGGATTGACCATCCTACACCAACTCTCAGAGCTTGCTCAAACTCATCCATCAAGTCAGTGATGCCATCCAACTGTCTCATCCTCTGTTGTCCCCTTCTCCTCCTGCCTTCCATCTTTCCCAGCATCAGGGTCTTTCCCAATGAGTCAGTTCTTTGCGTCAGGTGGTCAAAGTATTGGAGCTTCTGTACAGCCAATTAAATAAATAAATACCCAGTACAGCCAAAATAAAACACCCAGTACAGCCAAATAAATAAATATTTTTTAAAAAATCTACCATGCTGACATTATCTTCTTCATCACTATGACTTCTCTTTATCACTGACATTGTAATTTCCATTTTGCAGATGAGAAGACTGAGCCTCAGGGAAATAGTCAGGGTCTCCTGAGGACACACAGCTGGAGAGTCGCAGGGAAGGCACTCGAACTAGACCCGGGCGTCTAGGAGGCCCATGCTGGTCCTGCCTCGGCTGATTCTCCAGGCTGACTCCTTCACATCCTGACAGTTACCTCTTCAGAGGGGCCTTCCCCAGCCATTCCTCCTGCATAAGTCCCTGGCATTCTTTGTCACTGCTCCAGCCCTTCTCCCTTCAGAGAACTGATCACAATCTGCAATTCTACGTTCCGCTCTTCACAAAATAATATGAAGCCATCACTTATTGAAGAAATATTATCCTGATATGATTTCAAGCACTTCTCCTGTATTATCTCATTACCTCTCACATCGGTCTCATGAAGTCAGCACTTAGCCATCGACGTACTCTATTTTACTTCTTTCCATAACAGGGTTATAAAAGGTGACATTAATATTTTCATTGTACAGATAATAGAATTGGCACACAGGGAGGCTGAGTAACTTACTCAAGGTCATAGAGCTGATAAGGAGCACGTATGTCTCCTCCACTAGACTCTACGCTTTGTGAGCGCAGGGACTCTGTTCCAAAAGCTGAAGCAGTAACTAACACATAATATGCACTCACCAAATACTGAATCAATACAGAGATGAATGCTAAGGGAAAAAAGAACATAGCTGAGCTATTAAGTGTGCTCAGAAATAGCTGCTTTACCTCTGACCACACTATTGAGTCTGGGCACTGACTTCAGTGCTCTAGTCTGGGGATTAGTATGTGAGTGAATATGTGTGTGCGTGTGTGTCCATTGCATGTGCAAGTGTGTGCATGTCCGTGCCTATGTGTGTATGCAAGTGTGTGTGTATTCCGGTGCATGTGTGGTAGGCGGATGGATCAAGGTGTGGAAGGTTGAATCTGCGCTCTGAAAGAGGAACGGGGACTTGACCCTACATTACCTCAGCTGCCCCCAGTGGAGAGAAGCCAGCCCCAGAAATGTCATTGGGATCCAGGTGCAAAGAGAAGGAAAGGGCATGGCAGCCAATGGGTTCATAGTCAAAGTGAGAGCAATGTTAAACTTTGATGCTACAAGCAAAATGGAGCCACTGTAGGTTATGGTGCACCCATTCCATTCATTCCAGGTTTGAGTCTCCAAACTTTAAGTCTGTTCAGCTAGAGTGGGAAAAGACTGGCAAAGCAGGCTGAATAAAGGATCTGGTCCTTCATCTAAACCAAGAGCAAAGGAGACCACTGGTAGGTTTTCCGCAAAGAAGAGATGACTAGACTTGCATTCTTAGGGATCAGTCTGGGTGCAGCACAGTCAACAGGCAAGAGGGAGGCCAGAAGCTAGGAGAAGACTAGAGAGGGGAGGGGAGGGAACTCTGGGTTTACTTAGGAGGGAAAATCCACAGGAATTGCTGGCAGTCACTATGGGGGCTGGAGGAGAGGGTGGTGGCCTCCAGGTTTCTGGAATAATGGAGCAGCCACTCGATGAGATGGAGAACACAGATAGAGAACAGATCTGGGAGGCTGGGGGAGGAGGAATAAAGTTAAAGCCTTCTCTCAGAGGAAGACAAAAGTGGCAGATGCAACAACAATCCTTTAATCAGACTCGCTTGTTGTAAGGGCTCTTAGGCTAATCTGAGGGGCCTCTTATAAGAACAAACTTAACATCTTGGAGAAACTATTCATTGGCTACAACGACTGCTCCCCACGCAGCCTCAGATTCCCAGCTAATTGTAAAGACCTATTTAGGAGCAACTTCACCAGCACTGAGCATCTGCTTGGACTTTATTTCAAGTAAATCGTCCTCATGTCATTAAAGCTTAATAGCTTCTTCAGTGTTATTTCTTTGGAGGATAATGTTCCATTCCTCCCCATATTTCAGGAAATCCAGAAGATATATCATCAGTGAAAGAAGCAAATAATGTGTTTTTTTTCCTTTTTCCACTTTATACAGTCTGTTTGATTATGCACTTATGATAACAGTTACCATTTACTGAGCCCCTACTGTGTGCCAGGCATTTTGTGTGCATAATATTAATCAATTCAAATATTTCTGTAAAGTAGGTATTTACAGTTGAGGAAACTGAGGCTTAGAAAAGATGTTAGTGGTCTTGACTCTGAAATTCAGAATAAAAGACCCTTTAATGATAAAAAGAAAGAAAAGAGACAAAAAAAATTAAGTCATTTGCTAAAGGTTATCACACATCAGGGAGCTGAAAAGTTGGATTCCAAGAGCTGTGTTCTCACTACCGTGCCTCTGAGGTATCAGCCTTTCTTTCATCCAAAGCAATAACAGCAGAACCAGAGCCTTCTTCAGATTAGCACATGTGAGAAGCATTATTGTGTGTTGCTCAGTTAAAAAAAAAAAAAAGAGAAATCCTGCTGTACACGTGGTTTCAAATTTGTTAACACTTAATTAGCTGATGCCATCTGTGAAATTCAGTCTCTTAAACTAGTTCTCTCCCAGACTTTCTCATTGTTTATAGATACAAAAGGTAAAAGGAAACCACTTCCATTAACTAACTATTGTGTGCTTGAAGGAATATTGGACATAGGAATTAACATTCCCATTTTACAGATGAGAAAGCAGAGGCTCAGAGAAAGATGAAATAGTGTGACCAAGTCATATAAACAAGCCAGTAAGGGAAGAAGGAAGAATCTCATTTCCCATCTGCAAAATGAGTTGTTGGTGATTGGAAAGCATCTGGCAGTGCTTTTTGTTCACAAGATGAAAAACCAAAGAGTTCTCAGACTATGGAATGCCAGAGTGGATCTCAGTGACTTCTATCAATAAATGGACCTCTTAATTTTGCAGACTTAAGCATTTTCTCTTTTCCCCTGAACAAACCCAGTTTTGATTTGCTCTTAGTTCCCAAGAGAGAACAGTGCCTCAGATCTGTACAGATCACAAAGGAAATCAATTGGTTAAAATTTGTTTACAGAACTGAGATTATTCTATTTACTCAAGAAGCCGTTATAAAGCACATATTATGTACCTGGCCCTGTTCTAAGCACTTTCAAATATTGACTAATTTCATAACAATCCATTGCTGTAGACACTATTGTAATCACCTTTCTACAAGTGAGGAAACTCAGGCACAGAGATTTTAAGTAACCAGCTCAGGATCACACAGCTAGAGAAAAGCTGACTCATTCAATTATGCTGTTAACCACTATACTGAGCAGCCCTGTACTTGAACTAGGCTCAGATGTTTCTTGGGCAGAAGCAGAGAGCAGTGGATTCTGCACTGACTTTGCTTTTCCTGAAGAACAGGGAGCTACCCCTCATGAATCATGACATGTACTTTGTTCCTGCTCAGATGCTCAGAACACTTGCCTCTGTACTACCTGCCCTAATGGGTGAAGGAAGAGTCCCCAGAGGGCACTGTCCGAGCTCTTGGTGCTGATCATGTAGGAACACCGCAGAAGGGAGTTCAGTGTGTATTAAGCACACCGTCTTTGTCTCAGAGCTTTACCTATAACAGAGTGTTGATGATAGAGTGACACGTTGTTCTAATCACTTTTCATGTAATAGCTCATTTAATTCTCACAACAACCTTATACAGTGGGGACAGGTTTCCTTTGTTTTGCAGATGAGAGATCTGAGAAGCTAAATTTGAGTAGCTAGTCTAAGGACAGAGTTTTAAATGGCAGAATTGGGACTTGAATCCAGTCATTCCATTTCCAGAACCTGCACTCTCAGCCACCGTGCCTTTGGGTTTCACATAGTAGTAAAGGCAAAGGAAACTCATGTCATTTCATCTAATGTTCCTAACTAGCCAGCGAGACAACTGCTTTTTCTCCCATGATATGGACTAGACAGCATGGTTCAGAGGGGCCCTTTAGCTTGCACTAGGTCACTGGCTGGTGAGTGGGAGAAATGTGCCATATAATTCTGGGTCAGTGACTCTAAAACATTAATACTGTGATGCCTCTCTGCCTCTGGACTCTCAACAGAAGCCAAGTGTTCACATAACCTGACTACCAAACACCCCGAGCAGAAAAAGAGCATTAACCAGAGTGCAAATCCAGCAAGTCAGCTCCGGATACTTGAGGTGAAATCTTTTACTATAGCACGCTGCAGCGTGGTTGGGTCATCCTCATCTCGTCCCTCTGCATAACATTCTCTACCCCTTTTGACACTGTTTTCTGCCCTGGGAGGCTGATATCTAGGGACTGCATCAGCTGGGCTTCCTTGGGGTCTGGCTTCAGTTTGGACTTCGCTGATGGGATGCGCCTGCAGGAGATGAGGGTGCAGAAGAAAGAGGTCAAGGTGTATGGTCCCCTGGCTCCTTCCAGATCACGTCACTGTTTGGCAGGGATTGGGCTCTGTCTACCGCCCTGGCTCCCACTGCAAGTCTTCCTACTTCCACGGTTCTTGCAGGTTCTGCCCTCTTGCCTCCTCAGGCACAAATTGGCAAGGTTACCCAGACTACTTATCTCCTCCTTCATCGTATCCCTTTGCCCTACACACGCCTTGTAAAGAGTCCCTTTATGGAGTTCTCTTCAATGACTCCTTCTGAGAGTACCCTTTGCTTCTTGCCCGGCTTCTAACCAATATATAAAATAATAGAGCAGACAAAAGGAAACACAAAACTCACTCTAGGATAATAAGAGAAAACTCAGAATAATAATTTATCGAGCACTTTCTGTGTGGTAGGGGCTGAGCTAAGCATTTTGAACACATTAGCTCATTTCATGCTCTCAATTGGACTATTAAGTGGCCCTGTTGTTGTCCGCATTTTAGGATGAAAGGGAGGCTTAGATGTTCAGTGACCCTCCAAGAACAAACAAGGTCACCACCTGGGCGACACTGAGGTTGATAGTGCATCTTTCCCAGCTCAGTGATGAGCCAGGCTGTAGTCAGGAGGCCCGGGGGATAGGAGGTCAGCTTCCCAAGAAAGATCGCCAAGCTGCAGCTGAACTCATAGAAACATCTTTGCTGTCCGTGAGAAGGACCCTCCTCAGGAAGCGCTCTTGCTTTCCATAATGTGACCCGCCCTGTTGCTTAAGGCAGTTTTCCATCCAATACTCACTTGAGCTGAAGCACGAGTCTTGCCCTCACAAAGAAATTGTTTTCTGCCCACGCCACCCTTCATTCTGCCCGCCTAGGGAAGCAGCCAGTCCACCTGCCTTCCTTGCTCTATAAATTCTGATTCCCTGGAACTCACCCAACTGTTTTCTAAGATGTGATGCAGTAAGAGAATTTCTGATTTGTTCAGCAAGGAAAAAAAAAAAAAAAACAACTCTCTCATTTTATTTCTTTAAGGATTCTTTGAGAATCAAAGTCTGGGGGCATGAGTAATGATAATTGCAGGTGCCACTTATGAGAGAGGCTGTCTTTTGCCTCCCAATATCCATCATCCTCTATTCCAAGGAACCCCTTTGGTTGAAGGTACCAATGTGCCCAGGTAAAATGCTACATTTATCAGCTCTGCCTTGTACAAACAAGGGTGTCTGTGTGTGATGCAGTTTGGTTAATGACACTTGAGCAAAAGCCATTAGATGGGACTTCCAAGAAAGCCCAACAGCTGAGCAGACTGGACAGGTGATGGTCATCTTCCCTTTAACCTTCACTCCTCTCCTTTTTCCTGCCTGGAGTGAGGTCAGATGCCCACGGTGGGCAGCTGCCCACCTGCCCATCTGCCCATCCTGCCCTGCTAAGGTAGGCGGGGCAGAAAGGAGGAAGGAGCCTGGCTCACCAATGACTTTCTGCACCCACTGCACCAGCCTCAGGCAGCCTATTTGGGGCTTCATGTGGGGCGGGACCAGGGCACATCTCTGGTTAAGCAGTTGGCAGCTGTGTTTTCTGTTGCATGCCCCCGAGTTCCTTCCTCTGATCTGCAATGCCGATACCATGGCTACTATTCACACGTGGCTAACAAGCATGTGAATTAAGGCTAGCATTATGAAGAACCAGTGTTATTTAATTTTAATTAATTGAATTTGAATTTTAAAATGGAAGCCGTGTAAAATATGTTCCCATTAAGTACAACTTTATAGTTTCAGAAGGACCACATTTTACTTCAACTGTTGAAAATTTTGTTTCTGGATTGAGATGTGCTGTGGGTGCAGATATATACCAGATTTCATAGTAGATAACTTTTTTTAATGTAAACTGTTTCATTTATAGGGCTTCCCTGGTGGTTCGGTAGTAAAGAATCCGCCTGCCAATGCAGAAGATGTGGGTTGGATTCCTGGGTTGGGAAGGTCCCCTGGAGAAGGAAATGGTAACCCACTCGAGTATTCTTGCCTGGGATATCCCTTGGACAGAGGAGCCTGGCAGGCTACAGTCCATAGGGTCACAAAAGAGGTGGACATGACTTAGGGACTAAACAACGATGACAACAACAATAATCTCATTAATATTTTAAAATTATTGTTTATATGTTGAGCTACTATTCTGGATATGTATGATTAAACCATCTTATGAAAATAAATTCCGCCTGTTCTCTTTTCACTTTGCTAATGTGGCTGCCAGGAAATGTGCAAGTGTGCCTATGGCTCGTGTTATATTTCTGCTCTATGGCTATTCCACCCATTCCAAACCCACTGAGTGCCAGCTCTGTGCTGAGCACTTCACGGACATTTATTTCAAGGAGATCTTAAGGAACTCTCTGTGAGGAGAGGTATTACCTTTGTTTCATAGGCGGGGCAAGAGGGGTTGGAAGAGGCTGCTTTGCTTTGAGCACCCACGCCTCTGTTTGGTTCTTCAGCCAGTGGCTCCAACCGTTACCTGCTCAAAGCTTAACTTACCAGGCACACAGATCACTGTGGTTTCTACATCTAAGTTGCTGCAGCTTCACAGACCTGTTACCAGTGCATGTGGCTAAGAAGACCAGGAGAAAATTACCAGGATGAGATTCGACAGAGGAAGCTGGGACTTCTCTGTGTACCAGCTGCCATCTGAGGCTGGATCAAATCCATCAAGATGTCCTGGGTACACCTGGGCTTCCCAGGTGGTACTAGTGGTAAAGATCCTACCTGCTAATGCAGGAGACAGAAGAGACGGGGGTTCGATCCCTGGGTTGGGAAGATCCCCTGGTGGAGGGGGCACAGCGACCCACTCCATATTCTTGTCTGGAGAATCCCAAGGATGGGGGAGCCATAGGATCACAAAGAGTCAGACATGCCTGAAATCACCTGGCATGCAAAGCACGCACGCACCTGGCACCCTACTTCCCTCCACTATCAGGAGGAAGCAATGAATGCCGAGGTGTTCTACATCACCTGGGATAAACCTGAACAGGGTAGCAGTGAGCGCTGAGGTTTGTGGGAAGGCTAGTGTCGTGATACACAGAAGCCAAGGGACAAAACCACAGAGACACTTAGGAAGTTGTCCACAGGGCACTGTGTCCACTGACAAAAGTTCACAGTTGTTTTGAGAAGACACGTTTTCTCACGGAATTCAGTGTCGTGACTATACAACTCCATACACAACTCCATAAAGTTCTTCCACAGCCATTTTTTGATAAGATTCTCTCTCCATTTTTTTTTAACTACAGAAAAACACAAACACAAGCTGGCATGTTTATATGAGACCTGGATGTGTTTACTTTTGCAGCGGACTCTAAAAATGTCATCACCCCCTTGGCAGCTGTTTGGACATGAAGGGTACCTTGACACTTCCAAAAGTATTTTGCTTTGTGGCTATTCTGCCAAACTCAGACATGTGCAGTTTTATTGCGAAGTATTCTGCTAATGTGGATGGAGTTGTTTGGTGTGTATCTCTATGCATCCTGACAAGAAAGAGTGGGTAAGGAGATGGACATTGATCTTTTTACTACTGTGGCAATAAGGTTTTACATTTCGACAGCGCCTTTCAAATCATGGCATCTTATAAAGCACCAGAGGCTGTGATAAGTTGATGCATGGTTGAAATACAGCAAGTGCCTTGGCAGTCCAGCATCACATATTACCTCTCTGGTCCCCGAAGCAGAGGATGGAGGGCTGCTGTTGCATAGAGAAAAACGATAAAACACATTTCTGTGATGGTTATACCGGGGAACTTTTCCGAGTACTTTTCGGGGCTTTCTCTGCAAATCTTTATTGTTCTCACTGGATCTCAGTAAAACAGGAAGAGAACAGCTGCTATTAGTGACCCTTTTACACGCGCAGAAATAGAGACAGAGAAAGATTTGGATTTTGAAAAGATTACCAAGTCAGGCAGTGATGGGGTCAACTGCAGGGTCCTTGTCCCTTCTTCTCCCTGGCTCCTCTGTTCCCACCTGACTGTGCCACAGGGCAGCCAACTGACCCTGGGTATGTCAATTCTTATTTTCCATTACTCTTTCCTTGAGTGTTTATCTTAGAGCAAGGCTGAACACAGAGAAATGTCTCTCCTTTAAGCTTTCCTTATTCTCTTGTACTCTATCCTACTATGTGTCTTTTACTTTCTCTTCATTTCTTTCCCGTTGATCTCTTCCTGTCTTCATTTTCTCCCTCTCTCCCTCCACCCTCTCCTTTTCTTTACCCTCTACGTTTTTCACTCTCACCTAAGATCATACTCTACTCTCCCATTTTCTGGGAACGAGTTGAAACCCTGTGTGAGGTTCCCTTTTGGAGGAGACTAGGTCCAGGCGGTGCTAGTGGTAAAGAACACGCCTGCCAATGCAGGAGATGTGTGTTCGATCCCTGGGTTGGGAAGATCCTCTGGAGGAGGAAATAGCTACCCACTTCAGTATTCTTGCTGGGAGAATGCCATGGACAGAGGAACCTGGCGGACTATAGTCTATGGGGTCACACAGAGTCAGACAGGACTGAGCCTCTGAGCACAGCACAGGTCCAAGCCAGGGCCTTTTCAATCAGGTTCAACTAATTTGGGGAGGAGGGGAAGGGGGGAGGCTGTGCTTTCACATGTAGCCACTAGGGGGTGCCTGTGCAATGTCTGTGGTTTTATTCGCTCTGGGAAGAAAGCAGCAGAATGGCTTCTTTCCTGGAGAAAGAAGCAAGTGGGCTAGAGTAGCAAGGAGCAAGAGAAGGAAACAGACATAGGGAACATGGATGCAGAGATAGAACAGGAGTATTCAGGAATTGGAGTGACTGGGCTGAAATGTTTGATTCCATTCATCCTTAGACATGGCTGGAGGGTGGGTGGGGTGTGTGTGTGTGTGTGTTCAACTCTCACTTCATACCTTGGGATCACTTCAGTGCTTGGAGCAACTGTTTCCTGATCTCTACAAACTAGTGACTTGTGAGCCTGCTGATCTCTGTGGTTCCTTCCAGTTGTATTTCTGGGTCTTGAATGCAGGCTGTTTGGAAGGTGAGTGGAATAAAATAGGAGAGAGGCACTCACAGACTAGCCAGTCCTCGGTGGAGGCATGCCTGATTTATGGATGGGCTGTGAACTCTGCGAAGCCTCCCAACTTTGAAGAGTGTCTCTGTGTCCTGCTCCACGTGTGCTGAGCCTTTACAGTCATTCTCAAGGTTTGAAAATGCATTTCCCTCTGTAACTCACTGGGGTTGGGGATCACGGTGAACATGTGTGGTGTCTGTCTCCTTGACACATAAATGACTGATTTCTAGGTAAGGCTGTGCCATCTTTTGGTGCTTGTCCTACATGACAAACTCATTTATCTCTAGTAGCTGGGAAGCAATGCTCTTGGGGGACTGCATTTCAGGAGAAATGGACTTGAACGAGCGTTGAGTGCTTGCTGTGAACTGACCACCTGGCTGGGCACTCGGGCTGTGAAGCTGAGCAGGCTCCGAGGACAGTGTGTGGCCAAGGGGGTCCATCAGTGACTGGGGCCCAACCATGAACACAGACAGCACTGGTGGAGTGGAGATCAGGGAGAGTCCAAACACCATCCGTGCCAAGGACAGGCTTTATGCTTCAGTTTAAACCCTGCAGAAACCTGGAAGGTTGGTATTTCCTCTCCCTGTGCTCAGAAACATCAAGTCATTGACTGAGGATCACACAGCTAGTAAGTAGGAGAGCTGGGGGCCAAATCAAGGTCTCTCTGGCCCTCAGGCCAGTCAGATTTGGACACCACGCCCAGGGTACTGCCGGGTCTCAGGGAAACCGGGATAGGATGCACCTTTTTAAAACAAAAGGAACAGGAAGCTTGTAGTGTGAGCAGTAACTCAGCAGGAACATGACAATGACCTCAGAGACACTCTTCACACTCATTAGCCCCTGATGACATGGGGTGTTGATATAGCCGTGTCTAACCCACTGCAGTTGGTATCTTTCTCCAGATGTGGGCGTGGCGGTGGTGGGAGTGATTGGGTGGGGCGTCGGCCTTGTGGTCGGCTGTGCCAGGGGGGACTTGCTCTGGGGCAGTGCAGTTCCTGAAATGGCCTAGTGACACCTGATCAGCCTCACCTGAGGCTGATCGGGAAAGTGCCCTTCTGTCTCTGATACTGAGACATTGTTTCCAGACGTGTGACTGTGCGTTTCTTAACACATCTTAGGGTCTCCGGTACAGGGCAGACACACGCCTTGTGGATGGAGTAAGTGGCCCCGAGCCTCCGGCCGACGTGGCTCCGGAGAAGTCTATTGTGCACAGCCTGTCCTTTGTTCCCAGAACTGTGCATGCACCAAGCCTGTGCTCGGCAAGTCCTGGTGTGTGCCTGAAGAGATCTCTGTCTGCCCTGGAGTTGTTAGACCTTGTGAGCACTAGCACTACCCACAGCTGCTTGAGGGAAAACCATGACCTTTCCCAAGGCCTGATTTTCTCACCTTCAAAGGGATCGGGAGAGTTGGTACCCGCAGGGTGGCCATCTCAGGAAGACCAGCAGAGTCTGCAGGAGGTGTGGAGGTGCCCCACGGTCAATGGCCTGGCCAGGCTGGTGGGTGGGGATAATTTCCTGAGCATCTCACAGAGACATTCGTCTCCTTCCTCCCTGGAGGACCCCACAGGGATACTCTGCGTGCCGGGCACCTGCCCTCTTGGACGGCTCTGAGAGAAGGAGGGTCTGGAGCAGAAGATTCAATGCCTTTGCTCTCGGCTTCCCGGCATACAGCCCTCCTCCCCAGCTGCTGGTGAGACTTGTCTGCCAACTGTTTGGATGCAGGAGAGGAGGAGCTGGTCTCCAGTGTCCCAGGCTACTGCCTGCGAGGGCAGGACAGGGAAGGAAGGAGAGGAGGCTTAGAGGTCCCATGGGCCTGGGACCGCTCTCTGACATCAGTGGCACTTAAGCAGGTATTAAACTGCTCTGGGCCTCAGTGTCCTCAACTGTAAGTGCTAATGAATAGTATCTTCCCTACAGGGTGTTGAGGGAACGGAAAATAGTGGGTACAAAGACCCTGGCATCCCACCTGGCACAAAGCAAACACTCAATAAAAAGAGCAGTTACTCCATGGCTGGAGTGTCACGGGGGCAGAAGGTCTGAATGGAAAGGAGGGTCTTAGACCAAGTAGTGAGGGGAGCAGCTGAACACTGGCCCCTACTCCTCCCCTGGGATTGTGTGTGTGTGTGTGTCTGTGTGTGTGTGTGTGTGCACATGCTAAGTCATTCCTGACTTTGTGACCCTATGGACTGTAGCCCGCCAGGCTCCTCTGTCCATGGGATTCTCCAGGCAAGAATACTGGAGTGGGCTGCTATTTCCTACCCTGGGGATCTCCCTGACCCAGGGATCAACCCTGCATCTCCTCCATTGGCAGGTGAATTCCAGACTCTCTCCTTCTCCCTTCCTCCCTTGAAAAGTGGCTGCCGGGCTCACACCCTAGAAAGCAAAGTCTGTGATAAAGGCATGGAAGTCAGAGGTCTGTGCATTCCACTCTAATTTTAAAGGAGAAAACATTTCCCCTTAAATCCTTCCAACTTGCCCTCAAGGACTGCTGGCATAAGCCCAGTTTTGAAGAGGTGAACTCTGAAACTCAGAAAGGTTATTTAGCTGAGGATGCACAGCGGTCAGAGAGGAGCTGGGACTGCAGAGTGTCTGACCGGCCACACTCTGGACCCCCGGTCAGAAACAGTGGTTCCAGGCCTTTCACTTGGTATGCTGGGGCGATGCAAGTGCCCCCAGGAGCTACAGTTGAAGGGAAGGAGAGGCTCAGAAGACTCAGGAAACAGCAATCCAGGGGTGAAAACCCAACAAAGAACTGCTAAGCACTGGCTACATGTGCTGGACACTTTATGTGGATTTCCTTAAGAGGTGATACATTTTATCTTCATGACTCTTAGGAAATAGGCTCTATTATCATTCCCACTTTACAGATGAGGAAGCTGAGGCACAGAGAGGTGACGTATCTAGCCCAAGATAGCACAGCTAGTGAGCAACTGGGCCATGATTCTAAATGCAGGCTCTCTGGTCCCAGAGGCTACATTACTGAACTGTCTCATCTGACAACCTCTTGCAAGTTTAGACCAAAGAGAGACATGAAGAAGATTCTTACTGGGACTCTGGAATGGCACCTCGCCAGCAGTCAGTTTCATCTAGGGGTGGAGCTTGAGAATGAAGGAAGTTCAAACTTCGGGCTGGGACTTTGGGCAGCTTGGAGCTCCCTGATTCCCACTCCAAGCATCTCTGGGTATAGTGCAGTGCTCAGTCACTAAATCGTGTCCCACCTGATGCTTTGCGATCCCACGGACTGAAGCCCGCAAGGCTCCTCTGTCCATGGGATTTCCCAGGCAAGAATACTGGAGTGGGTTGTCATTTCTTTCTCCAAGGCATCGTCCCAACCCAGGAATCGAACCCTGAATCTCCTGCCTTGGCAGGTGGATTCTTCCTCCCATGCCATCAGGGAGGCCCCCCTTGGGTGTCGAGTCACCTCTATTTGCGTCAAGAGTACAGGCAGTTGCCTGGGAGCCTGGAGGGAAGACCCGCTCCCAGAGGAATGGTATGTCTATGGCTTATTCCTTCATCGCACATTTCTGGTGCCCCTACACCCGTCCTAGGCCACTAGGTGCTGGGGACCCTTCCTCATAAAAGAAAGCTCTAGCCCTGTCCGTGAGGTGCTCATGGTCTGGGGAAAACAGAATCAGAGTTCTCCGTGAGCGAGGCCTGACCAGTTCTGATGGGGCACAGAACAGGTACCACTTTGCTGGGGAAGTCCTAGAAGGCTGTCCAAGAACAGGGACGTAGAGGCCCGGACTTGAGGTGGGATATGGTGGGGCAAAGGCAGGACAGACTTTCGGGCCCCGCCACTGACTCTACCTGGGATATCTGAAAACGGTCCGATGGAGGATTTGTCGAGGGGGGTGGCGGGGCGTAAATGAAAGGAGGACGGCAGCACCCACGTGCGTCCAGGGGACTGCGCCCCAGAGGGGACGGGCTGGGGCGCAGCTCCCTGCCCCGCCTCCGGACTCGGCGGATTTCTGCGTGAAGAGAATGACAACCCGGCAGCAAGCCGGGATGACAAAGCCGACCTGAAGGGCACGCGCTTTTATGTAATCGACCTCGGTTCCGAGGGTCTCGCGGGTTGGAGCTGAGCGCAAGAGGCACCCACCGAGACAGGACGGCTGGGCACCCACGTTATTTCCTAGCAAACAGGAGCGGGGGAGGCAAAGCGAGCTAAGTTATGGAAGTCCAGGGAGCTTGAGAGCAGGGCAGCCCGCCCCGCCGCCCTTTCCCAGAGCCCGCGGCGGCGAGCCCGGGCGCTCCTCCGCGTCCTTCTCCGCCCGGCCCCTGAGCCGAGCGCGCAGCCCTCCTCCGGGGATCGCTGGCTGGGTGACCTTGGGCGAGCCGCTTGACCTCTCTGGGCGCAGTTGCTCGGGCTCTGCGTCTCGGCCCGCCGTGACCGAGCCGCGCGGCGCTCCGCGCACGCCTCCCCGGGAGCTGCGGACGGGCGCGGCGCCGGCGGGAGGCCCCCGGGACGCCCCTCCCGGGCCCGGCCGCGCAGCCGGGAGCAGCCCCACCAGGCGGCGCGCCGCAGCTGGCGGCGGGCGGCAGGGCGCGGGGCTCAGCGCGCAGGCGCGGCGGGCGGGGCGGGGCCGGGCGCGGCGGGCGGGGCCAGGCCCTCGGCTCCGCGGCTCAGAGAGCGCGGGGCGGCGCGCGGCGTGCGGGTGGCTGCTGAGCTCCGCTCCGGTGCCGGCTGGCGGGGCTCGCCGGGGACTGTGTCCAGTTCGCGGAGCGCGCCGCCGGCTCGGCCGGAGGGCCGCCTGATCGCTCCGGCCCGTGGCGGGAGCGCGGGGCCCGCGTCTGGGAGGCGGCGGCCGCCAGCGCGGGGCCGTCGGCGGCCAACCCCCGGGGACCGGGGCTGCGCGGCCGGTTCCCGCCCCGCGCCGCCGCCGCCGCCACCGCCTCCGTCGCCGCCGCCGCCCCAGGGCCGACCGATCGGCTTGGCTCCGCCGCGCCCCGCGCAGCCCCGCCGCGGCGTCCGGCCCGGGTTCCGCGCCGCTGGGGCGCGGGCGGGGTCGGGGGTTGCGGGGCCGCCGCCGCCGCCCGCCCGCCTGGAGTCCGCGTCCCGGGCCCGGGCGGCCGGCGAGCATGGAGGAGAAGTACCTGCCGGAGCTGATGGCGGAGAAGGACTCCCTGGACCCCTCCTTCACGCACGCCCTGCGGCTGGTGAACCAAGGTGAGGGCGCGCGCCGGCCGGCTGGCCGGCCGACCGACCGACCGACCGTTAACGGTCGCCCACTGCCGTTGGGGACCCGGGAGCGGCGGCGGGCTGGGGGGAGGGGCGGGGGGCTGGAGACTGGGGGGCGTCGGGCCCGGGGGCGAGGCGCAGGTGTTGGGAGTTGCGGAGCCGTGGGGGCGGGCTGGCCGTCGACCTCGGGGCGACCGGAGGGGACCCAGGTCGCGATCTGGGGGAGCTGATTCGGGTGGGGATGTGGGACACCTAGGGGAAGCCGGAGTGTTGTGTGCGCGTTGTGGGGAGACGCGGGAAGGAAGGCAGGCTGGGCGTTTGGATGAGACTTGAAGGGAATCTGTGGGGGACTCGAGGGTACCCCAGGGAAACTTGCGGGTGGGGGACCGCGAACATCTGGGGGCTTCGTTGGGGCGGGGGTTGAATGAGCTCATTGGAGAGGAGAATGGGGCGGTGGGGGGCTCTAGGGGACTAGTTGCGTTTGGTTAGTCTAGGGAGCTGGAGAAAGAACTCGAGGAAAATGGAAGGATTCGAGGGGATCGGAAGCAGAAGAGGTGAAGGGAACAGGTGCTTGGATTGTTGGTGAAGTTTGAGGACCTCGGAGGAGGTTTGGGGTCAGAACCCCTGGCACTTTGGAGGAGCAGGGCCCGCCGTCCCGGTTCCCTCTTCATCCCTCTCTCTCTCTTTCTCTCGCGGGTCCGGGCTCTCGCCGCCCTCCCCGGGGGTGGGCAGCTCACACCTAGCCTTGCAGGCCGGCCCTTGGAGAGTCATCGGGGGGCGGGAAGAGACCCACGCAGGAGAGTCCGCTTCTTGACTTGCCTGTCCTCTGTGGGAGGCTCTGTGTGGGTCACCCTCATTGGGGGCCGGCTCGGGGTTGAGAACACTGGCCAAGGAGCCTTCGCTGCTTATTCCATTTCAGCACGCCTCCGGCCAGCTCAGGGCGTGAGCCGCCCCGGGAAGTACCGGACGCAGGTTGCAGGGGCGTACGGAGGCGTGCCCGCCCAGGACGGCGTTCCCTGGCTTGTTCCTTCTCCAGCTTCCCGAGTAATCTGCCGGGATGGACGGTAAATGAAGCCCGCCTTCCCCAGAGCGGTGTCCTTCATCCCCCCTGGATCTGGGATGCGTGTTTAAGATAAAGATGGGTTTGGGAGCCGCTGGTATCAGATCTGTTACCTTTTGCACGAATCACTGTGCCTTGAGGGTCTGTGGTTCCCGACTCAGCCGGGTCTGCTGATCTTCATGCTGGCCCTGGCTTTTTAATTGTTGAAAGTGAAAGATGAGGCAGACATATTCTATTTGTATACAGGTGTCTATATTTTACAACAGCGACCTCCGGTATTTGCCTATTGCAACCCGTTCTTCCTAGTAGGGTGTGTGTGTGGTCGAGTGAGGGTCTTGGTGGAGGGACTGACTGTCTGCAAGAATTTAAGCTTGATATTTAATTTGTTGAACAGAGATGGGTTCACTGAGCTTTCCCATTTTAATTGTAGGCTTATTTTTATTTAATAAAACGGGCTTGTGAAAAAGTAATGGCTATGCGTTACAGAAAGCGAATTTTAAGTTTTATTGCCATGCTCTTGTGAACAGTTCTACAGTTGGGTTTGTACTCTTCTCTCTTTGTGATTTACATATATCTTTTGTTGCCTGCTGGGCTGTCATCTCTATGAAAGAAATTTCTTTGTACGTTGTGTGAGATCATTGGCATTAGAAATATTCTGGATTGTGGAATGAAGGGTATTTTTCTGAATAAAGAAGCTGAGTCAAAGTTAGGTTGTATTCAATTAAAGAAGCAGTTTAACAAAAGTGTAGTAAGTTATCTTATTTTGAAAGTCAGAACTAATTTTCTGTGCCAGATTGCTGTGGCATTCATTCTGCTAATACATTTTGGAATTCTTTTGGTTTCTTTGTTTTTACCTGTGGTAATAGCTTTTAGTTATTTGAAACAGATCTTGGGCAATGTTGCCATTTAGTGTTTTTTGTTTTTTTGTTTTGTTTTTTTTTACGGTGTTAAACCTGATTACCTTGCTTTTTCATTAAGAATGTAATTCTTGCAAGAGGTACATTTCTCACATTGAACAGTTAGGCAAGTAACTTATTCAGATGTTCTTATTACTGTTCATTTTGATTTCTTCAGACTGAAATGTTTTCCCCTTAAATCACAGGCTGATATCTGGAATGCAAAGCTCTATCATTTAAAATATTAATTATGCTGTTACGTAACTCCAGAATTACAAGTGGCATTTCTGAAACACGGTGTCTTAAATCTGAATCGATTATTATGAAGCTTTGATTTTAAATCTGATAATCATCTTGTGATTGACTACCAAGAGCATTTTTATTCTTTTTTTAATCTGTATTTTTGACTATTTCCCTCTAAAGGGAGACATCTGTTTTTCAGATGAATCTTGATACTAGGATGGGTATTCAGGCACTACCTTGTACATGGTAATGGGTCACACCTTTATTTTATTACGGAGTGGCCTGTGATAAGTAGACTTGACGGTTAACATCAGCAAATGCTGTCAGTGCCTCTGCATAGTGTTCTGAAGTTTCCCCGGTTCTTTGAGGCACGGCTGTCTACTTGTGTTCTCACTCTCAAGCCCCAGTGAGGCAGACGTTGATGTCTCTGTTTTTCAGGGGAGGCAGCTGGTAGGTGACTGAGATAGGTGAATCTGAACTCAGATCTTTGGTCTCATAAGGCCATTGTTCTCCATACTCAGACTTTCTCCAAAAGATGGCACTGAAACACTTCACAGATGGGAATTTAAAACCCTGCCAAAGTCAATAGAACTAATATGCTTGTTTCCTGTTGACTTCCTGTTGATTTTCTAAAAACGTTTGTTTCTGTGCTTGTCTAGTGGTCTTCTTTGAAGAAACAAGCTTTCATGGTAGATATTTCCTACAGGATTCTAGTGCTCAGGTCAAGAGGCATTTTTGAATTAAAGCCCTTTGGGGACCAATATATGATTTTAGTAATCAACACACTGTGATAGTGTTGATAAATGGGGTGTGTTCATTTTTTAAAAATTTGGCATTTGTAGACACTGATAGCTGAATTACCTTTTTTTCCTAATTATATTCAAGTAAGAACTTGAGCTGGAATCACAAGATATATGCTTCTATGCTAACGTAGGTTGGCTTTTACACTTTTTCCAGGCTTATTCTTCCTAGTGGGCATTAGTTATTGGCTTTTATTGCAATTTCTCAGGATAAATTTTCCTTCCTCTCACCCCCTCAAATATTGAATGCTCTTGTTTCTCTGCCAGAAATAACGTGTGATGTTTACTTGATGTTAAAACTGAATCAAATAAGATAAACTTTTTTTAAATCCCCACCTCCATTGCCTGTAGAGTGAGTTGACATTGCAGTTTCTTGCCAAGGAGGTTAATTGGAGATGAAAGTTGCATTCTGTGTTTTATATTATATTTGCTACTAGGGGATGTGCTGACTCTTACTAAAAACATCTTCAGAAATGTCTTACACATTATAATTTAATCCAGTTCTCTGGTCTTGCATTGGATGGTTTTCAGTCCAAGCCAAGTAACCATTAAATAAGATTACATAACCCTGTATTTTTAATTACCTGATATAATATATGGATTGGTGGCTGGTTCACTGCCAAGTTATATTTAGTGGTTGGTTACAAGAGGAAGTGGAGCAGAGGATTCCAGGTTATGGTGGTCTGTTAGTGTCCAGTGGAGAAGGAAATGGCAACCCACTCCAGTATTCTTGCCTAGAGAATCCGACGGGCAGAAAAGCCTGGTGGGCTACCATCCATAGGGTCGCACAGAGTTGGACACAACTGAAGCGACTTAGCATGCACGCATGCGTTAATATCCAGATCAATTTCTTTGTTGGTGTTTCAAAGTAAGTGTTTTTCGTATTACATCAGTTTCTCTTAATAATGAGATTCTTAGCATTACTTAGTATGTAGGATAAACATATATGAAGGAAGGATCATTATTTTGCCTTATGTGCTTCTCTTTGTACAACAAAGCTCGATGGCTTAAGAGTTTCACTTTGGGGGACCCTTTCTGGAAATTGTTTTGGTTGCTTGTGTGTTGTCAAGCGTGTAAAGTAGGAGAAGAATGAGAGTGAAGGTTGCAGAATTCCATTTAGCTGTGGTGCCTTCACGCCATAGCATGCACTTCTCTGCTTCATCCAGGGAAGAGTGTGGTTATTTAGTTTCTAATAGTTTTTCTTAGGCTTATCAGGTTTTGCTTTTTGTAAGAAAATGGATGCAATGACTCACATATTTATTCTTTGACTCACATATTTAGATAAATCATTTTCTGTAGTGTTATGACTCAGAAGGATCCAGTGATTGTCAGTTATGGTGCTTTGGTATCCAGACATTAGTAGCAGGTTTATTGAGAACCTACCTCGCAGGGTGTTTTTGCTGGTCCTGGACCGAGAGAGGGAAAAATTTCAGCCTCTACTCCTGAGGAATATCTGCTCTCTTCTGCATCAGATTGAGAGTGGGCTTTAAGTGTTTAGATGCCCTCTCCTTTCCAGAGGAATGTCTTATTGGCCGTCAACTATCCTTTTGAACTATTTTGTAACAAGGTGGTTTAGATTTAATTCTCGTTCTAGAAACATTTACCAGGTACTTCTCCACACTCAGCCATGTCTATAAACTTAATACTGGGAACAGCCCGAAATGTAGAGACTTCTAGCCCAGTATATCACTTGTAGAAACGGAGATTCCAACAGTGACTTACCCAGAGCGACATACTGACAGAATGTCCGAGGGGATGTTCAAGCTTTGTTGTTTTCCACATCACACGGACCTTTGGACGTATGAAGGGTCAAACTGTGATGATACAGGTAGTTAATGACAGAAGGGGGATTAAAACTCTGACCTTTTATGTGCAGTTTGTTCTTTTCTCTCTAGCTTGTGCTGGAATTGAAAGATGAGTTATGTAGCATCCATTGTTACATTGATACTTTATCCTCCAAGTTTCTGCTGTAGATATCTTGTCTGACCACTTCCCTCCCTCCATGGGCTAGAGTGCCTGTTTCTGGTCCTGAAGCAGGTGGTGCCTAACTCTCTGATGGGGTGATAGTCATCACAGTGTAGTATTTGGATCTCTGTCTTCCCTGGAGAGTGTAAGCTGTTCGGGAGGTAAGGCTTGGTCTTACCTATCTTTGTGTCTTCAGAATCTCATATAGTTCTTGGTCTGTAGCCCTTGTAAACTCCAGTCTTCATTTCAGTGTTGTTTTAATTCTCATAAAGGTAGAAGAATCAAAGTATTTGGAGTTTGGCAGTCCTTAATGCCTTTGCTTTTTACCACTTTAGAGACCTGACTGAGTTAGGGGTAGGAGGAAGTCCCCAACAGGTGTGCAGGCAGACACGGGAGGGGGTTCTAAGTGAATCGCAGTGTTGAACAAGCAGGAGAGCATCCCAGGGCTCACTCCATGGGGTGGGCTGTAGGGGTCCTTCTCAGGAGGTGAGGAGATCTTATCAGATCTGCTTGGAATCTGATGATTATTTACTTTTATTCTTTCTTGAGGAACTTATTAGGCAGTGCACTCTAACATTGTTAGCTCTCCTTGCCTAAACTAATGAGATTTCTCATAACAGATTTAAACCAGAAGTTGGGTGACCCTCGTCGCTTGCTGAATAAGCCTTACCTGAAGGAGTTAATCTTCACTCTCAGATGCCACACAGACCCTCAAAGCCCAGGAGTAGTGGTGGTTGCGGATGGAACGCCAGCAGCAGTTTGGATGTCACCAGACCCTTTGCTTGTCATCATTCCCCCTGAGTGGAGATAGAATGGCTTATGTGTTTTACCAAGAAACAGAAGTAGAGTGTTGGTAGCTTTGGGATAGTGATCACAATAAAAGCTGCCAAATGGAGGGCCTCTGTGCCTGGTGCTTCCTGTGCATTATCTCCAGTCCCCACAAGATCTTGGAAGGTAGCTGATTTTATCCCCTGCCTGTGTCGTTTGTTTTTTCAGATGAGGCATCTGAGGCTCTAAAGGGTGCACAGTCCTCAGGCTGAACTTCTAAATCAAGCCATCTTGTGTTTTGATAAGATACTTTAAGAAGAGACTCAAAGACAGAACCCAACATTGTTGTTTGATTACAGTGAAAGCCAGTTAGGAAGTTCGCTTTGTGATGATGAATTTTTAAAAGAGGTTTCCCAGAATGTATTTTACCAAAAAGGCAAGCTCCCCTTTTTCCTATGTTCTCCAGCAGTACTTTTTAGTCTTTAGTAAGCATGCAAGGTAAGGAGTTTTACTTATGTATATTCCAGTAATCACGGATAAAGTAGGAAACCTTTCTGTACTGAAATAAGTCAATTCTTGATGAAGCTGTCTCTCTTAGAGACAGAGCTCTTCGTGTTTAAATACTATCGCAGAGACAGTTGGTGTGATATCAGGGATTTAGAGGCAGTTTATGGTATGTTTTAAAAATTCCCCATCTTTTAAAAATAGGCTCATAAAAGAAAAAAAAAAATCAAGAATATACAAGAACATAGTCTCACAGATAATGGTTTTGGCTCTGTGAAGGAAGTGGGGTATGTTTGAATATACTTGATTGCAATTGTTAATAATACTAGTTACTGTTTATCAAGAACCATTTTTGGGTTAGATTCTTTATGTACATGATTTCATTTAATTTTTTAAACAGTCTTGAAAGAGTAAATCATTTTACCTTATACTATAGATGAGGAAGCTGAGGGCAGGGAGGTTAAATAATTTGCATAATGTCAGACAGCTAATAAGTGGTAAGCCAGGATTCAGATCTTTATCTGCCCCCTGCAGAGTGCTGTGCACTCCAGCAGAGGTGGGGGCTTTCCTTGTGGCTGGGCTTTCCTGTTGACTTTCCTGGGAGAACCTCGGCCATGCAGCTCTTAAAGGGAGCTGCCTGGCACTGGCCTGGTGCTCTGTGAGCAGGCTGACTGTACAGCCGGCAGGTAGCGCAGCGACCATGCGGGGTAGTAGCTGTGTGACCACAAGAGGCGTGGAAGGTCTGGCGGATGCCTTTACATGGGAAACGGTGCTGCTTCACAGGGAAGAGCTGCCAAAGGAGTCACGTGATTCTGGCAGGTGACGACTTTCTAGTCTGACCCTGTACCAGTTCCTTAGCTTCCCGGAGCTGCAGTTTTCATCTGTAACATTGGAGGCCTTTACCTCCTGTGTGGGGTGGCCATTTTAGATGGGGTCTAAGTACCGTGTCCTGAACAAGCATTACCTGCTCATTTCACAGAATTGCCCGAGACAGGTGTGTGCGTACAGGCATCACTTTCCAGACATAAAGTATATAGTAATAACTCAATGCATAAATCATCCAGTCTCCTTCCTCAGGGTAATTTTATGTTATTAAAATGATTTTAGTTTTCCAATCCTGGAGATACTGAAGGGGAAACTCATTCTTTGGGAAGCCTCTTTCATTAATATCATGTACAAAATTAGCAGCAGCTCTGACTGGTTTTTATTATGCTAGTCAAGATGCAGCACCTGAAGCTTCCATTAACAAATGAGGCTTCCATAAACAGATTTATGACTGCACATCTTAAAACATGTCTGGACACTCAGCAGCCACTCTCCACAGGCACAGGGTACCTTGCTCTGAATTGGTAAGCTGTAAATTTCCATAATTTTTTGCATTTCCATAATTTTTCACCAATCAGCCCCTGCTGCTATTTTAAGAACTTTAAAAGGTGTTCTTGGCATATTATTGATGTTCTTCCTTGGTGTGATAAACAGTTGTGCGTGTGTGAGAGCACCCTTTTTGATGTGAATCTTACACTTGGGGTCACTGTTGGTTCACGCGCCCATGGAGAAATTGTAATGTAGGGGAGAGGGGATGGTTTCCTTCCCGTCATTTTCCCTTGTTCTCCGGCTGCTTCAGTTACTTGGCGACCTGTGCCCTGCTCTTCTTCCACTAGATGGCGCTCCGTATAGCCCAGTCACCCTCTGCATCCGCACAGGGGGCTTCATCTGAGCCAGTGTTAGTCTTGATCCATCATCAAGCTTGCGTTGCTTTGATATTCATGTACTGATATTAATCTTCCACATTGCTGATGTTTTGAGAGGCATACTCTCTAGCCAGCATTTTCAGAAAATCAAGATGAGCTTTGTTTTGTGCCTGCGGTGTGCCTGGCATTGCTGCACGGTTCTTTGTCATCATTACCCCCTTTGGTCCTGGTGGCCGCCTCGGGAAGTAGTTTTGTTGTTGTCATTCTACAGGTAAAGAAATGGAGGCTAGGGAGCCATATAACTTGTTCAGGGTCATGCAGCTAACTTACAAAAACAGTTTTTGGAGGAGAGTTTTGGGGTAGTCTGGCTTACGGCTGTTGGACATGCGCTCTGTTGATTTTGTTGGGGAGAACTGTAGTGCTGACGGTGATCTGCACTGGCATGTAGAAGTCAAATCCGTTGTGTGAGGAAGCAAACAGTGGTAGCCGAAGCTTTGTCAGCTGGTGTGGAAACTGCTGCTTCCTTTTGCTTCTTTTGTCTCCTAACTCATGCGGGCCCAAGGGCTAGATCAGTACCAGGTACAAAGCCATGGGGAACTTTGAACAAAGCTCTGATTCTGCTTTCAGTAATTTTAGCTGAAATATTAGATCGAGTCCATAGGAATTGAAAAATTTGTACTGAAGTTTCTTTAACTCCATTCATTTATTTAATATTTGTTGAGTATCTGCCCTTCTGAACTGAACTGTTTGTTCTGGGCCAGTTACTTCTCTGAGTCTCTGTTCCCTTGTCTGCACATTGGCAGTAATGCCTGCCTTGTAGGTCATTGGGGCGAAATGACAATGATTTTGTATTTTTAAAATTTTGTTAAAATTTTTTTTAATATATAGGATATAGGTATATTTTTATACCCAATATGAGATAATTATGCATTTATGTTTATCTTCATTTTACATTATTTTTCTATCTGAATTTCATGCATCAGGTCATGGTCACCAACTGGTGTAGTGGGTTGTCTGCCAGTCATCTTTTAGGGCTGGCTGGCTGCTGGCACCTTGTGCCACCCCGTCCCTTTCTTCTGGTTGCATGGGCCCAGCAAACACAAACAGAAGCTTAGAAAAATCTCTCTCACTTTTTGTTTGCTTCATTATGCAAACCGCAGCTAACTAAAGATGATACTGAAGTAAGATTCATATGAGTGGAGAAGCACACATGGTTAAGGACACAATTTTAATTCAGACAGACCTGAGTTCACATCTTAGCTCTGCCACTTCTCTGCGTTGTGACTGTAGATGTGTGAACCTCTCTCAGCCTCAGTTTCCATGATGAAGAAATGGGCATGAACAGTTAATAAAGCCTCTGAAGTTTTTGTGGGATTTCAGTGAGGTGTGTGAAGAGCTCTGTCATGTCTGGCATCTAATAAGTGCAGAATAAATGGTTGCTGTTGCAGTCCTCCTCCTCTTCACCACCCTCCTCCTCCTCACCCTCCTCCTCCTCACCCTCCTCCTCACCCTCCTCCTCCTCACCCTCACCTCCTCACCACCCTCCTCCTCCTCACCCTCCTCCTCCTCACCCCCCTCCTCCTCCTCACCCCCTCTTCCTCCTCCTCACCACCCTCCTCCTCACCAACCTCCTCCTCACCCCCCTCCTCCTCCTCACCAACCTCCTCCTCACCACCCTCCTCCTCCTCACCGCCCTCCTCCTCCTCCTCCTCACCGCCCTCCTCCTCCTCACTGCCCTCCTCCTCCTCACCACCCTCCTCCTCACCACCCTCCTCCTCACCACCCTCCTCCTCCTCACCCTCCTCCTCCTTACCCTCCTCCTCACCACCCTCCTCCTCACCCTCCTCCTCCTCACCACCCTCCTCCTCACCCCTCACCCCCCTCCTCCTCCTCACCCCCTCCTCCTTACCACCCTCTTCCTCCTCATCACCCTCCTCCTCACCCCCCTACTCCTCCTCACCACTCTTCTCCTCCTCACCCTCCTCCTCACCACCCTCTTCTTCCTCACCAACCACCTCCTCCTCACCACCCTCCTCCTCTCCACCGTCCTCCTCCTCGCCATCCTTTTCCTCACCACTCTCCTCCTCACCATCCTCCTCACCACCCTCCTCCTCCTCACCACCCTCATCACCACCCTCCTCCTCCTCACCACCCTACTCCTCCTCTCCACCCTCCTCCTCCTCACCACCCTCCTCCTCCTCACCACCCTCCTCCTCCTCACCACCCTCCTCCTCAGCATCCTCCTCTTCATCACCACCACTATCATATTTTAATCAAAGAATCAGTAATCCAATGGGGGAGATAAACATGTAGGGGGAACAATTTTAAGAATGTGTTAAGTGCTGTAGAAGAAGACGACATAGGGGCTTTAGGGGATCAGAATGACCTCTCTCATCTCAGGACCAAGCTAGGCTTCCTGGCAGAGGCTTTCTCAGAGAGGATTAGCTGGATGCAGAAATTGGAGGAAAGGACTTGTCAGGGATAGGTAAATTTTCTGACTCCTCCAGGTTATTAATTCCTGTTTCTATGTTTCCATAACATCTTCACATTCCTGCTTGTCATTGTGTGTTGTGGTTATCTGTCTTCTTTCGTCTCCCCCTCCCATTTTCCTTCCTGGCATTACAATTTTTATTTGAAAACAACTTTAAACTTACAGAGAATTAAAAGAATAGTGCTAAAACCCCCTGTATACCTGTTCGTCTGGATTCACCAGTTGTTTACATTTTCCCATATTTGGCTTTGCCATTCTGTCCATTTTCATAACTCATTTGAGAGTAAGGGGTGTGTGTGTGTTATCTATCTTTACTCCTAATATCTAAGTACCTTTGTATTTTTTGAGATTAAGGGCTGTCTCTGACATAACTGTACTTACCAGTTAACAGTGATGATAGAAGTTAGTCATAGTTTTGGTATTTTTATTATATAACTTATAGTCCATGTGCTACTCTCGCCAGTTGTTCCAGTTTTGTCTTTTATAGGATCAGGAGCAAGACCATACATTGCATTTAGCTGTCAAGCATTTTAGTCTCTTAATTTGGAACAGCTCCTCTGTCTTTGCCTTTCATGGCATGCATATTTGAATACTGCGCAGGCTGGGTTTCGTAGAGACCTCTCAGTGTGGCGTATCTGCTTCTCTACATTTAGATTCATGTTGTGCACTCTGTTCACACTGTTAAAGCCAGTGGGGGTGATGGAATTCCAGCTGAGCTATTTCAAATCCTAAAAGATGATGCTGTGAAAGTGCTGCATTCAATATGCCAGCAAATTTGGAAAACTCAGCAGTGGCCACAGGACGGGAAAAGTTTTCATTCCAATCCCAAAGAAAGGCAATGCCAAAGAATGTTCAAACTACTGCATAATTGCACTCATCTCACACACTAGCAAAGTAATGCTCAAAGTTCTCCAGGCCAGGCTTCAACAGTGCATGAACTGAGAGCTTTCAGATGTTCAAGTTGGATTTAGAAAAGTCAGAGGAACCAGAGATCAAATTGCCAACATCCGTTGGGTCATTGAAAAAGCAAGAGAATTTCAGAAAAACATGTACTTCTGCTTTATTGACTACACAAAAGCCTTTGACTCTGTGGATCACAACAGACTGTGTAAAATTCTTCAAGAGATGGGAATACCAGACCACCTTACCTGCCTTCTGAGAAATCTGTATGCAGGTCCATATGGAACAACAGACTGGTTCCAAATTGGGAAAGGAGTATGTCAAGGCTGATATCATCACCCTGCTTATTTAACTTGTGTGCAGAATACATCATGGGAAATGGCAGGCTGGATGAAGCACAAGCTGGAATCAACATTGCCCAGAGAAACCTCACATATGCAGATGACACCATCCTTATGGCAGAAAGTGAAGAACTTAAGAGTCTCTTGATGAAAGTGAAAGAGTAGAGTGAAAAAGTTGGCTTAAAACTCAACAAAAAACTAAGATCATCATGGCATCCAGTCCCATCACTTCATGGCAAATAGATGGGAAAACAGTGGAAACAGTGAGAGACTATTTTCTTGGGCTCCAAAATCACTGCAGATAGTGACTGCAGCCATGAAATTAAAAGATGCTTGCTCTTTGTAAGAAAAGCTATGACCAACCTAGACAGCATATTAAAAATAGAGACATTACTTTGCTGACAAAGGTCCATTTAGTCAAAGCTGTGGTTTTCCAGTAGTCACGTATGAATGTGAAATTTGGACCATAAAGAAGACTGAGGATGAAGAATTGATGCTTTTGAACTGTGTTATTGGAAAAGACTCTTGAGAGTCCCTTAGAGACTCTGCAAGGAGTCAAGAGTCCCTGCAAGGAGATCAAACCAGTCAGTTCTAAATGAAATCAGTCCTGAATATTCATTGGAAGGACAATGCTAAAGCTGAAACTCCAGTCAATACTTTGGCCACCTGATATGAAGAACTGGCTCCTTAGAAAAGACCCTGATGCTGGGAAAGATTGAAGGCAGGAGGAGAAGGGGACAACAGAAGATGAGATGGTTGGATGGCATCACCAACTTGATGGACATCAGTTTGAGCAAGTTCTGGGAGTTGGTGATGGACAGGGAGACCTGGCGTGCTTCAGTCCATGGGGTCGCAAAGAGTCAGACATGACTGAGCAACTGAACTGTGCACTCTTGGCAGGAGTTCCACCAAGGTGATGGTGTGTCCTCCTCAATACATCACAGCAGGAGGCACACAGTTTCATTGTCATTTTATCCTGTTGTTATTGATGAGGCTAAGTTTTGTTCACTTGATGTAGGTGGTGCTGGTTTTGTCCCCTGTAAAGTTTCCATTTTCCTTTTGTAATTAGTTAGCACTTTTGTAGGGTGATGCTTTGAAACTGTGTAAATACTCCTTATTAAACTCTCCCTCACAAATTTTAGTACCCATTAATGTTTCTTACATGAATTAATTATCACTGTGATGGTTGTAAAATGGTAATTTTTTCACTCCGACATTCTGTCTGCATGTGTATTGGTTGACATTCTGCTGAAATGGAACATTTTTCTTTTTTTCTTTCCTTCTTTCATCTTCCCTACCTCTTGCCTGCCCTCCATCAGCTATCTGTACACATTCAATTGGTTGTAGTCCTTCACCATTACTGTATAAAGTGAGAATGTTAATCGCTAAGTCGTGTCTGACTCTTTGCAACCGCACAGACTGTAGCCCGCTAGACTCCTCTGTCTGTAGGATTTTCTAGACAAGAAGAGTGGAGTGGGTTGCTCTTTCTTTCTTCAGGGGATATTCCCGACCCAGCGATGGAACCCACGTCTTCTGCGTTGGCAGGCACAACCGTTTCTCTCAAATCCATAAAAAAGTAGTCTTAAAGTTCTGTGTCTCAGAGCACTTCATGGTTCTGTGGGGAGCCCTGGTCTGGTGAGAAAGTGGGAGACAGCTGTCTCCTTCCCCCTGGGCTTCTGTCCTCAGGTCCTGAGGTGGCTCCATAGGACTTTGATTTGCTCAATGGATTTTACTTTGTGTTGTGGTTTTGAGCGTGAAAAGTACTCTTGAGGAAGTTATGCCTTGGTGGTGACTCTGAGTCAGAGGCAGCTCTCCCGGCCCCTCACTGAGTGAGTGTGCTGGTTCCGCCGGTCAGAGCCCAGGGGGACAGAGCTGCTGCCCACTCGTGTGGTCCGCAGTGAGGTTGGAGGGCGGGCAGCAACGGAGGCCGTGCCACTCAGTGCAGCGCATGGGTCGTGTGCTCTCTATCTCCTTGTCCTCTGTCAGGGCTTTGCTCCTGAAATGCTAGATGGGAGCAGTGCCCTCGTTGATAGTGAACTCTCTGGGCTGAAGGCTCTTCATGTCTGAAATGAGCATCAGGGGGTCTGTGTCCCTCAGTCAGTGCCCTGTGCCCCGGAGGCCGCTGGCCGCAGAGCATGGTCCTTGTTCCCGTCTCGTGGGGCCCAGTGGGGAGACAGGCCGCGGCCCAGCCCCGTCCCTGCCCTTACCCACTCTGAGCTTTGGTCTAGAAACCGCCTGGGGTCCTGCCTGCCGGTCTTTGTGGTCCTGGGCCCCATGTTACCTGCAACCAAGGATGTGGAACAGAAGTGTTGGGAGCGTTGGGAGCCAGCATCTGCCAGGTGGGGCGCTGTCTGCTCCTCATGCTGAGGACTTTCAGAGCCTTGGGAAACCCCTGCCGGCTGCTGGGGAGCACCCTCAGGAGGAGGCCGGGAGGTGTGAGTTTCTCCCTGGTGTCTCCGCTGGGCTGGAGGGTGTCCACTTCTTGCTCAGGAAGGGTGGCACGCTCAGGCTGGGCTCAGGGCTGGGAGTCCTTCATCCTGCTTAAAGGGTTCTCAGCCCAGTGGGGAAGCAGCCAAATTAAAAGACATTTATATTGCAGGGTGGTGAGTGCTGTAATAAAGACCGTGCACGGGGTCTTCCCAGGGACCAGGGCAGCGGGAAGGCCTGGGGTGAGGCCTGCTATTGGGGAGACACGGCAGCCTTTCCTGCTCCAGCCGCTTCCTGCTGGTACAGCAAGGCCTGGCTGCCTGTGAGGTCCCTCTCCTCCTCCACCCTCTCCTCTTCGGTGTTCCCCCCAGGCCCCAGTACAGCCCCGCCTCTTCTCAGCCATGCCTGCCTTTGTCACACTCTGGATTAGAATGCTTTGTTGGGAGCTGTTTCTCCCATGGGCATCCCAGCTTCCTACAGACAGAAAATCTGCCTTCTTGGCTTGGCTTCCTTCTCCAGTGCTGAGCACAGGGCCCAGGAGACGGTTGGTGCCCATAAAGTGTCTGTACGATGACTGGTCAGCTGGGCTCAGGGTCGTGGATTCATGATTTCAGGATGCCTTGGTAAAGGAAAATGGAGAAAGGCTGTTCTTTGGCTTGAGTTTCTGGCTGCTGCTTTTGAGGGGAGAAGCTCCCTCTCTCCGGCAGCTGGGACCGTATGTGCACTGGCAGCATGCACTCGAGCCTTGAGTCTGGGACTCAGACCTGTGGGCCGCCTCCCTGGGCTGTTTAGGGATTTCTGGATCTGGGCACATCCCTTCACCTCCCTAAACACCAGCGCTTTAGTTTGTTGAGACAGTCGTGACACTACCCACGTCCCAGACTTCCTGTGAGGTTTCGGTGACAAGACACTGAGACTCAGGCTTCTGAGCTGCTGCTGCTAAGTTGCTTCAGTCGTGGCCAACTCTGTGTGACCCCATAGACGGCAGCCCACCAGGCTCCCCTGTCCCTGGGATTCTCCAAGCAAGAACACTGGAGTGGGTTGCCATTTCCTTCTCCAATGCATGAAAGTGAAAAGTGAAAGTGAAGTAGCTCAGTCGTGTCCTACTCTTAGCGAGCCCATGGACTGCAGCCTACCAGGCTCTCCCGTCCCTGGGATTCTCCAGGCAAGAACCCTGGAGTGGGTTGCCATTTCCTTCCCCAATGCATGAAAGTGAAAAGTGAAAGTGAAGTAGCTCGGTCGTGTCCTACTCTTAGCGAGCCCATGGACTGCAGCCTACCAGGCTCTCCCATCCCTGGGATTCTCCAGGCAAGAACCCTGGAGTGGGTTGCCATTTCCTTCCCCAATGCATGAAAGTGAAAAGTGAAAGCGAAGTAGCTCAGTCGTGTCCTACTCTTAGCGAGCCCATGGACTGCAGCCTACCAGGCTCTCCCGTCCCTGGGATTCTCCAGGCAAGAACACTGGAGTGGGTTGCCATTTCCTTCTCCAAAGCATGAAAGTGAAAAGTGAAAGTGAAGTCGCTCAGTCATGTCCGACCCTCAGTGACCCCGTGGACTGCAGCCCACCAGGCTTCTCCGTCCATGGGATTTTCCAGGCAAGAGTACTGGAGTGGGGTGCCATTGCCTTCTCCAAGGCTTCTGAGCCCCGAGGCTTTATTCCCTGATGAATTGCAAGCGCCCAGAACAGTGCCTGCCACCCAGCGGGCCCTCGGTGTCTGTTGAGTGAATGACAGGGGAAAGCAGTTTCTTTCATCAGTCAGTCTGAAATATAAGGTAAAAGCAGCAGTGTGTTAAGAAGTGAGGCTAGAGGGGTAGGCAGGCACTAGAGCATGCAAGGCTCCGAATGGCTGAGGAGTGTGAATACATTTTAAGGTTCTGGAGCACAGCTGAAGCATCAGTGCGGGACAATGTCATGGTCAGCTATGCATTTTAGAAAGTATTTGCTGAGCAGTGCAGGTTGAAAAGCTTTTGAATTATGTGAGTTCAGAGCTACAGGTGGTATTTCTAGATGTTGGCTTTCATAAAAATGCGTTGCCTTGCATTTGAAGCCACAGAGGATGATGAGATCCTCTGGGAGATGATATCCCCCAGGGAGAGGGTGCCTGTGCAGGGTCGAAGGAGGAAAGGGCAGAGGACGGAATCAGTGCAGCCATGTCAACAGGAGGCTTGGGCAAAGGAGAAGAAACCTGCCATTCTTTCCTGTTCTTAAGGTGAGTAGCTTCATAAAGGCCACGTGATTCCATCAGTGTAAATTACACTTTAAAATGTTTATTTTAAAAGCCTTTTTTATGTGTGATGTATTTCAAATAGAAATCTTAAAATTTGTCGCTACTGGTGATTCTGAAGCCAAGTAGGGTCTCTGTAGGCTTCGCGAACCCTAAGTGATAGAATGTGGAGGAGCCTCAGGAAACGTGGGCGAGGTCAGTATGTCAGAGGCTTGTCTGTCTGCCGCGCTGGCTCCTGACCACACATCTTCTGGATTGACTCGGGGTTGGTTTACACTTTCCAGGAGACTTTAAAGGCTATGCTTTGCGGCTTCTGGTTCTCACCAGCAAATACAGGTAGACATCACTGCTCTCTGAGATTGTTGCGTTGCTACATTCGCAGGTGGTGGTGGCTCTCAGATTCCACCCCGAGTGTGAGTCCTGCTGGCTGACCAAGGTTCCCCAGGCCTCAGGGCTCCCTGGGGACTTAGGCTGGGTAGCAGACAGCCTTCCAAGCAGCCTTCCAGGCTCTGATCATAGTGAAAGAACTCTGGCCACAGAACTTGGGCATGTGACCCTTTGGCAGGCAATTGTTTTGGCCCCGGCACCTTTCACTTAGGACTCAGGCAGGAGCAGACGAGCTTCTGCTCTCTTTGGCTCACGTCGTTCTTATCTGGGCTTCTGCATGGTTGGCAAGAGCCTCGGCCAAGATGGGTAGCTCTGTGGGGCTTTCTTACTGCCGCAGCTACATGGTAAAGTGGGCCCCAAAAGGAGAGTGGGAGGAGAAAAGCCCAGAGAAGTCCCCCTTTTCAGAGGATGGTTTTTAGCTTCATTTCCCAGCCCCCTGAGGCCCCGTCTTCCTGTGCTGTGTCCCAGGTGGGGTGACAGGGGTCCCAGAGCCTCACTTGAGCCTCGGTTCTTTCCACTGGTAATGCTGTTACAGGCTTTGGAGAGGACAGCATGGATCCTTGGTGTCGCCAAGACATTGGGTATGTCACTGACATACCTGACGTTTTGTTTTTCAGTTCCTTTGCCTTCAGACTATAGTAAGAATTAGTAAAGTGTCAGTTCATGTTTCAGATTTCATTTCATTTTAAAGCTGTCAGTACTCGGTTAACCTTAAAACAACAACAGCAACAACAACAAAAAAACCCTTCCCCAGTATAATTTTGCCTTCTCTTTGAAAATTTCAGTAGCAAACTTTTCTAAGTACCTTCAATTGGTTTTCTTATTTGAAGAGAAGATATTGGTCTCTACCGTTACCACATATACATAAAAAGTATTTTTTCTGGTTAAACAAAATCACAATATTTAGTATAGGTTTTAAACCATAAATTTTCCCTTGAAACTTACCATGTAGTGCTCTTGAATCTAGCCCAATCCCCAAGGGAAATGCATACTATGTCTTGCTTTTGTTTTGTTCAGTCGCTCAGTTGTGTTTGACTCTTTGCGACCCCATGGTCTGCAGCATGCCAGGCTTCCCTCTCCTTCACCATCTCCTGGAGTTTGCTCAGACTCATGTCCATTGAGTCAGTGATGCCATCCAACCATCTCATCCTCTGTCATCCCCTTCTCCTGCCCTCAATCTTTCCCAGCATCAGGGTCTTTTCCAATGAGTCAGAGCTCGCATCAGGTGGCCAAAGTATTGGAGTTTTGGCTTCAACATCAGTCCTTCCAGTGAGTTTTCAGGACTGACTTCCTTTAGGATTGACTGATTTGATCTTGTCTTACTTAGGTTTTCAGTTTATTTATTTGGCTGCACCAGACTTCAGTTGTGGCACATGGGCTTTTTCAGTTGGGGCGTGTGCGATCTAGTTCCTTGACCAGGGATTGAATCTGGGTCCTCTGCATTGGGAGTGCAGAGTATTAACCACTGGACACCAGGGAAGTTCTTTGCTTAGTTTGATAAAGACTCCACTCACTTTGACTCTTTCTTTTAACCTTAGGTTCTTCTTTGCTGTACATTGTATCTTAATTATATTATTTTACATTGTTGGGCCAGAATGTTAACAAGTCCATTTATATTTCAGTATCTTCTAAGTTCTTTTATGGCAGGGGCCAGGAATCAAGCCCTGTTAGGATCACGCATTCAATACAGATCAGTTGGAAGTGATTTTCTTAAGTCATGGTTTTAACATGAGGTGCATCTATCTGTAGAGAGAAAACAAAAACAATCTGCTTTTTCCTTTTTCACTTTTCTGATTCATATGTCACTCCAGTACTCTTGCCTGGAAAATCCCACAGACAAGGAGCCTGGTAGGCTACAGCCCACGGGGTCTCAAAGAGTTGGACACGACTGGGCGATGACACTTTACAGTAAAATTGAAAAACTGGACAAGAGAGTGCGTTAGTTTTGTGTGTCTGCTGGGACACATGGCTGCACATTTGTTTGCTTTGTTATCTTATAGTTCTGAAGGTGACATGTTTGGAATGGGTCTCTGGGCTGGAGTCAGGGTATCAGCACTGCCTCTTCTGCAGCTCTCTCTCTCCTGCTTTCCTCATCTGTCTTTAAGATCCTGATTATATTTGGCTCACCTGGATAATGCAGGATAATCTCCCCATTTTAAGGTCAGCTGATCAGGAACCTTAGTTTTCTCTGCAACCACTAATCCTCCTTTGCCTGCAACTTAAATTCTCTGGTTCTGGAAATCAGGATGTGGGCATCTTTGAGGGAGGGGGCACTATTTTGTCAACCACTAGAGGGATTGGAGAGGCAGCAGAGACTGATGTTTATCAAGTACTGAGTGAGTATAGCTTCAACACGGTTTTAGGGATTTTCATGTATTAGGACATTATCTCAAATTATACATCAGGGGTTTTAGAGATGTTAAAATAACTTATTTGTGTCATGTAATTATTAATAATAATGAGGTATTTTGTTGAGTTCTTGCTAAGTGTCATATACTGTGTCAGGAGATTTACAGAGCATATTTTTCTCAATTCTGAGTACAGCCCTCTGAGATGAATCGGAGATGAATGGAATAAATTTCACTTTATACATGAGAAAATAGGCTTCCATGGAACTGTGATTGGCTCAGTATTACATAGCAAGCTTGAACTGAAGCCTGTGGACTTTGTCAGTCTGATTCCCAAGCTCATATTCTTTCTGTTAAATTACTCCTCAGTTACCATTCCTCCCATCTATTTTCCATATTGTTTCATATATATAATTTAATCTTTGCAGCAGCCTTCTACAGATAAATGGGCTTCCCTGGTGGCTCAGACAGTAAAGAATCTGCCTGTGATGCAGGAGACTGGGGTTCAGTGCCTGGGTCAGGAAGATGGCCTTCTCTTAATATCCCTATTTTATATATAATGAAACTGAGCCTGAGAAAGAGTAAAGCCAAGCTCTGTTTTGACTAAAAATCTGTGCCCTTTTTTGATGCCATGAAAGGTGTATCTTGTTTGCAGGTTTTTGTTTCAGTCATACATATTCAACATGATCACTTGAAATAATTTCATAAAATATGAGAAAAATATAGAGAGAAAATAACTAAAAATAATTGATGCAATAGTAATTAAATAAAGAATGCCCAAAGAGCACAAGGTTATATGTCAAAAGTAGGGCTGAAAAGTGCTTGGTTTATACTGGCCCTGATGCTCAGTGGCATGAAGTAAAAATAAACTAGGACTTGATTCAGAAATTTGTTTCAACTAATGTTTGTGGTAGTCTGAGCAGTGGCCCCCAAATATGGCCATATCCTAATTTTCAGAGCTTGTGAATGCTGCCTTAAATGGCAAAAGGGACTTTGTAGATATGATTGAGTTAAAGACCTTGAGGTGGAGGAGATATCCCTGGTCATCTGGGTGGGCCCAGTATGATCAGTGCTGGTCCTTACAAGAAGAGTGTGGAGGAGGAGTCAGAGTTAGAAGACAGTGTAAACAGACTGGGGTGGTGTGGCTGCAGCCTGGAGTACTGGCAGCCTCTAGAATATGGGAGGGACAAGGAAAAGGGTTCTCCCTTGGAGTCTCCAGAGGAAATGCTGCCTGCATGTGCCCATTTTAGACTCTGACTTTCACTACCATTATTATAAACAAGAAGCCACTAAGCTGGTGACAATTTGTTACAGTGGCAATACGAAACTAATATAATTTCCTTAAATAATTATGAACTGCTTAACAAAAGAACAGTTGGGGACTTCAATACGTTTTTTAAATAGTGGATGCAAAACTAGGCAGAAAATTGGTAAGGAGATAGAAGACGTGAACACCACCACTGTATGCTGACTAGACTTAGAAAACATTTGTAGAACATGCAGGAACTATCAGATTTTTCTCAAGTGCACCTGGAATATTCTCTAGGACAGACCATATGCTAGTCCATAAAACCAGCCTCAGCATATTTTAAAGAATGTAAATCATGTAGAGGACTCAGCATTCAATATGCCAGCAAATTTGGAAAACTCAGCAGTGGCCACAGGACTGGAAAAGGTCAGTTTTCATTCCAATCTCAAAGAAAGGCAATGCCAAAGAATATTTAAACTACTGCACAATTGCACTCATCTCACATGCTAGCAAAGTAATGCTCAAAATTCTCCAAGCCAGGCTTCAACGGTACATGAACCTAGAACTTTCAGATTTCAAGTTGGATTTAGAAAAGGCAGAGAAACCAGAGATCAAATTGCCAACATCCATTGGGTCATCGAAAAAGCAAGAGAATTTCAGAAAAACATGTACTTCTGCTTTATTGACTACACAAAAGCCTTTGACTGTGTGGATCACAACAGACTGTGGAAAATTCTTCAAGAGATGGAAATACCAGACCACCTTACCTGCTTCCTGAGTAATCTGTATGCAGGTCAAGAAGCAACAGTTAGAGCCAGACATGGAACAATGGACTGGTTCCAAATTGGAAAAGGAGTATGTCAAGGCTGTATATTGTCACTCTGCTTATTTAACTTACATGCAGAGTACATCATGGGAAATCCCGGGCTGGATAAAGCACAAGCTAGAATCAAGATTGCTGGGAGAAATATCAATAACTTCAGATATGCAGATAATACCACCCTTATGACAGGAAGCAAAGAAGAGCTAAGGAGTCTCTTGATGAAAGTGAAAGAGGAGAGTGAAAAAGGTGGCTTAAAACTCAACATTCAGAAAACTAAGATCATGGCATCTGATCCTATCACTTCATGGCATGTAGATGGGTAAACAGTGGAAAGAGTGACAGACTTTATTTTCTTGGGCTCCAAAATCACTACAGATAGTGACTTCAGCCATGAAATTAAAAGATGCTTGCTCTTTGGAAGAAAAGCTATGACCAACCTAGACAGCATATTAAAAATAGAGACATTACTTTGCTGACAAAGATTATGGCATCTGGTCCCATCACTTCATGGGAAATAGATGGGAAACAGTGGAAACAGTGACAGACTTTATTTTGGGGGGCTCCAAAACCACTGCAGATGGTGACTGCAGCCATGAAATTAAAAGATGCTTACTCCTTGGAAGGAAAGTTATGACCAACCTAGGCAGCATATTAAAAAGCAGAGACATTACTTTGCCAACAAAGGTCCATCTAGTCGAAGCTATGAGAGTTGGAGTATAAAGAAAGCTGAGTGCTGAAGAATTGATGCTTTTGAACTGTGGTGTTGAAGAAGACTCTTGAGAGTCCCTTGGACTGCAAGGAGATCCAACCAGTCCATCCTAAAGGAAATCAGTCCTGACTATTCATTGGAAGGACTGATGCTGAAGCTGAAATGCCAATACTTTGGCCAGCTGATGTGAAGAACTGACTCATTGGAAAAGACCCTGATGCTGGGAAAGACTGAAGGCAGAAGGAGAAGGGGACGACAGAGGATGAGCTGGTTGGTTGGCATCTGAAGGCAGAAGGAGAAGGGGACGACAGAGGATGAGCTGGTTGGTTGGCATCACCAACTGAATGGACATGAGTTTGAGCAAGCTCTGGGAGTTGGTGATGGACAGGGAAGCCTGGCATGCAGCAATCCATGGGGTTGCCAAGAGTCAGACAGGACTGAGCGATTGAACTTAGAGTATGTTCTCTAACACAGTGAAATGAGATTGGAAATTAATAGCAGACAGAAATGTGAGGAATTCACAGATATCTGGAAATTAACAGACTGACTCCTAAATAACCAGTGAGCTACATAAGAAATCACAAGGGAAATTCGGAAGTATTTTGAGATGAATGAAAATAAGAATACAGCCATTTCAAAATTTATGGGATGCAGCTAAAGCAGTACTTAGAAGCAAACATTTGGCTGTAAATACTTAATATTAAAAATGAAGATAAATCTCAAATCAGTTACCTAAGCTTCTATCTTAAGACATTGGGGAAAGAAGAGCAAATTAAATCTAAAAGGGGCAGAATGAAGGAAGTAATACAGATTAGAATGGAAGTTAATGAAAAAGGGAATAGAAAAACAACAGAGGAAATAAACCAAAAATTGGTTCTTTGAAAAGATCAACAAAATTGATAAAATTTAGCTACATTGACTGAAAGAAAGGAAGAAGACTGATGACAAAAATCGGGAATGAAAAAGATACGTAACTACGGATTATAGAGAAATGAAAAGGATTATGTCTGCATTAGTCACTCAGTTATGTTCAACTCTTTGTGACCCCATGGACTGCAGCCCACCAGGCTCCTCTGTCCATGGAGTTCTCCTGGAAAGAATATTGGAGTGGGTTGCTGTTCCCTTCCCCAAGAGATCTTCCCAACCCCAGGGATCGAACTCGGGTCTCAAGGGAATACTTATACATAACTATGGACTTTACAGAAATGAAAAGGATTGTAAAGGAATACTTTGAACACTTCTTGCTCATAAATTAAGTGTCTTAGAGGAAATGGACAGATACCTTGAAAGGCACAAATTACCGTAGTGACTGAATAAATAGAAAATCTGAATGGAATGGTAAAGAGACAGAATTGGTTGAAAACAAACTTTCTTTATTAATAAGAAAAGCCCAGGCATAGATGGCTTCACTGGTGAATCCTACCAAACATTTAAGAAATAATTAGTACTCATTCTTCATAGTTCAGTTCAGTTCTGTTGCTCGATCATGTCCGACTCTTTGTGACCCCATGGACCACAGCATGCCATGCTTCCCTGTCCCTCACCAACTCCCGGAGCCTGCTCAGACTCAATGTCTGTTGAGTTGGTGATGCCATGGAAAGTTCGATCAGGGTCTTTTCTAAGGAGCCAGTTCTTCATATCAGGTGGCCAAAGTATTGCAGTTTCAGCTTCAGCATCAGTCTTTCCAATGAATATTCAGGACTGATTTCCTTTAAGATGGACTGGTTGGATCTCCTTGCAGTCCAGGGGACTCTCAAGAGTCTTCTCCAACACCACAGTTCAAAGGTATCAATTCTTCATCACTCAGCTTTCTTTATAGTCCAACTCTCACATCCATACGTGACTACTGGAAAAGCCATAGCTTTGACTAGAAGGACCTTTGTTGGCAAAGTAATGTCTCAGCTTTTTAATATGCTGTCTAGATTGGTCATAACTTTTCTTCCAAGGAGCAGCGTCTTTTACTTTCATGACTGCAGTCACCACCTGCAGTGATTTTGGAGCCCCCCAAAACAAAGTCGGCCACTGTTTTCACTGTTTCCCCATCTATTTGCCCATGATGTGATGGGACCAGATGCCATGACCTTAGTTTTCTTAATGTTGAGTTTTAAGCCAACTCATTCTTCACAAACTATTCCAAAATTTAGAAGAGGAAGGAATATTTCCCAGTTCATTGTTTTGAGTCCAGTATCACCCTGATTCCAAAAAAAATCACAAGAAAACTACAGACCATTAGATTCATTAGTATCTCTAATGAATATAGATGCAGAAATCCACAGTGAAATACTAGCAAACAAGATCCAGGCCACGTGTAAGAAGGATATACCACGATCCCATAGGATCATACACAATCATAATCCGGAAATGCAAGGTTGGTTTAGTATCTGAGAATCAATTAATTTCCGATACTATGCAATAGAATAAAGGGCAGAAACCACATAATTACTTCAACAGACACAGTAAAAGTATTTGGTAGATTTTGAAACCCTTTCAGTGATAAAAATGTTCAACAGATTAGGAGTGTTCCCAAAGTCTGATAAAGTACACTCTATGAAAAACCCACAGGTAATACTTAATTGTGAAAGACTTTTTGCCCTAGATCAGGAACAAGCAACGACGTCAGCTTTCACCTCTTCAATTCACCATTGTTCTGGAGGTATTAGCTGGGACAGTTGGGCAAGAAAATGAGATAAAAAGCACCCAGATTGGGAAGGAATAAGTACAATTAACATGATCTCATATATAGAAAATCACAGGGAGTCCACTAAAAATCTGTTAAAACTAGCAAATGAGTTCCTCTTTCCCTTCCCTCTGTATTTAAGTTAAAAACTGAGTATTTCTTGTGATGGTACATGTAGTGTGCACTTTACTGGGTTATAAATCCCATGAGGCCAGGGCTCGTGTCTGTTCTGTAGACCGCTGTGCCTGGCACCTGCACTTGCGCCTTGTGCATGGAAAGTGCTCTTTACACACTTGATAAATGAATGCCTGTTACGGGCAAAAAGAAGTGTAAAAAATAAAAACAGTTGCACTCCCCACAAAGTAGTCATTTGGAGATTGTCATTGTTAGTATTTTAGACAGTTGAAATTGTGATAATTTCATATTTTTAGCTTAATATCTGTCATCATCATTTTCTTAGATCATCAGAATACTGGGAATACTGTTTTTCATGGCTCTGTACTCTGTTTTATGTATGTCATCCATTACTTAGCTGATTCCTCACTAATGAACATTTCCAGCTTTTTAAATTAATTGTTAATTCTGACTTGTCTGTTCTGTGTCCTTACATTCTGTACATTTCTGCCCTTACCTGGATCACTGCAAGAGCCTGAATTTGTTTCCTTACCACTAGTGTTCTCCTCTTTTTCAAGATTTGCATTTTAAAAGAAGCAATGCAAAATGCAAATAATTTTACACTGCAAATCTAAAGAAGTCCTGCTTTTGTTTAAAATTTTCACTTGTGCATCGTATCCGCCGGATAAGTGGTGTCCTCGGGGTCTTCCTCAGGGTGGTGGTCCCTGCCCTGCTGGCCTCCCAGTCTCTGTTTGTCGCTCCCCTCTTTGATCCTGAGGTTACAGTTGTGCTCAGTTTCTTGTCTGACTCATGACAGCCAATTGTTCTTCTCTGTGAGAACTTGCATTTGCTCTTCTGTTCTGCTTTGTGTAACACAAACGCCCTTCTCCCTCTTATGTGCTTAATCCATTTATCTTTAGGGATTCAGCTCAAGTGTTACCACCCGGAAGAAACCAGTTTGCTGCCCACTCTGAATTTTGGATTGGGTGCCATCCTCTGTTCTTTTCTGATCTCTTAGGCACTAGGACTCAGCACTGTGCATAGCTCAGTCACAGTCTTTATCACTCTGGATCTTCATCTCCTTACTTACGTCTCCTTTTACAGAGTGAGCTCCTTGAAGGTGGGGCTGTGTCCACTGTACCTGGAACACAGGTACTCAGCTTGGTTATTTAGGGAGATGCCAAGTAGAAAGTGTTACTTGGCAGGCTCCCAGCCTGGCACCTTTTATGGGTAATTGGTAACGGGAGCATAATGTACTAAACTAGAAAGCCAGCTGTTTGGCTGTTTGGTTCTCCATTTCCCATTCTGCTGTGTGGTTATGTTTCAGATGTTGTTCCTTGATGCTGTAGACGGGCAGAGAGCTTTCTTTGACACTCAGCATAATGATCAAAGCAGGAAGAGGCCCACTGCCGGAATTAGTGTTTTTTCCGAGTTTGGAGACACCCTTGAAGAAGTGCTTTTGTCTGATCTCCTTATGGTTTTTCAAACTTAAAAACAAAGGTGTTATAATGTCATTGAGTATTACATTAATAGATAAGTTCATGGATGATGGACTCATGGCTGAAATTGTCGATAGGACAGAGAGAAAAATAATTAGCCATGATGTGTATAGTATTTGGATTTCCATCTGATAAAACTCACAGAATTACAAAGCATTTCACAGTGCTGCCCTGGGATATAGAAAATGCTTACTTTTGTAAGGGTTAATCCTTGAGAAAAGGGTGGTAGAGCTGAACTGTTGGTTACCAGACCAGTTTGTGGAAGATATTTTTCTACCAGTTATATGCCCATTGTTCTTATACCTCCATGGTCCCAAATGGACCTGGAGCCATTTTTTTTTTTTTTTCTTTTTCTCCCTTACTGTTTCTTTCTCTAAGTTTTTGGTCCAGAGTTTGTGTGTTAGGATGGGTGGGAAGAGGCCCTAGGGCCTGAGAAGAGCTTGCCCTTTGAGATTCTGATTTCACTGTTTGAATAGGGAGTCTGGCAGAGTACATGGCAGGTGGGCCCTGGGCCATCTGTTAGCCAGGAGGACGTGGGCAGGTACATTCCCTGCAGCAGTGCCCTCCTAGGCGAGGGGGTGACACCATGCAGCCAGCTGAGTGGATGGGGAGGTGTGTGTGTGTGTGAAGGTCAGAGAGGTAAAGGAAACATTTGTACCTGACACAGAGCCGATGCCCAGCCAGTGTTCATAACTTTCTTTTTCATAAGGATTTCCCCATCAGAACATCTGGAGAAGAACTCAGTGCATTAGATAGTAGGTTTTGCTTTGTTACTGTTCTTGTGCTTATTTCTGGGAACAGTAGTAGCATTTTTTCTTCTCCGTAACATTCCTAGACATTGAGTCTCTTTCCTTCCTTTCTTTCTCTGTTTCCTAACTCTGTAACCCCGTCCAATAAAAAGAAAGGTCAAGACGCAGATAGGTTTTCCCTACTGAAATGTTATATTTACTAGTCAAATCCCCTTTCCACCTGGCTCATGTTTGAAAGTTGCTGATTATATTTTAAATGTGGTACAATGGTCAGACCTATCTGAAAACGTCGTCTGCTCAAACCAGTAATTACTGTATTATACTTGCATTGTGGCACAGCACCAAACCCGAAGACGGAGGGTTGTGGCGAGGAGCACGCAAGGCTGCCGCTAGTGCCTGCGCTGTGGTCTCGCTGCCCACAGTGGCTCGCCGTGTGGTCATTGCCGCGGTCAGTGCCGCGTTGTCATGGTGGCGGCAGGCGGGAGTCAGGGCAGTCTCTGTACTTCAGAATCTCTGTAACTAAGAGTATAAGGTATGTGAATCGGATTCCTACTCTGAATATAGACGATTGTGTGCTGGGCACAGAGCCAGCAGCAAGTAATTTAACCCTTCAGTACCTGAATTTCCAGAATAAATTGTGGAAACTAAATACACTACCTCCAAGGCCTGTTGCGAAGATCTGCTAACATACATAAAGCATTCATTACATGGTGGGTGGGAACATTCAATTAATGTCAGCTGCTGTATTAAGGTTTTTATTATTATTATTATTTTACAATTTGTATTTGTCAAAGCGTTGTGCTAACTGCTGGGGAGGTGGCAACGAATAAGAAAGAAGGAGCCGCATCTGCCAGACTGCGGTGGGATAAACTGCACAAATAGGGAGAGGTCCCCACCTCAGTGCCTTTTCTTCGGAGCATCCCTCTCCGTCTGGCAGGTGATACGTTTACTGTCCATCTCCCTCCTAGAGTGTAAACTCCATGCACACAGCATGTGGTCTGCTTGCTACTGTGTCCCCAGTGCCTGTCAGGGTGGCTGGCACATCGGCATTCAGTGAGAGAAGTGGACGGATGAACGCTGATGGTACCCTGGGGGCGCTGATAGGAAAGCGGTGCATTAGCCTGAATGGGATGAGGAGAGCTACACAGATGATGCTCTTTACCCTTGAAGGGCGACCCAGCGCCAGCTATCTCCCGGTGGAGAAAGGATTGCAGCCAGAGAAGCCGAGGTTTTGAGGCGGGAGGTCTGGCACGTCAGTGGGAGGAATGGCTGCCACTTGTTGTCACATCAGATGCTCTGATGGTCAGCTTGCATGGAGATAATAGGAATTCATTTTCTGACTGGTTATTTAGTCTTCAGTACCGAGAGTTTAGTTCTCGTCTAAACTCTTGTTTTGTTTATTGTAGGAAATTATTTGTTTTATGCGAGATTTCGTATGGTAGCTTCATCTTTTTGGGTGAAGTTAATCCCTTGAATATTAGCTGTTCCTTGGTGATGTGAAGCACAAGCAGAACTAAATATGATGGTAAAGGTAGTAGTAACGACGATGGTGGCCTTTGTGGGTCACTTTACGGCTCTCTTACAAAGATTTTCATGTGTTGCTTCACTAAGCCTCTTAATAGCTTGATGAGGTAAGTAGGATTGAGTAGCATCCTTGATCTGTATAGTTTCTTCATTTGCCTAGGCCTTCGAAATATATCCTCCTGTTCCTGCCAAAGACCTTAGCTTCTGAGTGCTCTGTGTTGTTTTTGCTTGACTTTTGCGGTCCTGGACCAGGGATCCAGGGGTGTAGAGAGCAGCGTGTCCAAGAAGCCTGGCCTGTGTGCTCCATTGGATCCCCCGTTAGCTTTCCAGGGGTGACATGCGCACAGTCCCAAGGCTCTCCGGCACATTGCCAGCCTGTGGGCCTCCCGTGGGAGAAGCAAGCAGTGTGACTTGCTTGCTTGTGGTTGATGGACCCAAGTCCCTCTCCAGTACTGCTTATGATCCTTTATTTTGCTCTCTGGAGCATCATCCCTTCCACAGAAGCCAAGCTTTACGAGAGCAGAGGCATTTGGATGGGTGAACAGTAAGTGGGTGGTGGCCTCATTTTGTCTGCCAGAGTCCACTTCCCTACCCCTTGTCCGAGCTTCTGTTGGTGGGTCAAGGGGAGATTGGGGAAGTTTAGACTCCTCCAGAAATTAGAGATTTGTTAGTAGTCAGAGTGGATGTGGTCTCCATTGTCTAAGTGACCAGACTGAAGCTCAGGGAGGTTCAGTAGCTTGCCTTGAGTTATATTGTAGTCAAGTGGCAGGAAGTGCTCAAGCCCAGGTCCCTCCAAAGCAACTTGAACAGCTTTCTCAGCTCCATTGAAAAGGAATGTAATAGTTGTTTATATATAACCTGTGCATATTTAGGTATGTGTGTCTTGTACTTTGTCTCCCAGGTGTTCCCAGTATATGAGCACAATTTGAATAATAACAGTTGACAGTTTACTTCTGTAGCAAAACCCATTCTTATATGGTATATATTCATTTATAACTTGGCATGCTTAACTGTGACAGAAATTGATTTGCAGAAATACTGTAATCAGATCTGATCAAACATGAATAATATCACACAAAAATACTCATTTCCAAAAGCATCTCTGATGAAAGACACCATTTTGATTCTGCTCTTTTATTTTCTCTCTTTTTCTAAAAGAGGCCAGTTCGAGCTCATCTGTTTGGAAAAAAATGATTTTTCTTTTCTGTCTGGTATTTTAACATTGAACATCAAGTGTGTGCTCACTCAGTCGTGTCCCAGTCTTTGTGGCCCCATGGACTGTAGCCCACCAGGCTTCTCTGCTCTTGGGATTTCCCAGGAAGAATACTGGAACATGGGTAGCTGTGTCCTCCTCCAGGGGATCTTCCTGACCCAGGGATCCAACCCAGGTCTCCTGCGTTGGCAAGCATGTTCTTTACCACTAGTGCAACCTGGGAAGCCCCGACCTTTCTTTAGACCTATGTAAAATACATTTCCTTTCTATAATCTTTGTTTCTCTTTTGTCTTTCTCAACATTTTAAATTAAATATTTTCACATAATATCTTGAGTATATGTATCATTTAACGTCATTTGTCAGTGGTGGTTAATATGTTTAACATTAACATGTAAGGTCCAGCAAGGCGTGTGATGTGTCTCTGGTCACTGTTGATGTCGGAGCACATAGTGGGCTTCAGAGACTTGTGGAATAAATGACGTGTGTTGTAGCTACAGAAGCACTTTACTATTTCCTGGTTACAGAGTGCTTATCATAGTCTTAATCCCTCCAGATGCATTGGAAGGGCCCCGTGTATCTGGGAAAGACCGGGGTTCTTCCTTGGAGGAGAGAAACCATGGATCTATATCTACATGTGGAGGGAGCAGGCCTTCTCATCCAAGGCCAGCAGCTGTTTTGACCCTGCCTCCAGCTGTGAATAAGGACACGCCTGTCCAGTGTCCCTTTCTTTTGACAAAAGTTGTCTACAGTTTGGTTTTGTAACTTTAGACCTTAAGAAGTAGACTGCTCTTTGTTCAGTGCAGTGTTCTGTTCAAGAAATGGTACCTGGAGGGAAAGGCCTGCCCTTCTTCCCTGTATACCTGCATGGATGTTGCTGATGTAACAGCAACAAGAGCTTTTATTTAAAGAAGAGCCTTTATTTAAACCCTCCATGGATGCTGGTAATGTAGAGCCTTCCTTTGAACCCTGTGACCTCAGACAAATGACTTCCTGCTCTGTGTCCTCCTCTTTAAAGTGGCGAGATGATGGTGCAGAGTAAGATCAACTGGAAGACATGAGAGACTCTTCAGTTTGTAAACGGTCAATGTAACACAAAGGCAGAATGCCATCACTGGTATTGTTAGAGTTATTGAAACACAGGTGTGGCTTGCAGCATTTTTTATATCATTATGTTTGAAAAGATTAATAATATGAAAGTGAGTAATACAAGGCACTGTGTAGTCAGGTGTTACGAGGAAAGCCAAGGAGCAGACTGAGGTACATTGTTTAGAAAAGGACCTGTTACCAGGGATTGACATTCTGAACTTCACCGTCTGCCAGTGTTAGTCATGAATGATAGAGAACTGTTCTTTATTTTTTTATTGGATTTTTAAAAAGCCAATTTAAAATTTTTTATTGGCTTTTTAAAAGGTATTATTGCTTAATAATACTTTTAGGTTTAAATACAGATTATTAAAATAGGCAGTGACAAAAATAGCATTGAAAAATGGTGACTAGCATTTGGCCCTATATAAAATCTAATATTTATATCATTGGTACACATACTTATTATGACTGATGTTTTAGAACCAAATAATTATTTTATTTTTTTTAATAATTATTTTAAAATTAATTAAAAAATTTTCTCAGTTTTAATTTGTGCATGCATGTTCATTTGCTCACTCCTGTTGGACTCTGTGACTCTGTGCACTGTATAGCCTGCCAGGTTCCTCTGTCCACAGGATTCTCCAGGCAGGAATACTGTAGTGGTAGCCATTTCCTTCTCCAGAGGATCTTCCCGACCCAGGGATCAAACCCATGTCTCCATCTCTGCAAGAATATGGTAAATATTGATGGATTATATAACTCATAAATAAAAAACTCTCTGACATTCTTAAAAATTTGTATGAGTCCAAGTCAAAAGGGATCCTAAGACTAAAGAGATGGAGAGCTCCCGGGTTTTTGAGACCATGGTTCACACCTACAGTAATGCTTTGTACTTTTGCCAGAAGATGTAGAAAAGTTTGTTCCGTGAATAAATTAAGTTTTTTGACCAATAACTATTAACATGTTGTTTGATGTTGTTCTGCTTGCCAATTTAGTAACTGCTTATTCTATAAACTGCTATTCTAATGTAATAAAGTATGTTTTAAATTTTTTTGCATATTTGAGAATTTCGATAACAGGAAAAATCACTAATTTTTTAAAGGATATGTTGTAAAATCTACTGTATGCTTTCTCCACCCGCAGTCACCAATTTATGAATCTATGAATTAAGTTTATTTAATAGGTAAAGGCTTATTTATGTTGCCTTTTTCTTCTTGAGTGATCTTTGGTAGTTTTGTGTCTTATAAGGAAATTGTCCATTTCATCTGAAGTATCGAATTTATTGATATAGAACTGTTGGGTTACATTTCTTTATTCTTTTAATAATGGTAGGATCTGTGGTGATGTCACTCTTATTGCTGGTGTTAGTAGTATATCTTCACTCTTTTTCTCACTCTGGCTAGGGGCTTATCAATTTTACTGAGCTTTTAAAAGAAGTAGATTTTGGTTTTATTTATTTTTTTTTCCTCTTCAATTGTACATTTGTAATTTCATTGATACCTGCTCTTTAGGGTTAGTATGTGATAACAATCAGAAAGGTGGTGGTGTCTCCTCGCTGAATTTGTGTTGATAAACAGCAATTAAACTCCATTTTCTTCATGGTGTTTGTGGGTCCTTTGTGAGTTCCATATTTTCCCTTATCATATTATACTCTGATTTGGGCCAGCTGGCTCAGAGGGTAAAGAATTTGTCTGCGGTACAGGAGACCTGGGTTCGATCCCTGGGTCAGGAAGATCCCCTGGAGAAGGGAATGGCTACCCTCCAGTATTCTTGCCTGGAGAATCCCATGGACAGAGGAGCCTGGGGGCGTTCATTGAGTTCATGGGGTCGCAAAGAATCAGACACAACTGAGCAACTAACACTTTCAATTTTCCATTGCAAGTCTGTTTATTCTACCAGGGTTGAATTCCGTGTGGTCAGGGGCTGTTTTATAATGCCCTGTTTCCTGGATGGAGCCCAGGCCTGGCACCTGGGCAGTCACTGTAGCTGGATGAATGGGTGCGAATGTCAGAAGGAGGGCAGTGTGTGAAAAAGCCTATTTTTTGCCTCCAGGAAGATGATTAGAGAATTTGGGGAATGAGTCACTGTGAGGTAGACGTAGTTGTTACTTGTGTTTTAAGTGTAGATGTATGGTATTTTTAATATTTTAGAATGTATGGTTTAAGCAAATACTCCTTTTGAAATGTGCATATATGCTGTGGAGAACTGTGGCTCAGCTGGTAAAGAATCTGCCTGCAATTCAGGAGACCCTGGTTCAATTCCTGGGTCAGGAAGATCCCCTGGAGAAGGGAAAGGCTACCCATTCCAGTATTCTGGCCTGGAGAATTCCGTGGACTGTGTAGTCCATGGGGTTACAAAGAGTCGGACACAACTGAGTGACCTTCACTCACTTCACTGGGGAGAGTAGACTCTGTGGATATGCTCAGGGCCAGGGTGGGGAAAGCTGGCATTGTACCCCCAGCTGAGGGCCATGCTTAGCCATTGATCTCTATTAGCAGAAATTGGAAAACTGCAGGGAAATTGAAAGGTCAGACTGAAAAAGAAAAAATGCTCGTGAAGAAGATAGACTAAGGAATTGAAGGAAACTCTTCAGAAGTATTTAAAGCACACATACCACGGTTTTAAAAAAAGTAAACGTTGGCCATGTTGAAGTTGGAGAAGGCCGGTTAATACTGAGGAAAGTGACTGCCTGGTGATATTCCTCAACTTAACGTCTGCACACCCTGGTCAATGTGTCTGTTCTCTGTGGCTGTGTCATCAGCCACCCCAGCCTTAAAGTGGTCCAGAGCAGTGTGTTGTGTGAGTGCCTGGGCCCCGCTGAGCAGTTCTTGTGTGGCGGCAGGTGGGAGGCTGGGGCTGCAGTCACCTGAAGCCTGGGCGCCCAGGAGGCCCCGCAGCTGGCAGGGCAGCCCTTGGTGCTGGGACCTCAGCCGAGAGCTTAGCCCGAGCTGTGGGCCGTCTAGCTGGCTTATAGCCTCGTCATGCACGCCAGAGGCTTCTTAGAGCTCCGGACAGCAGTTCCCAAAGGGAGGGAGAGCACCTCAAGAGGCCGAGCAGGACCTGCAGTGCTTCCTAAGAAGTCCTGGGTGCCACTTCCACTGCATTCTGTTGGCTGAGTCAGAGGAGTGAGCCCAGATTCAAGACGAATGAATTTGGCTCACATCTCTCCAAGGGAGGAGTAGCAGAGAAATCGCCACTGTCTGCCACTGTCTGCGTTATTTGAACTGTGATGAGCACAGGCGGTTCCAGTAGGACATGCTGCTCTCTCATGCACAGCAGCTCGGTCCAGGTAGGACTTGCCTACTTCGCTCCCACACTTGGCTGTCAGTGCCCTTTGGGGGCTTCATAAAGCCCACTGTGCTGCCTCCAGTGATGTGGCAGAGGTGCCCCCATGTCCTGGTGGTAGGGGTATATGGGTGTTTCTGAGAAGAGGGTATCTCAAGACCTTAGAAGCATGCCTCCTGCCTGCCTTTTCCTCCTACTTATTGCTCCATTTTATTGGTTCTTTTGAAGGCTTCCAGGTTTTTAAACATTTCCTTTCTGTATGATTCAGCCTTGCTGCCTTTAGTATAAGCGCTTGTCTTGTGGTCTATTACTATATAGGAAGCTGCACATCTGGAGGCTCTTTTCTTGGGCTGGGAGAGGGAATGAAAGAAACAAGACTTGTAAAGTTATTAGGCCAAGTCTGTACAAATGAAGTGACCCACTGGAAGAAGTTGATGTTTTAATGTAAATGCCTATGAAAGCAGCATTTACTAACATCTGCTATCGGATACTGTATTAGTAGGTGATTTTTTCCCCTCAAATAGTAGGTGTTCCTTTATACACTGAACTTACTTTTACTCAATAGTCATGAAAAGTAGGTAGTATTTTCTCCATCTTTTAAAATGAGTAAAGTTGTAACCAAGTGAAAAAGTAACTTATCTGAGGTCACAAGGCTAGAAATTGGCCGTTTGTTTTGTACTATCCTGTGCAACTTCTCAAAAATATATTATTATTCTGTTAGTAATCAGGTCACTGTCAGATGATTAACATGTGATAGTAAGTCCTCCGAATCACCAGGTGCAGTGAAACTATCTTCTTTATGCTATGCTGTGTTTGTGGTTTGATTCTTAGACTCATGTGTTCATTGAAGCATATTTCATGGCTCTGTATGAAGGGAATGAATTGGCTTCAAGATGTTCACAAACTCAAAGATGAGAAGACCCTGATTATGTTCTGTCTGTATTGCATTGCTTTGAGACATTGAAACCACAGTACATAAAACACACTTTCTTTGGGAATTTTGCGGGGTTGGTAAAGAGAGCTGTTATTCATTAAGAAACATCTCAGCAGCCATTTCCTAAGTGGTCCATCTGCCCTACTGAAGTTGCTTATCCCCGGCAGACTATCCATCTAGGATGGCCAGTAAGATCTTGTAACAGCCAGATCTGAGCATGTAATTCTTGTACTGAAACCTCTCAACAAGTCTTAGCTTGCCTGTCCACCTCTGACCCTGCGATGGACTCCGTCAGGCTTTGGGGCTTGTCTTTCACAGTCTGTGCATCCTGTACCTGAGGACTCATCACCCTTTGCTGTAATTATCTCCCTGATGCCTGCCTTTGCTGCTCTGCGACGTTTCGTGATCACCTTTCTCTGTCTGTCTTGTTTCTGGAAGAACTCTGCAGCCGGCAGAGTCCCTGGCATGCAAAAGACGTTTCATACTTAGGTGAATGAAAATTATGTTGAAGGAGTAAGTAAGGGTTATACTTGTTTGCTTCTTCTGTTGTTTGTTTTGGATATAAGTACACTTGTTAATCATTTAGTCATCTTAAATATATTGAGCATTTACCCTGAGGTGTAGAGGATAAGGAAGAGGAAAGACAGACATTAATCTGCCCCCAGGCACATGGTCTGGAGCTCGGAGAAGATGAGGTGCCGCTGTCACAGCGAGGGCTCCTGCACACCTGTCTCCTTCCATGCTGGACACCTCTGGGCGTTTGAAAGGAGCCTCATCATCATACGCTTGGGGTAGATCCATTTCCCAATGCTTCTGTTCACTGTGCTTTCTTTTTAGAATCTACTTGGTTTTCCTATTTCTCTTACCCTATAACCACAGGTCAGTTTTGATGCCTGTTCTAGTGGGCGGGCACTCAACCGTGCAGGCAAAGGAGTTGGAAGAAAGCAAAGAGCTTTGTGGATGAGAGAGGTTGATGTTTACAGTGTCTTTTTGGGAGGAAAGGGTGTTACCTTAGATGTGCCTAAATGAAATATAATAGCAGTATAAATAAGTAATTAACATAAATATCTACTGCCTGTTCGACTTGTTTATATTTGTTTTCTGTTTTGTTACTATTCTGCATATTAAGGCATCATGATCTATGCTGTGCCTGGTCATGTCTGACTCTTGTGACTCCATGGACTGTAGCCCGCCAGACTCCTCTGTCCATGGGATTCTCCAGGCAAGGATACCGGGTTGCCATGCCCTTCTCCAGGGGATCTTCCTGACCAGGGATCGAACCCAGGTCTCCCTCATTGCAGGCAGAGTCTTCACCATCTGAGCCACCAGGAAAGCCCGTCATGACCTACATGTTGCCAATTAAAAGACAGTGTCAAAGATTAAGTAATTTGACCAAAGTTGTGTGGGTTTCTGTGTTGGAGATAAAATTAAGTCCCCTTCTTCTTATTGTTAAATCAGTATTTCTACTGATCTACTTTCATGCTATTAAAATTTCCAAATACTTGGCTGTATGTGTGTATGTTTCTTTATCTATACAAAAAGGAAATTGCTGCTCTTATCTGTAACTTTGATTTCATTATGATTTCCTATTTCTAAAGATACAAAATTTGAGATACAGGCTATAGCCAGCAGGTCATACTTTTGTTAGTGTGTAGTATCTATACATCTTAGATTTTAAAAATTATTAATTTTTACTCTAGGAACACATCACAGTGCCTTAAACTCATTTATCTTACTTACATTCTCTTGCTGAGTTTTTAACCTTGCCTGGAGGGAGGAGATTTACTCTGGATTTTATTTGATCAAAGAGGCTTTTTATATTAGATGGCAAGGAAAAAATATTCTTTAAATAGTTTCCTTTTATTTTTTTTCTCCTCCCCTCCTAGAGTTCTTATCCCCTTCATGCTGCCACAAGGTTAAAATGAAAAAGAAATGCTACACTTAAACTTTATCTTTGTATAGTTCTATGATAGAATTAAAACTATCACTTGATGGATTTTTTAAGTACAAAATCATATTCTCATACTTAATGCTACTACATGTCTCTAAATGCACCGTTGACTCTGGAAAATCACTGCAGTTGCTCAGAAAGGTGAGACTTAACCCGAGAAACACAGACGAAAAGATTTCAAGAAGAGATGGAAGTTTAGGCAGAAGTAGAGCTCTGGTGATCGGGAAGAAATGCAACTGTGAGGTATTTATAAGGCAGGCAGGATCTGGTAGTAGTTTGACTAAAGCCTTTTTTTTTTTTTTTTTAATGGGTTACATGAAAAGAAGTAATCTTGAAGCACTTACAATGTGGAGGAGATTTTGCTTTCCACTATGTCACTCAGAGTCCTTTGTTTTCAAAGAATGGAAACTGACCCAGGCTGACCAACAAAACTTGAATTTGTCAGAGGGTTTGAGGGATAGGGTTGATAGACGATTAGAGAAGCAGATATTGAAATGGGAAGGAGAAAGACCACTCAGAAGAGGAATTGTCTGAAAAGGAAGCAGAAGTCCACCCCATCTTCTTCTCAGAAGGCAGTTAGTTACCTGTCGTTGACCTGGGCTGGGCTGGGCTGGACTGGGAAGAGGTAGACAGCTTGGAAAATAATTCCTAGAAGAAATGAAATAAAATTCTGAGAACTTTTAATAGTTTGGTGAAGGTCGTTTAATAGTTCATGGCAAAATCAACAGGGAACTCACGTCTTATAGTTACATTGCTTTATTCATTTTGTACTTGTCATGTGTGAGGCGCTGTCCTGAGTGCTGAAATTCAGCCATGATTAAGACAGATGTAAACCACTCCAGTACTCTTGCCTAGAAAATTCCATGGATGGAGGAGCCTGGTGGGCTGCAGTCCACGATTGAGTGACTTCACCTTCACTTTCAAACAGTATGGTAGATGCTGCCAGGTAGCAGGGGGTGAATGCATTGGAAAGGTGAGTAAAATGATCATCCAGAAGTTAGTGGCAGCTTGTATTAAGTGTATCACACTGTATCATATGTGGATGCAATCTCTAGTACTTTCACTTACCAGTTCCATAGACAAGATAAGACCCTCCTTTGTTTTACTGCCTCCCTCGAAGAAAACAGTGTATTTAAAAGTGCCAGAAATGTTTGTCTGTGCTTCAGGAGGCTCTCAGTAAATGCTGACTCCCATCTCTGGCTGAGCAGACATTTTATTAAAAAAAAAGAAAAGCCAATAATGGCACTGGCTTAATTCTGAGCTCCCCCCCCCCCCACCTTTTTTCTTTTTTTGTAATTTTTTCTTTCTTAGAATTTAGGGTCTTTGTTATATGCAGCTGGTGACTTATGAGAATACAGAAAGTTTTGATGCCTTGGCATTCAGACTTTTGTAAGTCCACATAAAATATCAGTCACTGTTCTTATCATTGTTGGTTCTTGTTTCAGGCACAGTTTTTTTTTTAATATATAATTTCTGTGACTTGTAAAAATCATTTCTTTAAGAAACAAATGTAGCAATTGAGGAAGAAGCTTAAAAGGTATGAAGAGTGTTTAAGAGATCTGATTGCATTTGAAGGAAGTAGGTAGGCATGAATTCAATAGATTTAAGCTAGAAGTAGACTAGAGGAAAAGGAATATGAAGTCACAGGTTTTTACCCATCTTTCAGTAAGATTTATATCTGCTTTACTAGTTGGAGTTAATCATGTTCACCAAAGGTATAAAGCTTGTCACTTGTGTTCTTTCTGTTTTGTAGAAAAGTTGTAATGTAGAGGTTTTTGGTTCTTTCATAGATGTTATATAACGGAATTTTTTTTTAATGTCTTAATTTTTAGTCTCAGAGTAAAATGACTCTACAGGAAGGCCTTGTGGGTGCTGTTGTGTAGTAATTCTCATGTTTTTCAGTCTTCAGCCTACAGCCTTATATTTAACATATAATGTGTGAGTTTTTTCACTGAAATTCATACCAGCACATTTTGCACTTTTTGCATGAAGTATTGAAGTTTTAAAATTTGCTTCACTCTTTTGATGAAGGCAGTTACAGAGGCCTGTAGAGGGTCTCAAGATTCACTTTTTCTTTATCATGTTTTATCGTTTCTGTGCAGCCTTTACGTGGCATCTTTGTTTATGAAAGTCGCACAAACAGCTATGGACACTGAGTCATCAGTTTCAATGGAATGGCCCTGGGGCGTTGCCGTACAATGCAGTTTCTCTCTTTCTGAACCCTGAATCTCTTCCGCTCCTGCCCTGTATCAGTGCCTCTTCCAGTCCTGACGTAACGCAACTGCTCACTCAGTGTAGCATCAGAAGTCCTTCCCAGTCTGTCTCCAGTCTCTCCACCTTCTCAGATGTGTCACTAGACACTCCCACCATCCTGCGGCTTCTCCTGCTTGGATGGACCCCCACCCCCACGCCCCACCGCCCCCGCACAGGAAGCTCCTGGGGCCCTTGCTCTGATTCTTCTGGTATTTGCATAACTCTTTCTGGTTGTGAATTTTTTTTCCCCCATGGTCTCATTTCATTTCCACCTCAACTAAGGGAGGAGGTAAGAGTTTCAGAGAGGATAAATAGCTCACCTAAAGACCTTCGGACTGACTTCTTGTTCAGCGTGCCCCTAATTTGGTAAGCAGTGCCCAGACCCTGTCCAGGGGCGGCAGACCACAACCGATCAGCTTTCTCACTACAAGAGAATCTAGACGACTGTGACTCTGATCTCTTCTGATGATCTTTGTTTTCGTTATATTAATATTTAAATATTCATTACAGTTTTATTAGCCCTCTCTTCATATATGCCTTTGTATGCATTAATGTACAGAAGTCTGGAGTATGCAGGAGGTTGGAATCTGCTGTGCATGTGTTGAGACAGAGTGCCTGAGGTGTACCATGAATCCCTGCGACCCTTCGTGGGTGTCAGTGTCCCTAACTGATGGCCCGGGGCTAAGAGCCCTGTGACTTGCTGATTTTTTTCCCAGTGTCAATTGTAAGTGCTGGTCTGTGATTTGAACCCTTGTTTTTATCACTTAAAGTCTCACTAAATTAAGCTCTTTTCTCCCCATATTATCATTAATTTATACTCTCTCAATGCAGCTATCAAAAAGCTAGACAGTTGTGCTTGTCTGGAGGCTGTGGGTTAGTGGGCTGCTCTGGGAGGGCCATGAGTGAAAACGGTGACAAAATAACACAATTAAGTAGTCACTTAGGGCTATTTTTGAACTTTCCTCTAAGCAACTTAATTTTGTATTCATTTTATACTCATGTTTTGGCTTCGTTTGTTCCTGAGCTTGAGATCATGGAATTTAAAGGACTTGGCTGGTTGTAGCATTTGTATGTAATACCTGGAATAGTTTCTTTGTCAAAGGCATAATTAACAATATGATTTGTATGTCTACTGCCTTCTGGTATTCACAACACAGTTTGTAAACTTAATTAGTTCTTGGAATAGCAAATGTTTTGCAGATGATAAACACTTCTCCTCTGAATAGTGTGTTGAATGGTTATATATTCATAGACATTTACTCTGTGCTTCTCAGATTAGGACGTTGATAGGTATGCATCACGAGGTAAACATCACCTGCCGAATAGTCCTGGGTTGTATTGTCTTCCTGTGCTTTTCACAGGGGATATCAGAGATGTAGCTCAGATAATTCAGCCTCCAGGATATTCATTATGGTTCCATTGTATAGAGACCATCTCTGCTAATGTCATTATGGGGATGCCGGTTTCCCAGACTCTGATGGTGATGGTTATGGTATATGTGGAGGTGGAGTGGGGAATAACAGGCCCACCTGCAGTTCTTCAGTTACACAGCAGCCCCCACCCCCGAGACAGAGGAAGCAAGCAAGAAAGCGCTCTCAGCAGGTGAAGAGATGCTGCCAGGAAGCCTTCTTACCATTCATAAATCACTGGTCTGAAGATGTTTATTTGGGCTTCCAAGTGATACTGAACTAGAAGCATCGAATTAGAAGATGCTGATACCATTAGATTAGTGACTTCTGGCCCCCAGAGTTGGGGCTGGGTCACACAAATGTGGGTTCTGCTGTTTTTACAGATGAAGAGAGGAGGGCTCAGTGAAGCTAGTGACTTGCCAGGGGTCCACTAGTGGTCAAGCTGGGACTGCCCCCCGAGCCTGTGTCCTCTTGCCACTTCACTGGCCTTCACTCACCACTTTGTGGCCGATGGAGGCCTAGCATGGCACCTGGCACAGAGTCCTGAGATGTCCAGCATTGTCCTCTGTATTTTTGGGAACTCACCAAGGTGGTGTGTCCGTAAGGAGAGCAGAAATCATAGCAGGCGTTGTAACAAAGGAGATCTGATAGAAAGGATTGGTTAGGGGTACTCGATGACTGAAAAAGCAAATGAGGGATACTGAAGGGACACAGAAATAGTAACACAGGCTCTGTCTTGAGCCAGAACCACCAGGGCTGGAGGAACAAAGGAAGACATTTGGGAGGAAATGCTCCGTGGAGCTGGGACCAAGACCCGTTAAGTCCAGTGACTCAGGCCTCAGAGCAGGGGGTCCTGGCCTGCTGACCTGGTACAAAGACTGGGGCTGGGGGGTGTGTGTGAAAAATGAGTCATTGCCAGAATTTTGGAAACTATTCTGTACGCTGCCAGGAACTGGAGCAAAATGGAAGGGACAGCACCCTGCTCTGGCCTCCCTGATGTAGAACCTAGTGGGAGCCCCAGGCAGCAGAGAAGCAGGGCTTGCGAGTTCCCTGTCCAACATTCTTGATGGGTGTGTATGGAGCTGAGAGATGGTGCTTAGTAACTGGCAGAGATGGTTTGTTTAGGAAAATGAAAGGCAGATAGATGACTTTTGTTTTGCTTAATTCAGACGTTGGGTATTCTTAAAGGTTCATCAAATCTTACTGTGCTTTTCCATGAAGAATATCATCATTCACTCTCATTCACTAAACAAATATTTTTTGAATGCATGTTATATTCACGATGCAGACCTCAGTACTGGGCATGTGATGATTCATAACACAGTTTTGTGTTTATGAGAGCTAGTCAGTGAGACAAATGATAGGGACGTATGCAAATCTCAGGCTTGAAAGGAACCTTCAAGTTTAGCTTGCTGTCAGGTGATTGAATCCTTTCTATAACGTTCCTGTCAGGCGGGTCCAGCCTGCTGGTCAGGCCTCTATGGATGAACTTAAAATTCCTTCAAGATAGCCATCTTTAGATTCCATCTTTGGAAAATGTTATTTTTAAAATCTTCATCTCTAAAATGAATGGTAGCTCCTTTCTCTCTTTCAATATTAATGCTATGTCACTGGCCTTAATCCTGACCAAATCTAATCCCTCTTTTGCATGACATACAGAAATAATTGTATGTGAGTCAGTGATTCTCTCCTCAGTCCTTTACCCTTCAGGGTGGCCATTTCAGTTATTTCAGTTGGTTTTGTTTTTGTCTTGAATGGAACTTTTCAACTTGGTTTTCATTATTTTCTCTCTTACAGAGCCCCTTTAGACATCTTTTCTCCTCAATCTTTCTCTCGTCCCCCTTCCCTGATGAAATGGTGATACCTAATATTAATTGTATATCTGATTATGGACTGTGACCCGTTGGTGAGCCAATCACCATTGTTGCTTGAAAACTGGTAAATTCTTGAAAATCTAGGGAACACTTCTCTGGATTCCTGGCCATGTTATTAGTCTCTGTGTTCTCATCTTAGTTTGTTACTCATTCATAGAATAGATCAATAAATTATCTGACCTCTGTGTTTAAGAGAAGAGAATAGCGGGCAGTCAGACATCAACCTGAGATACTTGTCGTTAGTTTTAGCTAGAGCAATGCTCTGTGTTTGTCCTTTGATTCTGTCTCATTTGTCCATGTGGTGCAGTTTCGTGACGTTAAAAGTTAGCTGTATATTTAGCCTTAAAATAGATGAGTCAGTTGTCAGTAGATTTGACAAGTGGAACCCACTAGAATACATGATTGCTTAACCAGGTACTTGATGGTTGAAGGACAAACAGAGGAATGCTGTTGACGGACCTTAGTGTAGTTATTTTTCTATAAGTTCCTAAATGATTTTAATGTACAGCTTGGTCTCAAATGTGAAGATCTGTACCTAACTTGACAAATCCCTTTGAGAAAACCTCCAGTGGGAATGTCCTCTGTGAAGAGACAGCATCTGACTCATAAGGAGAAGGAAAATAAAATACGACTGGAGAATGACCTAGTACGGATAACACACCCTGACTTGAAATCGATGTGGGAAGGCGTCCTCGTTTTCAGCACTTGCAGGTGTCTGTAGACGTTGCCTGTCCTCGGAGCCTGTGGCTGTTAGTGTGCACTGCTGGGCTGTTTGCCAGTGCCGTAACTTTCCATGATGACTAAATATGAGGGACAAAAAATGTTCCTTCTGTAATTGTATTTTGTTTTTAAAAAGTGTTTTATGCTTGTTTGGCAGTTTCTAGGTACCTTAGAACAACATTGAGTTATGAGGGAAATATAATATTTGAGGCACCTTGTATGTTTTAAACTCATATTAAGCTGCATTTTTTTTTTTCTTTTTTAGTGATGTTCATTATTCTAGCATAGCTCTCATGATTTTGTCAATATGGCTTCAAACATCATCAGAGTTGATGTTCCTGGGGATCTGATTGCAATTCTGATCATGCTATTTATTTTTAGAATTACTTTTATAAAAGTGAACCTGTAAATAATTGTTATATGAAAACATGATTTAATGTCTTAAGGATTATTTCCCTCTGATTATTCTCTCTGCTGCATAAAGAGGACCAGTTATGATTCTGAAACTAACCTAAAAATGTATAGCCAAAGCATGATTGTATCCTGCTTTGAATTTATTTTGCACAGTCTGTCGCACCTACAGAGTTTGTATTATTGTACATTTAACCAATAGAAAATATTCATTGGTAATCTTATTAGATATGAAAGTAATAGAGAGCAAAATGCTTGTATTATATGGTTGTTATAGAATATCATTAGTATAGTCATATTTCTATCTCAAAGTGTGATAATGCCAGCGGGATAAATGAGAAAGACATTGAATCTTCACACAAAGGAAATGGGTTTTATAATGAGTGCAGTTTGAACAGAACTAATCTCTTTCTTGGATCATTACTTCACCTAATCATAAAACCTTTTTTTAATTCAAATCCTTGCAGGGTTCTAATTGGTGACCTCTGGAGCCTGATAATTGTTTAAGATAGCTGGTCTTTTGCAGTATACTTAATGATGTTTGCAATTAAAAGTGAGAAATGTGGTTTAACCCTTAGGCAGGTGTAACTAAAAAGTAGATTTTCCTTTTTTTCCCAATCTTTAGTAGTTATTCCCATTCCTCTTCCCAATAGTTATTGACTTGAGTCATTATTAACTTGAATTAACCTAATGTATTGTTGTCTTCACTTAGTCTGGGGGTTTACTGAATCTTCATTTGACAAATGTGTTGGGATATATTAGGAGTAATCCTGGATCATTTGGAAGAGCCAAGGGATTGGTCTATTTGGGATGGCCAGAACGCCTAGCTTCTTTTTTCTCTGTCATTTGAGTTCATTTTTCTGCCTTTTTTGGGTGATTTAAGTAGAAACTGAGACATTTCTTTGCACCCGGTTTCAATAAAAACTTATTTCAGAACTTTTCTTACTACCAGATGAAAGTGAGTGAATAGAAATTAGCCGATATTAACTTAGGGCTGATAAAACCATGGGCCCCCGAGCCCTGAGTGATTACTTTCTCCACACTGTGTGTAGAAGCATGCTGGAATTGATACGGGCTGTTACACTTTCATGTCTTGATCTTCTCTGTTGCTTCTGTTGTGTTTCTCACTCAGTAAACAGTGGACATTCAATGAGTACAGTTGACTGACTCCTGTAAAATTCTGTTCATATGTTGGAGGTGGAATTTAATCTGTTATCTGTTGGTTTAGGAGGTTTTGAAGTGTCAGCAAAAATCGATCAGTCGATCTAAAATTTTATTTGAGCTAAATTGTGGATTATAATCTGAGAATAGCCTCTTGGAAAGCTCTGGGAACTGTTCTGCCTGTTAGAGGCCAGAGCATAGTTGTATACGTTTTTGAGACAGAGGGCTACGTATTAAATGATGTATTATTGACAGTTTACACAGTCCAGATCTAAGCTTACAAAGCAGGTAGTGGGCCATGGGTCAGTGTGGCCCTTTACAAGATTAAGAAGGAAGGTTATCTTTTTGAGGAGTTGTCTTGTGGAAGCTAGAATGTTGCTTTTACGGCTGAGCGGGTATTTCTGCCGGAGGGAGGTTTGGTGGATGCACGGTGCAGGTGCACACTGCACAGAAGGGGGGCAGAGGGGGCCAAAGGGCAGAGAAAAATCTTTATGTTTACATTTTTCTTATCTTGCCACAAAATATGAGTTTTATTTCACAGAAGCCAGTTGTGTGGTAATTCGGAGAAGAGGCAACTCCTTTGAGAGTCCGACAGTCCTGCAATCAAACTTCAGGTCTGCCACGTCCTAGGTACTAGGGGATGTTCATTCCTGTCCCAGCATGCTGAGAATTGTGTGGGCTTCATGTGCAGAGCCTCCAGCATGGTGTCTGGAAATAGTAATTGTGCAAATTGTTAGATTCCTTCTACGAGTTTTAGGGGACATTTCATCTCTGATTTTCATCCCTTGATCTTTATTGTTTTAAAATGATTTAAACAAAAAAACACATTACACTTAGAAGTTTATTTTGAAAATTGTTAGACTTTAGTACCCAAATCCAGTAACTTCCTCATTTCTGAAGGTCGTTGAGTGTTTCCCCTTGTTTAGATGATAAATTTGCATTTCACTGGCGCATCCAGTGATCATCATGTCTTATCTTTGTATTTTTCTTTTTTCTGCCATGATGCCTTTTGTTTGGTGAATGATTGCACTATATTTAAGGGAAAGATAAAAGGTCAGTACCATGGAAGCATTTTTTCTCTTGAAAATAATTTGATAAAATATGTAATGATAATTCGGAGTAGCACTCAGAATTTTTTAGTTATCTGCATTTTAATTTCTAGAATCATATAGGTTTCACAAATTCTTGAAATCCATTCTACAATGAGATACATGTAAATCAGTTACCACAATTTAAGCTTTGTATTAAGTAGACAATAATAACCTGTATTTGCATTATGTGTTACAGTTTTCAGATCACTTTGATAAGCATCATGTCTTTTGATACTTGAAATAACTTTGTTAATTTCCCTCAAAACTAAATAATAAGCCAAATAATTTTTTCTCAAAGTCAAGATCCCTTTACTTCAGTAATACCAAGAAACTGGAGGCTTTAGGTCAGAATACACTAGCATTGGAATCCTAGATCTGGGTTTGCTGTGGAATCTTAGCCACATCACTAGATATCTGTTAAGTAGCTGTTTCTTTTCTGTAAAATTATTACCGATATTCTGCTACATTGTTACAAGGATTAAATACCTGGACAGGACTGTCAGTAAATAAATTCCAGCTATCAGTGTTATTGTTATATTTTTGTTAATTACCTGTGATGGGTAGAATTACAACCAACTCTTGAATAATGTGGGTTTGGTCTGTGCAGGTCCACTTATATGCAGAGTTTTTAAAAATAGAAAATATGGTTGAATCCACAGATGCTGAACCATGGATACAGAGGAACCATGGGTATGGAGGGCCAACCATAAGCTATACCCGGAGTTTTGGACTGGGTGGAGGATCAGCGCCCTTGACCCCCTCCTTGTTTAGGGGTCAGCTGTCTTTTCTCCCTCTCCTGCCCCCCTCCCCCAAGTCAGTCTTCTTCCTTCCTGGAGGAATTTCCTTGTGTGTGTGCTTTAATCTTATGCAGTGTGTATATATTTAAGAATACTTTGTGAGAGAGGGAGAGGGTGGGAAGATTTGGGAGAATGGCATTGAAACATGTAAAATATCAAGTATGGAACGAGTTGCCAGTCCAGGTTCGATGCACGATACTGGATGCTTGGGGCTGGTGCACTGGGACGACCCAGAGGGATGGAATGGGGAGGGAGGAGGGAGGAGGGTTCAGGATGGGGAACACATGTATACCTGTGGTGGATTCATTTTGATATTTGGCAAAACTAATACAGTTATGTAAAGTTTAAAAATAAAATAAAATTAAAAAAAAAAAAGAATACTTTGTGTACAAATACTAGCTCTGTCTTTGTAAGTTTACTTCCAAGCATTTTAATATTTAGAGTATTGACTATTTTTTGCTCCCTGGATGGCTTATTTTTGTTTATTTGTGATGAGCTCATTCGTTCTTATTAGAGAGTGATATGCATCTCTATTCTGCTGTGCCATTTATTTCTTGTTTATGGAAGATTATTTGCAAGATCTTGAGCTGTTTGAATCAATCTCGTCTGGGCAGGTTTTAGTGTATTCAATTCTGGTTTGGGTCTAATAGGTGTTCTGTTAGGTTTGGATTGCTTAAATAAAATAATTCCTTTGTGAAAATATCTGTCATGTTGGAGGTTAAAAGATATCTTTTTAGACCAACAGCCACAGTAATGTTTTAGTAATCTGTCAGATAGAATTTACATTGGCTTTGAACACTATATATATTTTAAGATCATTTTAAATCCTCCAGCTAGGTTCTTATATTACTTTGAAATAGATTTCTGAATGTTGAGCATGTAGGTATTATCATTCTGTTTATACGGACTTCATGTTTCCTTATAGATCCAGGCTAAGCCCTGTCCTTTAATAAGTTTGTACAGAGTTAAGGTCCTTGGGCAAGGGGGCTGGGGGGAGGGTTTGACCATATTACTGTTTACCCTAGAACTATTGTGCAGGCTAACATATTATTTACTCTTTCCTGAACCTTTGGTGAACGTTTATTAAATAACTTTTAAACAGCTAATGAGATAGGCTTTCAAGTTAACTAAACTTTAGTGTGAATCCCTCTAAAGAGATTATGAACTGTCCAGCCCTTGGCAAGCTTCTTACCCATTGGAATCCTCAGGGTCTTATTCTGTAAAGCGAAGGGGATCTATCATAGATAGGTGCATTAGAATAAAGAGAGACTTCACATCAAATGCACAGCCCTTAACTTGGTGAATCCTTGCAAACAAAGTCATAACAATTATTATTTACCTAGTACTGTTATAATAAGTGATCTCTGAAATGAGCTTCCCTGATAACTCAGTTGGTAAAGAATCTGCCTGCAATGCTGGAGACCCTGGTTCGATTCCTTTGATTCCTGAAGAAGGACTAGGTTATCCACTCCGGTATTCTTGGGCTTGCCTTATGGCTCAACTGGTAAAGAATCTGCCTGCAATGTAGGAGACTTGGGTTGGGAAGGTCCCCTGGAGAAAGGAAAGAAAACCCACTTCAGTATTCTGGCCTGGAGAATTCCATGGACTCTATAGTCCGTAGGATAGCAAAGAGTCGGACATGACTGAGGGACTTTCACTTTCAAAATGGTTTTCATTACTTTTCAGTACTTTGCTGTGTAATGTTTTATGTGATCAGCACAAATGGGAACTTCTGTATGTACAGGAGGCATCAGATGCTCTGTTTAAAGCTTCCTTCAGTTTAGCCAAGGTGGGGACTGGATTGCTGCCTCTTGTCCCACCTCCTTTGCTCTGTGCCTGGGGGCTGAGGGATGCGTCAGCAGACACTCTTACCTCTGGCTTCTGCTTGGGTTGGTCCCTCCCTGCGGAGCCACCAGAGGCAGATCTGCAGAAGGAAGCGAGGTCCCAGTGTGTGCGCTTTAGCTTCCTCCCTGTTAGGTCAGCACAGGCTGGCTGCTTCCCTCGGAGGACATTATAACCCTTGCCAGGCTGCCCTCCACACAGTCTCCTTTCTTCCTTGCCCCTTCCTGCTTCCCAGCTTTGGGGCAGCCATACTTCCTTCCTAACCTCAGAGTACCACACCATTCGTTGTTGCTATTGTTTTAGGATATTCACATCTTTATACATAGGTTCTTAATTAAATTCTCTACAGATTATCTACTTTGAATGCCATCTGTTTATTCATGGAATACAGTTCCTTGGATCATTCACCCAGGAAAGAACAGAGGCTCTGGGAATAAACAGCGTTGCAGGGTATCAGGGTTTCTAACTCACAGTTTCTGATCTTAAAGGATGGATTCCATGTGGGCTCAGCACAGGAATTCATTGGTTCATTAGTGCATTCTCTCATGGACTTGTTTTGTAAAGAATATTTGTTTCCTTTATAGAAGCACTATGTACCATAGGCTTTACTGGGTTGTTAGCTACACAAAATATTCTAAGGACCTGTTGATAGACTGGGTTGGGAAAGTGTCTCCACCTTGGAGACCTGAGGTTTGAGTCATGGTATGTTCCTTGCTAATTGTATGACTTTTAGAAATATATTTTCTAATTTTCCTTATGTGCAAAATGTGAACGATGCTTTAACCTTCCCAATATATTGTCAGGATCATAAAAGGAGTTAAGGGTGGGTGGCCGGGGGTGGGGACTGATAGTCTGTTGAAGACAGACTTTAAATAGGAAGTTATATCTGTGGTGAAAATGCTACTTTGTTTTGGTTAAGTAGTCTGGGAATTCAAAAAGAGCCTCTCTAGGAAGTGGAATGTAGCAGAGGCACCAAAGAGAAGGCTGTTGTAGGGGGAAAGTCCTCAGAGATGTTCCTGTCTTGGGAGACAAGTGCAGAAGCTCTAGCCTCAGTGAGCAGGTGCTTCAGAAGCCAAGAAGGGCTGGTTGCTAGAGTGGAGAGGAGCGCAAGGCAGGCGCCTGTGGTTTACCCTGGTGGGGTGTCCCGAGGGCTTGATGCCTCCTCTGATGGCTCTCCCTCCACTTCAAATAGAAATCAGCCCTTCTAGTTCTGCCCTCCCTGGTTGTTCGTGGGACAGACTGTCTTATCTTCCAGCTGTGATGTCATCTGCCCTCTCTCCCCACATTGCATCCATTCCATTTCTGCTCAGGTCCGCCTTTCCAGGAGGGCGTCTCTCCTCAGTGGATTGCTTTCCGCATCCCCCTGTTGTTACTGAACCCTTAGGATCTGATCTGGGCAGATGTTTAGAACCCGGCCTGCCTTTTCATGCCTTTGTCCTCCTTTCTTCTCTGTGTTGGCCACGGAGAACTGCCCCTGTTGTCACCCTGCTTCTTTCTGCAGCGACCCAGGCTGTGGGGTGAGGAAATTGAGTTCATGTCTCGGCTTGTTCACTAACTGGCTCTGTGGTGACAGGATTCTGTCACCACTACTTGTGTGACTCGTTCCCTTTTGTACTGTTAAAGGAGAAAAGGAAACCAAAAAAAGTAAATCTCCATGTGTCAGCTGTTCAGTCAGATGAGGGAAGGGGAACTGGTGTAACCCAGGGTTCCTTCACTTCACTGAAGCACTCATCAGCTCTTTGCCTAGCAGCCTCCGTTCCTTATCCTCTAGGAACTCAGCTCACGTTCACTAGCTTTTTGGACACTATTCCAGGCTCCGGAGCCGTCAGCCCCTCTTCTCAGCCCTGTGCACACTGCGCTTGTCTGTGTGGCCCCACAGACTGTGTGTCCTGTCCCCAGCACCCCGTGCACTTGCTCCGTGTGTCAGAATTCAGTCAGTGTTGTGGACAGACGCCTGATTGGGGTGGATCCCTGTTCCTCTCACCCTCACCATGTGAACCCCACTGCATTTGGATTCTCAAAGTGAAATACTGTACATGTAGTTTCCAGAAACGCGTGTGTTACTTCAAGTGAGACGAGCAGCCCAGGTATATCCTTATCACAGCTTCAGTGAAAGAGTATTTTAGTGAAGGATTTAAATGAATGATCAAAGGAGAGTCAAACTCTGGATTTTCAGCCAAGATGCAAAATAGAAACATGATCATCCCTGTATACATTCATATTTTATTCTGTTTTGGTATTTTAAAAAAATTCTACAAAAGTATTTAAAATTTTAAATTTATGCAAATTTAAAGGGTAAAATATTCATGATTCAAACTTTTCAAACAGTGTAAAAGAGAAATATAGTGAGAAGTCTCTATTCCTGTTTCTTATCCATTGCATTTCTCCCTTGACAATCAGTTACTCATTTCTTATATGTAAGAATGGAGCTCTTTTCTGTGGATATACAAGTGAATATGAACATATAGTCTTACATTGCTTTACACTGTGACTTGTGTTTGTGTGTCTATGTGTACAAACAGTGTATTTGGTGGAGACTTTTTCTCATCAGAACATGAGTTTTCCTGATGTTGTAAAGTAACTTATGTTGTCTCACTGGCTGTGCCCTTGATTATGTAACCAAGCTCTTAATTCTAGATATTTAGATGATTTCCAGTGTTCTACTATTAAACACAGTGCTTTAAATGGATAAATTTGTGTATCATATTTTATATCTATCCACATATATCTTTAGGGTAAATTTGTAAAAATGGAGTTGCTGGGACAAAGGAAAATGTCAGTTTTGATGTGCTTGATTCTGTGAGAGAATTTAAGCAGTTTTAATGAAAATTTACATTACCAAATTTTTTTATATTGAAAATTTAGCTTATTTAATTCAAAGAGTATTTGGCTGTGTCTTAAAGGATTCGTGGATTTTAGCATATTTGGTAGGGTAAGTGGTCATTGCTTAGGAAGCTGCATACCGAACCAAGACAGAAACAGAAAAAAAAAAAAAAAAGCCAAAAAAGTCATAACTGACACTAGCTTTCCCAGTTGACAGAAATTTGGTGTCCATGGTTTGAAAACATAGCATTTTAATCCTCTACATCATCTAAAACCTAATCACACTTTTGCTTATTATTTCTGAGCTGGGAGATGGCATTGGTACATTAAACTGTATGTAACGAATGTAATCTGGGGATTAGTGAAAGTCAAATCCCCTATGTGTTCGACCTTGAGCATCTGGCTGGATTTTCTGTGGTTTGCCTTCATATGCTTCAATTTACTGAAAGGTTAAAGCCACCTTGGTAGCTATCCAGTCCCTTCCTGACCTAGGGAAGCCCAGGAGGGTGGTAGTATGAGTTTGAGTGTTTGAAACTCCCATTTACGGACAATTTCAAGATTTCATAAGTCATCTTGTTGCTTCCCATTATTTTGCATTGTACTTTATTGGACATCCTGAACACATAAACCTACTTACGATCTTCAGTCAAGTAGAAAATGCCAAACTGTTGACTGAACGGCGCCTAAAAAAATGGAAGTTTGGCCAGTTCTGAATTTTACCACTGGGAGCCACGGGGACCTGAGAAAAGTAGAAGAGCCGAGGTGTAAACCAGACCTGCGTGACGCCCGTGACAGGGGCAGGGCTGTTTCAGGTGCCGTGTGGCATGTGAGGTCTAGCACACCTACATGCTTCAACATGGCATCAGGCCTTACATTTTTTTTCTAAAATCTTAAACAGTGAAGTATTTCAGCATATTTCAAAGCTTACTTAAGGTAGCAACAAGGTATTTTAGCAAGATAAGATTTGTAAAGTTGACTATCTGGAGAGGAAAGTAGTTACTTTTCTTTTAATTTTTATTTCCCTCTTAAAAATCATAGGGATATCTCAAACTTTAATATATAGTAAAATGCATAAGTCTTTGTGATTTTTTAACTTTAACTTTAACCTAACATGACTTTCCATGTTGCTTCAAATGATAAACATCACTGATACAAGGAGTAACATTTTGAAGGCTGATTAAGGAATTAAATATTAAATTGTGCCTATCAGTGCTCAACAATTATTAAAAAGCCTTTGTTATATAAAAAGAAAATAGGTAGTTAAATCTATTTTGACTGATGTATTATACATTAAAACTTCTGTTTTCTAGGAAGTTTCAGTGAACCTAATTTTGTTAAATCTTCTAACTCGCTAAAGGTATTCTCAATTATAGCATTAATGGACAAATAAAAGTAAAATGTAGAAATTATTTTCCTGTACTAATTAAAGCTGAACTCATGAATTGTTGTACTCGATGGAGCAAATGTCATGTGACTTATTGCTTTTTACTGAGGAAAACCAAACTAATTTAGATCATATCCACCATTAGTTTTACAATTTTCAAATATATTTTGTGTCTGCATGCACAGACACTCTTATTTATGGAAAATAAGAGTATATAACATGGTATATTATTACCTCTGGAGTATGGATATAGGAGAAACTTTCTTTTAATTGTAAATTTTTTTTATAGAAAAATGTCAAAATTAAAAGTACTCTCGAAAGGTTTTTTCCAACAACAATGGCAAGAATTATCTACATAAATGTTTATATTTCACATACTTCTGTTCAATGCATCTTGTTCCCATGCAGATTCTATATAGAATGATCAGTTTTACAGAAGCAAAGCGTAATATAATACAAGAAAGCAAACAAAATAATCAATGTATTTGGAGATTTAGTAATTATCTTTATTCTTAGAAGCTTTGCTCAGAAGCTGCAGGCCTGAGCTGGGAATGATAATAGAATTGTGCATGAAGTACTTTGTGAGTGCCGTGGTGGGAGTGACTGATGCTGCTGCCCCATCAAGGAAAGTGCCAGTTGCATAACAAGTAGTATTTAATATGGTTGACTCTTGAAGGCGATGTGTGAAATGGAAATCATCAAAATACGTCACCAGTAGAGAAAAGAGCACTAACAAAGCCACGAGCTTGTGGTTGGGCTCATCACCTGTGAGGTGGGAAGATTTTGTTGGGGAGGTGACTGTCACAAGGCTGTCTAGGGCTTTTAATGCCCCCTTAGAGAATCCTTCTTGGTGGGAACCACCTTGGAGACCCAGGCAGGGCTGGTAGAACGGACTTTCAGTACTTGGTAATGCTAAACCGAGAATGCTTTCTGGCTTTTCTTTGCTGTTTAATCAGCCTTTTTTGAGAATTCCAGAGGACCTCAAAGAGTCTGTTTTAGTGTTTGTAGCTAGTGTATTGTTCCCTTCCATGAGCTTGGGTCGTTGAGACTTGACTTTGGAGCACATGTATGTGTGTACATGTGTGTGTTTCCCCACTTACTGGTGAAGAATCATCAGTAAAACGGGAACACGTCATTACCTGAGCAAGCTGTAGGCATCTGAAGTCCACATTCTGTATTTGGTTTCTTGCCACCGTAGAGCTAAGAAGGACCCCCAGTCTCTGAAGTTCCGAGTCTGACACTTCCTGGTTTTCTGTTTTTCCTCCACAGAAATAGAGAAGTTTCAAAAAGGAGAAGGCAAGGATGAAGAAAAGTACATTGATGTGGTGATTAATAAGAACATGAAGCTGGGACAGAAAGTGTTAATTCCTGTAAAACAGTTTCCTAAGGTAAGACAGGTGCGCACAGCTGGCGTGTTAATCTTTATCACAAGGGAGCGCTTGTTTAATTTACATTCTGTTTAGTGTCTTCTTGAGATGTTTTCCCTTTGCAGAATATCCCAACATGCATACTTTTAAAATTAATTAAAAACTTAGTGATTCTATCCTTTTTGTTTGACTTTGGTGTGTGCGTTATGAAGCCTTAAAAATTATTCTTCTGAGTTATATTTCAGACTTCAGACAGACGGTTCAACTTTTTCCTGTTGTAGTTTTTCATTTGTAAGATAAGTTTGGTGGATACGAATTAAATAAAATTATCCACGTTAAATGCTTTGCATCGGGCTTGGCACATAAATATTCAAAAAATTCTCTAATTATCTATTCTAGAAAGAAGTTTGATTTTTATGACATTGAGCACAGTTACAATAAGTACTTTTAAATCCTATCTAATTATAAAATCTTGATCATCTTAGATTTGGCCTAAATTGATGCTTTTTTCTCTGCTTTCTTTTTTCTTTATATGTCTTTGTACATGATTTATGCATACTGTTGTATACATTAGTAGTTAATTTCTTTTGATTGCAGAACAATAATCCATTACCTGAATATACTACAGTTTATCCATTGCCTGGGTAGTTTTCAGTTTTGAGTTATAATTAAATTGCTGTGAACATTTCATACAAGTCATTCTGTGACCATATGTTTTCATTTATTTTTAGTAAATACTTAAGATTTAAATTGCTGTGGATTTAGTTTTATAATAAATTGCCATAATTTTTTCCTCCTAAGTGGTTGTATTTGTGACATTTCTAGAATAACACATGCAAAGTTATGGTTATTCCATATCTAAACTCTTATTTGATATTGTCAATCTCTTTAATTTCAGCTATTCTGATAGGGTATTGGTATTTTCATGTGGTATTAATTTGTATTTCCCTGATGATTAATTATCTGGTGTGCATTTATTGGTCATTTATATATCTTCAAATTTGAAGTTTCTTTTGAGATCTTTTTCTGCTCTCTGGGCTGTGTGTCTTCTTATCATTGAGTCATAGGAGCTTTTTTAAAGACATATTTCCTGGATCATATCTTTTGGTGGATATGTTTTGTGAATATTTGACTCAGTATGAAGCTTGCCTATTATTTTCTAAATGGAGTTTTGGGATACATTTTTAATTTTGATGACATGTAATGGATCAAGTTTTTTTTTATGATTTTACCTTCTGTCAACTAAGAAATTTTTGCCAACCTCAAGGAAATGTTAGAATCCTTTATAAGTTTATTTTTTCCATTTCCTCTAAAAGCTTTAACATTATAGGTTTTACTTTTATGTCTGTGATACATCTCAAATTAGTTTTTGTGTACAGTATGAGATAGACAGTCAGTTCATTTTTTCTTCATATGGATATCTAGTTTTTTCAATGGTATTTGTTGAAAGATATTTTCCTCCCACTGATTGTGTTGGTACCTGTGTTGGAAATTGGGTGACTGTGTTAAGTGAGGATCTATTTCTATACTTTCTGATTTGTTTCATTGATCTATTTATGGATCATTATGCCAGTACCATACAGTCTTCATCATTGCAGCTTTTTATAGTAAGACGTGAAGTTAGGTAATACAGTCCCTTCAGCTTTGTCCTTTTCCAGGATTGTTTGGATGTATATCCTTTGCAACTCTATATAAATTTAAGAATTAGTTTTGCAGAACATTCTGCTGGGATTATGATGCAGTTGCATTGATTCTGATGATCCATTTAGGGAGCTCTGACATCTTAATAATATTCAGTCTTCCCTTCCTTGAATACGATGTATCTTTCAATTTAATTTCCATCACTTTTAAGGGAAAGGTCTTGTCTTATTAAACTTACTTCTAAAAGTATTTTATGTCTTTTGAACACTTGTAAAATGAATATTTTGAAATATTCTCTTCCAATTTTTTGCCTCTAATAGAAACTTTTGTATATTGACCTTGTATTCTGCTACCTTGCTAAAATTCACTTGTTCTCGTAATTGTTTTATAGAATTTTCAGAATATGCTATGTACATAATCATTATCTGCATAAACAGTTTACTTCTTTCTTTCCAATTTTTATGTTTATTGTTATCTTGTATTATTATTTTGGCTAGTATCCCTAGTATAATGCTTGAATACAAGTGGTGAGATTAGGCATTTTTCTCTTGTTCACATCAATGTGGAAAACATTCATTATTTTACCAGTAAGCGTGGTAACAGCTATGGGAATTTGAAGTTTTATTCTACTTTAGCTTTGTTGACTATTTGATTCTGACTGGATGCTGACTTTTGTTGAATATCCTTTCTGCATCTACTGAAATGAGCACAGGATTTTTCTCCTTTGTACTGTTAATATAGTGTTAATAAATTAAACCAATTTTGCATTTCTGAATTAAAGTCTACTTAATGATATATTATCCTTTTTATACATTGTTGTATTCAAATGCTTCTGTATTCCTGAGTGATAGTGGCCTATAACCTATATACACTTATATAAAATATTATATAAATTTATGTAAATATATATGTATACATAAATATATATTTATAATAAAAAGTACACATAGACTGATATGTATATATATAGAATTATATAGTGAGTGAAGAAGTGTCCCCTCCTTTTTCCCTCTAAAGAGTATATGTCATTTTGGTGCTGTATTTTCTTTATTATTAGAATTTACTAGTGAAGCTATCTGGGCCTGCAGTTTGGTGGTATGAAAATGTTTCAAATATATATGTTTATATATGAATCAAATATCATATACGTTTGGATTGTATACTGTAACATTGTACTACACTGTGGAAACTGGATTCTGTTCTCTTTCTTGGAGGAAGGTTGATATTTTTGGATTCAGACTGCAGACTGTTGGATGGGAATGCAGAACTTAGTTTACCTCTTAGTTGGACTTTTACATTTATCTTTGTCATACATGATTGGCAGATTTTATACACAAAAAGTGGGCTCCCCAAGTCTAACCGTCATTTCTAGCATTCCTCCCGTTGATTTCAGCACTGTGTTTGCCTCAAACTCTGCTACTCAGCTAAAAAGCTCTACAATCAGTAAATTCACCCAGGCCATTCCCTTCCTCCAAGTCTTGCCTCCCTTCTATAAAATCCCTTTGATTTTGAGCATTCTATAGACGTTAGATGGTTGCTTTTTGTATTTTGTTCCACATTTAAGAGTTTATAGTTGTTTACCTATAGACAGCCTATTAGGAACTTAATTAGCTCTACTTGCAAAAACTGAGGATATACATTTTAGTAAACAGAAAGCTGTTATGAACATTTTATAGACATACTAATTACTAAGCAAAGCATGGCTTATGGAAACTTTCATAAATTGATTTTCCAGGCTTGATGTGCACTGCATCCGCCATATGCAGTAGGAGGAAAGGTGCAGAGACTCTGTCCCCACCTCTAAAGAGTTCATAGTCTAGCAGATGCTTAATCTGAAGTTAACACTCTGCTGTGTATAAGTAATTATGTGACAGAAAGTGTTTGAGCTAAGTATATGGAATAAACCTCTAATGTTGTGTTTCAGTGTCAGCTTTGAGGAGAATAGGGGAAGACAGATTATAATTGCTGTGTCTCACAGAGACCAGAGTCCATTTCAAGTCCTTATAATGTCTGAAGTAGGCTGCTTGAAAATCTGCTTTCAGAATGCAGAAAAGGATGTTTCTGCTTAGCAAATTGAGCATTTGAATCTCAAGCCAGCCTTGTGTAGAGGCTAATATAGCACTCACATCAGTTCTAAGAAAAAACTTTGATGCTGGTATCAGTTAATAGGCTGAACTGGAGGAAGCCGGCAGTACTCGCCCCTCTTGAGTAGCAGCGGGCGGGCAGCTTGGTGTGGGATTGAGGGCACAATACCTGTTCAGAGAAACTCCATCTAATGCGATTCTATTAACTGAATAATTTCTCTTCTCTTAATGAACCTATTCAACTCTCGTTCAATGGCACAGCATTGGACATGAGTCCTCAAGTGTTCAAACCCAAAGTACATTTGCTCTCTTGAGTATGTGTTCAAGATTGTAATGTATGAAACTCAAACACTGTTTCATGATTTTTTTTTTTTTTAAGACTTTAAGCTGTAGAAATTCTCCTCCATGTTACTTGTGGGTAAACTCTAACTCTTGGTTCTGGACAGTGACTAGATGTAAGAATTAATCTAAGTGCCAAATCTCCATTGGAACAAGGCATACTATCTATGAGGACCTTGAATGCCTTGTGGTTTAGGTTTTGCATTGATTTTTTTTTTTAATGAACTGTTTCTTCATCATTGAACCCATCTATCTATTCATATACATAACATTTATGGAGGGTCTTCTCTGAATCAGGAATTGTGCCTGGAAAACAAACTGATTAAAATTTGCTTTTTTGCACAAGAAGTTCTAAGTTTTGTGAGGCATAGAGATGAATCACCTAATGAGTATAATACAGTGTGAGGAGCTCAATGTTGGGATGCTCTGGAAGGATACAGGATCATGTGACAGTCTCAGAAGCCTTCCCTAAGGCTGTGAAGGAGCTGGCAGGGGAGGGGTCAGAAGTGAGACCGGGAGATGGAGGGGTGGCCATGACAGAGGGACACAGGCACAGGGTGTTTGAGACACCATCAGCCCCGTCCTTGACTAAGCCGCATAATTGCAAAATGATGTGCAGGTTTCCATTAAGGATTTATAAATAAAGTGAAACGGGAGCTGTGTACAGGGACTGCCCCCGTCACTGTATATATTAGTATAATATATACTAATATATAGGGTTGGCCAGTGGGGACCGCTTTAGAGTCTGAGGTGGCTCTCCAGGTGTTTAATTGTTTTAAACTTTATCAGGAGTCGGAACGCCATGTGTAAAGTCTTAAAACACTTGTTATATAAAATTAAGCTATATCTTATCTCTATATATCATTATACATTCATGCTCTACTGCTATGGTAAGATTGTCTTTATTTTGTGCTCAGTTGCTCAGTTGTGAGTTGTGTCTGACTCTTTGCAGGCTCTTCTTGTCCATGGAATTTTTCAGGCAAGAATACTGGAGTATGTTGCCATTTCCATTATACTGTAAAATAAAAAAGGAGAAGGAACATGTAAAACAGATAAAATTCTAGTTGAACATTTATTTTAAAAAAATAACTTAAATCTTAAGAGCAATTATTTTCTGGAGGGTAGGCTTCTATGCTATTTTCTACTTTGAAAATGAAAGTGTTAGTCGCTCAGTCCTGTCTGACTCTTTGCAACCCCATGGACTGTATAGCCCGCCAGGCTCCTCTGTCCGTGGGATTCCCCAGGCATGAACACTGGAGTGGATTGCCATTTCCTCCTCCAGGGGATCTTCCAGACCCAGGGATCGAACCCAGGTTCCCTACATTACAGGCAGATTCTTTACCATCTGAGCCACAAGGGAAGCCCTTGTTTAGAAGTTTTCTACTTTACATAGGGGCTCCCTGATTAACTCAGTTGGTAAAGAATCTGCCTGCAATGCAGGAGACCCTGGTTCAATTTCTGGGTTGGGAAGATCCACTGGAGAAGGGGTAAGCTACCTACTCCAGATCCTTGGGCTCCCCTTGTGGCTCAGCTGGCAATGTGGGAGACCTGGGTTCGATCCCTGGGTTGGGAAGATCCCCTGGAGAAGGGAAAGGCTGTCTACTCCAATATTCTGGCCTGGAGAATTCCATCGAGTCCATGGGGTCATAAGAGTTGGATACCACTGAATGACTTTCACTTTCACTTTACATATTACTATACTATAATGTTTTAATAATAACTTGGTGTCACTTTTATAATTAGGTTAAAAAACACATTCCCATTTGGGGGGAAAAACATGCCCCAGATTGTTAATTTAGGAGATACCTGTGTACTATTACTGTGATTTTTAAGATTTACTGTAGTGATTTAAACTCTACAGGTTTAAATGAAATTTATTAATTTTCTTAATTTGATCATTGTTTAATCTCTTAAAGCATTCTAATGCTTACATATATTTTCAGTAACTTTATATTAATATGGGTTCTTACATTAAATCTTTTCCTATTATATGCATATTTTAATTTGATATATTTACTATCTCACAGAAGTTCTTCAGTTAAGAGTCTTTGAGGGAGAAGAGAAAAGTGTATATAAAAGCATGTTTCCTCTGGAGTTTGAAATAAAGCTCAGGAAACTTCCTTTGCTAAGGTTTGTTTTTCCCTTATAGTGAACTGCAGATAATTAAAAATCCGCTACTGGAATCTGCTACTGGTGGAAGACTATTTCATAGAAATCATCTTGTCTTTAAATTTTTCGTAGAGTAGTAAATATTTGACAGTCATATTGGTGTGTTAAAAGTTGCCTTTTCTGCGATAAGGCAACGATCATTGCCCCTTGTAGCATTCATTAAATCTTGGGGCCCTGTGGGGAAGCGGAAGGGCCGCTCTGGAGCAGAGAGCCTTATTAGGAAGACCTGTGGCCCACAGGCCTCTGCTTCACTGAGCGTAGGGCCCCTTCCAGGCCAGCCCCTCCCATCCTGACCGCCTGCATCTCACAGTGGGCTGGAGGGAGGTGCGCTTGTAAGGAGAGACGAGTCTCTTCCCAGGCTCCTTTTGTTCTTTCCTCAGAGGTCTTCTCTGGGCCCTTGAGGTCTTGTGATACTCACCCCTGTGTCATGAGAATTGGAAAGTTGATATTTGTGAATATGATAGCTTTCAAAAAATATTGTGAAGGAATTTCAAATCTTATGCTATGACTTTCCCCTTATTCTCTTTTAAAATGCTTGATTATTGATCCAGAAAGTAGCCCCTTAGCTTTAGAATTATTAAGTAGAGTTCAGAAACAGCCACACATATATAGGGGCTCATGAAAGAATTTATTCATTTTTTTTTTAGAGGTTTATTGTTTTTATTATGGGCTTCCCTGGTAGCTTAGACAGTAAAGAATCTGAGTCAAATGAGTAATTAAAAACTTTGGTTGTATATAGCAACCCCCCCTCCCCCGCAATCTCATTACATTTAAAATCTAGAAATGCTACCATTATATGTGCTTTGGTCACAGTGTAGTACATTAAGAAATTGAAGTCTGCAATGGATACTTCCTGTGTCAATCTTTTTTTTTTTTTTCCTATCACTGCTTCCTTTTGAGAGGTGATAGAGAATAGGTCTTTTAAGTGTATTGCTGAGCCAAAAGGTAAAACAATTTTAGTGCTTAGCAGTGTATTACTGGCTTAGGTGTCTTAAATATTATTGTACTGTTTATTTTGGCCCTGGGCCCCGTGAAGCCCTTCAGGTTGAATCAACTGAAAATTGCGTAGCTGTACTGTTGGACACAGGAAGTATAAACAGAGCTTAACCCGTCTCTTCACGGATTTCCCCCCACCCCCACAGGAGTAAAATGGCAGAAATTCAGTAGATGGCCCAAAGAATGAACTTTTATGAAAACAAGGGATTGACATACAATTACAGGAAGCCAGGGGCACTTAGTATATATCCCGAGACGGTGGCAGAGGAAAGCAGGCAGCTGTGGCAGTCAGCCCTCGTGGTGAGGCCCTGGCTCTGCCACGTGGGCCTGTTTGACACCAGGGCCGGCACAGCTGTTCCTCTGTCTCACCCTCTCTCCTTCTGTCCTCTCCATCTCTCCCTCTCTCTCATCAGGCTAAATGCCTACCACACCACCTCCACCTCGCTCTCCTGCAGACTTCTTATATTTACTTCTTATATCTTATCTTGTATGTGTCCGTAAGTGAACTTCATACTCTTCTGGGCAAACCTGGACCTTTCCCTGTGCTCCTTTGTCAGTGAATGACAGACAGCACACGTATCTAAGAGCCCATGCCTAAAACTAGCACATCATTTTTGTCTATTAATTTCTTCTTCGTTTACCTTTCCCAGTCGATTCTTGAAATGCAATGACACGCATTTTGTTATTTCTACTTATAAATTATTTCTCACTCTCTGGATTACATTGCCACTCCTTAACTTAGACCATTGTCATCCCTCACCAGTCCTTTGTAATATCCTCTTATCCATTTTCAAATCCTCCATCCCATTCTCCACATTTGAAGCCAGACAATGCAGTCTGAGATTTTCTGGGTTAACAGTTTCAAACTTAACGTATAAATGGGCTTCATTGCTTGTGTTAGTTGTTTTATTGTCCACCCATCCCCACACCCCCACCCAAAGAATATAATTCAGCTTTGAGCATACAGAGATTAAAAAGCACGTAAGTGGATGATTTCAGATGCTGTATCACTTGCATGTGTCTCTGCATGTGTGATTTTCCCTGTATCATCTCCTGAAGAAGTTACTTGTATATTTTGCTTGACTAATTTTCAGAGTTGTTGATGTCTAAATAAGTAGGGCTGTTTACCATTAAAGTAGATGCTGTATTAAAATTACAATCAATGGTGTAGTACCAGATAATCTCAACCACTACTGATAATGCTTAGTGATTTGTGGTTGGCAAAGTAATAAATCTAAATAATAGTATTTATATAGATCTAATGTGTTGCAGTGATTTCTGCAGCAAAGAAAATCAATACAAACTATGTTGACCAGCGCCATTTGATTTGGGGCAAAATAAACTTTAATTGCACAAGTGTTTATTGAGAAATCATTATGCAGGAAAGATGATGAATCAAATAAGGGTCCTGATTACTCTCCAGGGATTTACAGTTGAACAGCAGAAACAGAGTAAATTTATTCCAAATGATAGAGAGTAAAGACCATACTAACATAAGAGAGGTAGATGGACACTGTAAGAACTTAAAAGAGTGAGGGAAAATTATTTCTGGAGAAAGAATTACAGGTGGAATTAAATGTAGTCCCTAAGCCTTTGACTGTGTGGATCATGATAAACTGGAAAATTCTGAAAGAGATGGGAATACCAGACCACCTGACCTGCCTCTTGAGAAGCAACAGTTAGAACCGGACATGGCACAACAGACTGGTTCCAAATAGGAAAAGGAGTACGTCAAGGCTGTATATTGTCACCCTGCTTATTTAACTTCTATGCAGAGTACATCATGAGAAGCGCTGGACTGGAAGAAGCACAAGCTGGAATCAAGATTGCTAGGAGAAGTATCAATAACCTCAGATATGCACATGACACCACCCTTATGGCAGATAGTGAAGAGGAACTAAAAAGCCTCTTGATGAAAGTGAAAGAGGAGAGTGAAAAAGTTGGCTTAAAGCTCAACATTCAGAAAACGAAGAGCATGGCATCTGGTCCCATCACTTCATGGGAAATAGATGGGGAAACAGTGTCAGACTTTATTTTTCTGGGCTCCAAAATCACTGCAGATGGTGACTGCAGCCATGAAATTAAAAGACACTTACTCCTTGGAAGGGAAGTTATGACCAACCTAGATAGCATATTCAAAAGCAGAGACATTACTTTGCCAACAAAGGTCCGTCTAGTCAAGGCTATGGTTTTTCCAGTGGTCATGTATGGATGTGAGAGTTGGACTGTGAAGAAGGCTGAGCGCTGAAGAATTGATGCTTTTGAACTGTGGTGTTGGAGAAGACTCTTGAGAGTCCCTTGGACTGCAAGGAGATCCAACCAGCCCATTCTAAAAGAGATCAGTCCTGGGTGTTCTTTGGAAGGAATGATGCTAAAGCTGAAACTCCAATACTTTGGCCACCTCATGCGAAGAGTTGACTCATTGGAAAAGACTGTGATTCTGGGAGGGATTGAGGGCAGGAGGAGAAGGGGACGACGGAGGATGAGATGGCTGGATGGCATCACCAACTTGATGGACCTGAGTTTGAGTGAACTCCGGGAGTTGGTGATGGACAGGGAGGCCTGGTGTGCTGCAGTTCATGGGGTTGCAAAGAGTCAGACACGACTGAGCGGCTGAACTGAACTGAACTGAACTGAAGTATAACTTCAGGATGTTAACAAGCAGAGATGAGAGGGAAGCGCAGAGTTAACTGTGGAGCCAGAATTATTTAATTATGGGATGTAGACTGTGGCAGTCGTTGGTGATGACTAGCATGGAAAACCTTTGGTACTGTACTTGTGCATTAGACTATATAGCCTAGGGAGCCCTGGAAGATTTATGAGAGATATAAATAAGCAAGTAGAATGTATAGTCAGAAGTATTCTGCATTATAAAACATCTTACCTTGTTTTTAAACTCAACATTTAAGAATGATTAATTTAAACTCAAGTTGGAAATTGAACTTCCACATAAAAGTGATTGTTATTTTTAGAGGTGATTATCAGAATCATGAAAATTATTGTCAGTAATCCAGAGCTTGATTCAATAACTAAGTATCCTGAGAAACAAGTGTTTGGTTACCAAAGAGGCTGCTCTGTTTCATGTGAATGAAACAGTCCACAGTCTGTTGTTAGGTTTACCACTGTTTGGAGTTTTACATTTATGACATTGACTTAATTCAAATGAGATCAGTATTCTGAATACCAACTAGAAGATGGGTTTGTTTATTTATTGTGAAGTGAAGTGAAGTGAAGTGAAGTCGCTCAGTCGTTTCCGACTCTTTGCGACCTCATGGACTGTACCCTACCAGGCTCCTCTGTCCATGGAATTTTCCAGGCAATAGTACTGGAGTGGGGTGCCATTTCCTTCTCTAGGGGATCTTCCCGACCCAGGGATTGAATCCGGGTCTCCCACGTTGTAGACAGACGCTTTACCATCTGAGCCACCAGGGAAGTCCTTATTTATTGTGTTAGTGGCTAAATTATTGGAACCTAAAATGGCTGGTAAAGCTAATGAAAATAGTGAGCTGGTCTTTTGTTTGAAGAGAAGATAGGTTAAAACAAACCTCATTTATTGTCTTTTGATTCTTGCCATTGGACAGTAATTAGGTGAATGTGGAGATGATGAACCAAATGTTGTTTCTTGACAATTTAATTCTTCTCCCCAGTAAGTCTGGAGAGAGGATGTGGGGTGGTGTTTTCTAGAGAGGGATATTGAGTCCAGCCTTACATATGGGTGCTAGAAAAACATGCTAGAATATCTGTTGTAATATATGTAGCCTATAATTTCTGCATCTCAGGCCTTACTTTTATTAACTTCTCATGTGTTAATCTTTACAGTTTTAGGAGGAGGGAAGCATGATCTCCTGTTTACATATGAAAAACTAAAGAACAGAGAAGTTAAGTAACTTGCTAAATGTTACACAGTTAGTAAGTCACAGGCATTTGAACTGAAGAAATCTGGCTCCAGAGTCCATGGTCTTGTTCAAGAAATTAAGCTTTATTTATTACACAGGTTCAGGCTAGTACTGTTACCTGGCTCATGTGAGCGCCAGGCAGTGAGACAGGATCCCGGCATGAAGAGGGAGTTCTCCATGGCAGGCGCTCCCCCCAGGCTTTAGTCACTCACTTGCTCTCAGTGGTTGGGGCACATAGCTGCTAGATATGTCTGGTTATGGGCGCTTGGATTGCGTCTCCTAGTTAACTTACCTTTCAGTACACCAAGATTGTCGCCAAAGAAACTGCAACTTCAGGGCCACTGGAGATGCAGTTGAAGCGGCCAGGAAGACAGTGGAGCTGCTCACCCCCTGTTCCCGTGCAGGCTTAGACTGGACAGGGCAGGCAGCTCCATCCCACTGGGGGTAAGGAGAGTCTTCTTGATTTGGGACTGGTTTTCTGTATCTGGTATGTTAATGACGAATCTCTTGACATAAGTAAATATTGAAATATTAACCAATGGTAGGCCAGGTGTAGAATTTTAAAATAAATAAAGATATACATAAACATAGCATCAGCTTCCCAGGTGGCAAAGTTGGTAAAGAATCCTCTCGCCAGTGCAGGAGACAAAAGAGATGCGAGTTTGATGCTGGGGTTGGAAAGATCCCCTGGAGAAGGAAACGGCAACCCACTCCAGTATTCTTCCTGGGAAATCCCATGGACAGAGGAGCCTGGTGGGCTGCAGTCCAGGGGTTTGCAAAGAGTTGAACATTACTGAGCGTGCACACGCGCACATGCGCAGACATATATATGCACACACACATTCATTTTATATAAATAGTAAACATAGTGTACTAGCCAGGAGTACTTCTTGACAGCCTAACCTGAGATCTGGATCACTTGCCATTGCAATCTGTAGGGAACACTGGGTCTGCCTTCACCCCGGCCTGCGCCTGTGGACCTGCTCGCTCGCCTCCTTCCTCTCTCACTTGTTCTTAGCTCTTCAATAAATTTTACACTCCTGTCCAACATTTTTAAAGTTTTTAAAAATTATATCCTTTCATTTCTCACATCCAACTTTAGACCTGCCTCTATGGAAATAAATTACATTGTCTATCTCTTACAGTAACTATTTTACAGTCTTTCTTAGATGTCTTTCTAAGGATTTTAAATAAACATTTAGACTTTATAAGATGCTCAATTACCAGACGTTGTTGGGCAGTTAGGGCCAGTATACCAGAAATACGCCTCCATCTGTGCCTATGTGGTACAGTCTAGGGTCCGTTTTAATTAAACCTTGGGTAGGGATTGGTGCATTTTGGACATTAACTTGGCTGGCACTCAGGACTCATTGTCAGTGTGTGAAATGCTGCCTGCCTGTCGGGAGCCCATGCTGTTCTTTGCTAAGGCTGAGGTACACAGGGGAGTCAGTCAGGGACTCTGCCTTCAGATTGGCACCTCCCTCCCCTCTTAAGAAAAGGAAGGTAGGAAGTAATCACTGGGCCTGGAAAAAGACTGTGAGGTTTGAGACTGTAAAAGCCTCCCTTTTTGATAAATGACTGCTTTGTGGTTTTTGTTTGTGGGAGAGCGCCCCCCAGTGGCTGCTCCCCACATTCATACCCTGTGTGTGCTGTTCCTTTGAGTCTGGCCTGACCTTGCAGCTCCCTTAACTGACAAGAAGTGTACTTCCAGGCCCACGCTTTAAGGAAGCCTGAGAGCTTCTGCTTTTCTGATCTTAGAAGACACATGCCATGCCAAGGTCCTGTCACCCCAAGGCCACCGTGGGACGTGGGCGCTCAGGGACACGACTGAGTGACTAAGCACGTGTTTATAAATAAACCAGGGCTTCCCTGAAGGCTCGAACGGCAAAGAATCTGCCTGCAGTGCAGGGGAAACCCAGATTCTATCCCTTGGGGGGCGGCGGTCTCCTGGGGGAGGGAATGGCAGCCTACTGCAGTGTTCTTGCCTGGAGAATCCCGTGGACAGCAGAGCCTGGTAGGCTATAGCCCATGGGGTCTCAAAGAGTCAGGCATGACTGAAGCGACTTACACACACATAATGTCTATTGAGAACGAAGACCAGGATTGAGATATGGAGAAGATTTCAGAGTTGAGTAAGACACATTTCTCTTGCAGGGAATACAGCCTGAAAGAAATGTCTCAAACTACAGTTTGGTGAGTGGGACAAGAGAAAGCAGGAGGTGAGAGAGCGTGTGGACTGTGGGTGTCAGGGAAGCAGCCTCGGGCCTGTCAGCCTGCTGATCTTGGAAAGGGCTGGCAGTGCCTGCATTTGTGTGTTGTGTTTGTTCTTTACAAGGAAAAGCTGAAACCACCCAGAGTGACTGGATTTTAAACACCAATTAAAGCCCAGGTTCCTGCCCAGACGGATGACTCTGCCTCTTACTTTCCCGCCCCAGCCGCTCTGCTTCAGGAGGCTGGCTGCCTTCCTGTTTCAGAGAAGCTCCTTAGTGGCTGAGGGCTTGTGCATTTGCTATTCACAGCGCAGGAACTTCTCTGCTGCAGACCCTTGCCTAAGACATAACCAAGCTGATGGTCACAGGCCCGCCTGGCCTGACGTTGCTCCGCCCTCTGTGATACCCATGCTGTCTGTCCTTGCCTTCTGTCCACCTCAGTAGAGCTTAGCAGTAATGAACAGACGTTGTGTCTGCACGTCTGCTTTTCTTGTCGTCTGGCTCTTCTGTTCTCCACCCAGCACCTGGAACAAGATTGAGTATCGCCAGCGTGTAGCAGTAACGACGCTTCCTGTGGGCTTGACACTGATCTCAGGACAGGCTTTGTTGATTTTGTCAGTATTTTAAAAAACAAAGCAAAAAAAAAAAACCACAAAAAAACAAAGCAAAGCGGGTTTTGTTGCCCTTCTTCCTGCAGATTCAGGCTTTTGTTTAGGAGGAGAGAGAGGGTCCGGGCTCTGAGGTTTCAGCAGAGGCTGCTCCCCACCCCACCCCAGCCCCCAGCCAGGGCAGGTACTCTCAGGGGTCTTCCCTCATCTTCCCTGTGCACACTTGGGGGTTAGGGGGTGATGGTGTTGGATTCCTGCAGAAAAATCCTTTGAGAGGGTGTCAACTCTCCGGCATCCTGAGAAGCTGATGCTTGAGTCTTGTCTCGCCCTGCAGGTGTTTGCACACTCTCCAGATGTGTGGTTGGAGTTTGCCTGGACACTCAGCATTAGCTGGTATTCTCTTCTGTTTTCTTGTTGTTTTAAGGGTGAGAGTGACGTTCTTTACAGCACTATATCTGAGCTGCACTGGGTAGTTCTTGGAACACGGTAATGTTGAGAAACTGAAATGAATTCAGAGGGCTAAAGTCAGAGACAGGAGAGTGGGGAGGCTGGGGAGGCGAGCACTCAGAGACAGGAGAGTGGGGAGGCGGGGGAGGCGGGGGAGGCGGGCACGAGAGTGCTGGGCTGTGCACAGCAGCCCCAGGCTGTGAGGAGTTTCCTGTAAGGGCAGCCAGACCTTTTGTTTTAAACAGACATACAGCAGGGTCACAGAAAGCTGTTAAGACCTCCCTGTGATTGAAGGAGATAGAAATGGATACAGAGATGGAGTTCTGCTGTGGGCGAGGTGAGGGATGATGATGGCTTGGACTAGTGATTGAGCTGGGACTGCAGGGAAGTAGGCAGGTTTCAGAGAGATCTCGGAGGTGACATTGCTACCATTAGTTGACTCGCTGGACATTGATTAAATGCCCTCTCTGCAAAGGTGTTGGAACAGTGACTCCAAAAGGCCTCCTTGCTGCCCTCATGGAATGACTGTTAGGTTTCTGGCTCCTGCATGGATGGTAGTGCCATTTTCTGGGAAAAATAATGTGTTTGATGCTACATTGGCAGGGATTACAAGTTCAGTTTTAGTGTTGAGTTAGAGGTCAATAAAGCATCCCTTTGTTAGACTAATCAACTTTTTGGTGAGCACCCAATTAAGGGAAACCTTTTAATGGAGACAGTGACATGTTCTTGAGTCTTAGTTGTTTATGAAATGACAGCTTCACTATTAATTGTTCCCCATGAAACAGTGTCATGTCACAAATATAGTTTGGATCAATTAAAGTTAGTCCTTCCTTGATCTTTACTGAGGAAGAACATAATTATTGGATCTTATAGGTTGTGTGGTAAAACTCAGATATACTCTGTGCTGGTTTACCATCTTTATAATCATTTGAAAAGTTTATATTTACAGTTGTAACATTTGTAATATGATAGTATATTTGTCATATAATAATTGGCATCTGGGGAAAAATCATTGATCTTGGATGTAACACTTTCACCTTGTATTCAGATCTGTGCACAAATGGAATCGTTAATAAAAATAAAGACTAATGTGTACGAGGGTCTTACTGTCTGTCTTACCAGTACAGTCATCAAGTAGAAAATAGAACCTGGCTTCTGGAAGGACAGACTTTATTTGGGAGGATTTCTAGAAGCTCAGGGAAGGGCTGAAGTGACAGAGAGCGTGCTGAGCCCAAGGCCTGCAGGTGTCCCAGAGGTCAGACCTTGGACGGAGAGTGGACGAGGCCAGGAAGGTGAGGGACGAGGGACGTTGGCAGAGTGGGGAGGGGTGGGCAGAAGGGACAGATGCCTGAATGCGTCTTACCCGAGGCTGGTCCCTGGGAGCACAGGGCCTGTAAGAGGAGTGCTGGAATCTCATGGTTTGATGTATTGTCAAGTGACTTGAGTGAATCATGTTCCATGGACTTCCGTTGCCTCAGTGTGAAATTCGGTATTTGCGCTGGATGCTTTGTAAGGTTCCCTTAAGTTTATTTGGGAGATATTTAACTATTACAGACGTGATGTAAATGTGGCTGTTTGAACACTCATTTTTATGCTCTCCTTGAAAACTGCAAAAATGAATATAAATGAATGAAAACAGCACAGACCTATGAAGGTAAGAATGGGCGTGTGAGGCAACTTTAGTTAAACGATGTTAGTAAAATTTGGTGGTTGCAAAATAAATGGATAAGTGGTGATGATTTAGGATACCAGAGAAAGCAGAATCCTGAGCTTGCAGGGGAGGAGAAAGCAACCAAAAAGATGCTTATTAGTGTGGAAAACCTCCAGAAGACTCGGGAATTGTAGATAGCAGTTACTGTGGAGCTACATTGACGGGGTAGAACTGACAAGAGAGCACGTGGTGGAAAGTCTCTGCGTGGAGGTTATCAGACCCCTGGATGCTCTTCCCGGCTGAGCAAACCTGGCATCCGCCCTTCTCACCCTTGCAGGGGATGGGAGACTTCCTGCGAGTCTGAGCGAGAGACGCTTTGGCTCTGGGACCCAGATGGACGGGGCTCAGGGCTGCCGGGAGGTGCGCACTGAAGATGAGGAAGCACCCCTTTAAGTAGAGGTGTTTGTGCTTCATAGCGAGATTCTCCATGTTCCTCCTCCTGGGAAATTAGGGAGTTCCTATTCAGGGAAATGCCTAGCACAAAAGAAGAGAAATGCGGACATTGATGTTTGAGTAGCTTTGGGTGATAAAACCGGGCTGCTGTGTCGCAGTGAATTGTTACACGCGGTTGTCAGATTGCACACATGTACAAAAGCAGAAAGTCCAGTTAGTGTTTTAGCTTCAATTTAAACATTTTAAAAACAAAAAGCAGAGGGTGACCAGTCATGTGAGGAAAAGCTATAATGTAGCAGGAAATAAATTCTCAAAATGTAAAGGGTAAGAGGCATCAGTGAAAGACACACATGTGTTCCTAGAAGCTCCCCAGTGTGGGCGTGGGGCACCTAGTGCCATTACAGCCTCAGGAAGATAAGGACGCACATCACTTCCATGAAGTATTTTTAAAATGCCATAAAGAAGGAACCAGAGTAAGAAAATACTGTTGGTCGTTAAAGCATTTGATGGCAGAAATGAAAAAAAACAGTGGATGTGTAGGAAATATAATTAAATCTCCCTGAAAGTAAAACAGAGAGATGAAGGAAGGAGGAGGAGTAAGAGAAACTTAAACCCTAATCAGGAGGTCCAGTGTCCAAATAGGAGAATTTCCAGAAAGATAAAGCAGAGAAAATGGGGAACAAGAATAAGGTCGAGTGGGTTGAGACATTGATTTCTTTCCCCCACTTTGTAGTATTATTTGATATTTTGAACTCTGTACATTTCACCTCTATAGTTTTTAAGTAACTTACTTAAATTTTAAAAAGCAAAAAGTAATTACATGTAAAGGTTAAAAATAGAGAATTTAGTTTTTGTTAAAGACCAATAAGATGGAAAGTGGGCAAGGAAAAAAATACCATTTTGATTTTTTTTAAAGTACGTATTTCAGGAAAATTGCTTCAATTACCATAGAGACATTAGAAATGATTTTGTCTTAAAAAACAGCAACTGCACAGCAGTGGTGTAACTCCTGGAATGTGGCTGATTCCAAAGCTGCAACTCCGTGAGTCTGTAATCAACAATCTTGCCAAAGACATGTTTCTCTCTTGGTAAATAGGGCTGATTTTCTATTTGAAAGCACACAGGATTCTTAATTACCATAAGGCTTTTAAAAGTTATGTAAAATTCCTAACAATAATTAGTTCATTCAGTTGTATCTATTGTCTATTATGTGCCGTGCATTATTTTAAATTATTTATTTGCGTGGACCCATTTAATCCTCAGAATAGCCCTGTGAGGGGAGGTCCTGTTGCCATTTATGATTCCCATTTCACAGATGAGGGTACCAGGGCCTGGTCACCCTGAACCAGGGTCTCTCAGCAGAAAAATGGGATAGCCAGGTTTTACAGTCCTCAGTCTTTAGTATTCCTGATTAATTCACTGCTACTCCGCTTGTTAAGGAGAGCCCTAGGCACCTAGGCTGACTGGATGGGTGGACACCCAGACCAAGCACTCAGTGCTGAGTAACGAAGGGGGAAGGACGCAGGCACTTCGTGGTGCCCCTTCAGAGCACCTTACAAGACACCTGGGACTGTTTCCCCCAGCCTGCTCGTGGTTGGTACTGAATGGGTGTTGAAATTGTCAGGATGGCAACTGAGGAATTCTGGGAATTAACTTCATTTACAGTTATAGGAAATACACTCACCACTGGAGTGACTTGCTAGGAAGAAATACATGTTTTTTTAAATTATATATTTTTTAGCCCTATTTTATGCAGTTTGTGGGAAACGTTATAGGGTGATGCTACAGCAGGAACTTAAATTATTTGTCATTAATCAATGATGTGCAGCATACTGCAGTACCACTGCAGTGTCTCCTGAAATTCACAAAATAAATTGCTTTCTTCAGATATGAATATTACAAATTGTGTTTTTTTTTTATTTTTCCTAGTTCAACTTTGTGGGAAAACTTTTGGGGCCACGTGGAAATTCTCTGAAGCGTTTACAAGAAGAAACCTTGACAAAAATGTCCATCCTTGGAAAAGGCTCCATGAGAGACAAGGCGAAGGTAAAGCTTATTGTAAACAATGGCTCCTGGTTTAAGAGTTATATAATGTACTTTCAGATCAGCCACGGTATGAATACGTATTACATAAAAGCTAACTAGGGTCCCAAGTGAAATTATATGAAAATGCTACATATGGTAATATATTTGTGACACTATTCAGAAAGTTGGGTCACTCAGGCCAGTTTCAGAATATATAGTATCTTAAACCAAAATCTGTGACTATTACTTTAATTTATGGAGTAAAATAGTAGACACAATACCTTCTAGAAAGTGCAGTTTTATTGAAATTATCATGAAGAGAAAAGTTATCTAAAGTCTCAGCATCACTATTTGCATTTTAGATTAATTTCTTCGGGTCTTTTTTCTATGCCTGTGTTTCATATTGTTGAGTTTTTAAAGTATATGCTTTTGTGTGCTCTTTTTGCCCTTCTTTTGTTACCCCATGCATTTTTTATCAAGTTAAAATTGATCATAAATGTTTTGTTAATTGCTTCCTAACCTGACACATAGTTGTTCTACTTGGATGTATTCACATGACTGCCTCTTTTCTTAATAAACTAAAATTACTGAATTATTTTTATTGATCACTTTCTTAAATACAACAATTCTAAACGAAATGTTCACATTTCATAATGTGGTATCACTTATGTTGTCCTATTATTATTTTGTTGTTCTCTCATTATTAAAAGATTTATATTATTGAGAATGAAATCCGCTTTCAGTGATCACTTTCCATGAAATGCTGAACAATTATTGTGTCAGACAAAAAGCATGTTTAAACAAAATTCAGCCTCCTTACAAAAAAGTCCGTCTAAACAGTAGCTTTTATAATTTAAAAAAAAGCCACCATGTTTATTTAAAAGCCACTGTGAGTCAGGTACTCTGTGCACCATCTTACATGTATTATTACTTCATGTTTTCCTTGGAAAAATGATGACAGATACATAGTATTTTTCTTATTTTATGTCAGAAAAGTGAGATTCAGAGAACCTAAATCTATTATCCAGGTTTATTAGTGGAGTTTATATTACTTTATTAAAACATGGCTACATATCGCAGTCATATGAGATACTGTTTAAAAATAGAGTCCCATGCCCCAGCCTGTTTCGGTAGAACCTCAAAATGAACTTTCAATAGGTGTTTAAGGGATTCTGATGCACGCCAGGTCAGCTGAACTGCTCACGAAGCATCACTGTCGACAAAAGATGTTCCTCTGATTCCCTGACTCACCTGTTCTGGCAGGAGGAGAACATGGAACCATATATGGGTCAGTTGGTCAGAAACTGTGTGTGTCTTACTGGGAAGTATCCCATCTTTGCTGATGTCTTACTTAAGTTTTCAGGAAGGCCATCTGGTAATGAAGACCATGATATGACCAGTGAAACCCATCAACTTTGTGCTGCTTATTTGTTATTAAGGGCCTTCCTTGTTGAGAAGCAATGTTTTGTGCCAGTGATCAGGGAGTCCACAGATGGTTTTACAGGAAGAAGGAAGCAGGGGAGGCAAGTCCTCAGCCATTGTACGTCCAAAGAGCAAGTGCCTGGCTGGGTATAATCAGAGGGATCCTAAACCGTGTCAGCTCACTAACCACACTTGGTGGTCCTCCCAGATCTTGCGGCCATTTTAAGGGCTGGTGATTGTTCTCTGCTGTTGGCATGTTAGACAGGCAGCAGTGACAGGAGCCAGGAATCCTTTTTGAGGGCAGTCCATGTGGTGCAGTCACGTTCATGAGTAGCACTGAGGGGTCTGGGAGTGAGGTGCTTTGACATCTGTTGTAGTGGGTCCCTTGGGCTACCTGGTCACAGAGGCCATGCTCTGCATCGCGTGGGACTCCCTGTTATTACACACTTGGGCCTCTTACCCAGACCAGGTATCACCCCTTCACAAATCTTCTCCTTTCTGTGTCCTTGCATACATCAGTCAGTGGGTCAGTATGGGGATTCTTCAAATGCTGATAGTTTACATCCCATCAAGGCACCTAGGAGCTGAGAACGTAGCATAGTCTACTGAGCCCACTGGTAGGGGACCAGCACCAGAAGCACTTTATCTCTTGATCCCATAAACCCCAGTCTCATTGGTGGCCTTCAGCAGAGCAGCATTTGCTCAGAATTGAGTCTGTTCATCCTCAAACTGTATGAGTATTTCTCCTTTTCAGCGTATGCTTATTATAGTAAAAGGTCCCAGATCCTTGTTGAAAAGGCTGGGAGTAAATGTTTAGTACACACACACCAGGAGTCCTACAGCTGCTGTCCTCATGCAACCTTCTCCTCTAGATTTAGCTCAGCTCTTTTATTTTCTGCATCCCCGGGGCGGGCAGGGATCCAATCTTGGGCCAGGAGGTGATAAAGGGTAGTAGAAGGAAAGCATGAGAATTGTCATCTCCTTTTAAGCAGCTTCCTTGGCTGTTTGAGACAGGCTTTTGCCAGTGTAGAAGGCTCAGTGGGACTTAGTGTTTGTACTCAGAGTTACTCGAATCCTTCCAGATGTTGCCCATCCAGCTCTCAGGGTTTCATGGTCCTCCAGACACTGTCCCTAGTCCCCCATAGGGATGGCTGGCAGTCTGCTGGTCATTCAGCTGTACATGCCCAAGCTCTGCCTGGTCTGTTGGCTCCAGCAGCCTGTGACCACAGCAGGGAAACCTTCTAGGATACTTCTGCTCTTTGGGCCTTGAACTGATCATGTCAAGTCCTGAGTCTGCCATTTCCGTCTTTGAACTCTTTAATGCAGTAGAAAGAGCCCATTTCACCCTACCCTGCCCACCTCGTCTCCTTCTCACCCATCATACTGTGCCATGTGGTCCATGGCGTACACCTTCAGAAGCATCTCCCTGACAGTAACCACAGGGATTGTTTCAGCGACAGATGTGTCCCATCTGCCAGGTAGTAGTCAGATCCTCACTGCCTAACTTCAGTTTATCCTTTTTATTGATTTTTAGTTTACAGAAGTCCTCCATTAATAATGTTTATTTCTAAAGACATTTCCATTCCCTAGTATTACAATCTCATCCTTTTAGATTTTCCTAGTGTTCATCATTTAAGTTCTAATGTGAACATAATTCATTTTCTTCTTGTACTTGCTGTATTGATAAAATTGTAGGATTCATTACTGACATGTATCAACTGGTTATGTAGCATAATAATCTCTAAAATGCTATGGTCTCTTGAGCCTTCACTTTGTGCCAGACATGCTGAATATTTTGCCCACATCATCTGTGTTATAGGATAATACAATAATTAATACTATCATTATGTTATAATAGTTATCATTACTATATTTATCATTTGAGTGCTTGTTTTATGCTAAGCATAATTCTAAAGACTTCTGATGTCTTTCGAATGACTCTAACACCTTTATTACTAATAACTCCTAATGACTATTATGATGGCTACTTTATTACTATAACAACCCTTTGAGCAGTAGGTACTACATTATTATTATTCATTTTAAAATCACCTCTTCAAGATAAAGATTAAATAGCCTGACCAGTTGTTGGATTTGGGGTTTAAATGCAGAACTCAATAAAGTCTGTGTTCTTCCCTAAACGGAGCATTGCCTCTCATCATTAACCCAAGAAGAAACCCAGCAATAACTGCTCACTCTGTGGAGTTGCAGGACAGCTGTGGTTATGACCAGAAAGCCTCCCAGTTCCAGCTTCAGTTTGTAATAGAAATGAAAATGTTTGCCTGTGAATCAACAATTATAATCTCATTAAAAGCATTAGCTTGGTGCCATTATTAGAAAAAGATAAGAAATGTTTACTTCAGTAGTTCATGTTTTCAAAGATGAACTACCGGGCATAGAATCCCAATTTTTAAGACCTCAACTTTGAAAGTCAGAGTGTCAGATCAAATAATGAAAATATTCTGATTAGGACAAGAACTAGTCCACCATTGGCATAAAGAATAGTCCTTTTCACACTTGACAGATTTTGAAGGAAATGCATACGTAGCTTATATTTGCTCTCCCTTCCAATAATTTTTTTCTTTTCTTTCATTCTCTGGTCCACTTTCCATAAATGTGAAGGAAACTAGCATTTCCCGAGTACCTGCCACACGCAAGGAAGCGTCCTGGGCACTATGTACACCATCTCCTCTGCCAGCCTTTACCCAAGCTGCCTTTTTAGTCATCTCAGCGGGCCTGCACTCATATACATTGCCAGAGTTTATCAGTCATGTCTGACTCTGTGACCCTGTGGACTGTAGCCTGCCATGCTCCTCTGTCCAAGGGATGTCCCAGGCAAGAAAGCTGGAGTGGGTTGCCATTCCCTTCTGCAGGGGATCTTCCCGAACCAGGGATCAAACCTGGGTCTCCTGCATTGCAGGCAGACATTTTACCGTCTGAGCACCAGGGTATTCATATACATACAGTGGTTTAGTGGTGGTGGTTTAGTTGCTAAGTCATGTCTGACTTTTGTGACCCCATGGACTGTAGCCTGTCAGGCTCCTCTGTCCGTGGGATTCTTCAGGCAAGAATACTGGAGTGGGTTGCTATTCCTTTTCCAGGGCATCTTCCTGACCCAGGAATCGAACCCAGGTCTCCTGCATTGCAGGCAAATGATTTACCAGCTGAGCTATGAGGGAAGCCCTGACACCAAGTTGATTTTGCAAATTAAGTGTTGGATTACATATAATCTGTTCAGACTCACACCCACATTGACCAGCATGGCTAAAATTCAGGTCTGTCTGGCTCTAGGTCCCCTGCCCTTTTCATGCTCTGTATTTTGATTGCATTTCTTCATGAGAATTCAAATTAGTTAACTAACAAAAGTTGAAGCCTTAGATCCAGGTTGTGTGTACCTCTTTGGCCTCTTGGTTAATGCCACGACCAGCAGGTGGTGTTGCCAGGAATCCCTAGGCTCTCTCTCTTACAGGGTAGGTTTTTTGGAGCGGCTTGCAGGGATTCCTGCCTTTTGGAAATCTCTCCGGTTGTAGGTTCCTGCTAATCTTTGTGTGTCTGTCTGATCTTAATGTTGAGAACAAAGACTGTTAGAAGAATCTGATTCTGTAATTGTTGCTCTAATGAAGGCTTGTTGAAAAAGCTCATGGAGCAAAGTTAGTGATCTGAGTCCTTTATGATCTGAGTGCCCCACCCCCCCACCTGTTTTCTTCCCCTGAATTTCATTGTATCAACCAAATTTTTTTTAATGTTTCTCATAATTAAATAAAATCATAAAAATTTTTTCATTTATTTTATTCACAGTTTTCTTCTCAGATGAGTATAGGGCCTGGCATGTGGAAATATTTTTTGAATGAATATATGAATGAGCAAATGAACATAAAAATGAATAACATTTACCTACTCATTCAGAAATATTCATTAAGCATCTACTATCAACCAAGCGCTTTTCTAGACAAAGAAGCATGCAGTAAAACAAGACAACCATGGGTTCTGCTCCATGGCAACCACTTTAAGTGAGAGATTAGAAAACGGACCAACAGTAAAGTATTTTAGATAGCGGTAAATGCACAGCATAACCAGCGCAGACGCAGGCCTGGTTGGGTGGCCAGTTTGAAGAACACAGAAGAGTTCTCTGCGGTGCCTGGGGCGGGGGTGAGCCAGCAAGGCCGGGGCGGGGGTATGGGGGTTGGTGAAGAGAGTCAGAAGAGCACAGAGGAGTGCTCTGCGGTGCCTGGGCGGGGTGAGCCAGCAAGGCCGGGGAGTGGGGGCGGTGAAGAGAGTCAGCCGGCACGCGTGGCCTTGGCTAGACAGCAGGAGGACTCCTGGGCCAGAGGCAGGACTTGAGGCTTCCTCCCATGCAGCAGGAAGCCTGTGGAGTCTCCATAAAGGCCCTGGGAATGCCAGAATCATGTATATATTTTAAATGTACTTCCTCGGGTGGTATTTGCTGCTGAGTGAATCTTTAGGACCACCATGTGTGAAATAAACTTGGTAGTTTTTATTTTCTTTTTCTTTTCTTACAATGACACCCTTTTAAACATGAGTTTTCTTTCTTCAGGAAGAAGAGTTGAGGAAAAGTGGAGAAGCAAAGTACTTCCATCTCAATGATGATCTCCATGTTCTCATTGAAGTTTTTGCACCCCCAGCAGAAGCCTACGCCCGGATGGGACATGCTCTGGAAGAAATCAAAAAGTTCCTCATTCCAGTTAGTACAGTGTTTCTTGATAATTAATTGGTACTTGAAAGTCCCCCCTTTGTTTTAAATCCTGGATAATTCTTATCAGTAATTGTTATTTGCATAGTGCTTGATCTGCCAAAGTGTCCCTGTGAATTACTTGGCATCATTCCTTCTTTTTCTGTGAGGCTAGGGATTTTGAAAGAGATAAGGCAATACAGATCAGGTGACCCAGCAAGAAAGGTGAAGAGCAATCAGTGGTGTGTGTTTTGGGTCGCAGGTCCTAGGCCTTTTTGTGACACTGAATTCACCTCACAGGTTCATTGCTATGCAGCATGAGCTCGTTGGTGCCGGCCACGAGCCGGGCGCTGTGCTTGGAGCTGGAGTGAGATGAGTGCAGCCCCGGCGTCGAGGCTCTGTGGTTTAGGGAAGGGATGGATGCAGATGATTTTTTTGTAGCATGATTAGGGTGATGGACATGAGCAGACGAGCACAGAGAGGAAGGGTGCTGTGCAGACATTTATGTTTTGTTAACAATGGGTGGTCTTTTTAATCCTTTTCAGACACCTTGATGTTGCTGAGAATGTGATAATTTTAAAGAGAATATATCCCTGTTTCCACTACAAGATTAATGTAGGCCTTCTGTATAATTTGCATGTTCTAGATTTAAAAAACAAAAACTTGGACCTGTCTAGATTAAAAAAAATAGAAATCGAACCTCTTCAGACAGTTTACTGTAGAGAAACTGTCGCCTCCGCCAACAGCTGTCTGGGGTCAGATCGTGCTCAGCAGATGCAGTAGATTGACTTGCATACTGCAGCCTGTGTCATGATTACATTATCTGTGAGGAAACTGTCATATTTATAGGAAAGCATGTTATAAATCATGACTGCCTTAGAAAAACCAGGGCACAAGATTGGATTAAGTACTTTAATTTGGGAACTTAATATAGTTAACTTTTTATTGGTTCCGTCAAGCCAGTTAAGATGATCCTATTATTCATTTAGTTTAAAAACAAAGTTTTTGAGTGCTTTCTATTTGATAGACACATGTAAACCAATAAATGACATAGCCCCTGCCCTTATGGGGCTTATGTAATGGGAGAGACAGGTTAGAATCAGATATTGATATAAATGACTTTAAAATTGCAACTCTGACAAGAGGAAGGAGGGGTTTACTCCCTTCCTGGTCCTTCACTGTGGACTGGGGAGTGCCGGCTTAGCCAAGCAGGAGAGACTGTTTCCAGAGGCGGCAGCGGCAGACCTCCACCCTGTCTCTTTCCACTCTTCCACCAAGGCATAGGTTCCAACTTCTTTCCCCTTGAACCTGAGCAGGCCAGAAGACTCTTTTGCCTAACCCAAAGTCACAAAGAATTTCTGTTGTGTTTTCTTCTTAACATTTTATGGTATTAACTCTCTGATTTATGTCTGTGATCCACTCAAAGTTAATTTTTGTGTATGGCATTAGATTTAGCATCTAAATTTATCTTTTTCTATGTAGGTATCCAGTAGTCCCAGCACCATATACTAAAAAGACAATTCTACTCCTGTTGGATTCTCGGCACCAGTATTGAAAATTAACTGCATATAAATGTATGAATTTATTTCAGGATTCTCAGTTCTGTTCAATTGATTAATATACCTGTCCTTATGCCTGGACCATGCTCTTAATTACTTCAGCCTTAGAGCAGATTTTGAAATCCAGGTTGTGTAAGTTCTGCAACTGTGTTCTTCTTTTTCAGTTGTTTTGTCTTTTCTGGCTGCTTTGCACTTTTATGTTTCTTTTACATTTAGCTTGTGGATTTCTACCAAAAAAATTTTTTTTCTTAGGGTTTTGATACAATAGAACCTGAAGATCATTTTGGGGATAATTTCCATCTTAACAGTATTACATCTTCCTGTTCATGAACTTGAAATGTCTCTCTGTTTTTTAAAAGATACTTACAATTTTTTCTCAGCTGCGTTTTATTATAGTTTTCAGGATCCAAGTCTTGCATTTCTTTTGTTAAATTTGTTTGTAAGTATTATATACTTCTCGATGTCAAAGTGAATGGAACTGTTTTTCTAAATTTCATTTTCAGATGGTTGCTGGTGTATAGAAATGGAGCTGATCTTATTTGACCTTGCTGGGTGTGTGTGCTAGTTTCAGAGTGTGGATGCCCACAAGGACATGTGATCTGTGAATAAAGAAGCTTTACTTCCTTTCCTATCTGATGCTTTCATTTTTTATTAATCTTATTGTCTTCTTTATTGCACTAACTAGAACTTTTTCAATGCTTTGTTGAATAGACGTGAAGATAGAAATCTTTTTCTTGTTTTCAGTCTTTTACTACTAAGTGTGATATTAGCTGTAGGGTCTTTTTTATTGCGACCCTTTCTCATGTTGAAGTTCTATTTCTAGTTGTTAAGAGCCTTTTTGGCTTTGGTTTTGTTTTATCACAAATGGGTATTAGATTGTGCCAGCGGGTTTTTTTTGTCCATTGAGATGATCATGTGTTTTTTCTCCTTTATTTTGTTAATCCTAGTGTGTTGCATAGTTGATTTTCAGATGTCAAGCCAACCGTGCAGTCCAAGGTTAAATCCTACTTGGTTTTAGGATTTAACCAACTTGATATATAGTCCTTTTTATATGTTGCTGGGTTTGGCTTATTAATAGTTTAAGGATTTTTACATCTATAATTGTGGGTGATATTGGTTTGTAGTACAGTATTTATATAGACAGTAACACACACATTTATTACTTTTGGTGCTGTGTTCTTTATACAGATAGAATTGCCATATGATATGATGTTGCTTCTTTTCAGCCTGAAGGACTTCCTTTAGTCTTTTTTGTAACATAGGTCTGCTAGTAAAATTGTTCTTTTTTTCTCCAAATGTCTTTATTTCACCGATATCCTAAAGTTTAGTTTACAAGCATACTTTTTTTTATTGCACTTCATTTTACTATGCCTCAGAGATACTATGTTTTTTACAGATTAAAGGTTTGTGACAACCCTGTGTCAGGCAAGTCTGTTGGCATCATTTATCCAATAACATTTGTTTACTTCATGTCTCTGTGTCACATTTTGGTAATTCTTACAGTATCTCAAACTTTTTAAAAAATTAATTTTGTGTTTGTTATGGTGATCTGTGATCAGTGATCTCTATTACTACTATTACTACTGGGACTCACTGAAGGCTCAAATAATGATTAGCAGTTTTTAGCAATAAAATATTTTTTAATTAAGGTAGGTACATTTTTTTTTAGACACAATGCTATTGCATGCTAATAGACTATAGTACAGTGTTAGACATAACTTTTCTAGGCATTGAGAAGCTAAAAATTTTGTATGACTTGCTTTATTGCAATATTAGCTTTATTGCAGTGGTCTGGAATCAAACCCACAATATCTCTGAATTATACGTGTATATATTTTTTGGTTGGTGGTTCGGAGAAGGCAATGGCACCCCACACCAGTACTCTTGCCTAGAAAATCCCATGGAAGGAGGAGCCTGGTGGGCTGCAGTCCATGGGGTCGCTAAGTTGAATACGACTGAGCGACTTTGCTTTCACTTTTCGCTTTCATGCATTGGAGAAGGAAACGGCAACCCACTCCAGTGTTCTTGCCTGGAGGATCCCAGGGACGGGGGAGTCTGGTGGGCTGCCGTCTATGGGGTCGCACAGAGTCAGACACGACTGAAGTGACTTAGCAATAGCAATAGCAATATTTTTTGGTTGGTGGTTAGGTAGTAAAAGACCATTCATCTATTTTATAACCTCCTCTATTTTTGATGAAAAGAATCATTAATTATTTTGTTCTGTACATGATCTGTTGTTTTTTTCTTGCTGCTACTCAGACTTTCTCTTTGATTTTCAACAATTTGACTTTGCTGTACGTGCTTATCTTTCTTGTTCATTAAGCTTTTGTGGATATGTGGATTTATGTCTTTCTTCAGACGTGGGTAGTTTTCAGCCGTTGTTTCTTTAGATTTTTTTCCCACCTTACTCTTCCTCCCTTACCCCCTCAACCTCTGGATTCCCATCATGTGTATGTTGGTACATTTGATGGTGCCCCAGAGATATCTCAGACTCATTTTCCTTCGTCTGCTTTTCTCTGTTTTTCAGAGTGAACACTTTTAGTTGACTTACCTTCAAGTTCACTGATTCATTCTTGTGCCATCTCAAATCTTTTGATGAACTCCTCTAAGTAACTTTCAGTTCAGTTCAGTTGCTCAGTTGTGTCTGACTCTTTGCGACCCTGTGAATCACAGCATGCCAGGCCTCCCTGTCCATCACAACTCCTGGAGTTCACTCAAACTAATGTCCATCGAGTTGGTGATGCCATCCAGCCATCTCGTCCTCTGTCGTCCCCTTCTCCTCCTGCCCCCAATCCCTCCCAGCATCACAGTCTTTTCCAATGAGTCAACTCTTCGCATGAGGTGGCCAAAGTATTGGAGTTTTAGCTTTAGCATCATTCCTTCCAAAGAACACCCAGGCCTGATGTCTTTTAGAATGGGCTGGTTGGATCTCCTTGCAGTCCAAGGGACTCTCAAGAGTCTTCTTCAACACCACAGTTCAAAAGCATCAATTCTTCGGCACTCAGTTTCGCCACAGTCCAACTCTCACATCCATACATGACCACTGGAAAAACCATAGCCTTGACTAGACGGACCTTTGTTGGCAAAGTAATGTCTCTGCTTTTGAAAATGCTATTTAGGTTGGTCATAACTTTCCTTCCAAGGAGTAAGTGTCTTTTAATTTCATGGCTGCAGTCACCGTCTGCAGTGATTTTGCTGCTGCTGCTAAGCTGCTAAGTTGCTTCAGTCATGTCCGACCCTGTGCGACCCCATAGATGGCAGCCCACCAGGCTCCCCCGTCCCTGGGATTCTCCAGGCAAGAACACTGGAGTGGGTTGCCATTTCCTTCTCCAATGCATGAAAGTGAAAAGTGAAAGTGAAGTCACTCAGTCATATCTGACTTTCAGTGACCCCATGGACTGCAGCCTACCAGGCTCCTCCATCCATGGGATTTTCCAGGCAAGAGTACTGGAGTGGGGTACCATTGCCTTCTCCAGCAGTGATTTTGGAACCCCAAAAAATAAAATCTGACACTGTTTCCACTGTTTCCCCATCTATTTCCCATGAAGTGATGGGACCAGATGCCATGATCTTCGTTTTCTGAATGTTGAGCTTTAAGCCAACTTTTTCACTCTCTTTCACTTTCATCAAGAGGCTTTTTAGTTGCTCTTCACTTTCTGCCATAAGGGTGGTATCATCTGCATATCTGAGGTTATAGTTATTTGGGGTTTTTAAAAATCTTTTTTTGCTAGTCCAGATTTGGGTCCTCTCCTGGGAAGTTTCTTCCTGCCCTGGGTATGGGTGACATTTTCCTTTGTTTACACGTCTCTTAGGTTATTGGTGAGAACACCACGTTTTAGGTGTTTTGCGATAAATCTGATTCCGATTCATTTTTTCCCAGAGGGTTGTTGTTGCAGGTTTTTTCTTTTCTTTTCTTTAATAATTTAATTGGACTGAAACTGCAGTCTGTCTCCTTCATGGTCTAAAGTTTTGTTAATTTTTTTTTTTCTCAATATTATTCTTAAGCCTGGCCTTCTAGGAGTTTTCTCTGGGTTAGCATTGCTGAGAGATTGACCAGTGAGTTGTCAGAGGTTGTGCTCAAAACCTGTATCTTTTAGGGCTTTTACCCTCTGCTGATGGAACTGGCTGTCACTGGGGAGTACAGTCAGGTTCCCATGTGTCCCAGCTTTTACTTTCTGCCAGGAGTCCTTGTATCCCCTTTGCGTGGACACACACTGTCAGGCAGAGAGCTATCAAAGCTCTCCATGGCTGGTAACCTTCTGGCTAATCTGCCAATCTTTCTGTTTGTTGCTTGCGCCACCCCAAACCTGATTATTAGCCTTGCTGACTGGTCTTCTCTGGTCATTCACTACCAGTTGCTACTGATATTGACAGTGCTGCTGGGCATGAAGCTTCTTCGTTCGTTCTTTGAAGCTGAGTGAACCTCCTCCTTCTGGTTCTTGTGGTTTACCATCCTAGTGGAACTCATGCGTCATCTGGGCTGGGAGGAGGGATGGAAGCATCCCCAGACAAAACCACCACAGGCTCCCCCCGTTCTTACCTGAGACTTAGCAGTTTTTCACAAACAGATTTATTTTATTTTCCATTTATTGTATCCCTTCAATAAGTTTCCAGAGTCCTAAAATTGTTTTTAACTATTCAGTCAGCTTTTATTGTTGCTTTTTATGGAAGAGCTTTGATAAACTCCTCAGTTACCCTGCAAGTCCCATGCTCTCTTGTAACCTTTAATTGTTTTTAATAGGTTGTTTTGTACTTTTGTCCATATAAGCATATGCAAAGTTTTGCTTCATTCTTTTTAATGTCTGCATAATATTTTATATGCATGTTTCAGAATTTAATTAGTCTTCAAATAATGAACATTTATTTTTTATAGATTATAATTTAAACACTGATCCCAGGATTAACCTTGAACGTAAATATTAGCATATTTTGGCAAACATATCTGAAGAGTACATTTCTGGCAAAGAACCCACTGAATCTTTAATAAATTACTTTTAATGATTTTATTGAAAAACTTTTTCTGATTCTCCAGGCTAACACATTTAAATAGATTCTAAATTTACTGGCTAAAGAAATCCCATTTACACATATTTAATTAGAATTCTAATCCATTTTCTGCTCTTCACAATTGATGACAGTGTTGGTGTTAGTGTTATGATAGTTTCACTTTTCAGATGGGGAGTTGAAGTGATAATTTAGTAATGACTAGTTTAAAATGTAAAATTGTAAAAATAATTTAGTCTGTAAGCTGCCACCTATGACTTGGTTTCTCTACTGATTTAAAAACATTATTTCAAAGACCAATAAAATTGTAACTACAGTGTGTATATCAATAGTGTCTTGTGTGACATCAGAAGAAAGTTATGTCATGTCTAAAGAACTTGTCAAAAATTACATAGCTGCTCTGCAGTTGGTTAAATTCAGGCTAAACCTCAGATGTGATTGACTTAGATTCCATTTTTTTGTTTGTTTTCCCTCCTAACTACATTATCTACTTTAAAATTTACTTTCACACAGATGATGTTTAAAATAAGCTTTTAATTCTACTTTTTGTGGCACCATTGTAAATTACCTAACTTTACTTAGAGCAAAGCTTTTGCTTATTTTTTTTTTTTAATTTTTAATGTATTTCTAATGGGGCCTCAGTTATGTTCTTTTTCCCTGAATCTGTTTTTAACCACATAAAATTTTGTGTCCTGCTTTCTAACACTTCTTAGTAGGGCCAATACGTAGCATTTACATAGCACATTTTATTTAGAATGTGCTTTAGAAATAATTTATTAATCACACATTTTTAGTAAAATGGCAAGGAACATGTTGATAGGCTTATTTTAAAGAAGTTGAAATAACTATAGATTCACATGACTTCTGAGGTCATGATAGCCCAGATAAGTTAGAGAACCTGTATTTGCAGTAAAATCTAGACTCAGACCTTAGCCTTCCTTGCTAATGGTAATGACTTGAATTTTTCTTCATTTACCTTTCTTCCTCTTACTCTGCAGGTGTTAGCTGGTTATGATGTGAACTTCATTTTTGATTGGTGTCCATATTATTTTCTTACTTCACAGTGCTTTCTCCTACAAGTTGTTTTTTGCACTCTACTTTTGAAAAGTAAGGAAGAGAGCGTTTGTTTTTTAGTGACTCAGTCATGTCCAACTCTTTGTGACCCCATGGACACGCCAGGGTTCCCTGTCCTTCATCATCTCCCAGAACTTGCTCAAACTTATGTCCATTGAGTTGGTGATGCCATCCAACCATCTTATCCTCTGCCGTCCCCTCCTCCTCCTGGCTTCACTCTTTCCCAGCATCAGGGTCTTTTCCAGTGAGTTAGCTCTTCGCATCAGGTGGCCAAAGTATTGGAGCTTCAGCTTCAGCATTTTATCTTTTAATTTGAAATAATTCAGGATACTGTCTCATCTGAGTCTTTTATTCATACTCAGATTTGCTTTGTTTCTTCTATCATCAAATCCTTCCTTCCTTCTTCAGACTGTAGTCCTTCTCTCTTCCTCTTTGTAGCAAACAACTGGGAGAAACTGGCTCCTTTACTGTATGTGGGACTTGTTCCCATTCATTCTTCATTCTACCCGAATGAATTCTAGCTCACTCACTGTTCACCAAAATGATTATGAAGTCAGTACTGCCTCTGTAGTTAGTGAATCCCACAGAGTCAGTGCCTGGCTTCTTATTGATGTGAATGCAACACTGACTTGCTGTGGCTTTTGTAGCGTGATCACCTACCTGTCCCTCTTGGGCTCTCACCACACCTTCCTGTCTTCTTTGTGAGGTCCTCCCACTTCTGCATGTTGGTGTTCAGAGCGGTGTCTTCAGCCCTTCTCTCGCTCTGAGATGGTTTCCACACAGCCCTGCCTGCTGCCGATGCTGTCTACAGATGGATTCTCGTGAGAGGTCCCCACAGCCACCTGCAAGCTCAGCTGTTCTTTAGGAGCACTCAGCAAAGAGAAAATGAGCCAGCTGGGAAAACCAGGCCCAGGCTTCCTGCTGTCCCTTCCCAGTGGACTTTTGCAGGACTCGTTGATTCTCCCAGCAACACCATGTGACGACACTGGACTGTTCATTCGAACCAGGGAGGCTCCCCTGAACCTTGGGTCCAGGGTTTTTATTGCAGATGAGTCACAAAGGTGTGCAGTGCCCCTGACAAATGCTCAGAGGCCAGCACCAGAATCCCCCTTTCTGAGCCACAACAGACATTCCCCATTGGTCATGTTCCTGAGACAGATTTATCTGGCCAAGTGGGTACAGCCTGACCTCAGGCCTCAGGCACATGGAAGCAGTCTTAATAGGCAGAACCCATGACAGATTCAGAGGTTCTCTGCCAAGAGCCCACCATGGGCCAGCCCTGACGACACACCCTACTCTGTAATGTGGGGGCCTGTGTAACTCTTCCGTGCCCACTTCTGTATCCCTCTCTTTGACTTATAAGTTTTCATTTCCTCTATCTGATTGCTATAGAATATCTCAATTTTTATATACTATACACCATTTCAGACTCAACCTGCACAAAATATCTAATATATTACCATATCTAATAAAATTAAGTATTATAAATAACTCCATGTCTAAATCTCTTCCCACCCTTCCTGCCACATCCATCCCTATTCCAGGTCATCTTTACCACATCCTGGCATTACTTAACTACTTCCACCTAATGTTTCTGCCTCCAGTAGGTTTTTTTCCCCCCCTTTTATTATCTTTTTTGAGATATAAATCACACAGCATAAAATCTCATATAAAATATATGATTCAGTGGTTTTTAGTGTATTCCATAGTGCTGCAACCATCAACATAATCTAAGTTAGAACATTTGTAATTTTTGTGGCAAAAAATAGAGGGCCCACTTTATTTTTTTGATGTGGATATTCAGTTGTTGCAGCACCATTTGTTGGAGACTATTGGAGAATCAACTGACTGTACTTGATATCTTTGCTCTCAGTTTTATTCCATTGATCTTTATGTATTATTTAAGTCAGTATCATACTGTTTCAATTACTATAGCTTTACTGTAGTTTTTGAAATCAGAGCATACAGTCCTCCAACTTTGTTCTTCCTTTAGATAGTTCTGGCTATCCTAGATTCTTTGGATTTCCATGTAAATTTTAGGATCAGCTTGTCTATTGCTGCAAGAGGCCAGCTGGAATTTTAATAGGGATTTCCTTGAGTCTGTAGATCATTTGTGTATGTTGTGGGGGGAGGGGGAGGGAGGTAGTTATTGTCATAAAAACAACGGTGAGTCCTCCTATCCATGAACATGAGGTATCTTTCCTTTTACTTAGAGTTTTTAAAATGTATTCCACTATTACTTTGTACTTTTCAATATACAGATCTTACCTTTATTTTGTTAATTTACTTCTAAGTATGCTATTCTTTTTGATGCTACTCTAAATGGAATCTTTTTTTTTTTATTCTTGTAATGCTCATTGTTAGTATAAAGAAATACAACTGATTTTTGTATGTTAATCTTGTATCCTGCAACTATACTAAACTCTTTTATTGGCTCTCATGTTTTTGTGGATTCTTTGTGTTTTTCTGTATATAGGATTATGCCATCTGTAAACAGAAATTATTTTGTTTCTTCTCTTCCAATCTGAATACCATTAATCAAAAGTGCCAGAAATATATATCCTGTCTTGTTCCTGGACTTAGGCTGACATTTTCAGTCTTTTACCATTAAATATGGTATTAGCTATGGGTTTTCTTAGTTTGTTGGGTATTTCTATAATGAAAGTATGTTGGATTCTTCTGTCAAATTTTTTCTTGGTATATTAAAAGTACTAAGTGATTTTTGTCCTTTATTCTATTATTATGGTATTATGTTAATGATTTTCACATGGGTTAAACCAAGCTTGCAATCCTGGTATAAGTTCTGCTCAGTTCTTGTGTATATTTCCTTTTTCTATTGTTCATGCTAGTGGATTTGACTTCTTAACACTTTTTCAAGAGCTGTTGCATCTGTATTCCTAAGAACACTCTTTTGCAGATTTCTTGTAATGTCTTTGGTTTTGGTATCAGGGCAACAATACTTACTTCATAGAATCAGTGAGGAGATGTCTCCTCCTTTTTAGTTTTTGGAAGTTTGTGAAGGATCACATTAATTCTTTTTTAATTGTTTGTGGGGTTCTCCAATGAAGCCCCACAGACTTAGGCTTTTATTTGCAGGACTTTAAAAAAAATTTTTTAGTACTAATTTAGTGTTTTTACTTGTTACTAACTGTTGATATTTTCTATTTCTTCTCCGTCAGTTTTGATGGTTAGTGTCTTTCTTGGAATTTGTCCGTGTCATCTAAGTTATCTAACTTGTGGGCACACAGTTGTTCATAGCATTTTCAAAATATAAACCTGAATATGCAGCTCCCTTTCTTAAAGTAAATAATTTTTAGTACCATAATTTCCAGACATTTGATGTCATATTTAAAATGACTTAAATCTTTACTTGATTTGGTTTCAGCTTTCCTTTCCACTTTGAAGACCACTCCTCCACTCCAGACTGTCTCTTGTAGTTTAGCCATATAGCACTTCTTTCAGTTCCCTGGACACACTTTTACTCTGGATTTTAAAATATACTTTTCCCTCTGTCTAGAATACTTTACAGCATCCCTTCTGGTAACTGGTTCACTCACCCTTAGATGACATTTCTTGTAGAGAATCTACTCTTAACTGTCCATGGTTGAGTTAGATGGCCTTCCTTTTTGATCATATAGACCTGAACTTTCTTTTGATTGTAAAACAGACCACACTTGTGTTTATTACATGTTTTTCTTGACAATTATTGAATGGTATTGGGGATATTATTAAGGAAAGGAGAGAAATCAAGGATAACTCCCAAAGTTTCTGAGTTGAATATTTTGAAAATAATGTAAGAGCAGGTTTTCAAGAACAAGATGATGTATTCAGTTTTGGAAATGCCGAATTTTGCAACTTGAACAATATCCAAATGGATACGTACAAAGAAAGTGCGTGCATGCCCTTCTTAGTTTCAGTAAAGCTGCCATGTTGCCTCTTTGTCTTCCTCCTTTCCCCTGTCAGACTGAGTCCTTGGCTGCAGGAACCATGCGTGCTCCCCTGGGTTTTGTTAGTTGGCACATCATTTATGCTTAGTAACTACAAGTTGACTGAGTTGTAAATAGTAATATCCATATATCAGTTACATGATATTTTAATTTTATTATAAATATTTCATTTGGAGAGTATGCCCAAGAGAAGGAGTTATGGCTGACCATAGAAAATTTTAGTTTAGGGGGAAAATTCTGTTTGGGTTTTTCTCTTTACAACAGTTCATTCATATATTTTCATTTCAACAGACTCAAATCTTATTTTATCTTTTTAAACTATTTTCATACACTTTTTCTATTAAAAATTGTTTGCTTCTTGTCATAAATGCTTTGCTCTCTTCTGTTTTTTGTGTAGGACTATAATGATGAAATCAGGCAGGCACAGCTCCAGGAATTAACATATTTGAATGGTGGTTCCGAAAATGCCGATGTCCCAGTGGTTCGAGGGAAACCTACCTTACGTACAAGAGGTGTACCAACCCCAGCAATAACCAGGTAGGTGTGATTAATTGACTTGCCTTGTTGTTAGAATGTGGTGTCATGGCAACAGTTTTCCTGTTTTCTTTACTAACAGGAAAGCAGGTCTACCAGTGTGTTGGTACAAAGCCTGCGGGAATGCTTTCAGGCAATATGGTATCATATTAAGAGTATTCATTTGGACTGCAGTATTCTTGGGTTTAATCCCTGGATCAGGAAGATCCCTGGATGGAGGAAATGGCAACCCACTTCAGTGGAAAAAATCCCATGAACATAGGAAAAATTGGGATTCATAGAAACATTGGAAAATTCCCATGAACATAGGAACCTGGTGGGCTAAAGTCTGTGGGGTTACGAAAAGTCAGACACAACTGAGCATGCACATTCCTGGGCTTAAATATGACCTATACCACTTACTAGCTAATGAATGATAAGTTTATTTAATCACTCTCATGTTATTAATCCCTTAATTCTTTAAAATGTAAGCAATAGCTTTGATGCACAAATGGACGTCATGGAAGCTTGTGCTTCCTTTTGAGTGCAGATGGTATCAAGCTAGTTCAGAGCCACATCTCCAGTGGTGAGCAGTATCAGGTACCAGGTAAATGCCCCCATGCCTGTTCTCGTTTTATTTCATGTAGCTGCTCTGTGGTATCTGATACTCCGGATCTCGTCCAGGCACACTGAAATTTTATTTTTGTCTCAAAATAATGATTCATGACCCCTTTAAACATGAAAAATGTTTTAATGAATTACAAGTCAGTTGAAGCAAACTGTAGATTAAGATATGACTCTCAAACCTATTTGAGCATTATTTTTAATTTTTTAATTTTTGCCCTCGAAAGAACCCCATGGAAATTAGTCACACAGATTTTCTTTTTTTACTAGTGACTACATGTATATTTTCAGTTAGTTTTGCATGAAATAATTTTAAATAGGCTTATTCCATATAACCAAGTGCATTTGGAGGAATAACAAGTCAGTTCCCCTGGGGGGTGTTGCGGATCAGCACCCTGTCAGAGCAGTTACAGACAGGTGTTATTGCAGTGTAGAATAAACACAGACCTGGGCACGGTACCAGGTGGGTTTTCTCTATAAAACAGGCTAATAATAGGATTGCTGCAGATGATATAATGAAATAATTTATGTAGCTGTTCAATAAATGGTAAATCTCTTTCATTTCCATTTCTCCTAATGTTAAATAATTTACTTGAAATCATAAAAAATTACATATTTGCTGTATTAGTTTCCTGTGGCTGTTGCAGTCAATTACTACCAATTTGATGGCTTTAAGCAATAGAAAGTGGTCACAGCTCTGGAGGCTAGATGTCTGCAGTCAGCTAAAGGAGGCCACAGCCTGGGTGTTGACAGCTTTCCCCCTGGAGGTGGTAGCAGGAACCCTTTTCTGGACCCTGCCAGCTTCTGGGCCTGTGGGCGGTCCTCGCCTTGAGTCCATATCTGCTCTCTCTCCTTCGCCTTGTCTTGCTCAGCGCCATTGGCCCGCCTTCCCTAGGGGAGCGCGTGCCTGTATTTAGAGCCTGCCTGGAGTGTCACACCCGCCAAGGCCCATTTTACCCCTTGGATGGAGAGCACAGGGCGCGGGCAGGGCATCGCTCTAGGGGGTGCTCTGTCCCCAGATCAGACCTCTCATTGTACTGTCTGGTTGTCATGTTTTCAGTTACGTAGAAAATGCTACCTTGTGAACAGGCAGGGAGGCAGAAACTTTCTGTTCGGGGAGTGTAATGTATAGAGAAACCCCTCCATCCACCCAGATGAAAAAAAAAAATATTCTTGATGACAACATATGCATTGCTTACCATTTTAAGCTTTTCCGTTGCCTTGGTGGTTGATATTCTTGGATAGAATTGCTGTTCAGTTCACAGGTCAGAGCCTGTGGTTTAGTGTGTGGAGTCGTGGCTGGCTGTGCTGACTGAACCCCTTCATGAGGGTACTTCAGGACTCTGCTTCCTCCCTCCATGTGACCCCATGGTACCACATCTTCCAGACGCTCTTGTTAAACAGGATTAAATTCATGTTCCTCTAAGAGGCATACAGTGCCCTTCTGTACTGTTCTTAAGACCTGTCTCCCAACTGGTCTTTATTCATTACTGTGCCGTGTTCCCTGTGTTGAGCACCTAGCCCCACCCCTGGGTGGATGTGTGTGCTCCCCGCTTCCAGACCTTTGTTCACATTGTTCCTGCATCTGCAGTCCTCTCTCCGCCGCTCAGCTGTTCAAATCCTACTTGTCTGTGCAGCCAACTTACTTCCACAGGCGCTCGCAGCGCGCCCACTGCTGGCAGCACTTCCTGAGCACATCGCAGAGCTTGACTCGGTCACGCCTCACCACAGCCCTGTGAGGCGGCTGCTGCTCTGCTCGTCACCACGTCACAAATGAGGACAGCGGGCAGGGGACCCGGGGGGAGGCGGGCAGTCTGGTTCCGGAAACCTGCCTCTCCCTCTCTTTGAGCCTCCCCTTAAGTTTTCATTCAGAATCTTGTTTTTTTCTTCCACCCATTCTTCCCTTGCCATTTTTCCATAGACATTTCATTCTGTCACTTTTGTTATATTTTAATTACAGCACGATTAATACAAACTATGGTGAAAAGTTTGTATTTTTACTACTTTTCCTCATCAGATCATATGGTAACTTTCTATAAGTTAATATTCATCTAACAGAATAAAAGTTAATTGATACAGAAAGTATTATGGTAGAAAATTACAAAAATCCTAAGAGTGAGATTGATTAATACACAAAAAGGTGCATGTTGTTTTGTAAGGTTGGCAAAATTGGTCTTCAGATTATGCTTTGTCCTTTCTAGTGGCCAGAGCTGAGGAAAATACAGTTATAGAATTCATGATGTCTAAATGGCTAAAAACAGTCATAAAATGAAAGACAAATGTACTTACTGCATCCTCGCACTTTAGTCCTGGGACTGTTGGAAGCTCCTTGGTGGATCTTCACCACACTGAACACCTTGGAAGTCTTTTTGATTTTCGCTCTAAAATTATCCATAAATCTACTTTTCTTTGATCCTCTTTCTCATTCTGCATTCCGGCCAGACTGGTCTCCTTTCTGTTCCTCAAACAGGCCATCCCAGTCTCTCTCCATGTCCCTGGCCTTCCTTCCTCCTCCCCCGAAGGCCTGTCTGCAGTCGCCTGCCCACCCCTCAGCACCTTGCTCTCAGTACACCCAGGCACCTTTCCGAGAAGCCTTTGCCGTCTCCTTGTTTGAAAGGGCCGCCGTGTAGCCCAGGAGCCAGTCCACACACCCTTCTTGGTTATGTAACAGCATTTATCAAACTGAATTTACCTTTATGACTTGTTCACATTTTCATTGGTGACTCCTTCAGTTCAGTTCAGTCGCTCAGTTGTATCCGACTCTTTGCGACCCCATGAATCGCAGCACGCCAGGCCTCCCTGTCCATCACCAACTCCCGGAGTTCACTGAGACTCAGGTCCATCGAGTCCATGATGCCATCCAGCCATCTCATCCTCTGTGGTTCCCTTCTCCTCCTGCCCCCAATCCCTCAGAGCATCAGAGTCTTTTCCAATGAGTCAACTCTTCGCATGAGGTGGCCAAAGTACTGGAGTTTCAGCTTTAGCATCATTCCTTCCCAAGAAATCCCAGGGCTGATCTCCTTCAGAATGGACTGGCTGGATCTCCTTGCAGTCCAAGGGACTCTCAAGAGTCTTCTCCAACACCACAGTTCAAAAGCATCAATTTGTCGGCGCTCAGCCTTCTTCACAGTCCAACTCTCACATCCATACATGACCCTTAAAGGACCTTGTGTCTCTAATACATGGCATATAGGACTCAGGAAATAAATGTTGAGTGAATTCAGTACGTTTGTGAATTCCTTAGACTCTTCTGATGGAGTGTTGACATTTACAGTATTGTTAGTGTAGTTCTTGTCTGCCACGTGCCTGATTTACTGTGGGAGTCGCCTGTTGGGACTGGTCACGCGGATGGCACCACTGGGGAATGTCTCAGTGGAACAGGTCATTCCTGGAATCTTCTTGCATGTTCCCCACTGTTCTCACTTTAGGATACATTTCTGCTAAAAGATGTAAATGATCTAAAATTAAATCCTGCCATAGGGAGTAATATGTACTTTAATAAAACCTTTTCATTCAGTTTCAGATGAGGACTAAACTCACGCCTTTCTTACTAGGAGATAAGCAGGTTGCCTTTTTTCCAGTCTACCCTGTGCCGACTGTGATGCGTCACTTCAGTCCTTGCAAGGACCCCAGCAGAGGAGTGTCAGGGAAAGTAGGATTGACGCCACTCCAGGCAAACTTTTGTTTAGTTTTATGTTTTTCTCCATAGGGTTTCTACCCCTTGTTTTGCTGCTGCCTGGATGGTCTGGGCCAGACAGATCTGAGCCCTCAAGGATGCTCCCTTCCTTCCACTCTGCAGAACAGCCAGCTGGTTCTGTGTACCTTTTCCACTGGCCTTGTCTCTGACCCCTCTGCCTCTTTCCCCGAGTAGCAGGCAGTGTTCTCTCCTTGCATTTGTTACCAGAGACAGCAGGGGAAAAAAGTGAATACAGCCTGTCTCTCTAGGTAGTAAATACACATTCTCCAGTGTTGGGTGCTACATGTGGTGGGTTTGTTTCAACTTAGGACATGAGGCTGACCTTATCAACTCAAGACCTTTTATCAAATGGGGGAAATTTCAGCTACGGTTTCTTCACATATTTTGCCTCCCCCTTCTCTCTTCTCTTCTTGGATGGCAATCTCAGGTTAGATCTTCAGACTGCACTTGCCAGCCTTTGTGTCTAGTGCAGGACCCTGCAGCACACTCGCAGGCTGCCATGGAGAGTTTAAACTGTCATGGGGCCACCTCAGAGATCTGCAGCTTCCAGACGCTGCGTGAACTGTCAGCGTAAGGTGATCATTTGTCGTCTTAACATTAGATCATGCCTCACTGATATTAATGATATTGTGTTTTTATATGGCTGGCACGTCAGCAGCTGCTGATAAATTCTAGCCACAGTCGCGTTGACTAGTGGGCACCACATAACTTCTCAACCATGGGATCAGACGGGACGTGGTCACCCTCATTTTCGCATCAATACTAACCTTCACGTGGTACCTATTCTCTTTTTAAAATGGATTATGAATAATATCATAGATACTGAAGATTGTTTTAATGAGAGAAAATGATATATTTTTCTCCACAGTAGGTGAAGTTATGAGAAATGTTATTGGGAAAACTGAATAGTTAATATATGGGCCATAAATATTTCACCAGCATATGATATGATTTACATTAATCTACCAATCTATATAAAAAGTCCTTTTTTATTATTAAGGAAAGGCTGGAAATAGGAAAAATGATCTATTTCTTTTTCTACTAAATTATAAGTTTCCAATTGGGAAAAAACCTGTTAATTTGGGATGGTATATAAATTGTTTGATTCCCTCCTGGATTTGCCTTCTGAGGACCTTGTACCACCTGACCTATCAGAACTGTCTCACCCCTTCCTTCCAACTGTGTCTACTGTCCGTGCCCTTGAAACCCAGGCAGGGATCAGGACACACGTGCTCCTCGCTGCAGAGGCTGGAGGACTTTCCCTGGAAATGAGCTTCTCTGCTTGTCTTGCCGTAAGCCCAGAACTATCCCTCCGTCCTCAACATGCACTGTCTTTCCTCCCTCGTGCTCTCTGAGTTAGTATAGCCATACTAGAGTGGATTAAGGAGAGACAGGAGAAAAGCCTGTAAAATCGCCTTAGTAGGTTTGGGGAAGACACTAACTGAGGCAAATAACATGGCAAACAATGAGAAAACTTACAACTAGAACTTGTCTTGTAAATGCCAGCTTGGAACGCAGCACGGTTCTCCTGGTCACAGCACCAGAGCATCCTGGCTCTTCAAAAGTTTAATCAATTTTTTTCCTTTTTGAACGTGAAGTCAGTTTCTGCTGTTAGGTCATTTAATGTCACACATTTCCTGAGCTCTTTCTGTGACAGGACGTGAAGTTACACAGATGGTGACCGAGTCATTGTCCGGCCGTTCAGGGAGAGTAAGAGGAAAGTCAGAGAAGTGAGTAGTGATGGCAGACTGGCTGAAAAGAGGACGAGGAGTATGAAGAAGAGTGAAGTGAAAGAGAAATGAAAATGGGGAGCGTGAGCACTCACACATTCAGGAGAGCGAAGTCATCCCACACAGAGGGGCCAGGGCTTGAAAGCAGGAAAGTGGCGCCATATGCCTGGAATTGGAGTGTGGCTGCAGGAGAATCAGAGTCACCCAGGCCCCTCCTAGTGGGTGGTCTCAGGGGACTTCCCTCACTAAGCCTAGTTTCTTCATCAGTGAAACGGGGACAGAACATGGAGCACACAGTAATCCAAATCCTACTTAATTTTTTTAACTGTCCCATTGAAGCTTAGACTATGGCACAGTTCCTTTTCTGATTACTCATAATGACCCCTCACTAAAAATTGAAGCCTGGTGGGCTGCTGTCTATGGGGTCGCACAGAGTCGGACACGACTGAAGTGACTTAGCAGCAGCAGCACAGATACTTCTTACAGTTTCTCCTCCGTCATCAGTTGAGCAGAGAGTTTTCTTGTCCCTATATGGTCAAGCTGGGTCCACAGATTATTGTTTATGTGTGCAGAGAGCATGTCCTTAGGATCACTAGATTACTGAGCTCACGCGCAGGATGTGGGGCTCATGCCACCATTGTTTCATAATTTGGGGACATGTCTCATGTTTTTTTCATGGTTTTGTTGCTCAGCAAGCCTGCTTGGTTTTGTGGTTAAGCAAACCTGCTTTCTTGGGAAATCGTTAACTTACAGGAGTCTCCCATATTTTTTCTATGGATACTTACAATCACCTAGGGGGATTAACTGTTTAACCCCTGTTTTGTCCCTTCACTCTGTCCCTATCAGATGAATCACAGGGGAAAGAAGAGAGATAGCCAGCAGGTTTCATAACAGGTCTGTAAGCTTTGGATCCAAGCCACACACAGCAGCACTTGAGAGCTTGCTGGACATACAGTCTCAGTCCCAGACTAGACCTCCTGATATCGACGCTGCCCTGAGACCAGGCCCAGGTGCTGTGGGTGCTGAAGTAAAGTGTGAGAGGAGAAGCGGGCCCAGCCCCACGTGCCAGGATCTGCAGAGGTGCTCCGGGTGAGAGCTGCCCCAGTCCTCTCTTCAGAACGTCAGTCTCCCTCGCCCTGGCGGTTTCTTATGTTTAGTCTGAGGGATTGAGACCTTAGGCTGCATTTACCTTTCCCTTCTGTCTGGCCTCTCATTCCCTTCTCAACCTCTGGCAAGAAAAAAAATCTCAATGATTATACTTGACTCTTAGAAGCACACACCATCAGAGATGAAGAAAAGCTGTCACACGTGTCAGGGATTCTGTGGGAAAGTAAAGCACCCCTCAGGTCATTACTGCATCAAGGCTGATCCCCGGATGGATCTCAGAGAGGGCTTTTCTTACTGTGACACCGGCTAGACCTTGAGTAGATCCACAGGCCCCTGCTATGATCAGCTAAAGGCCCTTCTCTTCCTGAGGCCCAGGCCTCACGCAGCTAATAATGCTGGAGCTGGCTTGAGCTAATTCACCAAATTCATTGTTTTGTTCTGTACTTTTGCTTCTCATAAAATATATAGACAAAAGCCAAACACTGTGATATACGTTTGTACCCTTATTCTACCACACTGCATTACTGCTGCTAAATGTATAGAATGTCCGTAAGCATGCTGCTGCCGAACGTGTAAGATGAGACCTAGTGCAAGCTGTACCTTCTGCCGTCTCTCTCCTCACTCTTTGGTCTGCAGCCAGAAGCACAGTATTAAGGACAGAGTGCACATAGTGATCGCCACTTACTGAGTGCCTGTTTTTCTTGGGCACTTACTTGATATAGTTGTAACCCTCACAACTATTCTACGAGAGCTGGATCTTAATTACTGGATCAGTGGATGGGAAACCCAGGCTCAGCAACCCAGTGATGACAGGACTAGGTCTGAGTTTTGAGGCTGAGTGTGTTGGAACCCAAAGCACGGGCTTTTTCATTATATCCTAAAACGTCTTACTAACATATAAACTAAATAATTAGTTCCTAATGGATCAATAACTTTTTGTATTCATTCAAAGCACGGTTCCCAGGGAAAAAAACTTGTTTCGATTATTTTCATATCTGACCTGCAAAACCAGAAATCAAGGTCACTGTGCTGAAAAATGCAAACACACAGAAGCATTACAATCACACACATTTGTCAGCTTATGAAACCGTGTACTCAGATGGGTTAGGTTTCTGCTTTTCCATTATCCCTGTTCTGAGCAGTGCAGCACCCAGTCCTGTCTATTTGAAGCAACTTTTCAAGTAAACAATTAGCGAGTTCCCATTGATTATCATTTTGAATCTCATCTCACAGACGCATTTTCTGCTCTCACCCCATGTCGTCAATCCTGCCAATTAGCTCTGCCCTGAGCTTGATCTGCAGCGTTGGGTGAGCGTACACGGCAGTGCAGCGGGATGTGTATGCTGGCCGTGCCTCCATCAAGACTTCCCTCGCCAAGAGCCTCATACAGCACTAAGGCTGTTCTGCTTCACACCCTTCCTATGGGGTTTCAGACTCAGAGAGATGAATCTTCAAAGTGTCTTTTGTAGTAAGGGTCCTGCGCTACATGCATCACATGACTCGTCTGAAACTCTGTAACGGGTTCTTTAGTGTAATTCCTATACCCAGTGGGCACATAACCTAACAGTGTTGATGCTGATGGGAAAGAATTGTGAGGTTCTTAAATATAAATTTATGTTTTCAATTTAAAAGACTTGAATTTATACAGTCAAAAATATTGAATATTTTGTGATTGATATAGTGCCTTGGATGACAGGGATGGGATATGAGATAAAGAAGCAGGAGCCTTAATTAGTTTGATTATACAAGGAATGACTGACATAACACAAATGAGTCAGATGTACCAGAAGTAGAAACTATTCTCTAATTACATTGAAGATTTTTTTAGATAGATAATGGAGATAAAAAGATGAGTAAGACTAAAGATATGATGTCTGTCAATACAGTTCAGAGACATCGAAATTTGTTCAAGTTGTTTTGAGTAGGAAGTGTGCTAAATACTGTGTGTGCCCTGTGCCATTTTCCCTTCCCCGTAACACCAAGAAGAGAGTGCTCACAGCTGAGGAAACTGTCCTGGGAAGTTCAGACCCTTGATGAATTTGAATGTTAACTGGAGGGCAGAGTTGTATAACCACAGTCAGGAATCGCATTCAGATCTGAATCCAGCGTCCTCATTCTTGACCACCAATTTTACTGCACCAATTTTTATGGCCTAGTATTTAAATATATATATATATATATATATATATATATATATATATATATATCTAACTTACAATGCTTGAAAAATGGATAACACAAGTTCCCTAAAGGTGAAAGTCATATATTTTGCTTTTTTTTTATGATTTTGACAGTTTTGAGGACTACCAATCAGGTTCTTTGTAAAATGTTCCTTGTTTGGGATTTGTCTAATATTTTTCAGATTAGCCTAGGCTTATTAGTTTGGGGAACAAAAACCACAGGGTAAATAGCTACTTTTATTATATCATATCATGGAAACATACTGTTTGCATGGCTTATCACTGTTAGCCACTTAGCAAGTTTCAGTTACTCATTGCAGTTTACAGGAAAGCTGTTGACTTATGACCTTTGTATTCCAAGACCATATTTCATGTGCTTGTTAGTTCTGGTTTACTGTTTGCTTGTATGGTTGCTTTTTTTTATCTTGATCTGGTTGGTTCTTTGGAAACTTGTACAGAGAAATGATGTCACCTGCAAACAAAGTTTTGTTTCTTCCTCCACAATCTTGAAAGTTTTATTTCCTTTTTGTGCCTCATTGAGTTAGGTAGGACTTCTAGTACAATAGGAATGGTAAGGCTGGACATCCATGCCTTCTTCCTAATCTTAAGGGGAAGCATTCAGTCTCTCACCATTTGATGTGTCATTAGTTATAGGTTTTTTGTAGGTATTCTTTTTTAACTTGAGTGAATGTATCTCCATTTGGTGAGATTTTTTAAATCATGAATGACCTTGTATTTCATTGAATGCTGCTTCTTCTTTATATGATCTTAAGATTTTTCTTCGTAAGCCTTCTTGGTGTGATGGATGGATCACATTGATTCTCATTAATGTTGAAGCAACCTTCGATGAAAGTAACTCAGTTGTGTCCAGCTTTTTGCAACCCCATGGACTATACAGTCCATGGAATTCTCCAGGCCAGAACACTGAAGTGGGTAGCCATTCCCTCCTCCAGGGGATCTTCGCAACCCAGGGATTGAACCCAGGTCTCCTGCATTGCAGGCAGTTTCTTTACCAGCTGAGCTACCAGTTGAAGCAGGCTTGCTTACTTAGAATAAATCTTACTTTATTTTCGAGGATTTTTGCATCTTTGTTCATGGGAGATACTGATTTATAAGTTTTTATTTCCATTTTATAATATCTTTAATGTCTTTTATTTCTCTTTGGACCACAGATCTCTTCCTAGGGAGGTCAGAGACCACCTAGCCCAGCCCTGTCACCCTTCTCAGCCTCTCTGTCTCCCAACACCTTGGCCAGTCGTGACTCCCACAGGTGGACTTAGAAAAGAATATCTTGGGAGACACCTCCTGTGATAGGTCCCCATGAGGGCTCAAGGCCAAGTTGGGGCCTGCCACCTCCATCGTCCCTGGTGGCTCAGGCCAGGCCCAGCCTGTAATGCAGAAGTAATTTTCAGGAGGCATTTCCAAGGACCAGCCGCAGGGAATGTGTTGGGAGAAGTTCCCTCTGATTTTACTTCCTGGTAGAGAATGTGGAAGACTGATATAATTTCTTCTCAATATTTGATAGGTTTCGCCAGTGAATCATCTGGATCTGATGCTTTCTTTTTTGAAAGATTATTATCAATTAAATTCTTTAATAAACGTAAGATTATTTAGTTCTCTTCTTGGTCATTTGTGTATTTCAAGGAATTAGTCCAGTTCATCTAAGTTAACAAATATGTGGGCCTAGAGTTGTTCATAATCTTCCTGTTTTTATCTTTAATGTCCTTGAGGTCACTGGTGTGACCCCCTCTTTCATTTCTGATATTGTTGTTTTTCCTTGTTTAGCCTGTCTAGAGGTTTATTAATTTTATTGATCCTTTCAAAGAGCCAGCTTTTGGTTTCATTAATTTTCTCTGTTGTTTGTGGAATTTGCATTTTCAGCTGTGTATTTACTATCCCAATCAAACTAAAGAAGGAGAGAACTGGTGTACAGGCAGCCACATCAGCTGCTCGGTTCTTCTTGTTTGCAGGACGTTGTCCACAGGAGGTAGGCCTGGCTGGGCCTGTATTTTCCGGTGGAGTCAAATATCTGTCCTCATTTCTTCATAGGACTTGCACGCTCGCTCAGGTTTTAGCTGCCTCCTTCCTTCTTCTCTTGACTTGAAGTCTCATATTTTATGTTAGAAATACATGAATATGTTGCATTCTGCTTCAGAAAATATGTTTATTTCACTTAAGAACTATGCTTTCCATCCTATCTAGTAGATATGTTATTTGAGAAAGTCCATTTTATTCCCTCTCTCATGGAATCTGGTGTGTATTTTGGTCCTGGGTTTGCCGTCTGTGTGTTCTCAGATAGCCTTAAGATCCCTGTGGAGCTCTGTTTTCTTGTCCACAGACGAGCCATAAGGCGCATGTCGCAGTGTTGGAGTGAGGACTGGCTGAGACTCTGGTGGGGTGTGATGGTCCCAGGGGATGCAGCCTCCCCAGATGTCAGCTTCCTGTTCTGGGTCCCAAACAGAAACCGACGCTGGGGCTTCTTTGATGTTACCATGTTTATTTTCACTGGACTAGGTGCCTGAATGGTTGAAGTTCCTTTCTTTAGGTAGACAATCTGTTCCTGACTTGCTTTAGTGTTTTCTTTGCATATAGTGTCCTTATTTCTTTTTACAGATTTATGGAACATTGATTTTCATGAGGTATTAGTACATGTGAACGCTGGAATGCTGGAGAACACCATGCAAATTGCTAATGTGACCCTCTTGCTTGCAGGGGCAGGGGAGGAGTCTCAGCCCGGCCGGTGGGAGTCGGGGTACCACGGGGGACACCAGCTTCCAGGGGCGTCCTCTCCACCCGAGGGCCAGTGAGTCGTGGAAGAGGACTGCTCACTCCCAGAGCACGAGGAGTGCCCCCAACTGGGTACAGACCTCCACCGCCGCCCCCGACGCAGGAGACCTATGGAGACTATGTAAGTGAAGGCGCTCTTATGGTCTATGATGCAGTATCAGGCGTGGTGACCAGTATCCCTCACCCTGCTTAAATTGAGCTCTTTAGCATTTACTGAGTGCTAAATAAGTACTTGGTATCAGAGACACAGAAAATGTGAAAGAAATAACCTCCTTTGTCAAATAACTATGAAGGTGAATTTTGGTGGTGGAGAGGCTCAAGACTAGGACCAAGGAGACATGCTGTCAGGCCGTCACACAGGCGTGTGACATGGTGGTCATCCACTACAGGTTGCCTCTGAGTGATTCAGTCATTTAAAAAAGAATTGCCTGCCTATAACAAGCTGTTTTTACCCTTAAGTGTTTCCTCTTAGACTCTGCTACTGAATATGGATTTTTAGTGGAAATTCTTTTTCAGTGAAGAAAATAAAAGTTCCTAGTTTTTTTTAATTAATGCAAATCAGTTTTTCCATTTATCATTCAGTAATTCTTTGATACGGTCCACAGACTTACTTAACATAAGAGAAAGAAAATACATCCATGGAAAATGGGCAGCAGGGGGTGGGAGCAGTGGATTCTTTAACAAGAATACAGAACCCCTGGGATTCTTTCTATGACTTTCTATTTTAACATAAAGGAGGAAAATAGGTACTGGATAGATGTGTCATATTAGTCATTAAAGTGTTAATATTAAAGGAAGAGTATATCAACTGTTGTAAAGAAAGGGCAGCAGTGCCAGTCCTGCAGTGCCCAGAGCGCTAGGTTTCACGTTCCCCTTAATGGAGGTCTCCTGCTTGGTGCTCAGCACCTCTTTGCACAGTTTCTGGAAGTCTGACGTAATCCCTGGGCCACAGACAACTTCTTCCATGTCATCTGCAGCCACTGGAAAGACCTGAGCCCTTGTCCTGGTCATCCTGAACTTCTGGTAATTCCTTAAGTGTGCTGAGTCCTCTTAGGCTTCCAGAGCTCTGCTCGTGCAGTAGTCTCTGCCTCAAGAGCTCCTCTCTATCCTCTGAGCGTTTCCTGTCTGCCCTTGCAGACTCGGGTCAGCTCTTATGGAGCCTACCTGCTAGGTGTCCCCATAGCCTCCCGGCTGGACTGGGTGCTGGGGGTCAGGGACGAGAGCTTTGCCCCCTCACACTCAGCAGAGAGGGCACACCGGGAGCTCAGTGAAGTATATTTTACACATAAATCCCAATATGGACAGTTTCACCACTTGGCTATTCAGCTGGGGAAGGACAGGTCTCTGTCTTGTCTCTGTGTTCCTTACAGTTGGACGTGGTCCTGTTTACTAGTCTTCTTACCAAACTGGCAGTTGGGCCTCAGACTCATCCACAAGGGTTGAGTCTTGTGAGGGTGGCAGAGACTGTTGTGAAAGGAAGCAAATGTCGTGAAATTCCTTTGAGGTAGCCTCGTGTCTTCTCTTTTCCACCTCAGCTTCCCTGGAGTTCTCATAGGCTTGGCTGCTGTAGACGTGCTGGGTGGCGGCTTCATCATCATCAGGCCGGTGTGTGGATCCTGGCCGCCCTGTGCCATAAGCATGGGATGAGTCGGGAAAGGACTTAGCTTTGTTGGCTTCACAATCTGCCTGTTTCAGAAAGACCTGGTGCCTTCTTTGCATACATTAATTCATCTTTCTACTCAACGAGATGGATCAAATTCCTATAGTGTGAACCAGACGTGCGTGTTCTGTGTCTCAGTGTTTACTCTAATGGGTCTTGAGTGAAATTACATGAATACAAGTAGAAATTTCTTGAAAGTTTAAAGTTTAGGGGAGCAAAAGGAAGAGAAATTCAAGGCACTTGGTTTTCTAAGCTTAACTCTGCCATTTATTGATAAATGATGAGAAAAGCACTAAAACAATTGATTTGCAAGATATCCTCTTAATAACCCCTGTTCCCATCCACTGCAACAGGGGGGGATAGTGGCTTCCCCAGAGGAACCCGCATGTCCTTTCAGGAGCCGACGAGGGTGGAGGCTCTGAAGGAGGATGGAGCCTTTTTCGGGTGAGCCCACGCTCATGCCTGGCTCTCCCTAGACACTCAGTGTAATTCCCGAGCCTGCATTTCCCACCCAGGGCCTGCCTCATGCAGCCTGACCACAGCGTGGCCTTCCGAGAGCAGAGGGCTACAATGGTGGTCCTGAATATAATTGGCCATTGGTCTTAGCCTTTTGAGATTCTAAAGGTTACTCACACTGGCTGCTTAGCTTTGCAGCATGGAAAAGGGAAAAGTATTTTGTTTGTTTGTTTGCTAATTTCTAGAATTTTCAATCAGGTGGGTATACTACTGGATTCTGTAACCTCCCAAGTGGTTATTCATTCTTGTGACAAGTGGAAAAGTTGAAAGTGGTCTCCTTAGAATATACTAAAATAATTACTCCATTGATGGAATAATAATAAATTAGACTCTAAATCCCATGAGAGTAGAGCCCCCCCCCCCCGCCCCAACACACACACACCCTGTTCACACCTTTGTATTCTCAGTTCAGTTCAGTCAGTCAGTCGTGACTGAGTCACTCTTTGTGACCCCATGGACTGTAGCACACCAGGCTTCCCTGTCCTTCACTGTCTTCCAGAGCTTGCTCAGACCCATGCCCATAGAGTCAGTGATGCCATCCAACCATCTCATCCTCTGTTGTCCCCTTCTCCTCCTGCCTTCAATCTTTCCCTGCATCAGGGTCTTTTCCGGTGAGTCCGTTCTTTGCATTAGGTGGCCAAAGTATTGGAGTTTCAGCTTCAGCATCAGAATATCATTTATATTCTCAACACCTAGTATGATGGCCAGCACATAGTAGTCCTTAGTTAATATCAATATTCACAAGACTGAGTTTTTTTTTTTAATTGCCAACTGTGGAGGACCCACCCCAAACTCCTCCTGTGTGCTATGTTGATTTTCATCACTTAGCAGTTTACATCTAACTTGTTAGCAGCGTTGTGCAGTCTTCACTTAGTATATGTCTGTTTCTCAGACAATAGTAGACTTTTCAGGAAAGCACCATGTATCTTCCTCAGTCTGTAGTCTCACTGGCACATCGTAAGCTCTTAGTGAGTGTTTACTGGACTAGACAACCCTGCACAGAGACCTGGTAAGTTTTTCTAATGAAGGTTGCCATTGATCTTTTCCAAGCCAATTGCTCTAATCATCCCACAGGAAGAGTATGATAGCTGGCATTTGGGAAAAGATCATCCCTTCATCATTCTCGTCTTCTAGAGTTAGGAGGGCAATTGCAGATTACAGAGGTGGAAGGCTGATTCTGTTTAACTCCCGAAAATCACAGAATCACGTATTATAAATCTGATCTGAGTGTAAGAATGAACTTTCAAGAAGGATGTAACATTTAATGAGAAACTGCTCTCCATGAGGTACCATCTTACATGTTGTGCCATCTTGTTCTCACAGCCACTCAGAGGTATTGTGGTCCTGTTGTGAGAACTTAAGGTGTGGGGAGTTGTGTCTTTTCCCAAGTCACAGGGTGGAGAGAGGGCACAGACGGGGATCCACAACTCAGGGCCTGTGTTCTGTCTTGAGCAGCCGGTGCTGGATTGAGACCAGGCTCTACGAGCTGGCAGGGTCAGGTCTGCTCATCTTTCAGGAAAGTGCTGCAGGCCCTGCACACTGCTCCCCTCGGAGGTGCAGTGAGGGAGATCAGGTCACTTCTGTGGTCCCTCCAGTGTAATCATTCTCTGGTTATAAGCTGCCTTAAGTAGGGCAACGGAAACTGAAGACCATTAAGACGGATGGGATGGGGTTAGGACTTAAAAAAAAAAAAAAGGCATTATCATATGTATTGGCAAAAAATTGAACCAGCATTTTCACTTTAGGAATTTCTGAGCATCTGTATCTCTAAAAAAGGCTTGTCATTCCTTTAGAACTCAATGTAATTTTTAATGATTTACTTGAAATATGTTTGTGGTAACAAATCTTTTTGTATAGAACTTGCTGGTTATATCTGACCCATTTGGTTTATTTATTTTAATTTTCATTTAACATTTACTGTCTAAGGCCATTATTTCCAGAATAAAAGATGCAAAGAAGTCCTATCAGTTGCCTATTTAAACAAAGAAGAGATGAAACCTGTTCTTTTAATCCTGCCACAACTGGTGCTTTTTTTGAGAAACTATATTTCAGTCCTTAGAATACTCAGTGTTCTTCAGATTATGTGTACTAAAATGAAGGTATTCCAGTGCAGTTTTAGGCCCAAGAAAAACTCAATTTATGATATATGTTAAAATTATTTTTATTAAATAATTACCCATTATAAAAGTGGGCATAATAGCATGCGCATTATAAAAGTGTTTCCTTGTAGCCCAAGCAAGAAAGCCTGATAATGTAAAAGTATTTTCTTGTTGAAATGTGCCTATTGAAATTCGACTGATTTTTCTCAAAGTGAGTTGGTGAAGATATTTGATTATAATGTCATCTGAGCCAACTGTTCTTCATTGGAGTCACCGTCACAAATATTCCCTGAGCATGTGTCGTTGAGAAGAACCTCTGTTAGCAAATAAATCTGATGGTGAGAACAGTATTATCACTAAGGCATGTAGAACTCACAGTGGCCATGTGAATAGCAGAAGTTAACCATCTCCGTGAACACTGGTCTTCTAAGAATAACTCAAAGGATGCAGTGCAATTCAACATAGTTAGTTTTTTTCTAAAAAGGAAGAAAATGAGTAATGGATGTGTTTTCAACCATTTGAATATAAATTGGGGCTTTCTGTTCCACTTTTAACTTAGTAAAATCAGATGTAATTACAGTAACTTCTCATCTCTTTTTTGAGGACAAGAAGCATCTTTTTCCCAAAATGACATTGATTCATTATTTATGTCCAAAGAATTAAATAACCAACAAATAATTAGTATAACCCAGAATCTATTCAATGAGAACACTTTAACAATTCAAAATGTTGGTGTCATTACGCAAAAGGACATGTTTGATGCTTCCTGGCAGAGTCCAATTTACATATGAATCTCTAAAGCGAAATCCATTTTGATGAATTGTTTTAGGCTCCACATACAAAGAAAGCACAAAGTACAGAGGGCCCTCCATATCTACAGGTTTGGCATCTGTGCGCTCAACCAACTACTAATGGAAAAAAAAATTTTTTTATTCCAGAAATGTTTTAAATTGAAGTAAAACTTGAATTTGCCACATGCAGGGAATACATTACATTAGGTATTATAAATAATCCAGAGACGATTTAAGGTACAAGGGTGGGGTGGGTAGGTACGCAGATACTGTACCATCTTATATAGGAGCTTGAGCACCTGTGGGTTTTGGATCTGAGGGGGTCCTGGAACCAGCCCCTCGTGGCTACTGAGGGCCGACTGTTCCCCAGACACTCGGTGTGGTCGCTTTATTTACTGTCTCTGAAGTCTTGTGCATTTCCATCCTGTCACCTGACAATTGCGGGTTAGTAGCCACCCCTCTGACTCTCTATAGAGTCCCTTCCTGTTCCTCCCCATGGCACCCACAGCTCGGTGGAGGCTGAGGTGCAGCCCCCAGGGCCCAGGTTGAGGGAACCCAGCGCCCAGGATCGCATGCATCCGTCTTCGTTCCCTGCGTTCACACAGTAGACACGGCTCACTTCCCCATGAGGAACTGAGCTCCAGGTCACCTCCATCACAGCCACTTCAGGGGAGATGCCAGTCCTCCTGCATCTCAGGAAGCATTCTCACCACCTCCCGCGTCCAGCTCGTGCTGTGATGACGTCCTCTCAAAGAGCCCACACCTTCCACACCTAGCAGTTAGCTGTTTGTATGTTTTCTCATGTCTGACTTCTCACAAACCTTAAATCTGTGTTATTCTTGTTCCTACCACCTCACATATAGTGCTCCCTCAGTAAACGCTGGTTGTTGAGATGGATGGACAGACGGACAGACAGACGATTGTCATTGCCTCAGCTTTGCTTGTGGTCCTGCCCTCCCCCTGGGTCCTTCCCTTAAATAATGTGTTTCTCATATTTCTTCTAGTCTATACTTTCTGGCATCTAAAGCCTGATTGATAGTACTGCTCAGCCATCCCTGGAGCATGAGAACTAGTTTACAAATTTAGGAGGATAAAGTTGAGATTCTTCTGAGTGGTGTCTGAAGACTTTCTCAACAGCATCATTGAACCCCCTGCCCCTCCCACATTATCATTTTAGGCCCATAGATCCCTGCATTGCAGTTCCTTAAACATAGCAGGACTTGAAGTGTGTGGCTTTGTACACGCTCTTGGTTCCCTTTGAATGCCTTTTCTTGTTCTGTCCCTACCAGTTCTTGTTACTGTTTATTCTTCAGTCTTGAAGCCTTCCTGGTCCTCATCAGGCACAGGAAGCAGCATCCTGGGTGCCCTGAAACCTGCCTCAGAGGCAACTTACTTGTCTTTGTCCCCCATAGACTGGATTTCTTTAGGGAAGAACTACATCATTTTTTAAAACGTTAGTTTGCCCAGAGACTATCACGAGGCCTGACATTTTGGAGCTACTAAATAAACATATGAGAACGACTTTTACCAAGGCCAGCTGTCATTCCATGTGTCATGCACGCTGTTAACATACGTCATGAAATAAAGCCAATTGTAGCATTCAGTGAGCTAATAAATATGAAAGAGAATGCAGTTTAATTAAAAGAATATTATTCTGAGATGTAAAATACTCAGTTTCTAATTCTCCTTATTGTCTACATCACTATTTTTGTGTAAACTAACCTTCTTAGTTTCTTCATCTGCAAAATGCAGGTGATGGTATTTTACCTGTAAATCAGCAGGATGGACCAGATGCTGTTCTAACCTCTTTTCCAACTTTAAAATTCTGTTAATTGATTGTTTTCTGAAACTGACTTGCTTTCCACTGTCACCCTAAACATGTTCTTTTAATAAGAAACTGTATTTTCATCAAATGGAAATCTTGATACTGAAAAGAGGGTCACAGAATAAGCAAAGCAAGCATTCTAATGAGAGAAATAAACTAAAGGTGAGTGGCTATGAATCTTTCGAATTCTGAAACAAACTTTAAAAAGTAATTTTAAAAATGAAGATCTTTTTTCAAATGCAAGCTCACCTCTCAAGATATATAAACTAAAATTGTCTTAGAAATTTTAATCATATAATTTTTTCCCTCATTTCATTATGATTGTGTCAGCCATCTATTCATAAGTATTTACCGTTCACTAACATCCCTTGCTATCTTAATGTTGCGTGATCAGTCTAAGCTTTTGAGCCTGAGCTGATGGGTTAATCACCTTTAAACATACGTACGGTGGAGCGTTCTCGATGAAGGTGTATGAGTTCATCAGACTATGAAAGCTCTTTCAGGTACTTAATATGCTCTGATTACGCAGCTGTATGATGTTTACTGAACAGAATGTGGACTTGTCCTCAAACCACCCCATCTGGCATGGCAGCGCCAGCTTGAGCACGGTGCAGGGTGGCTGGCACACGAAGGGATTTGCGTGTATGAGAGGAGGAGACTAAGGCTCCTCGAAGCTGCAGGGGTGTAGGGAGTAGCAGAGCCAGGTCCGTCTGACCATAGCACCCGGCCCTCTTCCCTGCAGACCCTCTGGTCAGGCCCTCTCCATGGATGATTCGATGTGCGGTGGGGCACGCTGCTGCCCCAGTCCCCACAGCGCTGCCAAGTGGAGTCCTCGCCCGGACAGCAGGAAGGAAAGGCATCCTTGCCTGCACTGTGCCAGGACAGGCACCTGTCCCATGGCCTGTGGGCTGGAAAAGGGGTGAACTGAGAGTCAATCCCAGGTTCCCTAACCCGGAGCCTGAAGCTTTTATTCCCAGTATTGTAACTTGTGTAATGTTATGACCTATCAAGAAAGAGAAAGTAAATGAGGAGAGAGCAGAAGCAGCAGAGCTGGCGGCCCAGTCGGGACTGCGTGTCAGCGCCTCCCTAGCCAGGGGCCGGCCCAGCCGATGGCCTGCCCTACTGACTGCAGAAGCTCCCGAGCCTTCTAGATGATTCTGTGTGAGGTCATCAACTTCAGCCTTCAGGTCAGAAGTTACTGCTTTAATTTATTGTATGTTTAGAAGGACAGTACCTGAAGCAGATGGTTTTACTTGAAACCATCAGAGAAGGATAGAATAGTACTCTTCTGTCTTCTAGTATTTTTCTGATTCAGTAACGACAGAAAAACAGTACCCTTCAACTTCTAGAAGTTGATGGAAGAAAAGGAAGCTGCCATTTGTTGGGTATTTACAGAACATGTTAGTGTGCTGGGCACTGTACCCTATATCATCTTATTTAGTCCTCACTTCATCCCCATGAAGTGATCTCCAGGCAGTTTAGAGAAGATAGCTAATTTTTCCCAAATCACACTTCTAGTTAGTAATAAAACCCACATGGCCTTACTTCCTCACAAGCACGTTTCTCAGCTCTTTGCATGGATCTATCATATCCGGGAAACACCACCATGAGTTAACACTTCCTAGTGGCATGCCACTGGTCAGGGCAGAGCTGGAATGTAAAGCCAGGCAGTCTGGCTTGAGAGCCGCACTCTTAGCCAAGACTCAGTGCTTCCTGGACAAGCCAGTTCCATCTAATTTAAAACTCTGTATTTGCAAACAGAGAAATTATGAAATGAATGGGAAATTATTTCATCACTTCAGATATAAGGGTTGTTATATAAGACTTATTAGAGCAAGCGGTCTATGACTGAGTAAGTTACTGGTGTCACTAGTTCTTCTGCAACTAGTATTTCCTCATGGGGCTTCTGACGTTGGTCAACCTAACCCAGGTTTGAAGTGTCATAGAGACAGTTTGAATGGGAGAAACCTGAACTTTGTGTTGTACGTGCAGGCCGCCTTTTCTGCCTGTTCCCTCGACCAGGCTCATTAAAGCTATAGAAGAAGAAACTTGTCTGCAGAAAACACTACATAGACAGTGCCTTTGTCTGTAAAATGGCACCACAGGGAACACTGGTTCTCCATCTGCCCGAAGAATAAACCCTTCTGAAGTTTAGTCAACGAGGAACATCAGTGAAAGCCTTTAGGGAAAAACCAAATATATCTTTAAAATGTACATGTCATTCTTTAATATAGCTTTTGTTTAAAGACTCAGTGAAGGCACATTCCTCATTCTTCTGAGAGCTCACCTGAAGTTTTAATTATGTGACTCGTCTGGGAGTTTGAGTACAATGAGAGTTGTACTGACGCAAATCTTCCTGTTGCAGTGACTGCTGGTATAATTTTTTGACAGTTAACTAATCTCTAAACTGCTTCAATTATCTTGTTTTCCATAGCAAAAAATTTAATTAAAACAGTACAGATTGTGGAAAGGTTATTTATGAAAATGCATTTTAAATGTGAATTGAAAAGCCTAGGGACACCTTTTTATTTTAGATAAAAAGATGAAGGTTCTATAATTTTTTTATCTCCATTTTACCAGAAGCAAGAGTAAGTGCAGTGTGCAATTTACTTGAAATGTCTATCAGGTGCTTCACAAGTCTGTCTCTTTCCTAAACTGCTTGAAAAGTTGACCTATTTTAGAAATGCAATACTTTAGGAAATAATTTCAGATTTTAAACTTATGAATATGAAGGGATTTTGTTTTTCCTTCTTACTTTAAGCAAAAACAACCCCAGAAAAGTGCTTTGTTCATGGAGCAGAGGACTCTGAAATGACAGTGTCTCTGAGGCCTGGAAAGCAGATCCTGCCTCCCTAATGAGGAGGGTTATCTGAGCGAGCATGATGGCTGCGTCCTAGTCCTCAGGTGGGTCAGTCCTGAGGCACTAGATTAGTCCTCTGTTACAATGGATTTCCTACAGGAACCTGCCATCTTAGTGTTATTGTTTTCTTGGGCCTTTAATCAGCTTGCGTAGAGCTCAGTCCTGCCTGCAGGTAGATGCTAGTCTACAGAGGACTCGTTGAAGCCTCCCACAATCCCCTGTGCGCCAGGGGCTCCCTCTCTATTGTTTGGATCCATGTGTGTACATCCTAGTTAGGGTATCACCTTGGAGTGGTATGGTCACTCCTTTACTTGTCAGTTTTCCCATTATTTTAAGCTGATGATAGGGCCATGCCTTTTTTTTTTTTTTTTTAAATTTTAATTTTATTTTATTTTTAAACTTTACATAACTGTATTAGTTTTGCCAAATATCAAAATGAATCCGCCACAGGTATACATGTGTTCCCCATCCTGAACCCTCCTCCCTCCTCCCTCCCCATTCCATCCCTCTGGGTCGTCCCAGTGCACCAGCCCCAAGCATCCAGTATCGTGCATCGAACCTGGACTGGCAACTCGTTTCATACATGATATTTTACATGTTTCAATGCCATTTTCCCAAATCTTCCCACCCTCTCCCTTTCTCACAGAGTCCATAAGACTGTTCTATACATCAGTGTCTCTTTTGCTGTCTCGTACACAGGGTTATTGTTACCATCTTTCTGAATTCCATATATATGCGTTAGTATACTGTATTGGTGTTTTTCTTTCTGGCTTACTTCACTCTGTATAAAACTATAAAACTCCTAGAGGAGAACATAGGCAAAACACTCTCTGACATACATCACAGCAGGATCCTCTATGACCCACCTCCCAGAATATTGGAAATAAAAGCAAAAATAAACAAATGGGACCTAATTAACCTTAAAAGCTTCTGCACATCAAAGGAAAGTATTAGCAAGGTGAAAAGACAGCCTTCAGAATGGGAGAAGATAATAGCAAATGAAGCAACTGACAAACAACTAATCTCGAGAATATACAAGCAACTCCTACAGCTCAACTCCAGAAAAATAAATGACCCAATCAAAAAATAGGCCAAAGAACTAAATAGACATTTCTCCAAAGAAGACATCCAGATGGCTAACAAACACATGAAAAGATGCTCAACATCACTCATTATCAGAGAAATGCAAATCAAAACCACTATGAGGTGCCATTTCACACCAGTCAGAATGGCTGTGATCCAAAAGTCTACAAGTAATAAATGCTGGAGAGGATGTGGAGAAAAGGGAACCCTCTTACACTGTTGGTGGGAATGCAAACTAGTACAGCCACTATGGAGAACAGTGTGGAGATTCCTTAAAAAACTGGAAATAGACCTGCCTTATGATCCAGCAATCCCACTGCTGGGCATACACACTGAGGAAACCAGAAGGGAAAGAGACACGTGTACCCCACTGTTCATCGCAGCACTGTTTATAATAGCCAGGACATGGAAGCAACCTAGATGTCCATCAGCAGATGAATGGATAAGAAAGCTGTGGTACATATACACAATGGAGTATTATTCAGCCATTAAAAAGAATACATTTGAATCAGTTCTAATGAGGGCCATGCCTTTTTATCCACAGAGCCCCTCATCAAGTGAGTAATCAGTGTTTGATTTCTTGACATGGGAACAAAGCACAGTGACTCTTCAGGATAAGAACACCTGCAGTTGACTTATATGAGTATTTAGGGGGACATCTAGAGATATCCTCATAGTGCGACATTATCTGGGGGAGTTCATCAGGGTACAGGGTCTGACCCTCAGTATACAGTCAGGCAGTGTATCACAGTGGTTAAAAGCAAGGTTGGGAACCACTGACTATTTTCAATTCCTTGCTGTGCCTTTAATTGCTGTGTGACCTTAAGCAAGTTACTTAACTACTTTATACTTCAATTCCTAATCTGTAAATGGAAATATTAGTGCTTATCACATAGGACTGTTAGGAACTATTCAATGCTATTCACACCCACCCGGAAGATTAAAGTTAAAACAATCAAGTGTTAACTGGAATGGGGTACTGTAGGAATTCTTACCCACTGCTGTGGGAATGTCAGTCCATACAACTATGTTGGAAAAGGGTTTGGTGGTTTGGTACCACACGTTAAAGCTAAAAACAGGCCTTCTTCCCAAGGCACAGCGGCTCTGCTCTGGGAACCACAGAAGAGACTCATAAGGCTTATGTAAGAGGTGTGTAGGCAAAACTGAAAAAGCATTTACAACTAGGGTGGATAAGGACGTGATAGTACAGCCATGTAGGCAAGCTTTCAGGCCGCAAGAAGGAACCAGTGGTTGCTGCCTGCAGCACGATGGATGGATCTCATGAGCATGAAGCTGATTGAAAGAAACAGGCACAGAGGGGTTGCCACTCTGATTCCATCTTTATGAAGCTCAAGAGCAAGTAAACCTCACCAGCGGTGTTGAAAGTCGGGATGGCGTTCCTTCTGGCAGGAGGTAGTAACCGAGGATGAGCCCAAGGGGAGCGTCCGGGGGCCGAGATGGTCCCTTTCTTGATCTGTGTGCTGATTACACAGCTGTGCTCACTGAGCTGTGCACCTGGGGTGTGTGCCTTCGCATGGCTTACATTATGCATGAATAAAAAGTTGAAAACATGATCAGTTTGTGTATTAAAAACGTTGTACTAGACAGACCAGATACTCTCGTTTATAACAGAACAGCACGTCTTTCATCAAGCAGATTTGTTCAAGCTGAACAAACCTCGAGCACATCTGGTCCCTCTACTATTAGACTAGATGATAATCTGAAGGTTTCTGGGTGAGTCTACAAACTGAGCAAGGAGTAATCGTAATACTAACCTTATGAAATTCTGACAGGGATGTTTTCATTGTGGAGCAACCTCTGCATCGTGAATCAGGCGTACGTCTTGGTGGGTCAGGAGCCCTTTCCCCTTCCAGCATGGGATTGGAGGCACCTGGGGCCTCTCTCCTGGCCAGTCATGCCATGCCCCATGGAAGAATGAGAGAACTCATGTAAACCCTTCCCTACCAGTCAGTCACCATTCAGGAAGTGTTTACTGAAGTCTTTCTTGCACCAGGCTCTGGGGACACTAGTAGACAAGGTCGGTGAAGCCCCTGTTCTCAGGGAGACTGCATTTCTAGTGGATGATATAGGTAATAATCAAATACATTGGATATTTGATAGGAATTGGGGTTCTTCATCTGAATAGCAGAACATAGAAAATGATGTGCATGATTATTTCCTTAGCTTTGTGGGGGTGGTACCAACAACCGCTGCTCTGCTTAGGAGAGAAGTGAGCCCACTTCATACACAGTGGGCACCGTGGGCACCGGACTTCACGCTGTGGTAGAACCCTGGTTGAGAAAGGCTGTGAGGGCGTCTTCCAGTTCCTGCAGAGGTAGCCGAGAAGCTGAATTGAGCCTCAGAAGAAATCCAGAGTTTGAGAGGGTTAAGTAGTTGGAGTCCACGGCCCCCCAGGTTTGGGTGTAGGAGGCTGATAAATCCCCTCAACTTTGAATGGGAACCCAGAAAAGCTGTCCTCCCAGAGGAAGGCTGCTTGTCGTCATAGCCCTGTGTGGGGTGCGGTGAAGCTGGACTGCGACTCCTCCTGTCCTGCACAAAGAGCAAGTGTAATTCTCTCTAGAAAAACACAACAGTGTGGGCCTTCAGGTATTTCTCTAGTTCTTCATATATAATTGCAATTAATCAAAAATTATAGGCACGCAAGATGAGGAACCAGTAAAAACAGACCAAAATAGATTCATAAAGCAGACACAAACTTTATGTTCTTTATAATCAGGGAATTGAAAAGATAAAATTGATGATTTAAGCAGAGAATTGGAAAATATAGAAAACAGATACTCTAGAATTGAAAAATATAAAGAATAATGAAATGGTTTTAGTTCCAGGTTTGACACAGATAAGGGAAGAAATAGTGTATTGGAAGTTAAATCAGTGAAATAGATAAAAACCTGGACAGCCCTGACACGCACGAGGCACCAGAGCCTCCGGTGGCACCTCACTTGAAGCGGCAAAGGCCGCCCGAGACATGGCCCCTGCGCCTCCCTCCCTGGCTCGCCCACGGCGACCTTTCCGTCTGCCCTTCCTTCTGTGGGCAGTACCAGTAGCACCACCAGCAAAATCGAAATCCACATAAGCGGCTTCTCACTTCCTTCGCATTTGTAGTCTTTTCTGTGAGGACTCCTGGCACCTCTCCAAGATCCCCAGCATCCCCGCTCTCTCCCTGTGTCCCTGAGGACTGAGGTGTATTATGTTCCCCTCTGGAATGGAAGCTGCCTGAGGACAGAGGTGCTTGTTTTATTCTGTTTGTTCAATACAGTCTCCCCAAGGGCTCAGAGCAGTAGGCATTCAACAGATGTCAGCCTCCTGGGGAAAATGGAAAAACCGACATAAAAATCCTTACCAGAGGTACATAATGTGGGCTTAATAAAATTGAGTTACCCCCTTTTCTCATCTTTGTGGGATATTTGGTTTAATTTTCTATTTACAGTTTTCTCTTTCCTTTGTGGAATTTCTGAGTTAACCTCTTTGTTATTTTCTGTATTAAATTACATTGTATTCCTTGTCAAATCTAAATAAATCTAGCTCTATCTCAGTGAGAGACAAACAGAGGAGCGAAGACATTCTATGAATAATTGATGGAGACCTGTTTTTAAAAGCTGTGGCCAGATGTGGATAGAATTACAACTACTCTTGGTCAGCCACTCTTTTATTTAAAAATCACAGTAGTAGTTAATACTCGTATTTGCAGAATGAAGATGTAGACATCACAGTTTAGACAATATTTTAAGAATGTATCACATTCACCAAAAGAAAGCTACCTGGTTGGTAGCTCTGATGTTTCTCTGGCCTAATAGCTTGAGAGTGTTAACAGGAATTAGTCGTCAGTAAACTGGAACCAGGTTTATTGGGCCAGAGCTGTGCCAGACAGCCTTCATGTATATTTCTTGGGTTAGTTTCTCCCACAACCACTGGAAACAGCCAGAGGATGAATTAAGATTGCAAAATTGAGGTGGAAGGAGGGCAGGTGATGGCCTAAAGCCACACAGCCAGATCAGAGGCAGAGCTGGGATCGAAACACAGGCGTCAGACTCCAGGGACTGTGATGAGGGGCTTGGGTGAGTCTAGAAGCTGCGTAAGTATTCCTCACAGCCATAGATCAACACGTGGGGATGCAGCTTGATTGTTGAATTAATGATGTCTTATTTAAATGATTATAGGGGACAGATTCTTATTTAGAGTTGTTATTAAAATTGTGATTTTTCTCCTTAATTATAAAATAACTTGGCTATGTGATGTATTCACGGTCATTGGTGATACTCAACAAGGATATTACTATTATTCAGAACTTCAGCAAAAATGAATTTTTCAAAAGACTATTCTTAGCTAATGTGTATTTGATAAACTCAAAATAATCATAAGCCTAAATTTAAATAATCTTTTAACACTGTTTTATATGAAAACTTTGTACATTTTGAAATGACCAGGTTTCACCCTAATTATAGTGGTGTATAGTTAGCATAATTGTCTCCTTTTAAAAGGACCCAAAACCTAAACATTATTTTTAAATCACTTTTGTAAATTCTCTGTTTAAAATGGTTTTTCCCATCTTAAATTTTATGCTTGATTTTACTTGTGACAGAAATAGAATTAAATAGGTCATGCTGTTTCCTTTATCCTAGAACATCTTTTCTCTTCAAAGCAAGATTTCTTGGTATCGGGTCATATGTCTGTGGTTTTCAGGTTAGGAATGGCAGATGAAGGATCTTTACCTGTGTTAGAACATGTTTTGCCTACTGTGGCCCCCCTGACGCCTACCAAGTGTCCAGGTCACCCTGTCAGCTCCATTTAGACATCTTCCTTATCAAAGATGAAAGTGCAGGAGTGGATCTTGACAAATAAGTCTCTTGAATGCTGCAAGAATGTTTATCAATATACTTTTATTTCTTGTCCATCTTTGTTTACTTTTTTTAAAAAAAATTATTTACTAGGTTTTCTGGGTCTGTGTTGCTGCTCTTGGGCTTTCTCTAGTTGCTTTCTCTAGTCAGGACTCCTCTCTGGTTGTGGCGTGCGGGCTTCTCCTTGCGGTCGCTTCTCTTGTGTGGAACACAGGCTCCAGGGCCCATGGGCTCAGTAGTTACAACTTTGAGCTCCTTCCTCGTTTCAACCATTTGTTGATCCTTCGCTGGCTGACCGCTCCGCTGGTTCTCAGCCAATGATCTCATCTCTCTCTTGCAATAAAATAGCAGGTATCAACGAGAATCCACTCCACTCCCTCCCAGAAGCCACATTTATCCACGTTCACACTCATTTTTCTTCCTTTTGTCGGTTACAATCTGCTTCATGCTTTCCCTGTATTTTTCAAGTCCTGTCCATTGAACAAATAATGCTTGTAATGGAAGAGGCTACACCACCATGGACAAATCCAGCTGTGAAATCATGAAAGAAATCTTGTGAGAGTTGCATTTTTAATCTTTTTAAATCGTCAATGTTTAATACAGAAGTCAATTATTCAATGACCTAAACAATTTGAAAATTCAAATAAACTAACACTGTATTAGGGCTTCCCTGGTGGGTCAGATAGTAAAGAATCAGCCTACAATGTGGAAGACCCAGGTTCAGTCCCTGGGTCGAGTAGGTCCCCTGATGAAGGGAATGGCAACCCACTCTAGTATTCTTGCCTGGAGAATCCCATGGATGGAGGAGCCTGGCAGGCTATAGTCCATGGGGTTGGAAAGAATCAGACATGACTGAGCAACTGACACACACACACAGCCTTGTATTAATACAATCTCAGAATAATTGAGCAAGGAATGAATGACATAATTAAGTTTAAAATAGTCTGTTACTTTACATTTCAGTTAAGAAAATTCTAGTCATTTACAGGAGTTTAAAGAATCTTGATTCTTTAAATAAGCATAAGATTCTGCATGGTTGAAGCCATATTCTTTTAGAGCTGCTAACGGATTACTGAAGCAGCAGTAAGCTCTACATTTTGCCAAACCACACGTTCAAGGCAGTGACCTAGTTGCACGTCCAGCCCTCAAGATTGATTCCTCCTGTATGCCCACAGCATTTCCAGAGAGATTCCTGAGGTGCAAAATCTAAACCCACACCCTGTACCTTGGCCACACATGGTCTGTATATGGGCATCTCAGGCTCATTGCTCCCTGCCTGCATTTGCAGCACAGCATGCTCCCCTGACCCTGGATGAGAAGGGGTCTTATGACTGTACCTCCATTGTTTTGCACCTGCTGTTCATTCTGCCTGATTTTTAATAAATCTTCCCAGCTGCTTTTGCTTTTCTCTGCTTTCATCACTCAGGGACACTTTATTCCCCTCTGCCTTTTGGGTTGTTCTGTGCTACCCCGATGCTTCCCTTTGCCACAACAGCTGGCATGTTGCCTGATGATTCTCTCATTAGTCACCTGTCACCTCTGCCAGAGTCCTCACTAGACCAGGACACACCTTTCCCTCTGGTGTCCAGCAGGAGTGCCAGCCACAGGGTAGGGGCCAAAGGGAGGAGGTAGTGTTGTTGGATTGTTTTTGGGTTTTGATTTTTTTTTTATGTAGTAAAAATTACTTTTTTTGTTATTAAGAATGATAGTTGCTTTCTTAATTTCTGAATTTATTAATTCACCAGAATTGTAATATCTCATTTTGCTACTTAAAACTAAAATCATCTCAATTTTTGTTTTGTATTGTTGTTTGTTTGAATCTTATGATATGTTTCTCCTCCTTGCATTGGTCACTGGAAGAGCATAGCTATATTAGCAACTGACTTTTAGCTACTGCAGGAGACATTGTGGCTTTCCAGTATGTTCCCAGGATATTTTTGACTTTTATTCTTCCTCTGCCATTATTTAATGAGTATTCCTTTTATATTTATCTGTTTTCAAAATCCTGAACACATACCTCTTCAATAAATACTCAGTTTCTCCTTTGTGAATAAACATTAAAAAATCTCAGGTGATCATGTACAAATTGTATAAGCCTACTCCTACAAAGACAGTGTCATCCCTATGAATTAATATTTGTCTCACACAATTAAATGCATTATAATTTAACTTGCTATTTAGATAGTTTTGCTTTTCTAAATTAACTTGAGTTATGGTATTTAGATGCTTCTTCAAAGAGAATAACCACCGTCATCATTTAAAAATCTTGTCTAAAATCAGTGACAATAAAACACAGAAGCCCATCTGTCTCCAGATCTTTTCTCTTACCCCTTGACCACATTTCTCCCTTCCAAGAGATCTGTGGTAATCATTAAATTAATTATCACTGATAATACTTATGTTCTAAAAATAGTTAGATTATATCCTGGCTCTTTTAAATGTTAACTAAATATCAGTAAATGCAGAGTCACTGTAATTGATTACCCCCAGAAACTCAGAAGTCAGTTGTAGAGCAGGATTCACACTTCCATGCATATAAATGTCATTGAGCAGCAATTTGATCTTACAGAATGATCATTTCTCTGGATGTTTTTCACTTCCAAAATAGCTTTGAAATAACCATTGTGTACTTGTTGTCACATCTGCGCAGTGTCCTCAGAATGTCCCTGTAGAACCAGGAGGATGGCTTTAGCTCTTGTTGCACTGTCTTTCTGTTGTTAAGCTATGACCCTTCTTCATCAGTTCATCTATTCTGATGCTCGACCATTATCAGATGTATGATTTGCAAATATTTTCTCCCACACTGTGGATTGTCTTTTCACTTTCTTCCTAATGTCGTTTGACAGAGAAGTTTTTAATTTTGATGGAGTCTGCATTTTTGTCTGCATTTTTTGGTTATTTTGCTTTTGTTAGCCTGTCTAAGAAACTAATAACTAAGATGACAAAGACTGACTGCTCTTGAACCTCGCTAGTGAAATTTTCATTTGAATTATACTTTGCACTTCAGGAATTTCTTTGGACTTATTTCTGTACTAGTATTCTCTGTTTTGGTGAGGCATTGTTCTCATCCCTTCTTTAGTTTTTTCCATGCAGTCTATCTTTTAGTTCCTTGAATTCACCTCAGATAACTGATCTGTGTCCAGCAAGTGCACTGTCTTGTTTCTGCAGGGACAGTTTCTATTGACTACTTTTTCCCTTGTTTACGGACTGTACTTTTGCATTTCTCTGTACATTGCATATTGTCGTTTGTTTAAAACTAGATGTTTAATAAATAATATTTCCATGTGGAAATCAAATTCTCCGCATTTTGGGCTGGGACTTTACTTTTCCAAACGTACATTGTGAAGTCGGTATTTATCCTGCATTGCCAGGGAAGTGTCTTCTCTGTTAACATGGTGCTCAGCTGATGACTGGACAGACGTTTTATCAAATGGTTAGAAACTAAGTCCCTCATCTTTGCCAAGAGCTTGTGAGTACTTGTTGGAGTATCTCTTCAACACTCAGCCAGTCAGTTTACAACTAACTCTGGCTTAGCCTTGACTTTCCTTCTTACGCTGAACCTCAAGGTCAGCCAGAGAGCACTCAGGACCTTCTCAGGTCTGTCCTGGGCAGCTATATAACACGGTACCTAACTCCAGAACTATGTCAGAGCCTTGCAAAGCCCCAGTGGATCTCGCATTCCTCTACTTTTCCTTGTAGCCTGTTGTTCGCACCAGTTTTCCTCCACACCTCAATCGGCTGAGATCATAAACAGTTGCCCCTAGTTATTTTCTCAGAGATCCTCAGGGAGAAGGCCTTGTGTGCTGGATGAGCTCCAAGTCCTCTGGGAATGGGGTTTGGAAGGCACTCCACCCTGCCTGCCCCCTCCAGTGGCCTCAGGCCTGCTGCTTTCCTGCCTGATTGATTTGGGCTCCTACAGAGCCGGGGTCAGGGATGGGAACAGAACAGGTTAAAACATCAGAGCTCACCGTTCTTTCCAAGATGCAGCCAATTTTTAAAAATAAATGCTCCCTAGATCTCTGTGAGCCTGTGGTTAATTTCCAGAGTTCTAAAAATATTCATTCTGACAGTTTTTGCCAGTTTCTCTTTGCTTTTTCAGAGGGAATTTTTGGAGGTTCTTACTCTATCATTTTCACTGATATGAAAATTTTATATTTTTCTTTACATTATAATTAGATATAGAGTTCAATGGTAGCTGAATTAATAAAGATTCAGTGAAAGCAGAATGCTTCTTTCTTTCCAGAAACTTCTCTGAACTTTTTGTCCTTCTGTTGTATTGTAGGACTATGATGATGGATATGGCACTGCTTATGACGAACAGAGTTATGATTCCTATGATAACAGCTATAGCGCCCCAACCCAAAGGTAAGTGTCACTCTTCCTGAACAGACCCCACAGCAGACGCTTGTGCTGTCCACATTTTATACCCTCTGGGAACAGGATGACGATTGGCCAGTGAGGATGATCTGACTTGGCCTTTGTTTTGTTTTAAGCGGAGAAACTCTGTCTGTCCTACCAACTAGCATGTATTACACTCAAATTTACTGTAGTGCTAAAGCAATGCGTCTTGGAAAGTACAATTTGAAACTTTTATTTTCTCTAAAAATTTAGCTTAAGCGTTCAGTATATTCTAAGGAAGAACAGTGTGTGCCAGGTCTGTGGCTCTCGAGTCCAGAGGCTCCAGAGTATCTTAGAAACGTGTGACTTTCCTGCTTCATCAGTGCAGGGGATGGGAGTGACGGAAGTTTTGTTCAGTGTTCATAAATCATTTCTGCTTCTTAGCAACAGTGCTCTTGTTTTCTAACAACTTCAGATTTCTGTTTGTGAAAAATGAGTTAGTTCTGATTCGTTTTCTGAAGAAGTGTTCACTTAGAAATGAGTGTTATCGGGGGAAACACAGCTTTATAGTCATGGCATAGTAGACTTTGATGTTCATTAGTATATGAAATCTGTGTGTTCTGTTCAGAATCTATTCCTAAATCTTGAGAAGCATCTTGCTTTATGCTTAAAACTCTAAGTGGAAGACAAAGATAGACATACACAAGCCAAAATGCTGGCTGTATCAAGCATAAATTTCAATAAATATGGACTGCATGGGGTTTTTGATGAAGCATAAATTCACTCCTGAAGTCATGTGGGGCAAGGCAAGCTTTAAGCAGATCGGCATTTGGGTCCTGAGGTGGGCAGGGATATACTTTCTTCTCCTTTTGTCCATGCCAGGTTTTTCTCTAGTATAGTGTGTCACAAGTAAGTAGCCTTCAAGCTTTGGCTCCCAGCTGGTCCTCTTTCCAGGAAGCCTTGGGCATGCTGTTTGTGTCCGTGAAGGTCTGGGCACACCTGGAGTGACTTGCACACAGTCAACAGCAGACAAGACTCTGTGTTTCCTCTCAGTGTCCAGCAGTTTTATGTTCCCATTATACAGATGAAGAAAAGCGCAGAGCGTAAGTTAAAGTAATTAGTCAAGAATCATACATGGAGTACAACCCTTTACTCACACGTCTCGTTTAATCTGAACGGCAGCACAGGAGTTAACACGTCTGTCATATGGATGATGAAACCGAGGTTCAGAGGAGTAAATAGCTAATGCAGAGTGTGAAGCAGACTTGGAGAGCTTGAAGTCTGCCCGTATTAAACTGTGATAACATAGTAATATGATTGATCATAGGCGTTCATTCCTGTGGTCATTTATTCAGCCAGTATGTATTATTAAATGTCCACTAGATGTTTTAAATGTAGGCACTGTGCTCAATGTTGGATTACAAAGACTGTTGAGATAGAGACCCTCTCCTTGGAAAGTTCACAGGCTAGAATGAAATACAAATATTTAAAAGGAATGTAAAATGGTAACCACATGAGAGTTTGAGAGAAAATAGTGCTAAGACAATGCTGGAGTCTGGTTGGGAACACGGGGGGCATTTCACTGAGAAAGTGAAGGGCTAGTAGGGGCCATGAAGGTGCGCACACCGGAGGACATTGCCCAAAGCCAAGCACGGAGCGTGTTGTCTGGGCTCCATAGTGTGACGCACGGGAGAGAAGAGGTGGGAGGGGGGTGACCGCGTCCTCCCAGGCTTGGGACGCAGGCTCCAGACCATCAGCAGCACTAGGGAGATGCGATGAGGTGCCGGCTAGGGAGCGGTGTGTTCACACTTGGGTTTGGAGAATTAACCAGAAGGCCGTGTAGAGGCCAGGTTGGCAGATGGTGAGCCTGGAGGCATAGACCAGTTAGATGGCACCTTATAAATTATAAGCCCTTTAAACATCAAGGAAGACTCACTTAAAAGGAACATCTTACCGATAGCCCAGCCACCTTCTTGGTCATGATCTTTTCAGTGCTACAACTCATCTTACCTGAAGGACTGCAGAGAACTGTGTGAGAATTGCACGTTCTGGCAAATGCAGAAATCGCTGTTGGTCAGGTACTCTGAATATTCATTTAATCCTCATAACCTATGAAATAGGCATCAGTCCTTTTAAAGAAAGAAGACTGGTTTATAAAAATCAGGTAAACTTGCCTAAGATCATGCATCTTACAAGCTAAGGGGCCTGACTTTGCACCTCGGTCTGTCTGTCTTCCTCTTCAGCAATTTCTGTGAATCATGACGAAGCAGCTACATTACGGAATAGGATGAAGAAGTGTTTCCAGGAGCTGTGTTAGTTTGCTAGAGTTACCATAACAAAATGCCACAGACTGTTTTAAACAGCAGATGCTTATTTTCTCAGGGCCACAGAGGCTGGAAGTCTGAGCTCAGGGTGTTGGCAGGTCTGGTCTCTTCTGAGGCTCCCTCCTTGACGTGCGGCTGGCGCTGTTGTGCTGGTCCTCACACGATGCCTTCTCTGTGGGCACGTGCCCCTGCCGCCTCCTTGTACCCAGATTTCCTCTCTTACAGTGACACCAGTCAGATTGACCGAGGGCCCATGGAAGGCCTCCTTCGACTTCATCACCTCTTTAAAGGTCCTGTGTCTAAACACACATTATAGGTACTGGGGTAGGTCTTCAATTTATGATTCTGGGTGGACAGGTCAGTTCATAATACGCACATATTGTAACATTGGCTTAAGTACAACACTGTATGTCTCAGAATTAGAAATCTAGTCTGAGCCAGTTAGAGCAAATTCTGAAATCATCCCCCAAATCGAGTAGTGGGTGCTGGCCTGTGAATCGCCATCACTCTCACTGTCAGCGCTGAATGCTGGCCGTGTGCTTGGTGTACTGGACTGTGGGCTTCACAGACTCTCTGCTCAGTGCGCCCTGAAATACTGCAGAATTCAAGTCTAAGCATGTCATTCCCTGCGTGCAGGTTCAGAGACGTTAACTCACCTGTCTTAACTCACAGGGCTGAGCAGTGGTAGATCCACATTGGCCCCATGCATTCTGTTTTGTACTCGGCTCCATCATCTTTCAACTTGCTTTTTGTCACGGTTTTGATTTCAGTTGCTTAAACTGATTCATGTTCATATTTCCCGTCACTCAGTCATGTCCGACTCCTTTGTGACTCCGTGGACTATAGGTCCACCAGACTCCTCTGTCCGTGGGATTATCCCAGCAAGAATACTGGAGTGGGGTGCAATTTCCTCCTCCAGGGGATCTTCCTGACCCAGGGATCAAAGGTTGAACCCAGGTCTGCTGTGTCTCCCACATTGGCAGGAGGATTCTTCATTTTCATCAAACCTAAGAATTTCATTTATCTTCATGCTAATGTTGCAGGCTAAAACTAGATGTCTTACACTTCATGTGCTGTAATCATTTTATCACATTTTTGTTGCAGGAAAAAAGTTTCTCTCAGGAGGTTTACAAATTAGGAATTTTCTCTTATCAATTTTCAAATACCTTGTATGAAAATTAGAGTACAAATAAGAGTCCCTACAGAGTTCTAAAAAATTCAACATGGTTCAGCTGTATTTCCCATCAGTGTTTGTAATGGCCTGGTACTGCAGTGTAAAACAAGCGTTGTTTACCTGACTTCACACGCTTAATGAGCAACAAGCTGTCACGTATCTGTGAAGAGAAATATGAACTGTTCTTTACAATATTGGAATTATTCTAATATACATCACCACAAAAATAGTTACTGAGTCATTCCTATGGGCGCACAGCTCTGGAGTAGCTGTGAGGAGTAAAGGAGCAGATGATAAATGGCCTCAGAGCTCAACCTGCACCTGCCCTGGCGTGACCGGAGCCTTCTCAACTAAGAGGGATTAGTTTTCATTTGATGTCTTATTTATGATTCTAACAACAGTCACAATTTTACAGCATGATGACTGTAGTTAATATAGTATTGAGTTTGGGGAATTTGCTAAGAGAGTAAATTTCAGGTGCTCTCATCACAGACCAAAAGGTAACTACGTTAGGAGATCTGTTAGTTATCTTGACTGTATTCAAATTTCAGAATATTTTAGTCTGTGTTTCTGAATATTTATAAATTCTCTAAGAAATATTTGATTCATCTAATTATCAATTATTAAAAAAGTAGAACAAAAAGGGTTTCCAAAAAGTGCTAATAACCCCCTGAGCCTAAGTGGATGACTGCGTAGTAACAGTTTTATTTTCTGGCAGGTTTAATGTTGACATACTAATTTCCCATAGTAGTTTGTGGTTTGATGGTACTTTCAAGTACTTATTTCATTTCATCCTCCACAATCTCTGTGATTTTCCTGAAAATGCTTAGAAATACTGAAAAAAGAAATTAGAAATAAGAGCTGCTAGTTTGGGAGAATCTATTAAGTCTTGCACTCAGCTGTCTATGTCCTTTAAATGCATTACCTCCAGTTTTCACAATGGCCCTACCTGCTGAGTTTTTCCATGTATAGAAGTTGAAGATGTGATGTTTAGTAACTTTCCCAAGAATATGCTCCTGAAGAGTACTTAAGCTTAGGTTTTTGTCTGTCTCTGAAAACCATTATCCAGCTAAGAAAAAATTTTAGAATACAAAATTATTGACTTGTTTTTATGACAAAACAACACCTAAGTGCTTTTATCCAAATAGGCAGAGTAATGGAGGCTGTCAGGAAGCTCCACGTACTCTAGCTGTGTTTTCAGACGCCAGTTGCAAGGAGAGCGATGAGCCAGAAGTTAATGCTGCTGTCTGCCCTGCTCTCTAGTTTGCCATTGCTTCTCTTGGCAGCTTTAGCATTATATGTGCAGTAATGTCGTCTCAGGAGCTGACTTGAGAGGTGTGAATATAATTTGCGATTTTCACCTTGAAAATGATGACCTATTGTTCAACTTAGGATGTAGCATTTCTACATCAGTAAAATCACTGTCTATTGGAAGATAGCGCTGTGTTGTTTCAGGGTTGGTTGTTTTGGACTTTTAAAAACAGTAATGGTTTGGCCTGGATTAATCACACCTTGCAGAATTTTTGTGAAATATGCTTTCACCTAGCCCAGGGTTTTAACTGCTTGCTGCACGAGTGCTGAAAGAATCTCTTTAGCACACAAACTAAGCAGTATAGCGATTGACAACAAACTTCTCACACAGTAATGTGCGGACATTGACCAAGTGACAGACACACCAACCCAGTTTATACAGTAAAGCTGTAAATATATTCTCAGTCAAGGACCCTGCGGTAAGAAAAAGGAGGGAAGGTTATAGTAAAAATGAAGCTACAACCTAAAAGGGAAAAGGAACAGTCTAAGGGCAAAGTTTTAACATGTACTAGTATGGCTGTTAATTATGTGCGTTGACCTCTAACGCAGTATTGGTTGTCTCAGGGTGAATGTGTTTGTGAACCCATGCATGTATCCCCTCTGATCTTAATTTTAACTTTAAAAGTTAGATATTCTCACCCCCTTTTCTTGAGAAAATTGAGACACAAGGAGAGGTTTAGTAAGTGGCCCGAGTCACTTGCTCAGTGACAATGCTGATCTCAGTCCATTTTCTTTCTATCATAGTGTTTCTCAAAGAAGCACACTTACCACTGGTGTTTCACAGCATGGTTTCAGGTGGTTTCATGGGCAGACGCTTTTAGTTTTAATGATTAGATTTTAGTTATTGAGAAAGTAGAATTGCCATATCAACCACATGATTTTATGAATAGTATTCAAAAGCAGAGACATTACTTTGCCAACAAAGGTCCGTCTAGTCAAGGCTGTGGTTTTTCCTGTGGTCATGTATGGATGTGAGAGTTGGACTGTGAAGAAGGCTGAGCGCCGAAGAATTGATGCTTTTGAACTGTGGTGTTGGAGAAGACTCTTGAGAGTCCCTTGGACTGCAAGGAGATAGAGCCAGTCTGAAGGAGAACAGCCCTGGGATTTCTTTGGAAGGAATGATGCTAAAGCTGAAACTCCAGTACTTTGGCCACCTCGTGCGAAGAGTTGACTCATTGGAAAAGACTCTGATGCTGGGAGGGATTGGGGGCAGGAGGAGAAGGGGACGACAGAGGATGAGATGGCTGGATGGCATCACCGACTCGATGGACGTGAGTCTCAGTGAACTCTGGGAGTTGGTGATGGACAGGGAGGCCTGGCGTGCTGTGATTCATGGGGTCGCAAAGAGTCGGACACGACTGAGCGACTGATCTGATCTGACTGCTAAAAATTATAGTAAAGTTACTTAAGTTAAAATAAAACCTATAATACAGAGAATAATATTAAGTCAGTCACAGGATGAGTGGCAGACGTAGATGGCAGACATCCTGAAAGTGGTCCATGAAGGGCTGATGCTGGGCAGATACTGCCCATAGCACTTTTTTTTTCAAGATTCATTAACACATTTTCAAGGAGTACTTATCAAGTATTAGCTAGTACATTAAATGCTCTCATGTCTATCATTTTATTTAATTCCCAAGAACATCTGTAAGATTGTTAGTTTTACAAAGGAAACTAATGTTCTGAGAACTTGAGCTTGACCAAAGTCACAAAACTATGAATAGCAGTCAGGCCTCATATCCAGTTCTCTTTACGATCAAGCCTACATTCTTTGCTTAACCTGAAAGCAGCTAAGGGAAAAAAAAAAAGTCCCTACGTATGTAGAAAATGCCAGAACTGTGAAGTGGCCGCGTGGAGTCCTCACGTGTGAGCGCCACGGCAGCGTGGAAGCAGCAGCAGGGCGCAGGCGTGCCAACGGCAGTAAGTCAAGCGCCGCCCTCAGTGCAGTCTTTCACGTTCTCGAGAACACGCGAGATTTATCACCGAGGGCCGTGGGATACTGGTGGCTGTGGAAACAGAGTCCACCGGGGAGATGTACTACATCATCTGGATTTAGCACTGCCATCTGCTTAATAGCATCGAGAAGACGACAGCGGTGCTTATGACCAACCACTCAGAGCAGTGACAGATGCTGCTGGGCGGGAGCGTGCCCGGAAGAAGTTTCCTCGCCACAGTGCAGATTCTAAACAGCGGGTTTGTTGGTTATCATGCCACCAGCTTTACATCTTCACTACCGGATTTTAAGGTCTGTAGATAAAGATCTACTTGGTGAATCTCCTATATTTTCTTTCCCCATGTTTCATATGTTCTTGAAATGGGTTTTATTAGTTTTAGAATAATTTTTCTAACAAATTCTGCCCTCTTTTTAATGAAAGAAGTTGATAGCCCTTTTTGTATTTCTTGACTCTTAAAATGAGTCACATGGTTTTGTTAAACAGACTGAAGGGCTCTGAAACCACTCAGGCCTTGATTTGAATCCACTGTGTCACTTCCTCAGCTGTAGGTTTATGGCCAAGCTACTTCTTCAAGTCTTCATTTTTCATTTGTGAGATTGTGATTAAATGAAATAGCAAAAGCAGTGTACAGAGCAGAAGTTTAGTAAACTTGCAAAGATGACATGTACTGGGAGCTGTTCTCAGCACTGTTCTCAGCACTTTTCAGCCTTATAAGTAGGTTATTACTGTAACCCCATTTCATAGATGAGGAAATTGAGGCCCGGAGATTATAGAACTTCCCTGTGGTTGTTGCAGATTGAGTGCTGGGCTGGCACTGAGCCCTCCGCTGCACTGTCTCTGGGTGACTTGTCCTCATCAGTTTAGTTGTCCGATCTAGAAGCTTGTGCAGCCTTTTCCTGAGGAGAACTGCAGTCAATGAAATCTCAACAAAGAAACAAAATCATCCATCCTATTTTGATTCCCCATTTGTGAAACAAAAACTTATGGACAGCCTCATGTAATTTAGCTTGTCTAGAGTCCTAAGATGTTTGGAAGCATAGACTTGAGGTCACAGCTTGAAGTTACTTGTGAAGAATGATTTACAGTAGAGAACGTCAGTGCATGAATTTTTCAGAATCTAGTCAAACCTCATTTACTGGGCTTACAGCTTTAGAAGCAGAAGTAATTCACACACCATGCGGGTTGTGTTTTCCCTTTTATTTGACATCATGAAGGGATGTGTTCTTCTGAAATTATGAGTGTCCGTCGGATCCTTCCAAGTGTTTGTAACCTTTGACTCAGTGTTTACACAATAAGTGCCTAAACTTAGTGTACAGCGAGTGTTCAACAGTGTAAGGGCTTCCCTGGTGGCTCAGACGGTAAAGAATATGTCTGCAATGCAGGAGACTCAGGTTCGATCCCTGGGTCAGGAAGATTCCCCAGGGTAGGGAATGCCAACCCACTCCAGTATTCTTGCCTGGCTAATTACATGGACAGAGGAGCCTGGTGGGCTACAGTCTCTGGGGTCACAAGAGTTGGATAGGACTAACACTTAACACAGTGTAACACTTAACACAGTGTAACACTTAACACAATGTAACACTTAACACAGTGTAAATATATTTAACTATTTAAAAAGAATAAGCAGTTTCTGGCAAAGTTCAGGGAAAGAAATACATTTTAGCTATAGGAAAAAAGGTATGCATGTCAACTTGGCCAAAGTAATGTAGATAAACCAGCACCTCAGTTGAGGCAGAATCGAGATTTGTTTAGTGGGGTGAAGGGGAGGAGTCTGTCACAGCTCTGCAGCTGTCTGACAGTGAAGCTGGGGTCACGTCGTGCGCCTGTGCTTCAGCTTGCTCATCTGCATGATGGACGTGACGGTTGCAGTGACCACCTCTTAGGCTGTTGTCATGTCAAATGAGTTGATACACGGAAAGCACCTGGCGCTTTGTGAATGGTCTCACTAGCTATTATTAAAATTCTATAATTTTTTTAAAATCTAAAAGCCATAGGGCTAAGTGTCCTAGACTCAGGATTTTTGAATTTTAGAAAATGGTATTTTGCATGCTACATGTTCTACAACTCTTTGGGGTGGGGGGCATCTATTTGTGGTTCTCCAGGACAGTGATTGCCCATTGGATTATGTGAAGTTATGATCAAGGAAAATGTGATTACCAAGGGGGATGGAAAGCATGTATGGCAAATTGAAGAACAAGGGGATTTGAAGGGGGATGTATTCAGCCTTGGCAGTTTGTAGTCCTACCAAGTATGGTTCGTGCCAGCAATTTATTTTTAAATAGTATAGTTTGAAGGATTAATACAGGACTTTCCCATCTATTAGCAGCCATTGCATTGAGAGGACCTCTCTTGATCTGGCCCTGATTTTTCTCTAACCTCATGTCAAGTCACCCACTCACCCAATCTAACCTTATATTGAATTGTTCAGTCATGATTCGTTTATAATTTGCTCAGTCACAGATGAAATAGATCTCAAAGCATACATTATATGAATAAACTTAATTTTGTCAAATTCTTCATGGCTCCTTCAGTAATTTTCTTTACTTACAGTTTTTAAAGACATTGTGGTTATTTGGCATGTTTCTGTAAAAATTGACTGTAGTGTTTTTAGACTTTTCCGCAATGGTGCAAACAGGATAATTTCCTTTTCTTTACATTTTAGTCCTTGCCAGATGGGTTGCCTCAGAGCAGAGGTTCCTTGACTGAGTTATTACCTCATCCAGCAGGCTTTCTTGATAAACTCTCTGCCTCTGACATCCCCTTTTGCATTCACAGAGTACTCAGCCAGCCTTGTGTGTTTCTGGAATATGGCATGCTTGCCTCTGGTCACCATTCATACCTGCTGGACTTGAGAATCTCTCTCCTGTTTATACAGAGATGCCCTTGGTGGCAGAAACCCTTTTCTATTTGTCCTTTAATCCGCAGTACCTAGTGTAGTACCAACCGGGAAAGGGACCTCTGTGGGTTTTTCATTTCAGTTGGTAACATTCAAGAATTCCACATCTGTTCTACAAATACCTTTATTGGAAACATGGTAAGAAGTCTGGTACATCTGAATGTCTAATGTGGAACTGCAGGTAGCCTTCCCTCAACTTGGGCTAAATGGAAGAGTCCTTTATACAGCCTTTAAAAAAAAAAGGAGATTCCCAAGCCAATCTCTTGTTTCTTATTTTTAATCTGAGTTTTGAGATAGCACAGCTATCTGAAACTTTTAAAATACAGCTAATTTTTATGAGCAGCCGAGGTTGAAAACTGCTTTTCTTGTCTAGTAAGCACTATGAGAATAAGATATTATATGTTCAGAGCTTTTCAGAGTGCCTTGCAGATACTTGCTAAGTAAATATTTATTTCCTAAAGAAATAAATTATTAGCGTGTCTTTCATTCATTCATTCAGCAAACAACTAATGAGTACCTACTCTGTGCCAGCAACTATCCCAGGTGCTTCATAAGTACCAGTGAACAAAAAGGGATAAGGAACGTGCCCAATAGAGTTTAAGTTCTAGTGGTGGTCACATTTAGCTAGTGGCCTTCCTGTTTAGCTTCTGTGAGAAGATGATTTAAGACTTGAAGGAGGTAAAAGTTTGCCTAAGGATGTATCTATGGGAACACAGTGATCTGTGCAAAAATCCTCAAATAAGAGGGAGTGTGTCTTATGGATTCTGAAATCCTTAAAGTTACAGTTTTCTTCCATTCATATTTAAATTTCAAGTTCTCCTAATAGAAAACTTGAGATTTCCCTTTGGAATAAGATATCTTTGAAGTTTGGAACAAAATGTTTTGCTTTTCAAGAATGTGTTGTAAGAACTTTTTCCTATTTAAAATTAATCCCAGTATGATTAAAGGAGCTTGCAGACTTAAAATTATGAAGTTACAGGAGAAGTTACTGTGGTCTGTACACCCTTATATCTTGACCTGTAACAACTTTGGTAGAAAATCAATACAGCAACCAACAGCCTGACAGAGGTAGAGAAATGTCCTTCATAAATGTAAATCTTACTTATCTCACTCTGTTTTTTTCCCTAAACATCCAGCATTCAATTATGAATAAAAATTATACAATAAGAAAACACAACCCGGAGTCAAGAGACAAAACAGTCAAGAGAAACAGAGAGCCCAGATACTACAGTTGTCAGACAGTGTCTTAAAATTGATACGTTCCAGATGCTAAACGATATTGTGTGAAAGGTGGACAGTATGTATGAACAGATAGGATAGGAATGTAGCCAATGAAAACTCTTCAAAAGAGCCAAATGGAAATGCTAGAATTGAAAAATTACAATGTCAGGGATGAATAATTATTTCAGTGGGCTTATTAACAGATTGTACACTATAGAGGAAATAGTAAGAGAACTTGAAGACAAATTATAAAAAAGTATTCAAACATGAAAAGAGAAAGATGAAGAGTAGAAGGAACATTGGGTATGAAATCTGCAAGATGATGTAAAACAGGCTAATGTTATCAGAATTGCAGAATGAGATGAGAGAAAGTGTGAGGTAGAAGAAGTACTTGAAGAAATAATGACAAACATTTCTAAAATTAACACAAAATACCATCACACAGATCTGCAAAGTGCAGAGAAACCCTCAGCAGGATAAATATGAATATAAACACATCAAGGTGTAATGTATACCAGTTGCTAAAAAACAGAGAAAAGATTGAGAACAACTAAAGGAAAAGGACATAAATATAATCAGAATATATGATCTTTTACATCAGGTATTCTGAAGTTAGCATTATGTTTTTGAGGTTCATCCACATTATAGCTTTGATCAGTATTTCTTTCCTTTTTATTACTGAATGGTTTTCCATTTATGATTCTACCGTGTCTTGTTTATGCATTAACTAGGTGATAGATACGGGGTTTGTTTTCACTTCTTGGCATTATGAATAATGCTGCATTGAACATTTTATGTGCAGATCTTTGTGCGGACTTGTATTTTAGCTTCCTTTAGACATTTAGGAGTAGAATTGCTGGGTCAAATATTAATTATATGTTTAACTTTTTAAGAAACTGCCAAAGTGTTTTTCAAAGTACATTAATTCCTACCAGTGGTATATAAGGAGTCTTAAGGATAATTTTAACCAAAATGTTCAAGACCTCTGTACTGACAACTATTAGTAAAATATTGCTTTACAGAAAGTAATGAAGAGCCCAATAGCACTTATCTTCCTTAAAGTTAGGAAATTGCAGAGAACTGTTCAAATAGATGGAAACTATTAGTTGTTATTGGTATTTTTGGTGGATTTGTTGTCATTAAAGGTACATTCCTCACTCTAGCAAATAAGCAGAAATAGCTTGTGTAACATCAGTAAGACTCTAGGAAAAATATTGCTCATTCAGAAGGAACCTCTACCTCAATAGTACTCATAACAGCTGTCCTTGAATAAGAGCTAAGTTTATGTATGTAACACACTATCTTCTTTGAACCTCACAGCAATATTATGAAAGATTTATTTCAAAAACTATTTTATAGATAAAATTGAGTTAACGTTGCCCAAGCTTACACCTTGGTGGCTCAGTGGTAAAGAATCTGCCTGTAATGGTAGGAGATGTGGGTTCAATCCCTGGGTCAGACAGATCCCCTTGAGGAAGAAATGACAACCCACTCCAGTATTCTTGCCTGGGAAATATCATAGACAGGGAAGCCTGGTGGTCTACAGTCCAGGGAATCGCAAAGAATCAGACACAACTGAGCACACACAAGCTTACACACAGAGTAAACGCTGGAGCCTAGATTCTGATAATGTGTGTGACTGCACAGCCCTGTTCTTAAGTGTTAATTCTGTACTGTCTTCCAAAACGATGATGTTAAGACAGGAAGCCTGCTGATAAGTGACTGTGAGCGTGTAAGGCAGGTTTAGCCTGGCGTACACATGCAGCGCCAGCATCAGTGCGTGTCTCTGTGAAACTCACTCCCTGAGTGTCCTGAGGCCTCCGTGCAGGTGTGCCTCGAGTGTGTGGGAGGAGGAGAGAGGCACAGTGAGCTGAAGAGATGCTCATGAACAAAACTCTTTCCTTTTTACTCTTGTTTTTCTTGGAATATAATCAGAATTCATCGTTTCTAAAAGATTACGTAGAACCATCTGCAGTCTTTTAAGAAACTTTTGATAGGAGTAGCATAGACTGCTGCAGATGGAGAAGAGTACTGACCGTGCTGTTGAAATAAGCATGAATGGATGTCCTTGCAGCAGAGAAAAATAGAGACACGTGGCGTCCCTCACATCAGGATGCCTGCACCGTATTGTAGGACTGGGATAAGCTCCGAATCAACCCCACGTTCCACCAAATCAGGGTCATTCCCTCACATGAGAATGGATGTTAGCGGCTTCCAACCCCAGGGACCGCTCTGTGGTGTCTGAGCAGCCAGGCGCGGCCTTGTTCGCCCCGTCCTCCTCGCCCATGCCCTGTGCCCTTAGGCTCGGCTTGCTCTCAGGGCAGCGGTCATAGTCCAGCTGCCAGGCTGGGCTTCAGGCAGGGAGAAAGAAGAGGAGGAAGGCCCTGCCACCTGGGCGGGTCCACCTGCTCTTAGGAAGGCCCTGGAAGCTTCACTCCCGGAAGTTCACTCCTGTCTCATCAGTATCCTCCCTGTAGAAGTGGCCAAGAAATGGAGATTAATGGCTGGGTACGTTACCACTAGCATCTCACCCTCAGTCTCACAAGGCGTCTTCTGCTAAGAAGGACAGAGAGAGTGCACACTGAATAGGCAACAGCTGCCCACTGGCTCTTCCCTTTTAACATGAGTATTAGTTATTTTTATTTTTTTTGATTTGTTTTCCTTTTCCTGAAATATTATGTACCTATAGCGAAGGGCATAAATTCATACCTGTCTGAAGCGTCCAGTTGAGTGACTGTTTTTCAGTGTACACACCATGTAAGCAGGAGATGGATTCCAGCGCCCAGGCAAGAAGTTTTCCAGCTGCTGCTTTCAACCGTGGGTGTCTTAGGTCATCATCTCTTTCTGGCTCCCTGAATTGTGTTGTCTTTTGAAAAAGTGCCCAAACATACTTCCACTGTGCTGCGAGTGTGCTGCGAGTGTGGTGTGCTGCGAGTGTGGTGACTGGTCGTCCGATTAGATGGTGGAGAGAGGCCCCGGGAGCCAGGGGAACTAGACTTGCACCCTGACCCCCCGCCCGCACGGTGGCCGCACAGCTCTAGAGAAGGCGCTCTGTGGCTGAGCCGCCACTGTCCTGTCACCAGGGCAAACTGCATGTTGTTGTTCTCCTTTCTGTCTGGCTCTTCTCGTAGGTGTCAGTTTAGACCTTCCTCCTTCCAGGAGGCACTCCCAGGTACCCCAGAACTGGTCCAGGTGCCCCACCCTGAGTTCCATCAGAACTCTGGGCTTCTGGGAATCACAGCCCTCCACCGGCCTATTTACAGTTGTCTGCCTTGCACACTAGACCAGACGTGCTTTATCACAAAGTCCGGAACTTGTTCACTGTTGCATCCTGGTGCCCAGCACATGATAGGTGTTCCAGAAATATCTGTGGAACAGATGCTGGGAACAGGTGACATCTGAGCTTCAGAAATTCCTACCAAGAGCACCTTTCTCAAGAGAGAACATAACAAGTGAGAGTCTCTCTCTTACATGGTAGGAAAATGTTGTTTTTAACCTAAATTTATAAAATAGAGATCCAGATTGCGAGTTTGTTTTAAATATGAGAGAAAGTTTGTGCAGAATGCATGGCTCCTAATTGGTGTTGGATAATGTATGATGGATGCTGTTTGATAGTATCTATCATTAGTGTTAGATCTTGTTTGCATGTCTCTGCCCAGTAGCCTGTACCCGATCCTAGTAGTTGATGTGTGTGTGTGCATGCGTGCACGCACTCAGTAGTGTCTGACTTTGCGACCCCATGGACTGTAGCTCTGCCAGGCTTCTCTGTCCATGGAATTCTCCAGGCAAGGACACTGGAGTGGGTTGCCATTTCCTCCTCCAGGGGATCTTCCCGACCCAGGGATCAAAACCGTGTCTTTTGCATCTCTTGTGTTGGCAGGTGGGTTCTTTACCGCTCTGCCACCTGGGAAGCCATAGTAGTTGACATAGGTCCTTAAAATTAGGTTTACCAGTAACCCCCGAGGCGTGTGCTTCCTTCCTTCCTGCCCTGTGTGATTTGCCTTCCTGAGCAGTCTGTCACAGGAGGAGGTGCTCTCGAGCTCTGTGGGAAGCAGAGCCAGAGAGAAAGGTTTCTGAGAGTCTCATGAGAGATGAAGGTTAACATGGAACTTTCTGTCAGGCCTGTTCGAGGGTGTTACTGTGACAGGTTAGTCAGACTGTATTTCTGGAAGTCTTTGGAAGTGGAGAGGGAATCATTCTCTGAGATCATTAAGGCCGACTCCTTGCCTTGATCAGTCAAGTACGAGTAAGTTCCTGCACTTTACAGCGAGGTCAGATTGAGACGTTTCACACTAGAGGTGGAGGATCGCTGTAAGTGGCAAACCTTTTGTTTCTGATTCTCTGACAGACCTACATTAACATTTAAAATCTGTTTGTTTGACAAAGTAATTGTTTCATCTGAAATGAGGCTTGGCAAACTTCGTTACAACAATACGGTTAAGGCTGATCACTGCTCTTTATTTGGTTTAGAGGAAGTGTCCAGCCAGTGAGAGGGGCTCTGTGTGTGAGCTCACTGCATCGTGGCCCCGCTGTCGCCCTGTCAGAGGACACCGCTGGGGCCCTCACCCTGAGCGGCAAACGCTGTCCATTCATTCCTGCCAGTGCTCCTGTTGAGCACCTCTTGTGTTTCAGACACTGGTAGAAGCTACCCCTCAAAAAGATGATGCTTCCTGTTGAAGATCACACCACTTTCCAATGGAAAAACAGGTTCAGAACTAAGTGCAGCCTTACTCCACAGCCTGAGCTCTCTGTCTGCTTGCGTGTGTCCCTGGAGGGATCACGTGGCATCTCTGGGTTTTGAGTACCTTTCACACGACGAGGATGGCAGACTTATGTCTCCTGTTCAGACCACTCCCCCAGCCTCTTGATTTCTCTTTCCAGCTGCTCTGGGAGGTCCGAGAGGCCTATGCAACCTAGCCTGTCCCAGGCCAAACTCCTGACGGCTCCCTGCCCAGAGCTCCTTCTGCTTCCACTTCCCCATCTCAGGTGATGGCAAACTTCATTATGGGGACGTTTCTCCCAGGGGCCACCTTACTCAGGATAAAAACAAGAAACCAAGCCTCTCCATGGTCTGCATGACTCCCCTCTGCCTTCCTGGGTCCCTCTGCTCCCACTATACTGCCCTCCTGTTGCGCTGGACCCGAGTGCACCTCTGTGGGACCCAGGCTGCATCCCCTCAGGGGGCGTCCACTCTGTGTGACCAGCTGTGTCACATCTCCTGCCCTGTCACACAGCAGACCTGCGAACTGACCACCAAATCCAGCAGGTTAAAGTTCATTGGTCCCCTTGCCAAGGGATGAAAATGTAACAGCAGTAGTTGGATGATTGCAATGTGCTGCAAAGGAGGGTCAGCATGTTACTAGAGGACAGGAGTGAAACTGGAGAGGGGAAGCCATGGTCAGGGGGTGGAGTACATGAAACTGACGCAAGGCGGGGTAGAGGGGGTTATTGATATGACAGGAACTAAGATGTGACCTGGGAGCTGATGGCCAAAGGAGAGTAGAGGCAAGATCAGTGGACAAGAGTGGTCCAGGGAGTCAGGAGACCAACGTGTTTGAAGGATTATCTGCCTGCATACAGAAAACAGCAAGACTTAGGGCAGAGATGCCATTGAGAGATTGAAAGCTGGGTGTTTGTGCAGAGGAGAGGAACGTAATAGGCTACAGGTGGCAATGGCAGGGGCGGTTGGTGAAGAGAATACTCACCTTCCTGTTGTCCCAGGGGCACATGGGCCATGGGGGATAAGGGAGAGGAGAGGGCCACTGAGGGAGAGGTGGCATTAGAGGAGAATCGAGTTTCACTGAGGAAGAAGGTAAGGGAGCATCTAAAGAGGAGGTGGAGGATGCGCGATGAGCCATGACTTCCGGAGGGCACAGAGAGAATTGGGACAGAGATGGGGACAGATGGGGACGGGCAGAGCTCTACAAGTGCTGGAGATAAAGAGTAACTAGTGATCTAGAGTTCCCTGAGCTGGACATGACCAGCCAAGGGCCTGATGAGATGAGTCCCAGTGACTTTTCGGTCAAAATTCGTGTAGAGGCTTGACGAGGTAGACACCAGACAGATTCATGTCAGGAGTTCCTTCTTAGTCCCATTCGTGGCGACAGGGTGGTCTGGGAGCTGGCTTTTGCCCCCTTTTGAAAGCCTGCCGTGCCCTGGGGGCACGTGTCTGGGAGCTGGCTTTTGCCCCTTTTTGAACGCCTGCCGTGCCCTGGGGGCACGTGGGCTTGGTTCCGGTGCTGCTGTGTGCGCCGTGACCCCTGTGTTTCCTCCCAGTGCTGGGCCTGTTTCTTGACTCTGGTTGATGGATCGAGAACCTCCGGGAAAGCCAGGAATTACACTGAGCCTTTGGACTTCCTTCTACTCCTGATGCAGGGTAGGACGTGAAGGATGGAGCAGGCCTGGGAGACACGGCCCTAGTGCCAGGAGAGGAGCTTGCTCTGGACCACTTGAGGGAGGGACTTCTATTGACCCCTTCTGATGGAGAAAAGGCATAGTCAATCTACCATGTTTTCTTGCTTATTATTAATACTGTAAGTTGTATTCATAAATGAAGAAAATTTTAGAGTCTTCCCCCTTTGCCTTATGTTGGGTTTTTAGTTTATCCTTGGGAAATAGGACACATCTTGGGTTAATAGACATTGGAGGTACACGAAATGAAATGCTGCAAAAGCAATTCAGATGGAACTGACAGGTACGAGAATGGGGCTCAGCTGCTCCCAGCTTCTTGGCTTGATGACAGTCTTGAAATAAATAATCAGAAACTGAGAGAAATGATAAAATATGTCAGTTTAAAGTTTCCAGTTGTCAAAACTAAGATTGTCTTATCACCAAACCATCGCCTGACCAAATTATGTTTCCTTTTATCCTCCCATTCATTGGGAAACATTCTTCACCCTGTTTTTTTTTTTTTTTTTTTAATGCTGATCTGTGTGAGAGCACTTCCAGGTGGATTTCCAGTCCACCCTGATGCTCATTAATGCTCACTTCATTTAATCAAGGGGACTTTGTTTAGTCAGAAGGCAGTTGTTTTTCTCCTGTTTATTGGTCTCAGTACCTGTCACTGACAGTTCCAAGTTAAACAGTGGACCTGTCTCAGTAAAGGGAATTCTATTCAGTTTTATGAAGAGGTCACTCTCATTGTTTTCTGTGCAGCAAAGATGAGATATTAAAGAACATTACAACTTTGTCTAAGGAGCCATTATATTGTAACTTCTGACATTTGGAAAGAAGACTGAGGTTCACTCAGTGTTCTTCAATTTAGTGCTGAGTTTCTAAGAAACAGTAGCCAATTTATTTTCAACAAAAGGAGAAATTATGTTGACTGCTGTGTCCAGATGCTATGCGTGAGGCACTGAGAACGTTAGGGCTTCCCAGGGTCTGGGGACATCTAGTGTGGTGGGATTTGGCAGGCAGAGGGGCACTTGGACTCAGCAGGTAGGTGGACAACTGCCCCAAGACTGTCCATGCTGGGAGGCCCGGGTTTAGACTCAGGTGTCTTGACCCGTGTTGGACAGTGGCATTTTATCAAAAGTATCCCTTCTGAATGTCTGTCTACAAGGTGAGGAAAGGGTTCTTCTTTAATAGCATTCTCATATTTAAAACTGTTGAACTTTAAGAGATAGGGAGGCCATATATTTTTGTTGTTGCTTGTTTTTGCTAGACTTTTTCCTTCTTGAATATGAATGTCTCTCTGTTCCTCACTCAGCTAGCCCCTCTTCTCTTCTTGCCGTAAATGTACGTATACCAGGATGGAAAACTAGGGCTCCAGAATGGGAGAGGAGGCACTGGAGAGCAGAGAGTACTGAGGCGGTTGCAGTTCACCATGGCCCGCTGGCAGCGGGTTCCTGCAGACCCCTGAGACAGCACGTGGTCCCTTGGGACACGTGCCGGTGGACAGAGGGCTCAGGTTGTGGAGGAAAGGCGCGCTTAGTCTTGCACCTGTTCTTCCATTTGGAAGTAGTGTGACCTTGGACAGGCAGCGTAACGGTTTTGAGTTGCAGCTTCTACAAGTGGCATTTGGGCTAACGACCGGGTAGGAGGTGCTTGGGAGCAAAGAACAAGAGGAACCATTCTGGCAGAGGAGGGCAGAGGTGAAGACCTGTCCCCACAGGCATGACACAAGCCCGTGGCTCCCATCCCCCTCCCCTCTCACAGGGCCCGCCGTCCTGTGCTGTCGTCCAAGGAGTTGATGGTTAGTTAGTCTCTGGTGAAGTTCCCCTGGGCTTGTGAAATGAAACGTAGGAGGAGAACCAGGTGTGGACTTAACTGGATGTGTCCCGTCTGCTGTCTGTGTGATGTTAGGCTGGTGCCCCAGCTGCTCTGCTCTACAGCACCCTTACCTGTAAAACGGGCATGAGAGCTCTGCCACCTCCAGGGGAGGCAACGGCTGCTTCGGGGCCTTGGGGCTGGCACAGGGCATGCCCCCAGCATGGGCTTTATTATCCACTCCGTGCTTCCTTGGGTGCTAAGCAGCTCAGCTGGATCGTTTTCCATTCTGATTAGAACTTTTGTACTTGATTGCATCAAGTTGGAATAATGAGAATGTTTATTCCAGGACAATCCAAGATAACAAATTCAGGGTGATTGTTTCCCTACAAAATTAAGAGGACTGGGAAAGGGGAAGCCAGGAAGAGTGGGTGGAAGCCCTTCCTCAGACAGCCAGAGTAGTGTGAGAAACTGATTGTGTGGGCCATAGTCCCGTCATCCAGATATCCCCAGAGTCGTTCCTGTAAAGGTTATGCCCTGTTCACACATGTCGTGTGTGTGAGTGGCCTGTTTTGCATCATCTAGAAAATGGCCGTGGTGACAGATCACTCCCTCCCTGGGTCTCAGGGACGTCACGCGTCAGAATACAGGACACCTGCGCACGTGCCTCCGTCCCCACAGGCTTGGCCAGGGTGGGCGATGGGACCCAGGGGCCTTTCCCACCCGCCATACTCAGCCCCTGCTGAATGGCCACCCCTGATGGTAATGGCGTGGTGCTGGGGGGTTAAACATGTCACCCCGTAACCGTGTTGCTTTATTGTAAAGCCCAGTGTCTGGGCCTCGCACAGCATTGAGCTGTCTGGTCTGTAGGGCTGTGCCTTCTGTGAACTCGGTGTCGGTAGGAAAGAAGCCGTGGCTGCCCTTCCTCCTGCACACACATCCCCCCGACCCTACCCTGATCCCTTGCACGATCCCAGCCTGGGTCCACTGCATACCCGTGCCCTCTCAGACCACGATTCCTCCCAGAAGAGACCGCGTACTCCTCAGGCGCTGTCAGCGCTCTCCACGCGGACAGGCTGATCGTGGTGGTTCAGTGTCAGACACGGTTGTTGTGAATTCAAGTCAGGGACCACAGGAGGGGCCGATGATAGTCCTAATAAGATGGCCCTTCTCCGTGGGAACTCTGTTCAGCTTTCAGCCCTGCTTTTAGTAGTTATCTTTAAGTTTAGACACTTCATCAAGTATGATTTAAACTCACAGCCACATCAGTTTGCCCTAACTGTGTTTTTGTCTCTCTCTGCTTGTGTGTTTTGTTTCATGCAGCGGTGCTGATTACTATGATTATGGACATGGACTCAGTGAAGAAACGTATGATTCCTATGGTGAGTAAACGGCGGAGTGGAACCAAAAATAGAAAGGTCAGAGAAACACCTTAAAGCACTTAACTAGGGAGATTCATACAGAATTTTAGACCACAGCTGCCTCTCAGTTCATCTGTGCTTATCTAGCTATTTTCAGAAGCTCTCTAAGGTTTAAACTTAATATTTAAAGGGGACTAAAGACTTGCAGAAAATTGCAGGCATTGATTCTGAACTTAGATTTTCTGTTTGGGTTGATTGCAATGTGCTGATTTTCTCACTTACTTGAATAGTTTGCCAAACTGCAGACACTTGATAGAATGAGTCTCTCTGAAGTGTCTTTGCTTCTTGACAGTAAAGAAAAATGAAGCAGTTGAGACTACAGCTCTCAACTGCTGTAGTGGTGATTCCACCACAGCCATCTTTATATTTTAATTTATTCCCAATCTCAGTTCCTCTAAAAACATTACAGTGGGAGTCATTCACTAAAGGCTACAGAAGCGCCAGGCAAGGGAGGAGATGGATGGCTGTCTCAGGCTTACAGAGAGACAGTGAAACCCCACTGAGTCCAGTGGGAGCCGCCCAAGGTGCTGGGGAATCCGCGTCCAGAGTCTCAATATGCAGAAGGACGACAGGTTTAATTAAAAGAATTGGCTGCAGCAACTTAATGATACTGAGAACCTCCTTTGCTGCCGGGCGCAGAGATCAGAGAACACAAAGCTTCAATCAGTTGCAAAACTCTGATGAATGCCTCATGCCCAGTGCAAGTGAATCAGGATTCTCGTTAATGGATGTTATGACATTTCTCTGAACATAACTGAAAAACCATTTTCCAGTGTTCCTTTTGAAGTGCATTTTGTTATATCACCTGCCGCAAGCCTTGATGACCGCACCTTGGATTTTTTTTGTCGTTATTCGTAACAAACACTTAAGAGACATACCTTGTTTTGTTGAATGCTGTCTACTTAAATTGATGCAAGTTAGCTTGAGGGAATGATGTTGATTGCATGTTTGTATCAAAGAAGAGGTCATTTTAAGTGGTTTTCTTCACAGCTTTTTAAAATAGGTCTCCGTGGACACATGGCTTTTAAATCACTGTGTGCTGCGGCATAGATGTTAACTGTTTGTTGTCAAAGACCTTCAAGTAACTCACTGACAGCCCTGAGCTGGGGTGAACCAGGGTCCTCTGTTGGAAATCCATCGTTCCGTGTGGATTTAGTATGAGGATGAGTGCAATTTGACGTTATGTCATGAGATTATTTCCTATCCAGGAAGTATTTTGGAAACATAATCTCTCCTCAGTACAGCTTTCCTTCCTTCTTTACATGAAGGACCCGTAAGAACAAAGCCACATTTCCCAAACTGCCCATTGCCATTTTGCACTCCAGTTTTTTTCTCCTTTTGCCTTCACAGATTTTTATCTGTGTTTTCTTTGTCTTTGAAGAAGAAATCCCAAGTGACCCTTTTCCCATGCATAGATGTCTTCACATTTAGCAAGAGGCAGCTCAATTTGCTGCTAGAGTGTGTGAGCTTTTATTAAATGAGTGACCAAAAGGAAGTTCTTGCAAACTTGGCTGTCATTTAAGATACAAGGATCATGTCTTCCCAGGCTGGTAGGTTTTGCTAGTAAGATGAACATCTTCCATTGTGTTTGTAATTGTTTAAAAGTTAATTCTCTCAGGTTTTTTAGTACCTTGGGGATTTATATCTTCAGTATGACATCTACCATGGGTTCAGGGCTAAGTTAGATTCTGAGGAATGAAGCCATGGGCTCTCTGGTGTTGATCTAACTGTGCTTCATCTGACTGACTTTAGGGCAAGAGGAGTGGACTAACTCGAGACACAAGGCCCCCTCGGCGAGGACCGCGAAGGGCGTCTACAGGGACCAGCCATACGGCAGATACTGATTGTGCTGTCTGCTGTTGTGACATAGCCAGTCTCCACCAGTCCTGTATACTGTTCAAAGTAATTTTTTTCTACGAACAATCCCTTTTTAAATAAATCAAAATGCTTAAAATCTGAATGGATGGAATTTAAAACTACTTTGTTGAAACATCAACCTGGGCAGAAAAAAAAAAAAAAGACATGTAAAATTTTGTTATTTCCAGTCTGTATATGAAAAATAGGTCATCAAAAGGAAAAAAAAATAACTTTGATTAACTAGTGTTAAACAAAAAAGATAGGTTTACTAAATATGTTAATCCATCCTTTTAACATAAGCCTCACCTTTCATTTTAAAGGTTTCCATAGAAATTTAGTTATTTTATCTTTCAGCCATATGCTATTTTTTTTTTTCTCTTGCCAACATGCGTAAAAAGGGAAGCCAATTACAAGTGCAAATAATGTGGTATTCTTTTGTAACTCAAGTCTTGAAATGTTCTGTAGTGTTAAGCAAAGTCTCCTCTTGCTTGATACTAAATAAACTTTTGAAAGAAATTTTGTGTGTGTGAGCTAACAATTTCATGTCTCTCTTATTTAAAAAGGCCTTCATAAATAGTCGTAAACAGGGAAAAGATTCATTTAACAATGCTTGTCAAAAAAGGGTCACACTAAACATTGTACAATTTATTTAAAACATGGTTTAAAACTAAATGTACCATTATATACTCACCGTAGATTTAAATGCTGTTTAAAGAGTCCAAATGGTGTCCAGCTGCTTGAATGGCACGTTAAAACTACGCAAAACCTAATCTTGTTTAAAAACTGGTTTTAAAATAACTACTGATTTTCTGAAAAAGATGTGATCAGTTTTCATCTTGTTGAGCGTTTTTTCACTAGTGCAACTTTGGATTTTTTATGAGAATTTTGGTACCTTAATGAACACCTCGCTCCATGCTGGAAGCAATAAGCACAAAGCTTTTAAAGACTTTCTGACTTGACTAATTGAGGTCGCACTCGACAAGGCTGAGGATGTGTAACCCTTAAACGGTCTTCATTTTCAAAGGTAAATAAATCAAATAAGATTTTAATCTCACTTAATTTATCTTAATATAACTAATAAAACCAGGGAGGTTACAACTTAGCAAGTTTCATTATCCATTTTAGAAAGGGTTTAAGATCACCTAAATTCTCATTTTAAAAAGTTTAATTTGTTTTAGTAATCTAAAAAGCCTTAGTTTAGTCAGTTTAATTGGGGCCAATTATACCCTGTTAAACAAATGTAAAACCTCATAACTAGTTGTTTGTAATACATTATTTGGTTAGTAATTGAGGGCACTTCTTAAAACTGACAAATATTTAATAAAGTTTTTCTTTAATCATTTGGCCTAAGTTTTTTTAAAACTGTAGATTGTGTAAAATGTTTAATTTTTATTTCCTGAGGGACTTCCTTCTCTTTGAGTAAAAAGGTCTTTTCTTTTGTTAGGAATGTCAGCCACCTTGAAAAGTGAAAGGAAGGCGGCGTCAGTCCAGCGGACACAGGTGAGTGTCCTTGTTCCGGTTCTTTGATGTGCTTGGAGGATGAAGACGGCCTCATGCTCTTCCGCGCGCTTCCCGCTACCAACTAGTGACATAGCGGCAGTGGCAGATTCCCTCCCGGAATGTAAGCCAGTCAGACCCCGTCAGGCCTGCACAGGCCGCGGAGCCAGGAGGCTCGGCCCCCGCAGTGTGTAAGTAACCCCGTTACCTCCTCAGCAAAAATGTAACAGGCTGGTTGGTAGCACGAAAAAATTTTTCCAAGTTTCAAGTGGAAAAAAAGCAGTTTCCCAAACCTATTGATAACTGTGATGATCCCCCACTTTTTTTTCAAAGGCTGTATATATTCTCTCTGTATATATTCATAATACGACCGACACAGATGTGCTGGAAATTTTGGACAATAATTACCGTAGGCTTGTGAAAGTACGATTTTTGCACGTGTGTCCTTTTCTACTTTGAGTTTTGCAAAACAAAATTTCGCTTTTAAGAAGGTAGATATTGCAAAGTATTTTATAAAATTGTTTCATAAAATTCAAACAATAGGGATCATGAAAGAAAGATATCATTAATCTGAGACCATTAATCCGGTCTCACTTTTCAGTTACTCTTGTTTTTTCCTAAACCGTCAGGAATGCTGCATGGGCCCTGACATCCCAGAGAATCTGACTTGTAAGAGAGTGTGTGAGCCTGCCCGTCGCCGGGTGACGTGGTCTGGCTTCAGCTGTCAGCACAATGGGGACATTCCTCGTCTCCTGCAGTTGTTCTGAGCGTTAAGCAAGGCAGTGTTCAGAGTGTTTTGAAGGCTGGCAGGTGATACCATAATGTAGAGTTTCATTATTGAAGTTGAATACACATGTTTCATATACATGGGAAATATGAGCACTTTTTTTTCTCCTTAATCACCAAAATTAGCCAATTACTCTTAGGAAGAAAATAGTTCTCTTCACTCATAAATCAAAATAAGTGTTTGGGGTTCTATTTTGTTTGGTGCCTCTTTTCTTGTACAGAAAGGGAATGTGAATAACACATTTTTTCAATTTATGATCTTACATTGAAATTTTTTCACTATTTTCTTTAGTAAGTTTTTGTTGTTGTTTTTAGGAATTGGCATCTTGAATAGTAAGTGTAGGCTTCTTTAATCAGAAATTATGGACAGATTCCTGGAAGGTAAATTAGTAGATAGTCTTCAGAGCTCGTTCTCAGAAACTGTTCAATTTTATGTTTATTTTCATTTTCTTAAAGAAACCATAGCTCCATTAGACTATGAAAGGGGGTTGTGATGCAGAAAGGTCAGGAGCCACCAGGATGCTCTTGGATGGTTCTGCTTGGCTTTCGAGGGCTTCCCTTACTCAGCAAATCCTCTACTGAGCCTCATTCCTCCCTGTCTCAACAGCCAAGACTTGTAGACAGCAGCCTGGTCCTGCCCTGTCCCTCCGTGCACACCGCATCCTTCCCAAGTTATCCTCGGGGCCTCCCGGCTTGCGGTTCATTTACTGAGTTCTCCCGCACACACACCTGAGGCACAAGGGGCGCTGTGGTCTGTAGGACGTGGACCTTACACTCAAGTATAGTATAGTTCAGCATGGATGGAGGTGGTGGCCTGACCCACCAGCACTTCCCGTCGCTGGGCCTTTGTGCCTGGAAGCCGTGCCTGCCCATCCTTCCATGATGTCTTCACCAGTTCAACCACAGTCTGCCGTGCTCTCTGAAATAGCATGCTTTTACACTTCCTCATTTTAGTATTGATACCATGTGACTTAGATTGGTTAGAAGTTGCCAACCAACTTGTAACCCGTGCTGAATCACTTTCATTGAATCCTCACAACAGTAAGAAGGTGACTGTCATCTCCATTTTACTGAGGAAGATGTTTACGCTTCAGGCAATAGATCCCTGTGTAGGCTCCCAGCCCGGAGGCTGCAGTCAGTTGCACAGCATCCACTATAATCTAGGGTCTCCGCTCCCAGCTATGCTGTTAGGCTGTCCGCTCTCTGGGCTGGCACTCACTCCCCCTGTGCTGAAGGCTCCTTGAGGACAGGGGCTGGCTTCTATCTTACCTTGTATTCCTAAAGTAGCCCCACAACATGGAGTGTTGGCAGACCCTGTGACTGATAACCCTCCCCCTGCCCCAGATTCCTTCCTGGAGAGATTCTTTGGCTGTAATTAGGTTCTGAACCTTCCTTTGTTCAAGATATTCCAAGTTGAATCAGTGTTGGTGTTCATGCAGACGCATTGGCTGAGCGTCTGCTGTGCTGCGGACAGTGGCGACGCGGTGATGATGGACGCAGCTGCCTGCTGGGGAGACGGGCAAGGAAGGTGCTAGCAGGGCTGAGACAGGTATAGCGCGTGGGAGAGAGATGTGGACGCCAGGTGGGGTGGTGGAGGCGGAGGGTACCAGCAGGGGTTTCAGGACCCAGTAGAAGATGACCACATAGGGAAGGTCTTCTTGGAAGCAGTCTCACCCAGCTCTGTCATCCTCCGGCTTCGTGACTTAACCTCTCTGAACTTGAGTCTAAGCTGCAGTTTCCCCATCTGTAAAATGGACACAATAGTGATACCTACCTCAGTTTGCTGTGAAGATTGGAAGCCTGCCTGCCACAAACCTAGGTATTTGCTCTTGTTTACTGCTTTATGCAAATATTTGGATTATAAGAAAGCACAGTTATCTAGGAAACTAGTTATATTGGATTATTAGAGAAACCAATAGATGATGTTGTCTATGTAGACAAGGGACACATAATGAAGGATCTTGCAGGTCCTGCTAAGAAGCGCAAACACGACAGCCCGTGTCGAAATGTAATCTCTTCACCCTAGAACCTGCCCTACTGCACGCCCCAGGCAGACATGGCGCCTTTTTCAGTCTCTGTTCCAGCAAGAACTTTGTACAGACCTCTTTGCACTGGTTATTGATCTGATAGTCAGATGGTGAGAGCCTTAAAAAAGAGGGGCCTAGTGTTTCCATCCTCTTGCTGCATCTCTTAGCACAGTGTGTGACAATTTAAGCATCTAGCAAGTCAGTGACTATGAAAGAGTGATATTGTCAGCGTGATCCATGTGATTCCTGACAGGCAGTACTAGGAATGGTTGGGTGTAGTAGCAGAGACCTGAAACAGGAAGAAAGCAATCACTCACATAAATTGAATTACAATTCAGGCAGTCTAATTTAAAATTAGACAGTGACTCTGATGATTTGGAGAAAAAATTACAATGTAGTCAAAAATCTAATAAGTTAAGCCACTTTCTAGGTTATAGGTGATAAGTATAAATAGTAGTTTGTTATTCTGTATGCAAATCATATCTATTTATGCTAGGCCAGTTCAATCGTGTCCGACTCTGTGCGACCCCATGGACTGTAGCCCTCCATGCTCCTCTGTCCATGGGATTCTCCAGGCAAGAGTACTGGAGTGGGTTGCCATGCCTTCCTCCAGGGGATATTTCAGACCCAGGGATTGAACCTGCATCTCTTAGGGTTAATCTGAATTGGCAGGTGGGTTCTTTACCACTAGCACCACCTGAGAAGCCCATCTACTATTTATAGTGATGTACTAGTTGTATTGATTGGTATTGACATTGTAGGAATAGAAAGGAAAATAAATCCATCATTATATTTAAAAGAACAAAATCTTATGCTTGAGTCTGTTTCCATCTTTGAGAAAGATTGTAGGACATTTTAAAATCTGACTTGCATCCTCCCCTCATCCTACCTAATCGGGACTGATTCTGGAGGGGGTTGTTACTCCACACACCTAGTTGTCTTGCTGTGACCGGCACCGCCTGCTGTCACTGTCCTGTCTCAGTGCGAGTCCTTCCAGGGCTCCCAGCGCGGGCGCCGCCTGCCTGCCTCTGCTCTCCCTCTGCTGCAGCCTCGCGGGCACATATACCGTCAGGGTGCTGTGCAGCCTGTGCCGTTCTCTGCCCCAGATCACTTGTCCTCACCCTTCTCCCCAGCGCTTGCTACAGCCAGCCCGCACCAGTCTGTCCAGCTTTGGAGTGAGACTGACACACCTCCTCACTCCGGAAGTCTTCCTTGACCCAGTGTCTCCACATGTGCCCTGGGAGCAGAATCCCCCCGGAGGGCCCTGAGGGCTCTTAACCTGCAGCACGGGGTCCCGTCCTCTCAAGCCCCGGCCCATCCTGGGTGTGAGCGCCCTCAGTGCAGGCACCGTGTCTCCATGCAGCTGTCATTTACCTGGTGAGTGAAATGAGCCAGGTGGCATCGTGTCTCTGAGTGCAGGACTGTGCCGTAGGACTTAATCTGCCTCATCGGGTCAAGTTAGAGTCATTCTTCTATTGGAAGAGAATTTACCGGGTTGCTAAATGTAGTCATTCACATATACACGTATGTAAAAGCTCACCTGACCTCCATGGCAAGATCCGTGCCCTTCCTCACCTGCCCATGTCCGCTCCCTAACACAGTTCTAGCGCCTAACAGGCTCTTGACCGAGGGGCTGGAATAAGTGAGCAGACGCCTCGGGAAGGCAGGGCTGATCTCCGCTCACTGGGTATGTGTTTGTCTTTCTCACCGACAGCACCACTTCAGGTTCTGTGCACATGGAACCGCGCCTCATCCGACTTTGCATCCAGACCCCAGCGTGCTCCCTGGCATGACAGTGCTCATGGAGGAGCCGGTGCCTGACTGAGTCAGTGAGCAAATGGCTCTGTGGTTTTAAAATACTGACCCTAAGCACCCCTCACTGTTAGTTTGTCAGTGGAAATGAGATCATTTACTTCTGAAACCACTGGCTTTTTCCCTAGGAAAGGTGAAGTTAGAAAACAAAACTACGCCCTTTGTTTAGTAGGTAATACACGTGCTTGGTACAAAATCTAAAACTTTGAGGAAGTATACAATGGAAAGTTGGTCTTAATTCCCACCCCTGCCCTGAAACACCCAGAAACAGCTCTTGGTCTTGGTTTTTTGTGTGTTTTTCAGAGATAGAAAAACATACGCTTTGCTTCTGCACAGATTATTACTGTTTTTACATACAGAACAGTACACTGTTGTCTGCCTCCCTTGTTTCACTTTAGAGTATATCTGTGAGTTCATTTTCTATCATTTTAAATTATAAAGGTATGCTTTTCTTTTTATTGGCTGAATAATATTTATATGAATGCATCATAATTTAAACAACTGTTGGCAGACAAGTCATTTTGCTTCCAGTGTTTTGTACTCATTAGAGAGAGTGCTAGACAGTGTAGCCTTTCATCTCTGTTCTTGTGTTTGTTCGTACACATCTGTAGAATAAGTTTCTAAAATAGATTTATTGAGTCATTACATTTTCCTATAGTTATTACTGTATTGCTCCCCATAGAGGTAATCGTGTATCTTAATATGCTTTTCTGAAGGAAATTTAAACTCCCAGTGTTCTTCTGTCCATTACTGTATACAGCTGTTAGCACCTACACACGCAAACTCCTCTCGGCAAAGCGGGTTCACAGTTGTTGTTCCCACGTGCACGTGGTGGGGCCGGACCCCGTGGGAATGAGCGAAGCCAGCTCTGGGCTCTCGGCTGTGTCTTGCAGCGATCGCCGAGGATCCACGGTGAAGAGGGTGATGGATTGCGCTCCCTCAGGCTCCTGTAGGTCTCCTCTCATTCCTGGGACCTCCTTTCATGAGCTGATGGAGTCTGAGGCCAGCCCGCCCCGGGCCCTGCGCTCAGCCCTGGATGCACCAGGGGAAGGGGCCACCTCTGCTCTCGAGGGGCCCACGGCCTCTCCGCAGAAACCAGCCCCCAGCTGGCCCCTCTGTCCACCCTGCCTTTGCCCAGCTCCCCGCTTCCTCTCCTCTTTGCTGGCTGTCCAGAGCCTGCCAGTTCCTCAAGAGCTTCTCTCCCTCCTGCCCCCCAAAAACCCTTTTTCCTCTTCACTCTGGGAGCACTGGCTGACAGCACCCAAGGGGCGAACCCCTGATTCTGATCTACTGATTGATGTGTGGGTGGTCCTGCACCCCCTGGGAGTCCTCAAGGGTCAGGAGCAAGTCTGTCGTGTATAAGGAGAGCACAGTCATCCAGCCATTGAGGAAAAGTGCATTGATTAAACAGTACCCTAATTAACACTCGGGCTTCCCTGGTGGCACAGTGGTGAATTCGTCTGCCAATGCAGGAGACATGGGTTCGATCCCTGGGTTGAGAAGATCCCCTGGAATAGGAAATGGCAACCCACTCCAGTATTCTAGCCTGGGAAATCCCATGGACAGAGGAGCCTGGCAGGCTACAGTCCAGGGGGTCGCAAAGAGTTGGACATGACTGAGCACACACGCATATTAGCTGTTTCCCTTTTTAAAGTAAACAGCCTGGTTCGTCCCACAGAACACGGGTGCTGTGTGCGGTCCTGGCAGGTGAGGTGAAGGCCAAGGGGGTGCAGAGACCTAGGTCACATGCGCTGGTCGAGGAAGGACAAGGAGGGAAAGGCTCCACAGAGGAGGAGAAGAGAAACCCAAAGAGGGTTTGAAAGATAAGTTGAAATCTTGAAGCAGACGGAAAAGGAGGGCGTGTCAGAGGTGACAGGCTGCTGCAGGTCTGCGAGGCAGGGAGGGGCCTCACGGCTCTGGGGCAAGTACGAAGTTGCTGGAATGTGAGGTGTGGCACCCATGGGTGCGGACAGGAGGGTGGGCGGCCAGGTCACAGGGAACCCGGAGACCCCGGGACGGGCGTCTGTGACCGGAGCTGTGGAGTAAGCGAGGCGATGGCCGCGTCTCCACTGTGATTGGATTCAGCTCTCTTCCCTTCTGATTGCCGCTTGGGTTTTGAAACAGCAATTTTGTTGTAGTTAACACATCAAAATGTATTATTTGGTGTTAATAAAATACATCTGAAAGCCAAGTTTCAGGTGACAAGTGTGTATCCATAGGAAGTCACTGCACATTTTAATATTGAAAGTTCCATGTGGAAAAAAGCATGGCCATTCTGAAAGCAGACCCATAAATGTCATAACGGATGGCATTTTGATGATCATCATACTATTTAAATCATTCATCTGCCTACTGAACACGAAGATTTTATGTCCTTAATTTCTATAATTCTATTTTGCCTTGTTTTCCATAAGTATTCTCATTTCTATTAAATTTCAGCTCGCCTGCTTCCTCTGCCTAAATCCTGTGTTGCCACCAGAGTATAAATATTTGTTTCTTGATGTATACAAATATTTTTCATTTTCCTCTCTTTCAGGAACTTTCCTTCCAATTATGGACTGCTTAAGAATAGTCAACTCACCAACGTGCCTAGTCAGTAAATGAATTCACTTGAGAACTTGAAAATCATCTTTTTTTTGCAGTTTTGTGTTTCATGAAATGTTTTATAAAATGGTATGCTTTCTGATTTGAAAAGTCTGTTAAAAAAAAAAAAAGGGAAAGAAAATCAATCTTTGTCCCCTAACAGAAAACAAATGATTTGTGTATTACTTAATAAAGGCTGCCCATTTCAATCGCTTCTACTTTAATATAAACCTAGAAAAACAAAGGCTTGTTATTTCAGCCCAGCTCTGAACTCTGCACACTTGAGAACCATATGTGGCTGCACCTCACTGCAGGAAGTAAAGACTCAGCACAAATTCCAGATTTGAAAATGATTTCTCCATCTCAGTTATGGACCAATAAATACAAATATGTTGTGCCCAAAGCATTCCGCCACATGAAAGGTTACTTATAAAAAGGCTTCTGCAGGAAGCAGGGTGGCGCTGCCAGGATGGAAACCCAGCTTTCATGCCTCCATAATCTGTCACGAAACAGAAAGGTCACCATCCCCACGGACAGTAGCAGTCAGCTCCTGCTCTTTTCATCATTGGCTAGTGCTTTGTGATTTTAATTCAGTAACTCCCCCCACCCCTCGACCCCAGGAGGAGGTGTTTCATTCTTTCTGTTAGAAGCTCACACAACAGGCTTCCTAGTCTTGGAGCTTCGAAAACGATCCTGCGCATTGTGAAATTGTCACTGTCTTACCTCAAAGTCACCTTTCCTCAAGGCATTCACTGTTTACAGGGGTGTGGTGTGGGGAGCATTGTGTTGGGAGCACAGAACAGCTTCTGATAGGTTCGTTTTTCCTTGCGCTCTTCTGCTCCTGAAGTTCACATTTCTGTGTCTGTCACGTATGCATTTCTTCATCTCAGAAGGGCAAAGAATAATACCTGCGTCCCAGAGCACCGGGTGCCCCTCAGAGCAGAGCCTCCGAGCACCTGTCTGTGCGGAATTAATTCTAAACAAGGAGGAACATTAGGACCTGAGCTGGATTGTCCTGTGTTCCCACACTTTGACTCCCCTTTGGCCTGCAGCCTCTTCTACTGAGTCAGTGACGCAGTCACGAAGCTGCAAGTGGAATCCCAGGCACTGGAACTTTTCGACTCATCTCCTGTCCCCTTCTCCCGATCCCCCTCTTGCTGCCTTAACCGTGGCCTCCTCTCCATTGCCTGGGCACTGAATTCCCAGCAAACACATTGGCGGAGAATCTCCTACTTGCTGGGCATGGCCCTGTGTGTGAGAGCACAGGTCAGACCAGGGGCCTCGTACCTTTCACATCCTAATGGGAGGAGCCAGACCATCAGCAGCAAACTGAAGGATGCCAGGAGGGTCAGAGCGGGGCGGCAGTGACGGGAGGGGGTCAGACCCGGCTGGGCCACGGGGAGCATGAGGACGCCTCTGTCGGGACCTAGAAGAGTCAGCAATGCGCTGCACTGAGGCCCTCGCAGGGGCCACAGGCACCCCACAGAGGCAGTGTCCATGTAGGGGGACGGACGAGGGGCAGGGGCCAGGGCCAGGCCTGGAGGGCTGCCCGGAGCTGTTCTTCAGGGGAGGAGAGGGATGTGATCCCTGTATTTCAGCAGGATAACTGGCAACCACATTGAGGCAGTCATGGGGCCACGTGGGGTCCCGTTAGCAAGCCCGCAGTGGAGGTCAGAGGGAGGCCTGCATGCAGGTCCTGAGGACTGTCCACATGTGAGACACGCTCAGGAAGCAGGGCCACAGGCTGGATGTGAAATGGGCACGGACCCCGGCCTCATCTGCTGCCCTGGAGTCACAGCCTTCTCGGGCCCTGCAGGACCCGCTTCCCCCGAGATGACCGTTCCCCAGCTCAGCCTCTGGGCCAGACCCCCTACATTCATAGGCTCTCTGAATGTAGCTCCTCCTCGAGGGGGAGGACGTGTGAGAGGGGGGGGTCAGCAGGGAACAACTGGACTAAAGTCTTTAGATTTGAAACTCGGCTTTTCTTCAGCTAAGCTGGTTTTGGTCCATCTCAGCTAGGGTGCCTCCTTGACGCATCTGTCTTCTTGGCAGCTTCCAAGCGTGGCAGGCTGAGAGCCATTCTAGTGTTTGATTTTTAAAGGCTCTGAGTGACTTCCTGTGGTTTTAAAAATAACCACTGATGGCTTTTTCAGCACATACTTAACTGTATTCAACCCTTAGAGCTGGCTTTTTGAAGGGATGCCTTCGTGGAGTTGTCAACAACACGGCCACCACACCGGAGAAGTTCTGCTTTCTGATTTCAGACGGTCCTGGCTTCCGTAGGACAAAAATCTTCTGCACAGTGACCCAGCCCTGATACTTTTGTGTTGCTTGATGGAAAACTCTGGCAAAAAGATGCTTCTGTGCAGAAGCTAAGAGCTCTGCATCTGTGTTCCTGCTCCGGGGTGACTTTTAGAGCCCCTCCCCAGGCCGCCCACCTAACTGCCTTTAGACGCACCTTCCCGGGCAGCCTGTCCCAGATGGCTGGTTGTCCTTGCTCTGCCCTCCCCCTAGAGGCTCTTCCTCCGGGTGGTCCCTCATTTGGGCTCCAGAAGGTGACCTGGCACAGGGCAGCCTCCGGCGGCACAGCACACCCCCGGCAGCTGATGCCTGGGTGCTCCAGTTATCTACTGTGGTGTAACCGACCATCCCAGGACTCAGCAGCTTAAGAGGCACACGCCGCGTGTATCCTGAGAGGGGGGCCTGGTGCTCTTGCTGGCTCAGAGTCTCTCACGAGGGTGCAAACCATCAGCAGGGGCTGTGGTCCCTTGAGGCCGTGGAACACACGCACCAACTCACTCATGGCCCTGTCCCCGGGCCCCTCCACTGGCTGCCCGGGGTCCTCACATCAGAGCAGCCAGCCTCCCCCGGAGCCAGCACCCCAGGAGGGAGAGTCTCTGAGCGAGGCAGCCACAGATGCTGCCCTGCGTTCAGAAGTCACACAGCCACTTCCTCCTGCCCGTGGTCTGCCCCAGCAGCCCCAGGGCAGCGTGGGGGTGACTGCTCAGGGTCGGGAGCTCCAGGAGGCCAGGCCCCGGGCCACCTGGCAGCTGACTCCCACCGGGCAAGCTCCCCGGCACCTCTGTGCCTCAGTGTCCCCCCCCACAGAACAGGGGTGCTGGCTCCCTCAAGGGAATTGTCAGGAGGAGGTCGACACGTGCTGCGCTCCCCCATATTATCCGTGAATTCCACGGACGTGCAGAAGTCTCCCATGGAGACTGTGCGCACTACCCCTCCCATTTCCGCCACTTGAAGACCCTCAGCTTTCATCTCCATGGCAGTGAGCTCCTGAGGGCAGGATGGGGACTTACCCCCTCCCCAGCATGCCCACACTCACCCCAGCAGGCGCCCTCTGCAGCCCCCTGGGTGGGAGTTCCAGGCTCCCCTTAACTCTCGCGGCCCCGAGGCAGGCTCGGCCTCTGCTGTCCATTGCCCCTCCATCTCCCTGCTGCCGGTTCCATCCAGAGGCCCTGGCCTGCCCCCGTCCCCCCCCACCCCAAAGATGCAGGCTGCTGGCTGAGCCGGTCTCAACCCATCTAACCAGATGGGAGCAAGAGGCTGCCCCACCCAGTGACTCTTAACCCATTGGTCCCAGCAGTGGACCACTGGCTTCAAGACAGAAGCGCCTGGCTCCACGGGTGTCACATTAACCCCTGACATCCTGTCACCCCTAAGCCCTGGCTTCTGCGTCAAAGCCAGGCTCACACTTCCCAGTTCTTCTCACCCCCCCCATCAGCTGGGCGATGTGAAAGAGCTCTGACCCTCGGTTCCTTCAGCGCTGAGATCCCCATCTCCACTGGGGATGAAGATGGAGGTGGAGATTCTCCATCTCCACCACCCCCATGGGGTCCTGACCGGTGGGGCCGTGGGCTGACAGAGCACCCGCATTGCAGAGGGGGCAGGAGCTGGGTGGGGGCAGGAGCTGGGAGGGGACACACCCACCCGCAGGTGGGCTGGGAGATCACACACGGTTTCTAAACACCAGAGCGCCCTCAGATCGCTAGTCTAGCCTCATGTGGTGTTCCTGCCTAACGATGCAGGACCAAATCCCTAGACAAAGTGCTATGCTGTGCTCATCCCCCTCCCAAGGCCAGACCCCCGGGGAGGCTGCCGCTGCCGGCAGCTGTCTTGGGGAAATCAATGTCAACACCCAAAGTGAATTATAACAAAACGGTGCAGACAGAGGGGATTGGATCTGCTTCCCTTTGTGGGTGGGAAATTCATGATTTCCCAAGATGTCAAAAGCTGGTGCAGAGGCAAGATCCTAAACCTTCCAAAGAGGGATGTGAAGGGCAAGTGCACCTGGGCAGCTGAGTCCAGGACCACCTTGGGCTCCCGTGGCGGCTGCTGTGTGCAGCTATAGGGGAAGCTCCAAGTCCGAGAAAGTCCCAGGAGTGTGGGCCCTGCGTGGGCCTCGCCACCTGGATTCTCTGGATTGAGGGGGATTCAAGCTCCATAAGGGAAACCACACACGATGTTCCTAACGACAACACATGGCTGATCACTCATGCTAAGACTGCAGACTTAATCGAGGCGAGCTGCTCCTCCTCTGTATTATCATTACTGTCGCTCAGTCGTGTCCGACTCTTGGCGACCCCATGGACTGCAACACGCCAGGCTCCCCTCACCTTCACCATCTCCTGAAGTACTGAGTTTGCTCAAACTTATATCCATTGAGTCAGTGATGCCATCCAACCACCTCATCCTCTGTCACCCTCTTCTTCTCCTGCCCTTAATCTTGCCCAGCATCAGGGTCTTTTTTAATGGGCAGGCTCTTTGCATCAGGTGACCAAAGTATTGGAGCTTCAGCTTCAGCATCCATCCTTCCAGTGAATATTCAGGGTTGATTTCCTTTAGAGTGGACTGGTTTGATTCTGCTGTCCAAGGGACTCTCAAGAGCCTTCCCCATCATCACAGTCCAAAAGCATACCTCACTTAACTTCATCTTAAACCAAACAGTGCAGCCATATCACAGAATATTTACTTCCCTAGATATTTTTTCCCCACACATCTATTATATGAAATAATTAAAGTCATGCTACAGATACCTTAGAAAAACTTTCACATTAAATATCAAGCACTGTGCGTATTTTCTCTGCTTCTGCCTTGCCAACAAAATGCTTCCTTTGTCCCAGATGCTGTTTCAGCTTATTGTCATCTGTTACGAAGTAACTGCACACAATTATCTAGATTTCTGACTGCATGATAAGCAGAGGACCTACAACCCCAGCCTGCCTTCTGCGTGCCCCGGGTCTGCAGGGGCGTGGAGCCAGGGCACTAGTCTGCCCCAGTTCACACGCTATTACCTCCCATCCGGCCTGCTGCAGGCCTTTGCTGTTTGCATCCAATGTCCATGGCTCCAACAATAAGATTTTGTCCCGTACCCTCCACTGTGTGGTACGAGGGAATCAGTTTAGCTGGAAAAAACAGTCCTCTCGCTGTGTTACAATAGGAAAGTTAGTTGCACCCTTCAGCAAAGCATACTCCTTAAGCCTGTCTCCGGAGTCACTGTGAGCTCAACAGGGCCAGGATGTCTAAGGGAGCAGTGCCTCATCCAGGTTCCTGGTGGGTCAGGGAGAGGGGACCCCCAAGCAGATGGACCCCAGCCCAGGAGACTGTCAGTGACGTCCTCCACCTCCCGTCAGCTAGAGCAACCCCTGCAGGTGAGAAAGGAGGGGCCCTGCCATGCTGGCCACAAGTGACAGGAGAAATGCCCCCACCTGTGTAATTCCATAGTGCTCAGTCATGTCTGACTGTAGCCCGCCTGGCTCCTGTGTCCATGGCTGTGTGGGTTGCCATTCCCTCCCCCAGGGGATCTTCCTGACCCAGGGATCAAACCCACATCTCCTGGATTGGCAGGCGGATTCTTCACCACTGAGCCACCTGGGAAGCCCCCACCTGAGCTGGAGCCTCCTCACGTCCAGCCAGTCTGACACTCGGGGGCTTCTCTCAACCAGGCACATTCACCCTTCCCTACTTGGCTGTGCTGCCCACCGCCTCCGGGGAGGCAGGAGCTGGGGGTCTCAGGCCCCTCTTCGCCCTTGCTGATGCCCAAGGCTCCTGTCTGCTTTCCTTCTCAACAGGCACCAGAGACCACCCCCTTCTGTCCTGCAGAGCTGGCCTCTTGATCCACTGTGGAAGGGCTCCACGGGGCCCAGGCAGGCGCTGTCGGTACACTAGGGGGTGGGGCTACGGTGGGGGTGGTCTGGGGGCCCAGGCGGGGGTGGTAATCCCAAGCAAAGAGGCACATCAGGGTCCCCATCTCAGCCTCCCGGGCAGGCTTCCCAGGATCGGGAGGGCAGACAGAGGCCGACACTTCCCGGGGTCTCCTTTGATGCCAGTGTACGTGGTACACATGGTGTGATGGACAAACCGCCAGAGATGGACCTGCCACCCAGCTAGCCCTCAGCTCCACCACCCACTGGGCCTCGAAGCCTTGGGTCCCTCCGGGGACAAATGGGCTAGAGCACTGGCCTCGCGGGGGTTGTAGAAAGAATCCAAGGGAAAGCAGGTCCCGTGGGAGCAGGCTCCATGGCTGAGCCAGGACGGTGGAGCAGGGAGGGGCTGGAGGAGCCCAGATGGGTGGGGAGGACCTCGCCGAGCGCCTGCAGCTCCGGGGGATCACAGGAGAGCGGGCACTTGGCGGCGGCGCGGTAATGACTTTCTATTTTTAGGCGGCAGCACAGCGCTGCTTGTGACCTGCTTTGTAAATAGATGCTTCACAGAAGAGATGGGCCATGCTGGGGGGAGGCTGACGGGCACCGGGAGGGGCGGCGGGGCCCAGCCTCCCCCTGCCTCCAAGATGAAAACTCGACCTTGAGGGAAAAGCTTCGAGAAAAGCAGTGAGCGGGGAGAGGACTGAGTGGTTCCCTGGACCTCACCCCTTTCTCTGATGAGGCCCCTCTGATGGCATTCGCTGAGTAAATTGGTTTGCTCAGTTTTATCAGAACTGTGCTAAATGCAGCCAAAAAGGTAGGAAAGAGGGGTCAGCAGGTCACAGTCAGCCCAGAATGATGAAAACAGGGTCAGACCAAGATCCAGGAAGGATGGACTTCATCTCGTGGCCACTTTCTGAGTTGAGGGCTGCCCTGGGCCCCTGGGACAGCGGCATGTAGGGTCCCCCAGGACCCTCATGGTGATCCTGAGCACTGACCTGTGTCCCCACTCCTTGGAGATCTGCCTCCGCCTAGACCCGAGATCTCGTCAGGCCAGAGTACATCTGGGTTGGGCCGTACGCCCCAGCCCCAGCATCCGGCTCTCCCTGAGGACAAGTGACCGGCACACAGGGCCACCTGTGCTGACATGCTCAAGCCTTCTCTGCACATGTTCCCCTGTGGGGATCAGTGGGATGAAACCCAGGAAGGCAAAGCCACACCTGGAGGTGGGGGGACTCTCTGGACCCCAACGTGGGCCTAAACCAACTTCTCGCAGGCAGGCACTAGAGGGGCAAGAGAAGCCAGGCCTTCTGTGTTTGGGTTGGTCTCTCTGAATCTGTCTGATTCTGGGCTTCCCTGATGGCTCAGTGGGTAAAGAATCTGCCTGCAATGCAGGAGACATGGGGGATGTGGGTTCAATCCCTAGATCAGGAAGATCCCCTGGAGGAGGAAATGGCAACCCACTCCAGTATTCTTGCCTAGAGAATCCCCAGTGGGCTACAGCACCTGCTAAGCTCTGAATCCGTGTTCATCAGGGCAGGCTGGGAGGCCTTCCCCACGGCCCTGTGCTGCTCTGGGTTCCAGGAAAGGTCTGGGGCACTGACTCCGTCCTCCAAGCTTCAGCCACCTCTTGTGGGAAACAGAGGTGTCCCTACGGAGGTGTCCCTGCAGACCTGTCCACATCCAGTGGCACAGGACACAGTGTGAGCAGCCTCTGGAAGCTGAAGTCTGGGGTTCTCCAGACCAGTCTGCGTCCAGTCCGAGCCATGCCATGGGCTTGGAGGGGACAGGGAAGCTGTGGGGCTGTGCCCCCGCCCCCCGCATGGACAAGCAGTCCCAGCAGCCCCTCCTCCTGCCTTCCCTTCTCTCTCTGGTTCCCCTTCCTCCCATTTCAGTAACAAGTCACAGCGCCTCTGCGGGCTCGGGACTCCCAGCACAAACCCTACAGAAGCAGACCCTGTCGGGGGCCGTCCCTGCAGCCACTGGAGGTCACGGAGGCCTGTGTGGAGAGTCCCTCCCCCGTGGATGGCCTCCACCTCCAGCATGGAGGCTTCTTGGCCTCACGAGGGGCCCATGAGCTGATGCCCCCAGGAGAAATCCTCAGTCTCAAGGGGGCGGGGACGCAGGGGACGCACCGGTGGGTGTCACTGTGTTCCTTGCCTTCAAGTATGGAACTGGGAGGCGGGGTTTACCCGGGTTCCCAGAGGGGCCTGGGTGAGATGAGCCCTGGGTGCCCCCCCAGCGGTGACCTCTCGCTAACGCACCTCCCTTGGCCTTTCCCCTTGCCCTCTCTTCCCACCTCCCACATAAACTGTTTGTACCCAAGTCCTTATCTCAGGGTTGGACTTGGGGGAACGCAAGCTACGGTAGACAGAATGATGTCCCCCAATACGTCCATGCCTCCATCCCCCAGAACATATGAATACGTTACCATCGATGACAGAACGAGCTCTCTGGGCGTGATTAAGCTAAGCACCTTGAGGTGGGGGGAAGATGCTGGATTCTCCAGGGGCACCCACCGTCATCACAAGCGTCCTTATAAGAGGGAGACAAGAAGGTCAAAGTCAGAGAGAGGAGACATGAGGGCGGATCCAGAGGGTGGAGCCATGTGCTTTGAGGGTGAGCACAGGGCCGTGGGCCAAGGAACGCAGCTTCTAGCCTCTAGAAGCTAGAAAAGGCAAGAGAGGAGTGTCCTCTGGCGGGAGCTGCCAAGAACCCTCTTGGACCTTGGTTTTAGCCCAGTGAGACCCAAATTGTTTGAACTTCTAACCACAGAAGTTTCAGATGATAAATTTGTGTTCAAAGTGAAAGTCACTCAGTCATGTCCGACTCTTTGCAACCCCATGGACTATATAGTCCATGGACTTCTCCAGGCCAGAATACTGGAGTGGGTAGCGTTTCCCTTCTCCGGGGATCTTCCCAACCCAGGGGTCGAACCCAGGTCTCCTGCACTGCAGGTGGATTCTTTACCAGCTGAGTCATAAGGGAAGCCCTTGTGGCTATATTAAGTTTAATTAAATTTATATTATACATTTGTGCTATATTAATAAGCCAATAAGGGAAGCCTGACGTGCTACCGTCCATGGAGTCCCAAAGAGTCAGACACAACTGAGCAACTGAACTGAAACTGAAGCCAATAAGTCGGTGGCAATTCGTTAGGGCGGCGATAGGAAACTAACACACCAAGACAGGGGCTTCCCAGGCGGCACTAATGATAAAGAACCCTCCTGCCAATGCAGGAGTCCTTAGAGACACTGGTTCAATCCCTGGGTTGGGACGATCCCCTGGATAAGGGCATAGCAACCCACTCCAGTATTCTTGCTTGGAGAGTCCCATGGACAGAGGAGCGTGGAGGGCTACAGTCCACAGGGTCACAAAAAGCCAGACACAACTGAAGCCATAGCATGCATGCACACTAAGACAACTCAGGTGGCCTTAAATGGGATAAAAAAAAAAAAAATGCTTAGGTTTTGGAGTGAGGCCCATTGGCCTTGACGTTCCTGGCTCCACTAATGAGAAGGGAGGCCATCAGTGACTTAGGCCCTCTTCCCTAATTCTGAATTTCTGAGGTTTCTAAGGTTGCTTCAGAGAAAACTCAGCAGAAGGTGAGTGGTAGGGAGAAGCCAGAACGATTTATTTTTCACTTCTCTTAAATGCTAACAACACTTTACAATCTGTGAGGAGCAGACACACCATCTTATTGCCCCTTGGGAGAAATGCCTTGCTCGTACTCTTTGTTAATTGGATACATAGAAGTTGGTGGACTTTATTCATTTCTATGCACCAACGTTTGTGTCTTGTCTCTCTCCCCATGGCAGAATTTGAGGATGGTTTCCTGCAAGGTGGGCGTGCTGTACAGAAGGATAAAAGGAACAGATGAGGAAATGTGGGGCCCAGCACTTTGCCTACATGGAGATGGGACAGGCACTCTGGATTCCCTCACTTAACACCAGTTTTTGAGATTTGTACCAGGACATTTTGTTCCAGGGTCAGAAAAACCCAAAACAAGCTGGCTTTCAGCTAAAGATGAATTGATTTAAACAAGCAGAAAATTCTGAAGATAGAGCAAGCTTGTCTCTTAGATCTGGTCCTGGACTGGCTACGACTCAGGTCCTGTGATGCTCCGAGTCCTTCCAGGTGAGACCCAGGCCATCCTCATCCAGCAAAAGCTCTGCCATCCACTCCGATTGGGCCATCGTGGGTCATGTGTTGCCAGCCCCCAACCAATCACTGCAGCTGGGGAATGAAGAATCTGATTGGCTCAGCCCTGGGTCTGGCTGATTTGAGGGCAATGTTGGGGTCTGGATGTCATTAAAGGGGAGCTTCTGGGGGCATCCATCGACATGGGTTGGTGGGGGTTAGAGCCAACAGGGAAGGCTCAGATTTCTGAGCAAGGCAGGGTTTGCACTGGTCCAGGGGACCATGGGCAGGGAGAAAGGAGAGCGTGGTGGGTGGAAGCCGGGGAGAAGCCGCTTTGGCATTTTTCTTCATATCACATCCTTTCCCAGAACTGGACCATGCCCATCTCAGAGTCAAGAAATGCAGTGCCTTTAGGCTAGGGCGGTCAGATTTAGCAAATAGAAATACAGGATGCCTGGTTCAGTTTCAGATAAGACTAAGTACAAGCAAGTTCTTTGCAATATTTGAGCATATTTTACCCTCGAAATATTATTTACCTGAGATGCAGATTTAACTGCTCTATATTTCATCTGGAAACACTAGAGGCTCACCTCTCCATTTGTTCTGAAGCATGCTCACACCCTTCAGAGAGAGATGAGGTTAGCTCTCTGTGCATGCAGGCAGCATCCACACCCAGATCATCCTTGGGAGGAGATTCTCCGGTTTCAGCAGGATGAGGACCCTGTCAGCAGTTCGGTGCCAAACAAGGCAGTTTCCCCGGAGGAAGGGAGGCCTGTTTCGTGTTGAAACTCTCATCACCCTCCTTGAATTCCCTCCAGAAGGGATTAGCTCCCCGAGATTTCTCAGCTGGGGCCTCGTCTGTGAGAAAACTGTACATGCTGGGATCTTCTGTCTTTTCATCCATCTCCAGGCAGGACCAGGGGGAGGCGAAGATCTCAGGGAATACGCCATCACCGTAAAACCAAAGCTTCCCACTAAACCCGGCCTCGGCTCTCTCCTCGCCTCTGTGACTCTATACCTGATCTTTCTTCCTCGGTAGAACTTGATCAGCCCTGTCTGGAAGCCAGGCACTGAGCTGGGAGCTTTCCTTACCTTGGCCTGGTTAATCCTGAGGATTCCAGGAATTAAGTACAATCCTTTCCATCCGCTTTTCATCATTCTGTGAAGAAGCTGAGGACCCAGAGTTGGCGAGTGGGGGAGCCCAGTTCTGCACGCAGGCCCTGGACCTCGGGGACCCCCATGGTTCCACCCTCCCTGGTATGTGATGCCCTGAGGGGTGGGAGAGAGGGACAGGCTGGGACCACCTGCCCTGCTGGGCGCCCCTCACCGAGGCCTGGCTGTGTATTCAGGGCAGGATGGAGCCTCGTGGCCCACTCTCCCTGCCGCCCCGGCTCCAGTCCTGGGCTATGAAGACACGTGGGCTTGATTACGCAACGGCTGAGCCCCAACCCATCACCTTCCCCACATCTTTCAGGAAGCCTCACACCTTTTAAGAAGAGTGGACTGGGTGTCATGCAGTATTTTTCTGATTAGAAAGAACAGGCAGGGCTGTAGGATTGATCCAGGAGGCCCGGAGTCTGGCTCTTTTCTGGGATGAGGGCAGGATGAGCAGACTGTAACGATGAAGGATGAGCCTGGGCTGGGCACGGGGCTGAGGGCAGGTCCAGGGTGCAGCTGCTCTCACTGGCTCAGCGACTCCCTGGCTGTGAGTTCCCCACATGGCATCTGGCACTCGAGGGCCATCCAAAGAGAGGAAGTAGAACTTGGACTCCAAAGGACTGGGAGGGGGTGGGGGAAGCAGGGAGCGGTGGCCTCCTGAATACTCCTAGACCGGCCACTGGCGGATGACGGTCAGGCACAGGGGTGGTCCAAAGTGGTCCCCGGGTGAGAGAGAAGCCTCGGGTCCTGGGACACAGCAGCAGGTGTCCCTGCCAGTGGGTCTCTATTCTCTGCAGACCCACCTCTGCCCTGTGCCCAGGTGTGCCAGCTGCCTTGTGCCTGCAGCCCTGCCCTGAGCTTATCTGGCCAATTCCACCTGCCCTCCCGGAGCAGGGAGCCTGTCCTGACCCTGAAACTCTCTGCTCCTCTTTCCAGGCAGCAATTCTTGCAGCTGGCTCTGTTAACAGCTCATAGTACCGGTGAGGGGCAACAGAGTCACAGACAGTGCGTGTCAAAGGTTATCTGGCGCTAGGTGGTTCGGACAGGCTTCAGGCCCGGCAGCCAGCCCTAAACACTGGCCCTTGGCCCTGCCCAGCCACCCCGGGTTTCAGGCGGGGCCGCCTGCTGACAGAGGCTCTTTTGCACCCGTGTGGAGGCGAGCCCCAGTCACACCACTCTAATGACACGGGCTCCTCTGTTTCTGCTTCTCCCGTCTCTGGGAGCCCCTCTGCAGACAGGACTGGGTCTCAAGCCTCCTTGTTTCCTGAGTGCCAAACAGGGCCTTGGTTGATGTTCACTGTTGCCCAGGGCAGGTTGCTGGGATCTGAGCCTCCCTACCCCAGGGGGCGGGGGTGGATTGGGCTGGCTCCTGGGTCCACTTCACAGAGTTCTCCGCCTACTGTGGGTACCATGGGGTGGCTCCTGGCCGGGCCCAAGGGAGAACATGATGTCCTTTCTGATCCCAGAGTCCCAGTTTCAGTGGATCCCAGAGGCTCACCAAGCATCCTTGGCAGCTGCGATCTTGCTGGAGCATTGTTAAGTCCTGGGAAATTCACCATCCCCTGCTTCTGCCCGAGTGTGGGCCTGGCTGACATTCAGTGGGTACTTGTGCTTTAAGCGTTTGGGTCCATAGGAACTTCCTAAGTCACTTGGCTGAGATGAGTTTTCAGCTCTTGAAGACTCAGACTCACACGGAACCATTCAAATCAAGCCCCAGCTGTTAGTCCCTCCAGACTGGGAGACACTGCCTTGTGTGCATGGGGCAGACTGGAGGCCCAGCGAGCCTACTACCCTTTCTGGGGTGTGGCTCCAGCAAGATACCTGTGTCCATGCCTTCTTCAACTACAAGAACAACCATGCGTGGCAGATACCATCATCCTCCGTTAGCAGATGAAGACAGGCTCAGAGAGGTTAAGTGACCTACAGGGGGGTCACACGGCCAGTAAAGGACAGAACTGGGATGCCAGCCACTTCAGCCACCTTCAAGCCAGCTGCCCTTCTCCACACAAACCCTCACGTGAAATTCCCATTTCCACCCATCAAGAGAGTCTTGGAATGGGGGCTTCCTTTGAGGTCCTGTCTCTGAGAATCATCTGCAGGAGAAGCAGGGCGGTGGGTCAGGATTGGAAATGTGTTTGAAGCACAGCCTCCAGCAGAAGGTGGGCATTCCCCCAACGCAAAGCTTGTTAATGCTGTCGTGTGCATGCGACGTTCATCCTGGGCCCTTGGGGGTGTCCCGTCCCCTCTCTGGATGCCTGTTTCCTCATCAGAAAGCACATGGGGCTCTACCATACACACTTCCCTTCTAGCCCTGACAGTCGATGGTTCTATCTGTCAAGCAGTGCTTGATCGGCCCTCTACCTACGAAAGGCCGTAGTGGAATTCTGATCTAGTCATTGCAGAGAAATCAACATCACAGTCATGGAGCCTCCTTACAGAGCAAACCATCCTTCAGGGAAACAGTCTTCATTCATTGTTTGCAAATCGAGCCCACAGACAAAATGTCCAAAGCCCCCAGACAATTAACACTTTTGAGAATGGAGGTGGACAAACAGTGGCCTGTCCACCAAATCCAGTGGACAACCTGTTGTTGTAAATAAAGTGCAGTGGGCACGCAGCCACACCCATTTCCTGCTTTCCGCAGCTGCTTTAGAGCCACAAGTTGGAGACTAAAGCTGTCCTTTCCGCATGTTGATTTAAAAAATGGGGTAATAACAATGATGATTTCACAGGTTAATTTTGCCAATGGGATTTTTTAAATGGTTTGGTAGCTTGAAATTGGCATTTGTAGGAATGTTTACACCATGTAAGTTGGCAAATGCTATAAATGCAGCGCACTTTTAAAAGTTGGATTGCTAGCACACTATAGGGTCCAGTGTGTAAGAAGTCTCAAGCAACACCTGTGCAACATCCATCCAGGATGAGGGAGTGAGTGAATGGATGGGTGGATGAATGAATGGATGGATGAGGGAGTGAGTGAATGGATGGGTGGATGAGTGAATGGATGGATGAGGGAGTGAGTGAATGGATGGGTGGATGAGTGAATGGATGGATGAGGGAGTGAGTGAATGGATGGGTGGATGAATGAATGGATGGATGAGGGAGTGAGTGAATGGATGGGTGGATGAGTGAATGGATGGATGAGGGAGTGAGTGAATGGATGGGTGGATGAGTGAATGGATGGATGAGGGAGTGAGTGAATGGATGGGTGGATGAGTGAATGGATGGATGAGGGAGTGAGTGAATGGATGGGTGGGTGAATGGATGAACATTGTGACAACAGAGCTATGAAGAGGCAAGTCAGCAGAGGGACCAGTGCTGCCTGGTAGCTCTAATAATAATGAGAATGGATGTCATTTATTAAACCTTTCAAGTAATATTTTACATGAGCACTATACATGATTTAGCAAGTCTCTTAAGTAGTTCATATCTTCATAGTTTATGGATGTAAGCACAGGGGATCAAGCAAAATTCCTATTTATTGCACACTTGCAAGAGGCAAGATTCAACCTAAGGCAGCCCAAGCCCAGTGGTGGCTGAAGCCCAGGCCTTAGAAGACTCGTGGCTACAACTCCTGCCTGTAGGACCCAGGTCGATGGGCCCATCCCTTCTGCCCAGAGATCACCATTATTGTGTGTGTGTCTGTATGAGTGTGTGTGTGTCTGTATGACTGTGTGTGTGTGTGTGTGTATTCTCTTCTCGCCATATAGTTTTTATAACTTGTTTTTATATCCTCAAACTTTTTCATTTACATAAATGTAATAATACTGGACATATTCTTCTGTGACTTTCACTCAGATGTTCATTTGTGATTCCTCTGTGTTGTGTTCACACTATCATTCTCTCTTCTGGACATTCAATTGTATGAATAAATCCTAATGTGTTTATTAAAAAAATAAATGTAGCCTTGGCTTCCATAATCTCAGGCAGAGCTTTCTTGGGGGCCTAGGGAGAGCAACTCTGGGAATCAGTATTTGGGTCAGAATTCGGGAGACAGTTTCTTTGCTAAATGTTGCTCAAAGTCATCACATCTCAGAGGCATGATGGACATTTTAGTTGCCCAGGTAGAAATGAAAAAAAGAAGATAGAAAAGCCAACCTGAATCTCTGAAGTACCAGAAAGACCAGGAGTGGAGGCCTGACCTGTGCTTCCTTTGTCTCCTGTGTTTGTACTGTGAAGTCTGCCCTCAGATCTGGCCCTGCCCCGTAGGAACTTCATGTCTAAGACAGATCAACTCATATGATGGTGCCCCCGATGAACTCAGCATCTTCTGTTCAGAACTCTGTCTTGGAGGATGTTAGAAGCCTGTGCGCTCAGAGCTCACAGAGGTTTAACAGCACCCAGCTGGAAGAGGCAAGGCTGCCCCTGAGGAATCCCACAGCGAATTCATTGGGACCCCTCCCCCTGCCCTTTCCTACACTATTCTTACCATTCCATTCCGTTCTGTTTGCCGCACACGTTTTGATTGTCCAAGAATGCGCTGGCTCCCCACCCAGGCTGACGGCCGAGGCTGCAAAGCTGTCCTCTGAGAGCTCTGGTTACTCTTCGCTGTTGGAAATTTACTTTGGAGCTGGAGGGGCTGCTGTGGAGTCCCGCTTGCTTATGTCAGCAATGGTTTCAATACATCATCGTTAGACTGAGTGACTCTTGGAGGGAGGGAGAGGGGAGGGAGAAACCCATCAAATGCTGGTTGTCAGTAAATGTCAGCAAAGAGATGCATCAGCATAAAGAGCCAGGGCACACAGGGGAGCTTTCTTGCTTCGCATTGTTTTGAATTTCCAAGCTTTGCCATCTCAATCCCACTGTTAGTTCTGGACATCCTGTATGTGGCAACTGAGAGGAGAGAAAGTCAATGCTTGATCAGCCTGTTTCTTTTTTTTTTATTGGCTTGTGACTCTTTTCTAAAATTAATTTTTATTAATTTAAAATTTATTGGAATGTAGCTGCTTTACACTGCTGTGTTAGTTTCTGCTGTACAGTAAAGTGAATCAGCCACACATGCACACGTATATCCCCTCTTTTCTGGATTTCCTTCCCATTAAGTCACTATAGAACACTGAGTAGAGGTCCCTGTGCTATCCAGGAGGTTCTCTTTAGTTACCTGTTTTATACATAGTAGTGTATATATGCGGAGAAGGCAATGGCACCCCACTCCAGTACTCTTGCCTGGAAAATCCCATGGACAGAGGAGTCTGGTAGGCTGCTGTCCATGGGATTGCTAAGAAGCAGACACGACTGAGCGACTTCACTTTCACTTTTCACTTTCATGCATTGGAGAAGGAAATGGCAACCCACTCCAGTGTTCTTGCCTGGAGAATCCCAGGGACGGGGGAGCCTGGTGGGCTGCCATCTATGGGGTCGCACAGAGTTGGACGTGACTGAAGCGACTTAGCAGCAGCAGCAGTGTATATATGGGGCTTCCCAGGCAGCGCTGGTGGTAAAGAATCCACCTGCCAGTCCTGGAGAAGAAGAGTTGCAGGTTTGATCTCAGGGTTGGGAAGGTCCCCTGAAGTAAGAAAAGACAACCCACTCCAGTATTCTTGATTGGAGAATCCCGTGGACAGAAGAGTCTGTTGGCCTAAAGTCCATGGGGTCGCAAAGAGTCAGACACAGCTGAGCCACTAAGCACAGAGCACAGTGTGTATATGTCAATTTAAGTATCCCAGTTCTACCCATACGTATGTGCTCTTCCTTTTTAAAATTTATAAGTGCACAAAAGGAGAGAAAAAAAAAAACAAACAGAAAACAGGGTAAGATTTCTGATTTGAGCACTGGGCAAATGCTGGGGGAAATGGAGAAAATTCCCAGTCCTGGTTTATTGCTCACCTCCCCTGTCTCTTGCAGGCTGAACAGGTATAACCTCCCTAGAAAACCCCCTGCCACTGCCCGGCCTCTGAATGCCCATGGCCCTGCCCCCTTGTCCTGTGGCAGAAAAGAGCAAACATCAGGCTTGGGGTCCAAGCCTTTGCATTGCTCCCCAGCCCATGGGGAAGCTCAATATACTGAATGCACCATTTTCATGGTCACCCTTCTATTTTTCAGTAGTTTCCACTTTCTATCAAAAACAGTAATTCAATGAACATTTTCTCTTGGTTTCTTAGGTCATTGATATACTTTCTTCTACAGAAGCCCATCTTCCTTGTGATACATCCCAGGCAGGGCTGAAGACCAGAAAGTGCCTGGAAAATCCACGTAGGATAAATGAGTGAATGAAAAAGTGAATGCTGTTGAAAGATTGCTGTTTTGTACAAAATTTACTTAGATTTGCTTACTCAGTTATTTGCTCACTGTTTCTTCTGAGGGACTTTCCACCTTTAGGGGGTCTTTTTTCTTTGCCTGAAAGGCTTCCTTCAGAATGTCCTTCAGTAAAGGGGCTGCTGGTCATAAATGCTCTTGGTCTGTACTTGTCTAAAAAATACCTTGTGTATTCCATTTTTATAGTTTTTTTGTTTTTTTTTTTCTGAATATACAGTTTTAGGTTGACAAATGTTTTCTCTCAGGACTTTACTGATATTATTTTCTGTCCTTTGGATTTCACTGTTGCTAGAGAAGTCAGCTCTCAGTTTGTGGTGGTTCCATTGGAGGAAATCGGGCTTCTGTCTCTGGAAGCTTTTAGCATCTTCTTTGTTTTCAGTGTTCTTCACTTTCAATCTGGGTGTAGGTGGAGCTTCCTGAACCCTGACCTGTCTTTCATCATTTCTCGAAAATCAGATTTTTCTCTTCAAAATTTCCTCTTCCTCATTTTCACATTCTGGAAATTTGATCATAAGACCATACCCCTTTTCATATGAGTCTCCTTGTTTTTTTTTTTTTTTTTTTTTTTTTTAATCTTTCTTTTACATTTTTCAGCTTGGTCTCTTTATGCCTCATTTGGAGGATATTTCTTCAGAATTACCTTTCTGTTCACGAATTCTCCATCTATAGCCACTCTGCAATTTGACCTGCTGAGTTCTAACTTTCAATGATTATTTTTTTCAATTTAGAGAAGCATCACTTTTTAGATCTGCCTGCCAATTTTACATCTCATGTAAAATGAGTAGTTTCTTTTTTTCCTTTAAACATTAAGTGAATAAATTACATTATCCCTAATCATTTGTGGTCTGGTTCCACATTCACAATGTTTTAAGTGTTTCTGAGATATTTTTTCCCTTACATTGTGAACTTGTGTTCCTGGTGCATTTACCTGTAGGAATTCTTCCCGGACTGGCTGCTGCTGTGTAGACACAGGCTTTTGCGAGGCAGGAGTGGGTGCTGGGGCCAAGGGGCCACAGGAGGGCTGGACGGCCATGGACAAGAGGCCTCACCTGGGTCTCAGGAGCCACAGAGAGGAATCCAGAGAGAAGTCCAGTTCCCTCCCACCTCCGCATTGTCCACTGGGGCTGGGGAACAGAGGTGATGCAAGGACTGCGTGTAGGAATTCACAGTGGGAGTTAGGTGTTTATGGGCTTCCCAGGTGGCACTCGTGGGAAGAACCCACCTGCCAGTGCAGGAGACAAGAGACATGGGTTCAATTCCTGGGTCGGGAAGATCTCCTGGAGCAGGGTATGGCAACCCATTCCAGTATTCTTGCAGGGAGAATCCCATGGACAGAGGAGCCTGGCAGGTACAGTCCATAGGATCGCAAAGAGTCAGACATGACTGAAGCGGGTTAGCACACCCGCACGGAGGGTGTTTGTGGGTGTGGGGGGGATTGGGGAAGGGATACGTGGAAGGGTGTCAGAGGGCCACCCCCGGGGGTGGACAAGCTGGAGCTGGTGGGAGACGCAGGACGCTGAGCCCATCCAGACTCTGGACCCAGATCACAGAAGGGGAGCGGGTAGGGGTCCCAGGAAACAGCCTCGCTGTGATAACTGCTGACCCCTGGGGCTCCCTGCCAAGTGCCTAGGGCAGCAGTGGGGAAGGGGGTGTCCTCAGGCCTTAAAGGTCAGAGCCAGCAGTCAGGAGATAAGGCCACCAGAAGCCTGAGGGAAAGCAGGGACCGCTGGAGCCGTGGGACAGTACAGGCCTGTCGGCTGAAGAAGCACAGCCTCTGGCTCCTGCCGCCCTCTTAACCATGCACACAGCTTCCCTCTTCTCTGGCGACATCTGTAATTAGGGGCCGCATGGGGTTGTGGAGACCGAGCCTCAGACAGGAGCCCTGTGCCAAGCACCCAGCCCCGCTCCACCAGCCCCGCGTCCCCCAGTTGCTGGATTCCTTTCCATTTGCTGCAAATTAGCTTCCTTTACATGGAGGATTCTGTTCAATTCCAGCCTCCGATCTTCATGTCTACAGCCTCCATCACCAAAGGCAGATGAAGTGTCGTTGCAGCTGGAAATTCCTGGGGAACAGCTCCAAATTCCTGGGTCCAGACAGCCTCCCAGCCTTATAAGAGGGAGTGGGCTTGGAGATGGAGCTGGGGTGGGGATGGGCGGTTTCCAGAGGAACTGTGGGGGTGGCTGGGTGGGGGGTGTCCTGGCATAGAATCCCACTGTCCATCACTAAGCTCAGGGGACATCGGCTGGGGGCTCATGAGAGGCAGGAAGTAGGGGCCAGGTTGCTCAGAGAGAAAGACAGAGGCAGAGACATGAAAAAAGACACACAGAAAGCCCAAGTCTAGCCTGGAGAAGCCAAACCTGTTATTAGTCCAAAGAGCAAGTGCAAGGTCAGACTCAGGAGACACACAAGTTGGGAGCTGAGTGTGGGCACAGGGTGGGGGGTGGGGGGCTGCCTTGTGCTGGGCTGGGAGAGCCCCTTGTGTTGCAGGCTGGTCCTGGGTGGTCTGACTCAGACTGTATTGTTTGCAGCAAGCCTGGAGCGGCAGGATCACTGACTTGTCCCGGAGAAATCTGGAAAGGCTTCCTGGAGGAGGCAAGACTTCTTTTAAGACTTGAGTCACTTTACCTTCTTCTCTGCACTCACTGGTTCCCATTTTCTTTCCACATCACCTCTTAAAAGGTAAGAAGATAGAGGTGTATAATGCGGCCACAGCAGTGGGTGCCAGCCCTCACTGAGCTCTCACTGTGATAGTTAGCTTATGTAGGATCTAACACACTTTTACGACCTTAGGACATTTGTATTGTTAAACCCATTTTGTAGAAGAGGAGACTGGGGCTCAGATAGAACAAGAACTTACCCAGGGCTCTACCGCCAGTGAATGCTGTGACCACTCAAAAACCTGACCCCCAAGCTCAGACTTGATGAGTCTGCTGCTGACTGGGGGTGGAGACAGGACAAATACTTCTCTGTAACTGTATAGATCACTTTCTTGGAAACAGACTTTGCTTTTCCCTCCTGGGACTAGCGAACTCTGCAATTATTGCTACAGGTAGTGATGTTGTTTCTGAACCCTTGTCAAGAAGATCAATTGGCCAATCTCCATAGTTCCAGCTCTCTGTGAACTTCAATCATTTGGCAATTATCGAGTCTTTCAGCCCAGTAATTATTTTCCTTGCTGTACTCTTTAATTTCTCCTGTTCCCCTGGTGAACTTGTATGAGGAGGGGATGAGGTGGCCCACAGTAATATTAAATTCTGCATCTCAGGAGAGATGAATGGAACCACGGCCGAGCTCTCAGTGCTGAGGGCTCCCTGCTGAGAAGGGAGGGCCGGCCGGGGATGTCACAGGCCCCCAGGGATTGGGTGGGTGTGTGGGACGTCCCAGATCCGAGTCTCTCCCTAACTTTGATGGCCTTGACACCTTTGAAAGTGTCAGGTCAGTTCTCTTGTCAGTAGCCCTCACTTCAGGCTGAAGAGCCCTCTAGGCTGGGTGCAGGCCAGGCCCCTTTGGCAGGAATATCACAGAAGGGATGCTGTGCTCATGGCTTCCACTTGTCCCATCAATTTGAACGTTTGGGTTAGTAGATGGGACGCCCAGAGCTTCTCCATTGTAACTGACTTCCCCTTTCAAGTGATCTGTATTTTGTGAGGGGATTACATTCAAAATACGTAAATAGCCATTTATCCAGAAGGCTTGATTCCTTTGGGAAGAGAAGGGCAATACGAAAGCCAAGATCTGGGGGAGAGGCGAGCTTGGTGTGGCTGCCACCAGGCACTCTCATCGAACATTTAAGTCTACGTTTATTTCTTTATCTGTCTGTGCTGAGAACCATGAGTTAATTCTGATACGTCCAATTCCTATCCAGACCCAGAGGGTTTATTCTAGCTTTCACTCCTTCTGTATTTATAAGTCCAATGGTGAGAAGTCTGACTTCTAGCCTCCTCAATATACCTGTTTACTTGTCAACATCCCTCCTGTACCTGGAATCTCCTCTGTCCCTTTCCGCCACCTCCCCACCACAGATGTCCTCCTCTTCCTGCTTGGGCTCTGACTTCTCCCACGGGCTGCCCCACTATGAGGCTGCCCTCCTCACCCAGCTTGGTCTCGTCCACCCCACGCTGGCCATCCCCCTGCCTGGGTGCCCTCCTCACCCCGCGTGGGCTCTGACACCTCACACAGGGCTCCCCACTCACATGTGCAGGTTGTCCTGCGCACACTGAGTTTTGATCATTTCTTTGTGTATTTGTCTTCCCCAGAGGTCAGCAACTCCTTCAAGCTTGCAGTGTGTCCAGTTCTTCCTTAAGTACTGTTGTTTATTCCAGTGCCAGGTACACAGAAGGTGCTCAATACATGCTTGTTGGCTGTTCCCCAGAGGATGCGTTGGATAGGAACAGGGGGAAACCCCAGGGCCCCCGAGTGGCCCCGTAATGATGCCATTGCCACCTTCCACCCCGACTTTTAGTCCCCGAGTTCCTTCTGCAAACGGAAATGTGGGCTCTCTCAAATGTGGTATTTTTGATGTCCTCATGTATAAATGCATTAAAAAGAGAGCTTCTTTTCATACTCCATCTATTTTCTTGTCAGTCTCAGCTTCATTTCCAATTCCTTACTCCAGTGTCCTCATTTCCTCCTTGATGGAGTATTTGATTCCATCCCAGCTGACTCGCTACTGAAGGCAAGCTCTTCCAGGCTGGGTTTTCTTCTTTTCCCTTTTCAATCCTAGAAGCAGCTGGGGAACCTGGATAGGGTTCAGTGAAGGTGGGATCCAGAGCCTGGGATCCGGATCAGAGCCTGGGTCAGAGCTTTCAGACCCCACACCTCATCCTGCCCGACCTGGTTTGGGGCTAACTGTGGATACTTTAAAAGAAAACTCAGAGGTGGATGAACCTAGAGCCTGTTACACAGAATGAAGTAAGTCAGAAAGAGAAAAACAAATATCGTGTATTAATGCATATATATGGAATCCAGAAAAATGGTACTGATGAACCTACTTGCAGGGCAGGAATAGAGACGCAGACGTGGAGAAGGGACTTGTGGACACGGAGGGGGAAGGAGAGGGTGGGACGAATTGATAGAGTATCGTTGAAACATATCCATTACCATATGTAATAGAGATCTCTAGTGGGAGGCTGCACAGGGAGCTCAACCTGGTGCTCTGTGACGACCGAGAGGGATAGGATGGAGGGTGGGGTGGGAGGGAGGGAGGTTCAAGAGGGAGGGGACATATGTTACGTTTACGATTGACTCACATTGTTGGATGGCAGAAACCAACACGTTGTAAAGCAATTATCCTCCATTCAAAACTAACATCAAAAAAAAAAAAAAGAAAAAGAAAACGCAGGCGCTGGATGAAGGGTTACTGAGTGCTACGTCCAGTGGCCATTGTCTCTGCTGATACACCCATGTGCTTTCTGGAGAGAAACCATCACTATCGACTTGGCTATTTTCCACGTTTGCCGTGATATCTAGATCGCTGGGGCTGCCATTCTTTCATGTATAGACACAGCCTCCTTTTACAGACCAGGAGACAGCTTAGGGATGCTGTCAAAGACCTGGGTCCTTGCCTTCTCTCTACTCTGTCTCCTCAGTGTGTTTTGAAGTCCCCTGTGTCACAGGATGTCTGACCTCCTCACATAACCAAATAAAAATCAGGATTAGAAAAGAAAGAGCTGAGGCTTTCTTCTTGAGCATCTGTGTCTGATCAGCAGGAACCATTCCTTTAGAAGCCACAAGTTTTCTGTCTACTCTCATTGGCTGGTGTCAATCACATGACAGCTCTTAGCTGCAGCAGACTCGGAGAACGTGAGGACGGGTCTTTTCAGCCTCTCGCGTTGGGAGGGAGGTTTTGCTGGTCAAGGAGGAGGGAGAGAAGGGTGTTTTGGGGGGCAAGCAGCTTCCTGTGTTCAGTGCGTGCTGACCAGCCCCACCTCCACTCATCGAGGGAAGGACTCTCCAAGGAAGTAGGCTTGAGGGGCTGCTAGCTGGGGCTGGATGGAGAGCAGTCCTCTCTTCCCTAGAGCAGGAACCACAGAGTTGTCTCCCCAGGGCCGAGGGCATGCTCTGGCATGCAGTAGGTGCTCAATAAGTGTTCATGAAATGAATAAGACTGGTGGAAACGACAGCTATCTAGGGGAAACCCTTTTAACATTAAACAGTGCTAGGAAAATGCCCTTTGAAACGGACTGTTTTAGGGAGAAATTTGCCATAAGGTCCAGTTCAGACAACCAGACCAAGGGACTAGCTGGGGATTTGGACTTTATCCAATCTTCCCTGGAGCCCATGAGAATAGGGAATTGGGAGGGGGCAGTTTGCAGGGAAAGAGTGGGAGGGGCTTCCCACTTCAGAGCATGAGGATGTATGTCAGCCTTGGGGATCTGGGTCTAATTTATGTGATGTGGTGGGAAATGTACAAGCTCGGGTTCACATTTGGCTCGTCATCTACCTGTGCAACCCTGGAAAACACACCTACCTTCTCTGATCATAGTGCTCATCCAAACATGGGGAGAGTAACAGCCTGCCTTTCCCAGCTATTTCAGAATTTATAGGTGAGAGCTCTAGAAAGTTCATGGTGATTATTCAATAAATGTTAATGACAATAATAATAAGGAATAATACTACAAGTTATTATTGTTCTTAAAAGCCAACTTGCATTTAATATGTGTTCAATAAATTATTCTGGATGGTTTAATTCCCTTTTGATATTCAGAAACACAAGAATGTCCCGACTACAGACAAAAGGCTCACTCAATAAACTCCGTGTGTTGAAGTGTCAACAAGAGCAGAGAAAAGGCATTTTTTTTTTTTTTTTGCCTCACGATTTTATGATCTCATCATCTGCTCTGGTTTTCAGATGGGAAAATGTGATTGTCAATTAAGAATCTGAAAAAGAGTTCCCTTTATTAAACACACACACACAACACAAGCACCATATTTCATGCTGTATCGGAGCTGCTGCCGGCTAGCTGAAATTTACCGCCTCGTGTCCCAGCAGAGAGAATTTGCAGCTGGATTAATGCCCCTTTCTCTGGTAGTAAATCAATTTCATACATGTGGCCATATTTTCACCCAACTGACAGGCAGCAATGGCTGCTATTTTGGCGTCACTTTAGGAAAACCTGGGATAACTCCCAAGGCACTTGGAGCCTCCTCCATGAATTGTGTAGAATCACAATATTTTCTTGGGGAAAGGCACTTACTTTTTTTTTTTTTTAACCTTTCTTTGTTTATTTTTGACTGTGCTGGGTCTTCAGTGCTGTGCAGTCTTTCTCTGGCTGCAGTGAGCAGGGGCTCCTCTCTAGTTGCAGTGTGTGCGCTTCTCATCGCAGTGGCTTCTCTTGTTACGGGGCACGGGCTCTAGGCACGTGGGCTTCCGTAGCTGCGGCAGGGCTCAGTAGGTGCAGTGCATGGGCTTAGTTGACGGCATGTGGGATCTTCCCAGATCAGGGATCGAACCTGGGTCTCCACACTGGCAGGCAGACTCTTAACCACTGGACCACCTTGGAAGTCCCAGAGAGACATGTGAGGAAGCTGAGCCGGGTCACTCCAAAGATGGGAAAACTGAGGGTGGGGTCCCATTAAGTGCACTTCATCTCTCCATCCCACCAGTTCCTGATTGTGGTCTCAGAAGACACATAGACCATCCAGAGAGCCTCCTGGGACCACCTTCCTCCTTGCATCCACATGCTGGGAGCTCTGGACCGCTCCTGGCCTCATACACATGCTTCCTCTGCCCGGCCTGCCTTCATACCCTTAGAGGCATTTTCTGGGTTAGTTCCCTGTTGTTTGCCCTCATCACCCAGAAGTCTCAGGCAAGGCACTCACATGGGTGTAATTAATCATTGCGTAATCAGTCACTTCCTGTTCAACGTCTGCCCTTCCCATTAGCGTCTTCCTTATGGAGATGCTAACTCCCTGAGGAGGGGCACCTCAGATCCTTTACCCTGAACCCAGAACACCAGCACATCTTTGTGGAAGGAGTGAATGAAGGATGGCCGAATGAGGGAATGAAAGGGCCAGACACGAGGACTCAGGATCTGGCGGTGGTACGTAGCTCACTGAGTTTGGAGTGGAAGGTTCCAGGGGCGGTGGAGGGAGGGGAGTTGCAGAGGAGAGGCAGCTGGGAGGGCTAAGAACACGGTGCCTTTCAGGGTCACCTGTCCTTTGATGCCAGGGTGAGGTGGCATGGTCGGGGTGTGATCCTTGGCTGGTTCTGAGCTTTCATGAGAAGCTTTGGTCCTCTCAATTCCCTCTCTCCCTTTGCTCTGGGAACCCCCTCTCCAGTGCCTCCTGCTGCACAGACGGCTGCCTCCCGTATCAGCGGGCAGAAGGAGCAGGCCTAGCTGTGCCCATAGTAGTAGTGCTAGTCGCTCAGTCGTGTCCGACTCTTTGCGACCCCGTGGCCTGTAGCCCACCAGGCTCCTCTGTCCATGGGATTCCCCAGGCAAGCATACTGGAGTGGGTTGCCATTTGCTTCTCCAGGGGATCATCTCAACCCAGGAATTGAACTCGGGTCTCTTATATTGCTAGCAGATTCTTTACCATCTGAACCGCTAGGGAAGTCAGGCACTGCGCTAAAGTTCTCACTTATTTGGGGGAAACCCTTTAACAGCTCCTCGGGAGGAGAAACAGTTGCATTTCTTTACTGATGGGGAAGGTGGCCTCCAAGAGATTATATAACTTCCCCAGGGTCCTCTATTTGCCCACTCCATAAATATTTGTGGAGCGTCTACTAGGTACCAGACTGTTTGAATTGTTGATGGCACCCACAATATGCCACTTTTGGAGACGGAGAAGATGCAGAGGAACAGGCTGGGTTGTGTCATGTCTGAGTCATGTCACAACACCCAAGGGGGTGTTAACTGTGCCTTGGGACACAGGGGTCACCCAGCAGAGCCACAAGGGCAGCCTGAGTGGAGGCCGGCTCTTCTTGGCCTGATGAGGCCCTTTGGAATCGTACTCGGCTACAGGGGAGACAAGAGAGGAAAAAAAAAACAAACCCTCAGGCAGGTCTGGCTCAATCTGAAAATAAATAACAAGTTTCCTAAGGGGTAAAAGGCAAGACTTTACACCATGGAAAATAAAAGATCTCAGTCTAATTTGGTATCCTCCTGACAGCTATGGTAACAGCCTCCTCAGCAAGTCAGTGACCACACTGTCCGTCCAACTTGAAGAGTTTTCGGTTCTCGTTTCAGAAAATGAAGGTGCCTCGGGCTCCCTGAGTTGGGTGTGGGGAGCTGGGGCTGTTTCTATCGACCTCTCTGTGCCTTAATGGCCCGGCATTGATCGGAGCTATCGACCTCTAGGTTTCAAATAACTGACACGGTTTCCAATGGATCCAGATAATTAAGACTTCTCAAACGGCGACTAATAATTTGCAATGCAGTGTGGGCAACCCACGCTGGTGGGCATGAAAGCAAAAGCCGGTCCTGTTGGTCACCTGATCTTTGCTAATGGAGCCTTAGAAAAATCATTTCATCCTCTGACCGATCTTTCCCAAGTTACCCAGTGACCTAAGGGAGCGATTTTTGTTTATCAGAAAATGCCTGGGGCTGGTTCACAAATTCATCCCTTGGTCACTCACAGGGGTCAGGCCGTGGAACTCCCAGAGGCTCTATTGTAAGAGGTCTTTCCGCTTTGCGCCCCTCCCTTCTGTAAGGCATCCTTCACTCAACCATTAGGATCTTCCTGGGGCCTTAATTCCCCTGCTTTCACATCTCCATTGTGTTCAGAACAAATTAAAATCCAGACTCCTCTGGAGACTGATCCTCACTCTTTGCACCCTCCCCCCATTCTACCTCCACACCCCTGCCCAGACCTACGTGGACGCAGTGAGTTGTACATCTTTATACTTTGAGTTTGGCCGTGTGAATTTCTTTAGCCGAAGGATGCTAGTGAGTGTGCCCTGAATGCCTGATTGAAACCTGCTTGTGTGGTTGGACTTGCCTCTTGAGGTTGTGATCTGCTTAGAACAGCATGCCCTGCTGGTCCAGGAGAAGAGGCCCATGGGGCAGCCAAGCCCAGGGTAGATCAGCTAAACCAATGGCACTGCAGACCACGCTGCAGGACCATGCAGGGTGAGAAGATGCTTGTTGCTGTCAGCCACCGAGTTTAGGGAGTCCTTGTTACACAGCACTGTTAGGGCAGTAGCTGAGAGGTAATGACCCTATGGGGCTTCCCAGGTGGCTCAGTAGTAAAGAATCTGCCTGTCAAGCAGGAGACAAAGGTTTAATTCCTGAGTCAGGAAGATCCCCTAGAGAAGAAATGGCAACCCACTCCAGTGTTCCTGCCTGGAAAATCCCCTGGTGGGCTATAGTCTGTGGGGTTACAAAGAGTTACAAAGAGTGTTATTGTTACACATATCCCATAACAACAGTACTTATTGAGCTCTAGCTGTGTTTCTGTTAATGTTTGAATGCTTTTAAATCAATTTTCTCATTTAACCATCATTACCCTTGCTTGGTTTTTAGGTGAGGAAGCTGAGGCTAGGTGAGGTTAAGGGGTTTACCTGTAGCGAGTGGCCACTAAGGGGAGGGAAGGACCGTGCCTTTTGACTCCTGGCTGAGCATCCCTCCTTGTAAGTATACAGCAGGGACTGGCCTGGCCCACTTGCTGGGACAGAATCTTCCCAGTAGATGCTGTTGCTCACCGGCTAGAACAGGGTAGAACCAGGATTTGAGCTGGTTTCTTTTATTTCAAAACCTTTGTCTCCTGCTTGGGAGGCAGATTCTTTACCACTGAGTCACTTGGGAAGCCCGGGATGCTGGGCTACTTGCCCCCAGAAGTGATGGAGGGGGGGACACACCATGAGAAGTTGGATCCACATGTGGTGTACTGGGGTGCTGTGCTTTTTCAGCTGGAGGGAAATCTGCCCTTTGAGAGCACCTCCCATGTAAGACCTACAGACACATCCCTCAAGGTGGGTGTAAGGTTTCCTCCACCAATACCTGTGGGGTTGAGACCTGATTTCCAGGCTTCTCAGATGCCAGCCCTCGAGTGGCTGCCCTTGGTCCAGGCTTTGGAGCACCCATGGATCAGGGCCCACTCTCTGAGCGTGTTGTCCCGATCTGCTCAAATGGCTTCCTGAGCCTTGTCCACCCCTATTCCTTGGTGATTGCTCACAAAGCAGTCTCTGCTATCTCATGTCTCATTTTGTATCTCTGTCTGGTATCTGGTATTTCATCTATCTCATTTTGTAAAAAAAAAAAAAAAAAAAAGTTGCCTCTTCCTCAAGCCTTCTCACTGCCCTCTGCTGAGATATCAAACTGTGATAACCAAAATGGCATCTCTAGAGCCTCGAGTCCTGCAGTGTACAACCTATGCAGCTGTGTACAGCAGCTCTGACCCTGATGAGCTGCAGTGATTTAGAGCTTCGTCAACTTCACCCATAAAGTGCGGTTTTATAGTCCCGAGAGAAATTGTTTAAGTATGAACAGATTCATTATTGTTGTTATTTCAATTCTGATAAAAATGATTAGATGCTGATGAAGACACCAGTATTTGTAGAAGATTTATGCTTTTCCCATGGGGTTCCTTCCAAATTTTCTAATTATTTGGTACAATTACAAAGGAATTGTTATCTCCATTTTACAGGCCAGAATATCGACCCACACATTATCTCATGGACTTAGGATAAGGCAACCAGGAAAACCAGAAGCTCCATCCCAACTCCCAGAGTTCTCAGCCTCTCACCACCCCACATCTGCCCTCCTGAAGCTGTGCGGATGGCGGCGGTGGTGGGGACCGTGGTGGTGGTGATAAGAGTTCTTGCTCAGAATTTGCTTCTGTTGGAAGGCACATTAAGTTGCCTTCTGCCATTGTTCCAGATTTATTGTTTTAATTTGTTTTGGCATTTTCCACACAGGAGCCACACATTGCTTTGTCCTACCTCAGTTTCAACCTGCCTGTAGGGTGTAAAAAATATATATATTTTATATTTCACACACAACAGTTTCCTTCTCTGGTGACCAATGCTAAGAAAATTATTTACTTCGGGCTTGTGGGTCAGCAGACTGTGAAGCCACCGGTATCTGTAGTACTTATGTGTTTACAGATAAACAAACACACAGACGTGAGACTAGACCACCGAAGACCCCTGGAATTCTGACGGGCTTTTCCACCAACAGGAAGAACAGAGAAGAGACACGGAAACCAGCGCTGGGCACAGAGGGAGGGAACTGGGCAGCAGAGCTAATGTTGAAGGACTTCTGTGAATATGGGGGTGGGGGTGCTTCAGACTGACGGACCAGCACAGACAAAGGCTGGATGGCAGAAGCTTTTCTGGAGACTCACTCTTCAGGGAACATTAAAACAGATTAAGAGAGACTAAGGGCTTCCCTGATGGCTCAGTGGTAAAGAATCCACCTGCCAATGCAGGAGATGGGGGTTCGATCCCTGGGTCAGGAAGATCGCCTGGAGGAGGAAATGGTAACCTGCTCCAGTTTTCTTGCCTGGGAAATCCTATGGACAGAGGAGCCTGGCAGGCTACACATTCCCCGGGGTCACAGAGTCAGATATGACTGAATGACTAAAGACCCTCCACTGCCACTTGGTCCATTCGTTCCTGCCCGCTCAATCCATCCGCTCCTGCCCACTTGGTCCATCTGCTCCTGTGCGCTCCACAAGGTGCTCGGAGGCCCCGACAGGGGGAAGCACGTGGTGCTGGGACCTGTGGACAGTGAGCGGGAGCTGGGAGTCAGCGTCTGGTTGTGTTTGCTGAATCCACGAGATCTCAGCCCTGCTGGCGTTTGACTTGCCGGAGCTAGTTTGCTTGGGGAGGAGGAGGGGATGGGGGGTCTTTGCACAGAGGCCTGGGGTGGGGTTCAAGATGGTACCAAGGTCTCTCTTCCCTGCTGTGGTTCAGGGCTGAGTCCTGCAGGATGGGAGATGCCCTGGTCTTTCTTCAGACCCCAAAGGAGCCTGGAGCTGGGCTGGAAGGCCACCAGCCCGGATGGAGGGGCAGGAGAGGCTGTATGGCTGGGTTCTGCTCTCACATCAGTAGCAGGGCCTGGTTCAACCTTGGAAGTCTTTGCCAGCAGAGAAGAGATGTGACCCAGAGTGTTGGCTCCTGAGCCCTCGTGCGGCATTCCTGTAGCCCCCAATGAAACAGGGAGCTGTGGGGCCAACGAGCAGAATTTAATACTAGAGGATCCAGCTGCCTCATCACCCGCTCCCCGTGACTGAGGCCCCTGAAACCAGTCAGAAATGAGTGACAAACTGGAGCCTCAGGGCTCTGGCCCTTTGGTGGGTGTATTCATTTCCCAGGGCAGATGTAGCAAGTGAGCGCCTTAGAACCACAGACACTCATTCTCGCAGTCCCGGAGGCCAGCGGTCTGAGACCAAGGTGCCCGCAGGCTTGATTCCCTTCTGGAGGCCCTGAGGCTCAGGCCAGCCTCTCCCTGGCTTCTGGGGGCCGCTGTCAAGCCTTGGTGCTCTTGGCCTGTGGACACATCACTGCCATCGCTGCCTCCAGCTTCACGTGGGCTCCCTCTCTGCCTCACATCTCCCTGTCCTTTGTCTTCTAAGGATCGGTCTTTGACTTTTGGGCCCACCTTCAAGCCAGGATATGCTGTGTATTGAGCTCCGTTGCTTCAGTCTTGTCTGACTCTTTGAGACCCCATGGACTATAGCCTGCCAGGCTCCTCTGTCCATGGGATTTCCTAGGCAAGAAGACTGAAGTGGGTTGCCATGCCCTCCTCCCTAAAGCCATAAATCCAGGATGATCTCATCTCAAAAAGCTTCCCCAAAGACCCTATTTTCAAGTAAGATGAATGCACAGGTAGGGAGTTGGGCCTTGGTCCTACCTCTCTGGGGACAGTTCAACCCACTGATGTGGGGGTCATCATGAAGATGCCCTCCCCCCACCCTCTCCTTCCTCCCCTGACATACCCCCCTCCAGAATCTCCTCTGGACGGCCCCCTCTCTCCAGCAGCACCCCAGTGTGTGCTCAGCTACTTCAGTCGTGTCCGACTCTTTGCGACCCTGTGGGCTGTAGCCCGCCAGGCTCCTCTGTCCATGGAATTCTCCGGGCAAGAATATTGGAGTGGGTTGCCACGTGCCCCCCTCCAGGGGATCTTCCTGGGATTGAACTCATGTCTTCTGGGTCTTCTGGGTCTTCTGCATCACAGGCAGATTCTTGACCACCGAGCCACTGGGGAAGCTCAGCACCACTGCAGGTCTGACCCTCATTCTCCCTTCAGTACTTCTTTTGGGGTCTTCCTGTGTGAGTCTCCACTGGGAAAGACATCCCATTAATCTGGTAGCCACAGCACAGCATGCTGGGTTCTTTTTGGGGTTTAGGGGATGAGAGACCATCAGTGGGCCAGGCCAGGAAGGTTGAGATCAGAATCCATTACCTCCCTGTAATTCTCGTGCTCTGAGGAAAGGCTTTTCTCTGGGAGTGAGTTTTCCCAGAAAAGATTTTTTAAACAGCCTAAAAGCTCTTCTCAAAAATAAATAAATAAATAAAAATAACCACACCTAAAAACAGAAGGTTTCCCTTTAGACATCTTGACTCCTAGCAAAGGAAAAAAAAAAAGACAAAGTAGTGTAAACCAAGAAAGAAGCATTTAAGAGAGTGGATCCTAACTGCTGGATTTGGGGGGTCAGGGCATGTCTGGTGGGGGGCCTGGAGATTTCACTCCCCTGTTTTTGTCTGGACTGGTTTGAATTTTCTCCTTTAATTCTTTAAAGGAAGAGTACTATTAACTTTAGGGTCTAGACACTGTGCCACTAGCTTTGGGCAAGTTGCAGTGGTCCCTCCGGGCCCCAGTCTCCTCTTCCAGAAGACAGGTGTAGTAACACTCGCTCTGCAGCATGGTCTGGAGAGTAAATAAAATTGCACAAGGGTCCAGCTCAGTGCCTGGCACATAAGATGGGCTCTTTTGTATTTATTGCAACCTCTTAACTTCATGAGCACTTGATGAAACAGATATGGGCCCCTTTTCCAAAGATTTGAACACCTCTCACAAACTTTATGTCACTGGTCCAAACTCCCCCAGCAAGGCAGGATCTAGCCCAGTCCCTGATCGCCTTAAGCTGGTCCTCTCCTCCATCCCCTTTTCCATCTACCCTCCTTTTCTTCAGCTGTTTCCTTTCTCTGAAAAATCAGGTTTATGCTTGGGATTGAAGTAGAGATGGGACAGAGGTGGTGTCATGCAGAAAGTGCTGGATTTTGAGTCAGGAGAGTCAGGAACCTGGAGTCCGAGTCCACACTCTGTGCAGAGTGAGACCCGGGCAGTGCCCCCCTGTCTGGCCCTTTTTCCTTCCTTGTGACAGGACCACCCACCCCGGCCGCCTCTCGGGCAACAGGGAGGTCGTGCAGGCTGCCACAGGTGAGGTGGCAGGCCTTGGAGCTGCCCATCTCACTTCAAATCCAGGTGGCATCAGTACCCCTTGCCCACGGCCAGTTAGCTGGAAAAAGCTCCCATCTGCTGACTGTTGTCCAGATCCTCCCCCTGACTCAGCATTCTAGGTTTTCTAGAAAGGGGCTGTTATCAATTTTTCTCGTCTGTTTTCTTTACCCACCCCAATATCAAGGATGGTTGTTTAGTTGCTCAGTCGTGTCCGACTCTGTGACCCCATGAACTGTAGCCCGCCAGGCTCCTCTCTTCATGGGATTTCCCAGGCAAGAGTACTGGAGTGGGTTGCCATTTCCTCCTCCAGGGGATCTTCCCCACCCAGGTATGGAACCCGTGTCTCCTGCATTGGCAGGCAGATTGCAGATTCTTTACCACTGAGCCACCAGGGAAGCCATTATCAATGATAGGTGTAAGGTTTTTGTTTTTTTTTTTCCCCCCATTTATTGTTCCTAAAAGGAGAGCATTCCCCAGAAAAGATGCAGTCCTTTATGCTGCTGGATCTTCGCAAGGGCTGTTCCCTCTGCCTGGAGCACCGTTCCCCCATATCTCACGGAAGGCCTGGCCCTTCAGACTGTAGCTCAGGTCTCTTTCCTCTGCACCCTTGGGCTGCCTCAGGCATCCAGGCATCTTCCAAGCTCTGTGCTGGGCACTTTCATTTTCTGCCCACATGGGGCTCACCACGCCCACCCCCCACCCCACACCTGTCCCTGCAGTGGACAGGCTCCGTCAGAGGGGCCCACTGCCACGTGGCCAGCAGAGTGAAGGAGGGCAGTGTCTCCAAGCTGTCACCGCTCCAGGCAGCCCGGAGGACCAGCCCCAGGGGCTCAGAAACACAAATCAAATGTGTCTCCTTCAAATTAAGCCCACATTCCGGTCTAGTGGGGGCAGAGCTATTTCTTAGCCAATAAATATTAATAAGAAAAATAAACCAATCTTTTAGGCTTCTTCCCCTCAGCTGCCACCCCAGGGTCATAAATTATGTACTGCCTGTGTCTGTTTTGACAATTGTGATAAAGTGAGCTTCAGATTCGGAAAGCGTTTTTCTGGAAAGACTGCAGCATTGAATGTTTTCCATACGATCGTCCCTCCTTCCCACCCCCAACCATTTTCCATCTTGGAGGAGGATTTGACTGCAGATTTTCTACTCTAGGGTTTTGTTACCATGTTTTTGCAAAACAATGATTAAAAAAAAAAATGACCCGTATCACAAGATCTTAGAAATTCTCCTGGCAGTGGGGAAATGGGCTGTGAGCACCCCCATCTAACAGCCCTTGTGCGTGGACTTCATCCTTCAGGGCCAGTTCCCTTGTCCAAACACCAGTTCCCCCCAACAAAATCCAGCTTCTTCTTGAGAGCCCCGGGTGAGGCTCTGGTTTCTTTCTGCCTCTCCTGGCTTTTCCCTTCACTCCTGTAGACACTTGGAGTCAGGACTAAGAGAGGAATCTTCTCATCTCCCCTGCTTTCCATCTAGAATGGTTTCCAGTCTTGCTTTTCCCGCGGGTCCCACCCAGCCTGGTTTCAGCCCCCAGCTCAGCAAGCCAAAACGTTGAGACGCCAAGGTTTGCAGCCAATGAGAGGGTTGTTTTCAGGAGGAAGACAAGAGAGGAGATGCAAGGACAAACCTCAGAAATAAACCTCTAAGGCAGGGGTTGGGCTATTTATGGGATGAAGACTAAAGCAGCGGGGTGGTCCCAGCGTGGGGAGGTTTGGTGGGTGGGGGGCGGCGATTGGAAAAAATGCGGTGATGGCGATCCTCGTTCGGCGGAGGCTTATCCAAGCTACGGGCATCCACGAGGTCAAAACAGGACAGGAGCAGAGGGTGGAGTTCTCGGCCCTCTGACGTCAAAGGTCACTCAGCGGACACCCGCGCATGCCCAGTTGGAGGGTGGGTGATTCCCATCCAATCTGAAGGAGCTCTGCTCCAACTGGATGAAGCTGATCCAAGTTTCTGGAAGACAGCAACTCAGGTGAGCACCTTCTTGTTTAGGCTACGTGCGGCTTGGCGGGCGCGCATCTTTTGTAGACGATTTTGATTCGGAAAGGCAGGGGAGATGGATTTGACTAATGGTTCTCCAGGCATCACCATCGCCACCCCTAGGTGTCAGGCGCCTTTCCTATCTCTATCCTCAGCGCTGCCCTCCCCGCTTGCCTCTCATCCCGGCTCTCCTGGGCTTCCTTTGCGGCTGTTGTTCAATCGCTAAGCTGTATCTCTTTTGTGACCCTATGGACTGTAGCCCGCCAGGCCCCTCTTGTCCATGGGATTTCCCACGCAAGAATATTGTAGTGGGTTCCCATTTCCTTCTTCAGGGGATCTTATGGACCCAGGGATTGAACCAGCGTCTCCTGCATTGGCAGGTGGATTCTATACCCCTGAGCCACCGAGGAAGCCCCAGCTTCCTTTAGCCATCACTGAGCTGTTACCTGCTACCTGTATGAGCAAAGTGCACAAGCCCAAGCTGTACCTCCAGTGACTTTTTCCATATGTCTACACCTGTGGAACCTTAGATTGAGATGTAGATTGCCAGCAGGCCAGCAGCTCCCTTGAGCCCTCTTGGTGGTAACCAAAGGCTACATTATCCTAATCACTTCTATCAAGGTTACTTTCACCTGTTCTTGAATTTCGAAATGAATCATAAAGAATATATATTTTTGTATCTAGCTTTTCTGTTTGTTTTCTTCTCATTATTATGGCCGTGAGATAAATCCTATTCACTGTGTTAAAAAGTAGATTTTTTCATGAAGAGGAAGGGTTCCACTGTCTTTGTTCTTTTGAGTTGCTTTAATGATATGACATGCTGTAGTCCTCTGTGGCTTGTAGACAACAGGAATGTATTTCTCACAATTCTGGGGACTGGGAAGTCCAAGGTCAAGGTTGCAGCAGTTCAATGTCTTGTGAAGTGCAGTTTCCTGGTGCATAGCTGTCTTTTTGTGTTTTTGCTGTGACCTCACTATGGGGTCACACAGAGTCGGACGTGACTGAAGCAACTTAGCAGCAGCAGCATGTGATGGAAGGGGCAAGGTGTTTCTTTTATAAATAGTACTGATACCATTCATGAAGGTTTCACTCTCATTTCCTAATCACCCCTTCGATGACCCCCACCTCCTAATATGATCACATTGGGGTATATTTTCCAACATATGCATTTTGGAGTGACACAAGCATTCAGTCTGTAGCATCTTCTAAGGAAGAAAATTTATATATACTGCATGATTTATCCTTTCTACTTCTAATGGACATTTAGTATGGATAATTTCCAGATTCTTTTAAAATTATGAATAATTCTATAAACATCCTTGCACCTATTTTTTGGTGGAAAAAAGTTTTAGTTTATCTTAGAGACAAAGCCCAGAGTAGAGTTTCCAGGTCATACAATATGTATATTTAGCTTTAGTTGATTTGCCAAATAGTTGTCTAATGTGGTTGAACCAGCTTACATTCCCACCAGCCATGTAGGAGGGTTGAAGCTATTCCATATCTTCATCAACACTCTGTTATTGCATTTAGGCTTGTGTATGTGTACACTTAAGTGCACATGTGTGTGTTTGGTCCATTAAAAAATTGAGTTATCAGCCTTTGTGTTGTAGGAATTATATATTTTGGATATGGGTCTATTTTCATATATATATGTGACAAGTATCTTTTCTCCGGTCCACGGCTTGTTTTATCACTCTCTTAACAGTATCTTTTGATGAACAGAAGTTCTTCACTTTAATGAAGTCCAATGTATCAATCTATTTTTTTTTATGGCTAGTGCTTTTTGGGTGACATATTTGAGAAATCTTTACCCAAAGGTCATGAAGATATAGGAGAAGGCAGTGGCACCCCACTCCAGTGCTCTTGCCTGGAGAATCCCATGGACGGAGGAGCCTGGTAGGCTGCAGTCCATGGGGTCGCTAAGAGTCGGACATGACTGAGCGACTTCACTTTCACTTCTCACTTTCATGCATTGGAGAAGGAAAAGGCAACCCACTCTAGTGTTCTTGCCTGGAGAATCCCAGGGACGGGCGAGCCTGCTGGGGTGCCGTCTATGGGGTTGCACAGAGTCAGACACGACTGAAGCAGCTTAGCAGCAGCTATAGCAGCATGAAGATATTCTCTTATGTTTTATTCTAGAAGCTTCACTGTGTCACATTTAGGTTTATGAACCATGTCAAATTTGTATGTACTTTGCAAGGTTCACCTTGACTTTTGAATGGCATCTTGCTTGGTACTCACCCCAGTTTCTGGTTATGAATTAGCATACTTTTTTGTATAGTCACAGTCATCTATTCAAAAGTCAGGTCTGATCACCTGACCTTTCTGCTTAAACCCATTTTGTGTTTCTTTGATGGTAAAGTCTAAAGTCCTTAGCATGGACTCAGAATCAGACTCAGGATCAGACACATACTTACCTTTCTAGCTTCATTGCCTATTAAGCAATTAGTGGATATCATACTCCAGCCACAAAAAATCTGAGTATCTACTTTATGTGTTGAATTGTGTCCTAAAAAAGAAATAACTATTGACGTTCTAAGCCTCAGCTCAAAATGTGGCCTTACTCCAGGGCAGAAGGTAAGCAGTTCATCATGGTGGTCTTTCTCACATCTGCACATCCAAGATGGCTCCTGGTTCAGACTGCTAACACTGAGTAACAAGTGACCCCAAAAGTAGTGACTTAAGATGATCATTTACTATAATCTCTCTAGGTCCTGTGGGGTTGCAGGTCTTTGCTGGATGGTTCTTGCTTGGTCTTCCATATAGTTCAAGTCGATGGCAGCCATGGGTGGAGTCATTTGAAGACTTGTCTGGGCTAGACAACCAAGGTGATGTCTTCACCAGTGTCTGGTGCCTTGGTTGGGTGGATAGAATTCCTGGGAGCTGGCTGGGTCTCTCTTCATTTAGCTGCTCTTGGATGGCTTGGGCTTCCTCACATCATGTCAGTGTTAAGGTTATCATGCTGCTCAGTGGAATCTGATTTCCTTGAGAATGAATGTACCAGGAGGTCAAGGAGGAAGTTGCAAGTGTTCTTCTGAACCCAGCCTGAGAAGTCATGTAGTATCACTGCCTCCATGTTCTAGTCGATAAAGCATAAGGACCAGCCTAGGTTCAAGGGGCAAAGATTATGCAAGAGTGTGAAGCCTGGGAGACATGGCTCATAAGGAGACTAGTTATGATAGCTCCTTTGTGTATCCACCTTAGCAGTGGACAGATTATCTTTTGTCCCTGGAAGGCTCTAATATGAGTCAGGAAAGGGCATTTATTAGACCAGTCATTTATTTTGCAATCAACTTCCTTTACATAAAGCATGCCCAGTTTTGACATCCAGATTAAAAAAGGGCATAAATGAGCCTAAAGAATGGCCTAAAGTTCCACCTTCAAATAATCTAATCTATGCAGAAAATGGAATATCTCCTAGAGAGTACCTGGGAACTTTAGGTTACGAAGCACCAGAATAGATGATCTCATTTTAATCTCATGGTAATACTTAGTATTTTCAATGGATCTCATTCAAACAACCATGTCATGGAACTAAGATGTATTATACACATTTGATAGAAGAATAGATAGATTTGTCGGAGAAGCATACCTATCTCCTGAAGGGAATAGCTCTTCTGTGACTGATCTGAGGTTCAAATCTAGACAGTGTGATTCAAAATCCACTTGTAGGTTTGACTAGAGTAGATTTCTTTTGACAGCAGGTTGGTGTCATACGTAACATTGCTTCCCCTCCGTGTCCACAGACATCACTAATCAATCATGGTGCCTATCCTGTTGAATTTAGCACTGTCTCATCATTATTCTCAATCCAGCCCTCTACCAATAACTTGAAGCCCAAGATAACTTCTGTTTGCCATCCTGGTTTCTATGTGTTGCCTGTCTGGGGGCTGAACAAGGCCCTGTAGGTATCTTGGGTTATATTTTGGTGGTTCTTTCCATATTGGGAAGATTGTTTCTTCTGTGATTTCATTTATTTTTAAACATAAGGAATATTCTCTGTTTACTTGATTCTAAGATGCACACCTCCCCCGCCTCCTATTCACTTGAACATTTTTGACTTGGCATGTATCTTGTGGTGCTCTTTGTATGCACTCTGTGGTGCTATTTCCTTTCTGTGAACCACATCTATTAAGTTGATATTACATTGTTCAGTGGACAGCATTTTGGAGCTGAAGAATATGTATCTATTCATTCATACTCTGTGCAAGACTGGGTACTGGGCAGTTAGCCCACATCAGTGAACACAGTCCAGACTCAGTGCTTGAGGACGGAGTTCCTCAGCTTTGGTACGAGTGACATTTGGGGAAAGACAATTCTTCTTTTAATGACAGATTGTGAGAGACTGTCCTGCGCATTGTAGATTGTTTAGCAGGCTACCTGGTCCACACAGGTTAGATGCCAGGAGGATCCCCACCCCAGCTGGGACAATCAAAATGTCCCTAGGCATTGCCAGATGTCCCTTACTGTGGGCAAACACCCCTCATTGAGAACCAGAGCTCTAGAAGGTAGAGGTTGTTAAATCTTCTGTTTCCAGTCACTCATTCATCAAGTGGAGATTTACCCAAATTGAATCTGGGTAAATTTTCTTTTATCATGTGCCTTAAGAATTGAGGGGGCTTCCCTAGTGGCTCAGATGGTAAAGTATCTCCCTGCAATGTGGGAGACCTGGGTTTGATCCCTGGGTTGGGAAGATCCCCTGAAGAAGGGAATGGCAACCCACTCCAGTATTCTTGCCTGGAGAATCCCGTGGATGGGGGAGCCTGGCGGGCTATAGTCCATGGGGTCAAAGTTGGACACAACTGAACAAGTGAGCACAAAACTTTGGGAATTAGATAATAACCATTATTTTTAGGGTACATTCTATGTGCTATATGCCTACGAGGCTTTTTGCATATCCTTAGCTCACTGAGTCGGAGAAGGCAATGGCACCCCACTGCAGCACTCTTACCTGGAAAATCCTATGGACGGAGGAGCCTGGTAGGCTGCAGTCCATGGGGTCTCTGGGAGTCGGATAAGACTGAGTGACTTCACTTTCACTTTTCACTTTCATGCATTGGAGAAGGAAATGGCAACCCACTCCAGTGTTCTTGCCTGGAGAATCCCAGGAACAGGGGAGCCTGGTGGGCTGCCGTCTATGGGGTTGCACAGAGTCGGACACGACTGAAGCGACTTAGCAGCAGCAGCAGCAGCAGCTCACTGAGTCCTGAAGATGAGTTAGTAGTGTGGGCTCTGGCACCACCTGTCTGGGGTTAACTCACTGCTAGCTGTGCGATCTCATGCATGGGGTCTGAATCCTCTCTCTGCCTTGCTTTCTCCATCTATAAAATGGGACTACTAATAGTTGATGTTATAAGAATTAAATGGTTAAAGTGTTAGAAATATTTAGAACAATGCAGGACAAATGAGAAGTACTCATAAGCCATAGTTTTAATTCTTCAACTCAATGATGTAGGTGCTATTGTCTCTATTTTTCAAATGAGGAGACTGAGTTGGAGGTTAAGCAGTCCGAGTTCACACAGCTGGGAGAGTGGCAGAGCTGAGGTTCAGAAACTGTTATACATGATTTCAACGCGGATGGAAGAGCTCTGGGAGCGTGCCCACGGCTGTCCTCCTGGGGGTCCAGTGCACCCGCCACTTTCCGGCCGCAGCGTTTGCAGGCAGCTGGAGGCTGAGGCTCGCCTGCGCTGCCCAACTCTGTCAGGTCACCAGGGGTCACGGCTTAGAACATTCAGGGCTGCCCTGTGAAACAAGATAATGGGAAAGCACCATGGACTGTGAACAAAGTAAGTGAGAAGCACGCAGGGAGAAACGTGGAAACTAAGAGATGAGAACCAATATAGAGTACACCGGCACTGTGCTGGGGCTTACCGGCCGCCACGGTTAGTGTTTCTTATTCTTTGTGCCCTCTGAGCCTCCCTCTTGGGTGTTTGGCCGGTCCTGGCCTGTCCACTGGCTGTGGCTACTTCCTCAGGGTGTGCTGTGTGTGTGGCTCACAGGGTCTTCTCTCTCACCTGGATGAAGATGCACCTCCCTGGACTGTGTACCAGATAGTACTAAATCATAGTAACTGAGTATCCTTATTTGCTGAGAGGCCAGCTGAAGGCTGGTCCTGCTGGAAGAAACCTTGTTGTTCAGGCTTGCTCTCTGCAAAGTCTGTGGCCAAACACAGAGCCTTGATATTTTCAGATAAGCATTTGTGTTGGGAGGAAATAGTGCAGCAAAACCCCACTTTCTGTGTGTTCCCAATGCTTACTTGACCTTACTGTACAAGTGTTTTTAAGTATCAGGAACCAGGCACTGTGCTCAGCATTGAGAAAAGAAGGATAACTAACTATGGATGACTCAGACCTTCCAAGACATTTAAAATATGGTTGAAAGAGAGAGCTACATAGGAGAATAGTTCGCTAAAAATCATGTTAAGAATTATTACAGCTTATTGAGCATCGATTGCTAGTCCTGTCGTGTAGGTTTTTAGGATTGCTATCAATTTCAGGAAGAACTGTATCCAATGTCTTCCTTAGATGGGGTGTAACATATAAAGGCATTGTAAGTTTCCTTGTGTAACTAAATACTAAATCATCTTTGAATGACTGATTGATTAGGTAGCTTGTCAATGATTTCCTCCTGTCATAGTTTGTTTTGAGTTTTGTAGAACCTTGATTAATGTGAGTGTTTTATTTCAGAGCAGCCAGACATTTGAATACCTTCCCAACTTATTCAGATGATCAAATCCTTTAGATTGATCAAAATATCAAACAATCTAGTGGATAACCACATTGGGAGTTGGTGATGGACAGGGAGGCCTGGCATGCTGCGATTCATGGGGTCACAAAGAGTCAGACTGGACTGAGCGACTGAACTGAACTGAAACATTGTATTTGTTATAATTCACTCCTAAATGTCAGGTTGATTTCTATCACATTCTTTCCTTCATTTTTTCATTTTATTTTCATTAATTTTTAATTGCATTTCCTCTCATTTCCTTAACAAATAAAGATGATAAAAGAAGGTACTCTTCCTAAACATCATTTCAGGTGCCTGTATTTCTTATGTTTTATTGAAACATTCCAAAATGCCTTTTCAAATTGCATTGGAAATGGTGTATTGAAGCTTTATCAACTTTTGAATACTTTTTTTTTTTTAACATTTTTTTTGTGCTCAGGTTTGTCTTCTGAATCTTGAAAAATGTATGTCGGAGTCCTTTTAATGTCTTTATGTCCATGTGCAAGACTAGAATAGCTTTATAACAGCCAGGCCATTTTATCACCCTTAACATCTTTAAAGAAAAATCCAAGTTGGTTTGTGTGGATAAAATAACACATCTACAATTCAAACCTGAAAAGAAAACATTTAATGTAGCAGAATACCAAAGCTATCAACAACCTCAGTACCATGGAGGCAGCTTTCTCTTCAATAGGTTTAAGGCAGTGAGATGCTCAATGCACACATTGTGCTATTTTTAAATGTTTTAAAAGCACACGTAGAGTCCTTTGTTCTCCTTAGTAGCCGTGTTTTCATGTGACTGACCATGAATAAGATTCAAGGGCTGGCTACAGTGGCCTCAAACTTGTTTCACTTGGTTGAATGAAGTCATAGGTTGTTGGCAAAAAATTTAAAATTTTTCATAGGGTTTTTATTAGAAGACCAACACATAACACCAGTCACATCTCAGTGCTGGTTACATCCAAGTGTGTGTGTGCTAAGTTGCTTCAGTTGTGTCTGCCTCTGTAGCCTGTCCGGCTCCTCTGGCCATGGGAGTCTCCAGGTGAGAACACTGGAGTGGGTGGACAAGCCCTCCTCCAGGGGATCTTCCCGACCCAGGGATTGAGCCTATGTTTCTTACAACTCCTGCGCTGGCAGGCGGGTTCTTTACCACTAGCACCATCTGGGAAGCCCACATCCCAAGTGGAACCTACAAATAATGAAGTAGTATTTAGGGGATGGTTTATTTGATTTATCTCTCTTTTCCCCACCTGGATGTTATTAATTAATTATAATTGCAGTTGTATTGATTTATTACGTTGTATGTTTCATCTGTACAGCATTATATTTCTAGCATGTTTTCACCACCAAAAATTTAGTGTCAACCTCTCACCATTTGGTTTACCCATACGGCCCTCCCCCAACCCCTCCCCTTCTGGTAACCACTATGCCTTTTGTATCTAAGGCTTTATCTTTGGTTTGATTTGTTCACTTATTTTTTTCCCACTCATATGTGAAATATAAAAATGAAAAATGAAAAAAGCACAACATTGACTCCCTCTCTTAATGGACCGTGATGTATGACCAACAAGACAAGGGCACGCTCACAGGACAGGGTGACCTTCATGTCAGCTTTGTCACTTGTACAACTTGTGTCTTATTTCACTTTTATTTTCTTCTCCCTTCTAATTTTCTCTTTGGAGGTGTCCTGATTTTCACACTTTTGTTATTTTTTCCGTTGTCATTTTATTTTTATCCTTTGGTTACTAGGATTCTTTTCTTCATCTTTCTGACTCTGTCCATCAGAATTTTTAATTTCTGTTGTGATATAATAATAGAGTTTTTGACATAAAGATTCTGCCCATCTTGGCTTGTTTAATTTTTTTTTACTTCTACTAAGATATTTTCCATCACATTTTCATTTTGCTTTGATCAATACTTCTTAAAATGTATAAAATTAATCTGAAATTAAAGCATACACAAGAGGAATTCAAATGCTTTTAAAAATTGCCTCTTACTTTGTACTGAGCTACTTAATAGTGTAATCCAATTATTCTTTCTGCGACATCCAGTAGCAGACATACTGATGAACGTGTAGGGAAGCGTCACTTGTTTCCCCAGGCTGCTCTGCTGTGTCACTGACAGTTTTGTCTTCTCTTTCATCTAGAACCAGCAGACTTCCTCAGGACGAGATGTATTGGATGTGGTAGACACAATCCAATATGTTAGGATGCACAAAACACACAACTTCTCATACAGACAGATTTGTTCTGGTTGTTATTCTGTTTCTGGTTCTGATTCTGGTTTCTACATTACACACACAAGAATTTTGATAAATTCTATTTTGTACAATTCCCATCACAAAAGAAAAACAGGTAGAGTACATTTATAATTATAACTACTCTGATTTTGGGCATATTGCTGATGGAGAGAACTTCTGTTTTGACTTGAGAAGGAGAAACAAACTTAGTTGAAGACTGGAAATATCTTCAGCTCTTGGAACCTTCTGGCTTCTGGCTGTATACTTTTCAAACCTTGTTTCTTTCCCACCAGCCACATAGATCCAGTTCCAGGGACTAGAGGATGGATTCCTTCCAGGTCACACTCTGCATCTTCAGCTGTGTGGGGTAATTGGCACAGTGAAGATTTCTGAGAGCTATTCCCCTACCAGGATGGTTAGCAATAACTCAACTATAAATGGCAGCACAACAAATCAAATAAATGTATCTCAACAAATCCCCACTAAGTACATCCCCAGCTAACCTCTCTTTAGCCAGTCCTCCAAAGTACTTGGGGTAATTGATCTCAGCAAAATGACACAAGGCAAAATCAGCAAAGGAAAAAGATACTCAGGGAAAATTCAGAGGGAACCAGGGGCAAAGGTCCAAAAATCCTTTCCTGTGGTGTCACACAAGCTGTGCCTATATCCTCCAGCAATGAATTATGCCATACATGATAATGTGTGCATGCTTAGTTGCCCGGTCATGTATGACTCATTGTGACCCCATGGACTGTAGCCCGCCAGGATCCTCTGTCCATGGGATTTCCTAGGCAAGAATACTGGAGTGGGTTTTCATTACCTCCTCGAGGGGACCTTCCCGACCCAGGGATTGAACCTGAGTCTCCTGCATTGGCAGGCAGATTTTTTACTACCACTGTACCACCTGGGAAGTCATATGCATGATAATAGAAAATCCTAAATAAAATTTTAAGAAACCATTCAGCAAAACATTAAAAAAAAATCACAGCGTGACTATATGGCATTTATTCCAGTAATCAAGAGTGGTATGCTATAAGGCAATATGTTTAATTCACATATTGACATATCTAATGAAAACAACTTAAAATAATCATCGTAGATGCTGAGCAACGCTCATATAATTATTAGAATTTTAATTATTATTTTAGCAAGTTGACAAAAATCAGAAGCCAGTGTTTTCACCTTGATAATTATAAAAATGCTTCATGGACCCTGTATGCCCCCTTATTTCTGTAGCATTTCCTTTGACTTGTAATTCAGAAGAAACGTCAGATATAGTCCTAATTCTTCTTCATGGGGTTATTTCAAGCTTAAAGTCATCGATGGAATGGACAACTGGGAGACAAAAATAAAGAAGTGAATTCCTAGGTAAAGACTGAAGTGACAAGTCTGGGATGAAATGTTTAAAATTGGAGTAATTGCCACAAAGAACCCTGGAGTGTGTTCAGCTCAGTTTTATCAGTTCTTCCTTGCATGGTCTGTTGATATGCTTTAAAGATATTCTGTGTTTTATCATGGTCATGGGGCTGCATGTTATTTTGAGAAATAAGAAAAAGAAATGGTAGGTGCAGCCTCATGCTTTTTTTGCACAAAAGCAAGAATGCACTTTACATTTTTCAGTGATGTTTTATGAGCAATTGCCTATCCATTGATTTGTGAACTTATTTTTACCAAATGAACCACTCAAAATGGACACTACAGTTCAGAAGAACACAGACGGACTAGAACATTAAAGAATATATATGTATTTATTCATTTGGGAAGCAGACTTTCAAAAAATTGTAAAATCATAACTTCCCAAAGTTCTTAATACCCCAATCCTCTACTTATTTTTTTCCCCCAAGTTTCACAGACAGTCAGCCTCAAGCTGGCAGGGCGGTTTATCACCACTGAACTTTGCCACCTGGCTTAATTCCCCTTTCGGCTCGACTTGGTAATAATATCCGCCTAATAGAATCCCATCTCCAGAATTTCTGGTCATCCTTGCATTGCACAATGGATGGAGCTAATCATGTTTCAAAGAGACTAAATATTGCAGTGACATAAAAAGCTTCATTATGCCTTGGTTAGGAATATTAAACATCTGTGACCTGGGAGAGGAGAAAGGCAGAGATTAAGTTTGATGTTTGAGTGAAAACTAGGTGATAAAAACAATTAGGGCATTAATGGAGGAAGGTTCTGGGCTTTTTAGCACCACTGACCTTCCCAAGCCCATCGCTTCTCTTGGCATTGTCTCTTTGATTGCCAAGTTTTCTGAGAGGAGAAAAGGATACTTTAAGGGATTGGATGGAAATTCACTGAATTTCTTCAGTGGAGCAGAGCTGCCGCTCCACCCCATTTCCTGGGGGAGCAGGTTGTGTCTCTGCAAGCTCCTTCCTGATCAGGGAGCCTCTGGACCATCAGGACCCACATCTGTACTGCTTGGTATTGTGACCACAGTAGAGACTGAATGATTAGGCTGGCTTTTAACCCCCATGAGTGCATGCGTTGGCTTCCCTGTTGGCTTAGTAGTGAAAAATGTGCCTGCTAATGCAGGAGATCCGGATTCGATCTCTGGGCCAGGAACATTCCCTAGAGGAGGAAATGACTACTCACTCCAGTGTTCTTGCCTGGGAAATCCCATGGATAGAGGAGCCTGGTGGGCTACAGTCCATGGGGTCACAAAAGAGTCAGACACGACTTAGTGTCTAAACAGCAGCAGCAGCAGTTGCATGCATTTGCAGGCCAGGTTTCGGGGGTGGAGGAAAGAACAGATGTGAAAGTTGGACAGAGCTGCTGTCCATTCTTCTCCACCCCTGGCTGTCTGTACGAACTTCTGCAAGCAGCTTAACCTTGGATCTCCATTTCCTCATCTGTAAGAGGGACGTAACGACAGCAAATGTGAGATAAATGGGACACGTAAATGAAGCACCTTGAAATAGCACTGGGCACAGTGGTGCCCTTCCTTCCTTGCTTTCCAGATTCCTCTGAAGACTACTTTCTACATGCGGATACTTCTTTACTTATTCATTTTCCTTGCTGTGTTTATGCAGTACTGACTGTGGGCCAGATACTGGGCTACGTGAGATTCAAAGGTCAGTAAAATACGTATTTTCTTCAGTAGGTTCAAGTTAAGTTAATCAGAGAATGGAGAGAATAGGAGTAAGTTCATAACTTTGATCTGAAGATGAATCACTTAATTTTGTTCTCTGTTCTTGCTTCAAATGTCTATAAGAGGATCAGACCTTCAAGGAATACCCATTATCACCTAAGCACTGTAGTAAGTGTTTTAAATGTATTGTTTGTTTCCACTTTTAGGTATTATTTTTGATTATATAACAAGATTCATTATGATTAAAGTAGTATAAAAGTGAAATTTAGGATATATTTGAAAACACAAATAATGGCCTAAAATTTTTCTTGCAAGAACTGCTGAAAGATATCCATTGTTAGCAGTTGGGTGTTTAACTCTATAGAACTTTCTGAGATTTTCTTTCTATAATTACATACATACCTTTGTATAAGTTTATGCATGTGCATATATGTTAGAAAATGCAAAATTTTGAAAGCAATATTGGAATCACATATCACGGGTTTAGGGCTTTCTGGGGATTCAGTACAAAAAATTTGCCTGCCAGTGTAGAGGATGCAAGAGACGTGGGTTCGATCCCTCAGTTAAGAAGATCCCCTGGAGGAGGAAAGGGCAACCCACTCCAGTATTATTCCTTGACTTGCGTTTTGCTGCTCCAAACCAAACTGGCTTCTTTATCAAGCAAAGAAGGGGCTAGAATTTGGATGCCCAGTTAGCACAGCATGTTTCCCGCTGGTGCCCCTCCGGGTGGGTTAGTAAAAAGACTTTCCATCGTCTAAAGTTTAGTCCGCCCGCTCATTGCTGTCCTCTCCTCTCACCTCCTTGTCTTCGTAAGTTTTCATTGAATACATTGAACTGAGGTGGATGAACCTAGAGCCTGTTACAGACTGAAGTCAGAAGTATCATACAGTAATGCATATATATGGAATCTAGAAAGGTGGTACTGACGAACCTATTTGCAGGGTGGGAATCGAGACGTAGACATAAGGCTGGACTTGTGGACAAAACAGGGGAAGGAGTGGGTGGGATGAATTGAGAGAGCAGCGTTGACACGTATACACCATCATGTTTAAAATAGACAGCTGGTGGGAAGAAGTCGTGGAGCACAGGGAACTCTGCCCAGGGCTCTGTGATGACCTAGTGGGTGGGATGGGGGTGGGAGGCAGGCTCAGGAGGGAGGGGATACATGTATCCTTATGGCTGATGCACGTTGTTGTACAGCAGAAACCAGCACAGCATTGTAAAGCAACCATACTCCAACTAAAAACCGAGAGAGAAAAAATTCCCTGCCATTCTTGCAGGGTTTCAGGAAGTGGCTGCTTTTGACTGCAAGGCCCGAATATATTCCAGACTTGTTCTGGGTCATCAAAGCACTACTTCTGCCCCCAGTTTTTTCTTTTTTAATTGGAGTATAATTGCTTTACAATGTTGTGTTAGTTTGTGCTGTACGACAACAGTGAATCAGCCATCAGTATACATATAGCCCCTCTGTCCTTCATTTTTAACAACACATTTTTCCAGACACGACTTTACACATTCCCTGGGGGCCGGAAGGCTCCCTGCTCACCTCTCTGTCCCTCCCAGAGCCTGGCTCACCGCAGGAGCAGAGAACACAGGTGCTGAATCTAGCCACTCTCGGGGAGACAAAACCTTACATCTTATTCAGATCCTCCAGGTGACAGCTTCCACCAGTGTCTTCTCGTTTCTGCCTCTGCAGAACTGAAAAATGGCAAATCCTATTTTTCAAGAGAAAGCAAGGAAAGTAATAGAAGCTCCTGGGGGCAGGGTTTCACAGTCCAGAGCCAGGCCGTGGGGTATGTTTAGTTCGAGCTTCTGAGGCAGCAGAGTGGATTCTTGGCTGCAGGGAATCAAGGGGAGGGCAGTGGGGTGGGCAGGAGGCGGCATGGCTCTGTATCCCAGGAGCTCCTGGAGCTGCAAAAGCAGCTGGTTCTCCATTGGCAGGAGGAAGGAGCAGTGTATCAGAATCTCAGACTCATCTGAACAGTCCAGCAACCAGCTGTGTTGCTGTTCAGTCCCTCAGTCTTATCTGACTCTTTGGGACCCCGTGGACTGCAGCATACCAGGCTTCCCTGTCCTTCTCCGTATCCCAGAGTTTGCTCAAACTCATGTCCATCAAGTCGGTGATGCCATCCAACCATGGTGATGCCAAACAACTCTGTTGTCCCCTTCACCTCCTGCCTTCAATCTTTCCCAGCATCAGGGTCTTTTCCAATGAGTCGGTTCTTCGCATCACAGGCCAAAGTATTGGAGCTTCACCTTCAGCATCAGTCCTTCCAGTGAAAGTTCACACGTGCAGGGCAACAAAGGGCAAAACAGGGCCGTGTCTCAGGGCTCTGCAGGGGACTCCTTACCTGGATTCATCCATTCTGGGGGCTCGGAATCTTGACTTAATCCTTTAGACCATAGCATTTTTGCACCTTGTTTTATGTCCCTGGATATGTTCCAGTGCCTCCTGGTTTATAAGTCTATGGGAACTTGAATAGACTTTGTATCCTACTGTTGTGTGAACAATTGTGTAAATCTTAGTTTTGTTGATTTGATTCATAGTGCCTTTCAGATCTACTATATCCTTCTACTTCTCTGTATATTCATTCTATTAATATAGAAGAGTTTGATATTGAAACTCCAGCTAGAAATTTCAATTTATCTATTAATACTAAAAAATAATTGTAATATACAGTGGAACTATATGTAACCTTATTCGGTATTTTCCAGGACTTCTGTAAATGTGTTATCATACTTTCATAATTAAAAAAATCCTGTAGTATCCGCCCAAACCAGCTCCCATATCAGTTCAGTTCAGTCACTCAGTCATGTCTGACTCTTTGTGACCCCATGGACTGTAGCATGCCAGGCTTTCCTGTCCATCACCACCTTCCAGAGCTAACTCAAACTCATGTCCATTGAGTTGGTGATGCCATCTAACCATCTCATCCTCTTTCATCCCCTTCTCCTGCCTTCAGTCTTTCCCAGCATCAGGGTCTTTTCCAGTGAGTCAGTTCTTCGCATCAGGTGGCCAAATTATTAGAGTTTCAGCTTCAGCATCAGTCCTTCCAATGAATATTCAGGACTGATTTCCTTTAGGATTGACTGATTGGATCTCCTTGCAGTCCAAAGGACTCTCAAGAGTCTTCTCCAACACCACAGTTCAAAAGCATCAATTCTTTGGTGCTCAGCTTTCTTTATAGTCCAATTCTAACATCCATACATGACTACCAGAAAAACCACAGCCTTGACTAGACGGACCTTTGTTGGCAAAGTAATGTCTCTGCTTTTTAGTATGCTGTCTAGGTTGGTCCTAGCTTTTCTTCCAAGGAGTAAGCATCTTTTAATTTCATGGCTGCAGTCATCATCTTCAGTGATTTTGGAGACCCCCCCAAAATAAAGTCAGCCACTGTTTCCACTGTTTCTCCATCTATTTGCCATGAAGTGATGGGAGCAGATGCCATGATCTTAGTTTTCTGAATATTGAGTTTTAAGCCAACTTTTTCACTCTCCTCTTTCACTTTCATCAAGAGGCTTTTTAGTCCTTCTTTGCTGTCTGCCCTCAGGGTGGTGTCATCTGTATATTAGAGGTAATTGATATTTCTCCCGGCAGTCTTAATTCCAGCTTGTGCTTCATCCAGCCCGGTATTTCTCATACAGCCTTGATGTATTCCTTTCCCAATTTGGAACCAGTTTGTTGTTCCATGTCCAGTTCTAACTGTTGTTTCCTGACCTGAATACAGATTTCTCAGGAGGCAAGTCAGGTGGCCTTGTATTCCCATCTCTTTAAGAATTTTCCACAGTTTGTTGTGATCCACATAGTCAAAGGCTTTGGCATAGTCAGTAAAGCAGAAACAGATGTTTTCCTGGAGCTCTCAATGTAGGAGACATAAAATACCTGCCAGTGTAGGAGACAGATAAGACCTGGGCTTGATCCCTGGGTCAGAAAGATCTCCTGGAAGAGGGCATGGCAACCACTCCAATATTTTTGCCTGGAGAATGTCATGGACAGAGGAGCCTGGTGGGCTATAGTCCATGGAGTTGCATAGAGTCGGACACGATCAGGTGATCTAGCACACATAAAATCTATTGCACATGTCTGACGACTGAAGTGACCTACCATGCATAAAATCTATTGCACATAGATGTCCATGAGTCTACCACCTCAATCAGCAATGTGAAGACATTCGCCACTTCCCAAGCATCTTCCTGCCCCTTGGAGTTCTTCTTCATCACCTCCCCCTCCACCAGTAATCACAGATCTGCTTCTCGTCACTGCACACTGAATACACTGTAATAACTGATTTAAACAGCTGACGGGAAGATCTAGTAAGCATATCCATGCTGCTTGGTGGACAGTTTCTATTGGTTGTTTTCTTTCCTGGGTATGAGACACTTTTCTTTGGAGGTGCAATAATTTTTGTTAAAAGCTATCCATTTTATTTTATTTTAAACTTTTTATTTCATGTTGGAGTAGAGCCGATGAACAGCGTGATAGTTTCAGGTGGACAGCACAGAGACTCAGCTATACATACACATGTATCCGTTCTCCCTCAAACTCCCCTCCCATCCAGGTTACCACATAACATTGAGCAGAGTTCCATGTTCCACCTGTACATATTCTTTGCTATTGGATGGCTCAAATATTTTGCCCATTTTTAATTCAGTTACTCATTTTTTATTGTTGTGTTTTAAGTATTCTTCTTATATTTTGAATAACAGTCCTTTTTCAGATATGTTTTTGGCAAATATTTTCTCTGAGTCTGGCTTGTTTTCTCATCCTCTTGACCACTGATTGTTTTTGACAAATACCCTGGGGATAGAACTTTTCTCATTATATGAGCTCTGATTCAGGTCAAATAATGGGGCTTTTCCAGGGAGTTGCTGGACAAGAGAAATCGTGCAATGTGATGGGGGTGGGACTGCCAAAGAGCCCCAGACCCTCAGTGTCTGCGAGGCTGCTTGTCTGCCCAGCTGTCAAGACTGCTCAGCTGGTTTTCAAGGTCCCTATGGAGCGGAGAAGAAAGGATGGAAATAGAGCAAGTTAAAATCTCACAAAATTCCCGATTCTTCCCAAGATTCAGCTGTTTTTTTTCTTGAGTAAATGCTCCTTGGATTATTATAAGAAATTTGTTAATTTAAAGAATTTTGAAACCTATGATTTGACCTTTTTTTTTTTTTTTTGCCAGTGCTCTTGTTGGCTTTGTGGAAGAGGACATCTTCAGAGGTTCTTTCTCTGCTCTTCTGGAAATCTACCCTTATTGGTTCTTTTCTACATAATGGTCGATATGAACATTTTCCAAACTGTGTGTGATGTTAAAAGATGCTTCATACAGCAAGGACTCTACTCTCAAAAAATTTGGGGAAATATAATATGTAAGCAGATTTTAAAAAAAATCTGTGTTTTTTCTCTTTTCCACCTTTGGTTTCAGCACAGCCTCGGTACACAGTTCCATGCCTGGGGCCCGACCTTCAGCCCGTAGAGTAGAGCGCTGTGCTTCTCCTCTGTGGTTTGGTCCCATGGTCGCCACCACGCTGCCCCAGGTCCCTTGTCCTGTGTGAAGGTCACCAGGCGTGTAAGAGGGTTAGTGCTTACGGCATCAACCCTCAGCAATAGAGGATCGGAGGTGGTGGTTAAACACTGGCTTCCTGAATTTGGATGGAAAACTCTGAGGGCATTTCCCACCATCCCTTGTAGGGGGCCCTCCGGAGGCCAACCCCCAGGTAACTGTAGTGGGAACCACTTCCATAATGTAACATTTATCACCTTTGCCTCCATCCAAATCTTACTTTTCTGTCTACCCCAATTCCTATGGTCACCTTTCTAACTCTTTGTGCAAATCTATGTCTCAGACTTTGCCTGTGGGGACATCCAAATGAAGACACATGGTTTCAGAAAAGCTAAATAGTTCCTCTTAATTACAGTTCTCAGAGAGTTTTTATCTACTATTTCACGTTATCATTATCTCAGAGAAGGTTATGGTATGCTTTTAGTCGTTGAACCTTTTTTAGATTTATCATCTTGAGGGCGTGTGCCCCCACAGAATATGAACATGCTTTTGGAAGTGTTGGTTTAATGTAAACAAGCATGTATCCAAGCTTAGGATATCCTTTTAGATGTCAGTTCGTGTGAGGTGAGAATCATCCAGCATTAAAGGCATACTGGCTTCCCAGGATGGGAACAAAGTCCTCTGAGTGTGCGTGAGTGCTCAGTCGAGTCTGACTCTTTGTGGCCCCATGGACTGTAGCTGCCAGGCTCTTCTGTCCATGGGGATTCTCCAGGCAAGAATGTTGGAGTGGGTTGCCATGCCCTCCTCCAGGGGATCTTCCCAACCCAGGGATTGAACCCAGGTCTCCCTCATTTCAGGAGGATTCTTTACTGTCAGAGCCACCAGAGAAGCCCGAGCCCCATGCTGTACTGCATTATCTAATAGTAACAGAATCAGAGGATTAGAAGTGCAGAGGAAAGGAACATCAGTCCTCAAAGGACATGTATCGTTAACTACTCCCCTGGATGAATTAGCCAAATGTGCTGTGTGTTAGTTGCTCAGTCATGTCCAACTCTTTGTGACCTCATGGACTATAGCTCGCCAGGCTCCTCTGTCCATGGGCTTTTCCAGGCGAGAATACTGGAATGGGTTGCCATTTCCTACTCCAGAGGATCTTCCCAACTCAGGGATCAAACTCCCACTTCCTGTGTCTCCTGCATTGGCAGGCAGACTCTTTACCACTGCGACACCTGGGAAGTCCTTGTGCTCAGGTAATTCTTAAATATAGCAATTTGGCCATTTAAACTTGATATGCATCTATTATGGTCCATATCCATTACTGAGTGACTGAACTGAACTGAACTGATGGTCCACATGTGTTTGCTTCAGTCAGTTCAGTTCAGTCGCTCAGTCATGTCCGACTCTTTGTCCGACTCAGTTGTGTCCACTCCAGGCTTCCCTGTCCATCACCAACTCCTGGAGCTTGCTCAAACTCATGCCCATCGAGTCGGTGATGCCATCGAACCATCTCATCCTCTGTTGTCCCCTTCTCCTCCTGTCTTCAATCTTTCTTAGCATCAGGGTTTTTTCCCAATGAGTCAGTTCTTTCCATCAGGTGGCCGAAGTATTGGAGTTTCAGCTTCAGCATCAGTCCTTCCAATGAGTATCCAGGACTGATTTCCTTTAGAATTGACTGGTTTGATCTCCTTGCTGTCCAAGGGACTCTCAAGAATTTTCTCCAAGAGGGAGTCTGTGTTTGCTATTTCACAGTGGAATATTTCATGATGCATCAGAGGCAGTAAAAAAAAAAAAAAAGATCAAAATGATCACAGTTGGGCAAAAATAGCATCACACAATATTGCACACACTTTATAATATTGAAGCTCACACAACAAGCCAAGGAGTCACAATTGGCAAGGCTCAACCTGATATAGAAATGGTAGAACTCTCAGTGAGACACAGTTAATACTTCATATTTTGTTTGATTTCTCATTGGATGAAACATTTATGATGTCACTTCTACAACAAAACAATGTGATTGTCATTTAGCTGATTTTGTCTGTTGGCTCTATTAAAATGTTCCATGTTTTATCACTTAGAATATTCAATTTCTGGGACATTAGAATTATGGTGTAATTCTGGCTCAGACGCAGGGGGTATTAGGGATGTAGTGACAACTTCTAGTCAACATTTCATGGTTTAGGGTACCCCTCCTCCCTCTACTCCCAAGTGATTAGAAGAGTCTAGTGATTTTCAGCAGTTGAGGACCTTCCTGGAATTTTCCATATTGGCAGTAGATGAGAAGTTTTCTCTTTTGAATCAAGGGCAGTAAACATGGAGGCGTGGGGCTGGTGGTGGCTGTTTTGACTACTGCATGGAGAAAACATGACTATAATTAGAAAATAAAGCCAGTCACCAAAGGGAAGCAGGGATGGGCATGAGTGGACAGAAAGGGAGCTATGGTCATTCCTGAACCCTTATCCAGGGCTGTGCCTGAAGGCAGCTTTGTCCCAGGGCTTGCCAGTGCCATGAGTCAATAAATTCTCTTCATTGCAACTTGCTGAGCTCATTGGTCTTAGAATCCTGTCACTTGTGGCCAAACTTCTTGACTTAGTGCCTGATAAATGTCTGTGCTTGGTTCTGACTTCCTGCCCACCCCACCTCCCATCCTCTGCCGCTTATAATGGAGAAGGTGTTTGCTATGGAGTCAGGTAGACCCGGGTTTATAATCCGGTTTCATCAAGTGTTATTGTCACTGACAGTTTGTGAGAGAAGTATGACAGTGTGAGAGCAAAATGCCTGTTCTGGGCCGATTGCATCTGGGGTTCAAATCCTGGATGTGTCCCTGTTAATCTTTGTGCTATAGGGTAAATTTCATAAACTCTTTGAGCTACATTTCCTCATTGTCGTGTGTGAATTATACCTCTTAACTTTTGTTGTTACTTTGATGATCAGAAATGATTTGCTTTGCAAGTTTGATAAATAATTGCCACACATTTTGAATACCTCGTTAGTTTTTCTTATTCCATAAAAGCAGTCTCCTGATAAAAATGAGACAACATTCAACCTCCAAATCTTCTTTCCCAGATGAATGGAAGTCTGGCAAAGTAAGGTTACAGGACAAAATGTTTCGAATACGTGATTCTGATTCTATTTGTCTCTGGAGACAAAAGGACTACATAGGGAATGTTTGTTCATTGACCTGTAAATTTATGATCCTAGTAAAGGAGATAAATATTTGTTTTGTGGGGCAATGGTATTTTTCCTTCTAAAATAACAGAGGGGAGAGAAAAAAAATCTTTCTACGTCCTTTTCATCCCCACATTCTGTTGCTAATCCTCCACAGTATTGAAATCAGTATTGAAATAATTACTTATTAAGAGAGGGATACGAGGTTGCTTGTGCATGAACTGTATGTCAGTATTTTACATTCCATTTTTCTTTTAAGTCATCCTTGAACAGCCCTGGGAGGTGCCTGGAAGCCACCTTGCAGATGGAGCTGGCTTAGGAGTTCCTTCCTCCTGCAAGGTCTCTTCAGCGCCCTCTGTTGGCAAGTTCACAATGGGGGAAAAAATAGTTAAAAGAGCTCAGCTCCGCCCCCTCCTTTTTTTTTTTTTTTTTTTCAGAATTGGTACTGAAGAATTAATTTGCACTCAAGAGGCAATCAATTGATAGCAGACACACTTATAAACCATCATAGAAGGCATTCAGTAAGGGAGAATAATTAGTACCAAGAGAAAGACACCCAAGGAGAATTTACTTTTAGAAGAAAATGTAAGTTGGGTAGAAAAAGGCTTTCAATGCTATTTTGATTTAGCAACATAAAATTCAAAATTTTGAAAGTAAGTACATTTTACTTATAATGATTCAGTTATGTTATAATTGAAATTATGACCACTGTTCCTGTGACTTAGTTCTCTCATCTGAAAAAAAGAAAAAGGTTAAAATAATGAAACTTCCTTCTCAGGGTGGTGAGAAACTTAATGGCATATTACACATAATTGATTTAGAACAGTACCTGGTATATGTTAAACAGTCAATAAACATTAGCTACTATTTTTAATTTTTAGAATGAGCAAAATTATCAAATCTTCATTTTGCTTTTCAAAATCTTATTATCATAAACATATTCAGTAATTTCATTGAATAGATATTTATTAATTACCTGCATGGATTCCTCTGTGTATTTTAGATCAGTGATGAAGACAGGAAAAATCTCTAGAGCTAATGTTCTAGCATGGACTGTATAAGTGCTAGTAACCTTATAAGATGTGTCTTGTCTTTCCTCTCTACCTTTTGAATAAAGAGAAGATCTACAACAGAAGTCGGTAAACCATAGCCAGTTGTCCATAACTGACTTACTGCTTTTTAAAAACATGTTCATTTACTTATTTGTTTATTTATTTGGCTGAACTGGGTCTTAGTTGTGGCATGTGAGATCTAGTTTTCCAACCACGAATCAAATCCAGGCTCCCTGAATTGGGAGTGTGGAATCTTAGCCACTGGACGACCACAGAAGTCCCCCGCTGCTTATTTTTGTAAATTTCGTTTTGCTGGAACACAGCCAAATACATTCATTTATGCATTGTCTATGGCCATGCTTATGCTACAATGGCAGAGTTAAATAGTTGTGACAGAGACCAGGTGACCTGCAAGCTGAAAAGATTTACTATCTAGTTTTTACAGGAAAAGTTTGCCAACCTCTGGTCTTAGGAGACATGTATGGAAACAGATTGGAGGAGGACTTCCTTCCCATCCCATCTCACCCCTGGCCTCTCACCTTAGACTACCTCTTGAGTGAGAAACATACTTGTGTTCATGTAAAGCTCCTGAGAATCTTGAGGTTGTTTGTTATAATAGTTCAGTTCAGTTCAGTTCAGTTGCTCAGTCAGGTCCGACTCTTTGCAACCCCATGAATCGCAGCACGCCAGGCCTCCCTGTCCATCACCAACTCCCAGAGTTCACTCAGACTCACATCTATTGAGTTGGTGATGCCATCCAGCCATCTCATCCTCTGTCGTTCCCTTCTCCTCCTGCCCCCAATCCCTCCCAGCATCAGAGTCCTTTCCAATGAGTCAACTCTTCGCATGAGGTTACAATAGTTAGCCTATCTTTATGGATTTAAAGTGTCTCACTTTCTAAGTGATTTGCCAGTTTTAACAAGGAAAGTGAAAGTGAAAGTTGCTCAGTCATGTCCGACTCTTTGTGAGCCCACAAGACTATACAGTCCATGGAATTCTCCAGGCCAGAATAATGGAGTGGGAAGCCTTTCACTTCTCCAGGGGATCTTCCCAACCCAGGGATCAAACCCAGGTCTCCTGCATTGCAGGTGGATTCTTTACCAGCTGAGCTACCAGGGAAACCCAAGAATACTGGAGTGGGTAGCCTGTCTCTTCTCCAGGGGAATCTTCCTGACCCAGGAATCAAACCAGGGTCTCCTGCCTTGCAGGCGGATTCTTTACCAGCTGAGCTACCAGGGAATCCCAATTTTAACAATGGCTACTTTTAACTCTACAGTATTCATATAAATCTCTTGTGAACTGCCCGTTGAGTTTGCAGATTTCCTCTTATTTTTTTCAAGTGATGTATAGTTGATATACAATATTGTATTGGCTTCCGGTGTATAGCAAAAGTGATTTAGTTATGCATACACATGTCTATTCTGTTTCAGATTCCTTTCCATTTTAGGTTATTACAAGATATTTAATGTAGTTACCTGTGCTATACAGTAAACCCTTGTTTTTTAGCTACAGATTTTATCCTTTTGCTTGACAACTGTCTCTGTTATTAATAGATCATCGTTTGTCAATGGGTATCCTATTCTTTTGAGTAGTTCCCTAACATCACTTTTTTTAAGCTCACAGAATTCTGTATCTTTGTAAGAATTACAATTTAATTTTGCAAACAGTTTCCTTTTGAGATGCCTGCCAGGCATGGGATAATCAACAAGAACCCAGAGCTGATGGTAGGAATAGAGCCGCGTGTTGTGACAAGAACTGTTTTCTTTTAAACAGTTGATAATGATTATTTCTGTAAGATCGTTGGGCTTCTCTATTCAGCTTTGTAACTGTGGAGAATAGCTATCAAGTTCTCAGAGGAGGCTCTGTCTTGTCTGAGTATGAAGGTCAATGGGAAGGTCGAGAGGAGGGAGCAGGGGATTTCTGCTGGGAGAGCTGAGGAATGATGGACTGAGCACAAGGCATGTGGCCTGGGGGTTAGAGCGTGAACATCAGTGTCCCGGGGAGGGGTGGGGTCGGGTACGGGTGGGTGTATGTAGCAGATGTCACTGATGTGCGCCTGGGCAAGTACTTCTAAGACATAGGATAGATCGTAGAAGCATTAAGTGCATACACGGGCATGGCCATGAGTTAGGGGGGTGAGGGAAGAGCAGCAAGGTTGCAAAGGGCTTGAGTGATCTTCAGTGAGTTTTATTGACTTTTTTTTTTTTTTTTTTTTTTAAGCAGTGGGCTACTGGTTTTCAGGAGTTGGTGAAGGACAGGGAAGCCTGGTGTGCTGCAGTCTATGGGGTTGCAAAGAGTGAGACACGACTGAGCCACTGAACTGAACTGAACTGGTTTTAAACTGCAAACCTGTCATTTCAGAGTCCGTATCTCTGCTCTGTCCTCCATTTTTCTCCCCCTAAGAAGTTATTCATAGGCTAAGGGATTTCCAAGACTCCGTAGATCCCACCGCTGCGGCAAAGGACAGGATGCCAGAGGGCTTTGAAACGGAGGAGTGGCCTGAGGATGTCTGGGTGTCAGCAAGACCATGCCGGTGTCGTGAGGCTGGACTGTAGGGAGGAGCAGGGAGCCTTCAGGAGAACTGCGTCCATGTTTGCTGGAACTGCATTCACAGCTGAGAAAGATACAGCTCCCTTGTAAACATATGTGGGTTGAAAAAAGGCCACAGCCGTTTTAGGAGTAGGTGGAACCCCTGTTGTGTATCTCATATGAAGAGCAAGAGCCCTGCGTCCCTGTTGGCTAATTATCAAGATCATCAAAATGAAAGTGCAAGGGAGTCTTGGGGTCCTCATTTAGAGGTAGGAGCATTTGGTTGAAAGGAGGAATGTCTGCCCCCTTGGTGGGAGAATAAATATCTGAGCTGACTATTGGCTGTAAAGAGTAGAGTATGAGCACAGCAATGGCCTTGCCAGTTCAACCAGCTTCTAGGAACTAGGCAAAGCTCAAGGCTGAACAAACCAGGAGCTCAGTATCCTACATGACTGTCTGTACAAAAACTGTTAACATGTTGACTTCTTCACTGTTGAGACATACCAATTTCAGACTCATACAGCCTGAGACTCCAGTCAAGATAAAGTATAGAAGAAATGAAATGGAAGCACTAACCATTGACATATCCATTTGAGACTAGCTAGACTATTCTTGGCTTCCCGGGTGCCTAAGTGGTAAAGAACCTGTCTGCAAATGCAAGAGACACAGGTTCAATCCCTGGGTTGGGAAGATCCCCTGGAGCAGGAAGTGACAACCCACTCCAGTATTCTTGCCTGGAGAATCCCATAGACAGAGGAGCCAGGCAGGCTATGGTCCATGCGGTCACAAATTTTCGGACATGACTTAGTGACTGAGCACATATACTGCTATTATTTCATTAGCTGCCATTTATTTAGCTCTCACTAAGGACCTGGTGTTTTGCTTATGCTGCCTTTAGCTCTTACAGGTGCCCTGCTTGGTTTAATTGGTTCAGTCCCCAGACATTCTCCAAGCTTTGGTTCACATGCCACTTTCTCCATGAAGCTTTCCATGACCACACTTCTCTTCTTCTCCCTCAGTAGCTACTTTTTAGTCCCTGCTTCTAAAGACTTTCTCTAAGCATCTCTCATCACACTTATCACTTTGCTTAAGATTTCTGTGTATATTATTCTGTTACTACTTCTTCTTTGAGACTTTGTTGATAGAAGAATCTATGTTTAACTCATCCTTTCTTTTTTTTTTAATGTATTTATTTGGCCACACAGGGTGTTAGTTGCTGCTTGAGGAATCTTCCATCTTCATTGCAGCATATGAGATCTAATTCCCTGGCCAGGCATCAAACCCAGCTTCTGCATTGGAAGCACAGAGTCTTAGCCACTGGACTACCAGGGAAGTGCTTACCTCATCCTTTCTTTATCTGCATTCTTTTTGAAACACCTATTATATATTTTTTTTTTCAAGGAAATTGATGAGTACTGGAAGTACAAAGTGAATAAGGCCTGGTGTCTTTGTGGAGTTAGTTTCCATTATTATGGAAGAAGGGCTTCCTTGGTGGCTCAAACGGTAAAGCTGACATGTATACATAATTTCTGTGTGCACAGACTGATCTCAGGTGGTTTGGGCTGGACATGGTAGGACAAGGTGGTAAATAGGCAAAGGTTTGATGATATTACGGTCAATGCCATGTTTGTGTTTGGGCTGCAGGTTGCACTTTGGATGGCATATAGTGTAGGTAGGGGGAGTGATGGGCAATGAGTCTGGAAAGGTAGTTTGAAAGTCATGGGTTATGCGGCACAGTACAGGTCCTCAAATATCTGTTGACTGTCTTGCTGTCACTCACAACACAGCATCTCTTTTGAAGCCCTTTGATACCTCCTGTGTGATATTTCAACTCCACACTGTGTGGAGTGTAGGGAGAGAATAAGAAAATAAGGTTTAGAAGACCTGGGTCTGGGATTTGACTTTTGAGTCCTCTTTTGGCCTCTTCTGCTTTGTTCCAACCCAAAAAATCTCCTTGAAGTCAGCGAAAAGTTGGGTTCTTGGCACGACATTAAGTTCAGGCCCTTAGACATTCTATTTTTAATAGACAGGCATGACTGAGTTTTTTTGTAAATGAAAAGAATCAATAAGGCTTTGATATGAAGACTTTGCTTTTCATTTTTTCCTTTTTTTTGGTTAGGAGTGAAAGTCACTCTGTACCAAAGAAAAATGATGTCCACAGATGAAATATGTTTTCCCTGATGTTTTTTGATCAACTCAATGCATACCAAGTGCTTTCAAGGACTCAGGATCCTGCTGAAGCCGGGGCAGGACTGTGAAAACTGAATTTATACATCTCTTGGCCTTTTTGGTGGACTCTGATCATTTTAACATGTCTATTGAAAGTTAACATTTTCAAGGTTTATTAAATTCAGAAATAGAGCTCACCAGATAAATGGAGACTCTCATCTGGAGGGCACGAACTCTTTCCCCAGTCCTGGTCCCTGCCAATTATTACACATATTTGGTGCCAACCCTGATTCATCATGTCACTTCTTGAAAAACTTTGATAACTTTCCATTGTCGGCAGGACAAAACCTAGATTACTTCATGTGTGGCTTCATCGCTAAGTCGTGTCCAACTCTTTGCAACCCATGGACTGTAGCCCTACAGGCTCCTCTGTCCATGGGATTCTCCAGGCAAGAATATTGGAGTGGGTTGCCATTTCCTCATTCAGGGGATGTTCCCAACCCAGGGATCAAACCCGAGTTTCTTCTGTCTCCTGCATTGGCAGGCAGATTCTTTACGACTAGCATCACCTGGGAAGCTAAGACTGCTGAAGTCGAAGGAGGCTGAAAGACTTCACTGCCATAATGAGGTAAGAATTGACTCTAGTCATTATTAAAAATGTCCAGGGAATTTGTTGTTTTATTTTTCGAAGAGACATTGAAATCAACATGTAAGGACAGATTGGTTTAGTGGAAATCATCCTGTGTTAGCCACAAAGACAGGGATTTTGTGTGAGTTTTGTATGGTCAGTGTATGTTGAATGAGTGAATGAACTATTTTTATTTTTACTTATTTATTGACCATACCATGTGGCTTGTGGGATCTCAGTTTCCCAACCAGGATTTGAACCTGGGCCATGACAGTGAAAGCCTGGAATCCTAACCACCAGTTAAGTGGTTAGGGCCACCAATGAACTCCCTGAATGGACTGTTTTTAAACTGGAATTCACAAGTCTGGGAATCATGTTTATTTCCATCACTAATTTATTATAGTATTTATTATCACCTTGACTAAGTGGAATAAAGTTCTAGGATGACAGTTTTCTCTTTAGTAAAATGAGATGGTCAGACACCATATGATTCTAATTCTCAGACTCTATGAAATAATGGGTGATACTGTATTAATAAAACTTACAAATATTGGATCTGAAAAGCTCAGAAATCATACTTGATTATTTAGAATAACTCCTTTGAATAGGCTGATGACTTGAGGATACTTCCAATGAACTCCAAGAAAAGATTATCCAACTTCCAGCTTAAGGGGAGAGGGTGTAAATTCTCCCCATTCAGAAGGGTTTTATTCTGTCAAGGAAAGGCAGTTCTTATATTTTCAAATTTCTTTCCACCAACGTCTTCTCTTCAGCCTCTTCATATGTTTAAGTCTCTGCATCGTTAGTATTTCTAATGTTTATTTATTTACTTGGCTCCTCTGGCACGTGGAATCTTCCATCTTAATTGTCACATGTGGGAGGTGGAATCTAGTTCCCTGACCAGGGATTGAACCCAGGCCCCCTGTGTTGGGAGCACAGAGTCTTAGCCTCTGCATCTCTAAAACAGATGATTTATATAAGCCCACGTTTCTTCTACTTACCCCTCTTTCGCGTGTCTGTCTCTATCAGCCGTTCTTTTCTCGTCCTCACCTAATGTGCCCTGTACAACCTGGGATGTTCAGACTCTGGCCCTCACTGCTCCACTGCCATGGCGTATCCCAAGGGCTCCAACACGGGCTTCCTTGGTAATTCCAATGGACCCTTCTAGACTTCTTCCTGGCAATCATTAGTGTTATGATGAAACCTTTTTTCTAAAATGAAAGTTTGGAAGACACAAAGCTTAAAGTCATTTTCATTCCTGGACCTGGGTGAGTGGACTTGGGAAGGCAAGGGAATGGGATGAGAAGAGTCATAGGTCAAGTAAATGGTCATGTACTTACTCATGGGTTAGGTGATGGATGCTCTTTACCTATTAGGTAGGTAGGATTTTATCTAAATCCTATGAAATAATAGAAGGCATGGGTCATAGGTATGGGGCTTCCCTGGTTGCTCAGATGGTAAAGCATCTGTCTGCAATGAGGGAGGCCTGGGTTCGATCCCTGGGTCAGGAAGATCCTCTGGAGAAGGAAATGGCAACCCACCCCAGTACTCTTGCCTGGAAAATTCCATGGATGGAGGAGCCTGGTGGGCTACAGTCCGTGGGGTTGCAAAGAGTTGGATGTGACTGAGCGACTTCACTTCACTGGGCCATGGATGATCACGTTTCTTGAGCCAAGAATTATGACTTTTGTGTGCTTTAGTTCCATAAAGTAAACAACACAAGACTAAAATTTTGATTTACATCTTCCTGTAACCTCCATGACAGTGTGTTTTATTTTCTCCTGATTCACATAAGGATAGTGCTACAATTTAGAAGGGGGTAAGGAATCACAATAATATGTGGGGTATTTCAGAAGGAAAACATCTATTCCTTCCTTCCTTCGTCTTCCTCCTCCTCCCTTTATTCTCCTCTTCCTTCCTCTTCTTCTCTCTCTTTTATCTATCTATCCACCCATCCATCAAGCCAACAGATGCCATTCTGCCTGTTACTCCAATGGATTTGGAACTGTTTCTAAACTGCCACACCTGTGTCTTTGCAGTCCCCAGAGTCTTGCCTTTGTGGTAGCTACAGAAGTGTCTGTTATACACCAAGTATGGAGATTTAACCGTTTTCTCTCTAAATAGGGCATTAGGAATGATGTTGTTCATCCCACATATTTCACAGATGAGAAAACTGAGGTCCAGACAATGTCATGAACCTACTTGTGCTTGCCTAAGGAATTAAGGGCAGCTCTTGAAAGGGCTTCCCTGGGGGCTCAGTGGTAAAGGGTCCACCTGCCAAGGCAGGAGACACAGGCTCTGTCCCTGGGTTGGGAAGATCCCCTGGAGAAGGAAATGGTAACCCACTCTGGTATCTTTTCCTGGGAAATCCCATGCCCGGAGAAGCCTGGTGGGCTACGTGGCATTACAAAAAGGTAGATACGACTGAGTGACTAAACCACCACAGCAGCTTGGAAGCAGCGTTCACTTCTGTAGCCCAGCAATTTTCCAACATGGATGCACACTGTACTCTCATAAGGAGCTTTTAAAACACACTTGTGCTGGGGCCTCTCTGCCAGGTAATATGATTTCATTGGTCTGGAGTGGGACTTGAGGACGTGTTTTTAATGAGTGTCCCAGGTGACTCAGCTGTATGCAGCTACTGACTCTGTGTCCCACGTTTTCCCTGCTAGGCTCCCGTGGGTTGGATTATCCACGGATGTAACTCACATTCAGGGTAGTGTTGTTTCAGGCTCTGATGTGAGTCCCCAGCGTGGAGTCACCCCAGCTTCCTGTGACAGGGCAGGAACCTGGGAGGTGATGGGTTCCTGAAGGTCCAGGCAGAAAAGAGTGGATTTGACAGATCCAAGACGAGAAGCTGGATTCTCTGTTGCACATCAGAGTGTTTTGAAGAACGTAACTCACTCCTGACCTTTATGCTGTGCTCTGGTTAATTTAAAAAGAGAAATTCTTCATAAATCTTCTGTGCTGCCATTAAGTGAACTTCCTGTGATGAGAAACTCTAAAGATTCTACTGCTTCGAGAATAAACCAAGTCAGGTTCCCCCCTCCCTCCCTCCCTCCCTCGTTCCGTTCCTTTCTTCCATCCATCCATCCTTACAACCTCGTTGTTGTTTAGCCAATAAGTCATATCCAGCTCTTTACAACCCCATGGACTGTAGCCCACCAGGCTCCTCTGTCCCTGGGATTTCCATTCCTTCCAGTGTTTCATCAATCAGCCATTAATTGAGTGCCTAGTATATATTGGCATGTTTCTCAGATACAAACAGTGGTTACTGAAGAGAGCAGTGGCTACAGAGAGCTGAAAAAAAAAAGCATAGTTCTTACCTCCAGAAGCTCTTGAACTTGAGTAAATCGGGAGCACTTCTGTGGGAATGTCTTTCCAGAGAACACAGAAGTGGTCGGGCAGCCTGGGCCTGATTTCAAAGTGGGTCTTTATTTATGTATTCGCATAATCATATATTTTTGTAAAATGCACACAGGACTTTTCTGTACTATTCTTAAAGTAATTTCTCAAATCGTATAAGCTTTTGGTTTGGCAAAGTGTCAACCCTGCCTGTTCCCAGGCTTCCTGTTCCCACGGGCACTTGAATATCCCCTGCGCACACTCTGCTGCAGGAGGCCCTCTGACAGGTGATACAGACACTGGGGCGCACACACTGCTGGGTTGGTGGGGCCAGAGAAGACAGGCTGGGGAATTTTTCTTACTGTGTTCCCATCTTGGGAACCACCACATCACTTAGTATTTGGAGTATTCTGGGAAGTAAAGACACCTAGGCAGTTTTGTTAAAACCTGAGTCTCTGAATTTACTTCATCCACATTCAAGAAAACATTTTTATTTTTCCTTTTGGCATGAAACTGTGGAAAATTCTTAAAGAGATGGAAATGCCTGACCTGCCTCCTGAGAAACCTGTATGCAGGTCAAGAAGCAACAGTTAGAACCAGGCATGGAACAACAGGCTGGTTCCAAATTGGGAATACAGTATGTCAAGGCTGTGTATTGCCACCCTGCTTATTTAACTTACACGCAGAGTATATCATGAGAAATGTTGGGCTGGATGAAGCACAAGCTGCAATCAAGATTGCCAGGAGAAATATCAGTAACCTCAGCTACGCAGATGATACCACACTAATGGCTGAAAGCAAAGAGGAACCAAAGAGCCTCTTGATGAAGGTGAATGAGGAGAGTGAAAAAGCTGGCTTAAAACTCAGCATTCAGAAAACTAAGATCATGGCTTCCAGTCTCATTGGCTGCTGCTGCTGCTGCTAAGTTGCTTCAGTCGTGTCCAACTCTGTGTGACCCCATAGGCGGCAGCCCATCAGGCTCCACCGTCCCTGGGATTCTCCAGGCAAGAACACTGGAGTGGGTTGCCATTTCCTTCTCTAAGGCATGAAAGTGAAAAGTGAAAGTGAAGTTGCTCAGTCATGTCTGACTCTTAGCGACCCCCCGGACTGCAGCCTACCAGGCTCCTCCACAAGAGACTTTATTTTCTTGGTGTCCAAAAATCACCGCAGACAGTGACTGCAGCCATGAACTTAAAAGACTTGCTCCTTGGAAGAAAAACTATGACAAACCTAGATAGCATATTAAAAAGCAAAGGCATCATTTTGTTGATAAAGGTCTATGTAGTCAAAGTTATGGTTTTTCTAGCAGTTGTATACGGATGTGAGAGCTGTACCATGAAGAAGGCTATGTGCTGAAGAATTGATGCTTTTGAACTGTGGTGTTGGACAAGACTCTTGGGAATCCCTTGGACTGCAAGGAGATCAAACCAGTCAATCCTAGAGGAAATCAGTCCTGAATATTCATTGGAAAGACTGATGCTGAAGCTGAAGTTCCAATACTTTGGCCACCTGATGTGAAGAACTGACTCATTGGAAAAGACCCTGATGCTGGGAAAGATTGAGGGCAGGAGAAGAAGATGATAGAGGATGAGATGGTTGGATGATATCATTGATTCAACGGACATGAGTTGGAGCAAACTCCAGGAGACAGTGAGGGACAGGAAAGCCTGGTGTGCTATAATCCATGGGGTTGCAAAGAGTTCAACACGACTGAGTGACTGAACAACAAAAAAGTGTTTCTTTATTTGGCCACGTTGGCTCTTAGTTGTGTCATGGGGGATCTTGTAGCTGGGGCATGTGGATATGGTTCCCTGACCAGGGATTGAACCTGGACCCCCTGCACTGGGAACTTGAGTCTTAGCCCCTGGGGAAGCCCCTAGAGCACATTTTAAAGTGCCTCTTCATCTCCTTCTGTATCCATGATGCACAGAATAAATATTTATCTTTTAACAAACACAGAATTTCCCCTCCCCCTATTCTTGGTGCACTCAGCCGTACTAATGGGAAGAAGAAATTTGACAAGGGCCCGCCGCTTGAAAGAAGTAAACAGAGTACAAAACAGCACATGTGCAGGTACTTGGTGCTGAATTTGAAATCACTCAGGGGCCCCTTCGCCCCAGTTTCCAGAGAGGTTAAAACCATTTGCCGAAAGGGGCAGAGCTGGGACCAGAAAGCAAGTCTCCCGTGGCCTGGATGTGGGCTCCTCTCTAGCCTTCCACGCTGGGACTGTTGAGTCGGCGGGAAATTAAACCCCAGCTGCTCTCAGGCATGTCCTCGCACGGTTAAATCCACAGTTCCGCGGAGACTCCTGCTACCTGGGTCGTTCTACCCTGAATAATGTCTAATTATATATTTCCATGGTTACTCTCAGAGATCATAATGAGTCCCACAGCCCCGAAAACATCACAAGGACTTTAGGAAGCCTGTCGGAGAGAGTGCAAAACAAAACCACACAATTACCATATTCAAGTAAATAATCAGAGGCGAAATTGGCTACAGAGGCACATTATCTCTCACTAATTATCATCCTAAATGATGAGAGACTCAGAATGGATGGTCCTCTCCCCACCCCTGTGCTGTTCCTCTTCCCAAGTCCAGTAACTAAGGGCCTAATTATTTGCACTTAATAATTCAGGCCCATCTCCTTGGCATGGCTTCCACGCGCTGCTGTAAATGGGGGCCACGCTTCTCACAAAAAGTGCAGTTGTTAAAAATAAAACCCTCGATTTCCCTACCTCCCCTTCCCACTCTGCAGCATGAAGAATGGCTATAATTAAGACCAGCCTGATTAGCAGTCAGATCTCAGAGTCTGTCCCTCCCCAGGCCCGGCAAAGGTACCCCTCTGCCTTGAGGTCTGGAGTGGACATCACATCAGAGCAGCCAGATCAGACCGCACTGCAGGCTCAGCGGGACTTTATTGCCACATCCCCTGTCATGTATTTGCAAAGGGGGTTCATCATGTACGAAGGGGGTTCCATGTACTAAGTACTTCCTCAAGTGTAAGATAGCCTTCTCACAAGATTCTGAGTTGCTGGTGTGTCCGTACTAACCCACGTCAGTGGTGTCCAACTCTTTGCAACCCTATGGACTATAACCCACCAGGCTCCTCTGTCCATGGGATTTTCTAGGCAAGCATACTGGAGTGGGTTTCCCTCCTCCAGGGTATCTCCCTGACCCAGGGATTGAACCACATTTCTCATGTTTCCTACCACTAGCACCACCTGGGAAGCCCTGAGTTGCTCATATTTACACACAAATAAAAAAATGGTTTGTTTCACTTGGTCACTGATTCTGGGTCTTGCTTATTAATAAATGGCTACCCACTCCAGTATTCTTGCCATGGGAAGTCCCATGGACAGAGGAGCCTGGCAGACTACAGTTCGTGGGGTTGTAAGGAGTTGGACATGACTTAGTGTCTAAACAACAGCACAAGAGTACAGAGTCTCAAATCATTGCGTCACTGCATTGGCAAGGATCTTTGTGATCCCTCTCACAGGTCCAGAGATAGTGTCTACAGATAAAACTTCACGGTGCCCCCAACTCAAAGGTCTCATCGACTCAATCATCGTATTTTAGTTGTACAAACTGAAAGTTGACAGACATATTGAAATATTCAATCCGTCACATTATGATCTCGTATTCCTTGATCATTGAGAAAGACAAATTGTGTCCGAGGCATGTAAAAGGATGATTCTGCCATTCGGAACACAGCCTGACTCTCTCCTTCTTGGTGACTTATAATATTGGATATGCTCTAAGATTCTCAAATGGTAGGAAAAAAAAAAAAAGGATAACTTTGGTTTTAACTTTGATAAATAAAACCTAAGCTCTTTCTGAGGTATTTGTTGTTGAGTCATTCAGTCGTGTCTGACTCTTTTGTGACCCCATGGACTGTAGCCCTCCAGGCTCCTCTGTCCATGGGATTTCCCAGGCAAGAATACTGGAGTGGGTTGTCATTTCCTTCTCCAGGGGATCTTCCCTACCCAGGGATTGAACCTGCGTCTCTTGAATGGCAGGTGGATTCTTTACCACTGAGCCACCTGAGAAGCTCTGAGGTATGGGAAACAGTAAAAGAAAATGTCTTCCTGCACAAATTCCTTTTAATAAATATAAAACTGACAAAAAAAAATATAGCACAGGGTCTGGCAATGACACTTAAAAATGTTTACAGTGTTACATTTTATGCTATGTCAAAATTTTTAACGTCTATTTCATCACAGTAAAAAGGAAATAAAGCATGGTTTCTCTCATAAAAAAATAGAGCACGAGGTTAGCCTGTGTCATGGGGTGAGCATCTTGCCAGGAAGTGGCTTCACAGAGACACATCCAAAATAAAATCTCCATTCCAAGAGCTCACAACCAATCAGGGGAGATGGATTGAAAAGCAATCAGGGTGTGGTGAGATCACGGCTGTAAGAACCAAGCAGCTTCTGCTGTGGGCCAGATAAGGGTAACATTCATGAACACAGCAGAATAAATGTGCTTTCCTAGATCCACCTGTGGCCTTCGCAGGGAAAAGACACAATTGTGATCAGTGAAGACTCATGGGGGGATGAACCATGAGACACCAAGGATTCTCAAGGCATTTCACATTCCATCCTGCATCTCAGCCACTTTCTCCGTGTCCATCTTTGGGCACTTCCTGATCTCCACATTTCCCTAATGTGATGAACCTTCATGCTTCTGCCCTTGGTTCTTCCACTGACATCTCCCTGTTCCTAGCCTATGTCTGGAAATCTGACCCATCTTCTGAGGCCTGTGGGACGCAGCATGGTTGTCACCAAAGGGACAGAGATTTTTGAGATGAGTCCTGGCTTCAGCATTGGCTCTGCCAGTGACCTGCTGTGGGCACATTGTTTATTCCCCACCTCCCCAGCTCAGCTTTCTCGTGGATGAAGACAGGAATCCTGATCCCCACTTCAAAGAGCTGTTGAGGGATTAAATGTAGGGGACTCACAGGATGAGGTGCATGTTGGGTTCTTCATACTTGCTACTTCCTTACCCCTGCCTTTGTGGAATCAAGTCTCACAAATTAGATTAAGGAAACCTACCTGCAGCTCCACTGCTACCAACAAGAAGATATTAACCATCTCCTGTTGTCCTAAGCCCCAAGTCAGCAGCTGCCCAAAGGCAGGATAATGGACCTGGGAGTCCATTAAGGTGCTGACCGTCCAGGTGTGGAGATAAGACCCATCACATACGTGAAACAAACCAGCCTGGAATTGTGTTATAGTGTTCACCTGAGTGCTTCCTAGGTGGCTCAGTGGTAAAGAATCTGCCTGCTGGTACAGGAGATGCAGGAGACTTGGGCTCAATCCCTGGGTCAAGAAGATGTCCTGGAGAAGGAAAAGGCAAAGCACTTCAATATTCTTGGTTGGGAAATCTCATGGAGAGAGGAGTCTAGGGGGCTGCAGTCCATGGGGTCACAAAGAGTCGGATATGGCTTAGCAACTGAGCGTACATGCACATTTGCTTGAGCAGCTTGGGAGCAGAGGAATTAATTTTTGAATGTCCAGAGACTAGTGTGGTGCCTTGTACTGAATGAAAGCATGAATGATGGAATTGAATGAATAAATGGATACTCAGTATTTTGGCAGCCTGCACAACTAGTCCAAAGTATGTGCTTAGTAAATGATGATTACATGTTGGAATTAGTGAAGGAATAGTTTACATTACATCTACCAGGCAGTTTATTATTTAAAGGGATGTGCAGTCCAGGGGGTCGCTAAGAGTCGGACACGACTGAGCAACTTCACTTTCACCTTTCACTTTCATGCATTGGAGAAGGAAATGACAACCCACTCCAGTGTTCTTGCCTGGAGAATCCCAGGGATGGGGGAGCCTGGTGGGCTGCCGTCTATGGGGTCGCACAGAGTCAGACACAACTGAAGCGACTTAGCAGCAGCAGCAGCAGCAGCAGCCGGATATTTGGGACCAGATAGAACTGGGTTTTGTCTTAGATCTGACCACCAGTTACTCTCTGTATGATCTTCAGGAAGCCAGATATTGATAACAACCCCAAGACTTGGAAAAGCAGAGGTCATAAAAGGACAGCTCTCTCTCTCTGTCTCTTTCTCTGTGTGTGTGTGTGTGTGTCTGTGTGTGTGTATGTGTGCTTGCATGCTCAGTTGCTCAGTTGTGTCCAACTCTTTGTGACCCTATGGACTGTGGCTGGCCTGGCATCTCTGTCCATGGGATTCTTCAGGCAAGAATACTAGATTGGGTTGCCATTTCCTCCTCCAGGGGATCTTCCTGACCTAGGGATCGAACCTGAGTCTCTCACATTGGCAGGCAGATTCTTTACCATTGCTTCACCTGGGAAGCCCTTCTCTCCTCTATCTGCATATAAATAACTCAGAATGGGTTTCTGGTATGCCACAGTCCCTTCTGTCCATATCGTTGTATTCTCCACCTGTAGCTTAGACGCTTAAGTCAATTCATGTGGCCTTCGTGGAGGAGGCCATGCTTGAATTGGGTTTCAGAGGATGAGTAGGAGTTGAAAGTGAAAGTGAAAGTGGCTCAGTCCTGTCCGACTCTTTGCAACCCCATGGACTCTATAGTCCATGGAATTCTCCAGGCCAGAATACCGAAAGGGTGGCCTTTCCCTTCTCCAAGGGCTCTTTCCAACCCAGGTATCGAACCCAGGTCTTCCGCCTTGCAGACGGATTCTTTACCAGCTGAGCCACAAGGGAAGCCCGGGTAGGAGTTGACTAGAAGGTAATAGGGGAGAGGGAACTATGGTTCAGAAGCCCTGGCTCATTCAAGAAGTATGTGTGCTGATAAAATGAAGGTTGAGCTGGTGTTGGGAGGATGGGTTGAAGACACAGGGATAGTTGGTGATGCGGGCAGAGATGTCAGTGAAGCTGGAGCATGAATGGTCTTATAAGATGCTCTAGGAGGCCCTGATTCAGATCAGAGAAAATAAAATTATTTAATGACACCTTGTTGTGTTCCAGGCAGTGTCCTTGTCACCAGGCAATGATGGATGAGGAAAACGCAGTCTCCACAGTCCCACAGGTAACAGACAGACAGGAACAGAGGCTTTCAGCGTAACTCAGTGGACGGTAACTCGCCAGAAAGGTAAGTCTGGGCACCTGGAAAGTGCAGTAAATTCTCAGCACTAAACTGTGATGTAGCACAGTTATAATCACCACCTCACAGATGGAGAAACCAAGCTTTGCTGGACTCCCAAGCTTGTTCCATTGCACAAAAGATGGCAGACACCATGCCAGCAACAATGGCTGTGTTTCAAGCTGGGCTTTGAGAGAGGAATCTATCTTATTGGCTTCAAGGCCACAGAGAGAGCTTCAAATTCGCCCCTCCAATCACCCAAGCCATTGGGGAAGGGGGCGAGGGGGGTGTCCTGGGCGGTGTCCTGCAGCGCCCAGACCTGGGTACCTTTCTACCTTCCATTTCCCTCTGCCCCCTGACATGCTGCCAAGCAGTTGCCTAGCAACCTCTCCAGCCAGACTGAGCATCCCGGCATAAATTGCTGTTCTGCACCAGGAGAGATTTCTCCCTCCCATCTCTCCTGCGTTTTAAGCAAAGAGACATCCTAAAATAGGGCATTTTTTTTCCTCTTCTTTTTTTTTTTTTTTTTTTGACAGACAACTTCTGTGTAAATGTTGAAATCTGTGTTGTCTGTCAGGAGCAGTCAATCTGAAAACTTTGGTGAAGAGAATATATTTAGTAACAGGTGACAAAGAGAGGAAGACATTGAGATGTCAATTATTCTGGTGAGTTAATGCCAAAGCTGGGTATTTAAATCAAGTGGTTGAGGGAAATGAAAAGGGGAAAGAGATGGGCCCAGTGCAGATCCGTGTGTTTTAAATGGCGCTGAGATGGTTTTGCTGAACCCCGTCTGTCGCTAAGGACGTCTGAGGTGTTCTAACCACGTGTCTCCATTCATTTGCTCTTCCTCTCGTGTCTTTAAGATGTGGCAGAACAGACTATGAGAGCCCACTTTCCATATTGCCTGTGTAGTGAGTTAAACAGTGCTCCCCCCCCGCCCCAAAAGATCCACCTAAGACTTTGTTGTTCAGTTGCTCAGTCGTGTCTGAATCTTTGTGACCCCATGGACTGCAGCACGCCAGACTTCCCTGTCCTTCACCATTGCTCAAACTCTTGTCCGTTGAGTCGGTGATGCCATCCAACCATCTCAACCTCTGTCATCCCCTTCTCCTCCTGCCTTCAATCTTTCCCAGCGTCAGGGTCTTTTCCAATGAGTCAATGCTAAGCCCTAGCCTCCCAGTAACTGTGACTGTGATCTTATTTGAAAAAAAGGTCTTTGCAAATGTTATTAAGTTAGGAATCTGGAGATAAGAGCTTTCTAGGTTTAGGGTGACCCAAAGTCCAGTGACTGGATCCTAGGAGGCGCTAGAGGTAGAGAATCTATGTGCCAATGCAGGAGATGCAAGAGACTCCTGTTTGATCCCTGGTTTGGGAAGATCCCTTGGACTGGGGATGGAAATCCACTCCAGTATTCTTGCCTGGGAAACCCTGTGGACAGAGGAGCCTGGCGGGCTACAGTGCAGAGTCGCCATGAGTTGGACACTACTGAATGGGCATTCGTGCAAAGTCCAGTGACGTGGTGTGTAACACGAGAAAGGTAGAGGGAAGTTTGGGATGTAGAGACACAATGGAGAGAGACCAGGAGGAGAGTGGAGGCAGTGACTCGAGATGTGTGTGTGCAGGGCCTGAAATGCCGAGAATCGCCAGGAGCCGCCAGAAACCAGGAGATTGTTATGGCATGAGATGGTGGATTTCATGTCATATTGATTTAGGCTATGGACTTCCTGAGTATCTGGTTAAACATCAAGAAAGCTGAGCACAGAATTGATGCTTTTGAACTGTGGTGTTGGAGAAGACTCTTGAGAGTCCCTTGGACTGCAAGGAGATCCAACCAGTCCATTCTAAAGGAGATCAGTCCTGGGTGTTCTTTGGAAGGACTGATGCTAAAGATGAAACTCCAATACTTTGGCCACCTCATGTGAAGAGTTGACTCATTGGAAAAGACTCTGATGCTGGGAGGGATTGGGGGCAGGAGGAGAAGGGGACGACAGAGGATGAGATGGCTGGATGGCATCACCGACTCGATGGACATGAGTTTGGGTGAACTCCGGGTGTTGGTGATGGACAGGGAGGCCTGGGGTGCTGCGATTCATGGGGTTGCAAAGAGTTGGACATGACTGAGTGACTGAACTGAATTGAATTGAACTGATGGGTGTGTCTGTGAGAGTGTTTCTTAGAGAAGTGACTCAGAAAAGCATATGGCCTTCCCCAGTGTGGGTGGGCCCTGGCCAGTCCACGGAGGGTCTGCAGAGAACAAAAGGCAGAAGGAAGGGAGATTTACTCCTTCTGCCTGACTGTGGGAACCTGACAGTGGCTTTCTCCTGCCCTGGAACAGAGACTTATTCCCCCTGGTTCTCGGGCCTTTGGACTAGGATTGACTGATATCACTGGCTTTCTTGGGCCTCCAGCTTGCAGATGGGAGAGTGTAGAACTTCTCAGCCTCCATAATCACCTGAGACAATTCTTCATAATAAGTCTATTTATGTTATACTTAGAATGGCCTCCCTGGTGGTCCAAGGCTGAAGAATCTGCCTGCTAATTCAGGAGACTCAGGTTCCATCCCTGGGTCGGGGAGATCCCCTGGAGAAGGGAATGGCTGCCTGCTGCCCTGTCGTGAACACCTGGTTCACTGTAGCAGCTTGACAGCCCTGACTCCTTTCTCCACACCAAGCCAGTGTACCCCCGGTCCTGCTATTCTCAACTTCGAAGCTGACCAGATCCCCCTTGAAACTCTACATCACTTCCTCCTCAGTCATGAACCCTTCAAACTCTTTAGTGTCCCTGTCTTTCTTGATCATCCGTTTCTTAATTTTTCTATTTATTTTTATGATTAATTAAAATCATTTAATTATACTCCTACAGTGTACCAGTGTTTGTGCTTAGCCCTGGGAATACACAGACAAACAAACCGAGCTTGTGCCGGAGCTGGAGGAAGGACACAGAGAGCGATCGAATCCCAACAGAGAGAAGTGAGGGGTGAGAGGTGGTGGTGTTTCGAGAGCGACCAATGGGAGGGTGAAAGTGAGAGTCGCTCAGTCGTGTCCGACTCTTTGTGACCCCATGGACTATACAGACCATGGAATTCTCCAGGCCAGAATACTGGAGTGGGTAGCCTTTCCCTTCTCCAGGGCATCTTCCTGACCCAGGGATCGAACCCAGGTTTCACGCTTTGCAGGAGGATTCTTTACCAACGGAGCTATCAGGGTGGAGTTACTCAGTTGCTAACCTGGTTTAACCCTCCTTCCTCTGCCTAGAACAGCAGGAGTGCACCCCCTCCCCGCCACCCCCAGCATCCTCTCCCCTCCCCCACTCCCCAGGCACTTCTTGAGGGTGCGTGCACCCCACGCTCCAGCTCAGGGAGCTGAGTAAGAACAGAGGGGCTCACCTCCTCACAGCCCCACATCTGTGCCCAGCTCACAGCCACCCTGGACCCCAGGCGCCTGTTTCCCAGCAGGAAGGACACCAGCATGGGGCTACCCACCAGTATAGGGCTGCTTGCTGCATGAAATCACGATGTGAAACTGTTTTACAAACTCAAGGCTCTAGTGATTTGTGAGGTGTCACATGAAACAGCAAAGAATCCTAACAGTCTTAACTCTTATTGCTGGAATGTTGAATTCAGTTATGGAAGCTTGAAAGAGATCTTTTATTACCTAAATATATCCTCTAAATCATGAAAACCAGAAACAGAGATATGGTGAGACTCGAATGGACATGTATTTTCAGGGCAAAGGTTCCAAATACTGGCCTGTGGACCAAGACTAGTATGTAATGAAGTTTTCACCTGTTCACCATCTATAGGCCAGTGTAATATTGCCAGCTTACCTATTTGGGGAAAAGCAGTACTTTAAAAAAAATAGATTTTAGGTTTTATTTTTAATGATAAGTACTAGCAAAATAATGAGTTGTTGTACCTTGATCATTCTATTATTTTTTGTTAGAAATCTGAAATATATAGTAGTTATATCCATTGTTTTAGGGTATTGTTCATTTTCAGGAAGGAGATCAGCCCTGGGATTTCTTTGGAAGGAATGATGCTAAAGCTGAAACTCCAGTACTTTGGCCACCTCATGCGAAGAGTTGACTCATTGGAAAAGACTCTGATGCTGGGAGGGATTGGGGGCAGGAGGAGAAGGGGACGACAGAGGATGAGATGGCTGGATGGCATCACTGACTCGATGGACGTGAGTCTGAGTGAACTCCGGGAGCTGGTGATGGACAGGGAGGCCTGGTGTGCTGCGATTCATGGGGTCGCAAAGAGTCGGACGTGACTGAGGGACTGAACTGAACTGATTGTTCATTTTGGAGATTTTTTTTCTTTTTTAACTTGCTGAAATTTTGCTAAGTGCTGAAGAAACGCAGAGGGAAATAAATGGAGCTGGAAGCCCTGGTCTGTTTGTTCCAGCTTGTTGTGGGGCTGAGAGTAGAGAAAGAAACTGCAATTTATTGGGCTCTGGCTGGACCTTACGAGTTCTCTAATTCCATAGCCTCTCTCAGAGATGCTTTCACATGCTCAGTTGTGTGCATAGAAAATGTGGTCCATTTCCAGTGACCAAATACTCACTAACTCCTGGGAGGACCATGCCACCCTTGAACAGTTATGGCTTTTAGAATTTGCTGCTGTTGTTCAGTCGCTGAGTTGTGTCTGACTCTTTGCGACCCCGTGAACTGCAGCACACCAGGCTTACCTGTCTCTCAGAGTTTGCTCAAACTCAGGTCTATTGAGTCGGTGATGCCAGCCAACCATCTCACCCTCTATTGTTCCTTTCTCCTCTTCCCCTCAATCTTTCCCAGCATCAGGGTCTTTTTCAGTGAATTGGCTCTTGACATCAGGCGGCCAAAGTATTGGAGCTTCAGCACCAGTCCTTCCAGTGTATATTCAGGGTTGATTTCTTTTAGGATTTCCTTTAGGCTCCTAGAATGATCTTCCTAAAACTGAGCCCAAATCTATCTCTACTTCATTCCATATATGGATCCAAATTACCACTATGGAATCCCAGAGAACAATACAGATTTCTTCATCATGGATGTTATTCAAGTATCTGAAGTTGGTTATCATGCTTCTTTTCTAAGATATTCAGCTTGGATTCCCAGGAAATACATTTGACCCAGTCAAGTCGATGACCTTCTCATTTTGATGGCTCATTGTTTGCCATTGCCTGTTTCCTAGCCCGGGGTCCTGGTGGCCCTGCAATACCCCAATTCTCTGTGATGACGATGCATCAGCTCCTTGGGCCACACATCCTTGGTGATGGACCCGTTTGAACTGTCTCATGTCCGTTCTTCCTGTCTGGCATACTTTGCCTGATTTCTGCCTCTCTGTCCACCCACACCCACCTGCAGTCTCTGATGCATCATTTATTTACCTGATTGAGGTCTGACCCTTGGATACTGACTTCATTCAGGTCCCCCAGGCTCTGTGAGATGAAGCCTTGTGCAAAGGTGATTTATGAGGGAAGTGCTTTGGGAGCATCTGTATAGAAGCCGGGTGACGGGACAGCAGTACAGCTTCCGCGAGTCCCTGACCGGGGCTGGGCCTGAGGGGAGGTGCTCTAGAGTGTAAGTTACACTGTGCATCGTTCATCTCCTTGAGGCAGGGGTTCCTCCACAACCTCGTACCAGCCAGTCACTGGTGATGGACGGCTCTGTGGTCATAAGCTTTGGTTCCCAGTGTGCCTAAAGAAAGTAGTTCCAGGACCACAAGGGTCATCTTTTCAATGAGGTTTCACAGTGAGATGTTTAGAAAGAAGCACACTGAGGCTGGGGGCTGGGGCAGGAGTGTCAGAGGCAGGAGGGACCAGGCAGAGCACTGCCAACCTCTGCTCCCAGTGCTCTGTGGGACGGGTCTCAGTTTGCTCATCTGCAGTCTTGCTTCATCCCTCCCATCTCACTGCTGAGTGAAGGAGTCCCATCTGGGTCTGGGCCCTGGTCCCCTGTGGTCCGGCTGAGCAGGGTTTTCCGAGCACGCTCCAGTTTGCTAATGGCTTCCCTGGTGGCTCAGAAGGTAAAGTGTCTGCCTGCAATGCGGAAGACCAGGGTTCGGTCCCTGGCTCAGGAAGATCCCCTGGAGAAGGAAATGGCAACCCATTCCAGTACTCTTGCCTGGAAAATCCAATGGGCAGAGGATGCTGGTAGGCTACAGTCCATGGGGTCGCAGAGTCGGACACGACTGAGTGACTTCACTTTTCTTTCTTTTGCCTAAAAACGCGCTTCCTAGGGCTGACCTGGGCTCCAGATGTCCACTGATGAGAGGAGTGCAGGGCAGATTACCCATTTCCTCTCCATCCATTAATGCAACTAAAATGGAATTGTGGATTTTTTTTTTTAATTTGGAAAAAGATGTTTTTAAAAATAATTTTGTTTATTTTTGGCTTGCTAGTTGCAGAGAGCAGGGGGTACTCTTTGATGTGGTGTGCGGGCTTCTCATCGCAGTGGCCTCTCTTGTTGCAGAGCACAGGCTCTAGGGCATGTGGTCTCAGTAGCTGTGGCTCCTGGGCTCTGGATCAGAGGCTCAACTGTTGTGGCACAGGGGCTCAGTTGCTCCGCAGCATGTGGGATCTTCCCGGATCAAGGATCAAACCTGTGTCTCCTGCATTGGCAGGCAAATTTGCCTCTGAGCCACCAGGGAAGTCCTTGGAAAAAGTTGTTTTTGTTGTCTCCTATTCACACCACTGGAGAGGGAGGGATTTCCTGCCCTAAACAATACATGATGGTCAAACACAGGATGCCAGATAGAGAAGACTGGCAGCAATTTATGAATCATGTGTACTCAGAGCCCAGGGGAGAATACCTTGAGCCAGGCAGGGACACGCAGAGGTTGTCCTTGGGAACAAAGTGAGCCAGCAGGGGTGGTGGGAGGCAGACTTTCTAGTGACAAGAGTGGGGTTGACCACTGGTTCCTGCGGAAGTATGTGGCCGGCATGGTGGAATGATTTCCTGAGCTGGCAAGGAGGGAAAGCTGTTAGGTGGAAGACGGGGTAGTGAGCAGTTGGTCTAGCCAATAAGGGAACAAGCTGGGTGGGGAGCTGTTCTGCCAGGTGGGGGCACAGCTGGTTGCATCTTTGGAGTTCCATGGGACTCAAAGATGTCAAGGCAGCCACACATGACATTTTAGACTTCACAGTTGTGAGCTTCCTGTTGACTGAAGCATCTGAATATTTGACGACATATGCTTGGGCTTCCCTGGTGGCTCAGATGGTAAAGAATCTGCCTGCAATGCAGGAGGACCCAGGTGCAATCCCTGGGTTGGAAAGATCCCCTGGAGAAGGAAATGGCAACCCACTCCAGTATTCTTGCCTGGAGAATCCCATAGACAGAGGAGCCTGGCGGGCTACAGTCCTTGGGGTCTCAAAGAGTCAGACACAACCGAATGACTAACACTTTCACTTATGCTGGGCTCCCCAGATGGCACTAGTGGTAAGGAACCCACCTGCCAATGCAGGAGACATAAGAAACATGGGTTTGATCCCTGGATTGGGAGGATCCCCTGGAGGAGGGCATGGCAACCCACTCGAGTCTTCTTGCCTGGAGAATCCCTTGGACAGATTATAGCTGTAGTCCATAGGGTTGAATGAACGACTGAGCAACTTAGCACACGCACTGTGGCTACACTGTATCCCCATCCATCCCCCGTGGCTGGCCCCGGGCCCCGGAGTCCATCTCTGCACTTGCTCACCCATGGCAGTCCTCAGGGAAGCACGAGTAAGTGCAGTTCTCAAGGCATGTGGACTCTGAGGAGAGGGACAGAAGAAGGACATGGCCAGAGCCAGATGACTCTCTCCCTGGAACAGACAGCATCACCAGTGGTCTCCGTCCACTCACGCTATTGTGGTCACGCACAACTGGCCTTTTCCAGGGACCCAGGAAGAGAACAAGAGGCCCCATACACACCAAGGCAGAGGAACCAGCTGCTCGGTCATTTGGGTACAAAAGTCCATTTATATCAATAAAACAGTCCTGTAAGCACAATGCAAATTTCATTATTGGTACACCAAGCTGGCGGCAACGCTCGGGTGCATCCTTAAGGAGAACACTATTATTATGCCTGATTTGTGATTTCACAGCCGAGGAGGAGAGGGGCAGGGAGTCAGATTGGTTTTCTCAACATCAGCCTGATGGAAAAAAAGAAAAAGTCTCTACCAAAGATATCATCGCACTGTGTATTTTTTTTTTAAGTGCAAAATATAATATGCAAAGAAGGCCTCAATCTGCAGGAGACAAGAAACCGAAGTGAAATAAATTATGCTCCGTGCCAGGAGTGCTCATCTCCGAGCTCGGTTAATCAGCTCTGCCCTGCAGATGTGTTAGGACTGTTGAGATGCTGACACAGAGGGAAAAATGTGGGTTCCCAGCGGTTGACTTCATTTTTTCCCCCAGATACTATTCCCCAAGGTTTGCTTGGCCTTTTTTTTTTTTTCAGTTTTATTGAGGTACATAATTGACAAAATTGGAGGATATTTAAAATGTTTATCATGATGATTTGGTATTCATATACATTAGGACAGGGTTCCTTTCATCTAGTTAATTTTCACATCCATCACATCACATATTGATTTTTTTGTTTATTATTTAAACTTTTTATTTTATATTAAAGTAGAGCCAGTTAACAACGGTGCGATAGTTTCAGGCGCACATCAAAGCGCCTCGGCCGTATATATACATGTATCCAGTCTTTCCCAAACTCCCTTCCCATCCAGGCAGGCGTGTAACATGGAATAGAGTTCCCTGTGCTGTACAGTAAGTCCTTGTTGGTTATCCATTTCGGATACAGCCGTGTGTACATGTCCATCCCAAACTCCCTGCCTGTCCCTTCCCCCCATCTTTTCCTATGGCAACCATAAGCTTGTTCTCTATGTCTGTGAATCTGTGTTCTATTGTTATTAGTATTATTTTTAGTGAGAAAATTTAAGTTCTACTCTCCTAGCAGGTCTCAGCTAGACAATACCATGTTGTATAGCAACCCTAACCCCCACATTATATGTTAGAGCCTCAGACTTTATTCGTCTTATAGCTGGAAGGTGTACCCTTTTACCAACCTCTCCTTGTTTTCCCACCCCTCAGCTCCTGGCAACCAACCACTTTTCTACAAGTTTGATTTTTTTTTTTTTTGCTTGTTTGTTTTTAATTCCACGAGCCCCTTGAAATCTCTTTAGAACAATGTTGTGTGATGAGAGATTAACTTGATTTGTAGAGACCGAAGAACCTGGTTTTGTTTTATTAAGAGAAGTGATCTGGCCTAAGGCTAAGAAACAATTTCTAACTTTGAGGGTATGGACCTGGGGGTCCAGTCAAAGCGTCGGGGGCCTTGTGCAGCCGGAAGAGGGGCGATTTTGTCAGACTGTCTGGGTTAGGTCCTGGCTCCCTTTCTTATAAGCTGTTAGGCGAGTTGATTGACTTACTTGATCCTCAGTTTTCCTTGTTCATACATGAGGATAATGAGAGGAGCCTTGTCGCCCTGAGGGTGAGGGTGAGGCATGAATAATCAATAGGAAAATGTGTGTGAACATACAGATAGCAAAGCCCTATATAAAGTTGGCTTTCCTGGTGGCTCAGTGGTAAAGAATCTGCCTGCAATGCAGGAGACCCGGGTTCGATCCCTGAGAAAGGAAGATCGGCGGGCTATATATAGTCCATGGGGTCACAAGAGTCAGACATGACCCGGTGACTAAACCATCGCCAAGAAGAGAATGTTAGTCTTCTCAGTTTAATGCATTCCCAGTTGTAGGTGCCATTGCACACACCCTATAAAATAAGCGGGCTGCCTTGACCCCTCTTTAGTTTGACAGTCTCAGAACTGAAAGCACCCTCAGAAATTGGTCCAGTATCTCATTTGACAAATGGGGAAACTGAGGCCCAGGGATGCTGATAATAAGCTAACTTTACGTAGCACTAGCCTCTCAGCCCATGTACCTCAAAGACTCACTTGATTTATTTTTACAATAGCACTGGCTGCTACTGTTGTTGTTCAGCAGCTAAGTCGTGTCCAACTCTTTGCAACCTCATGGACTGTAGCCCTCCAGGCTCTTCTGTCCATGGGATTTCCCAGGCAAGAATACTGGAGTGGGTTGCTGTTCCCTTTTCCAGGGGAATCTTCCCCACCCAGGATCGAACTCCTGGCTCCTGCATCTCCTGCACTGGCAGGTGGATTTTTTTTTTTTTTTTTTTTACCACTGAGCAACCAGGGAAGCCCTAGCACTGGTTACTCACCAAAATTATTTGCTCACTTGGTGGAGGTCCATCTCATTCCACAGGATGTGCTTTGTGAGGTGGGGCTTGTTCTCTGGGTCATGTGTGAGCTCTTGGATGAGATCATTTCCTTTCACGGGTCTTTATAAATACATACAGTTGGTTGATTTCTTCTGTTCGATACCCAGGCTGTCAACCAGGAAGCATCGCTGACCTCCCTCCCACTTATCCATTCCTGTGCCTCCCAATGTCCGTTTCCACCCACAGTAGGTTGACATTTGTTGGCTTGCAGGGGAATCTATATAATTTTCAAGCACTGATGGATGACCCCGACTTCTGCTCACAGAAGTGACATAACCTTTAAGAATATTCCTTTCCTCTTGCTGCATTATCACCACATTTGGGGGGAAAATTTTTCTGCAACAAAATGTTTCAGTTGTGAGCTGTTTGGATGCTTTGCTTCACTACCTTTCTTTCCTTGAGGGGATTTTTTTTTAAACTTAAAATGGATTTAAATGAGTTTTCAAAATAAGTGGGTACAGAGTGTAGGTCAGTCCTAACCAGTCCTTATCCTGTCTCTAGGGTTATCCTAGGCCTTGGGGCTGTTCCCATGGGCAGCGGGAGGAGGTGCTTTCCAGAGCTCTCAGCCTGAATTTAAAGCTTGAGTTATCTTGGTCACAAAATAGAAAAGATTGTAAGTATAAGGAACTAAGAAGAAATTTTCAAGCCTTAAACCTGGACAAAGCCACAGGGGGTCGAGGGAAAGTCCCTTCAGCCCTGGTCCGGAGCAAAGGAGGTGATGTAACTACGCAGAATCAGTACCATTCCCTTCCTTGGAAGTGCCGCCCTCTGCAGAAGCAGCCCCAACTTAAAATTTTTATTTTCCATCTTAGTTACTTGTATAACTCCTCCTGGTTATTCTCTCACAAGAGAATTTGTGAGCAGGTGGACCTGATATTAGGATGGTTTCTTCCTTGGGTCTAAGGACTGAGAATCAAGTGTCTAGGTGACCTCCCTAAAGTTACAGAGTGACGGGTCCATAAAGCTGTGGCTCAGACCATGTCCTTGTGGATTTGAGTGTATATGGGTCCACAGGTGCCCGTGTCCTGGTGGAGGAAGCCAGCGAGGATTAAAGACTGGGATTCACAGTTACGGCGTTTAGCTCCCAGCTCTGAGACTCAGCAGCTGGATTCCCTGACCCACCTCCCCTTTCTCCCCAGCAGGTCTTTGGTCTTTCAAATGATGGGATCTGAACTCTGGGCATCAGAGATTCTTTCCTCTCTTCCCCTCTTGTGTCTCTCAGACACTTTTGGGTAACATTCCCTGTAAAACCATAAAACCATTTTGGTCTTATGGGTAGAATGGCTTTTAGGGATGGAGAGTAATTTAATATTGGTATGGATATCTAACTTCTGCCTGCGGTATTGGTAAGATTTTCCCAAAGTAAAGGATTGCTCTTTGCCAGGACTTCCCTGGAGAAGGAAATGGCAACCCACTCCAGTGCCCGTGCCTGGAAAATCCCATGGATGGACAAGCCTGGTAGGCTATAGTCCATCGGGTTGCAAAGAGTCAGACACGCCTGAGCGACTTCACTTTCATTCTTAGGCATTACAAAAAATACAAGGGACAGATAAAATGGGATCAGAAGCCTGGCCCGTCTCCACTGGCTGATACCCTCTCAGCACTTCAGTCTGCTCGTCTGTGAGCTGTGTGTGGTGTTGATACCTTTCTCCCAGGGTTGTCAAGAGATTAAATGCAATAATGAACTTGAAGGTCCTGGACAACACGTGGACATCATACAGTGGAGAGAGGCAGGAAGTGACTGGAACTGGGGAGGGGGTATTCCTGTTCCCCTGGGAGCCCCTTCCCTAGTAGTGATCCCACTGGACACGATCCCGTTGCTTGTCCTCTTCCTCTGTCCCAGGCACAGGAGTGGAGAGTGGACAAGGTCACATGGGGCATGCTCAGCTCAGTCCGGCCCTTACTCTGCTTTAGAGAGCAGGGTGCATGCAGAGACACCCTTGGAAGGGGCCCTTCCAGGCCTCTGTCCCTGTGTGTGGCTGGAGGGCTGCTGGGCCGCTGCTGGTTGGTCTGCTCATGCAGGGCATTGCACAGACCTCTGTGACCCTCACTCCCAGGTTATAGGCTGACCTCCCTCTGCCTTGCTAGTCATCTGATTTCTCAGTCTGTTGAGAGCCTGAGTAGGAAATAGGAATGGAATTTATTATCATCACTTCCCCACAATGCAACCTACCCCTTATTCGAGACCCCAACCCCACCTCCCACTAGACAGGGCCTGGACTTGTCCTTCAACATCTGACTTTGAGGAGAACTTTCCATCTCCTTGCTGGGGACCTTCAGGGAGAGCAGATGACACAACCTCATCCGTCACTCCTCCTGGTATTTCATAACCCTCGCCGACGTGCCCTCCTTCTGGGGTTAACCTACATTTCTCCCACTGCCATTTATTAAGCCCACCCCCTTCAGGCTCACAGCACCGGCCTTATTCACGAAAAGATGAATAACTCACCCAGTCACTCCCTACTTTGTTGCAAAGTCACCTCTCTAACTGGCGTTGTTTGTTATTTAGAGCAGTGGTCCCCAGCCTCCAGGATCTGATGCCTGATGATCTGAGGTGGAGCTGATGTAATGATAATAGAAATGAAATGCACATAAATGTAATGTACTCGAATCATCCCAAAACCACCACCACCCTGCCCCCTGGTTCCATGAAAGAATTGTCTTCCATAAAGCTGATCCCTGATGCCAAAACTGTTGGGGACCAATAATTTAGAGGGTTCTCCGGACAGGCAGCTTTGGTTGCATTGTATTTTTCCAGCACAAACGACTCTCAGATTCATGAGCTGCCAGAATTAGAAAAGTGTACCAAGACCTCCAATCCAGATGGTCCTGCTCTCTGTTTAACGCACCAGGATGTCACCAGTCAGCTCTGTCTGTCCTTTGCCTGGCATGGCCAGGAGAATGGCAGCCGCCCTGTAGACTGGAGACACACATGATTTAGACACTCCACAGCCGCTGACCTTGATAACCTACCAGCTCTTCCCAGATCCCACCCAAACACCAGCCACATCACCAATGATTCCAGGTCTGAAAGTCCCTGGGGAAAGAGGGTGTTTGTGTGTGTTCTAGTGATAATTCTCAGGTGACCTGCTCTGATAGCTGGGCCTGAATGCCATTCAAGGACAGTTTCAGCTCTTGATTTTGTTAGTTCTTCCTCTGACCAGACTCCTTCTCTTTGGACTTGGATTATCCTTCCCTCCCTCATCACAGTTCCCTCTATTGGGATAGGATGGGTCATGGTGCAGTAACAACACATCTGTGATCTCATTGGTCAGCATGGAGGGCATTCAGAGACCAGGCTGATGGAACAATACCATCTCAAATGTTGGAAATCACCCATGTCATAGGGAGAAAAAGACTGGGGTGAATCATGTGAGACCTTGAACCTTATGACTGGTGGTGACACAAGTCACTTCTACTCACATCCATAGGTCAGAACAAGTCACATAGAAGGTATCTAACTGTATCAGGAATGGGGATAACAAGCCCGTCATACGTCTACAAGCAAAGAGCCAAGAGACCCTAGAGATTCTTACCTTACCAGCTATCTTTCTGAAAATTCTGTACACTATCTGTTAAAAAAAAAGAAAGGAAAATATCTGAGCCTGACTTCTAATTTACTTAATTTAAATTTGAAGGGAGTGTGCTTTGACGTAAAGAGGGAAAGTGATTTTCTCAATATCATAGATGAGCCAATGGCACATTATTATTACTGGAAACCAGGTCTGCTGACAGGTGTTTTTTTTTCCTTTTTGGACCATAATATCATGTAGACATGTTATTTTGTTGATTTATCTGTATACCTGTTTGGGTTTCTGAATCAGTAAGGTTGTTACTAATTTTAGCATGACTGGCTGGGGGGTAGTGATAGTATGGTTGACAATCAGGAAGGGAACTATTTAATTTAATAACTTCCCTGGGCTCATAAAATAAGAAATATGATGGTTTTCTTTATGAAAACACGCATCTGTATCTAAACAGCAATGCTGCCTGCGTGCTCTGTCAAAAAGCCCAGTCTCAGAGCTCAACCCACATAAACCAAGCATCTCCTAGTAGTCCAGCATAGTGGTAGGACTTAAATTGGAAATGCAACTGGACAATTAAATTGTATAGTAATAGCAGTGACATTAAAGGTCTTCTCAATGCCATGTACTATGTGGTTTATATTTTCATTAACTGACTGTGTGTGTGTGTGTGTGTGTGTGTGTGTTAGTCGCTTGGATGTGTCTGACTCTTTGCAACCTGCTATAGACTGTAGCCCCCCAGGCTCCTCTCTTTGTGGGATTTTCCAGGCAAGAATACTGCAGTGGGTTGCCATTCCCCTTCTCCACAGGGTCTTCCCAATCCAGGTCTCCTGCATTGCAGGTGGCTTCTTTACCATCTGAACCACTGACTTAATACCAGTGCTGATTTGGCAGATAGAGATTGTTAGCCACAATTTACAGATGAAGACACTGATGGTCACACAGATTAAGTAACTGAGCTAGTAAAACTAGTGATTATGGAGAACAACCTTTACCATTGCCACCAAAGCCATTTACTGGGTAGACAGTCCCAGGCTGAAATTGTTGTGGTCACTTACTCACATGTTTTTTATAATCAGTCTTCTCCATGGTGGGGTGTACACTCTATGAGTGCAGGGGCCAGGTATGTCTTGATACCACTGTGTCCATAGCTCCTAGCATCAAGCCTGCCCTATCATAGGTATTTCATAAACAGGAAGTTTTGAGTATCATAGGACTAAACACCCTAAATCCAGGCAGAGATGTGAGTTTGAGGTTCTCCCTGGTTTAGTCACTTTTTTTTTAAAAGTTGGGTTTGACCCTCCAGCATCTTTTTATCTCCATAAGCCCCATCCATTTCTTTGGAGTGTCTTTGGCTACTGCACCCTAAATATCTTAATTTTAATATTTTTACATTCATTCCCTTGTTCTTGCCAGTAATTTTGCCCTCTCTTCCTTTCCAGCCCCTCTTTATTCTCGTGTTTGCTTTTTCTCTGTTTTAATGATCATGATATAGCAATACTGACCCCAGAACTCACATCTGAGGAGGGGCTTGTTGCTGGGTCATTTAATTCTGCAATCAGAATGCTCACCTCAGCTGCATCCAGAACCAATCTTTGATGGGGTGTCACAAAATCTCAATTAGTGCCTGTGCTCTTTAGTGCAGTGAAATTTCCTCTAATTATTTCATTCATCTAATTTCAATTTGGTAGTTTAACTGTGGAATGTAACAACTGGGTTTAGTATTCCCAGGCTTGACTGAACATGGATGCAGCCTAGGAGATACTTTTGGTCCGGGTTGTCCTGTGACTTGTCCATTTAGCATCCATGCCATCAATTAGTGAGTTTGTCAAGTGTGTACTTAGTGTCTGCTATGTGCCAGGCATTGTGATACTTACGGTAGTTTTTCCATCCAGCAAAAATCTCACAAGTTACTGGGGGAGTGGAGGCACATAAGCGGAAAATCATTAGGTTTATATAGCAAAGCTAAAGGTATAGGCACGCCTGAGGCAGTGCATACGCCAAGGAGGATCCATAATTCAGTCCTGTTGGCTATAGTAGATAAACTCTGAGATGTCCCTCTCCTTTTCCCCACTGTCTGGCGCTCATGTCCTTGAGTAATGACCTCCCCACAAAGGACCTGTGATTTCTGTCTCTCCAGTAGAAAACATCAGAGGTAACCGATAACACTCAATTACGTTAAATAAGAGTAGAATGCCCATCTTGCTACCTGCCTGGCTTTGATGAAGGAAGTGGTCATGTTAACTGCCCTTTGGAGAGATGCATACAGTAAGGAATTTTTTCCAGCCACCACATCAGTGGCTGGAATGACAACTCAGCCCTGGCAGATACTTCAATGATAACCTCATATAAAACACAGCTAAGCTATGGTTGGGCTCCTGACCCATAGGAGCTGTCAGACAATACAGTGTATATTGGTTTACCCTTAAGTTTGTGGTAATACCATTATGTAGCAATAGATAGCTAATACTGTGCTTGAGGAAGACTTCTTGGAGGAAGTGATGCCCGGACTGTGCCCTGAAGGATGATTAGGAGTTAGCCAGGTGCTACAGATCTTCCTTGACTGATGATGAGGTCATGTCTCCATAAATTCATTGTAAGTTGAAAGTATCATCAGTTAAAGAATAACTGGCTCTCTACCTCCAATAGCCCCCTTAGCAATCCTATAGACAAGGTAACATCTGAAGAGGAAGCCAGTCTGCATGCAGTGGAGAAGGATGCAGAACCCAACCTCCTGCCTTGTTGAATCCCTGACTTCCTTTTCTCTCTTTAAACATCGCCATGGCTGCACAAAATCTTTTGAGTTGGTCTTAGGATGTAAGTCCACCTTCTCCCCAGGTTGCTGGCTTTTCTTTTTTTAGATTTTTATTTATTTATTTTTAAAATATTTGTTTTAAAAGATTTTAAATATAGTTGCTCTACATTGTTGTGTTAGCTCCTGCTGTACAGCAAAATGAATCAGCTAATGTATACATACATCCCCTCTGTTTTGGATTTCCTTCCCATTTAGATTACCACAGAGTGTTGAGTAGAGTTCTCTGTGCTATAACTGTAGGTTTTCATTAGTTGTATATTTTATGCATAGTTTCAATAGTGCATTGGCTTCTCTGGTGACCCAGATGGTAAAGAATCTGGTTGCATTTCAGGAGACATGGGTTTGATCCCTGTTGGGAAGATCCCCTGGAGAAGGGAATAGCAACCCACTCCAATATTCTTGCCTGGAGAATTCCATGGACAGAGGTGCAATAGTCCATGGGGTCACAAAGAGTCGGACACGACTGAGCTACTAACACAAGACATCAATAGTGTATCTATGTCAATCCCAATTTCTCAATTCATCCCACCCATCTTTCCCCCTTGATATCCATATGTTTGTTTTCTACATAGATGTATATCTATTTTTGCTTTGTAAATAAGATCATCTGTACAATTTTTTCATATTCCACATATATGCATTAATATATATTTGTTTTTCTTTTTTCTGAATTTTCCAATTGAAGCAACTTTCTTTTTCTAAAAAAAATGTGAAAATACACTTACTGCACCTGACATGACATCACAGCCCACCTTAAATGTGCTTGAAACATCAGCGGTAGGGCTGGGTCACCTAACACAAAGTCTGCTTTGTGATGAACTGTGGACAGTGGCACGTAATTGAGTACAGCTGTCTGGGTACAAAATGCTTGCCAGAGTGTTGGTCTTTTACCCTTGTGATCAACACCGCCATCCTCCTCCTCAAATAAACATGATGCACTTAAATCTATTCACACATATCAACCGTATGAGAGGAGACACGTCGTCACAAGGTAAGCATACTGGAAAGTGTGCTTGGATAAACCAAGATACTGCTTAAACAAAGCACCTAGGTTACACCTAGAAGACTTCACGTACTATGAATACCTTGAACTAAATCTAGCCCGCAACTCCATTCCTAATTAAATAACCAAAATAAGACGAAATAAAACATTTACCCTCTAATTTAAAGTATAGGAGATAGACATTCTAAACATGGTGCTATAGGGAAAGTACTGCAAGGGAACGATAAAAGAAAAAAATTAAAGTACAAAAAAGCAAAGATTACCCCTTGAAGGGCTGCCTGGGAGCCATGGCACAATTTTGCTGCCCAGCATCATGACAGAGGGGCTTACTGTATACAGCTAGCCTGGGAAAAGGTCAAAATCCAAAATGTGAAGTACGGTTTCTACTGAATGCTAATTGTTTTTGCATCATCCTAAAGTCAAAAAATCCTAAGTTGAACCATCATAAGTTGGGGACTGTCTGCCTTGGGAGGACTAAGTGGGGTGCTGCGGGCAGAAGGATGTTGAAAACAGGGGCACAGCATGGATGAATGTTTGGGGCAAGAAAAGGCCTGGGTTGTAAAGGGGCCCATCAAATAAAATGATCTAAAATTGCTGCTAGTCGACGTGTTTCAATTTGCAGAAATGCCAGTTTCATTAGGTCTGACCTATTGTAGTGCTGCCAGAGCTTAAACTTTGAAGCAGAGGAGTTCTTGTTAACACTCACTTGACTCATGTAATGTGGTTTTCTGACTTAAACATTTTAAGGTGATATGTCCTCATGGAATCTCTCCATTTCCTTGAATTAATGTGAGACGCCAGAACTTCTCCAGGCATGTTTGAGCTTCACAGACTAGCATCTCACATCACCACAGCAAAGCAGAGCCTCAGGGGCCCCTCAGTGCCGTTCCATCCAGACTCACTGCAAGCTGGGGGCACATCCACCAGGCTTGGCAAAGGAGAAAATCATAGCCCAGGGAGGTCAGTAGCTAGGGCTTGAGGTGGGAATGCTGCTGCTGCTGCTAAGTCGCTTCAGTCGTGTCTGACTCTGTGCGACCCCAGAGACGGCAGCCCACCAGGCTCCCCCGACCCTGGGATTTTCCAGGCAAGAACACTGGAGTGGTTGCCATTTCCTTCTCCAATGGATGAAAGTGAAAGTGAAGTTGCTCAGTTGTGTCCGAATGAATGACCTCAATTCCTGCCTGGGAACTGACCTGAATGAATGGATGACACAGTGATGGTCTTACGAGTCTTTAACATTGTATACCCAGAGACTGTTGCTGTGCTATTCATTCACTCATTCCTTCAAAAAGTAGTGATATGCACGTGCCCTTTGCTTGGTGCCCTCCTGGGCCCTGGGGATCCACAGTGAGCAGTGTGGTGGGGATACATGTGAAGGTTGTTTTGACATCCGGGATTCATGTTTCGTCAAGTGCCTCAGGAACTTGTTTGGATGTGAGAGTTGGACCATAAGGAAGACTGAGTGTAGAGAATTGATGCTTTCAAGTTGTGGTGCTGGAGAAGACTCATGAGAATCCCTTGGACTGCAAGGAGATCAAACCACTCAATCCAAAAAGAAATCAACCCTGGATATTCACTGGATGGACTGATACTGAAGCTGAAGCTCCAATAGTTTGGCCATCTGATGCGAAAAGCTGACTCATTGGAAAAGACGCTGATGCTGGGCACGATTGAGGGCAAAAGGAGAAGAGGGTGACAGAGGATGAGATGGTTGGATGGCATCACCAACTCAATAGACATGAGTTTGAACAAACTCTGGGAGATTGTTGAGGACAGAGGAGTCTGGCATGCTGCAGTTTATGGGGTCACAATTGTTGGACACAACTTAGTGACTGAACAACAACACCAACAACCATCTGGGACTTTTGTTCTTTGTTTTTATTTGGAAGATAACGGCTTTACAATATTGGCTTGGTTTCTGTGAATCAGCTGTAAGTATACATATATCTGCTCCCTCTTGAGCCTCCCACCGCACCCCATCACATGCCCCTAGGTTGTCACAGATCACCGAGCTGAGCTCCCTGTGTTATATAGCAGCTTCCCACTAGTTATCTGTTTTATACATGATAGTGTGTATATGCAATGCCACTCTCTCAATTTGTCACATCCTCCTCTTCCCCTGCTGTGTCCACAAGTCTTTTCTACAACTGCACGTCTATTTCTGCCCTGCAAATAGGTTCATCATTACCATTTTTCTATATTCCATGTATATATGTTGTATGTTAGCCACTCAATTGTGTTTGACTCTGCCACCCCATGGACTGTATCCTGCCAGGCTCCTCTGTCCATGGGATTCTCCAGGTAAGGATACTGGAGTAGGTTGTCATATCCTTCTCCAGGGGATCTTCTTGATATATTTATCAATATGAGCTATTTGTTTTTGTCTTTTTGACTTACTTCATTCTGTACAATAGATTTTGGTTCTAATGAAAACAACAGGGTTTCCAAAGCTGACACTTGATGGAGGGATCAGGGTTAACTCATTGATGACCGTAAGAGAGGGGGCTGCAGAAGAGGGATGTTTCTGGTAGAAGGAACCCGTGTGCAAAGGTGCAGAGGTGAAAGGCAGCATGACTTGCCGGAAAAAGTGAAAGCCTTGGGGCTTGACTGGAGGTTTGAAGTGAGGTCTGAAGAGAGAAGGAGGTGGCAGGAGGGGACCATGGCCAGCCAGCAGCACGGGGAACTCAAGGAGGGGCTGGGGAACATCCAAGGAGCTCAGGAGGAGGCTGCACGGCCAGTCAGGTGAGAGGCAATGGTGCAGAGTGCTTCCTAACAGACGGTGCTGGCATGCATTTGGCACAGGTGGGGACAGATGGCAAGTGGCAAAGACGAGGTCAAGAGGTAGGACAAGCCAACACTTCCCCTGGCAGACTTGTGTGACCAAGACACACAAGCAGCAGATTCTGGCGAAAGGCAGCCTGTGATTTTTCCTTCTGAACGGAAGGAAGAGCCAAGTTTTAATTCCTCGTGTTGCATCAGGGCTCCTGTGTTGGGGGTTGACTTTCACGTTGGTTTTGAGTGACCACACTGACTGCAGGTGTTTGCTGGCTCAAGTGACAGAAAGAGAACGATGTCTCTTGTTCATTTTTCTCCGTTTTCCTTGATCAGAAGCAATCAAGGTGATGGGTCGCTGCTGGGATCTGGGGGCAAATCAAGCTTCTGTGGGCTGAGGTGCTGTCTAAGCCGTGAAGTGCGAACGTTACAGAAGGCGACCCGCATCCCGGCTGGCCCAGATGCAGCCTTCCTAAGGCTGGTGATAGAGGCAGACTCAGCAGGACTGTTTAGAAGTAAATTTGTCTGTCTCTGGAAGCGTGGGAAACAGCCATGAGAAATCATATTTATGTTCGATGTTACCTTTCCTGGTGTTCTCTTTCAAAAGCCCTGGTGATTTCTTTTTTTGTGGCTGCCTGGAAATGCTGTTTCCAGCCCACCTCCCACAGCAGAATGTGGCTTTGGGGGTTGGTTGTCTGATGCAGTGGAGTATGGAGGAGTGACCATGAGCCCGTCTCCTTCTCTAAAAAGAATGCCCTTCCATTTGCGTCTGCTCTGCTCACCTCCTGGTATCATGGCTCTGAGCTGCCTCAACCCCCAGTTAATTTGTACAGTTTGCCTCCCTGAGGCCTTTGCATGTGTTGTTCCTTCTGCTTGGCATGCTTGCCCTCTAGCTTTTTGCATAGATGGCTCCTGCTCCTCACATCACAGCCAGAATTATTGCTCCTCAAGGATGCCTTTCTTGATTATGACAGTTAATTTCTTGTCAAATAGGTGAGGCCATCATACCCGAGACTGATGTAGTACGTATTATCCTGGACGTTTCTGTGATGGTGTTTCTGTGGGTGAGAGTAACCTGTAAATGGGTGAACTTTGAGTAAAGCAGATTGCCCCTGTAGTGTGGTGGGCCTCATCTGATCGGTCAAAGGTCTTATTCTAGAATAAAGATTGACCTCCCCAAGCAAGAGGGAATTTTGTCAGTGGATAACCTTTGGATTTGACCTGCCACATGTGTTGTTCCCTGGGTCTTCAATCTGCTGGTCCACCTTGCAGATTTTGGACTTGCCAACCATGACCATCACATGAACCAATTTCTTAAAATAAATCCCTCTCTGTATATGCACATTCTAATGTTACTCTTTCTCTGGAACCCTGACCAATGTGTGGATCATCTTGCCTAAATCCTCACTTCTTCCTTCATCAATTACTGTGCTCACTCATTGCTCTGTTTCCATTTCATAAGACATCACCATTTGCATTATTGGGTTGGCCAAAAATTTCATTTAGTCTTATGAGAAAACCCAAATGAATTGGCCAGCCTGATACCTGGTTTATTTACTTGCCTCCTCGTTTACTGCTTCTCTCCCCCAATAAAATGTATATACACAAAGGCCAGGCACCTTACCTGTCCTGTGGATGGTTCTAACCCCAGAACCTAGCACACTCTCTGGTGCTGAGTAAATAATCAAATGAAGTGAATGAATGTCTTTTAGTTTAAAAAAGGGCATTGAAACAAAAACCTGTACATAAAATGTTCAGGGCAGCATTATTCCTAATAGCCCTAAAGTAGAAACAATGCAAAATGTCCATCAACTCATGAAGAGATAAGCAGCATGTGGAATATACATACCATGAAGTACATTATTAAGGCATAAAAAGGAATGAAGTCTTGATACATGCTGCAATGTGGATGAATTTTGAAAACACCATGATAAGTGACAGAAACCAGACATGAAAGCCCACATATCAGGTGATTACATTTAAATAAAATATACAGAACAGGCAAATCCATAGAGACAGAAAGTACGTTAGTGGATGCCAAAGGCCAGGAACTGACTGTTAATGAGTGCATGGTTCCATCTTGGGGTGATGAGAATGTTCTGAAATTAGTGCCAGTGGTTGCACAGCATTGCAAGTATACTCAAAGTCACTGAACTGCACACTTTAACATGGTGGACTTTACATTGCATGAATTTTACCACAGTTAGAAGAAAGCATGTAGGTATCCACTCCCTAATTTAATCCTGACCTCACCTTGGGACTGGATCCAACAGTTAATACTGAGCAGAGAGTTGAAATGATTGTCTTAGAATCCTACAGCTGGCAAGTGGCAGCATCATAGATGCCACCCAAATATCCCTGACTGCAACGGTCTTTGAATCCATCCGTGTTTGCCCACTTCCTCTGCAGCACCTTTGACGATTCACTCTTGCTTGTTTTGGGGCCTTGCTGATAGGCTTCTGCTTGGTGGTTTTCTTGCCTTCAGTCAGTCAGCCTTCATCCCAACTTCTACCCTCTACTGCAGTGATCTTTAATGAGAAAGCAGGTACATTACCATGTTACTTTCATCCCCAAACTCCCTAACTGGGTCCCCAGGGTGTCCCTAACAGTGAATGCCTTTCTCCTTCTATCAGCAGTTCCATCACCCACTCTCACGTTCATGGAGGCATTACTCACAAGCCTAGGAGATGGAAGCAGGTGTCTGTCAATGGAAAAACTGGACCAATGGATAAATAAGATGTGGGACACACACACACACACACAATGAACTAGTATTATTCAGCCATGAGGGAGAAGGAAGTCCTGCCATGTGTGGCAATGTGGATGGACCTTGAGGATGTGAGGCTGAGTGAGATAAGTCTGACAGAGAAAGACAAATACCGTATGATGTTGCTTATCCATGGACTCTACAAAGCCGATCTCGGAGACACAGAAAGTAGAATGGGGGTTACCAGGGGGCTGTAGGGGAGCTGGGGAGATATCGGTCACAGGGTACAAACTTACAATTAGATGATAAATAGGTTCTGGAGCTGGAGGGCTCGGAACTGTGATTGTAGTCAACAGTTCTGTATTTTATACCTCTGAGTTGCTGAGAGACTAGACCTTAAGTTTTCTTACCACATGAAGAAATGATAATTATTTGACATGATGGAGGTGTCAGACCAATCATATTGAAATATGGAAATGTATCAAATCAACACACTGTACACCTCAAATGTATACAGTGTTACATGCCAATTACAGTTCAATGAAAAAATGACATCACCCCCGAGTCTTCTCCACTCACCTCCCTTCGAAATCTGGGTTTATCCACAATGAGCTTTTCTCTGTTCTATGAATATTTCTCTACTGTCTCGCCTCTGGGACGATGCTCAAGGCAACCCACTCTCTGGAATTTCCTTCTTTGCTCCCTTAGCTAGTGAAAATCCTCTGCTCAGCTATCACCCTCATGGTGGGTTTCCTCTCTACCCACCTAGTGGAGTCAAGCTTTTCATTTTGCCTGCTTTATTTTCTTCTATGGGGACTTCAGCTAAAGCCCCTTTTACCTGCCATTTAGAAGTAGTTGCTGGGGATATGGAGGGGCTCGGAGGATGACTTTGTTATTAACGACCTGAGTTTTGAACCAATTGAGAATTCTATAGGAGTAAGGCAGTTGGACGCCAGTACGTCTGTAATGCATACAGAAAGTGACTTATGTCATTATGTATGGGTCAGGGGCTTCCCTAATTCTGAATCCCAGATTAGCCAAACACACCTGGACTGAGAGGAAACTTTTTCAATGATTCTGAAGGCCAGAGCCTGGTCCTTGGAGCAGGAGAGGAGAATTAACGCTTCCTGTGTGCTTCTGTCTTCTCTCAGAGGAAACACTTGAAGGCTGGGTCTGCTCAGACAAGACCCAAGAAGCCCTCTGAACTCACTCTGTGGGGGAAGAAGATTTACACCTATGTTTTCTTCTGAAGCTATAAAGTTTTAGCTGTCACATTTAATTCCTTAGCCCGTTTTGAGTTAATTAAAAAAAAAACGATTTGTTTATTGAAGTATAGTTGTCGTATAACATTATGTAAGGTCAGATCAGATCAGCGCTCAGTCGCGTCTGACTCTTTGCGACCCCATGAATCGCAGCATGCCAGGCCTCCCTGTCCATCACCAACTCCCGGAGTTCACTCGATGGCATCGAGTCAGTGATGCCATCCAGCCATCTCATCCTCTGTCGTCCCCTTCCCCTCCTGCCCCCAATCCCTCCCAGCATCAGAGTCTTTTCCAGTGAGTCAACTCTTCGCATGAGGTGGCCAAAGTACTGGAGTTTCAGCTTTAGCATCATTCCTTCCAAAGAAATCCCAGGGCTGATCTCCTTCAGAATGGACTTGTTGGATCTCCTTGCAGTCCAAGGGAGGTACAATATAGTGATCCACAATTTTTCAAGGTTGTACTCCTCTTAAGTTATTATAAAATATTGGCAGAGTTCCCATGTTGTACAGTATATCCTTGTAGCTTATTTTATACCTAGTAGTTTGTATCTCTTTGCCTTTCCCTTTCCTTCCTCCCACTGGTAACCGCTAGTTTGTTCTCTACGAGTCTGCTTCTTTTTTTGTCATATTCACTAGTTTGTTGTATTTGGTAGATTTCACATTTAAGTGATATTGCATAATATTTGTCTTTATCTGTCTGTCAAATATTTGCATTTAGGTGATATTGCATAATATTTAAGTGATATTGCATAATATTTGTCTTTATCTGTCTGTCAAATATTTGCAAATATTTGTCTTTATCTGTCTGGCTTATTTCACTTAGTATAATGTTATTCAGGTTCATCCATGCTGCTGCAGATGGCAAGATATCATTCCTGGTTATGGCTGAGTAGTATTCCATTGTGTATATGTAACACATCTTCTTCATCCAGTCATCTGTCAGTAGAGCCTTAGGTGGCTTCCATATCGTGGCTATTGCAAATAGTGCTACCGTGATCACTGGGGTGCACATAGCTTCTTAAATTTGTATTTTGTTTTTTTTGGATCTGTACCCAGGAGTGGAATTGCTGGGTTGTATGGCAGTTGAGTTAATTTCTGTATATGATATGAGGTAAGAGTCCACCTGCCTCCGTTTGCAAGTCAATGTCCAGCTGTTTCAACATCATTTGTCAAAAAGTCTGTTCTATCTCTATAGAGTGATCTTGGCACTCTTCAACTAGGCTAAGTACTAAAAAATAGACTAAACTGTCTATTCTAATTCTTACCAAAAGCATCCAAGTCATCACCATGATCTCTGCTTTGTAGTCAAAGAAAATGCAGGTAGGAGAGGTTAAGAAACTTGCCCCAAAGTTACGTGGCTGGTTGGAGACAGAATTGAGTTGAAAACTCAGCTCTCCTGATTCCTACTTTGTTATTCTGTTATATGAGTTGCATCCATCCAGATCAATGACTATTTCATTATAAACCATCCTGCATTATTTAAAATTTAGAGAGATTATTTTAAATGGATGGAGAAAACTCTCTCAAGTTTTCTGTAGCCCTTGAGAGTTGAGACTACACTTGCAATTTCAAAATAATAATACAGCTAGACATATTTCTGAGACTGCTTCATTTATTAACTCATCTCACCCTCACAGCAACTCTAATGAGAGTGATACTTTGCCTGCATTCTGTCCATCAGGAAAGGAGGCTTGTTGAGGTTAGATGACCTGCTGTGGATCACACAGCTGGTGAACGTGGCCAAGCTGGATTGAAAGCATGCAGCCTGGCCTCTGAGTCTGGGTCCCACACTGTGGGGCAACCTGGCCCTTGGGGTCTCCTTGCTTGGTGAACATCCTTTTCTCTCCTAAAGCCTAAAGCCTTGTACAGGACTCAGCAACAAGTTCTCTGTTTCCTTCATTCTGGGTCACCCCTCAACTAACTTCCCCACTCCCTCCACCAAAAAAAAAAAGCACCCACAACTAAAACTAGAGCGAAAAGAGAGCAAGAAATGAGATAGTATACCCCCCAAACCCACAGCCCAGAGAGTATCCAGGCTCTCATGTGCCTTCATCAAATGAATTAATTTGGTCCCTCGGCCCTAGTTGGCCTTGGGCAAGGCATGTGGGAGAAGGGTGATCCTTGAGTTGCTCAGACACCAGTGGGGACTGGCTTCAGGAGGGGCTGTGCTTAGAATTAAACTCTATGGAGTCTTCGGTTCCCTGGTGGAGACTGTGATGGAGCACAGGACCACTGTGAAGAAGGCATGTGTCCACTCAGACACAGAGGCGCCTCCCAAAGAGAGATGGTGTTAAGGCTCAGGCTGAAGGGCAAAGGGGCCTTGACTCAGCAAGTCCTGGGTGAGTGTGTTAGGAACACGGGCTCTGCAGGCAGAAAATCTGGGGTCAGACCCGACATCACCTCTTACTCACTCTGTGGGCTTGTTATTGGACTTCTCGAAGCCTCTCTTTTTTGGTTCTAGAGTGGGTCTCAAAGTATACTTTACCTGTTGGGTACTTGTGAGGTTAAACAAGGTAATTCCTGTGCAGCCTTCAGTGCAGAGTCAGCAGCCGCTGTTGACGTGTCACCTTGTATCCTCATTATTTCAGGAAGATGGCGCTGTCTACGGACAGCCTGGTGGTTGGGGGCAGACCCCTGGAGGGAGTCCACAGAGGTAGGAGGGACCTCAAGTCTGCCATCATAGTTGACCCCCTGTGGTAGGTGACGGGGAACCAGCCAGGGTCATTACAGAGGGTGATGGAGGGGTCCTGGCTGCAGGAGGGAAGCAGGACAGAATGGAGGGACTTTGGTGGGTGCAGGCAGGCAGTGAGGAGCCCAACTCCAGGCACGGCCAGGTCATCCCGCAGAGATGTTGGTGCTCTGGAAACAGCAGCCCTGATTGTACCTGAGAGAAGAGGAGCCTGGGAGAGGTGAGAGGCTGTTAACTCTCCAGCTTGTCTGTCTCTGCATTTAGTTGTAATTAAGGGAAATATGGAGGGGCTTCTTTGGTGGCTCAGAAGGTAAAGAATCTGCCTGCAATGCGGGAGACCAGGGTTCGATCCCTGGATCAGGAAGGTCCCCTAGAGAAGGGAATGGCTACCCACTCCAGTATTCTTGCCTAGAGAATTTTATGGACAGAGGAGTCTGGCAGGCTACAGTCCATGGGGTCACAAGGAGTCGAACACAACTGAGCAATGAACATACACAGTGGAAATATGGAATCCAGGGGAGGGGATGGCAGTGGGCAGAGACATGCTGAGTCGGGGGTCAGTGGGCTCTCTGGATGGACTTGGTCAGCACGTGTTGCTCTGAGCTGCTCTTGTCCATGTCTGTGTCACAGCCCCTGGTGTGATCTCATTGAGGTGGGAACAGGCCTCTTGCTTGTCTATTTCCAAGCCGGTGTGTGCTCCATCATGGATCCACGGGTGCTGAGCCCACAGATGGATCACCAGGGCACAAAGCTCCGAGTCATAGAACACGAGAATAATAAAGCTTCTCAGATCCTGGCCCGAGCCTTGGTGGGGGAGGCTGGTGGTGTGGTGGGTGGGAGCCGGGCCCTGGGGCTGACCTGACACCGCCTCTGTGAGCGTGGGCCCCGGCACTAGTTCCCGAACCATCTGTGCCTTGGCCTCCTGTCGATGAAACAGGCACACTCATCACACCCACATCAGAAGATGAAAAAAGATAATGAATACAAGACCCTTCAGGGGTGCCTGGCAAGCAGTACACTCAGCGAGTGCCCTTTCACTCCCTGCTCTCCATCCTCAGATCTTGGCCTGCCCAGCACAGACCTTTTATGATGGTTTGTGCAGGCTTCTTTGAAAGAAAGGGATTTAGGTCAGTTCTTCCACTGTGCAGGCCAGGAAGCAAAGGCTCAAAGCATTTAGGAAGACTGACGTACTGTCTGTCTTTCTGCAAAATAACACAACCAGCATGCTGCCCCCAGACTGATAGTTCGGACTGCTATTTGGGCGCCTGCTGCTTTTCAGTGAGACTTTGTTATCTTCCCGCCATTTCTCCCTTTGCTCCCAGACTACTGCTTACATGGTTTTCAACTGGCCTGCCAGTTTCCAGCTGGAGATTATAGTAGAAAGATGCACGGTGTTGGCATTCAAGGCCCAAAAGGTGGTGGTAGCCCCTCCTGGCACAGAGCCCAGTGTCACTGCTGACTCGCCTGCCCAGGTGTGGGGCCAAGTGTGCAGTGAGCATCTTGCTTGCATCCTAGAGGAGGTCAAAGCTAGCAACATCAAGTCAATGTCGCTGATTACTTTGAAGGAAAGGGCAGGTGGGAAATTCAGACATCAGGATGGCCCCCAGCCTTCCTTTTATCAGTGCAGAGATGGGATCATGGACTTAGCCTGCCAGCAGAATGTAGGTGGTCAGCAAATGGATTTTGGATTCAGAATGCTGGGTATTAGAATGAGTATCAGCTGTATTCTTACTGTATGGCTTTGATTGAGTTGTTTAACCTTTTTGTGTCTCTAAAGACTCCTCTGTGAGATGAGGGTTAATGATTATTATTATTTTTTAAAATAGGATTGTTGTAAGAAATAAAGTCGTCATGTGCTTAGAATAGCACTTGGCATACAGTGACCACCCGGTAAACATTAACTGTTGTTGCTGTTATTATTGTTGCTGTTGTTATTTGCCAGGATGTAAAGAAATGGTTGGGGAAGCCATCGCATGATGTGAGTAGCCCTGAGAGGGGAGCTGGGCCTCCTAGTTTCAAGCACAGCTCTGCCATCCTGGGTGGTGTGATCCTGGCCTTTCTGTTTGCACAGGGACTGAGTTCTCTTAGGACACAAGTCTGACCTCCAGGTCCCCTGTGCTCTGGTCCAGCCACACCCCCTTGCCTGCAGTGCTCCAGTCCCCCATTCCCCTCCCCACCCCACGACTTGTGCTCCCCAAACCTGTCACTTAGCCCCCATACCTGCTCTCTTCCAATTGCTGTAGGCGCACGTGTTCAACTCCTCATGAGAACCCAGGGTTTGGTATATGGTCGGTGCTCAGTAAATATCTCCTGGACCAAATCCAGGAGCTTTTAACGCTGAACCAAAGATGGAGTTCTCCAGTGGATGCAATAGCCACTGCATGGTGCTGTGTTTTCCTGATGGAGATTGAAGCCATTCATATCCATAATTGGTGATGTGGGAAAGTAAAAGTAACTGTAAATGTTTTCCAAGTTTTAAAATAAATCTCCTGATGCAGCCATTGCTACTGCTCACTAACAAGCATGGACCCCTCTTCTCGGAAGCCTGCCATGAACACAGCAGGCTGGTGAGTGCCCCCACCTTGAGTCTCTGCCTTTGATCTGTTTAATGCTTAGTCCCGTATCTGCCATCCACCCAGGACCACCTGCCCTCAGGAGCGTCCTCACCCTCTGACGACCTCTGCAGAGTGGTCCTGGCTGAGCTTGGAGCCAGCATGTCTGTGTCACTATCAGGGAGCCAGAGGCAGTTCCAGGGAGTGCACTTCTTGGGGGAAGTGGTGATAAAAACAGATCTTGACAGAGAGAGACTTGGGGTGAGTGAGGCATGGAACAAAGACCCAGGAATGAAAAGAACCAAATGAGAGACAAGGTTTTGTTTGGTTGATTTTTCTCTTAAACTTAAAAAGCAAAGTGATGGCGGGTATTCGAGCCACTGACGTGAGCGTGTCTTCTGGCTGGGCTGGCTTTTATTTTGCATCCAGGGATGCAGCGCTGTCTTAGAAGTCTTTTGGTTTCTGTTATGAGCCCACAAGCCACTTCAAAAAGTCCCAGCCTGTGTCCCTGGGCACACCTCCTCCTCTCATCTTCAGAAAGAATGAGTGTAAGCCTCATGCAACAGGAACTCACGTTTAACCCCGCTGCATACCGGCATCCGTTCTAATGGTTAAGTTTGAATTATCTAATTATACTCATGACCATTGTTCCTGCCTTGCAAACTGAGGCTTCCAGAAATTAGAGACTTGCTCTAAGTTATTGTTGTTGTTCAGTCGCTAAGTCTTGTTTGACTCTTTGTGACCCCATAGATTGCAGCACATCAGGCTTCCCTGTCCTCCACGATCTTTCAGGGTTTGTTCAAACTCATGCCCATTAAGTAGGTGATGCCATCCAGCCATCTCATTCTCTGTCACCCCCTTCTCCTCATGCCCTCAATCTTTCCCAGCATTAAGGTCTTTTCTATGAGTCAGCTGTTCACATCAGGTGGCCGAAGTATTGGAGCTTCAGCATCAGTCCTTCCGATGAATATTCAGGGTCGATTTCCTTTAAGATGGACTGGTTGGATCTCCTTGCAGACTAAGGCACTCTCAAGAGACTTCTCCAACACCACAATTCAAAAGCATCAAATCTTTGGCACTCAGCCTTCTTTATGGTCCAACTCTTGCACCCGTACACGACTACTGGAAAGACTATAGCTTTGACTGGACGGACCAGGTAGTAAGTGGAAAATTCATGCCTGCATCAAGTCAGGCTGGCTCAGGGCTCCCCTTTACTATGTTCCCTTTTAGATCTGAGAGCCCAGAGGGGTGCCTGCAGAGAAGCCTTGGCCTGAACTTTTCAAAAATATTTCAGATTAAATTTAAAAAAATTAAAATTTTATACTGTAGCACAGTTGATTAACAATGTTGTGTTAGTTTCAGGTGCAGAGCAAAGTGATTCAGTAATATGTATACATATGTCTATTCTTTTTCAAATTATTTCTCTTTAGGTTATTACAGAGTATTGAGCAGTGTTCCCTGTGCTACACAGTAGGTCCTTGCTAGTTATCTGTTTTGAGGATAACATGGCAAAAGGTCTTCCTGGTCCTGATAGTTTCACTTTTCCTGTCTTTCCAGTGTAGGAGCATTTCCAATGTAGGAGCATTGTGCCCATCTTTTTTATTTTTTCAGCAAATGAAAACATTGTTTGTCTCTTTCAAACTTTAGCTCCTACCTCACATACCCCTTGAGCACAAAAAGTAGAGAAGGTGCTGCCTGGGGAGGACATGTGACCGTAAGTAAAAGAGAGAGGAAAGATGGATGCAAAGAACAGGACAGACCCGGAAAGGAACCTCAGCAGCACTGAGCGTGTGGACTCTGATCACAGGGGACAAAGGCCTTCTGGGGCTGGGCTGACCTACTCTGGGGTCCAGGGCGTGTCCACACCACTGCCATAGACCTCAGCACATTCCCTGCGTGGACTGCTTCCCTTCTCTAAACCCTCCCTGCCCAGGTCAGGACTCTGATGACTCCTGGGTCCTGCATCTCTCTCGTTCCCTCTTATATTTCTGGGGCTTCAAGCATGTTTGCCATGCACATATGTTCCTCGGAGCTGGCCTGCGTGGAGTGCAGACAGTGGCCAAGGACAGGGCTGGGCAGGTGGGTCATGCCTGTGTGCTAAGAATTGCAGAGAGGTGTGGAAACATGGTATTTATCAAGGGCTCTTTCTGTTACAACCGAAGAAACCCAACCAAAGTGACAAAGCAGGAACTTTCTAACTCCAGGCACAGCCACATTGTGTATTATGAGCTTTTATTATAAAATGAGGGTGACATTGCAAACTGTATTCATTTTATTGCTTCATTATCTCTTAAATTTGTCTTTAAATTGGGTGCCAAGTTGAAGAGCTATTTATTAGCTCTTTGACATCAACTTGCTTTATAATTATAATATTAAATATCATTTTGTTACTGTTATGGTTTCATATCTCAGTGTTCTTCAAAGGCTGATCCTTCTGAACACCTGCACTAGAGTTGTATATGGGAGTGACAGATGCTTGAAGATCTCTGAGCATTTTTCTAGCCCTAGTGAGAATTTCTGGTGGGAAAAGGAGAGTGGCCTAGGATTTTTCATTTTTAACAACCACTCTGATAATTTTAGGCAAAGCAGAGTTTGAGAGCCGCTGCCTTCTCTTATTTAACTCCCACTAGAATCACACTAGGGAGATTTTTATATATATCTTTCTACAGGTGAAGGACCTCAGGCTTAAAGAACATGAATAATTAACTGCCCAAGGCCACACAGAGACTAAGTGGAGAGATTACAACATCTGCGTGTCCTCTTAAAGCAGTCGTCTGGTTCTTCCCAAATGTGAGCTGTTCTGTGCCCCTGCTGCTGCTGCTAAGTCGCTTCAGTCATGTCTGACTCTGTGCGACTCTGAGGTTTGGAAAAAGTATTGGGTTGGCCAAAAAGTTTGTCCAGTTTTAACATAGCATCGTGGCAGGTAAACCCGAACAGACTTTTTGGCCAACCCAATAGCAGAATGGTTTCTGAAACTCACATTTGTTGTTGTTCGGTTGCTAAGTCGTTTGACTCTTTGCAACCCCAAGAACTGCAGTGCACCAGGCTTCCGTGTCCCTCACCATCTCTTGGAGTTTGTTCAAACTCATGTCCATTGAGTCAGTGATGCCATCCAACCATCTCATCCTCTGTCATCTCCTTCTCCTCCTGCCTTCAATCTTTCCCAGCATCAGGGTCTTTTCCAATGAGTTCACTCTTCACATCAGGTGACCAAAGTATTGAAGCTTCAGCATCAATCCTTCCAGTGAGTATTCAGGGTTGACTTCCTTTGGGATTGGCTGGTTTGATCTCCTGGCAGTCTAAGGGACCCTCAACATTGGTCATAATTTAATTGGGAACATGAGGAGCACAGGGATGAAAGAGGAACGGATTCAAAGCTAAGGGGCAAATGCCAGGAGTCATAGGAGTTTGAAGGAAGGAGAGCTGATCTTGGCTAAACTGGAGAAAGTTTTAGACGGTGGAAATTCCAAGGAAAAAAGTCAGATTTCATATGCATTTTCTAGAATGAGTTAGACTGGGGGTAAAGGGGGAACAGAAAAGAATGTCCACTCGGAAGGGAGGCCGGACAAAGGCCTGGAGGGAGGAAGCTGAAGCACTTTGAGAGCTCTTGCCGCCGAAGGAGCCACATCCGTCACCCAGCTGGCAGGCCGTAATGACTTGGGCCTGGCTTATTAAGCACATTTGAAAATTGGGTGAATTACTTGATTTGGTAAAAAATTACATGGTACATTTAATCAGCCCTCCTTTAAGGAACAAATGTCATTAAACACCACTTAATTAGCTGCCCCTGCAGCCTGACTGGGTGAAAATTATATCCTTGACAAACTACAAAACATTTTTAAGGTCAAATATGGAGAGTAAAAATACCACTGGATGCCCCCGGGTAATAGGCCCATAAAAGCTCGCCTCATTTTCATTCATTGAAAAGATTCATTCTGGATTGCGGCTAATCAGAACTTGATGGGCTTTCTTTGGAGCAGAATCTTAAGACCCAGGGTGTGTTGGTCTTTATGTTAAAGAAGTGAAAAAATTAAAGCGCTGGCCAAACAGACGCATACACATTCAATAATACACTTGTTTATCAGCCTGCTGATTTGTTATGGGAATAAAAATGTCTACTTGCTCTATTAACCCAGGATACTGTGGTATATTATAGCAATCTGAGCTCTGGCTATGCCCAGGACAAAGAAAGCAAATCAGAGAATTATTAAAGAGATGAAGTGGATGAGGCCATTGTTCACTGCATTTCTAAAAATACTTTCAACTAATGTATAATATTCACACAGAAAGGCACACATATCATAAGGGCCTGGCTTAATAAATTTCCATAAACTGAAATCACTCTTGTCGCCAGCATCATCAGATCAAGATGCCGAGCATGACCACCTGCCAGAATCCTCCCAATGCTTTCTTTCCATCCTTCGGTCTTCTCCCCGCCCCCAGGGATAATTGTGGCCCTGGCTTGCCCCAGTGGAGAGGGATGTTTCTTGTCTCCTCTGAATGGCATCATGCTGCTTGCACACTTTCGTGCCTGGCTTCTCACACTCAGCACACTTTGAGAGGTTCATCCCTGTTGCTGTGTGTGTTGTAACATGTCCACTCATCGCTGTTTTGTGTTCTGCTGGGTGAATGTGCTATAATTTATTTACATATTTTTTTTGGCTCAGGGTATTTGGGCAGTTTTATGTTTGGAGCTGCTATGAATCTTGCTGCTGTGAACATAACTTTTATGGGTCTGTCCTGACATACGTGAGTCTATGTCAGCATGAGAGTTCTGTGCTTTAGCACATGGAGCTGGGTAGCGGGAGTGTATATGAATTCATAGCCTTGTGATATGTATATTAGTGGAAAGAGCATTTATATATTACATATAATATTATATTAACATATATTTTACATAATATATATAATATTGTGAGTATGCATTTTTGACCATCTGTTTTTTAAAAGATTCTTTTGATGTAGACCCTTTATGAAGTCTTTATTGAATTTGTTACAATATTGCTTGTGTCTTGTGCTTTGGGGTTTTGGCCCTGAGGCATGTGGGATCTTAGCTCAGTGACCAGGGATAAGCCCTGCACCTCTGCACTGGAGGCAAAGTCTTAGTGACTGGATCACCGGGGACGTCATGACCACCTGCTTTTTTTTTTTTTTCGTGATGGTCTTTTTCTTTGGACCATCAGTTCCTTGAGTGCAGAGACTTCTGACTTAATTGTATCTGGCCCAGAGACAAGTGAACTGCTTGGCACAGATAAATCCCAGGAAGTATTTGTTCAACAGAGGAATGAGCTCTGTGACCTGGCTTCTAGTTATTTAGCCTCTCTGTGTCTCTATGTCTTCATCTGTCTAGTGGGGAAGATTTGTTGATTGAAGACTGCTGCCTGAGAGGGTTTAGCTGTCTTCTCAAGGAAGTTATACAGCCCTGCCCAGCCCTCAACAGCTCTTACCTTTATAGTATGGGGGTGGTTCTTTCTTATTTTTCATCAGACTTCTTATTAAAGACAGTGTCTACCTAGCCTAGATTGAGATTCTGACATGCTAGCTCCCAAAGAGAGAAAGTGTTTTAATTGCAGTCACCAAAATCAAGCCATAATTAAATGTTTACAAATTGTTAATGGAAAAAGCACTTTCCCCTCTCTTCTTGTCAATGCCTTCCCCAGACAAGGCTCGCCTCACATTCTCCCATGTTTCACTTCATTATTTTGAAGCTTTAATTAATTAAATAATTTTAAATTAAAGAAAATTATTTTTACTTTGTTTTGTATTTTTTGACTGTACTGCAAAGTATGTCAGATCTTAGTTCCCTGACCAAGGATCAAACCAGCACCCCCCCTTGAAAACCTGGAATCTTAACCACTGGACCACCAGGGAAGTCCCTCACTTCATTTTTCAGTGTTGATTCAATATATTATTTTGCACATTTAAGATCAACCTATAATCCAAGTGATGCAAACTAGCAAATACAATTTGAACACAGTTTCTTAAAAAGAATGAGGAGCTTTCAAATACGTTTTTCCATGTAATTTGGCTCCCCTCCCAGTTTGTAAAGTGGAGAGACTCACATGACAGTTGTCCTGTCAGTTAGATCACGGTACATCTGACACAGATGGGCTCGGAGGCTTGGTGAAATGATTTCAACCATCTTCTTGCTTCGGAGGCTCTTTGATAGTCAAGAGCTGGCATTTTCAACCAGGCACTGGATTAAGTGGGTTGATGCCTTCTCTGGGCCTTTCATTGCTTATTTATAAAATGGAGCTTTTTTAAAAGATGTATTTGTATTTTTGTTTTTGGCTGTGCTGGGTCTCGGGTGCTGCACACAGGCTTTCTCTAGTTGCGGCGAGCGGGGGCTACTCTCAAGTTGCCGGGGGCAGGTTGCTCATTGCTGTGGCTCCTGTTGTTGCAGAGCAGCGGCTTTAGGCACGTGGGTTTCAGTACTTGTGGCACGTGGGCTCCACAGTTGCGGCTCCCGGGCTCTAGAGCACCGGCTCAGTAGCCGTGCTGCATGGCTTAGTTGCTCTGCGGCATGTGGGATCGTCCCAGCAGGGATTGGAGCAGTGTCCCTTGCATTGCAAAGCAGTTTCTTAACCACTGGACCCCCAGGGAAGCCCCATAATGTGGCGTTTTAAGGGAAAATTATTTCCAGCTTGACACTACTCCCCAAGTTTGGGAATGCTTTTTAGAAGGCATTTGGGGGTGAAGTAGATGATAGAAATATTTCTGATTTTTCTTCCCTTCCTATACTTTTACCTTAAGACCCTTCACTTCCATCTGCCCAACCCCATGGGTACTGGGCATGGCCCTGTGGCTTGCCTTGGCATCCAAGATGTGAGTGGGTGGACAGAGTGCCAGTTCCAAGCCTTGGCCTTGAGAAATATGGGAGGTTTCCATTTGCCCTTCTTCTGCTTCCATCCACCCCCATGGAGAGAACTAGCTCTTGGATAGAACTCCTACCTCTTGAGCCAAGACCCCGGAGTGAACACTTTTATAGCAGACTATTTCCAACCATTCCGCCGACCTGGGCCTGAGCGTGAGAGCTCACTGCCGCATCGCTGACGGATCCACGCTATGAAAGTATATCATTCTGTCAACACGAGGAGCAGTGGCAAGACATATCTTTGCCTTGGGCATCTGCTCTCAGTGTGTCAAGACAAGGAGGATGAGATCAATGTGGAAGAGTGGAAATCTGTCACAGGCAACAATAAACATCAGTAGCAATCTGTGTACACCTCCTCGTGCAGCATTTACTTGTTTTGTTTCACTCATCTTTCATAACAGCCTTCCAAGGAGGCAGGATCATTGCCATTTTGTAGAGGACAAAAAGGATGCTCAGAGAAGTCGAGAGGCTCGCTCAAGGGCATGTGGTGGACAGGTAGGGGAGATAGGAGGGAATCCCAGCTCTTCGCCACTTGTTCTTCCCTTTTTTAAAGAGGTGACGCGAAGTGTGAGAGGTCGAGTGTGCTCCAGCGCCTGCTGATGCAAGTGTAGTTCACACAGTGGGTGCCAAGTGTGGGGCTGCTGTTGTAAAACTCAGAGGATGAGGGAGAGTTTGGGTCAGACTCCTGGACCATGAATGCGGCAAGACTTTTGGTATTCGTTGAATATCCATGGGCACCTCTCTGTTTCCCAGCCACACTTATGGATGTCTTGGGGCATTACATCTAGGTTCTGGATGGTTAGCTGTAGGCAGATATATTATAAGCAACTTCAAGGGTTGGCCCTTAAACTCATTTTGCAAATCCTTCAGCCTTCACTCCTATCTACAGTCTCCTTGGAAGACATGTGTCTCAGAGGTTATCCATACAAGATGGAAGTAACCTGTGCCCCGTCACCATTGGGAAGAATGGCCCTAGGAGCTGCATGACCCTCACAGGGCTTTGACATGAATGATAAAACTTTGATTGTCTCAACACAATGAGAAATGGGAGTGCATTTGTTGCTTCACTATAACCTGTTCTATCCTAACCGAATAATGTGATTTGCTTTTCCAGTGGAGTGAGGACATCTCTTGGCTCTTCCATCTAAGATATTCTGGTGTCTTTATTTTATTTCTTGCTGCATCACTTGGCATGTGAGATCTTAGTTCCCCGACCAGGGAACAAACCAACACCCCTGGCAGTAGAAGTGTGGTGTCTTAACCACCGGGCCACCAGGGAAGTCCTCTGGGTATCTTTTAGCAACAATTTAAGATGAGGGGGAACCAACATTTCTGGTATTATCTAATCTCTCTGAACATCACTGCAGAGGAGTATCTACCTTTTTAACATTTTGTATACTCTTCAGACCATAGTATATGTACAGCAAATAAATCAAATAATGAGGTAGATGGATAAATGAAAAAAAGGAACGAGAGTGGTAGAATTGTATCTGAAAACATTGTGTCTGGAGGGTATAATGGGAAATGGAAGGGGGCCCAAATTAAATGAAGAGCTCGCAACCATAGGCCTTGCGCCTATGCTCTGATTTAGACATTAGTTACACCGAGGCAGGAGTTACTTCAGGGGAAGATGGTATTGGTGGCAAGGCTCCAGCATGTTTGATGGTCAGCCACTGCCTCTGAAGAAACAACTTAACAGTCTGAGAAATTCACGTATGTGCGTGCTCAGTCACTCAGTTGTGTCCGACTCTTTGAGATCACATGGACTATAGCCCAAGAGGCTTGTCTATCCGTGGGATTTCCTAGACAAGGATACTGGAGTGGGTTGCTCTTTCTTACTCCGAGGGATCTTCCCGACCCAGGGATTGAACACACATCTCCTGTGTGGCAGGCAGATCCTTTACCAATGAGCCACCAGGGAAACCAGTGGAGCTCACAACTACCCCCAAATCCACTGGGAGCTGCCTCTAGATTGATGCCATTCTTCATGGCTTTAATCTGAAGCATTTATTCAATAAATCCTTCTGGAGCCTTTTCATGAAAAACTTCCATTTGAGATAAGCTTGTTTTTTCTAAAATTTATTTTAAAAATTCATTTTTTCCCTCTCGCATTCTGGAAAGACAAGGTACAGAGTGTTGATAATTAATTCCTCACACTTCTTGACCTCTTGTTCACTGAACATTTATTGAGAAAACTTTGAGGAGGGCTTCTTTTTCTTCTTATCATCCCCTGGGAAGAATAATAGGATCTGAAATGTAAGCGGACTTGGGGGAGGGAGTGGGAGGAATAGGCAGTGACCCGGGCTGTGTGATCTGAAGATGTTTTGAACAGAGCCCTGGGCCAAAAATACCTCCTTTGGAAAAAAATCAAGTGTCAGAGAACCTGCTCTCAGGAAGTTCTACTTTGAAGACTTGTCAGCCCAGGCTAGCTACTTCTAGGCAAATAGGAGTGAGATAAACAATGAGAGATTCTCTGTGATTTGGGCACATAGGTTTATAATGATTTATAATGATAAAATGTATATGCATAGTCTTTTATTTCTTCAGGCTCTGCAGTAGACGTAGACTCACATTTTGTGCAAAACAAGCCTATGAGTTAGGATTCATAATATCCATTTCATGGACGTGATGGAGCTGCAATTTGTTATGCTCTGGCCGAATGGGATCTCAAGTTGGTTCAGAGGCTTTCCCTTTCAAACCATGAAAGTAAAGAATACTATCAGTGTTGTTGTTGTTCAGTCACCAAGTCATGTCTGACTCTTCGCAACCCCATGGACTGGAGCACGCCAGGCTGCCCTGTCCCTCCCCATCTCCCAGAGTCTGCCCAAGTTCATGTCCATTGAATCGGTGATGCCATCCATCTCTTCCTCTGTCACCCTGTTCTCCTTCTGCCTTCAATCTTTCCCAGCATCAGAGTCTTCAATAGCCTCAGTGCCCCCACCACAACTCTCCCCATACCCACCCTTGGTGCTGGTGCACGCATGGTCAGTTGTATCCAACTCTGCGACCCCAGGGACAGTTGTTGGCCAGGCTCCTCTGTCCATGGGATTTTCCCAGCAGGAATACTGGAGCGGGTTGCTATTTCTTATTCTAGGGGATCTTTCTGACCTAGGGATTGAACCTGCGTCTCTCCTGTGTCTCCTGGATTGTCAGGTGGATTCTTTACCACTGCATCACCTGGGAAATGCTTGTATTCATCCGTGCCCCTACCACTACCACCACCGTGACCATCAATGCTGCCGCTGTCGTGAGCACCACTGGTGCCGCCATCATGGCCACCTCTGCGGTTGGCATCACTGTCGCCATCTCCACCACCACCCACATCACCAGCATCGGCAACATTGCCGTCAGGGCCACCGCTACAGCTCACCACCCACACCAAGTACCACCATCACCCCCACTACTGGTAGCTCCTTGTGCAGTGATGCACACTCACCCGAGACGCATCTCAATGCCAGTGCAACTCCCGGGAGCTGGCACAGAGGTGCCCTGAAGAAGGGAGGCTAGGCTGTCTACATAGTCAGACCCAGCCCCTTTCCCCATCATCCCTCAGATCTGCCTCTTCCTGGAGTCCATCCTTCACTAACTTGATGGTTTTGTTTGCTTGTCAATTATCCACTTTCCCCCCCACCCCCCTGGGGGAGTCATCTTCTTTGCTAGGGTAGAGGGTGGAAAAGTTGATCTTCAGGAGTTTAAAACCAACTGAAGAATTTTTTTCCTTTCCCCCTTTATTCTCTGTCCCCCATCTCTTCCTAGAAGCAATCCACATAGAGAGTAGTCTGGCTTCTTGTTGCTCAGGGTTTGGTCTCTGCAGTAGTAGATGGACTTCCCTGGTGGCTCTGATGGTAAAGAATTTGCCTGTAATACAGGAGACCTGGGTTCGATCCCTGGATCAGGAAGATCCCCTGGAAAAGGGAATGGCAACCCACTCCAGTATTCTTGCCTGGAGAATTCCATGGGCAGGGGAGCCTGGTGGGCTACAGTCCATGGGGTGGCAAGGAGTTGGACATGACTGAGCATCTAGCACTTCACTTTCACATCACTTTCATCATTGAAAGGACATGTTAAAAGTAGACTCTCAGACTCGGTCCCAGACCTACTGAAGCAGAATCTGCATTTTGAAAAAATTCCTTGAAGAATGTTAAATGTGAGAAGCACTTCTCTAGCTATCTGATTGGGAGGTGGGTAGTGATAAATGGTGAAATTACAACTAAAGCATCTATAAATTAAAGTAGTGTTTCAAGAAAATTTGCCCCACGAACAAAAGAAGTGAGGCTCAGCAGGGCCATTATGTGCTTCATTTCCTCCTATTTGGGAGATAACGGAGTATGATGAGACCCTGAACTCCTCCCAGTCAAAACTTGAGCTTTTTTCATGATAGCGCCTCACTGTCCAGGTCAAAAGACTTGTCCTGTTTCTAGAACCCAGGGCGTGTACAGGCAGTGGGTGAGGGCAGAAAACACCCACACAGCAACAGCATCCTGGAGTCCAAGTTCCAGCAGAAGGTACGGCGTCAGGATGTTAGAATTGGAAGGAGCCTCAGAGTAACATTGCTCTCGGTGTGATGCCTCTCTGTCCCATCATCCTGGTGATTTTATTCCCAGCTTGAGTTGCTGTCCCACATTACTTTGACTGTTTACTTATTTCTTGTGGCTTCTCTCACTGGAATGTCATTTCCTGAGACCGTGAACCTTATCCTACCTGTTTGTGGTTGCATCCCCGGCATTGTCGCATAGAAGGCGCTCTGTAATAATTTGTAGAATAAATAAATGTAAGAAAATTGAGGTCCTAAAAATGAATATAATTTACTAACATCATTTATTCAAGTCAAAAGTAGAGAAGATTGTCTGCCAGGCATTGTCCTGGGCCCTCTCTATGTACCTTCCTTTATGGTAAGAATTATCATTCATATATTTTTTCATGAGGATGTATGTCCCAAGTGACAGAGATTGTTAAGAACATGTTTCATTCCCTTCTAGACCTAATAATTGAATCTGTGTCTGTTGACACTTATATGATTTTTTTTAGATGCAAGGAAATAAAAGGAAGAAGGGAAGGAGTAATTCGTATCTCTACTCTATGCCGGCTAGAGAGGGAGACTTTCTGTATGTACTGTCTCTTTTAATCTCCAGAAAATCATTACACAGCATAGCTATTGTCGACTCAAAGTTTTACCCGGAAGTTACTGAGGCAAAGAGGTCTTGTTTAGAATGCAACTGATACACATTTTGAGATCAAACTTCTTTTAGTCCAAGATCTGTGCTCTTTATCACATATGATTTTGCCTCCTCATCCCTTTTTATATAAAGGAATAGATTCTTATATTGAATACTCAGGGATGTCTCCACTCATTTTGGCTGAAGTTTTACAGAAGTTAAAACATGGGAAGCTGATTTCAGGAGTTTGTTTTCAAGCAGTCATCTCCATGTGTTTTTCTTGGAACCAGCCTAGGTCTGTCCAATCTCCTGTACCTCCTGCTTCTACTGCCTCAGGTCGTAAGAGCTTCACACTCATTGGCTCCTCAGCGTGTGAAGAGGGCCATCTATGTTCTCCATTCTCCCTTGGCAGGGGACTGTTTGATGTCCTGAAGAACCATTTACAATGAGGGCTGAAGCTGAATTGAGTCTCTGAGGGATACCCAGTGAGTTAACTTTTGCTCTCTTCATGGTACTTGGGTTCAGATGGACTTGGGTCTGAATCTCAAATCAGTCAGGTATTAATGGTGACATCTTGAGAACCCTTGGGTCATTATTGCAGCTCTCAATTATCCGTCTGCCAAGTGATGGGAACACATGGCTCAGAGGGTTGTTCTGAAGTGTTCCTGTTCAGAGGTACTTGCTCCCTCTCCTATTCCCGTGCTCCTGACGGGTCCTGATGAGATATGCCTGATTGTTTGAGGGTTGCACAATCTTTTTTTTTTTTTTCTGTTAATATTTATTTATTTATTTGATTGTACTGGCTGTTGGTTGCAGCATGTGGGATCTTGTTTATTTGTTTGTTTGTTTGTTTTTTTAAGTTACAGCATGTGGAATCTTTAGTTGTGCCATGTAAACTCCTGGTTGTGGCATGTGGGATCTAGTTCCCTGACCAGGGATCAAGCCTGGGCCCCCTGCATTGGGAGAGAGGAGTCCCAGCCACTAGACAACCAGGGAAGTCCCAAGGGTTGCACAGGTAGGCGGGAAGAAGGGGATCTTCCTGGATGGACAAACAATACATATGCTTTAAGAAATCCTTAGAGGAAGCAACCACGGCAGGATCTACATGGCTTCATCAAATGAGTCAGTGCAGACCAGGACGAGGAAGGCAGATAGGAGAAATCCATGTTATATGACCACATGCATTTTAGTGTGCTTATAGACTAAGAACTAATTTGGAAAAACACTAGCCTGAAGGTTACCCAAGACACAGAAGATTGTTAAACAGATTATATAATGTTGAAAGACTTTAGACGTGAAAGAGAAGAGGAACATTCAAACAATATTTTAAAATTCCTGACTATGTGTAGTGCCTTTGGAAATAATTGTTCTGCCAATTATAAACATTGGGAAGACTGATGCTGATGCTGAAAGTACAAAACTTTGGTTACCTGATGCAAAGAGCTAACTCACTGGAAAAGAGTCAGTCTTTCCTGATGCTAGGAAAGATTGAGGGCAGGAAGTGAACGAGGCAACTGAGGATGAAATAGTTGGATGGCATAACCCACTAAATGGATATGAGCAAACTTCGGGAGTTGGTGATGGAGAGGGAAGGCTGGTGTGCTGCAGTCCATGGGGTTGCAAAGAGTTGGGCATGACTTAGCAGCTGAACAACAAGAACAAATTATAAACAGAATCTTATCTTTTTATTAAAACAAATCCAAGAAACTCTACTCTAAAAAGTAACTTTTAGGTTAAAAAAGCAATATTTTTTCCTTTTGCTTCCAAATATACAGAGTGACACAAATAAAGCTTTTGCTAATCTACTTCCAATTACCCAGTGTTCTCAGAAGCACAAGCAACACATTTCCTTGATTATAAAAGTGAAATTTGCACTTTTCACTAACTCAGACTGTGGTCCCCTGGGCAGTCTCAATTAATGAAGTTTTACTCCACTTGTCGCCTAGTAGCGAATTTATCCACTGGAAAATTAACAGAAAGACAACCTGGGGCCTTTTAGGAGTAATTAATGTGTTTGGAATTGCGGTGGTATTCTAATTGCTGGTTATAAAAGTCTGCAGTCATGTTACTTTGCTTCTGGGCTGATGTGGTTTTGGCCTGAGTACCGGCAGAAGGTCCGGGTGGCGGGTTACCACTGATTAATAATTCTGTTTCATAGACAGACTCTTTCATGCCGGGTCCCATAGATTTATCTTCCTGATGCCACGTTGACGTCAGCTGTGGATTTACAGCTGATTTATTTTGGCTGAGTTAATATGAGCAACGTCACTGTGCCTAATGATTAAGTATTCATGGTTGGCTATAAATTACTCTCTTTCTTTGCATTCGATAATAACGGATTATTTTTCACCACTTCTGAGTGTGAATTATGAAGGACAGTTACCTCTTTAATCTCCAGCACATCTAGTCATGAAAAAGTCTGTGCGTCCAATTCTTCCATTTCAGAAAAAAGCTGCTATCTCTGTTTAAAAAAAAAAAAAAAAGATGAATGAGTGAATGTGTTGTTCAGTCACTCAGTTGTGTCTGACTCTTTGCGACCCCATGGACTGCAGCATTCTAGGCTTCCCTGTCCTTCACAGTCTCTTGGAGTTTGCTCAAACTCATGTCCATTTAGTGGGTGATGCCATCCAACCATCTCATCCTCTGTTGCCCCCTTCTCCCCTTGCCTTCAATCTTTCCCAGCTTCAGAGTCTTTTCCAATGAGTCAGCTCTTCACATCAGGTGGCCAAAGTATTGCAGTTTCAGCTTTAGCATCAGTCCTTCCAATGAATATTCAGGACTGATTTCCTTGAGGATGGATTGGTTGGATCTCCTTGAAGTCCAAGGGACTCTCAAGAGTCTTCCCCAACACCATGGTTCAAAAGTACCAGTTCTTAAGCACTCAGCCTTCTTTATGGTCCAACTCTTACATCCATACATGACTACTGGAAAAACCATAACTTGGACTATACGGACCTTTGTTGGCAAAATGACGTCTCTGCTTTTTAAAATGCTGTCTAGGTTGGTCATAGTTTTCCTTCTAAGGAGCAAGTGTCTTTTAATTTCATGGCTGCAGTCACCATCTGCAGTGATTTTGGAACCTAAGAAAATAAAATCTGTTATTGCTTTCTCTTTATCCCCTTATATTTGCCATGAAGTGATGGGACAAGATGCCATGATCTTAGTTTTTTCCCACACCCAGACATGGTGTCAGGGGACCGGCAGAGGGAGAAACACAGGGGGCAGGATTGGGGCGTGGCCCTCCTTTCTAAAGGTTCAACCTGCCACCCCTTCTCCTGGACTGTCTGTGCCCAGAAACTCACTGCATGTCCACACCTGGCTGCAGGTGAAGTCGGGCATCTTTTCTGTGGGTAGTTATGGACCCAGCTAAAGTCAGGGATTTTTGTACAGGGGGAAGGATGAGAAGACGCAAATTTCAGTACAACCAGCAGCTCAGCCAGGAACAATCATGTTCACCTAAAGAGCTTCCAACTCACCTTGTCAACAGGTTGTCAGGCTGCCGAGGTCTAAATACCTGCTCCATCATTTATGAGCTGGGAGGTCACTCTTTGTGCCATTATTTTTATTTGTGGAATAAAGACAATCATTTTTTGTAGGTACCTCACTTGGATTTGTTAACAAGGTTTAAAGAACATAAAGCTTCTTAGCCCAAGGCCTAGCAGAGAATTGTTTATTATTAATATTATTTTCCTTGTCAATAAACACTATCATCATGTAACATTTACCTTCTACATTTTATGAATACTTTAACTTATTATTAAGGCTCTGCTAGAATTTGATTTAGCCACTGAATGTATAGTTTTGCTTTTGCTGAATTCTCCAGTTTTTAACAGGATACCACATGCTGGTGGAAGAGATATATAAGCCGCTAAACACAATGACACGTTCTAGACGCTCTGCCCCAAATGAACAATTTTTCCTCATTGATTTTTTTAAACAAAAAATAGGGTTATTTTCCCTTTTAATATATTTATAACAATTATTCTTAATATTTTTAGCCAAGATTGCCTCTACCAGTATTATAGTTATTATTTGTTCATGCTGTAATGGGAGGAGAGAGAGAGAGAAAGGAAGAGAAAAGGAAGAGAAGTGCATTAAGAATTGAGTCATTGGAAAAGACCCTGATGCTGGGAAAGACTGAGGGCAGGAGGAAAAGGGGACGACAGAGGAAGAGATGGTTGGATGGCATCACCAACTCGATGGACATGAGTTTGAGCATGCTCCGAGGGTTGGCGATGGACAGGGAAGCCTGGCATGCTGCAGCCCATGGGCTTGCAGAGTCAGACACAACTGAGCGACTGAACTGACTGAGGAGAAAGTTACTAATTACTGGAGAAAGTTACTTCTCTGGTTGCCCATAACCAGAAGTAAATTTTCCCTTCAACACTGGAACATTCATTTCCATTTTAATTAGAGGAAGAAATTCTAAAATTATGGTCCATTAGAATTTTAGCTAACATCCGTTGGATGTTCTTCTTTCTTTTTTAATCCATTCAAGTCATGGAGGAAGATTTAAGTGTCATGAACTTAAATCTTTCTTTTTTACTTTTCATTTTCACATTTTAAAAATAATTGGACAATTCATGAATTGAAGCCAGTATATGCAGAAAATAATTTTTTTTACTATTAACAAATAATTATTAGTTGGATTGTTCCTCTGTTATGATACGCAACTCACAAAGTTTATAAATTGTGCTTTAGAATCTTTTTTTTTCCAGTTTCTCTCCAGGCAAATAATAAATGTCAGCTACAGCTAAAGGCTTAGCACCCCCAAAAGGATTTATAGGAAGTAAAGTTGTTTCAGCTTTCCTGGTGGCTCAGTCAGTAAAGAACCTGTCTGCAATGCAGGAGATGCAGGTTTGATCCCTGGGTTGGGAAGACCCCCTGGAGAAGGAAACGGTAACCCACTACAGTATTCTTGCCTGGGAAATCCCACAGACAGAGCAGTCTGGTGGACTACAATCCATGGGTTCACAAAGAGTTGGACACTCTCAGCGACTAAACAACAATAACAACGTTGTATTAAGCTCAGAGACTCCCTGCCTCTGGATTCTGGATGGTGTGTGCTCCATCATGCTGTCTGTTGTTTTCCTGGCCTCCTGGTTGGAGTCCTTCCCAATGGATAGCGTGACCCTTCTTGCATATTTGAGCTAAGTCTGATTTCTGAGTGCATGGCAATATCTTTGTACTTATATTTATGTCCTAGCCCCATGGCATGATCAAGTTGTTGAGTCCCTTTGAAGTTTGCAACCAGCATCAGTCCCAGTGGATTTCCTGCAAGAGAAAAATGCTGCCCTTGCTGAAAAAACCCCCAGGTCTTTGGGTGCTGAGGGAACCGAGTTTGGAAGCACAGTCTCGGAACTTTAAAAATAAATTCTTGTCTGCCAACTAGAAACAGCCTCCTAATGTGCCACATCCCACATGCATTTGGATTTAATATGTTTGCTTTTTCTCCGTGATTGCTCTTTAATTATTGCAATGTTGAAACAACTCACTAGGTCTCCAAAAACATTCTCCATTAGGTGCGGGTGGGGAGGGAAGGACGAGGAGGTAGAGAATGGGCAGCCTGAAGGCTTGGGTACAGCTGCCAAGGAGGGTTCCAGGGCTGCCGGGCCCGGGGGATGGCATTTGTTCTGGGCCTTTTATTCTTATGGCTTTACCCTCCTAAAGATGGGATGACAATCTGAGAGTGACTTCCTGGCAGTCCAGTTACAGTCTTTTGAAAAACTGCACAACCGTTTTTACAAAGATATGCTGGACTAATGTGCTATCCATTATGCTGGTTAGAATATGTTGGCAGGAAGACACAAACTCCACATGGTCAAAAATCCAAACGATGAAACTCAACACAGGATATCTCCCACTCCTGTCTTTCCTCTTCGTGGCTGCTGTCTTGAGATGAAATGGTGAAACTCTGAGCTCCTATCAGACTTGGAGGGTCTTTGTTAATGCTCTGAGAATGTTTCATGGGCTCAATCCTGTGAAAGACAGGGACTTTGACAGCAGTGACAAATGGCGAGAATAACAGCTGCTGAAAAGGATTATACCTTCATTTGAATGACTTCTTCCCATCCATTTTTGTTGAGGGTCTGGGGGCTCAGATAAGTTAAATCATGTCCCCAAAGTGATGAAACTCAGAGTTAGTTTGAATCTAGACCTGCTTCCCAAACCAAGTGCCTCCAGTAGTAAAATGGGGATGCTGATGTAAAGTTCAGAGGATAACTGTGAGGCTTGTGATTGCTTAGTTGCTCAGTCATGTCCAACACATTGCAACCTCATGGACTGTGGCCCACCAGGCTCCTCTGTCCATGGGAATTCTCCAAGCAAGAATACTAGAGTGGGTTGCCATGCCCTCCTTCAGGTAATCTTCCTAACTCAGGGATTGAACCCAAGTCTCCTGAATTCACGTGGATTTTTTACCCTCTGAGCCACAGGGAAACCCAAGAATACTGGAGTGGGTAGCCTGTTCCTTCTCCAGGGGATCTTTGAGACCCAGGAATTGAACCAGGGTCTCCTGCATTGCAGGTGGATTCTTTACCAACTGAGCTATCAGGGAAGTCCTACTGTGAGGCTTAAATGAGGTTAATTTCTCTTACTGTTTAATCTCAACTAACCCCAAGTGAAGACTTTGGTTACAAAGACTCTGCTTTTTGTTTTTGGTATAAAAGTTTATTTGTACAAGATTCATCAGACTACAAAATCAACACATGGAGTAAATATCTAGCTGTTTTTTCTGCGTGGGATTGGCTGTATATAAGAAAATCAGTGTGATCATAGAGAGGCTTTACCCGTCTGAACAGTAGGTGTCAGGACTGTCCCCAGGCGGTTGCAGTGAAGGTCACACGTATGAGGTGGGTTGTCCTGCATCCTCCCCCCGGTGATGGATTGCCCTGACTCCATCTCCACGGGAACAGCCCCCTGAGAGCTCATCACTCCTTCCTTCTGCTTGGATGACTCTGTTTGATGAAACAGTCTGGTGGCGTGTCTTCAGAGAGAAGCACTCAGGTGGGACCAGGGATTTCCTTCCACAGAAGCAGGGGGAGGGCAGAAAGTCACGGTGGGAGGGGAGATGGGCTGAAGGAGAAGGTTATGTTCTTTGCAGGGGTAAGGAAAGCACATTTGTAGTGACATTTGCACAATTAATTTTGTTCAAGGGAAGAAGCCTGTGCGGGGCCAGAATGGAAAGAAGGAAGGAAGGGAGGAGGGAAAGAAGGAAGGAAGGGAGGAGGGAAAGAAAGAAGGGGCAGGGGGGAAGGAAGGAAGGAAGGAAGGAAGGCAGGAAGGCAGGCAAGCTCCAAAAAAAGGTCTTGACTTCAGGTCTTCCCCATGGGTGTGACCATTAGACCATTAACCCCCTCCCTCCTGACCTGATGGTCACAGGTCTTCCCCCAGAACAGTGTAGACTAAGAAATGAGGCTCTAAATGCCTTGAATATAATTTATAAAGTTAATGATAATAAGGAAAGAACACTAATTTTGGCATCGAATAGCACTGACTTTGAATTTCTAGCTCTTATTTACTTACTGACCAATAAGTTTTATATAATTTAGGAGAAATTTGTTTACTTTCTCTGGACCTCATTATTTCTGCCTATTAGAGAGAATCATACCTGCTGTAAAGAGGCAATAGAAATAAATTAAAATGATGTCAGAAATCAATCAAATCACAATGTAAGACACCTGGAAAATAGCAGATGGTCAATAAAATAAACCTTCCATTATTAAGTCACTTCACTTTCTTCCTCCTAATCCTCATTCATCCTTGGAGAGCCTTTGTCTTTGTAACAGGGCGATAGCCTCGGTCATTGGCTGTGCTTCCTGTCAGTACAGTCCTGGTTCACCTTAGACTCTTCTGTCTTTTAGAGCTGTGTCTCTGAACGTTCAAGACTGGAGGTCTCTCCTCGACATTGCCTGTCTTCCTGGACTTGATTATAACCCAATACAGCTGCTCCCTGCAAATTGGAGACCTTGCTTAACTTGGCTCCCTGTACCCCATTGCCCACTTTTATTGTGCATATACCTGTGGTGTTTTCACTGTGCCTTTTCTGTGGTCCTGGGCTACACTACATGATTGGGTTGGTTCTCCCAGCTCCTATCTGTCTCAGTGGGCAGATACGATCCCAGGCACCTCTCTATCTTCGCTTCCAGCTTGGGACGATGGGTCAACATGGGCTGTAGAATCAGAAGACCTCTGTATCCAGATCCAGATTCTTCTAGTTGGCCCTGGTGGGTCTCTTTTCACCTGCTAAGGTTCTTAGAAGGGTTAAATGTGATGGAAATACTGGAAGATCATTTCTTGAGGTCTTACTGTGTGCCACAATGCTTACTATTTGCGTTATGATAAGTTCATCACCCAAGTTATTTAATTTCCATAAAACCCTGCTATCCTCAATAGGCAGAAATCTCAGTTGTTCCCATTATACAGATGAGAATGAGAGTCAAAGTGAGGACAGGGAGACGGTAAGGCAGATGTGAGAGAAGGAAGATGTGAGGAGAAGAGAAAAACAGTAAGAAAAAGTCTTAAGAAGAGACCCAGTGGTACATGGAAGCAAGTAGAACTTTTTATTTAAGCTCTCTGTGACCTCTGCTTTGTGAGGGGCAACACTTTCTAAAATCTGAAAGCCAAAAAAGATAGAAAATTAAAGTGAGAATTTGAACAAGATAAAGAAGTTATTTGTGTTTTGTCTAAGTCCCCCAGATGCTAACATTTTGCAGCCCCTTTAGAAAGCCTAAGCCAGTGAGTATTTCGCTTGTTCCTTCTAGAGTCTAGTCCAAGATCCCAGAATTGATACCTGATGCACTGGTGGTCAGGGCTTCCCAGGTGGTGCTAGTGGTAAAGAACCCGCCTACCAGTGCAGGAGCCGTAAGGGGTTTGATCCCTGGGTTGGGAAGATCCCCTGGAGGAGGGCATGGCAACCCACTGCAGTATTCTTGCCTGGAGAATCCCATGGACAGAGGAGCCTGGGGGGCTATAGTCCGTAGGGTCACAAAGAAACAGACTCGACTGAAGAGACTTAGTACCATTCATACTGACTGCTGGCCAGAGCCCACCTGTTGGTAGGGTTTTTTCAAGGTTCAACCAATGCCTTATTCTTTCCGTCAGTATTGACCAAGTGTCTTGTATGGACCAGCTATGGACCAGGCATGGGGCTAAAACTGAGAGTTAAACAATCACAGCCATCCCTTCCCTTAGGTGATAGATTGGGAAACTGAGATTCAGAGAGAAAGAGAGAGGTGATCTAAACAAGCTGACAGTTTACTATTAGATTCAGAAGGCAGGACTCCTAAGTCTTGGAAATTCTCGATAATTGGTAGGTGTTTTATGAAGATATTATGGGTCATGCTGAAAAGAAACATTTGCTATTTTCTACATGCTATCAGAAGAAAGGGTGAAGGAAACCAGCATAATCTGGGCACCTACCATGAACCAGGCATCGTGTGTGTGTGTTATGTGTCTGACTCCTTGCAGCCCCATGGACTGTAGCCCTCCAGCTCCTCTGTCCACAGAATTTTTCAGGCAAGAATACTGGAGTGGGTTGCCATTTCCTCCTCCAGGGGATCTTCCCAACCCAGAGATCAAGCCTATGTCTCCTGCATTGGCGGGTGGGTTCTTTACTCCTGATTACATGATTTAATCCTTTATCCCTGTAAAAGAGAGGTTGTAGTCTCTGTAATATAGATGATAAGATGGAGACTTGTGGATCTATTTCTAGTCCAAGGTCATATAGCTGGTACATCAGGCAGTGCGGTTGAAGCCCCTGTGCACACTCTAGCAATGAGGCTCCCTCTTTGCAACCCCCCACAGGTTCTCAGTGAGATACAGCCCTCATCTCTGAAGCCTTTTCATGATGCTCTGCATTTTCTGATCAAAAAGGCCCAGTGGGAATAGACACTGGGAGACAATTTAGCCAAATATCCTTTTTAGCCAAATGATTTATTTACTGCTGCTAGGATGGCATTTTCTCCCAGTCTTTCTCTGGCCCTTTTTGTTGCCTCCAGTCTTCTTTGTCTGTTTCTTGCCAAGAAGCCTCTTAGCTTTGCTGATCTGAGGCTGGTACATCTTCTCCCCACAGTAAATCTGAGGCTAATGGGCACCCAGAAGGAAAGCAGAGCTCCGAGCCACTCAGAGCACAGCTGTCCTCTCGAAATGCACAAGTTGTTTTTTCCTTAAATCCACAAGCGGGGTGCCTCCCGATGACCTTTCTTCCCCTCACACGACTCTTCCCCTCATACAGCCATCTTTCTCCAAGCACAGATAACCAAATAAACTTGGAGGATTTTTGGAATAGGAAGTCATTTTAATATAAAATGAGTGTGCCCTTGGTCCTGGCATATCTTTAGTACCTGAGAAGATGAATTTTGGAGAAAGGAGGCTATATTAAAGGCTCATGCAAAAGGGAAGAAGATGGTAAAAGACTGAGTGCTTCCCCTGTATGCTCAGGATAAAGACAACAAGCCTGTCTGCTTTCACCACTTCTGTTCAGCATCTGGTCTTTCCAGGTGGCTCAGTGGTAAAGAATCCACTCGACAGGCAGGAGACTTAGGTTCCATCCCTGGATCGAGAAGCTCCCCTGGAGAAGGAAATGGCAACCCACTCCAGTATTCTTGCCTGGGAAATCTCCTGGACAGAGGAGCCTGGCGGGCTACAGTCCATGGGGTCTCAAAGAGTCAGACACAACATATCGACTAAAACAACAAATTCAGCATCTACTGGAGGTTCTAGCCAGGGAAATTAGGCAAGAAAAAGAAAGAAAAGGCACCCAGATTGGAAAGGAAGAAGTCAATCTCTATTCACAGCTGACAGAATCTGGTATACAGAAAATTCTAATGAATCCACTGCAAACCATTAGAATGAATGGGTTCAGGAAGGTGGTGGGGTGAAAAAATCAACATACAAAGATCAGTTGTATTTTTATACACTCACAATAAACAATACAAAAGCAAACCTAAGGAAGCAATTTCATTCAAGAGAGAAAATAACAAAAACAAAAAACAAAAGTGAAAAATCTATACTGTGAAAATTAGTTTAAAAATTGCTGAACGTGATTACAGGAGCTCTAAATAAATGGAAAACATCCCACATCCGCGGCTTGAGAGACTTAGTGTTGCTAAGATGGCAGTTTCCTCCAAACTAAACTGCGGATTCAGTGTGATCCCTATGAGAATCCCAGATGTCTTCTTTGTAGAAATCAACAAGCTGATTAAAAAATGGTGATGATGATGCATTTCGTTGTTGCCTAGGGTAATAATATACGTCTGGTAACAGTAGCTCTCACATGGCCACATGAAGTCACTATTCATTGCATTTTTATTTTCTATAAATATTTCTTTCCTTTTTCTTTTTTAAAAGACTTTATTTTTTTCTTTAAAAATTTTTATTTTATAATGGACTATAGTTGATTTACAATGTTGTGTCGTTTTGGGTGTAGAGCAAAGTGATTCAGTTACAGAGAAGGCAATGGCAACCTACTCCAGTACTCTTTTGCCTGGAAAATCCCATGGACGGAGGAGCCTGGTAGGCTTCAGTCCATGGGGTCGCTAAGAGTTGGACACTACTGAGCGACTTCACTTTCACTTTTCATTTTTATGTATCAGAGAAGGAAATGGCAACCTGCTCCAGTGTTCTTGTCTGGAAAATCCCAGGGACGGGGGAGCCTGGTGGGCTGCCGTCTATGGGGTTGCACAGAGTCGGACATGACTGAAGCGATCTAGCAGCAGCATGCACAGATCTATTCTTTCTCAAATTATTTTCCCATTTAGGTTATTACACAATACTACAAATATATGTCATTTCTAGAAGGTGGAATGTATTTCACACCTGTCCCTTAATTTCTCTAATGGCCTTTTTTGCTCATCTTTGTGATGATATCTTTATTTCTTTAAACACTTTATACGTGGTGATTTAATATTCTGTATCTCACAATTCCAATAACTGCAATCTTTAGAGACTTAAATGTGTTTCTACGTTCTGCAAACTCTCATCCATGGTGGTTTGCTATCCAGGGTGCTCACTGAGGTTTGATTTTGAGGTCATTGCTCGATCTTAATTTGTCAGAATCTGTAAGAATAATACTGAGGAAACTTTCCTCTAAAGTTCAGATGTATCTTCTGGCTTCCAGGGGTTGCTATAAGCCAGAGACCACCTCAATGCCCCTCAAAGTCTTGGCTCGGTGCTGGAGCCCGAGGCTTATGGCTTTCATCTGCCATCTCAACTTTATCCCGTAGCTCCCAGTTGTCAGCATCAGCCTGCAGGGAACTCCTCAATTTCCTGCCAAAATGCTGACTTCATCTGCATCATCCTTTAGGTCTGATTCTTCTTTTTCTTCATTTCCCCCTTTTCTACGTAGGTTGGGAAAATAATTGAAAAATTTCTGTTATCTTTTGTGAGAAGGATAATGCTTTAAGAGGTGTGTCTTCTGTGGGATGGTTTGTGTTGGAGGTGGGAGTTGAAAGTCTATTAAAAAAATTAGGGATTAGCCCATAAAAGTGGCCAAAAAAATGGACATTGATTTATTTTGTTGTTGTTCAGTCACTAAGTCATGTCTTAGTCTTTGTGACTCCATGGACTGAAAGCCAGGATCCCCTGTCCTTTCAGTATCTCCTGGAGTTTGCCGTCAAGTGCTGTGAAACCATTTTCAATCTATACAAAGAAAATGTGACTAGAAGAGGCTGCTGAATAGGTTTTGAGCGCATATAGGGCCACGTGAAGGGCTTCCCAGGTGGCCCTAGTGGTAAAGAACCTACCTGACAGTGCAGGAGGCATAAGAGTCATGGGTTCGATCCCTGGGTCGAGGAGATCCCCTGGAGCAGGGCAGGGCAACCCACTCCAGTGTTCTTGCCTGGAGAATCCCATGGACAGAGGAGCCTGATGGGCCACGGTCCATGGGGTCTCACAGAGTCGGACATGACTGAAGCGGCTTAGCACGCAGCTCACGGGGCAGCGGTAAGACACGCCAGGTCAGTCTTCTCGGGCTTCCTAGCTGTCAGTGTAATGGGGAGAATGCTCTGGGTTTAACTCTGAAAGTAACTTAGCAGTGAGCCTGAATCAGAAACTCTTGTCTACAAGCAATAAATGCTGGAGAGGGTGTGGAGAAAAGGGAACCCTCTTCCACTGTTGGTGGGAATGCAAACTAGTACAGCCACTATGGAGAACAGTGTGGAGATTCCTTAAAAAACTGGAAATAGAACTGCCTTATGGTCCAGCAATCCCACTGCTGGGCATACACACTGAGGAAACCAGAAGGGAAAGAGACACGTGTACCCCAATGTTCATCGCAGCACTGTTTATAATAGCCAGGACATGGAAGCAACCTAGATGTCCATCAGCAGATGAATGGATAAGAAAGCTGTGGTACATATACACAATGGAGTACTACTCAGCCATTAAAAAGAATACATTTGAATCAGTTCTAATGAGGTGGATGAAACTGGAGGCTATTATACAGAGTGAAGTAAGCCAGAAAGAAAAACACCAATACAGTATACTAATGCATATATATGGAATTTAGAAAGATGGTAACAATAACCCTGTGTACAAGACAGCAAAAGAGACACTGATGTATAGAACAGTCTTATGGACTCTGTGAGAGAGGGAGAGGGTGGGAAGATTTGGGAGAATGGCATTGAAACATGTAAAATATCATGTATGAAACGAGTTGCCAGTCCAGGTTTGATGCACGATACTGGATGCTTGGGGCTGGTGCACTGGGACGACCCAGAGGGATGGAATGGGGAGGGAGGAGGGAGGAGGGTTCAGGATGGGGAACACATGTATACCTGTGGCGGATTCATTTTGATATTTGGCAAAACTAATACAATTATGTAAAGTTTAAAAATAAAATAAAATTAATAAAATAAAATAAAATGGTTAAGGGAATTCATTCTCTATAAATTAGGTTAAACACACAAAGAAAAAAAGTCATTTTCCATTTTGCTACTTTCCGGAGCATATTTAACTATTGGAAGTTACCGTTCCGAGGACCCTCAGGCTCATGAAAAATGTGGCCATTTGCATATTGGACCTCGGAGATTTCTCTCTCCATAGCCGCCGCTTTGTGCGTAGCCTCGGGGTTGGAAAAGCCGAGTTCTCGGCCAAGCAACAGGAGAATAAATCAAGATACGACAAAGCCAGAAAGTAACATTGGATTGAAAATCAGGTGATGGAGATGCTTGTCTCAGTTCCACCTGCCAAAGCAGCGTAGCCTCTTGCCTGGGCCGTGGGGCAGCCATCCAGGCTGGTGGGACCTTTCGTGGCTCCCTTGTATTCCATGCCAGAGCCTGACAAAAACAGAGTTGAGCGGTTTCCTGCTGACCAAGCAGTTTTTTCAAGCATCATCTGCCACCTTTCACTTTGCATATTCCTTTTTCTCTGCGGCCTGGGTTCTATCCCACCAACCTGTAAATGAGCTCCTCTGTCCAGGCCACAGCTCAGCTAGTTGATCTGTCTCCCTGTGGGGTCCTTTCTCCCCAGATGCTGTCCCCTGATTGCCCTTCATCATTTCATACCCTGCAGCCTCCCAACTCATGTTCTGTCCTGATGCCCACCGTGAAATCTTGGTGGTGACTCCCAGTTCCATGCCCGCCCCCACACCAGACCCAACATTGGTCTGGGTGCTAGATTGGCATTTTTATGTTCAAATCTACACACTTCCGGGATTTTCCCAACAGTCTACAGCTGTTAACTGTCTATTCTCTGAAATCTGTATCAGACTTCTCTTCTATGTGGAACTTAACACACTGCCAGGCGTGTCTCATCTCCTACTGAACAAGGAGCAAGAGAGGATGGAGCTTTGTGATTCATTTTTTTTTACTATTATTATTATTTTAGCTTTTTATTTTATATTGGAGTGGAGTTGATTAACAGCGTTGTGATAACGTTGTGTAGCAAAGTGATTCAGTTATACATACACACGTATCTATTCTTTTTCAAATGCTTCTCCCATTAGGTTGTTACATAATATTGAGCCAGTTCCCTGTCCTATCCAGTAGGTCCATGTTGGCTATCCATTTTAAATACAGCTCTGTGTATTCCCAGGTAGCTCAGTGGGTAAAGAATCTGCCTGCAGTGCAGGAGACATAAGAGATGTGGGTTCGATCCCTGGGCTGGGGGGATCCCATGGAGAAGGGCATGGCAACCCACTCAAGTATTCTTGCTTGGAGAATCTCATGGACAGAGGAGCCTGGCAGGCTATAGTCCATGGGGTTGCAAAGAGTCAGACACGACTGAAGCAACTGAGCTCACATGCATGTCTCTTTAATGGCAGTTCATGGATGGCAGCCCTCATCAGATGCCCTTGCTGGCACAGCATCTTCTGATGAATCAGGACTAGGACTTCTCATTTTCACACACTAGGCTCTTATACATACTGTTTCATTTTTATGGAATGTTCCTCTTTTCTGTGTTTGGTAAGCTCCTACTCACCTTTCAGATTCTAGACCCATCGTCTGCTTAAAGACATCATCTCTGACACCTGCATATTCTGCCTCCATCACTCGCATGGGTCCAGCTCTCATAGCCCTTGTCTCTGCCATGTTTTACAATATTTTTGCAAGACTCTTAGCTCCAGATGGCAGGAAGAATAATTGATTTTGCTCACCATATCATTCCCAGTGTTTGCAACAGTGGTTGGTCCATATTTTACTTTAAAAAGAATAAAATAAATGGTCCACAAGTGAACAGCAAACTTTTATTCAATAAATGAATGAATAAATAGTTGTGTGGATTCAGTGTTTTCATCATTGACTGTAGCAGAATCCTTCCATCTTGGTCATGCAAGGAGCTTCGGTTCACATTGGAAAATTCAACTAAGGCTCACAGTTTATCGGTTCCCACCAGCCTCCTGATGTCAGGAAATTGTCCTCCCTGTAATGAAAACAGCAGGCATCAAGTCCACAGGCCTGTACATAAAAAGATCCATTATCCCAGGAGCCAAATGTCACTGCTGGAATGGCTTCCAAACGCTGCCAAAAAGAACATTATTAATAACAGTAATGATAATAATAGTGATCATAATAACGCACATTAAACTTTAATTTATATGGCACCCAAGCTCCACAGCTCTGGGAGGGAATCACTCCACAGCAGAGAGGATGGAATAAAGCAAAACTCCAACTGAAAGGAAATATGATACAATTTTGGGCCCAGAGCCAGGCATTCAGCTTCTATGTGGAGATAGAAAAAGAGAGAGAGAAAAAAAAAAACCAAAACAAAACCTCACCACCAGGCTTCAAACTAAGTCAGACTTGATGGGAGAGTTTCAAATTTCAGGATTATATCAGGGAGAGGTGAAAGCATATGTTTTAGTCTCATTTCAGGATAAGTACCCTTCATCATTCCAACTCAAAGCATAGAACATATTACCCAGCGATGCTGGAAGGAGGCAGGGAGGAAAATAGTCTGGAGGCTATCTGAGTCTGTGTCTACAATGCATGCTCATTGCAACACGATTAGATGGGTTGAAAGATCAGCAGGCTCTGCATTATCTACAGGTAATGGTCAGACATGTAAGGAGTGAAAAAAATAAAGTGGTTGCTTCATTGGTTGTTAGGATACTTAAAACGTTTTTCACAGATATGAGAGAATCCAATGACTCTAAAAATGGTTCAGAGCTAAAATCTGGAAGAATTTATTTATTGGGGCAGCATTGTGTGATGTTGAGCTATGCGTCTTAGAAACTAGTCAGGTTGGGTTTGTGTCTTGCCTCCTGTGCTCACAGTGTGACCTTGAATGGGTTACCCTAAACTTTTGAAACAAAAATAGGATTTATTTATTAGGGTGCCCCTGGTGGTTCAATAGTAAAGAATATGCCTGCCAATGCAGGAGACAGGGGTTAAATCCCTGGATTGGGAAGATCCCCTGGAGAAGAAAATAGCAACCCACTCCTGTATTTTTGCTTGGTGTAAATCCCATGAACAGAGCAGCCTGGTGGGCTACAGTTCATGGGGTTACGAAGAGTCGGACACAACTGAGCAACTGACCCACAGGCACACTCTCATCAAATTGTATACTTTTAATATGTGCAATTCACTGTATATCAATTAAGCCTCCATAAAGCTCTTAAAAATATGAAACATAAAACATAAATAAAAGTTTATTGAGTATGATGAAGTAGTTCATATTTGAAGCAAAATAAGGAAGTAATTCAACAAAATGCATAGGACTAAGATTTAATGAACACTTGCAAGGCAGAAGCTCAGTGTCACCATTTTTAGCTTGAAGGGATCTGTGGGCAAATCTATTTTGAGGCTGAGAACTTGGAAGACAGGATTGCGGCTTGATACTGGATACAGTGTGAGGGACTTGGAGATGGAGATGGAAACAGATGATGAATTAGTTTCAGATTAAACATCGTGTGACCTTTGTTCCCAGGCCACAACCTCCCCAAACCTAAATTATAATTCACCATGTCATCCTCTTCTATTGAGACCCTTAGAGCTAAAACTGGAATCTATATTCTTATCTATAGTGGATAAAGAACATTATGTTGTTTTTTTTTTTAAATAAGAGGATACATATATATGCTAAAAAATTCAAACTGTGGGAACACATGACTAAATTAAGTCCTCCTTCCTCAACAAAGTAATGCTCAAATTTCTCCAAGCCAGGCTTCAACAATATGTGAACTGTGAACTTGCAGATGTGCAAGCTGGATTTAGGAAAGGCAGAGGAACCAAGGATCGAATTGCCAACATCCACTGGATCACTGAAAAAGCGAGAGAGTTCCAGAAAAACCTCTATTTCTGTTTTATTGACTACGCCAAAGCTTTTGACTGTGTGGATCACAACAAACAGTGGAAAATTCTTAAAGAGATGGTAATACCAGACCACCTGACCTGCCTCCTGAGAAATCTGTATGCAGGTCAGGAAGCAACAGTTAGAACTGGACATGGAATAACAGACTGGTTCCAAATCGGGAAACAAGTACATCAAGGCTGTATATTGTTATCCTGTTTATTTAACTTATATTCAGAGTATATTCAGAGAAGGCAATGGCAACCCACTCCAGTACTCTTGCCTGGAAAATCCCATGGATGGAGGAGCCTGGTAGGCTGCAGTCCATGGGGTCGCTAAGAGTCGGACACGACTGAGTGACTTCACTTTCACTTTTCACTTGCATGCATTGGAGAAGGAAATGGCAACCCACTCCAGTGTTCTTGTCTGGAGAATCCCAGGGATGGGGGAGCCCGGTGGGCTGCCATCTATGGGATGGCATAGTTGGACTCTGTCCGACTACAGAGTCGGACACAACTGAAGCGACTTAGCATCAGCAGCAGAGTACATTATGAGAAATGCCGTGCTGGGTGAAGCACAAGCTGGAATCAAGATTGCTGGCAGAAATATCAATAACCTCAGATATGCAGATGACACCACCCTCATGGCAGAAAGTGAAAAAGAACTAAAGAGCCTCTTGATGAAAGTGAAAGAGGAGAGTGAAAAAGTTGGCTTAAAACTCAACATTCAGAAAACTAAGATCATGGCATTTGGTCCCATCACTTCATGGTAAATAGATGGGGAAACAATGGAAACAGTGAAAGACTTTATTTTGGGGAGGCTCCAAAATCACTGCAGATGGTCACTGCCGCCATGAAATTAAAAGACTCTTACTCCTTGGAATAAAAGCTACGATCAACCTAGACAGCATATTAAAAAGCAGACACATTACTTTACCAACAAAGGTCCATCTAGTCAAAGCTGTGGTTTTTCCAGTAGTCATGTATGGATGTTAGAGTTGGACTATAAAGAAAGCTGAGCACCAAAGAATTGATGCTTTTGAACTGTGGTGTTGGAGAAGACTCTTGAGAGTCCCTTGGACTGCAAGGAGATCTAACCAGTCCATCCTAAATGAAATCAGTCCTGAATAATCCCTGGAAGGAGTGATGCTGAAGCTGCAACTCCACTACTTTGGCCTCTTGATGTGAAGAACTGACTCATTGGAAAAGACTCTGATGCTGGGAAAGATTGAAGGTGGTAGAAGAAGGGGATGACAGAGGATGAGATGGTTGGATGGCATCACCGACCTTGATGGACATGAATTTGAGTACGCTCTGGGAGTTGGCGATGGACAGGGAAGCCTGGAGTGCTGCAGTCCATGGGGTCACAAAGTGTTGGACACGACTGAGTGGCTGAACTGAACCGAACTCCTCACCAAAGGGCTTCCCAGGTAGTGCTAGTGGCAAAGAACCTGCCTGCCAACGCAGGAGGCATAAGAGATGTGGGTTCGATCCCTGGGTCGGGAAGATCCCTCAGAGAAGGGAATGCCAACCCATTCCAGTATTCTTGCCTGGAGAATCCCATGGGTGGAGGAGCCTGGTGCGCTACAGTCTATGGAGTTGCAGAGAGTCGGACACGACTGAAGTGACAACATACACGCATGCATCCTCACCGTAACTCGAATATCCTTTCTTGCTAGGAGTTTCTTACTTTTCTCTACATAATTTTTCTTCTTTGATGTTATTTTGAAACTTGATTTAACAGCCATAACTACATTTAGCTTGCAAAAGTCAAGTTTTTCCCAGTATGTTCTATATAATATTAATGCCCACTGTTACTAAAGGCATGCTATGTGCTAGTCATTTTTCTAAGTGCTTTGTATGCATTAGCATGTATAATTTTCAAAACATCTGGTTTACAAGCTGTGTGGCTTGAGTTAAGTTTCTTAACTTCTCTGGAGACCAGTATCCTTCTTGGTGAAATAGACATACCACAGCCATCCTAGCAGGGTTGGCCCATGTACAATGTATTGTGTGATGTCTGGTACCTACGAGTGGCAAAGCCATAGTGAATACAGCCTCTTACCCATATCTTTTTCTCTGTCCTGATATTATATAAGATGAAACCTGATGCTGGTTCACTAAGATTGTGTTTTATAGAAAGGAAGATCCATACTGTTAGAATCTTTTGGGTTAATTTACTCTAGATAAGCAAGACTGGTATGCATTAGACAAGTATAATTATTTTGTGTTTCCTGAACACACAGTAGTTCAAGTTCATTATCCCAAGCACTAGGTATAGACCTTGATTTTCACTTTTATTTTTTATTCTCTCTTTTATAAAATTCCTTTAATGTTTCCAGACCTATGGACCCTGCTAGGGAAAGGTAATCCAGATTTTTGATTTGTTCATTGATTCACCAAATTGAGCAAAAGCTGGTTAGATAATCTTCTCATCCAAGCCAGGACATTAAATTCTGTGGTCATAGACAAAATGCAAATCCTAAAAAAAGGGGGGGGGTCCTTCAGGCTTGGATTTGGAATAAACAATCCGGAACTTCCTGCCTGTTTCGGTCGAGCTTGAATACCTGCCCCATGCCTCTCAGTACAAACCCAACATTGAGACATGGGACTTGCCAACAGATTATTTTTCTGAGCTGTGAACCCTTTAAATTATAAAAGTCACAAAAAAGATAAACTTGTGAGACATTTAATTATACTTTTTGAAAACCATGTTGATTGAATATTCTGCAGTGAGGAAGACACAAGTCAACAGAAAAGATACATTGAGAAGTACAGTATTGTCATTTTTGGTGACCTCTAGATAGATAAGAGAGGCAAAAATACTTTAGGTAGGGTGAGAACTACCTGCAAAGGCCTGGGAACCTGATTCCTAAAAAGAATCAGAGTAGTAACTCTCTTCGGCTCCTGTGATCCTGTTTGAGGACTGTATGCACTGTTGCAAGGGGCTTGGGTTCCTCTGGTGATAATGAGCACTGGTTGATGTATTTGACATAAGAGATGTGATTAAATTTAAGTTATACTATGAAAAGTCATTCTAGATGTAACAAGTAGGTAACTAGGTAAATATTATTGAATTAAATTATGAAAAATATGAAATGGACTCATTATTATGGAAAACTTGATAATTACTTGGGAAAGCAAATTGAATTTGTGGGAGATCAGTAGCTGAAGCCATCAAGGACTGCCTAAAAGGATGTTGAAAGTGTTGGTCTGAAGGATAATGAGTGATTCAAAGAGGCTGGTAACAGGGTGAAGCAGAAGGGAACGGATCAGTAAATATTTCTGATGTGAGGCCCTTGACCTCCCAAAATTAATGTGATCCTGAGCAGAGAGATCGTTTAAGGAAGTGGAGTGGTTAGTGCTGAGAGGCCCATCAGGAGTGAGGGCACTGGAAACCTTGCGGCCCTCGGGGTGGCCAGGGGCAGGGAGGTGGCCAGCAGCGGCATACAGAGAGCAGCCAAAGCGACTCGAAACCAACACAGCTTTGTAAATCAACAAAACCTCAATAAAATATATATTTTTTAATTGTCTGAGGTAACTTGTAATGAAAGTAAGGAAGAACAAGGTACCCTGGAGGCCTGAGTGTTTATCATAAAAAAGGCTAACATCGAATAGGTAATTATCATGAGTCCCAATGTGGTTTAAATGTATTCCCTGTATTAGTTCATTGAATTCTCACAATAAACTTTTAAAGCAGATGCTATTATTTTTTTACTGAACTATTTATAGTGCTGTGTTAATTTCTGCTGTATGGAAATACATATATACATATATTCTTTTCCATTATGGTGTATCTCAGGATATTGACTATAGTTTCCTGTTCTCTATAGCAAGACCCGGTTTATCCATTCTATATGTAATTGTTTGTATCTGCTAACCCCAAATTCCCAGTCTATCCCTCTCTGAAGTATACTATTATTAAACCCATTTTACAGGTGAGGGAACTAAGTCAAAGGAAACTAAGTCTAAGTCATACTCATTTGATGTCTATGTGAAAACAGAAACTATGTATTTTGGTCTTTGTGCCCACTGTCTGACACTGGACTCCTAAAACCCTCGTAAATTCGCAAGAGAAGGGCACCAGTGGTTTCTTTGGTTCTAATGAGGTGACTGGGTGGGCTCCTGGATGCCTCTGGATGGGGGTCTGGTCACCAGGAAGACCAAGCCATGAACAGAAACTTGGGGTTTTCAACTCCAGGGAAGAAAGAAGGGCTGGAAATAATGTTCATAATTGATGAATTGATCATCTCTACATGAAGAAGGCTCCATAATATTTGATCCCAAGGGCTGCTGTAGCAAAGTACCACAACTGGGTGGCTTAACACAACAAAACGTATTCTCTCACAGCTCTGGAGGTTAGAAATCCGAAAGGAAGCTGTCAGCAGGCCCATACTCCCTCTGCAGGCTCTAAAGGAGAATCCATCCTCCCCACTTGCAGCTTCTGGCGGTTGCTGGCAATACTGGGGTTTCCTTGGCTAGTTGGCACCTCCCTCCAGTCTCTGCCTGCATCCTCACCTGTCTTCTCCCTGTGTGTGTCTCTGTGGGGGCTCTTCTCTTCTTTTAAGGATGCCTGTGTGTGGGCATGCTAAATTGCTTCCATCACGTCCAACTCTGTGAAACCCCTATGGACTGTAGCCGGCCAGGATCCTGTGTCCACGGTATTCTCCAGGAAAGAATACTGGAGTGGGTTGCCATGCCCTCCTCCAGCATGTCTTCCAGACCCAGGTATCGATTCTGAGTCTCATATCTCCTGCATTGGCATCTGGGTTCCTTACTGCCAGCACCACCTGGGAAGTCCCTTATAAGGGTATCAGTCTTTAGATTTAGGCCTCATTCTAATTCAGTACTGGAAAAGGTCAGCTTTCATTCTAATCCCAAAAAAGGACAGTGTCAAAGAATTTCAAACTACTGCACAATTGCACTTATTTCACACGCTAGCAAAGTAATGCTCAAAATTCTCCAAGCTAGGCTTCAACAGTATGTGAACAGAGAACTTGCAGATGTTCAAGTTAGATTTAGAAAGGCAGAGAAAACAGAGATGAAATTGCCAACATCTGTTGAATAATAGAAAAAGCAAGAAAATTCAGAAAAACATCTGCTTCGTTGACTATGCTAAAGTCTTTGACTGTGTGGATCACAACAAACTGTGGAAAATTCTTACAGAGATGGGAGGACCAGACCACCTTACCTGTCTCCTGAGAAACCTGTATGCAGGTCAAGAGGCAACAGTTAGAACTGGACATGGAACAACAGCCTGGTTTCAAGTTGGGAAAGGAATATGTCAAGGCTGTATATTGTCACCCTGCTTATTTAACTTATATGCAGAATACATAATAAGAAATGCCAGGCCGGATGAAGCACAAGCTGGAATCAAGATTTCCAGGAGAAATATCAACAACCTCAGATATGCAGATGACACCACCCTTATGGCAGAAAGTGAAGAGGAACTAAAAGAGCCTCTTGATGAAGGTGAAAGAGGAGAATGAAAAAGCTGACTTAAAACTCAACATTCAAAAAGCTAAGATCATGGCATTCAGTCCCATCACTTCGGGGGCAAATAGATGGGGAAACAATGGAACCAGTGACAGACTTTATTTTCTTGGGCTCCAACAACCACTGAAGATTGTGACTGCAGCCATGAAATTAAAAGATGCTTGTCCCTTGAAAGAAAAGCTGTGACAAACCTAGACAGCGTATTAAAAAGCAGAGACATTACTTTGCCGACAAAGGCTTTTCCAGTAGTCATGTATGAATGTGAGAATTGGACCATAAAGAAAGCTGAGTACTGATGAATTGATGCTTTTGAACTGTGGTGTTGGAGAAGACTCTTGAGAGTCCCTTGGGCTGCAAGGAGATAAATCCAATCAATCCTAAAGGAAATCAACCCTGAATGTTCATTGGAAGGACTGATGTTGAAACTGAAGCTCCAATACTTTGGCCACCTGATGGGAAGAACTGATTCACTGGAAAAGGCAGGAGGATAAGGGGATTGCAGAGGATGAGGTGGTTGGAGGGCATCACCAACTTGATGGACATGAGTTTGAGCAAACTCTGGGAGATGGGGAAGGACAGGGAAGCCTGGCGTGCTGCAGTCCATGGGGTTGCAATAAGTGACTGAACAACAACCAATTTAATATGCCTCACAGTGACAAGTAAACTGGATGGACTTGCAGCTTCATTTGGTTTTTCTCCATTCAGGATGATTTCAGACAACCTGAGCACAGGTACTAAGCATGCTATCAGAACAGAAATGAAAGGCAGACTATGAGTGCATTAACTTACCTTCAGTTCAGTTCAGTCTCTCAGTCGTGTCCGACTCTTTGCGACCCCATGAATCACAGCACGCCAGGCCTCCCTGTCCATCACCAACTCCCGGAGTTCACTCAGACTCACGTCCATCAAGTCAGTGATGCCATCCAGCCATCTCATCCTCTGTCGTCCCCTTCTCCTCCTGCCCCCAGTCCCTCCCAGAATCAGAGTCTTTTCCAATGAGTCAACTCTTCGCATGAGGTGGCCAAAGTACTGGAGTTTCAGCGTTAGCATCATTCCTTCCCAAGAAATCCCAGGGCTGATCTCCTTTAGAATGGACTGGTTGGATCTCCTTGCAGTCCAAGGGACTCTCAAGAGTCTTCTCCAACACCACAGTTCAAAAGCATCAGTTCTTCAGCCCTCAGCCTTCTTCACAGTCCAACTCTCACATCCATACATGACCACAGGAAAAACCATAGCCTTGACTAGACAGACCTTTGTTGGCAAAGTAATGTCTCTGCTTTTGAATATGCTATCTAGGTTGGTCATAACTTTTCTTCCAAGGAGTAAGGGTCTTTTAATTTCATGGCTGAAGTCACCATCTGCAGTGATTTTGGAGCCCCAAAAAATAAAGTCTGACACTGTTTCCACTGTTTCCCCATCTATTTCCCATGAAGTTATGCAGCAATCAGAAAAGCCTAGAAGTCAGTCCTGTAAATGTCTGCATATGTGTCACTTTTGTTTGTTAAGGTTTCATGGTGCTTTATTTGAATTACCCATTGAAATGAGGACCAGGATGTTTTTAGCGCTCACGCTTTGAAAGATCTCACCCATGCCTGTTCTTCAGCCATCAGGAATTGCCAGTACAAAATACCAGTGAAGTCCATGGCTTCAGGAGCAGACAGACCATGTTTGGATTTTAATTGTCCTCTACTGGCTGTGTGACCCTGGACAAATTCTTGGACCTCTGCTAGCTTCCATTCTCAGTTGTGAAAAGGAGATAATAGTATTAAGCTCAGTTTGTGACCCTGAGATGGCGATACTGTATGTATTTAGCTCAGTGTGTAGCATATGAGTGTGCTAAAAACTGGGGCAGTTGTTACAGCGTTGTCATTATTTTTATTTCTACATGTGGAAGTGGGCTTCCCTGGTGGCTCAGTGGTAAAGAATCCGCCAGCCAGGGCAGGAAATGTGGGTTCGATCCCTGGGTTGGAAAGATCCCCTGGAGAATTCCATGGACGGAGAAGCCTGGCCGGATACAGTCCATGGGGTCACAGAAGAGTCGGGCGCAACTTAGATGCTAAACAACAGCAGCATGATAACTTGCCTCATTATCTGTGCAAAGACTCAATTTTCAAACAAGGTTACATTCTGAGGCTCCGAGTAGACATGAGTTTGGGGGTATACTATTCAACCCACTAGAGGCTCATATGTATTTAATATTAAGTATTTGTCTGTCTTGTTTGTTTGTTTACTACGACTTCATCCTTCTAAATTATCAATTCCATAAAGAGAAAGCATAATCTATTCTGTTCATTGGTGTATCCGCAGTGCCTTATGGATAGATCGTCCATATCTGTTGAAACAGGAATTTCTGTTTAGTTATGAATAAGCGTAAACAACATGTTTTTAAAATAAAATCTGAGAATCTAATATTTATTGTCATTAGGCAGATGTTTGTACTTATTTCTACTTGTTATTTTGCATTTTATATTTAACTTATTTGGTTCTGTTTCCCCCTTTATTTATTTTTTTTAACCTTCTGCTAAAAGATTGAGTTTTATCTAAATGTACTTCACATTTCTTATTTGGAAATTAAACATAATTATTGCAGATATTTCATGACTCTTTTCTTTTTTTTTTTTTTTTTTAATTTTATTTTATTTTTAAACTTTACATAACTGTATTAGATTTGCCAAATATCAAAATGAATCCCCACAGGTATACATGTGTTCCCCATCCTGAACCCTCCTCCCTCCTCCCTCCCCATTCCATCCCTCTGGGTCATCCCAGTGCACCAGCCCCAAGCATCCAGTATCGTGCATCGAACTTGGCATGACTCTTTTCAATTGTATCATTATTAGGCATTCTTACCAAGTCTAAAGTTAATCAACACATTTACCCTCTTTCAAAGTACAATCAACTGTACAAGTTCCACCTTGTTTTTAAACCAATCCAAATGATCATCTTTATCTTTTTTATTGTTAAAACTAATTCTTATTTAAATTTGTTCTATCTGAAATGGGCACTATGGTTTTAAAAAAAATTGTAACTGCCTGGAAAACAATGCACTGCTGGGCCAATAAACTGAAGCCAAGACTCAAATGCTTTCCTAAAATTAATGATAAATTTGGAGTACATCCCCTTACGGTGAGGAAGAATGTGCTGTAGCTGAGTCAAAAGCAATTCTTTTACACCCACGAACTTACAGATTCAATTTTTTCACCTGTACTTATGAAATTTCATGCTTTTTCCCCTGTCCTCAAATTCCTTTTTGCTGAAATGCATTTGTAATGCGGCATTTTTGAGTTAGAGCTTTGAGAAGTGATCTAAAAATGTCTTTATGTTGTCCTCACCTTTGAATGGTAATTCATCAGGCTCTAGGATTCTGAGCTGACAGCTATTTTCCTCCACCCTTTGAAAATGTTTTTTGTTGTTGTTCGTTTTTAATTGGACAATAATTGCTTTACCACGTTGTGTTGGTTTCTGCTGTACAACGGTGTGAATTCGCTGTAAGTATGCATATATCCCTTCCCTCTTGAGCCTCGCACGCGCTTCCATGCCTCCCCTCTAGGGCATCAGCGAGCACGGAGCCTGGCTCCGCAGGCTATGCTCTGGTTTCCCGCTGGCTGTCTCTAATGCATGCACGTCCGTGCTTCTCTCTCACTTTGTCCCTCCCTCTCCTCCCCAGCTGTGTCCACAAGTCCGCGCTCTACATCTGCATCTCTACTCCTGCCCTGCGAGCAGGCTCATCTCTGCCGTTTTTTCTAGATTCCGTGTGTGTGTGTTAAAATACGCTGTTTGCTTTTCTGACATACTTCAATAACATTTCTATTTCATTGCTTTCTGCCATCTATTATTGCTGATGAGAAGTCTGCTGACAGTCTATTTGTTGCCCCTGGAGTTAACCTGTGTTTTTTCCAGTTGTTTTCTTTTGATGTTCCATTTTGTTTTTCATGGAGAAACTAGAATTTCTTTTGTGTTTATCTTGCTGAAAACGTATTCATCAAGCTGGAGACTCCTCTTTTCTTCAATACAGAGAAACTGTTATTGTGTTTTCTCAAACATGAGCCTCTCTCATTCTCTTTAAACTTTTAATTCTTCTTAGATATATGTTGAACTTTCTTAATCTCCCCCATCTCTCTTTGCTACAGATTATCCACCACTCTCTCTTACATTCATGATGCTTCCCTCACATCTGTCAATTTACTAAACATTATTTCAGTCACATCTAATTTCAGTTAAAGTTATCCTATTTAAATAAATCTTTATTAATAAAAGTCAGATTTTGGACATTTTCAAATTTGCTTGCTTTTTTTTCACACTGTATTTCTATTTAGTTTATTTTTTGCATTTATACTTTAATCTCTTTTATGTCTTTAGTAATTAGTACTCTTTTTTCCATTGTTGTTTCTATTATAGCCAGTTCTTTTCTTAACATTTTTATTTATTTAAAAGCTTTTATTTTATATTGGAGTATAGTTGATTTACAATGTTGTGTTAGGTGTACAGCAACACAGTAACAGTTTCTCCGTATTGAAGAGAAAAGGAGTCTCCAGCTTGATGAATAAGTGATTCAATTATACATACACATGTATCTATTCTTTTTCAGATTCTTTCCCCATATATGTTATTATACAATACTGAGTAGAGTTCCTTGTGCTATGCAGTAGAATCTTGCTGATTATCTTGTATATAGTAGTGTGTACATGTTAATATCAAACTCCTAATTTATCCTCCCCACTTTCCCCATAAGTTTGTTTTCTAAGAATAGCTATTCTTGAGGCAGTAATTCTTATATTTCTTACACCTTATAATCCATCATGGTAGCTTGCTTCTTTATGTGGTTGTTAATTTTTCTGAGTTTTTCTTTTTTTTTCCATTAAGTTTTTTTTTTTTTTTTTTTTCCTGTGAGAGCACTGTATAAAGTTTCTTAATTGACTCTGGAGCATTTGGTTTTTAATGAACCAAACTATGTTTGTTTTGTTTTGGAACAGTTTTAGGTTTCACAGCAAAATTGAGAGGAAGGTTCCATGCTCTTCCACATACCCCCTGCCCCACACATGCACAGCCTCCCCCGTTACCAACATCTCCCACCAGAGCGGTGCATTTCTTGCAACTGATGAACCTACTCTGACACTATAATCTCTTAAACTCCGTAGTTTACATTAGGGTTCTCTCTCAGTGTCGTGCAGTCTGTGAGTTTGGACAAGTTCTTGCCTTGAGAATTCCATGAACAGAGGAGCTTGGCGGGCTACAGTCCGTGGGGTCACACAAGGAGTCAGATACGGCTGAGCAACTAACACTCACTTTTTTCATGATGACACGTATCCATCATTATCAGACTAGTTTTTAATGTTAATTTATGATTTTAATGACACAGGCCTGGGTTTGTTTTCTCATTAGTGTTTGTAAACCATATCTAATACCCTTGACAGACTTATTTCCCAGAGCAGTCAGCAGAGTTTTTGTGGAAGGGATTTAGGAGTCTGGAACTTATGCGAAGACTTAGTTCCTGTTCACAGTGTCATGGACTTAAAGCTGTATCTTTTCTATTTTCCTGAACAGCAAAACATTAGTTCTCACATCTATCTTGGTCCAAAGCCCCGAGGGCCATTTCAGCATCAGCCCAGGCTTATCATGCTGGCTTTACTTTCCTTTATTACTGAAGACCAGTAATTCCTTCCTTTCTTGTGAGCTCATTTCTGTGTCAGTGTGCCATACGTTTTCAGTGTGCATGATTTTATAACAGGAGCGGGCTTACCTCTCTTTCCTTAGACGGTTCAGGTTGCTGCTGCTGCTGCTGCTGCTAAGTCGCTTCAGTTGTATCCGACTCTGTGCGACCCCACAGACGCTAGCCCACCAGGCTCCCCCATCCCTGGGATTCTCCAGGCAAAAATACTGGAGTGGGTTGCCACTTCCTTCTCCAATGAAAGTGAAAAGTGAAAGGGAAGTCTCTCAGTCGTGTCCGACTCCTAGAGACCCCATGGACTGCAGCCTACCAGGCTCCTCCATCCGTGGGATTTTCCAGGCAAGAGTACTGGAGTGGGGTGCCCATTGCCTTCTCCAGGTTGCTAGAAGTATCCTTATGTTCAGTATAGCTCCGGGGATCACACACCATTACATGCCATGTAGACCTTAGAATATTTTGCTTAAGAACAGTATGAAATGATTCCAGTCCACAAATCTCAGCTGAAAAGTAATGGAAAACTTGGTGGTCAGAGAGGCCCTGTAGAAGGTGGTTTAATGAGCATCTCCCGTAATAGGGAATTTTAATTCTTAATTTGTATTTTTCTTTCCATATTATCTGAAATGAATCCAGATTGTTCTAAAAATGATAAAACCTGATTTAGCGTAATAAACACAGACCTGGTTCAAAGATGATACCTCTGACAATGAGAGATCCTTGACCCATGATCTCTGGGATTTCCCAGGCAAGAATACAGGAGTGGGTTGCCATTTCCTCCCCCAGGGGATCTTCCCAACCCAGGGATTGAACCTGTGTCTCCTGCGTTGCAGGCAGGTTCTTTATCAACTGAGCTACCAGGGAAGGGCCCTGACTCTGACACCATCCCTTAGCAGCAGTTGTGTTTTTATCTTTTTTTAATTTAAACATTTAAAAAATAGTATTTATTGGTTGACTGTTTCTAACTGTGCTGGGCCTTCACTGCTGTGCCCCGGCTTTCTCTAGTTGCAGCGAGTAGGGGCTACTGTTCGTTGCGGGGCTTGGACTTCTCATTGTGGTGGCTTCTCCTCTTGTGGAGCACAGGCTCCAGGGCTCCAGGGCTTCAGTCCTTGTGGCACGTGGGCTTTGTTGCTCTGTGCTATGTGGAATCTTCCCAGACCAGGAATTGAGCCTGTATCTCCTGCATCTGCAGGTGGATTCCTAACCCCTGAGACACCAGGGAAGTCTCGGGTTTTTATCTTTAAACAAAGCCACACTTGATCCTGATTTCCCTTCTGATTTCAACTCTGTGAATCTGAGATGAGATTTGACATTGTGTTGTTGCTTTCTTCCTCCTCTCAAGAATGTGTATGTGAAGAATTTATACCCACAAAGGATGGCGCTTCTGTAAAAAGAGGGGCAGTCTCTTCTGAGCAGCAGGGATAAGCAGGATCTTTGGATGGTTTCCCAGAAGCTGCATTTCTGGCATGCCTGGATTTCCCCTCCTAGCAAGTGCCTGATGTCTTCACCATTGACAGTCACTTTTTTTTTTTTCCTTGCCTGCCCACAGCCTACCGATGTCATTTGAAGGGGCATGAAAACCACACCAGGCATGTGTTTTCATTGGATCAAAATTAATCTATGTATATGAAAATCCCATCTGAAATGTGAAATGATTTAACCTCCATCTCATTGAATCAGATGGGACTTCCCAGGTGGCACAGTAGTAAAGAATCTGCATGCCAATCCAGGAGACGCGAGTTTGATCCCTGGGCCCAAAGATCCCCTGGAGAAGGAAATGGAAACCCACTCCAGTGTTCTTGCCTGGGAAATCCCATGGACAGTGGAGCCTGGGAGGCTACAATTTGTGGGGCTGCAAAGAGTTGGACGTGACTGAGCTACTGAGCGCACACACACACTGAACAAGGGAGGATGTCACCAGTTAGTGTGGATGGGGAAGGAGACAAAAGTCTCCTTTGGGGATATGCAAACAGTGTTTGTGTTTCTCCTTTTCTCCAGCAAGAGGAATGGAAATGAGGTTAGGGGACCTCATGACACAGGAGAAAGAAGTTGGTGTGTTCTGGAAGCACTAAGCTTCCTATACCCAGCCAGTGCTCACGCTGGTTTTCCTCCAGTCCTGACAGTGGGTGCTCCTTCTGGGCTAAGAGAGTGTATACCACTTCCTGTCTCCAGAGACTGATTTTTCTTTATTTATAAACATCTCAAACCGGCAAATTTTAACTGAGTGTGCACTTGGCCTGAATAGATCTATACTTTCTATTTCCCATGCAGTACAATGTATGGAAATGACCTTGTTCTTAAAGTGACATGTGTGATTTAGAGAAAACATTTTCAAAGGGAGCATGTGTTTGTTCATCCTGCTGGGAGATGCAATGGCAGGTACTTGAGCAGCCATTTTGGACTCTGAGGTAAAGGCTGTGTGCTGAGGATGCCAGAGCAGGCAGATAGAAGAAAATTGATGCTGACAAATTCAAGAAGCTACCCTGCTCTATGCTGCCAATCTTCATACCTCTTTCATGGGGGAGAGAAATTTAATTCTTACTTAAGTGTTAGTTTGGACACCTGCTGCTGCTGCTGCTAAGTCACCTCAGTCATGTCTGACTCTGTGCAACCTCATAGACAGCAGCCTACCAGGCTCCCCCGTCCCTGGGATTCTCAAGGCAAGAACACTGGAGTGGGTTGCCATTTCCTTCTCCAATGCATGAAAGTGAAGAGTGAAAGTGAAGTTGCTCAGTCGTGTCTGACTCTTAGGGACCCTATGGACTGCAGCCTACCAGGCTCCTGTGTCCATGGGATTTTCCTAGTTGTTCTCAAATGTACCTTATCTTATCTGATATAACTTCTTCTAACTGCAGCTTCCATCTTGCTCTGTTTCACTGTATAATAGCTATCAGGACAAAGTTTACAATCCTACCTTGTATTTTCCTTCTAAGAAATCCCGGATACTAATCTTAGGCCAATCCTCCAACATCAAAAAGCCAGCACTCATAGATTTTTGAGTGCTCAATCAGTTCAGTTCAGTCACTCAGTCATGTCCGACTCTTTGCTACCCCAAGGACCACAGCACACCAGGCTTCCTTGTTCATCACCAACTCTCAGAACTTGCTCAAACTCATGCCTGTTGAGTTGGTGATCCCATCCAACCATGCCATCCTCTGTCATCCTCTTCTCCTCCTGCTCTCAATTTTCCCCAGGATCAGGGTCTTTTCAATGCGTCAGTTCTTCACATCAGGTGGCCAGAGAGTATTGGAGTTTCAGCTTCAGCATCAGTCCTTCCAATGAATATTCAGGGTATGATTGATTTCCTTTAGGACTGACTGCTTGTATCTCCTTGCAGTCTAAGGGACTCTCAAGAGTCTTCTCCAACACCACAGTTCAAAAGAATCAATTTATCAGTGCTCAGCTTTTTTTATGGTCCAACTCTCATATCCATACATGACTACTGGAAAAACCATAGCTTTGATGACACAGACCTTTGTCGGCAAAATAATGTCTCTGCTTTTTAATATGCTGCCTAGGTTCGTCATAGCTTTTCTTCCAGGGAGCAAGCATCAGTTAATTTCATGTCTGTAGTCACCATCTGCAGTGACTTTGGAGCCCAAGAAAATAAAATCTGTCACTGGTTCCATTGTTTCCTCATCTATTTGCCATGAAGTGATGGGACCAGATGCCATGATCCTGGTTTTATGAATGTTGAGTTTTAAGTCAGCTTTTTCACTCTCCTTTTTCACTTTCATCAAGAGGGTCTTTAGTTCTTCTTTGCTTTCTGCCATAAGGGTGGTGTCATCTGCATATCTGAGGTTATTGATATTTCTCCTGGCAATCTTGATTTCAGCTTGTGTTTCATCCAGCCTGGCATTTTGCATGATGTACTCTGCATATAAGTTAAATAAGCAGGGTGACAATATACAGCCTTGACATACTCCTTTGCCAATTTGGAACCAATCCATTGTTCCATGTCCGGCTCTAACTGTTTCTTCTTGACCTGCATATAGATTTCTCAGGAGGCAGGTCAGGTGGTCTGGTATTCCCATCTCTTTAAGAATTTTCCACAGTTTGTTGTGATCCACACAGTCAAAATCTTGGCATAGTCAATAAAGCTAAAGTAGATGTTTTTTGGAATTCTCTTGTTTTTTCAGTGATCCAACGGATGTTGTCAATTTGATCTCTGGTTCCTCTGCCTTTTCTAAATCCAGCTTAAACATCTTCAAGTTCTCGGTTCACGTACTATTGAAGCCTGGCTTGGAGAATTTTGGGCATTACTTTGCTAGCCTGTGAGATGAGTGCAATTGTGTGGTAGTTTGAATATTCTTTGGCATTGCCCTTGTTTGGGATTGGAATGAAAACTGACCTTTTCCAGTCCTGTGGCCACTGCTGAGTTTTCCAAATTTGCTGGCATATTGAGTGCAGCACTTTCACAGCATCATCTTTTAGGATTTGAAATAGCTCACCTGGAATTCTATCATCTCTGCTAGCTTTGTTTAGAGTGATGTTTGCTAAGGCCCACTTAACTTTGTATTCTAGGATGTCTGGCTCTAGCTGAGTGATCACATCATTGTGGTTATCTGGGTCATGAAGCTCTTTTTTGTATAGCTCTTCTGTGTATTCTTGCCATCTCTTCTTAATATCTTCTGCTTCTGTTAGGTCCATACCATTTCTGTGCTTTATTGAGCCCATCTTTGCATGAAATATTCCCTTGGTATCTCTAATTTTCTTGAAGAGATCTCTGGTCTTTCCCATTTTATTGTTTTCCTCTATTTCTTTGCATTGATCACTTAGGAAGGCTTTCTTTTCTCTCCTTGCTATTCTTTGGAACACTGCATTCAGATGGAGGTATCTTTCCTTTTCTCCTTTGCCTTTGGCTTTTCTTCTTTTCTCATCTATTTGTAAGGCCTCCTCAGACAACCACTTTGCCCTTTTGCATTTATTTTTCTTGAGATGGTTTTGATCACTGCCTCCTGTACAATGTTACAAACCTCTGTGTATAGTTAAGGCACTCTGTTTATCAGATCTAATCCCTTGAATCTGTTTTTCACCTCCACTGTATAATTGTAGGGGATATGATTTAGGTCATACCTGAATGGTTTAGTGGTTTTCCCTACTGTCTTCAGTTTAAGTCTGAATTTGGCAATAAGGAGTTCATGATCTGAGCCACAGTCAGCTCCTGGTCTTGTTTTTTCTGACTGTATAGAGCTTCTCCATCTTTGGCTGCAAAGATATAATCAATCCTATTTTGGTAGTGACCATCTGGTGATGTCTGTGTGTAGAGCTGTCTCTTGTGCTGGTGGAAGAGGATGTTTGCTATGACCAGTGCGTTCTCTTGGCAAAACTCTGTTAGCCTTTGCCCTACTTCATTTTGTACTTCAAGGCCAAACCTGCCTGTTACTCCAGGTATCTCTTGACTTCCTACTTTTGCATTCCAGTCCCCTTTGATGAAAAGGATATCTTTTTTTGGTGTTAGTTTCAGAAGGTCTTGTAGATCTTCATAGGACTATTCATTTTCTTTGACATTAGTGGTTGGGGCACAGACTTGGATCACTGTGATACTGAATGGTTTGCCTTGGAAATGAACAGAGATCATTCTGCCATTTTTGAGATTGCATCCAATTACTTGCACTTCAGACTCTTCTGTTGACTATGAGGGTTACTCCATTTCTTCTAAGGGATCCTTGCCCACAGTAGTGGATATAATGGTCATCTGAGTTAAATTCACCCATTCCAGTCCATTTTAGTTTACTGATTCCTAAAATGTCATTATTCACTCTTGCCATCTCCTTTTGGACCACTTCCAATTTACCTTGATTCATGGACTTAACGTTCCAGGTTCCTATGTAGTATTGTTTTTTACAACATTGGACTTTATTTCCATCATAAATCACATCCACAACTAGGCATTTTTTTGCTTTGACGCCATCTCTTCATTCTTTCTGGAGCTATTTCCCCACTCTTCTCCAGTACATTTGGAGTCCTGGAGTTGTTTAAATATGAAGGTTCCAATGTGATCATTAAACTGTTATTAAACATAGACATTGTGTATTTTCTATCCCTTGCTTTTTTTTTGTGAGTAGCAAATAGCTAATTAAGCTAGAGTAACACAAATTTAAAATATATACTCTATTAATGGAGAGTCGATTGCAATGTAAATTTTATAAGTAATTTAAAAAGAATGCCATTTTGAGAACAATTTGCGAAGTTTTCCCCCCTTGCTTGACTTCAGACTGGGGAAAAAACTAGTGCTTTAATTACAAGCTAGACAAATACAGTCTGTGAAATGTTGTTTTGTGAGTTCAGATATAATGAGCTTTCTGAAAGCAGTGAGAAGGAAAGCGATCATTTATTTATGTGGATTTTGCTTCTTGGCATTTGTGATTGCATTTGTTTGGTGTACTTCACTACTGAGATTTAAAAACACTGTTTGCAATATAAGGCAGAAAGATGCCAAAAGTCAGTCCTTAGGTACAGCATCCCTGCTTGTGTGCTGGAGAGAGTCCCCGCCACTGGGACTGGGGAGCCAGAGGAATGAGGAAGGCAGCCAAGCTTTCTTTTCTGTTACAGATTCTGGTGGATTGTTTGCTGAACTTGCAGGCAGAAGTGAGACTTGTCTGAGTCCTGTGTCTTGTTAGGTCCTCAATCTCACCTGCCTGGGAGCTCAGTGCCTTCTGTGTCCTGTAACATCTGGGATTCCCCAGGAATAGAAGGCAGGACCAAGACTCCTGGAGGGCTAGTGGTGGCATAAAGGGATGACCATCAGATATTGTCGAGGTGGCCAGCTTAGCTTCTCTCATCCAGTTGGAGTTCTGCTAGACCGTCAGCCCGACGCACTGTCCTCTGTCCCTTTTCCCCTCTAGACTGTAAGTTCCAAGAAGACAGAACTCTGTCTTAATAATCAGCGTGTCCTCAGTTTTTATGAGACTAACCCATATATAACAGATGTTCAACACATATTTTTCCAAAACAACCAATGGCCCGTTTATCTTCAGAATAGGCTCCTTTTCATGTCAGTCAAGACACTTCAAAACCTGGCCTTAATCTTTTTTTTTTCCTTTCAATCAGCCTCATGTCCTATTTTCTCCCAACCATTACTGAGCCACCATACTCCACCAGAGCTTCTCAAAGCATTCTTTGCATTCTTATGTCCTCTGGGATTTTTGAGAGTACCCTTGGCAGACTTTTAAGATCCAGCTCAAGCGTCATGTCTGTGCAGCATCTCCCAGCCCCAGCCACTGCTTGTGGAATGAATTTACTGACAAATGTGTGGATTAGCTCCTCTCTTCTGAGGCAGCTCTTACTAGCTTTTTAATGTTCTTTTAAAATTTATTATTGGAGTATAATTGCTTTACAGTGTTGTTAGTTTGTGCTGCACAACAGAGTGTCATAAGTATGCATACATCCCCTCTTCTTAAGCCTCCTTCCACCCCACCCCCATCCCACCCTTCTAGGTCCTGATGGAGCACTGAGCTGAGCTTCCTGTGCTATACAGCAGCTTTCTGCTAGCTAGCTATTTTACACAAGGTAGCCTGCCCTGCAAATAGGTTCATCCATACCATTTTCTAGGTTCTATATATATGTATTAACATATATGTATATGTAACATACATGTATAACATGTATGTATTAGCATACCATATTGTTTTTCTCTTTCTGACTAATTTCATGAGTGCTTAATGGTGGGTGGAACCATCAAGTAGGCTAAAACCAAAGGAGTGTGAGCTGAGAATCCTGGCCAAGGGTTGGCCAAGTCCACATCAGAAGTCTCACCTACTGTCTTCTTCCAGAAAAAAGATGTGCTTGTGGAATAAAGAACTAACAGAACTCATAACTTGCTTAACTCTGTTCAGCAAGACTTCTCCTGGCTAATTTTCTCTCACTGTCTCTAGTCACATTGACTTCTTGCCTCGCAGCGCCTACTTGACCTTAAAGAATTGGATCTATGTTCTTTCTCCAGGAAGCAAGCCCTTGCTGATTACTCCTTGAGTTTGCAGTATGTCTATCTCTGCTCTCCCTATTTATGATTAACTATTTACATACCAAGCCCATCTCTAGAGACCTACCTGGAAATCTTATTGAAAATAACCAATGATGTATTGGGCTGGCCAAAAGGTTTATCTAAGTTTTTCCATAACAGCTTACAGAAAAACCTGAAAAACCTGAATTGGCCAACCCAGTAGAGTCAGACTTTTCAGAAGTGAGGTCTGAGAGTCTGAACTTTAATATTTCCCTGTGATGATGTCAAGGGTGTTCATAACCACTTCTCTGGAAGGTGAGTTCCTCTAGGCTGGGCGTCTCTCATAGATGTTGTGTGCTTGGCAGGGTGACTCAAACACGTGGGTGGGCAAGGTACGCTCACTGGCTGAATGAGTGAGTGAATGGTGACAACACCCTGAGTGGCATCGGAACAAACCCACCCTCCACGTGTGCCCAGCCACACCCCAGGGTCTCCTCCTCTACCCACCCTGGTCCATCTAGTCTCACCTCTGAATGCTTCCCTTTTGTAGCTGCACCCGCTTTTATTTTATCTTAGGATAAAACCCTTCCTTGAGATTTAGCTCTGTGTCTATGGTAACATGTTATGTAATTTATTTACTTCTTAGGTTAGTCATCTTTCCTCTGCCTTCCCTCTAACAGAATACAGAGATCTGTATTCTGGTGACAGGGATCTTTGTTGATTTTGTTCAGCGACAGACTTTAATGACCCAGCACAGCATTTCAGTAAATATTTAGTAAGTGAATGAATTCGTGAGTGTATGAATGAGTTTCCTGAGGTGGATCCATTTTTGTTCCACCTTTGCTCTTGAACTTCATTGGTGCAACTGTCCTTTCTTACCCGTTGGCTCGTTTCTGCCTGGCAGTCCTCCCACAACTGTGTCTGCCTGCCAGCCTCCTTGCCAGATGCCCTGGTTCTCAGGCTCTGGCCATGACCATCCTTTCATCTCTACTTGGGACTGAACCCTCCCAAGAACTTCCAAATGCCACTGTGCTGTGCTCAGTCTTATCTGACTCTTTGCGACCCTGTGGACTGAAGCCTGCCAGGCTCCTCTACCCATGGAATTTTCCAGACAAGAATACTGGAGTGGGTTTCCATTTCCTCCTCCAGGGGACCTTCCCAACCCAGGGATTGAACCCATGTCTCCTGCGACTTCTGCATCAGCAGGCAGATTCTTTACCTATAGAGCTACCAGGGAAGGCCATCCACAGTGTCCCTGGCCATTCCTAATCTCCGAGTGATCAAGGAAGTGTTCCCTGCTTTAGCACCATTGCCCTGAAAGCTGAGGTCTCAGCTGCTATCTTTGATTTATTGCAAAGCTGGGCCAGGAAACCTCTCTTTCCTACTTGGAATGCACACAGCTCCCCCTGGGAAGGAAAAATGACACCAGTTAGATTCATCACCACAGATGGCACCCTTCACCGCATCCTCTAAATGATTCCATATTTGGGCAAGCAAGTTGAGGCAGGGTGATTGGCTTCAAAGGCTCCGTAGCTTGGTAATGAACTGCTTGGCTGAATCTTTTTACCTTGAGGTCACTGGTCTGCAAATGGTCCAGATTCTTGGTGATAAAAATTGCTTCTGTTGGACAGCTGGGCTGCAGTGTGTCTGAGACATGATACGCCTTCAGGCCAAGCCCTAATGAGTGATTGTTTTTTGTTCTTATCACGGGCCAGACTCGATACCAAGCCTGTCCCTTTCTTCTGTGTGGACCTGGCTGGTCCTTGAGGCAGATGGCAGGACGTGGCCATTCAGAGAGGGGGCCTGGGGTCCTCCATCAGTGGGTCTGAGCATAGCCATGTGTGCCTGGAGACCTTGGGGAAATGCAGAGGTGGGGGAGCAACATCAGAAGGGGGAGGTGAGAGGGGGAGGCAGGTGGCGAGGTCCATAGGAGGATGCTACAGTGGAGGGCTCACCGGGTTGGCTCTCAGATGGGCACGATTCTGGTGCTGGCACTTACTCCCTCTGTGGTCATGAGTTCGTTAAAGGAATGAATTTCAGACTCTACTTTCCTAATCTGCAAAATGGGAATGATAAGATGTATCTTATGAAGTTATTTATATGAGCCATGTGTGGTTAAGTTGTATAGGCACCGGAAGTGCTGTAGAAATGGAAACGAGATTATCAACTAACTGAGGCTCTACCTCACAGTTAAGAAGCATTAGATTTCTTTCTCTCGTGTTTTTTAATCCAGCACAGCACAGCACACCTTCAGAGAGACACCAACGGCCCTCTTATGAACTCAGATGAAACGAGAAGGTTTTACGCAGCGATCATCTGATCTGACCTGCTGTGATGATGAGGGACTGCTGCCTAGAATGTCAACCTTGTCTGCTCTAGCTTGTATATGCACAACATGTGTGAACATATATGTACGTGTACACACAGAGCTGGCGTGTGCACAACAAGTACATGGCCAGCTGGTATATGGGCTGGTATCCTAAGTCTCTTGGAGTCTAAATCCTGTGATTTTCCCATATGTGCTGGGACTAGTGCTGGAACAGGAAGTCAGGGGAGAGCCAGGAGAGACAGAGCATCCTAGGGTCAAACAACAGGGTACACTTAGCTGCCCTTGTTTCATACATACGGTTACTCATTTCTCAGGAAGCTCAGGGAATATGAGCACCTTCTTCTGAAGAAGACTCAGTGAAGTTACGTTCATTTCATTCATTCACTCAGTCATTCACTAAGTACTTATTGAGTGTCTAGTATATGCCAGATGTTTCTCTAAGCCCTGGGACACCAGGCATAATGAGTCAGATCAGGCATCTGCCCTTATAGATTTATCTGGAAAAAGGCAAAGAATTTGCTAGGCACAGTTGTTCTGTCATACATGCAGTAGTACTCTACCAGAGGGATTGTGCTCAGCTTAAAATTAGCACAAAAGAGAAATTCTCTTTTTAAAACCGAATTCTGCTCCTAAGAATTTATTTTAAAAAATACAAATTGCATAAGATTTTATCTATAAGAATGCTTCCCACAGCATTATTTGTTAGCAAACAGATCTACCTATATGTCCCTTAAGGGGGAAAAGTTTAAACACATATCAGCAGCATGTCCACTGAATGGTACTTTGTATATATTCACCCTTGTACAGTCCATACAATATGTTTCCAATTTAAAGGAAAACAAAACAAAATGAAATTTTGGATGCCTGTGAGTAGAATTCAGACTTAAATTAAAGAAAATAGGGAAAACCACTAGACCATTCAGGTATGACCTGAATCAAATCTCTTACGATTGCACTCTGGAAGTGACAAATAGATTCAAGGGATTAGATCTTATAGACAGAGTGCCTGAAGAACTATGGATGGAGGTTCATAACATTGTACTGGAGGCCATAATAAAAATCATCCCCAAGAAAAAGAAATGCAAAAAGGCAAAATGGTTGTCTGAGGAAGTCTTACAAATAGCTGAGAAAAAAAGAGAAGTGACAGGCAAAGGAGAAAGGGAAAAATATACTCACTTGAATGCAGAGTTCCAAAGAATAGCAAGGAGAGATAAGAAAGCCTTCTTCAGTGATCAGTGCAAAGAAATAGAGGAAAACGATAGAATGGGAAAGACTAGAGATCTCTTCAAGAAAATTAGAGATCCCAAGGGAACATTTCATGCAAAGTTGGGCTCAATAAAGCACAGAAGTGGTATGGACCTAACAGAAGCAGAAGATATTAAAAAGAGATGGCAAGAATACACAGAAGAACTATATGAAAAAGAGCTTCATGACCCAGATAACCACAATGATGTCATTACTCACCTAGAGCCAGACACCCTAGAATACAAAGTCAAGTGGGCCTTAACAAACATCACTATGAACAAAGCTAGCAGAGATGATGGAATTCCAGGTGAGCTATTTCAAATCCTAAAAGATGATGCTGTGAAAGTGCTGCACTCAATATGCCAGCAAATTTGGAAAACTCAGCAGTGGCCACAGGACTGGAAAAGGTCAGTTTTCATTCCAATCCCAAACAAGGGCACTGCCAAAGAATGCTCAAACACATGAGTTTTGTTCAAACACATGAGTTCAACTTATGAATGCACAGTTGCACTCATCACACAGGCTAGCAAAGTAATGCTCAAAATTCTCCAAGCCAGGCTTTAACAGTACATGAACTGTGAACTTCCAGATGTTCAAGCTGGATTTAGAAAAGGCAGAGGAACCAGAGATCAAATTGCCAACATCCGTTGGATCACAGAGAAAGCAAGAGAATTCCAGAAAAACATTTACTTCTGCTTCATTGACTGTGCTAAAGCCTTTGGCTGTGTGAAAGTGAAAGTTGCTCAGTTCTGTCCAACTCTTTGTGACCCCATGGACTATTCTGTCCATGGAATTCTCCAGGCCAGAATACTGGAGTCAGTAGCTGTTCCCTTCTGTAGGGGATCTTCCCAACCCAGGCCTCCTGCATTGCAGGCAGATGCTTTGCCAGCTGAGCCACCAGGGAAGCCCAAGAATACTGGTGTGGGTAACTTATCCCTTCTCCAGGGGATCTTCCCAAACCAGGAATCGAACCAGTGTCTTCTGTATTGCAGATGGATTCTCTACCAGCTGAGCCACCAGGGAATCACAACAAACTGTGGAAAATTCTTAAAGAGATGGGAATGTCAGACCACCTGACCTGCCTCTTGAGAAATCTGTATGCAGGTCGAGAACCAACAGTTAGAACTGGACATGGACCAACAGACTGGTTCCAAATTGGGAAAGGAGTACATCAAGGCTGTACATTGTCACCCTGCTTATTTAACTTATACGCAGAGTACATCATGAGAAACGCTGGGCTGGATGAAGCACAAGCTGGAATCAAGATTGCTGGGAGAAATATCAATAACCTCAGATATGCAGATAACACCACCCTTATGGCAGAAAGCAAAGAAGAACTAAAGAGCCTCTTGATGAAAGTGAAAGAGGAGAGTGAAAAAGCTGGCTTAAAACTCAACATTCAAAAAACCAAGATCATGGGATCTGGTCTCATCACTTCATAGCAAATAGATGGGAAACAATGGAAACAGTGACAAACTTTATTTTCTCAGGCTCCAAAATCACTGCAGATGGTGACTGCAGCCATGAAATTAAAAGATGCTTGCTCCTTGGAAGAAAAGCTATGTTCAACCTAGACAGCATATTAAAAAGCAGAGACATTGCTTTGCCAACAAAGGTCCATCTAGTCAAAGCTATGGTTTTTCCAGTAGTCATGTATGGATGTGAGAGTTGGATTATAAAGAAAGCTGAGCACCGAAGTATTGATGCTTTTGAACTGTGGTGTTGGAGAAGACTCTTGAGAGTCCCTTGGACTGCAAGGAGATCCAACCAGTCCACCCTAAAGGAAATCAGTCCAGAATATTCATTGGAAGGACTGATGCTGAAGCTGAAACTCCAATACTTTGCACACCTGATGTGAAGAACTGATTTATTGGAAAAGACTCTGACACTGGGAGAGATTGAGGGCAGGAGGAGAAGCAGGTGGCAGAGGATGAGATGGTTAGACAGCATCACTGATTCAATGGATATGAATTTGAGCAAACTCTAGGAGATAGTGGAGGACAAGGGAGTTTGGCATGCTGCAATTCATGCGGTTGCAGAGAGTCAGACATGCTTAGCGGCCGGATAAAATATTGGAAAGAAGTTGTGGCAGTTTCCAGGATGGGACAAAGGGGAAACAAAATCCATTCAGATAGTTCATCCTCTCACAGCACCAAGGGGTGGAAGGGAGCTCATCCAGCTTCCGCTCAGTGCAGGACTCCTCCCTACAAAGTCATGGACAAGCGAGCCCTTTACCCCGTGTGATGGCTACAAGGAGCTCACTCCTCACACAGCAGCATCTTCTGCAGGGCATCGTTTCCCAGACTGAACTGTGATTCAGGCGGGGTGCAGCCTGACCCTGAAAGGGGTGGGGGCTAGATTTCAATCCTTCTCCTCACAAGAGAGTTACATGGGACAGATCTTTCAAACTCTTCAAGCCTGATTTTCCTCATCTGTATAATAGTAATAATAAGTTGTTTTTCTTGGGCATTTGTTTTGAAAATTCAATGAAGACCAACTGGCAAAGTATGAAAGAACTTCATATTAGATAGTTGTTTTTTTTGGCCACATGGCATGTGGGATCTTGGTTAGATTGAACCTGTGCCCCCTGAATTGTCAATGTGGAGTTTTAAACACTGAACCACTGGGGAAGTCCCTGTAAACAGTTATTGCCCCTCCTTTTCCCTCTTTCATCTTCCCTTCCTTCATGCCCCCTCTCTCCTACTTTTCTCCCTCATTTCGCCCCCCGCCCCCTGCCCCCGTGTGTGTGTTTTCTCCTCTACTATCCCGGATCATAATAGGAATCTTTTAATTTCACCTTTTTTTTTTAAAAATTTGCAAATATGTGTTCCGATGCTTCCTCAGTTAGTCCTCACCAAAAAGAGAACAAGTTTGCAGAGTGGAGGGTGTAAAGAAAGAAAAAAAACAGGTTGAAAGAAAAAAGAAAACTCAAACCATTCACATGTAGGTAGTCGTATCTCAGCTTCTCAGTTTTACAGATGAAGAAATCAAGATTAAAAAAAAAAATTAAGCAACATGCCTGAAGATGCAGGGCAGGAAAGACAAGTATGAAACCTGGACCACCCCACTATCTCAGGAACCAAGGAGATCTTGGTTTCTTTTATTTGTTTGATGCATTCACTAATTTTAAGAGAAAAATATAAAAAAATGGTATGAAGCGTTGGGTTCTACTTCTTATAGATAACTATTTAAAAACTGCTACAAAAATCCATGCAATGATTTTTTTTTATATTATCATTTTGGGGGAAAAAGTTTAAAATCTAAATTTGAACATCTTCTGAAATGTCAGGCTGAAGCCAAATGGCTTTCTACAACTCTCCCCCTCCCCTTGGGCAGCCAGTTTAATCGCTGCTGCCTAGCTGGGTATTTTCTGGTAGGAATCAAATAGGACAAGACCAGATGCTTTGGCAAAAGGCGACTGGTGGACTTTTCAATTAAAATAAATCACAGTGATTGAGTCATCGCATGAACAGAGGTTCTGTTGGCAGCACAAGGGGACATGCTGATGTATATTGAAGAGCTGGTATCACCTTGTGTGGAGTGTGAGGAATGAAGTGACTTACGCCAGTCCCACAGTGGGCTCCAAAACCCCTGGAAACATGCCATCTCCACCGCCATCACCAAGCAAGGTTGAGGTGGCATGGGCACAGGATTTTTCATCAGACTTCCGATCAGGCAGCCAATTTGATTATGATTTGGCAGATGCTAGATCTCTGAAGTCATTTGAAACCTGCCCCAATCACGAGTGAACATCAAGTCATAGAAAGGAAGAGCTGGAAAGACAATCATTCCAACCCCTTCGTTTTACAGATGAACAAACTGAGGCTCGTGGGAGCACAGGCAGAGCAGGGGGTCAGTGTGAGCTGACCCATGTAGGGGTCTCCATCTGTCCACTTGCTGGTCCTGGGCCCTGAGCCATGTCCTTCCATGGCCCTGGGCCCCTGTCTCCCCATGTGTCAAATGACAGAGCCCTTCCTCTTTCGCAGAGTCACGGGAACCAGAAACAGGAGTTGTGAAGTCTGAGCAGAGGGCCTGGCCTGGAGGAAGAACAGGACTTGAGGTAGTTAAAGCAACTTGCCCAGGACAAGCAAACAGCCTGGAAATGGCAGAACCAGTGCTTGTGTTGGGGTCTTTGCCTCCACTACCTCCTTTAGCTTCACAAAGTAAAAGATTTAGGTGGCCTGGGGACAGAGAGTGGGGGAGAGGTGTGTCTGCCAGAAGGGAGGTCATCAGAAACTCACCAAATGTTGAGCTGGGGCTGTTTACCCTAACTCTTCATCTGACATGCTCAAGAAAATGACTCACTAATCCAGCGACTCTTTCAACCTCTGCCCTCTTCTCTCTCTTCTCTCTCCACTGATTCTGACCCTTTCCTGACCTGTTCTCAGGGAAGTACAGGGTCAGTTGAATGATTACAACTTAGGTGTAACCCTCAGAGGAGAACTTGCTTTTTAAGTTGGTTTTGACTTCAAGCTACAAGAGTCAAATGTTAATGGTGGAACTGTAGGCTTTAACTAATCAATAGGGTTGCACTTCTGAGAATTTTGCCCTGTGTCTATCTATATCCAAGAATGAGATCACTCTTGCCCCTACAGTTCTTGTGAATCTTCTGAAACCTCTAACACTCTGTTTCAATAAACCTAATAATGCATTCATTTAATCACTTACTCAGTTTATTGAGTTAGTGAATGGTTCTATACCAGTGAGAGTCCTAAGAGAGGAAGTGTGAAATGAATTGGTCCAGTTCACTTGGGTTGTTCATGTATGGATGTGAGAGTTGGACCATAAGGAAGGCTGAGTACCAAAGAGCTGATGCTTTCAAACTGTGGTGCTGGAGAAGACTTTTGAGAGTCCCTTGGACTACAAGGAGATCAAACCGGTCAATCCTAAAAGAAAACAACCCTGAATATTCATTGGAAGGACTAATGCCGAAGCTACAGCTCCAATACTTTGGCTACCTGATTTAAAGAGCCTACTCATTGGAAAGGACCCTGATGCTGGGAAAGACTGAAGGCAGAAGGAGAAGGGGGCAGCAGAGGATGAGATGGTTAGATAGCATCACTGACTCAATGGACATGAATCTGAGCAAACTCCAGGAAACAGTGAAGGACAGGGAAGCCTGGCGTGCTGGGTCACGGGGAGTCGGACATGATTTAGTGACTAAAGAAAACAACAACAAAAGATGAGAGGAGACTTGAAAAAGGGGGTTTCCAAGTGAGCTGGCTGTGGACAGGACATTTCAGATGAAGATAGGTGCCTGTGGAAATGGATTGAAGTTGGAATCTGATCTGTTTGGGAATTATGCAGCATTCGAGGGTGTCAGTTGCCTAGTCATGAGAAGGTGCACTAGGCTGTGAGTGATATGACTGGAGTGTTCAGCGTGGGAGCCCTAAGACAATGTCATGAATGCCCGCATGCCAAGGAGCATGGGTTTTCTCCTGTGGGCGAAGGGAAGTGAGACTTACAGAGGTTAAGATCACAGCCTCAGGCACTGCGTTAACAGGACTTATAGCTTTGTTCCCTCGCTGTATGTGTGTGTTTTAACATTTTATTTTCTATGGGGGTATAGCCAATTAACAATGTTGTGATAGTTTCAGGTGAGCAGTGAAGGGACTCAGCCGTACACATACATTTATCCATTGTCCCCCAAACTCCCCTCCCATCCAAGCTACCACATAACATTGAGCAGAGTGTGTTTTTGAACAAGCTACTTAACCACCCTCTGCCTGGATCTCCTCATCTGCAATAATGGGAATCCTGAAAATTTCACTCCATAGGGTTGCTGGGAGAATTTAAAGAGTTGAATTACATAAAACACTTAGAATTGTGCTTTAAATTGAGTGTGGCTGTATTATTATTATTCGTGGGTTCTTAGAGGGAAAAAATGTTAGGCAAATGGTTTTCTTAACAAATGAATTTTATAATAATGTGGAAGATGGTTTTGAAAATGATGGGAGAGGAAGCAGGGAGAAGTTTAAGTAGTTGCAAGAATCTAGGGAAGAGAAAATGCAGATCTAAACTTTGAGAGAGATGGACTTCCCTGATGGTCCAGTGATTAAGAATCCACCTTGCAAAGCAGGGGACGCAGGGGGCGCAGGTTCACTTGGATCCCTGGTCAAGGAAGTACAATCCCACATGCCCCAAGGCAACTAAGCCCACGTGTTGCAACAAAAGATCCCACATGCCACAACTAAGACCTGACACAGTCAAATAAATGAATATTTAAAAAAATTGTTTGAGAGAAGTGATAGGTATGGAGGAGAGCAATGTCTCAGTTATTGGTGGCCTCGTGAACCGGGTATCAAGAGGCACCATTAGCTTATTAATTGAGGAATTGTCTTAGTCTGTGTTCTCCAGAGAAACAGAATCAATAGGATCAATGGGAATAGGGGATAGAGAAAGAGAAAGACCAAGGAACTGGTGGATATGCTTATGGAGACATCTCTCTTCTAGACTAGATGACCTGATGTAAGGGAAATATTCGTTAACTGAGATGTCCAGTACACTGACTGTTAAGATGAATTTAAATATTTGCTTTTATCTTTATAATATGAGAGTATTTCTGAGATGGGCAGCCTCTGATTCATGAGTGCTTTGGAGGGTGATGCTGGAAGAGACATGACCTTCCTCATTGGGCAACCATGAGGGACCCCATCCCACAAACGCTTTCAGTCTTATCTTTCTCAACATGGAAAGTTAGGATGGGTCAGACATTATGGAAGGTCTTTCCTGACTTGCCTAATTTTTTAAATCTACATCTAAAAAATGCAGCATGATTTCTGCCATTAGGCTTCATTTCATCTGTATATAGTGTCAAGATCCAACCAGTCCATCCTAAAGGAGATCAGTCCTGAGTGTTCATTGGAAGGACTGATGTTGAAGCTGAAACTCCAATACTCTGGCCACCTGATGCAAAGAACTGACTCATCTGCCAAGACCCTGATGCTGGGAAAGATTGAGGGCAGGAGGAGAAGGGGATGACAGAGAATGAGATGGTTGGAGGGCATCACTGACTCAGTGGACATGAGTTTGAGTAAGCTCTGGGAGTTGGTGATGGACAGGGAGGCCTGGTGTGCTGCAGTCCATGGGGTCACAAAGAGTCATACATGACAGAGCGACTGAGCTGAACTGAACTGTGTCATTTGCCTTCCTCTATTCTTGGCAGTTGGATGAGAGCAAGTACTGCCAAAGAGCCAAGTGCACTCCCTGGGGACAGGATTTGGCAGAAGCAGCTGGGACAGTGAGCGGGTGGATCTCCAGCCAAGAGGGGAAAGATGAGAAGAGATCCAGAATTGTCATAAATGCACAATGCAGAGGGGTGGGATGGTGCCTCGTCATGGGCCCTGGGACTCAGGCTGGTGTCCCCTGGACTTGGAATTCATTTCAGAGAAGCACAAAGAGTAGAGGGTAGGGGTTGGGGGCACACTGCAAGTTGCAAAGACATGGTAAACAGTGATTTACTAAGGACCTGTTATTGCCAAGAGCTGACCTTGGCTGGAAGGGTAGAAGGTTGTCTGAGAAACACCATTTGAATTTGACCAGCTAACCCTTTGAAAGGACCTTGTGGCAGAATCAACCAAGAAGTGAACAAGCATGGAGTGGTGGGAATCCATGCTAAAGGTAGGGTGTTAGAACACTCTAAACTCTGGATTCCAAATTGAAATATGAAAATCACAGTACTTTGGTTTTTTTAAAAATCTCCTTTCACTCCTGTGCTTAGTATGAGTGTCTGAACTGCTCAGACCTAGGTCAGAATAGGTTAACTTTATTTGCCCCTGAATAAATTTTCATAGTAAGAAGGGAACTTTTACGTCTCTTCCCAAAAGAGGAAAATGTGAAATGAACAATTCAAGACTGAAGCAAACGTAACTTAACTGATGAGCAAATCTGGGGTAAAAATACTGAATTGTTCAGCTCAGTCTCTTCTCCCACCTCTTTCAAATCTGTCTGTCTAGACACCTTCCCCTTCCTCCCCTTGTTCACATGTCCATTCTGTACATCTGCCCTGCATATAGATTCATCTGTACCACTTTTCGAGATTCCGCATATATGCATTAATATACGATATTTGTTTTTCTCTTTCTGACTTGCTTCACTTTGTATGACAGACTCTAGGTTCATCCACATCGCTGCACAGCATCCAATGCACTATACTATCATAGCACCTGCAGTAGATTTTATTAGCTACCAAGCAGCAAGAGCAGAGGTCTCCACGCGTCTTTGGTTCCAGGAGCCGTGCTCAGCACACTGAAAGGCCCAGATGTTTGAAAGCTGAATGTAGTAAGCATTTGACAAACACTTCCAGAAATAGTGCTTGATTGGGATCGGGGAGGCTAGACTTTTATCCCCTTGCTCAGCCACTGGTTTTCTGTGAGACCCTGACAGTGACCTTTTTGCTTGGGGCCTCATCTAGACCGGGCAGGTCTCTTCTCCTCTTTACATAGCAGGGAATTCAGGACCTAAGGGCTCTTGCAGGGATTCAGTGAGGGAACAGAAGGTGCTTAATAAATGCTAGTTCCTTCCTCCGTGCTAGGATCAGGTTTTTGCACACAGATCAGGTTTTTTTGTAAACTGAGAAGGCCCCAGATGAGCTGAATCCAACAGTCTCTCTCTCACATAACATGCTTGGCTTCTCCAGAAATCAGCGTGCTTGGGCAGCCGAGGCAGCTGTGGTTTTCTGAATAGCTGGAAATTTGGCTGTGGAGGCCACAGCAGGACAGATGGGACAGGGGGAGCCATGAATTAACAAAGGCATGAATGAGCTTTTCAGCTGGGAGGGCGTTTGGCAGTGGAGGATCTGGGCTCACTTGTTAACTTTGCCTGATGTTTCGGTTCCTGTTAGGGTCTTTGTGGGCCAACCGGAATACCCAGGGCCTGAATAGCAACCACAGGCATTTTTAAAGTTCGTTGACAAAGATGAATGAAATGATGTTACTGTCATGGCCTCGAGGATGTCCGGTGTTCTCACGGGATTTAGAGATCATCCAGTCCAAACCCTCAGTTCAAAGAAACACCCCAAACCAAACCAAAGTGAAGTGAAGTGTTAGTCGTTCAGTCGTGCCCGACTTTTTGCAACCCCATGGACTGTAGCCCACCAGGCTCCTCTGTCCTTGGGATTTTCCAGGCAAGAATACTGGAGTGGGTTGCCATTGCCTTCTCCAGGGGACCTTCCCAACCCAGGGATCGAACCCAGGTCTCCTGCACTGCAGGCAGATTCTTTACTGATGAGGGAAAACCAAACCCAAATCAGCAGACACGTGACTCACTTTGGTCGACCTCTGTCTTTATACTTTCTTCCTTGTATAGTTTACTGACCACGTGCTCCATCCTAGGTTTGGAGCCAGGCACTGCTGATGGGAAGATGAACAAAAATACTCTTTATTTATCTGGAGCTGCCTGAGGCCAACAAGTAAAACCGACAATTACAGTGCATTTAAGTATCTTCGGATGTCTCCTGCCCTGCATCGCATCCATGGCAAGCTGGCTATGAGCCACCTCTTTCCTGCCTCAATGACTTGGGTGAGGACCAGTCTGCTGGGTGACGTCATCGGTCTCCAGTCTGCCCCGGGAAGCTGACCTGTAGGGATTAGATCACATAACATGTGGTGGGTTCAGCCAGTGGGAGCTCCAGGGGAGGAAAGGACGTAGTGTCAAGATACATCTTCACTCCCTCTCTGGAGGTTCACCCTTTATTTGGGCTGTATCTTTATTTACTTTTTAAATATTTATGTAGCTATTTGACTGCACCTGGTCTTAGCTGAGGCATATAGGATATTTGGTTGTAGCATGCAAACTCTTAGTTGTGGCATATGGGGTCCAGTTCCCTGACCCCTGCCTTGTGAGCATAGTCTTAGCCGCTGGACCACCAGGGAAGTCCCTTGGGTTGTGTCTTTAGAAGGAAGGCCAAGGAGTCCTTTTCCATAGGACTTTGCCCTTCTGGATTTTGATTATCTTCCCTTTCCCTAATCCCTGCCAGTGGGTGGGTATAAGCCCAGAGCAGTGGGTGCCCCTGGGGTCTGCCCACGCCCTGCTTTCACCTCTATAAATAAACCTCTTGTTAAACTCCCCTAAAATCCTCCTTTATTGAAATGTGTCCTGTTGCACTTGCTGGGACCCTCAGGAATACAATGTGGCAAAAGCATGATGAACTATCTGGGGCGCTGTGTGATGGTGGGAAGGGAACAGAGAGAGAAGCAAACGCATGTAAACCACGGTTGAAGAGAGTAAACAAGAAGGTTGCAAGGAAGGGTGTCCTAACCAGCATGATCACAAGGCCACAAGCTCTCCTGCTGCCCCTCCCCGCCCCCCAACCCCCGGCACTTTTCAGGTCAAGTGTCACTTCTAGACCTGCGGGAATAAGCGGTTTGGGACATCTCCTTCGTGGTGGGGAAGAATGGAGGACTGAAAACCAGAGGACACTCAGCCTGCACGTCCCTCCATTGGGTCCTCATGCCAGCAGGTCTGGAGGGACTGCCTTGTATTTCTGCAGTCTCTTATCTGTATCCTTTGAGAAGTGTACCTTGAAGAATTCTGTTTTCTGGATTTTAGAGAAGTAATGCTGTGCATATACTGAGTGTCACTGGGGCTTCCCAGGTGCTTCAGTGGGTAAAAAATCTACCTGCTAATGCGGGAGACACAGGAGACATGGGTTGGATCCCTGGGTCGGGAAGTTCCCGTGGAGTAGGAAATGGCACCTCCAGTGTTCTAGCCTGAAATATCCCGTGGACAGAGGAGCCTGGTGGGCTACAGTCCACAGAGTCACAAAGAGTCAGACACAACTGAAGCAGCTAAGCATGAGCATGCATACGTATCACTGAGTAGAGTCTAGGGCAGAATCCCGTAATCCAGTCTGTTAATATTTTGCAATGCAACATGTGGATTTCAGGGGAAGTCTGATTAGTAAGGCCAGAGGTTTCAAATTCTTAACAAGGAGCCTAGGACAGGAGATGGGACCTAATCTTAGGGACTGAACCCGAGGGGCAGGGTGGAGCTGAATGGTCCCCAAGTCCAGGACCCACGCTCTCCAGACACCCTGCTGCAGCCTGGGGGTGTTGATGCACTTCCGGTGCTCTCTTGAGCTTTGGGAACCCAAGTCTTATGGTGGGACCTGTTGATACTGCTAGCTGGTTGGGTCCTAAGAGTGCAGAAGGCATTTTAGACTTCCCTAGTGGGTATGCATGGTGTGCTATGAACTTAGTTTCTGACAAATACCCACCCATCCCACATGTTGGGGTGATATCAGGTCCCTCCCTTTTAAAGATGGGGAGGATGTCTTACGGTGAGGTTGTGAAGCACCTACCACTGGCCGGGTGCATAGTAGGTGCTTACTGTCTTTCCTTCCGTCCTTCCCCTGTGGGTGTCCAACGGAATTAAATTTAGTTTAACTGTCTCGTTTGCCTGGCAGCCTCCCTTTCTTTCTTTCTGGGAAATTGCCTGCCGCCTGGCATATATTTACTTCCATCTGGGATTTTAAATTCAACTGAACAAATAACAACCATCGTGGGGAAGATGCTGGCTGGAGGAAACTAGCGGAGAAATCACGGCCTGGGTTCCACTCGTCCATCTCGGCTGCTCGAGACCGTGAGGAGGTGGAGAAATAAAACATCTCTATTTTCTGAAAGGTACACACAAAGGAGGGAAAATAAAATGCGGCCTATCTATAATAATTTTCTATTTGAGAGAGGTGCTGACCGGCAGCTGGCTAATATAATGGGGAAATTTGATTGTGCTGGAGAAGGAAGAAGCTGGGAAAAGTTCTAAGTGGGCGGAGGAGGGGCAGGGTGCTGCTTTCCGGGGGCAGAAGTTGCTGTCACCCAGGGCCATGAGTGACCGGATTTGGAAGTGGGGGCACATAGCGTGTTTACTGCAGAATGGCGGCATTAGTGTATCCGGGCTCCAGTTTCAGGATGGAATCGCAAAGCATGATGGGAAAGGCAGGGGGCCTGGACCGGCGCATGGCACCACGGTCAGGAGTCAGACCGAGCCGGTTAAAACCCTGAGTCTCTTCCTCTCTGGGTGACCTTGAGCTAAGTTTCTTACATCTCTGAACCACAGTTTTCTCAGCTTGGGGAAAAAAAAATATTCTAAAGTCTTCCTTGCAGAATTAGTTTGCAGTTCAATGTGATAAAACTGGTAAAATAACTTATTTGCCTGGAGCTTTAAAAAGGCTCAAGAAATTGTTCGAGTTCATGTATCAGGGGAGCCTGCACTCTGCATATAGAAACAAAGAGAAGCTAGGAGGAAGATGCCAATTATGTTGAGTGAGGTTGTCTTGAGAAAGACCCTCTGGTTGCCTGGCAATTAAAAGCCAGATGGGTTTCCAGGAGGGTGCCCCTTCCCTGCAGAATACGATGATGGCTGGGCTTCTGCCTACCTAAGAGAAAGGCGAAGCAAGCTTTCTCCAGGCAGGGTGTATCATACATACCAGGAAAAGGAGAGGAATCTTGGCTTGTCTGCCCCGTAGGCTGTATTTCCAAGCCCATCAGAAGCTAGACTTCTATAAATTCAGCAAGACTGCCTTATGCATTAGACAGAAGCTGGATTTTGAGGTCAGAAAGGCAGAGGTTCAACTCTGGCTCACCATCTTTCTCAGTCTTTAACACACACTCAATGCGACTGGCTCAGTTTGTGGCATGTGAGGGGCAGAGATGGGGGAGATTAAGTGAAGCAGTCAATATTTTCATGATGATCACAGTCCATGAGGAGAGATAAGATCTCTAAACAAATGCATATGAAATACTGTGCAGCTTCGGAGATGCGGGGATGCACAGGGGATTAGGGGATATACCAAGCCCAGCTTAAGATGCTCTATCCTAGAAGGTTCCCTGAAAGAGATAATACCTGGAAATAGTCTTAAGAGATGAAGAGGATTTGGGATTGGGGGTGGAAAATTTAAACAGTCCGAGGCTTTATCTTCTTGAAGCCTCATTTTCCTGAATACGAAATAGAGATCCCATCTATGTAACTGGGTCATTGTGGGCATTGATATTTTAGTGCTTTGGAGATTGTGTTTTGCTGAACATCAGCATCTGGGAGCATTTAGTTAAAAAGACTTCTCTTACTGAAAGAAAAGAAGAGGATATTTTAATGTTATTGTATGAGCGCAGCTTTTTATAATTAGTGCAGCTAAATATTTTTATATAATTATTATTGCCCATTTGTATTTTTACTTGGTGAACTTCCTGCTGTTTCCCTTGGCACCTAAGAGCTCAAGCTTTAGAAGTCATTGCCATGCCTTGGAGAGTGATGTTCTTTGCATTTCAATCATGTCTGACTCTTTGGAACCCCACAGACTATAGCCAGGCTCCTCTGATCTTGGGATTCTCCAGGCAAGAATACTGGACTGGGTTGCCATACCCTTCTCCAAGGGATCTTCCTAACCTAGGGATTGAACCTGGGTCTCCCGAATTGCAGGAGGATTCTTTACCATCAGAGCCATGAGGGAAGCGTGATATTAATATGAAATAAGTGGGACAGGAGGAAGGAAGGATCATGTGTCATATATGTCTAGGTGGTGAAGAGGCTTATACACATGAGATCAAGACAGAGAGCTGAATTTCTGTGAAACTCATGTGTTCCTAAACTGAAGAGTTGGGGGCTCATTTCCCCCTCACTATAAAGACAATCTTTCAACTCTAATTATTCCCACATTCACACTTTGAGCTGCTAAATCTCTGAGTGCAAGTTCTGCCCCGGGCCTGGAGACACCAAGATGGACAAAGCATTGCCTCTGCCTTGAGGATCATATTCTGATGAGAAGACAATTATGTAGGCAGATATCTTGAATGTAGTGTCATACCTGTAAAGACAGGGCTGGGCCAGGGGCGGCACGAGGCATTCTTGGTGCCCACCAAGGGGGTCAGGAGTCAAGGAGAAGGGGTCAAGCATCAAGGAGAAGGGGTCAGCCTGGGCTTGCACCCCTGACTTGCAGAAGTTATTACCAGAAATGTATGGTTGCAAATGCTCTTCTCCAAGGTGGAGTAGAATTCTGGTGAACTATTTCCCCCTGGAGGGTAGGGCTCTATTTGTGAAAAAGCGGCTGGGGTATTTCACAAGGATTACTCTCCTCCTCAACCTGCCAGAGCCACAAAGTTACCTTTCTCAGCTCTGCGGTGTGAGAACCCAATGGGGTTGTTGGAGGTAAAAGCTGCAAAGGTTTGGGCACCTCCCTAAGACACTCCGCTAATTTGTCAAAATTATCACTGAAGTGTTCCTGCCAGTTTATGGCTTCAGACATTTTTGTGCTAGGATAGGAGTCTGCCTTGGCCCATCCTTCTGGATTCTGGGCCATAGTGTCCTCGTAATCTTGGTTCTCTGATGGATCTGGGAGAAATCAGTGTTTTCATGGTTCAGTTTTATTCTGTTGTAAAGATGGGAGTGACAACGTCTAAGTTCTTTACAAGTTGAGCTGAAACTCAACTGTGCTCTATTTGTGCAATGGAATCTAGTCAGAAATGAAAAATAATGAGCTGCTAATTCATGCACAGGGTGACTCTTGAAAACTTGATGCTCAGCAAAATAAGAGACATGAAAGGGTATATATTATATGATTCTCTTCATATGGAGTTTACAAATAGGCAAAACTAATCAGGGAGGGAAGAAGTCAGAGGAGTGGCTGTCTCTGGGGGAGGATCAGGAATTGACTGGAAAGAATATGAAAGCAGTTTCTGGGGAATTCCCTGGAAATCCAGTGGTTAAGACTCCACACTTCTCCTGCAGGGAGCATGGGTTCAATCCCTGGTCAGGGAGGGAAGATCCAGTATGCTGCATGGCAGGTCCAAAAAAAAGTTTCTGGTGTGATGGAGATATTTTTTATCTTGTTTGGAGTTGCAATATTAGTTGTGCAGGTATATGTTTGTAAAAAATCATCATCTAACTTTAAATTTAAGATATGAGCATTTCACTTTATGTCACTTTTACCTTAATTAAAGAAAAAAAACTTGAAAAATGGATGTCATTTAAAGTCATGGGAATATAGGAGGTTGGCTAGGGAGTGAGTGTGATGAAAAGTGAATGGGTTGGAGGACAGAACCCAGGGGCATCCCTAGGCCAAGAGGTGAGGAGGAGCAAAAAGATTCTGGAAGTGGCCTGAGGAGCAGCGGCCCTCTCCCCCCGCACCTCCCCGTAAATTGATGCCAAGGCTGCTTCAGATTCCTTCTTCTCAGGTTCAGTGAAACAACTACAGTAAAACACGGAGCAGATCCTGCTCTCAGGAGTCCTGTGTCCACATCAGATCCTATGGGTTTACAGGTTCCCCAGGCAGTGGTGAATCCATGGACTGAGGGTCATGAGCCTCCTTGGTTGTTGTCTCAGTGAGTGTCTCTAAGCACAGGTTGCTTGGAGCCCTGGAACATGGCCACACTTTGCGGGATTTACGTGAGGATGAAGGTGCCCGAGAATAGAGAAACTAAGGTCTAACACACTGCCCAGAGGACTTGGGGGTGGAGGTGTCTGAACATGCCTGACTTACCTCCAGCTCTGAGTTTGTGATCACACCCAGCTCAGCCCCTGCCCCATGCAGGAGTCTGCTGCGTACTATCCAGGAAGAGTGTGTAAGTGATTCTGAATAAGCATAAGTAGAACATGCATTTATGTGTATAATTGTTCATGGTGAGTCTCAGTTAAATGTATGAGATTTGGGTTGAAACATTAAGGGATGATAATGATAAATCTGTATTGTGCAACTCATTAATCATAGATAGATAGATGATAGATAGATAGATACTGAGGATGAGAGAGCGTGCTGGAATGATTTCTACTGTCAGAACTCAATCAAATATAATCAAATATAAGTTAGGAGACTGTTGCTAAAGTGAATGGGTTGGAGAGAGGTTAAAACTTGATAGGGGTGAGGTGCTGTCAGGCTCTTCCAGGTGAGGCACTGAAATGGGAATAGAGATAGTGGTGAAGTTTCAGAAATGGTTAAGGAGGTTGGCTCATGAGAACAAATTGCAGGAAAACGTGCCAAACAGGCTGTGAACCTAGATAGAAGGTACAGACTAAGAAAAGTCCTTATCTATGAGCTGATCAGAGATAGAATCTGTGTGTGAAGACTGGTCAGCAAGGATGCTTTGGGTATTCAACTTGAGATGCATGGAGCGAAAGATCTGGGGAGGAAGAGGGTGAGTTGTGTGTGGTCAGTCTGGACCACATGGAGAGAGGCTTTGCAGAGAAGCATCTGTTCCCCGATGACAGCTTTGTTGAGGCTTGTGTTTTCTCTGATCAGTTTCCAGGGGAAAAGAAGACGACAGTGTACAGCTTGGGGAAAGAAAAAGGTTATTTCACGGATGGGAAACAAACACAGGCCTCAAAAAGAGGAGCTTGACACAGGAAGGAAAAGAAATGGGAAAGACACCAGACTAATTTGTAGTGATGCTTGAAAAAGCACGAGGAAATCAAAGTGCAGAATAGTTACAGGCAAACTAAGGAACAGAATCCACTTACAGAACAAAGAGAATCCCGGTTGCATACATTTCAAGGGTATGGATTAGTGGGGGCTGCAGACGGGCTGTTGCACGGAGAAAAGGTGCAAGGACGCACACTGGGTCATGAGCAGGAAGTCTGGGGTTTGGGATGCCCAGGGTAAGGCATCATCATGTGTTCCATAGTCTGTTCCTCCCTGAACACTGTCAAAGGATAAACCTCAGCTACTGTCTTTAAATAAGGCTTGACCATGAGTACAATTCCATCTAGCAGCTATTTATCGATTTCCTACTAGATGCAGTGCCTTGTGCTTAGGGCTGCATGAACGAAGGAGATGAATAAAGCGTGGATTCTGCCCCGAGAGCCCACAGCTGAGCTGGGGTCACTGTAAACAAGTGGCTCGAACAGGAACAGAAAATACAATGACAGCTAAATGGATCGCTCTGCAGCCTGCTTGTGAGCGGTCCCTCAGGAGGGAAGCTTTCATTCCCACTGGGTGTGTTAGGGGAGGCTCCTGGAAGAAGCCACACTAAGAAAGCTGTATCTGGAAGGAGGGGAGGGGTGGACTGTTTGCAGAGGGAACACGGGGGACAGAGGCAGGGAGGCAGGAAACTGGGGGGTGGGTGTGTTCAGAACACGTCTGTTGGTACAGTCCTTGTGCTCAAGGTCGTCCCCATGACAATGTCAGGAGTGTCTTTTCTCAATCTGGCTCCACCAGCACCGTCTTCCATAAGGCATCTGTCCTGTGGGGTGACCTTCAGCCCAATATCAACAGCTCTATTGACTTGTCCTCTGCATCTCCTCACTCAGAATTTTTACTTCTGAGGGCAGAGATCAGCTCCACTCACCCCTTTATATGCTAACTGGCATAGTTCCTGGCATGAGGCTGGTGCTCAAAGCTTCTCTGGAAGACCATGAAAGAGCTGATCTTGCATCCAGCAGACAGCTCTGAGCCATTAGAGCTTTGGGATATTTTTGAAAGATGTCTTGAACAAGTTCGGCACTTCTATGAGAGAGGAAGTGGAGGAGGTGTAAGACCCTGGAGCAAGAGGGTAGTGATGGTGTCTCTGGGCTGAGAAATGGCGAGAAGGCGTGCCAATCACACAATACACCAACAGAAGGAAGAGAGGAGTGGCCATTCTCAACCACTTGTTTTTATATCAGATATTATGTTGGAAAAGTTGCAAGCAGCATTTATTCTTGCAACCGCCCCATGAATTAGACATGACTCCCATTTCCAGATGAAGCGAGTGCTTAGAAGCGGTGATTAACTTCTCCTGGGTCAGATACTAGCAAGTCACGGGGGCAAACTCAGATTTGTCAGGTCCCCACAGCCTCTGCCTCTCGGATCACTTCTTTGAGGTGTCGTTCAGGTGTTAAATTCTGCCTCCCAGGAGTCCTAAGGAAGCCTTGAGAGAAGAGTCACCAGCTCTGGCAGGTTCTGCTTTTGTTTTGAAGGTTGGCCCTGTCTTCTGCCATTTGCAGACTCCTGTGTGGGCTGTGTATCTCACATTGCTGCTGTCATTCTTTATCAAACGTGAGCTTTTCTCTAACTGGGCTGATGCCCTGAGAATGTAAAACTCTTCTTTCTGCTCAGCAGTGATGTAAAGTTCAAACCGTACATTTGAGGCTGCATCAATCTGCTAGCTTTCAAAGGTTCTATGTCTGTTTCTATTTGTGACAACACAAATCTACACAAATGTTGGGGAAGTGGTATTTTTTTTTTTTTCATTTTTGCCATGATGCCTACCTACTCCTCTGAGCTGATGAAGTGGGAAGAGTTTTTCAACAGCCATGACCTTTGAGGTAAGACTATTACTCTCAGCCATGGGAGCCCATTACTGTCCAAGCATCCAAGGCCATTCTGGGTCACTTTCTCCCTGGCACATCCCAAGTACCACATTTGGGTTTTGAAGTATTTTGTTGTTGTTCAGTTACTCATTCCTGTCTGACTCTGCAACCCCATGGACTGCAGCATGCCAGGCTTCCCTGTCCTTCACTATCTCCCAGAGTTTGCTCAGATTCATGTCTATTGAGTTGATGATGCCATCCAACCATCTCCTCCTCTGTCAACCGCTTCTCCTCCTACCTTCAATCTTCCCCAGCATCAGGGTCTTTTCCAATGAGTCAGCTCTTTGCATCAGGTGGCCAAAGTATATACAGGAGTTTTCAAAGAACCCCAGACATAAATATTTCTGCTGTAAGATAGGAATGACTTAAGGAATGTGAAATAAGTTTATAAATGAGTGGGGGACATCAAGTTGCTACTGCTCTTGTTTACGTTTTCCTGCAGATGCTGTTCTGTTACAATACACTGCTGGGCTACGTTACTTTTCTTTAAGGCTTTTAACTTATTTTTGAGAGAGGGCTGGTCAGTGAAATGAGGGATGGTGAGTTCTTACTTGCAGAAAGACAGGTTTGCTCCAGGAAAGAGTCTCTCTCCACTTCAGAATTCAGACTGAAAGTGCCAGTGTGCATTTGATTGCTAAAGCTTGTGGTCATATCTGGCAGCGTGATGTATGAGACCCCAGACTGCAATAAAAGGAAAGAAGATTGCAACACGCCCGGTCACCTGAAGTTGATGGTAAAGCTTGGCAAGGGGGTGGGGTAGGAGCCACCAGGGTTCTGGGTATGGTGTCAGGAGTGGAAGCAGTGGGGAGAGATGGGAGCCCTGCTTGCTTTTCTTCTACAAAAATAGAAACTGATCTGAGAACTGCATCACAAGGCATCACAGTCAAATCACAGGGGATCACAGAAAACAGCTCCATTTGCTTGTTTGCCAGTAGGGTTTCATTGAGTCTTCACATCCTCAAGAGGTGATTTGGGAATAATTGGCGGGGGGCAGTAAAGTGGACACAGACAGAAGGGGCTTCAAGTACTACTATTATTTGTTGACTGAGCAAGAGGCTTGTCTCTGATTTCTATACTGTGGTTCCAAAGAAGGTTTTGCTTCATCTAAAAACTGGTTGCTGCTTCCGAAGACAGTTTGAAACTGCCAGTTTTGTCCAAAATAGCCAGAGTAGCTTTGAAACTCTACAGACACTTGCTAAACCTACAAAGCATTAGATAACTGATGAGAATCTACTGTAGAGCCCAGGGAACTCTGTGGTGACCTAAGGGAAGAAAGTCCAAACGAGAGGGGATATATGTGTACATGTATACATGTGGCTGATTCACTTTGCTGTACAGAAGAGGCTAATACAACATTGTAAAGTAACTATACTCCAATAAAACTTAAAGCAAACAAAAAGAAAGTGAAGCATGAAAGGATTAAAACTGGGATGCAGTGATGTATGTCAGAGAGTGTTTTGCCTATGTTCTCCTCTAGGAGTTTTATAGTTTCTGGTCTTACATTTAGATCTTTAATCCATTTTGAGTTTATTTTTGTGTATGGTGTTAGAAAGTGTTCTAGTTTCATTCTTTTACAAGTGGTTGACCAGATTTCCAAGCACCACTTGTTAAAGAGATTGTCTTTAATCCATTGTATATTCTTGCCTCCTTTGTCAAAGACAAGGTGTCCATATGTGCGTGGATTTATCTCTGGGCTTTCTATTTTGTTCCATTGATCTATATTTCTGTCTTTGTGCCAGTACCATACTGTCTTGATAACTGTGGCTTTGTAGTAGAGCCTGAAGTCAGGTAGGTTGATTCCTCCAGTTCCATTCTTCTTTCTTAAGATCGCTTTGGCAATTCGAGGTTTTTTGTATTTCCATACAAATTGTGAGATTATTTGTTCTAGCTCTGTGAAGAATACTGTTGGTAGCAGTGACCCACCTCCCAGAATATTGGAAATAAAAGCAAAAATAAACAAATGGGACCTAATTAACCTTAAAAGCTTCTGCACATCAAAGGAAACTATTAGCAAGGTGAAAAGACAGCCTTCAGAATGGGAGAAAATAATAGCAAATGAAGCAACTGACAAACAACTAATCTCAAAAATATACAAGCAACTCCTACAGCTCAAATCCAGAAAAATAAATGACCCAATCGAAAAATGGGCCAAAGAACTAAATAGACATTTCTCCAAAGAAGACATACAGATGGCTAACAAACACATGAAAAGATGCTCAACATCACTCATTATCAGAGAAATGCAAATCAAAACCACTATGAGGTACCATTTCACACCAGTCAGAATGGCTGCCATCCAAAAGTCTACAAGTAATAAATGCTGGAGAGGGTGTGGAGAAAAGGGAACCCTCTTACACTGTTGGTGGGAATGCAAACTAGTACAGCCACTATGGAGAACAGTGTGGAGATTCCTTAAAAAACTGGAAATAGAACCGCCTTATGATCCAGCAATCCCACTGCTGGGCATACACACTGAGGAAACCAGAAGGGAAAGAGACACGTGTACCCCAATGTTCATCGCAGCACTGTTTATAATAGCCAGGACATGGAAGCAACCTAGATGTCCATCAGCAGATGAATGGATAAGAAAGCTGTGGTACATATACACAATGGAGTATTACTCAGCCATTAAAAAGAATACATTTGAATCAGTTCTAATGAGGTGGATGAAACTGGAGCCTATTATACAGAGTGAAGTAAGCCAGAAAGAAAAACACCAATACAGTATACTAACGCATATATATGGAATTTAGAAAGATGGTAACAATAACCCTGTATACGAGACAGCAAAAGAGACACTGATGTATAGAACAGTCTTATGGACTCTGTGGGAGAGGGAGAGGGTGGGAAGATTTGGGAGAATGGCATTGAAACATGTAAAATATCATGTATGAAACGAGTTGCCAGTCCAGGTTTGATGCACGATACTGGATGCTTGGGGCTAGTGCACTGGGACGACCCAGAGGGATGGTATGGGGAGGGAGGAGGGTTCAGGATGGGGAACACATGTATACCTGTGGCAGATTCATTTTGATATTTGGCAAAACTAATACAATTATGTAAAGTTTAAAAATAAAATAAAATTTAAAAAAATTTAAAAAAAAAAGAAGAGAAATAAAAAGCAGAGGAGAAAAGGAAAGATATACCCATTTGAATGCAGAGTTCCAAAGAATAGCAAGGAGAGATAAGAAAGCCTTCCTCAGTGATCAGAAAAAAAAAAAAAAATACTGGGATGCAAAATAACGTTTTTCATTTTTCAAAAAAGACATCCCTTAGAGGGGTGTTAGAAGAAATATACTTCAAGCCAAGGATCTGAGAGCAAGGGATTGTCAAAGGGAAGTCTCCAAGTCAAAGAATTGGCAGAGGTAGAGGGGAGGGGTAGGAGACAGGCAAAGCTGACATTTCAGGAGGAGTCATAGCCTCAGCCTGATCCCTCAGGGAGCTCTGGAGTGTAAGAGGAGGCTGGGTGACCTCCTGTTTGAGAATAAGGAGGCTCATTGTGTGGCTATAGAAAGGCTCCTTGGCCACTCAAGACAGCTTCCCTCTCCTGCAGGACAGGAGCCCCTTTGAGTCCTCACTTCCTTTGACCTTGGGGTAACAGGGTGCTGTTCACCTCTTTTTCAGGCTCCAACTTTGTCTTCATCACTCACTGTACAAAACTTGCCTGGAGCTTTCCAGTTGTAAAGTGCAGTTCTGAGCACTGTGGAAATAAGAGAGGGAATGGGGGTAGAACAAGCTCTTACACTGAGGTTTCCCATCTGATTCTCATTTAATCCTCACAACAGCTGCAAGGTAGGCAACCTCCCTCACACTCCCCATGTGGCTGCGGGCACCAGCTTGGGGGAAAAACACATGGATGTTTCTTAAATTTTTGAGTCATTGCTCTAGGGTTTAACTACCCAGATTTGAAGAAGTCAGTGTCTTCTTCCCGAGGGCTCCCTCTTCCCTAATTTGCTAAATGTTCTGAAATTCACCAAGTGCATTTCGCTTTGTCTTTACCACATCTCTGTTGATGAGGTGTACAAGGAAGAGGGTCTTGAATTTTCTTATTCATTTGGAATATGGACATTTTGGGATCACTGATAACATTTGCTCCTTGCAATTGGGAAACATTAATTTCAGAAAACTACTGCTAAGTCCCTTCAGTTACGTATCAGGAAAACCCAGCACCTGTTGAGCAAACTCAGGGAGATAGTGATGGACAAGGAAGCCTGGTGTGCTGTTCATGGGGTCGCAAAGAGTCAGACATGACTTAGTGACTGAACGACAACAACAAATTGTTCTGCTGAACAGAGTGCTTGACCTTTTGATGTTAGTCTAGTGTGTGTTTCTCCTGACTCAGCCCTTGAAGAATTAGTCCTTCTAAATATGTATTTATGCTGGACTCTTGATGTTCTCATCCGGCGCTATTTAAGCCCAGAAACAAATGTCAACAACAGTGACAGCTATGTCTGTCCTGGGCCATCAGACTCCATCCTGCTTATGGAGGGAGGAGCAGGGTGTGTCTTGAATATAGGGGTGCTCCCTGATGTCTCAGATTCTAGGTCAGAAAAGAAGTCAGCCGAAGAATTGATGCTTTTGAACTGTGGTGTTGGAAAAATCTCTTGAGAGTCCCTTGGACTGCAAGGAGATCTAACCAGTCCATCCTAAAGGAAATCAGTCCTGAATATTAATTTGCAGGACTGATGCTGAAGCTGAAACTGCAATTCTTTGGCCACCTGATGCAAAGAACTGACTCATTGGAAAAGACCCTGATGCTGGGAAAGATTGAAGGCAGGAGGAGAAGGGGATAACAGAGGATGAGATGGTTGGATGGCATTACCGACTCAATGGACCTGAGTTTGAGTAAACTCTGGGCGTTGATGATGGACAGGGAGGCCTGTGTGCTGTGGTCCATGGGTTCGCAGAGTTGGACACAACTGAGTGACAGAACTGAACTGAACTGAGCCATATATGGGCAGGGAGGCAGAAGGGACCTTCTTTCTGTGTACCAAGGAGTGGCTGTCTGGTCTCTGAAGGAGGGAGTGGCAGGGAGATCTCACCAGTCAGGGTTGGGTGCCTCCTCCATAAGGAAGTCCACCAGCTGTGAAACGAAACCCTGAGTTTGAGTTAAAACAGTTTGAAAGACCCAGGAACAACCTTAGGAGAAACTTACATCAATCGTTGCTTTATTCTTCACTATTGCTCTAGCAAGGGGTAAGGACCCTGGAGAGGCAGGGGTCAGCAGTGGCCTGCTGTGGTGACAGGGGCAGTGGCAGCAGCAGTCCTGAAAGATGCATATTGGTATTGGTTCTTCTGGAGGCTGCCAGTAGCCTTACCGTAGAGCCTGAAGACTCCACGACTGAGTCACCTCAGGCCAAACAACTAGGGGAGGAAGCACAGCCCATCAACAGACAACTGGATTAAAGATTTACTGAGCATGGCTCTGACCACCAGAGCAAGACCCAGTTTTCCCCAGCCAGTCCTTCCCACCAGGATGCAAGATTTATAATCCCACAGCCAAGAGAATGAAAATCACAGTCACAGAAAGCTAACCAAAAGATCACATGGGTCTCAGCCTTGTAAAGGTTACCAAACCCCAAGCAGTGCTGAGATACTGAGGGGAGAAGTTAATGCAGAAGATTGTGTCCAAGCTTAGAACAACCCAGGATACTTTCTGTGAAATAAATTGCAGAGTAATGACAACTTGGAGAGTAGATGGCTGGAGAAAGAAGAAAAAGCTGCAAACAGAGTGCATTAATAAAGCTTTTAAACAATGTTCAGAGAATCTTAGTAATTGCAGGGAGAGGGGACCTCAGGAGAAAGGCTAGATATTCTGTCGACTCATAGTCATGAGGGTGGCAGTTTTTCTAATTTGAATACTAAAGGAAATATGTCTTTAATCTCTTTCCTAGGATAGTGAAGTGGAAAAAATCAATAGTATTTTTGAGTTAGGAATAATAGCCATGCTTATTACATGCTGTGTATTTTGTTTTATGTTTATTGGCTCATTTAATCATCATAGTAATCCTATGGGGAAACTGAAGCACAGAGAAGTTAGATGACTTGCTGAGGGTTGCGAGTGATCAAGGTGGGAGCTGATTCCACATTCAGCTATCTTTTCCTTTTACAGTTGAGGATTCTGAATCCTAACCTATTTGATAAATTACTAGAGGGGAGCTGGGATTTGAGGGCTGGTTGCATCTGATATCTCTGCTCATTTCTCTCCTTTGTAGTGAGAGAAGTGGGTAGAATCAGGTTCTTCCGATTTTGTCCTGCGTCCACTTTGTTGCTGGAGACTTTTCTGTCTGATCTACACACCCTGGTCCCTAAGGCTCGTAAATCCATAGGCTTTAAATCATACATATATGCACACACATATACACATGTGCTTCTGTATACATGTAAACTCACACACATGCAAACACATTCATATGCTCTCATATATGTGCCTGCCTATGCATATATACACACACAGATCATATATTCAAATGCATGTATTCACATGCACTTATACACATGTCCACATATGCATGCACACAAACTGATGTACATACACGCATACACATGCACACACATGCATATACTCACATAGTCATACAGAGAGACAGATGCACATACACAGGCACACATGCCCACACACACATACACACACACAAACACACATCCCCTTTCACTGTTGGAACAGCACTATTCAGGCAGTGACAGGGAACAGAGTGTGACTCACACTGTGGCTGATTTTGTTGGTTTTAATACGATTTTGAAAAGTCTGAAAGGATATTGTAGATGACAAATAGACATTTTAAAAATGTCAAGTCACCCTCCAAGTGGACACTCCTCCCTACATAGTCTCATGCTGACCGCGTAAGTGCTACGCCGCCTCCCACAGCCAGGCGCCTGCTCCAGCTCTAGACATTTCAGAAGGCTGGAAGGGCTGCCGGCTCCCCCGGAGACGGTGCTCCAGGGACAGAGTGCTCACAGAAATGATACGGGGCTAGGGGATAGGCAGAGGGAGAGACTCATTCCACAGAGATAAAACCGTCCACTGAATAAAGGGCAGGGCTGGTGTGGAATGGAGCAGGGGTGGGTTTGGACCTCTGGCCTGTGCTGGCTATGCAGCCTTCACGTCTTTGACCTTGAGCATCCTTGCCTAGGTTGCCTGGGGCCAGACTCCTACTTTCCGTGGATGGTGTGAGAGTTGGTGGTGCTAACTGTTGGGTCTAACCCAGTGCAGCGGACATGATTGGAGCCCCAAAAACGGCAGCTAAAGTTATTACGATTTCTGCTTTTAAAATTGAATAAAATGATCAACATGCTTTTGACAGCTATTTGCCAAGTATCTTTGGATGGAAAGATCCCTGTCATCTCCTAAAAGCCCTCCTGGTTCTTCCCTGATTTCAATCTAGCCAGCATCCACTGAGTACTTAAGATGTGAATAGACATTGAATGAGGCCCGCCTCCCAGCAATGTGGAGGAATCCATGCCCCTATTTGGCTCAAGGAGCCTCCTGTCTCTCACCCCCATGCTGGTGTGTGGTAGAACTTGGCCCTCTGGTCTTCCAAGTCTCCATCAGGTGTTGGATTGCCCAGTGGAGCCCTGACAAGAACATCAGAACTTGGTAGGACTTCTGTTTACACCCTTGGTAGTGGAGGAGCAAACTTGAGGATGTAGAAGTCACTCCCAGTTTATTTGGGGCAGAGGTTCTCGATTCTGGATGCATATGAGCATCATTTGGGAAGTCCTTAAAATCCAAAAACCCCCAAAATGAAACCTCATTTCAACTTAATGCAAATTTCTGGCATCAAGGTGGTAGGGATGGTAAAGCTCTGGGTGCTTCCCTTGCGCCCAAGCTCAAGAACTGTGGGCCTTGGACCTGCAGATTCTATATCATCAGGACTGCAGTTCTCTACCCCAGCATTTCCCAAATTGCATGATCAGAAGCCACCCCCTTCCAAAAAGGTTTTTGTTAAGGGACCCCAGACATCTTCCTGTAGATATAGTTCTTTCCATCTGGGGTGGCCCCTGAAACTTGGAGAATTTAACATTCTGAATTCAGATCATTCTCATTGTGTCCAACTGGGAAACTCTGCCTTTCACTGAAGGCTTTGGCTTCATTTTAACAGCAAATATGTGTGGAGATGACAGTGAGCTTTTGTTACTGACAGTTACATAGTGGCTTAAATAGAAGGATCATGGATAGTCTTTCTAGAAGGATCACCTAGTCCCATACTCTTACTCATACATAAGGACACAGGCTCAGAGAGGTGATTTCTCAACAAGTCACCCCATACCCTGTTGGCTCCAGAGGAAGCAGAGAAGCTGGGCCTCTGTCTCCCCTCTGACCTCCCTCCTCTGGGGCAGGATCTGCTCTGCAAACTCAAAATTTTCAGGCAGTCAGAGGTCAGCATTTCTGAGCAGCCAGCCCAGATTGCTTTCCCTTTAATAGATCCTTATGACAAGGTGATCGGTGCTAAACAAGGTCCCTAAAGGAGCATAAAGCAGGGCTCCCCTCAGGACCACACCAGCTGGACAATGCTCATCCATTTTGGTGGACAGCTACCCTCTGCTCAAGCACCCAGAAACCTTCATCTTCATTATTAACTCATCAATCACCATGACCAGAGGCAGCGTCGAAATCCCCAAGGAAAGCCAGCCAGTAGGGCAAGTGCTAATGCTGGTTTCCATGGCCCTTTCACAAATCTGGCTTTCAGGTGGTCTCGGGGCTAATTGTTAGCACAGGAACCTTGTCATCGTTCACGAGGATGCCATTTGGTACACCCACAGGTGCTCTATGAGGAAGGAAAGTTCAGGATAATTTTGTGCCTATTTTTAAATTTACTTTTAATTGGAGTATAGTTGCTTTATAATGTTGTGTTGGTTCCTGCTGTACAACAATGTGAATCACCTCTATGTATATGTATATCCTCTCCCTCTCGAGTCTCCCTTGCACTGCCCCCGAAATCCTAGCCCTCTAGGTCATCACAGAGCACTGAGTTGAGCTCTCTATTCTACATAGCAGCTTCCCACTAGCCATCTATTTCACACCCATTCAAGGAATGAATTTGTGTCAGTTGAAATGAGGTGGATGAACCTGGAGCCTGTTATCCAGAGTGAAGTAATTCAGAAAGAGAAAAAAATATATCATATATCAATGCATATATGTGTAATCTAGATAACTGGTACTGATTAGCCTATTTGCAGGGCAGGAAGAAAATCTGTGCCCATTGGTGGAGGAAGAATGAGGCAGGGCAGGGTGGCATGGTGTGAAGGGAATGAGATATTTCTGTGATTGAATCAGCAGTGGAGAATACAAGTGTTAGAGCTGATGCTTCTTGCTTTGTGTCTATGGGAAAGTCACTTCTCGTCTCTAGACCTCAGTTTCCTCATTTTGGAAAACCAGACGATGGACACACCTTCTAGCAGTGACTCATGAGGATGGGCCAGCCAGGGAGGTGAAGGCAGTGAGCTCTTGTTGCACACAAAGGCTGGACCAAGACCAGATCCATCTCCCTGCAGATTTATAACTTGCTGGCCCCTCCAAGCTGATATTTAGCAAATATATGCTTCACAATTGGCTTCCTTGGTGGCTCTGTAAAGAATTCACCTGCCAGTGCAGGAGACATGGGTTTGATCTTTGGGTCAGGAAGATTCCTGAGAAGGAAATGGCAACTCCACTCCAGTATTCCTGCCTGGCGAATCTCATGGACTTGGAAATCCCATGGACAGAGGAGCCTGGCAGGCTACAGTCCATGGGGTCACAAAGAATCAGACACGAATGAGCGCTCCATGGATATATGTACAATATTCTGTTTTTGAACTGAGGAAGAATGAGAAGTTTAGGTTATGGAGAAATAAGGTTAAGGGAGGAGGAGAAATGAAGGGAGTCTCTCTTTGTTCACGGCTCTTCCCACTACGAATGATCACTGTTGTTCTTGCCTTTTCCTGTTCTAAATTATACACAGCTTGATGGTAACAGTTTTCTCATTCACTTCTGTATGATCAGTGTCTATAATGTGGCATGTATTCAGCAAAGATAAATGAAATAAAAAAGATTTATTTTCCCCCAGGGTTTATTTTAATGCCAACATTTTGTATTATCAGACGCGGCCGTGTAGGCAGTAGAGCACCCCTCTGATCTTTCTAGGGTCACATGGAGTTGAATGTCACTTGCATCACTGAGAATACTGATTTGTTTATGGCTAATTCATGATATTTATCTATTCATGGGGTGAACCTGTCAGCATTGCAGACAAGTGTCTAGGATGACCCACTTCTACTTATGCTAATTCCACGCTGTCACAGTGACCTTGGCAGTCAGTCATGGACTTTGGTCACCCGGGATCCTGAATTCCAGTGGTGTGGGTGGAGCTTGACACTCCAGGGACCAAGCACAGCTGGGCATTACTTTTCCCTAGTCACTTGGTTGGGCTCAAGCATATGACATAATCAGAGACAATGAATTTTTGCACAGGCTTCTGGGAAAGGAAATCACTGTTTCTCTGCAGGACTTCATTTGTGAGGATATAAGATCTGAAGCCACTGCAGCACTCTTGTGTCTAGAGGAGATCTCTTGTCAGAGCAGGGAAGCAGAGCCGAGAGGTGACAAAAAGGTGACCAGGTCCTGTCTTTGACCAAGCTCTGCCTGGAAATAATCTTTTGGAAGAATCAGTTACAGGTCACTTTGGATGAGGATTTCTGCCATTTGCAACTGAAAGAGTCTTGAGATACTCATAAATCTTCTCATTACTATAGGGGCTTTTTCTATATCTCAAGAATGTCTTGGGTAAGAAACATACGGATTCTTTTTTTTGCTAAAATGGAGTCTTTATTGTGACTTAAGACGTAGTTTTTCTCCTGTGGAACAAATACACATATGTAAATGTACATATGTACATAAATACATATGCACATATATGTGCATACCCGTGTGTAAGTGCGTGTGTGTAGTTGGTGTCTGATGTCAGATGCACTAGAGTCATTATTTTACAGTTAACTTTGCCATGTAAGCATCGTCTGTATTTGTATGAAAGTTTTATGGACATTATTTGTAAAGCCTGGGTTCTAGTTCATAAGGTCTTGTGCCTTGTCCTCTCTGACTTGTCCCTGGAAGTTTTCCCTAATACAGCATCTAGGACTCATGACTGCTAATCCCTTGTACCACTCTTGCAGGTCATCAAGGTGCTCTGCTGGATCCAGATGAGTTTTTACATCGTGTGGAAAAGAGACAGAGGAAAATTCCAGATCTTAAAGACTTAAGGCTTTAAAGTCGTGTATTTTCAGACTCCTTTACACTCAAGGAATCCAGTTCATATTTTCTTCCTTCAATGGTCAGTGAACAGCCATATTGGCAGAAATATCTTCCACAAGCTCAGTCTGCTTGGCACTAAAATATCTGTATAAAAGATGAAAAATGACCTGGGCTTTGAAATGAAGGTCCTTATGATGCCAAGGACCCAGGTGTACTATTTGCAAATCTGGAGCAGGATGACTGGAATTCCTCCCTTTTAACCTGACTGCTTGGTACTTTAAAACCCATCCCCAAAGCCCAGAAGTGAGATGGTCAGGCTCCCCTACTCTTCTTCTTGCTCCAAGAGACCTTGTGGGTGGACTTTTTCCATTATTTAAATCCCTTCATGGAGTCCAGTTAAGCCCAGAAACTGTCAAGCTGAAATACTGTGAGCGGAGCCAGTCTCGCACTTCTTCCCTGTTGTTTAATGAAAAGCCTCAGAAGTTGGAGATTTGTAATTATCTCCCAACTTAGAAAGTTCAAATACATTCTGCAGCTTTAGATTTTCATTGTTGATATTGCTCTTGGGCTCATTCTGAAACGCTTTCAACTGATTAAAATTATATTGCTGGCACGTCTACCATTTTTTGAAACATGTATGCGACAACTCTTGTGGCGAGCCACTGTGCTAGGTTGCACAAAGATGAATAAGTAAAGGCCCTTGCTGCCCAAGAGCTCACAAAACTAACTAATTCAAACATTAGAGTCATAGGAGAGAGAATGAACTAAGTGCTTAAAAGAGGCACAGGTTAAGGGTGTGGGTGCTCAGAGGAAGAGGCGCAAATTCTGCCTGGTAAAATCAAGAGGGATAACAATAAATAAATTTTTAAAATGTAAGACATCCTTCTCAAAGTTAAGTCCCAAAAGATTTTAGAGAATAGGAAAAGTAAGGAAGATTAAAAATCTACAGGATACAAGGCTTAGGGACATAAAAACAGATTGTAGGCATAAGGATGGTTTCTGATTTTAGTCACTAAGTCGTGTCCAACTCTTATCACTTCATGGACTGTAGCCCAACAGACTCTTCTGTCCATGAGATTTCCCAGGCAAGCAAACTGGAGTGGGTTGCTATTTTCTTCTCCAGGGGATCTTCTAGACCCAGGGACCAAACTCGGGTCTCCTGTATTGCAGGCAGATTCCTCGCCAACTGAGTCACGAGGGAAGCCCAGATATAAGGATGAGAGAACAGCAAACCCAGATGATCCCAAAGTGAAGTCACTCAGTTGTGTCTGACTCTTTGCACCCCATGGACTGTAGCCCACCAGGCTCCTCCATCCATGGGATTCTCCAGGCAAGAGTACTGGAGTGGGGTGCCATTTCGTTCTCCAAGATGATCCTAAAGTTCATGTCAATTAAGAATTGGTTAGAGCAAACATTGTCCTGTCTAGTATATGTGAGTTTGGGGAGATGTGTGTGCAAGGGAAGGGGGAGGCATCTTTGGACTCTCCCTAAGGTTCCATCCTCCCCTCCTTACCAACCTATGGCATTTGCCCATAGACACTCATGTGGTCGACAATTTTAAAATGCCTGTGGCTCCCTGGACATTCCTCTTCTTTCATGTCTTCACGTTCTGTCCATTCCCCTTGCCTGCAGTGCCATCATCTTCTACTCCTTCCACCTGATGTGTGCCCTCCAATCTGTTACCAGGTCAAGATCGAGTTCTAGGAAATTTAGTTTTCTACAAGCAGTTGTATATTGCTCTTGTTCTGTATTCTCATGGATCCATTTGTATTAGGATCTTTTTGGATTTAATTGACAAAAACCTGCCTCAAATTTGTATAGTTAGAAGGATGAAACTGTCAGCTTACGTAACTAGGATAAGGAGATGGTGGGGATGATTGTTCAGGTTTCAGTTCAGTTCAGTTCAGTTCAGTCGCTCAGTCATGTCCGACTCTTTGTGACCCCATGAATTGCAGCACGCCAGGCCTCCCTGTCCATCACCAACTCCCGGAGTTCACTCAGACTTACGTCCATCGAGTCAGTGATGCCATCCAGCCATCTCATCCTCTGTCGTCCCCTTCTCCTCCTGCCCCCAATCCCTCCCAGAATCAGAGTCTTTTCCAATAAGTCAACTCTTCGCATGAGGTGGCCAAAGTACTGGAGTTTCAGCTTTAGCATCATTCCTTCCAAAGAACACCCAGGACTGATCTCCTTCAGAATGGATTGGTTGGATCTCTTTGCAGCCCAAGGGACTCTCAAGAGTCTTCTCCAATACCACAGTTCAAAGGCATCAATTCTTCGATGCTCAGCTTTCTTCACAGTCCAACTTTCACATGCATACATGACCACTGGAAAAACCATAGCCTTGACTAGATGGACCTTTGTTGGCAAAGTAATGTCTCTGCTTTTGAATATGCTATATAGGTTGGTCATAACTTTCCTTCCAAGGAGTAAGTGTCTTTTAATTTCATGGGTGCAATCACCATCTGCAGTGATTTTGGAGCCCAAAAATTAAAGTCTGACACTGTTTCCACTGTTTCTCCATCTATTTCCCATGAAGTGTTGGAACCGGATGCCATGATCTTCATTTTCTGAATGTTGAGCTTTAAGCCAACTTATTCACTCTCCTCTTTCACTTTCATCAAGAGGCTTTTTAGTTCCTCTTCACTTTTTGCCATAAGGGTGTCATCTGCATATCTGAGGTTATTGATATTTCTCCCGGCAATCTTGATTCCAGCTTGTGCTTCATCCAGCCCAGCATTTCTCATGATGTACTCTGCATATAAGTTAAATAAGCAGGGTGGCAGGATAAAGCCTTGATGTACTCCTTTTCCTATTTGAAACCAGTCTGTTTTTCCATGTCCAGTTCTAACTGTTGCTTCCTGACCTGCATATAGATTTCTCAAGAGGCAGGTCAGGTGGTCTGGTATTCCCATCTCTTTCAGAATTGTCCACAGCTTATTGTGATCCACACAGTCAAAGGCTTTGGCATAGTCAATAAAGCAGAAATAGATATTTTTCTGGAACTCTCTTGCTTTTTCGATGATCCAGTGGATGTTGGCAATTTGATCTCTGGTTCCTCTGCCTTTTCTAAAACCAGCTTGAACATCTGGAAGTTCATGGTTCACATATTGCTGAAGCCTTTGAAACATTATAATTAGGGCATGGGTGTACTTTCTCTCTTTCTCTACCTTTCGGCTCCATTTACCTCAGCTTCCAGTGCAGGAGATATGAGTTTGTTCCTTGGGTCAGGAAGTTACCCTGGAAAAGGGAATGGCAACCCATTCCAGCATTCCTGCTTGGGGGAATCCCATGGACAGAAAAGTCTGGCAGGCTATAGACCATGGGATTGCAAAAAAGTTGGACCCAGCATAGCAACTAAGCAGCAACAACCTCAACTTCAATCTCAGCAGGTCTTGAGGTGGAGGCAAGTCTCCATCGTCTTTACAAGTCACAATCTTAAAGAACAGACGCCCTCTCTGTTTCAGTGTACATATGCTAAATCTCATGGTGGGGACTCAGTTGTCCCTGGTAGATATAGATGCACAGATTTAAATACCCTTTGCAGACAGGGAGCAGATTTGTTTGCTCTTTTTTACCCAAACCATATAAGATGGGTCTCCCACAGGAAAGAAAGCTTCTGTTCTCCAGAGAAGGGGAACGGGAAGCTAGATAAGTAAAAACAAACCAGCAAACAAAGCATTCATATTACAAGTTTGACCTTAACATTTACCACATGAACATAATGTTGGTACCAGTCTGTCTCCTTCACTGGACGGTAATCCTTGATGGCAGTGATGGGAGCATCTCCCTCCCTGTAGTAAGGAGTCAGGGGTATTTGAGGAGAGATTTAGTAAACCACAGTTGAATGAGTGAGCTGGGCAATGAATGAGAATGAATGAATACATACACACACGAAATAGATGGGTCAGTTAAGATCATTTCCATATTATAATTTCATTTCATCATTTCTAGCCTGGACAATTTTAATAACTTTTTAATTAATCTTCGTATAACCTGTCTTGGCCTCCTCTAATCCATGCTTTACACAGAAACCAAATGGATATTTTAAAAAATGTAAATATGATGATTTTGTACCTCTGCTGAAAGCCCTTCCTTGAATTTGGGATCCTGAGTAAACATTTTTGCAGGGCCTCATAAAGACCTTTCTGATCTGGTGTTTGTTTGCTTCTTTAGTTGCATGTCTTGCTATTCTGAACACTTTTAATACCAGTTACCACCTCCCCACCGTGTTCCCAACCCTAAATGCACATATACTTTAAATCCTAGTCAGTCTGAGTTACTTTTACTTCTTCAAAAGCGTTGTGCTCTCCTTTGCTCTCAAATCTTTGTTCTATCCCTCTGTGAAGTGAAAGTCGCTCAGTCATGTCTGACTCTGCAACCCCATGGACTCTACAGTCCATGGTATTCTCCAGGCCAGAATACTGGAGTGCGTAGCCTATCCCTTCTCTAGCAGATCTTCCTGACCCAGGTATTGAACTGGAGTCTCCTGTATTGCAGGCAGATTCTATCTTCCCTCTGGGGTGCTCTTTCTTTCCCCTTCCTCCTCACCTGACTAATTCCAACTCATGCCTTGGACCTCCGATTATACATCCCCTCATAAATGAGGATTTCTTGGAGTTTTAACTACTATCCCTCCTGTGTGTTCCTGCAGGATCCCTTCCCCTCATAGAGAATCTATATCACTCCACTGTAACAGCTTATTTCCTTGCTGTATCTCAGCTAGCTATACTGTATGCTTTGATGACTTAGGATCAATCTGTTTTATTCGCTGTTTTATCTCCACCACCTAGAACGTACATAACACTGATGAATGAATGAATGTATGAATGAATACATGCATCTATTGAGTCCCAACCATATCCTAGGCATGTGGTATAACTCAAAGCTGGAGTGATTATGGTACAGCCCTCGCTTTGGAGTTCCCTGTCTTTACACAAAACAGCTGCAGCTCATAGAGGTTATAAGTGGCAGAGCCCGGTGTTGACCTGGCTTTAACTCTGGATTTAGGCTCTTCAGATGTCCCTGTGTTGATACTCAGTCTGGATCCGCTCAAAAAGAACAATGTGTGGTTGGGGAGGGCTGGGCTGGTTTGGATGCTGGAGGAGGCTGAGAACCTCATGACAGAGTCAGAACACTGTGAAACGGTATTGAGGCCAAGAGGTATGTTCCAAAGCATCATTTCCCCCTTCATCTTGAGTGAGCCTCTGTTGTCAGTTGTCAGTTGCCAAACACATCAGGACAAATGGTTTATTCCTATTTTTACAGTAAAACATGAGCCTCAAAATAATTTAGTGAATAATGAAAATTTCTGTCAAGTTTGAGCAGCTGATTTGCTGGTCGTATTTTATGGTCAGATTCCAGGAGCTGATGCTGTATTCATGGCATGGAGGACTCGGGAGACCCAAATTGTACTCTCTGTGTGACTGGCAGGATTTATTCAATGATTTTTAGGAAAGCAAGCTCCACCCTAGCCCCTAGAGAATCAGTCTTCAATGACCTAATGCTGCTGTGGAAATCTCATATTCTCTGCCCTCATTTGGTCTACTGTATAAACCAATTCTGCCCAATGAGATGTATGAGGAAGTCTGCTCGGGGCTTAATTTCCAAATAAAAAGCAGAACCTGAAGAAAGAAAGCATTTAGCATCTTATCACTTTTTCCTGAGAGAAATAGCATTCAAAGGACATGTTGTCTGGAGTTGTGGAAGTTTTCTCGCGACCCTAAAGCAATAAACAAAGACAAGGAAAAGGCCAGGGCCTTAAGGATAGCTAACCAGGAAGATTAGAGAGAGTCTGAGTCTTTGCTAACCTGGTTAAGTCTCAGAACAGAAGCTCAGGTCTTCTGGTTCCATGAGCTAATTTAATGTCTTTCTTGCTCAGAGCCATTCTATGTTGGGTTTCCCGTTACCTGCAGACAAAAGCATCCCTAATGGATACATATGGAATCAATTAGGTCATGGCGGTTATGTTATACCAAAGGCAAACCCAAACAAAAATGCTGTGCTGATGGGAACGAATCAATAATCATTCTAGGCTTATCTGGATTTGCTCATCTGTTAAATGGGGGAAATACAGTTGATCTCAAGAAATGCCAATGAGGGAATGAACAAGAGTGTTAACTCTTCAGACGCTGGGGTGATGCTTTCAACCTCTGGAGTGGTTCTTTGATCTACCACTGCTCAATCGTGTGGACCCTACTTAAAGTTGATATTTCTGGACAATATGTCATGCAGGAAAAAGAGCAAGGCCATTGGCGTTACACCTGGGTTTGTATGTTAGAGTTTCTGTTTAACAAGTTATGTGGTTTTAACATAGTTATTTCAGTGTGTTCCACATAAATAGCTCCTTAGTTTATGAAACACCACATCTCGTATCACATTTCCAGGGGTTATGTGCTGTTCTTTGGTTTAACTTTCTTGCCCGTGAGGAGAACTGCATGGATAGTGATGCTGTCTGTGCTCACTTGGCCTCATTTTTATTTTATTTTATTTATTTACTTGGCTGCACCAGGTCTTGGTTGTGGCATGCAGGATCTTCCATCTTCTTTGCGGTGCGTGGGATCTTTAGTTGCTGCATGCAAACCCTTACTTGTGGCCTGGGGGTCTAGCTCCCTGGCCAGGGATTGAACCTGGGCCCTCTGTATTGGGAGGGTGAAGTCTTAGCCACTGGGCCATCAGGGAAGTCCCCAGCCTCATCTTTAGGAGCTGACTCTATCCCCTGACCCCTTTAACATCTCCTATCCCATCAGCTGCCGGGGAAGGCAATGGCACCCCCACTCCAGTACTCTTGCCTGGAAAATTCCATGGGTGGAGGAGCCTGGTGGGCTGCAGTCCATGGGGTCGCTAAGAGTCGGACATGACTGAGCAACTTCACTTTCTCTTTTCACTTTCATGCATTGGAGAAGGAAATGGCAACCCACTCCAGTGTTCTTGCCTGGAGAATCCCAGGGACGGGGGAGACTGGTGGGCTTCCATTTCTGGGGTCGCACAGAGTCGGACACGACTGAAGTGACTTAGCAGCAGCAGCAGCATCCCATCAGCTGCAGGATGCGTCCTTCTTTCTGTGTGTGTTTTCAGAAAGAGAGTTTGGCTGGAGCCTAAGTGAAGGGCAGTGCTATGAGGTGAGACTGACAAAGTCAAGTAGAGGCCAGAGGGCAAAGGGCCTTTAATGTGAGTTAGAGCTGTGATTTCAGGCTGTAGGCACAGGGGGGCTGTGGAAAAGACTGCAGCAGCAGAAGGTGGGACAGAGCCTGGACAGAAGGAAAGCAGGAGTGGGGCTGGCATGAGCCAGGCCTCTCGCCTTTCTTTGCTTCATGGATACCACAAAGTGCTTCATGGTTATAGAAGAGGCCAAAGAGGTAAAATGCCAAAGAAAATTTCAGGATTTCATTTGTGTTTTGAAAACACAAATATCTGGGGAGGGGTGTGTAAAATGGTGAGTCAGAGCAAAATAGTGCTTTCAGGAACTTTTCCCTTCTCCAGATTATCTCTCCTTTTCATACCAAGGTATGTAATATTTCTGTGTGGGTTGTAGTTAAAGGGACATAGGCCTGTTGAGTTTTGGGAAGAACAACCAAGCATCGGAAATCAGGCAAAGTGAGCCACAGAGATCCATTAGAAAACAGTGATGGGAGGATATTAGCAGATATATGGATCATGCCCTATTTCTGTAGATGAGAAAATGGAAACTCAGAAGGGGAAGAGGCTTGTCCAATGCTAAACACAGCCATGTTTTGTATATTAGTTTTTCCATGTTAAACACCAGAAAGAAACATTTAAGGCAAAATACCAGTGAGTGCTGACTTTTTTGGGGTGAAGGGTTCCCTGGTGGCTCAGTGGTAAAGAATCTGCCTGCCAATATAGGAGAAGTGTGATTGATCCCTGGGTCGGGAAGATCCCCTGGAGAAGGAAATGGCAACCCACTCCACTCCACTGCCTGGAGAGTCCCATGGACAGAGGAGCCTGGTGGGCTACAGTCCATGGGATCGCAAAGAGTTGGACATGACTGACTGACTAAACAACACCAAAGATGATTTATTTATTATCATGAAGCTTTCCCCTGACTCTCTCTTGCAACTTTATTGAAGAGCTATTCTTTTGAGGGCACCATAGTAGATTCTAGACATGGGGAATCTAGATGGTCAGAGTCCTTCAAAGCACCTTCACTGGTCTATCCCTTTGTGGAGTCTGAGTTTGTATAGTTTCCTTGGACTGAGAGAAACATTCAAACCATGTCAAACTTTCACCGCTTCCCGCAGCTGCCAACTGATAAGTGTCATACTAGATACAGGTGGATAAAAAAATCACGAGTGGTGACTGTTTCCTGTAGGGAATTCCAACATGCAGAGCTGAACTGGGCCCAAAGGAATACCTGCGAATTGCATGTGGTCCAGGCCAGATCATGAGGGAAAGAGACCATTTCTCCCTTAGACTAGACAGGGCTGCTTGCTGCCCCTGGGGCCATTTCTGCTGGGCATCTCAGGGGATGAGTGATGGTCCTTATTCTGGCCCCTTATACTATAGCAGATCCCTGTGTGGGAGCAGAGAGAAAAGATACATCCTAAAGGAGCAAAAGGCATGAAAGAAGGAAGACCATACGACTCATATGAAGAGCCTTCACCTAACTTTTTCTTTTTACTCCGAAGTCCCTCCTTCCATCTCACCCCCGACACCCAGTGAGTCACACCCACTCCCCAGGGTGGCAAATAGCATCCGTGGCCTTGATTGGAGAGGGTGTTAGAACTTCCCTTGAGACCAGTGTCACTAACCTTATCAAGAAGACCACCTCTGGTCAGAGAGTAATGACAATCCTGCTAAATGATTTTAGACTGTGTGATTGGAGTTTTAAGAGACCATCCCTGTGATTCGTTCATGCATTTGCATATAGAACTTATTTATTCAGTTGCTTCGTTTGTTCAACAGTAGTTAAATCTGACTGTGCCAGGTATATCCAAAAAGGGCAGCTTGTTCTTCTTCCACCAACCTTGGAGCACTAGGTACTATCATAGAGACTGGCTTCTAGTAACAGACATGCGCAATAAGTAAGAAAACTACCATCTTTCATCAAGTCAAAGACATGATCAAATATTGATTGTAATTTGCATTACTTTTTATGGGCCACTAAGAAAGAAGAGGTGCCCAGGAAGCTGAGTGGTAATTGACACTTGTAATCCCAGGTGTCACATGAATTCCATGCAGCTGTGGTGGGTCACACCTGGACTGGTCAGAGGCCTGCCTCCTGTGGGCACCATGGTAATTTTTAGGACACCATAAGATATTGCTTAGTTGAGACCACAGATGTACCCCTGAATGTGGGGAGTTAATGACATGGGGGTATGGGTTTGGGCACACATGCATGCTAAGTCACTTCAGTCCTGTCCAACTCTTTACAACCCCGTGGACTGTAGCCCATCAGGCTCCTCTGTCCATGGGATTCTCTAGGCAAGAATACTGGAGTGGGTTGTCATGCCCTCCTGTAGAGGATCTTTCTGACCCAGGGATTGAACCTGCCTCTCTTATGTCTCCTGCATTGTCAGGCAAATTTTTTTACCACTAATGCCACCTGGGAAGTCCGGGTGTGGGCATACAGTGCCTCAAGCCCAATCCTGTTCATTAGGAGAACTCAAGCCAAGACTCACCATCAACTGCAAGATACATCCTGATTTCAAAGATGTTAAAACAAACAAAACAATCATCTTATAGCCATAATGAAGCATGGTGAGTGTTAGTCCTTGGTGCCAAGGAGGAAAATGAGCAAGCTTCCCCAATAGATGACTTTTAAGAAAAGATAAGAAGGCAGCAAGACATACAGATAATTGTAGGTGCAGCATTCCAGGAAGGGAGGCCGTGCAGAGGCTTTGGAGGTGTGGCAGGGGTTGGGTGTTGATGGTGGTGTGGCGAGCTTGGCCTATCCCAGGGGTAGGGAGGAGACCAGTGCATCTGGAATGTGGCAAAGGAAAGCACAGAAAAATAGAAGAAGATGAAGTCAGAGAGGAAACTGGAGGTCAGAACTTTTGGCCATTTTGAGGATTTGGGTCTTTCTCTGGGTGAGGTAGGAAAGTTCAATGGAAGAGTGATGTGAACTGACTCCCATGCTAACAGCTGGCTCTCCTGCTGTGTTGAATGGGGCTGGAAAGGGCAAGAGTGGAAGGAGAGAGACCAGTTAGGAGGCTGTTGCAGAGCTGGACAGGAGATGATGAGGACCAGGGCTTCCCTGATAGCTCAGTTGGTAAAGAATCTGCCTTCAGTGCAGGAGACCCTGGTTCGATTCCTGGGTTGGGAAGCTCCACTGGAGAAGGGATAGGCTACCCACTCCAGTATTCTTGGGCTTCCTGGTGGCTCAGCTGGTAAAGAGCCCACTTGCAATGTGGGAGACCTGGGTTCGATCTCTGGGTTGGGAAGATCCCCTGGAGAAGGGAAAGGCTACCCACTCCAGTATTCTGGCCTGGAGAATTCCATGGACTGTATAGTCCAAGGGGTCACAAAGAGTTGGACATGACTGGGCGACTTTCACTTTCACTTGGGCCAGAGCAGGAGAGGGGAGAGGCCTAAGAGGCGGTCAGAGCACAGAAATGTGTTCAGGGTAGAACTGACTGTTTTCTTGTAGAGGACATGTGGACATGAAAGAAAAGGGGGGAGTCTAGGGTGACGCCACCATCCCTATTTTTATCATATACTCTATCCCCTTTAGATTCAGTTGCATGACCCCTGCACACACATGCACACATATATACATGTCTTCATGAGCGTACAGAACATTCTGCAAGTCTCTGAATCACAGGCTAGAGAGCCTCTCTGTGTCTCAGTTTCCTCATCTGTCACCCAGAGATATTAGTAACACAGACCTCATGGAGTTTTTGTGAGGGTTAAAACAAATCATAGATGCAACATCAGTAAAATACACTAAATATTTTTCTATCCATGCCTCATCGCTGCTTCAGTAAATGTGAGCTATTGTTTCTGTGATTTTGTTTTCTTATTTCTATGTACGGAATTGCCTACTGCTGCCTGCTTCTGGATGCCAAGTGTGCGGGAGGTGGGCGCTGAGCCATCTGCTCTTGCCAGCTGCCCACCCACTTCTTGGCAACCGCGTTGGAAGGAAGGAGGAGGAATAGGACTGGTCAGAACCCAAGACAAGCACTGGGGGGCCTTGGGCCAGGAAGGGCAGGTCTTCCTTCCATAAGGGCAGAAGCCCATGTGTTCGTTTTCTCTTGTGCCCTCATGGAAAGCAAGCAGACCCTGGCAGGGCCTGTTTCCCTGGGCCAAGGTCCAGCAAAAGTGCTCTCTCTTCTTGGTCCTTTGTAAGTGAGGGAGGGAGGGAGGGAGGACTCGACACCCTCTTGTTATCCAACCATCTGACTCAGATGGTACAATTTTGAGGAGTCATCTGAAGGACCCCATCTAGGTTCCTGGTAGAATTAATAGATACGCTGAGCTCCCCAAACAGCCCCCTTCCTGCATACCTCCCGGCCTCTGCCTCCCTTCTCCTCCCTGGTGTATTCCTAATAAACTCTTCTCACTCTTCTGAGTCCATCCAGAAGATGTGAAATCACCCAGAACATTTCCTGTTTGCACACAGAAGGGATGGGCAGGGCCCTCGCGTTCAAGCACATTCAGCGTTGTCCCCACTGGACACATTCAGGTCCAGTCCCCACTCTTTCTCGATCCTCTTTTTCACTCCTCTAAGTGATTGGACTTTTTTATCCTAGAAGAGAAAATGTAGACTCCATCTGAGCTTCTCTGTCTCTTTTTATTTTTTAGAACATACCAATCCACCTGAGAACAGCAGAAGTTCTGCAGGGCGAAGACTCACTTCCTTGACCCTTACTTTTCTTACATAGGAAACAGGCTGGTGAAGGGCTTGTGTCCACATGCATTCACATCTCTCCCTGAATCAAAGCCATCTTTCCCTTCTTCATGCCTCCAGGCATATTGGAATCTAAATGTTTTCTGCATTCTGACTAAATTGGACACAACAGGGGAATTCTCTTGTGATGCTTCCACTGCAGGGGGCATGGGTTTGATCCCTAGTCGGGGAACCCCCTGAAAAAAAAAATGCCATACCTTTCCATAGTAGCCCATTCTAGATTTCTGTTTATCTTCCTGCCCTGAGAAAAATCAAGAAGTTCTTCCTGTGTTTAATTAAGATCCCTCTTGTTGTAGGCAATTTCCTGCTGAGCATATTTCATAAATGTAGAGAACAATAGCTAAATGCCTTTTTTTCATATACAGCATTTATATGCTCGCATATACAAGTTAATTTTCTTTTACAGCCCTATATTTAGCCCCTTTTGGGCCTCATTTCCATGCATTTGCATGTTAATATTCATACTTATGTAGATATATTCCTGGATTCAATGGGAAAGACTATCCCACACAGAAGGTTTGGAAATGACAATTTATTCACAGAACTTGATCCTAGGATTCAGAAGAAGTTCATTGGGCAGGAGTGCCAAATTAAATACCAAGCTGCTTTTTCTGTACTGTGTAAAAATGACTGTGAATTCTATTTTCTCATTTGTCTTCTGCCAAAAGGAGAGCAGAGGTAGCAGCCACACGTGGAGGACGTCCCCTGGCAAGACAGTTCTGACAAATGACAGAAGGTCCCTAAGAAGTGACAGGCATCTGGGAAGAAATGGGCCACCTGGGTGCCAGAAATGTCAGTCCCTTTCCACATGGATGCCATTCCGAAAATGCATGGTCCCTGGCAGCCACCACTGGTCTCTTCTGATATATGGCTTCTCTGTATAGAACTTAAACAAAAAGAAGCAGCTAGCAAACTCTGAATATCCACAGTTCTCTATACCTAGGAGTTAAGATCCCAAACTAGGGAAGATAGTATTTATTGAATACCTATCATGGGCTAAATGATGTACCAGCTCTTTGGATGTCGCCTTGCTGCCTTTTAAAAATGGCCTTATTAAACAGATATGATTGTTTCCATTTTTTAAATACAGGTACCGAGGTTCAGAGAGAATAAGTGATCCATCCAGGTTAAGCAGATGGCAGAGCCAAGTATTGGAATTAGATCTGTCTGATCTCAAAGCTCTTATTTATTTCTGCTTAATAGGATCCCTGTAGTTGGGACTGAAGTCTATCATGGGTGCTTTCAAGGTGAAAAGCTTTGAATAACCTCAATGATTATTCTCTTTGGCTAAGCCTCATTCAAGATTAATGTTCAGAAGTGTGGCTTTAGCTCTATTCCACTAGAAAACAAAAGCTGAAATTGGCATTGCACATTAAGACTTTATTGGGAGGTGAAGTACCAAAGTGAGTCATGGAAGGAGAGCAGGCACAGAAGGAGCTGTGTTATGTGGTCATTCAGTCACAGAAACATATAACTCATGAATGGCACGAGGGACACTGTCAGACAAGCTACATGGCAGCACAGCTCCTCGGAGCAGTCAGTCCAAGGGAGAAAGTTTCCCAGTCTTGAGTTCTCTAACTTTCTAATCATGTGGCTACCACGCTCCTGATGAGTTGTCTAACCCATTAACTACCCCCCAGGAGCCCATGTACACCCACACCCTGACCAGTGCTGCTCACAGCTCCTAATGTGCTTCCAAACAGCAGGTGTACTTGTCCACAGCAACTCCTTTTCTCCTGGACACATCACCTCTGCTTCTCTTCCCAGCCTGCAAATGAGTATTGTTTTTCCAATAGTCAGTCACCTTCCCCATTAGCAGCTGAGTAAGACCCAAGTGTTTTAATTAAGAAATAATTATTTGAATGATAGTATTTACCCTACAGATTGGCTCTCTATATTAAATTAGATAATACCTGGAAAGTGCTTAGCTGAGTGCTAGACACATACCAAGAAATTTCTCCCTAATATTAGTTACTAGCCCCATCATTGTAGAAATTGCTAAAAATAATTATTGAAAATGACAGGCATTCCATTTTATAGAGATCTTTGCTAAGGCTTTATACTGGCTAATACAACTGGATTTTTAAACAGTTACCAGAATCTTCTGAACACTGGATTGTAGAATATTCTTTTGAAGCTTTTCCTCTAGTTGTGTTATTTTTTAGTCGCTAAGTCATGTCCAATTCTTTGCAACCCCATGGACAGCACTCCAGGCTCCAGGCTCTACTATCTCCCAGAGTTTTCTCAAATTCATGTCCACTGAGTTGGTGATGCCATCTAACCACCTCACCATCTGTCACCCTCTTCTTCTTTTGTCTTCAATTTTTCCCAGCGTCAGGGTCTTTTTCCAGGGACTTGGCTCTTCACATCATGTTGCCAAAGTATTGAAGCTTCAGTTTTGGCATCAGTCCTTCCAATGAATATTCAGGATTGATTTCTTTGAGAATTGACTGGTGGGATCTTCTTGCTGTCCAGGGGACTCTCAACAGTCTTCTTCAACACCATAATCTGAAGCATCACTTAATCAGTGCTCAACCTTCTTTAGGGTCCAACTCATACATCCATGCATGACTGCTGGAAAAAGCATAGATTTGACTGTATGAACCTTTGCCAGCAAAGTGATATCTCTACTTTTTATTATGCTTTCTAGGTTTATATGGGGGGTTCCTTGGTGGTTCAGATGGTAAAGCATCTGCCTACAATTCAGGAGACCAGGGTTCAATCCCTGGGTCGGGAAGATCTTTTGGAGAAGGAAATGGCAACCCACTCCAGTATTCTTGCCTGGAAAATCCCATGGATTGAGAAGCCTGGTAGGCTACAGTCCATGGGGTCGCAAAGAGTTGGACATGACTGAGCAACTTCACTTTCACATTTCTTTCAGGTTTATCATAACTTTTCTTCCAAGGAGTAAGCATCTTTTAATTTTAATGAATGCTAGCAGGTTGCATTACCTGCTGGCATGCATTCATGTTCAGATTCTGGGCTGCATTATCTTCTATCTACTTTTCAAACTGTTCCTCATCCTTCAAGGCCCAGACTGAGTTTTAGTTCCTCTCAGAAAATTTCCTACCCACCCTAAGGTTACTGAAGCCCTATTGAATTCTATCTATCACTCCCTTACATTGTATTACATTTATCTACATTCCATCTCCTCTAATTTGTGAACTTCATAGGCATAGGCTTATATATTAATCATCTTCAAATCCTCAAGGAATAGCAGAAGGCTTGACATAAAGTAGGTGTTCATTAAACCTGGTTGAATAAAATCAGTGAATGAATTTATGATGTTAATACATGAGTTTATGACATTCAGGCTATTACCTTTTCTGTTCAGAAACAGGCATGAGAAAGGACTTTATTATAATAATCTGGGATATCCCTACTCTATCTCAGTGGAGTACTGATTAAATTAAAATGACAAGCCAAGGAACTTCCCTGGGGGTCCAATGGGTAAGACTTTGCTTTCCAGTGCTGAGTGTATGGGTTCAGTCCCTGGTTAGGGAGCTAAGATCCCACATGAAGCCAAGAAACCAAAATATAAAACAGAAGCAATATTGTAACAAATTAAATAAAGACTTTAAAAATGATCCACATCAAAAAAAAAAAAAAAAAAAAAAACCCTTAAAAAAAAGAAAGGACAAGCTAAGCAATGCAGGTCCAGGGAATAATTTGACTCCAAGAAGTAGAAGGGGAGAGGAGGAGGTGCTATTTGTTTCTAAAATTATTAAATTAAAACAGTATGGCACTGGCACAGAGACAGACATTTAGACCAATGGAACAGAACAGAGAGCTCAGAAAAAAATCCATGATCAACTGATCCCTGACGAGGATGCCAAGAATACACAAGGGGACAGGATAGTTTCTTTAACAAATTGTGTTGGGAAAACTGGATATCCTCATGCAAAACTGTAAAACTGGATTCTTATAACACGCACAAAAGTCAACTCAAAATGGATTATTGACCTAAATGTAAGACCTGAAACTAAAGCTTCTAGAAAAAAAAAAAAAAAATAGGGGGAAAGCTTTTTGGCGTTGGTCTTGGAAATGTATTTAATGGATATGACACCAAAAGCACAGGCAAAAAAAGCAAAATTAGGCAGATAGGGCTCTTCTGCGCAGCCACGGACACAATCAACAGAGTGAAAAGGTGACCTATGGAATGAGAGAAAATATTTGCAAACCATATATCTGATAACTGGTTAATTTCTAAAATATATAAGGAACTTCTATGACTCAATAGCAAAAAAAAATGACCTAATTTAAAAATGGACTATGCAGCATGTTCTCATTATTATTTATTTTATACTTAGTATCAATAAGGCTTCTCTGGTGGCTCAGATGGTAAAGAATCCGCCTGCAATGTGGGAGACTTGGGTTCAATCCCTGTGTTGGGAAGATCACCTGGAAGAGGGCATGGCAACCTACTCCAGTATTTGTGCCTGGAGAATCCCATGGACAGAGAAGACTACAGTCCACTGGGTCACAAAGAGTCAGACACGACTGAATGACCGAGCCCAAATCAACAGGGCATATGTGGCAGTCCCAATCTTCTCATTCCTCCCAACCCTCCCCGCCCACCTTGGCATCCATATATTTGTTCTCTATGTCTGTATTTCTCTTTCTGCTTTGCAAATAAGATCATCTATATGATTTTTCTGATGGGTCAAACAGTTAAGAATCACATAGAGATCTGATGTGCCTTTAGATAACACTGCCATCTTGCACACTTAAAAATATGCTAACAGAGTAATATGTGAGGTATTCTTACCATAGCGTTAATTTTTTTGAGTTGTAATTAAAAACAGAGAAACTGAAAGAAGAATTTTAAAGCACTCATAAGTGGACTTTGTGTACCTGAGCTCCTTGCTAATCCAGTCACTTGGAATCTGGTCTGTTCATTGAAATTGTCGACTTTTAGCATATTCTGGAGGGAAGGGAAGGAGTGTGCCAAGTATGCATTATGTGTGTGTGGAAGTGGAGATGGAGGGGGCCGGTATGGGTACACAATCCATGCAGAAGGGTATTTTTGAGATGCACCAAAAACTGCAATATTTCAGAGGGAGCTTCAAGTGGCCTTGTGTAACTGAGATTTAGGCTGAAAGAAGGGGGATGATGAGAGAGATTAGTAGATAGGTAGAGAAGGGCCATATAAGAAACATCTTTTATCATTATTCTAAATAGTTTTAATTTTATGCCAATTTTAAGCCTTGGGGACATACTCAAGGGTTTTAACCTCTCAGCGATATGTTGGGTATCAGTAGGGAGGATAAATGGGAAGAATTTGTGTTGGAAAGTTGTGGATCTCACCACTCACCCCTCCTTCCCACTGGTTTCTAATAATTTGGAAATGGGCATGGAGGGACTTCCTGGTGGTCCAGTGGTTAATATTCTTTGCTCCCAATGCAGGGGGCACAGGTTTGATCCATGGTCAGGGAACTAAGATCCCACCTGCCACACAACACAGCCTAAAATTTTTTTAAAAAATGGGCTTAGAGGCAGAAATGCAATATCACTTTCCCCCCCCGTTATAACCTAGTGTTCAGGGCTCCTTGACAGAGCTAAACTTATGGAAGAAGTTTGAACCCAAGTCTAAAAGAGGCTTCTTCCTTCCTCCCCACAAGTCATAGAAGCAGAGAATGTGAGGTGAGAGTGTGATCGGCCAAGAAGACACTGGCCCAGCCCTTGGGATACAGGTCATACTGTTGTCCACACGTCCAGTGTCTTGTGGAGCAGAGGGGCTAAGACGGTCAGTGTCCAGGTCTGCAATGGCTTTTCAGGGCAGTGGCTCTGCCCTTAGCCTCAAAGGTGCATTAAGCACGTGGGGACATTCCCCTTCCCATGGGAGGAAAGGGAGGTAAGTGGGGCCACATGACCTGCAGTCCTCAGGCCAACTCTGCTCCCCCGACCTCTGGGAGTGAAATGAATGTCTTCTCATCTTTCTTATGGAAACTGAGCTGTGGAGAGGGAGAGGAAGAGGAAGGATGGGGACAGATAAGAGTGTCTACCTTATAATGTGCCTAGCATCAGGGATGCCATTAAAAGGATTATGACATCTTTGGAGAAATGTTTGCTTAGGTCTTTTTTCCACTTTTTGGTTGGGTTGTTTGTTTTTCTGGTATTGAGTTGTATGAGCTGCTTGTATATTTTGGAAATTAATCCTTTGTCAGTTGTTTCATTTGCTGTTATTTTCTCCTGGTGAAAAAGGGTTGCCTTTTCACCTTGCTTAGAGTTTCCTTTGCTGTGCAACAGCTTTTAAGTTTAATCAGGTCCCACTTGTTTACTTTGGGTTTTATTTCCATTAGGCTAGGAGGTGGATCATAGAGGGTCTTTCTTTGATTTATGTCATCAAGTATTCTGCCTATGTTTTCCTCTAAGAGTTTTATAGTTTCTGGTCCTACATTAAAAAGGAGAAAAAAAAAGATTATGACATCAACAGCCTGCCTGAAAGATGGTTGGACCCTCAGTTGGGAAATGTCACTGAATGGAGAAGAAGTTATCAGGCAAAATGGCAGCCGTGTACATTCATAAAAGCATCAAGCTGAGAATCTGCTTTCCTGGATTATAATCCCATCTTGGCCATCGGTTCTTTGTGGGACCGCTGACAGCTCAGGCCACTGCTCTGAATCTCAGTTTCTTCACCGGCACCACAAGCAGATTAGAAATCTTAAGCTGTAAAGTCCCTTTCTACTAGCACTTCATCTTGTTGATCCTTTTTCCTTGAGTCAAACTTCTCCAATTTTTCTTCTGCTATCAAAAAATGCACAGCATTAAACTCAAAGGACCAAGAACCTATTTAAAAAATTAGGAGTTGTAACCCCAAGGAAATGAGAAGTTTAACAAGAGTGCAGCTGGATCTGGTGTTCAGATGGGAGAGATGCACTCACATAGAACCCTTAATTGGTAACTGGGGTGGCCAGAGTTAGGTGGCTAACAAGCTAAACAATTTTGATGACATAAAATTAACACCAGGACATAGGAAAAGCCTGTTTTATTTGCTATTTTATGTGTTATGTGACAATTTAATTAAACTCTGAAGGAATCCAAGCAGTTAATTCCCCAGAGAAATAAACCAAGAATGACTTTCAGGCCTCTCTCCTAAGGCGTTAGGCTAGGGAGTACTTCTGCATTTTATAACGCCATAAACCCAACTTTTACCTTGAAGTTAATGAGCGTGATTAAACAGTCCTGGCCTTGCCTACACCCCTTGTCCCTTCTCTCCTGGGGATTGACTGGAGACCGTTTGAGGGTCCCACGTGGAGTGTGGTAAGGGGAATTGGAATCACACTTCATGGTCTGTATAATGAAACTTTAATATATGCAGTACTCCCAGGCTCACACTAGGCATGTTGGCTGTTCCTCACAAACGTGAGTGAGGATGGCAAAATCGAATAATGATGATGACATTGCTACTACTACCAATAAGAATAATAAACTAGCAGAAACAGCAACAACAGAAACAGAGAGGCTAGGCTGCAGTGTAGTAACAAACAGTCCTGACATCTCAGAGCTCCAAACAGTGAAGGTTTATTTCTCATTCATCCTTCTTGTCTACTCAAAGTTGTCTAAGGGTCCTGACTCATGCTGCCATCTCTCTAGGACCCAGGCAGACAAAACAGCTGTAATCTGGATGGTTTTTGTTATCAGTGGTATAAGGGAAGCAAGGACCCTGAAAGATGTACCAGCTATAAAAGCTTCTATCTGGAACTGACCTGTCAATCTCAATCACTTTTCATTGACTAAAGCCCATCACATGATCACCCCTAAGGAAAGTGCAACTCCTCCAGGTGCCTGAAGGAGGGGGCACTGGAAATATTTGGGCAGCACTTCCTGTGTGCTGGTCTTTGTCCCCAGTAACATACCAGGTGGCACTAGTGGTAAAGAACCCACCTGTTAATGCGAGTTCCATCCTGGGTTAAGAAGATTCCCTGGAGAAGGGCATAGCAACCCACTCCACTATTCTTGCCTGGAGAATCCCATGGATAGGGCAACCTGGCAGGCTGCAGTCCATGGGGTTGCAAAGGGTCAGACATGACTGAAGCAACTTAGCATGCACACATGTATGTGTGTATATATATATATATATATATGTATACACACATATATGTATACACACATATGTATATATGTATACATGTATATATGTATATATGCATGTGTGTATACTTGTACATCTCATATATGTTTACACACATGCACACACACATATGCACACATAGATATACACATTCATATTTATTTAAATAATCCAAATAATATAAAAATATCTATAATAGAGTCAAAAGATCTTGAAGTTTGGCATCTCAGTACGTGTCAGCATTATGCTATTTTCAGCTATGTGTCTAGGGCAAGAACTTGGCTGGGTTTTGTTATTGTTTAAATATTTATGTATTTGGCTGCCTCAGGTCTTGGTTGCAGTATGTGGAATCTTTAATCTTCATTCCGGATGCAAACTCTCAGTTGCAGCATGTGGGATCTGGTTTCCTGACCAGGAATGGAACCCGGGTCCCCTGCAGAGCCATTGTCAACAAAGGTCCATCTAATCAAAGCTATGGTTTTTCCAGTGGTCATGTATGGATGTGAGAGCTGGATTATAAAGAAAGCTGAGCATTGAAGAATTGATGCTTTTGAACTGTGGTGTTGGAGAAGACTCTTGAGAGTCCCTTGGACTGCAAGGAGATCCAACCAGTCCATTCTGAAGGAGATCAGTCCTGGGTGTTCATTGGAAGGACTGATGCTAAAGCTGAAACTCCGATATTTTGGCCACCTGACACAAAGAACTGACTCAGTGGAAAAGTCCCTGATGCTGGGAAAGATTGAGGACAGGAGAAGAGGGCATCAGAGGATGAGCTGGCTGGATGGCATCACCTATGCAATGGACATGAACTTGGGCAAACTTCAAGAGATGGTGAGGGACAGAGAGGCCTGGCGTGCCCCAGTCCATGGGGTTGAAAAGAGTCGGACACAACTGGGAGAGTGAACAAGAACAACAAGCACTGGAATCAAGGTGTGGATACCAAGACTTGCCTGGCGATCCAGCAGTACACTCTGTGGTCCCTTGCAGGGGGCACGGGTTCCATCCCTGGTTGGGGAACTTAAAATCCCATATGATGTGCCCTGTAGCCAAATAAAAGGAAAAAATATATATGGATTTCTACTTAAAATTTAAAGTCCTGGAGAGTAATCACCAGTCCCAGGCTCATGGAAGTTGGAAGGAAACTAATATCAATGTGGTATGACCATGAGCTTTGTAAATAATCTCTTCAACTTTATAAATATATTCTCTAATTTCATCTTCACAGTAACTCATTGAATTATATATGATCACTCCCTTGTTATAGGAGAAAAATACTTGGGGTTCCTAATGTAATAATGAAAGAAGCTATTATTTATTGAGGTCTCACAATGGGATGAGCACCTGCTCTTTGTCAGACAGTGTAATAATCACACACACGCATGCACGTGCACAGTGTGTGTCCCTTAGCACGGCTTCTACACATCAGCCGCTTAACAAATACTGAGGTCTGGGTGGAGAAAGAGCATGAAGGCATGTGAACAGAAGGCTGAGGAGCTGGTACTAATTTCAGTGCCGTTTCAGGAGCAGACTGCAACATGGATTGGCAGGGATCTGCAGGATGAGGGGTGGAGAAAGGGAGATGCTTAGACATGGAGATCTTTGAAGGATTTGGGATGCAGGTAGGAATTACCCCATAGGCTTTGGTGACAAAGAGGGCAGGACAGAGGGTGATGGGCAGAAACTCTTTATCAGGGGTGGCAGTTTAAGTTTCTCAGATGTCAGAGTCTTCATCTCAGTGAAGGAAGGCTCTAGTGTTTTTCCAAGAGTAAAATCTTTGGATTAAAATTAGATTAACTTGACAATGACAAAATAGAACTTTGTGCTTAGTTTGGGTAGGGTTAGAAGCCCATGGTCAGAGAAGGCAATGGCACCCCACTCCAGTACTCTTGCCTGGAAAATCCCATGGACAGAGGAGCATGGTAGGCTGCAGTCCATGAGGTTGGTAAGAGTCAGACATGACTGAGCGACTTCACTCTCACTTTTCACTTTCATGCATTGGAGAAGGAAATGGCAACCCACTCCAGTGTTCTTGCCTGGAGAATCCCAGGGACGGGGGAGCCTGGTGGGCTGCCGTCTATGTGGTCGCACAGAGTCGGACACAACTGAGGTGACTAAGCAACAGCAGCAGAAGCCCATGGTAGTGATGAATACATAGAACCTTCACTGAACCCGGAATCATGTCTAACATATAGCAATAATAAATGTGCCATCAATAGCTGCCTGCTTTTAACAATATTTGAATTTGACTTCAGATCAGATCAGATCAGTCGCTCAGTCGTGTCCGACTCTTTGCAACCCCATGAATCGCAGCATGCCAGGCCTCCCTGTCCATCACCAACTCCTGGAGTTCACTGAGACTCACGTCCATCAAGTCAGTGATGCCATCCAGCCATCTCATCCTCTGTCGTCCCCTTCTCCTCCTGCCCCCAATCCCTCACAGCATCAGAGTCTTTTCCAATGAGTCAACTCTTCGCATCAGGTGGCCAAAGTAGTGGAGTTTCAGCTTTAGCATCATTCCTTCCCAAGAAATCCCAGGGCTGATCTCCTTCAGAATGGACTGTTTGGATCTCCTTGCAGTCCAAGCGACCCTCAAGAGTCTTCTCCAACACCACAGTTCAAAAGCACCAATTCTTCGGCGCTCAGCCTTCTTCACAGTCCAACTCTCACATCCATACATGACCACAGGAAAAACCATAGCCTTGACTAGACGAACATTTGTTGGCAAAGTAATGTCTCTGCTTTTGAATATGCTATCTAGGTTGGTCACAACTTTCCTTCCAAGGAGTAAGCGTCTTTTAATTTCATGGCTGCAGTCACCATCTGTAGTGATTTTGGAGCCCAGAAAAATAAAGTCTGACACTGTTTCCCCTGTTTCCCCATCTATTTCCCATGAAGTGGTGGGACCGGATGCCATAATCTTCGTTTTCTGAATGTTGAGCTTTAAGCCAACTTTTTCACTCTCCACTTTCACTTTCATCAAGAGGCTTTTGAGTTCCTCTTCACTTTCTGCCATAAGGGTGGTGTCATCTGCATATCTGAGGTTATTGATATTTCTCCTGGCAATCTTGATTCCAGCTTGTGTTTCTTCCAGTCCAGTGTTTCTCATGATGTACTCTGCATAGAAGTTAAATAAACAGGGTGACAATATACAGCCTTGACAAACTCCTTTTCCTATTTGGAACCAGTCTGTTGTTCCATGTCCAGTTCTAACTGTTGCTTCCTGACCTGCATATAGATTTCTCAAGAGGCAGATCAGGTGGTCTGGTATTCCCATCTCTTTCAGAATTGTCCACAGTTTATTGTGATCCACATAGTCAAAGGCTTTGGCATAGTCAATAAAGCAGAAATAGATATTTTTCTGGAACTCTCTTGCTTTTTCAATGATCCAGTGGATGTTGGCAATTTGATCTCTGGTTCCTTTGCCTTTTCTAAAACCAGCTTGAACATCCGGAAGTTCATGGTTCACATATTGCTGAAGCCTGGCTTGGAGAATTTTGAGCATTACTTCTTGCTAATCTTCCTCTCTTTCCTAACTCCCAAGTAGACACTAAAATGAGAAAGGAAAATTATTTCTGAAACACCTACTCTGTCTACAATCTTTTTTTAAATTAATTTTTATTGGGGTATATTTGCTTTACAATTTTATGTTAGTCTCTACTGTACAGCAAAATGAATCAACTATACATATACATATATCCACTCTTTTTTTAAATTTTCCTTCCCATTTAGGTCACCACAGAGCTCTGACTAGAGTTTCTTGTTCTATAGAGTAGGTTCTCATTACTATGTATAAAGTAAATAACTTTATACATAGTGAGTGTATATGTGTGTGTATATGTCAATACCAATTCCTCCCTCCTCCCCCACCCCCTTGGTATCCATACATTTACTCTCTACATCTGTGTCTCTATTATTCTTTGCAAATAAGTTCAGTGTCTTCGACCCTAGATTTCCCAAATTCTCAGAGTCACATGGTGAGTAAGTGGCACACCCATGTGCTCAGTCGCTGTCATGTTCAGCTCCTGAAATCTACCAGGCTCCTCTGCCTATGGAATTTTCCAGGCAAGACTACTGGGTGGGGTGCCATTTCCTACTCCAGAGACTCTTCCCAACCCAGGGATAGAACTGGTGTCTTTTGCACCTCTTGTATTGGCAGGCGGAGGATTCTTTACCACTAGCGCCACCTGGGAAACTGCACCCACAGTTCAAACCATCACTCGCATGTCTCCAGCAGGCCTGCATGTTTCTCCCAGAGGAGGAACATTTCTCTAGTATAAATACCGCACTGTTCCTTCTCATGATTGGTGCATTGTCTCACATACAGTTAATGCCAACCCATGCTGTTCAACTGACTTGGAACTTGTTCCGTCTTTCTCAGGTTTGTTCTTGGTCTCGCTCCCTGTCCCCACCCAACTCTAATTTCCTGCATTTCCAGGAAAGGCTGACCATGAATTTATTACTGGTGTTAAGAATCATACTGTGTCCACATGTGAATCTCTCGCCCGGCTTAGCGAAAGAAAACAGCTTTTATTTCTAATGCCGAGGGAAATTTGGGGTGCTAAAAAGAGGAGTAGGGAAAAGGGTGGAGGGAGGAAGGAGATAAGAGTTGATGCAGAATTGTGAGGGGGGCTGGGAAGGCATGGGAAGAAGCCTGAGGAGGTAGAAAGGGCAGGGGCCGTGGGCAGTGACATGGGGTGTGGTTGGGCATGGGGGAGGTGGGAAGGAGAGAGGAGGAGAGAAACAGATGTCAAACACAAGGGAGAAGGCAAGTGGAGGATTACAGTTTTCAGCTGGATGAGGCAGCCTTGTTCCCATCACTGAGAATTTTTACTACTTAGGAACCCGGGCAGACCAAGTCTGTGAAGATGGGAGACAGTCTGTTGGACACTTAATGATTTATAACAAGTACACGAGAATGCCATTAAAAACTAATTCATCACCGACAGGCTAAATGATGTGCAAACATCTGCTCTGCGCCAGGACCCTCATGGGAGGAGAATTTCCAAGGGTTGTATAGTTCCCCTAATGCAGGTACTGCGGATACCGGCCCTCAGGTCACCAGCTTTGCGTCCAAGGTGATTAATTGCGGCGGTGCTTCCATGTTGGGTTTTAACCTGCCTGGTTCATGTGCTGAAACTTTGTCTAAAGCTGGGTGCCTTCCAGAGTGAGCTGCAGATTCAGACATGACTGTCTGCCACCCTGGCAATTTGGGTCCCAGAGATGATTTGATTTCTTAGAAGTGGTAGGTCACTTTCATTAAATCTGCTGACCTGACCCTTCTTTCAGACAGAAAATCCCAGTATGAATGAAGTGAAGTGAAGTGAAGTGAAGTTGCTCAGGCCTGTCCGACTCTTTGCGACCCCATGGAGTGTAGCCTACTGGGCTCCTCTGTCCATGGGATTTTCCAGGCAAGAGTATTGAAGTGGGTTGCCATTTCTTTCTCCAGAGGATCTTCCTGACCCAGGGATCGAACCTGGGTCTGCTGCATTGTAGACAGACGCATTACCATCTGAGCCACAACTCTCCCACTAAATATGTCCACCTCTTGCTGAAGACTTGGCAGTGGATCATATCCTTCTGGGACTGGTTCTCCTCTCACCTTTCAGGTAATACTTCAATTTACCATTTCAGGTAATGACCTGTTGGTCTGTTGCCCTACCTATTCTGTGCTCATCTCTTAGTTAACTTATAGCCATGGTAGAAAGATTTCTATATAGATCCACACATGAAATTGTGAGAAATAATGGGCTGTTATTTGAAGTCACTAAGCTTTGGAGTTGGCTGGCATCACCAACTTGATGGACATGAGTTTGAGCAAGCTCCAGGAGTTGGTGATGGACAGGGAACTCTGGTGTGCTTCAGTCCATGTAGTAGTAAAGAGTCGGACACGACTGAGCAACTGAACTGAACTGAAGCTTTGGAGTGGTCCATTACACAGAAATAGGTCACTACTTGGATATCCAGAAATCCTCTTGGAGCCCCAAAGTCTACCCCAGCTTCAGGTTCTGCACCTTGACCTCAATTTGCCATGTTCTTTCAATCAGCTCATATTCCTGTAATGAGGATCTGTTTTCTTCTTATTTTTGGTAGTCTCTGTATCACCTTCAGGGATCCATTCAGACCTCATAGTATCCATGAAGCATTCTGTAGGAGGAACAGTCTATAGGGAAGTGACCTGTCATTGTACTGTGTCATTACCGAGAACAATTAGTCATAAGGTGTGGTGGTCAGAAGCACAGGATTTGGAGCCAGAGAGAATTATATGTGTTCTTTTAAAGACAATTTTATCTTATTTTATTTATTTTTGACCACATCTTGCAGCTGGTGGGATCTTTTTTTCTCAACCAGAGATCAAACCTGTCCCCCTTGCCGTGAAATCATAGAATCTCAACCACTGGACTGCTAGGAAAGTCTTGAGAACTAAATGTTAGTCTTGGTTCTACCACTTACCAGTGTGTAATTGGGCAAGAAGATAAACTGCCGAAGTGTGATCTCCATGAAGGGAGGTCCCACGTGGTGCTGATACAGTGTAGCTGATACACTGGATCACACTGAAGCTGATACAGGGCACACTGAAGAGCGTGGTGCTGATACACTGGATTCATCACCCAGTGGATGGATGAATGCATGACTGATGGATGAACCCCATCCTTAGGGCTCAGTTTTCCAAATCTAAATGGAAATGACAGTGAACACATCAAATTTGTGAAATTAAATGAGATAATGATTATATAGCACTTACCACAATCCTTGCAATGTGGCAAGCAATCCATTCATGGAATCTTTATCATTCGATGTTTTTGGCATGAATACAACTGTAAATGAATGACGACTATCTGTGCTGATGAGAGAGGACAATATGCATCCCTCTAATGAACAGGAGGGCAAAAGCTAGGACTATCTTGAAAAATAAGTATGAAACAAGTGTCCTCAGTCCAAGATATCTAAGAAAGATGTCTAGAATCCTCTCATGAAAATAAAAAGTCAGATTCAGGTGGCACTTAAGATTATCACCTGCTTGTGCCATAAACTCTTAAGCAATTTCATAAAAAAATCTCATAGCCATCGAGGTGGGTATGGTGGGTATGGTGATGGTCAAACTTACAGATGGGAACAGAGATAGGGGCTGAGTCTGTTCCTTTATCTGGAAGATAGGAGAGTGGCCTTGACTTCCAGAGGTCAATTTTCACACCAGTTTTTCTGGGAGAAACTCATCTCATGGATTTATCTAGGACCTTAGCTGTCTGCACTGCATTCTTACTTCCATTAACAACCTAACCTTTGGATTTTCTAACTCATCAGAAGGAAAAAATAAATAAATAAATGTAATAGTGTTCTCTGTCTACCTCCCAGGATTGTTCAGAGAAACAGGCAAAAACAGTAAAGCATTATAAAAAGGCAAATGCTCGAATGTAATACTATCATTCCTAAGTTAATGATATACACTCTTTATAATGTTTAAAAAAATGTTGCAAAGTGATTTTTTGTAATGGCCTTTTCTCCTTTCAGCACATATCTGGGACACAAATTTGAGATGTCCCAGAACCTGCCACCCATTACTGAGGTTTGGTTGTCCATCAATGATCAATACATCCTCATATAGATTTTGCAATGTCTCAAGTGTACTTAGGTGTATTTTTTTATCTGTAATTCATAACTACATGTGAAAGAATGACTGTTTCCATGAGCAGGTGAGGAGGTTGGAGATTGAGAGAGATGTAGTGACATGTCAAAGGTCACAGGCTCCCAAGTGACAGACAGGTTGGCTCGAACACACCCCTTCCCACTCCAGCCCCACTGCACTGCTTCATCAGCCTCTCTCAGGCTCTAGGGCCTTAATTAGGCTAATTATTGGTAACACCTTTCTATATGATTTCATTTGCCATCTCTCAAAGCATAGATTCCGAATGCAGACATGAGGGGGCTATAGCCTCTTTTCGTTTGTTCTGCCTTACTTGCATTCTTTTTTTTTTTTTTTTGAGAAAAAAATCTAGAGAAAATAAATCCATGAATTCTTTAAGGGCATATTGATCTGAATGCATCTTGGAATTAGAGGGCTTTGCAAAGTTGTGACCATGTTAATTGGACAATGAAGGATTTGGAGGGCTTAATCAACTGGGTTAGTAACATTGTTGCAAAGATAATCCTTTACTTATTGGAAATTAGGAAAAGCTGGTTTGAATGTCACCGTAAGGAGCCCTGAGCTGAACTTTCTCCTTTGGTTCCTTCCTGCTTCACTAGCCTTCTTTGTACCCTGCGAGGCTGACACTTAAAGGATCACTTCAAACTCACTTCTTGATCCTGTTTTAGAGTGAATTCAGCCCGTAGTAGAGCTGGATAGAGTTTGTTGTTTGTTATTTAGTTGCTAAGTCATGTCCTACTCTTTGCGACCCCCTGGACTGTAGCCCGCCAGGCTCCTCTATCTGTGGGATTCTCCAGGCAAGAATACTGCAGTGGGTAGCTATTCCCTTCTCCCGGGGATCTTCCTGACCCAGGGATCAAACCTAAGTCTCCTGCATTTCAGGCAGATTCTTTACCATCTGAACCACCAGGGAGATATCTTGCCTCAGTCATGTGCATTCTGATCCAGAAGAGAAAAGTTCCCTCTCCTCTGACACACCAGTGAAGGTGCATAGACAGTGGGGTCATCGGGCATGAGGGGCTAGCATGCCAGTCATTAGATACGTCTGTTTTGGCCAGAGGCATCTACACGAGGCAAAGCTTCAAGCAACCGGGCTGAAAATTGACAAGACAGCAGGAAGAATGTCCACAAGGACTTTTGTGCCCAAGCTGCTCACATCTGTCAGCCACTATCAGCTCTGGTCTTGGGGCCCGGAGCTCTTCAATCTAAGACCACAGGAGGTGAGAGAAAATTATAAGCAATCCCTGAAAGTAGAGAGGCAGCCAAAAATTTGGCTAAATAGAGATTGAAAATAGAGTAAGGGACAAAACTCATGGCTACTAATTTTTAATATTGTTTTTATACATATCATTAGCTACGTATTATGTTGTATATATTAAAATTGTTTCTATTGTGATTTGAATAAAGAATTGCATTTAAAGAGAGGAAAAGATGACCAGTAGTTGGCTTCTCTGGTGCCTTTGTAATCAGTCTAGCATGCTGTGTGCTCAGTCATGTTTGACTCTTTTCGATCCCCAGGGACTGTAGCCCATTATGCTCCTCTGTCCATGGGATTTTCCAGGGAAGAATACTGGAGTGGTTTGCCATTTCCTACTCCAGGGGATCTTCCAGACTCAGGGATGGAACCCATGTCTCCTGCATCTCTGCATTGGCAGGCAGATTCTTTACCACTGAGCCTTCTGGTAATGAGTCAACTGAGTCCATCTGGAATGGGCATAGTAGGGCATAGTCCAGAATCCTCTTGCTAGTATGTTTCAGGTGAGAGTGGTCCACAGGCAGAGTCTTGGGCAAAATTAGGAGTCAAGGTCATGGTTTGCTCAGTTTGCTCAGGACTGAGGGTTTATCCTGGACATGGGACTTTCAGTGCAAAAATCCTGGCAAACAGGGAGAGTCTGTCACCCTGTTGGGGAGGGTACGGGTGAAGCAGCTGCTCCCATACATTGTCACTTACCTGCCGGCTCACCTTTTCACATATCAGAGGGTGGGTTTGTGAACTGGCAGGCTTTGCCACCACAGCACAATCTGACAACTTTCAGCAAAGGAGGGAACACAGGAGGTTCGTAAACAGCACAATACCTGAGCATCGCAAATACCAGCAGAAAAGGGGTGAGCGTGCTGGTGCTTTCCCCTTCTAGTTAATAATTTATGGCCCAAATAACTTTCTATTCTTACAGATCATGCGAAAATATATGCTGACTTTGATCATTAACCTACTGCTTTTAGCTATGGGGTGTGCAAAAATATCAGAAGGAAAAAAACCATACACACACTGGGATTTTCCATTCTCTCATTGTTGTGCCTTTCTCTTACTGAAACTTGGGAATAAAATTGTCTGCTTTTTCTGTCAAACAGCAAAACATTTGCCCAATTAATCTCAGCCCTGAATTTTATTGTTCTGAGCCTGAATCCATGTCATTATGTATCAGCCAAATCCTGAAAATGCACTAGGAGACTAAAGTGTATTTCAGCCTCCACTGATCAACATAATGATTCTAAATGTATTGGATAGAAAGTAATGTACTAATTTTGCTTACTCTTCATTTTTCCCTCACAAACAAAGAAAAACCACAGTGCCTCAGGGGAACTGAAAACTCTGAAGTCCTTGCACTTAAATCATGCAATGAGTTTTAGCAGTGATTCCATACAGCCTAGTGAGTAAGAACACTGGGTCTCTTTCCTCTGCATTGGGTTTTGCCAATGACCTTGATGGAGCCAGGGACCAGGGGCCAGCCAATTGGGAGCCAGTGGTAATGAGGCTCTGTTTATTGGCTTGCTTTCCAAATATAGTATTTGTACCACTTAATTTGATGCCACAGACAACATTCCATTAACCAACTGTCAGACCGATTGCTGGTCATTCAGTTTGTGTAACAGAGCACTGTGCTAGGAGTCCCAACATCTGCCCTCTAGAATTTGCTCTGCCGTTAAAGGGGTATGTGACGTTGGGAAAGTCATTCATGTTTAGGGTCTGTTGCTCTGTGAGCCAAAGGTGGTGGTACCCAAGTGTTTCATACCCTGGGATTCATGGATCTACGAGATTGGGGAGCATATTCTTGGAGTAGTTGAGTGTTCTGTGAGAATTTTCAAATTCTTTGTTTTTATATAAATGAACATTCATGAAAAGCTGAAAGTGATGCCTCTGTCCTGTGTATGAATAACTAAGAGTCCAGGTATTCTTACAATTTAGCCACAGTATTTGCATCTGTATCAACTACCTCAAGTGAAAAAACTTCATTATTGAAATTTGCATTTTCTTTTTTTTTTTTTTTTTTTATAATTGGTTAATGTCCTTTATTTTTTTTTTTTTTTTTTTTTTTTTTTATTTTATTTTTTTTTTTCTTTTTTTTTTTTTTTCTTTTATTTATTTATTTTTTTTTAATTTTATTTTATTTTTAAACTTTACATAACTGTATTAGATTTGCCAAATATCAAAATGAATCCGCCACAGGTTTACATGCAAAAGAAATTTGCATTTTCTTGTCCCACTTTTCTTAGGGGTGCCTAAGAGATTTCAGGTTTAAGACTCACTGGAGTAGATGCACATCTTTTGCTAAAATTTGGTGATTTTTTGAAATAACTGAGAGTGTTTTGGTTCCATATATTCATTTGTTTATTGTTTAATTCACTTATATGTTTGTCACATGTTTTTTATTGTACACCCACAACAAACCAAACATTATTCTACACACTGCAGTTCCCAGAATGAAAGAAGTTGTATTAGTCGCTCAGTAATGTCCAACTCTTCATGACCCCATGGACTATAGCCCACCAGGCTCCTCTGTCTGTGGAATTCTCCAGGCAAGAATACTGAAGAATACTGGGGTGCATAGCCATTTTCTTCTCCAGGGAATCTTCCCAGCCCAGGGATTGAACCCGGGTCTCTCTCATTACAGGCAGATTATTTACCATCTGAGACACCAAGAAAGCCCAGAATGGAGTCTCCTTGTAATTCTGGAATCTCACAGCCTGGTCGGGAAGGCACACATGTCCATAGGGAGTTACTGGACTTGTGACTGTAAATCAAAAGTATCTTTAAATAACCATACAGTAAATCAAGCTGGATGGTTAATGTCACATAAACTCTATGATAGAGACCAGTCTGGGTCTGGGTAACTTGAGAAATTTCCTCACCCATCTTCAAAGGTGTCATGAGGATGAAATGAAATATTCTGATTAAGATGGTCTTGAAAACAAAAGATTGTATGTCTCCTTGAAGGCAGGAGCAACTTCTCTGAACTAATTTTATGTGAAAGTGAAAGTCGTTCAGTCATGTCAACTCTTTTCGACTCCATGGACTGTAGAGTTCATGGAATTCTCCAGGCCAGAATACTGGAGTGGGCAGCCTATCCCTTCTCCATTGGATCTTCCCAACCCAGGAATCGAACCAGGGTCTCCTGCATTGCAGGTGGATTCTTTGCCAACTGAGCTTTCAGGGAAGCCCACATTTTTTTACATAGTGAGTTGTATCTTTCCCCCACATTTTTATGTGGTGAGCTGTATCTTTCCCCAAAGCCATCTACTATGATCGTATTGATCAGACGTGCCAGGGAGAGAAAAGGAAGAGCATTTGTTCAGGCTCCTGGTGACCCTAAATGGGCTCAGGCTGGACTACAAAGGGCTCAGCCTCGGAGCCCTGCATCCTGCGTCTCCTCCTTCCCAGCTCAGCTTGTCCACCTCAGCGATTTAAGACCAGCTTCCTCTGCGCTCTAAGCCTCTGTTTCCTCAGAAAATATCACTCTATCACCCAGCTCACTGTCATGTGTATATTAAGCGCCATGAAAAAAATATAGCAGGAGCATTTAGAAAACACATATGCTTCATGCTCAGGCTTGTGTATTTGTTTTGGGCAAGAGAGGCCATGCTGAGATGTCAGGAATTCACTTTATTTTTTAAGGGTTTTTTTTTTTTAATGTGGATTATTTTTAAAAATTTTTATTTATTTATGGCTGTGTTGGATCTTCAGGCTTCCCAGATGGCACTAATGGTGAAAAACCTGCCTGCCACTGCAGGAGATGTAAGAAACACAGGTTTGATCCCTGGGTCGGGAAGATCCCTTAGAGAAGGAAAGGGCAACATACTCCAGTATTCTCGCCTGGAAAATCCCATGGACAGAGGAGCCTGGCAGGCTACGGTCCATAGGGTTGCAAAGGGTCAGAGATGACTGAAGCGACTTAGCACAGCACACAGCACAGGGCTGGGTCTTCAGGCTCTTCTCTAGATGCGGTGGGTGGGGGCGACTCACTCTCTAGTTGCAGTGCCTGGGTTTGTCTTTGTGGTGGCTGCTCTTGGTGCAGAGCACGGGCTCTAGGGCGCACAGGCTCCAGTAGTTGCAGCTCCCGGGCTCCAGAGCACAGGCTCCATGGTTGTGGCTCATGCACTTAGTTGTCCCACAGCATGTGTGATCTTCCCGAATCAGGGATGCAACCCTTGTCTCCTGCATTGGCAGGCAGATTCTTTACCACTGAGCCACCAGGGAGGCCCTGGACCATTTGTGTTTTTTTTTTAAGTCCTTGTTGAATCTGTTACAATATTGCTTCTGTTTTGACTTATTGGCTTGAGGTATGTGGAGTCTTAGCTCCCCAACTAGGGATCAAACCTGCAGTCCCTGCATTGAAAGGTAAAGTCTTAACCACTGGACAGTCGAGGAAGTCCCAGGAATTCATGCTAAGATGAGATTTGAAAGAAGAAATGTGAGGGAGAGAATTTGGAGCAGAAGGATGGGCATGGGCGAAGGTCTGGGGGTGAGAGCCCGGACGTGGTTGAGGACTAGACAGAAGTAGATGGCTGCAGTAAAGCTGTTTGAGAGCTTCTGGGCTTTATCAGAAGATTCTGACACAAGCCAAGTGTCTCGTGGCTGGAGAGTGAAGTGATGAGACATATACTTTAAAACGATTACTTTGGTGACAGAAATGGCCCGGAGGTGACAAAAAGGAGAGTGAGGGAGGACCATTATCTTTAGAGGATTGTTGTGTCTTGTTTAAAGAAAGAGAGTTTGTCTCAAAAAGGGGTTATTACGCCTGGAAAACTTCCGATTACTGTTATCTTCGCCTGGCACTCAGGCCCCGTTTTCCTGCAAGAGAAGCAAAGGGGCCAGAACACTTTAGCTGAAGCTGAGGTCAAAGCCTGAGTAGCGGAAGGTGCTTATTTCTCTTTAGCTTTCTCTGCAGTAAAGTCAGTGTCGTCACAGAAGAGAAAGAGGAGGGAAAATAGACCTCAAATCACCCTCCATCTCATCACCCTAAAACGATGATTCTCATTCTTGCAGGTTCATTTCTTGGCTTGTCCAGATGCCTATATAATTTTACACTCTTGCAATCAGACTGTATACAGTTTTCCATCTCACTTTAGGGACTCAACGTGGTAATTTTTTCATGGGTCTGTAGCATACTTTTAAGAATGCTTCCTAACGCCTACTTATCATGCCACTGACTTTAACGAACAATTCTCTATCTGTTAGATATTATGCTCCTCTAAGTATTTTCGCACTGATATTTAACAACTCTACCACATAGCTTGTCTTATTTGGGGAGTGGGGACATTTCCTAGGATAGATGTCTTCTAATATTATTGCTATGCTGATGATTAGGAATGCTTTTGTCTCCTGATTCTGGTTGCTAAGGGCTTCCCAGGTAGCTTAATGGTAAAGGATCTGCCTGCAATGCAGAAGATGTGAGCTCGATCCCTAGGTCAGGAAGATCCCCTGGAGAAGAAAATGGGAACCCACTCCAGTATTTTTGCCTGGGAAATCCCAAAGACAAAGAAACATAGCAGGCTACAGTCCATGGGGTCACAAGAGTCGGACACGATTTAGCAACTAAACTACCACCACCTACTGATTGCTAGATTGCCTAGAAGGTTCTTATTTGAAAAGTAGCTTTTTTACTCCCCTGCTGCTGCTGCTAAGTCGCTTCAGTCGTGTCTGACTCTGTGCGACCCCATAGACGGCAGCCCACTAGGCTCCCCCGTCCCTGGGATTCTCCAGGCAAGAACACTGGAATGGGTTGCCATTTCCTTCTCCAATGCATGAAAGTGAAAAGTGAAAGGGCAGTCGCTCAGTCGTGTCTGACTCTTAGCGACCCCATGGACTGCAGCCTACAATCCCGCCCATGGGATTTTCCAGGCAAGAGTATTGGAGTGGGGTGCCACTGCCTTCTCTGTTTCACCTCCCTAACCTCCCCTGGGGAGGGGGCCAAGAAAGAGGAATTAGTTGCTGTTCAGCCGTTCCAGGCACTTTGTGTTCCTTTGCTCACTCAACCTTTCTGACAAGCCTATGAGTTGTTTTAGCTACTGAGGTCTTAATTCGTGCAGGGAACTTTATTTGAGCACCTTTTTTTTTTTTTTTAACCTCATTTAATCATTGAATTAATGATTCATTGAATTAATGAGCTCAGTGAGGAAGATGCTCTGTCTCCACTTTACAGAACTGGAAAACTGAGTTTCTTTCTTTTTTAAAATTTATTTTACTGAAGTATAATTTACGATATTCTGTTAATTTCTGCTATACAGAAAGTAATTCAGTTACACATATAAATATATATTCTTCCTAATATTCTTTTCTATTATAATTTATCACCAGAGATTGAATACTGTTCCATGTGCTATACGGTAAGGCCTTGTGGTTTATCCATTCTACGTATAATAGTTTGCATCTGCTCATGCCGAACTTTCAACCCGTTCTTCCTCTTCCACCCTTGGCAACCACAGTTCTGTTCTCTATGTCCGTGAGCCTGTTACTGTTCGATAGATAAGTTCATTTGTGTCATATTGTAGATTTCACATGTAAGTGATATCATATAGTATTTGTCTTCCTGAGTTACTTCACTTAGTATGATCATCGCTAGGTGCATCCATGTTACTGCAAATGACATTATTTCATTCTTTCTTATTACTGAAAGGTAGTTCATTGTGTGTGTGTGTGTGTATATATACACCACATCTTCTTTACCCATTCATCTACTGATGGATATTTGCATTGTGTCCATGTCTTGGCTATTGTGAATAATGCCACTATGACCATAGGGGTGCATGCATCTTTTTGAATTATAGTTTTGTCCAGATACATGTCCAGGAGTGGGATTACTGGATCATATGATAACTCTTTTTAGAGGAAAACTGAGTTTTAAAGAGGTTAAATAACTTCCCAAATCAAGTGTTTAGAAAATAGCTGAGCTTGGAGCTATACCCTGCTCTAGCTGACTTCATGTTTTTCATTTTTACCAGCATGTTGATAAACAAAACACCCTCTCTGTATCTGTGTATTGTGAGTCTCCTATTTGCAGAAGACTCAAGAGGCATGAGTAACAAAAACAACCTAAAAAACTGAAGAGCAGAGTCCTGAGCACCAGTTAAAACTCTTTTTGATGAGTCATAATTACTGTCTTTTGTCTGGATGAAGAGATGCCAGGGCTACTGTCTGATGCTTGTAAATTGTACCCAGGGCGCTTCACACACCTGGGCTCTAGACAGTTTCAGCAGCATCTGTGTGAAAGGGCGGGGCATCCTGGTGAGCCTGGCTGGCTGGCTCATAGGTTAGTGCAGCTGACAGGACATGAGAACATCTCTTAGCACAGGGAGCCTCTGACCTCAGAGGCTGATGGCCAGTCATGATGATTCCACTGAGGAAGACGGACGTGAACATTTTTAGCTCAGGGTGGGAAGGGTGTGAAGACAGCAAGTGCATACAATTACACTGTGACTGGAATTTACACTGGATTCAGACTCTGGAGGAAGTGAAGGGTGCTATGTCATCCATCTGCTCCTATTTAGCTTGCCAGGAACAAACACATGCATGGAAGGGGAGAGAAGGGAGAACCGCAGGGACCTGGGATAAATAACCCCCTGTTGCTGTTTTGCCTGATGTCATGACACTTTGAAAAAGATGAGGTTGTCGTCTTTGGAAAAGATAATAATTTTGTGATGATGCAAACTCATATGCTTGTTTATCTGTCTCAGGGCTCTGCCTGTATTTAAGGCCTGTCTCCCTAGGGCATTTGAAGGGCAGAGTCTTCTTCCTTGCTTTCATGCCCTTCAGTGAAGTGTGTGTGTGTGCTAAGTCGCTTCAGTCATGTCTGACTCTGTGTGACCCCCTGGACTGTAGCCTACCCCAGCAGGCTCCCCTGTCCGTGGGATTATCCATGCAAGAATACTGGAGTGGGTTGCCATGCCCTCCTCCAGGGGATCTTCCCTGATCCAGGGATGGAACCCACCTCTCTTCCATCTTCTGCATTGGCAAGCAGGCTCTTTACCATTAGTGCCACCTGGGAAGTGAAGTGACTGACACAAATTTCGTGCCAGTCACACATTTGAGGAGCAGAGACCTGAGGATAAATACAACAGAGCAATAGATGTGGTGGTGTGAGATGCTCGGATCTGGGATGCTCAACCCTTCTGAGGACAGGAAAGGGTTGAAGAGGTAAGGTTCACTTTCAAGGCAGTGGCAGAGATTGATCTGGAAGCTTTGCAGGACCTCGCCAGGGAGGCAAGGAAGCCACAGCATTTTAGAAGAAAGAGCCTAGGCAAAGGCAGGTTTGCCTAGTGGTGGTATCATAAGCCTTTTGAGGTTTAAAAGTCTAGACTGTGCAGTAATGATGGTGGGAGGTTGAAAGAGGTGAGAGCGAGTCAGAAAGGATGGGCTGAGAGAAGTGGGCGCTTAGGGGGTCCTAGAAGCAGGGGCTCTGGGTGGGGGTCAGGCAAAATAGCAAAAGGGGGTTATTGACCCCAAGTCACCCTGGATTTCCTTTTCCTCACCTTCTCTGTGTACTTGGGAGTGAGTTGACCCTACAGTGCTAAGCACTGGGTGCTCTGACTGACCTAGAAGGATGACCAAGGAGAAGCACGTACAGTGAGTCCCCTCCATATGAACCTTCAGGTTGTGAACTTTCAAATATGCGAATGTGGGTTTGCATGTCCCATTACATCAGGCATGAGTGAAATTGCAGCCTGCCCTCTGTCTCCAACTGCTGACGATCCTTCAGCTCTACCATCTCCCACCTCCTCTGTCTCCTCCAGTTAGTAACTCTTCCTGCCTGTTCACTTGATGTCAGCCCCTCTATGCCAGCTATTGTACTCTGCTGCTGCTGCTGCTAAGTCGCTTCAGTCGTGTCCGACTCTGTGCGACCCCATAGACGGCAGCCCACCAGGCTCTGCCATCCCTGGGATTCTCCAGGCAAGAACACTGGAGTGGGTTGCCATTGCCTTCTCCATTGTGTGAAAGTGAAAAGTGAAAGTGAAGTCACTCAGTCACGTCCGACTCATAGTGACCCCATGGACTGCAGCCTACCAGGCTCCTCCATCCATGGGATTTTCTAGGCAACAGTACTGGAGTGGCTTGCCATTGCCTTCTCCATTGTACTCTAGTACTATACTTTTAGAATTTCCCTGGTGGCTCAGACGGTAAAGAAGCTGCCTGCAATGCAGAAGACCCAGGTTCGATCCCTGGGTTGGGAAGATCCTCTGGAGAAGGAAATGGTAACCCACTCCAGTATTCTTGCCTGGAGAATCCTATAGAGCTTGGTTGGCTACAGTCCATGTGAATGCAGAGTTGGACATGACTTAGCACCTAAACCACCACTCTACTTTTCAGGGTTCTGTACTGTAAGATTAAAAATGTTAAACATTAAAAATGTTTATTCTTTGTGTTAGTTTTCATGCATTATTTGCATGAAAAGTATTATAAACCTATTATAATACAGTAATATATAGCTGACTGTGTTAGTTGAGTACCTAGGCTAACTTTGTTGAATTTATATAAACCTATTACAATACAGTAATATATAGCTGACTGTGTTAGTTGAGTACCTAGGCTAACTTTGTTGAATTTAAGAACAAATTGGACATGAATGCATTCTCAAATAGTAATTCATTCATATGTAGGGGACTTACTGTATTGGAAAATCAGGGTGAGGACCAGCGGGGTCATCTACTAGGCAATTTTGTTATGTTAGGCAAAGCATTTCATCTCTTTGAGCCTTAGTATTCTTATCTTTAAAATGAGAACATTAACATTTATCTTACAGCGTTGTTCTAGCAGATAAAAAAAAAATCCAATTACATAAAAGCATTTATATGACTCATTCCTGGCATATAAATATTAGTTTCTTCCCCAGGCATTCAGCTGTTGCCTAGTCAATTTGGACTGAATATAGTTTCATGAAAGAGATATAAACAAATCAAAGATTATCATGATTATTCACAAATGAAAGAATGTAGAAAAAACTGTTATCACGGCAGAGGGATGCTTCCTATAGAATGAAAGGGATGGAAGGCAATTGTGGGCTGAGGAGTGGGGAGAAAGAAATGAAAGACGCAAGATGAATGGCAGGAAATGCTGATTCCAAACAAGCAAGGGCTTTAGCTGGACTCTCGGCTCAACGACCTGGTTAATAGAGACTCAACCAGCACGTGCCCCCTGTGATGTGACCCCTCTGGACACCAGGGAGCGAGTCACAGCCTCCGTCACCCTCTGTCACAGGCTCCTGTGTTCATTCTTCTTCTCTGTCCCCCTGAGTCAGGGAGCAATAATTCTTTCTAAGCTGGCTCCTGAACACGCAGTTAATTTAGATCTATTGAGTTTACAGGGATTACCTTGCTTCCTTTGTAGTAAATAAAGCTGTAAACAGCTGGTGAAATTGATTAATGGCTCTGGGCGAGCGGCAGCATTTAATCAATGGCGAAAGCTGTTCATTGGGTACAATCTGGAGCCTGGAGGAGCTCCAGGCAGGAACCAGAACCTCAGAGCAGGGCAAGTGAGTGGAGGGAGGAGCTGCAGGCTTGGGGCAGGAGGAAAGGAAGTGTCGCTGGATGGTACTTATCCAGTCTAGGTGATGGCCTCATCATTTTCATTTTACGTTTTTTTGGCTGGGAGTAATTGAATTATTATTTTTTAACAGCTATAATTATATAGGAAACATGAAGAGAATTTCAAATAGAGACAATATTTTAAAAAGTCTAACCCCAAATAAATCAAAGTAGTTTAATATATTTTAAGATTATTATTATTTTTTTTTGATGTGGACTATTTTTAAAACCTTTATTGAATTTGTTAAAATATTGCTTATATTTCCTGTTTTGGTTTTCAGGCCTCAAATCATGTGACATCTTAGCTCCCTGACCAGGCATTGAACTTGCATCCACTGCATTGGAAGATGAATGCGTAGCCACTGGACTGCCGGGGAAGTCCCCAAAGTAGTTTAACTTTGTATTTATATATCATCACAGCTGTGTCATTTTTGCATTTTTATTTTGCTCCCCTACTGCCCATTCTCCCCAGTCAGTTAGAGACATTGCCTTAAGAGTTTTCAGAATAATCTCAAGTCCTTAATGGGCATGGCAAACACAGTCTTACGTTGAAGCCTTCCTCATCTCTCTGACTTTATCTCCCATCAATAGCCTCCTTATTTGCTGTGCTTGCCTACTCAGTTGTACCCAACTCTTTGTGACCCCATGAACTATAGCCCAGAAGGCTTTTCTGTCCTTGGGATTTCCCAGGAAAGAATAATGGAGTACATTGCTATTTCCTTCTCTAGGGGAATCTTCCCAAGCCAGGGATATTCCCCACCCAGGGATTGAACCTGTATCTCCTGCATTGGCAAGTGGATTCTTGACGACAGAGCCACCAGGGAAGCCAAAAAAATAGTCAGCCCTAACTGGTATTTTGCCTTAAATGAGCCACCAGGGAACCCCTGAAGGTGGAGAACGTCACTGCAGATGATGTTCCTGGCATCATAGTGGAAGTATTGTTGACAACTGAATTTATTATAAAGACTCACTTTTCCATTCTTCCCTTTACACCTAGCATTGTGTCATGAACACTGGATGGCAATGATGCCTCTGACTGGTTGCTTTCCATTCCATCAGCAGGATCTATCTCATTGTATTTACATGTAGTCGAGCAGTTGAGTTTGGTCTATTATTACATGATCCTCCAAAAGGCTTAGCTTTTAACTTCCAGTGACTTGTACACTCAAGAATTATCTCGAGGGAAAATGGGTTCAATTGAACAGAGTAGTTTCTTTGTTCCACAGTCTGTCAGAAACACAGTCATCGAAGTCTTTGTCCTGAAGCGAGCTGAGAACTCCGGGCTGGAGGGAGGGAAAGTGAAGTCTGGAAGGCAGAATTGGCAACGTGGCAGGGGCGTGCTAGGCACAATAGCCTTCTCCTAAAGGGGACGGGTTGGGACAAATTCAAACTCTGACCACATGGTGAAATGCACCATGGATCGTATGCAAATAAAAGGCCACCGCTGTGTGCTCATAAAGTTTATTTACAAAAACAGGGCAGGCTGGATCGAGCCCTTGGGCTGTAGTTTGCCAGCCTTTGTCCAAGAGCGTTGAATCAGATGCTCTCTGTAAAATGCTCAGCTCAGTGTCTGGAACATAGAAAGTGCCTAATAAAATAATAGCTGTTGTTGAGATGATGATGATGATGATTGCAGTGACTGGCATCTGTCTGTCTACTGGACTTGGCTGCCTGCCATCCTCCTGAGGTTTCTTGGATTCTGACATCCGTTAACAACAAACACTTCCTGCCAGCAGAGCTTTGCAGAATCTAATATTTCCCTGGGCAAATCTCAGTAACTCCCCTCTCTTTAGGCGTATCCCATGATCACTCAAGAATTGCTGGAGTCTCTGCAAATTCCACCCCTTTCAATTGGACACGTTCATGTAAAGCGTATAATTACGTCTAATTGGATTCACGGTCAATGTGCTGCAGTGCTATTAGAGGCATAATCGATAATCACTCTATGGAACAATTCTAGCTCAATACCATCTCCTGCCCAAGCCTTCTGATCAGCTGAGATTCGACCACATATTAGATAACACCCACAAATGAAGTCTGTGGCCTCAACCTCAGCCTGAGATTACTGCTCTATTTTCCATCTGCTTCAGTGGAAAACTGTTGGCCGCAAGCACAAGGAGAAGCAATTCTCAGCAAAGGTGTAGAAACAGGAGGGTTGATGCCTCCCTCCTGTGTCCTTGTGGCCCCTGAGGCAGAGGATAACACGGGTGCATAAGAGAGGAAAGGGTCATAGTTATGGATGCTAAGTCCCTTCAGTCGTGTCCAACTCTTTGTGACCCCATGGACTGTAGCCCACCAGGCTCCTCTGTCCATTGGATTCTCCAGGCAAGAATACTGGAGTGGGTTGCCATGCCCTCCTCCAGGGGATCTTCCTAACCCAGGGATCGAACCCAAGTCTCTTATGTCTCCTGCATTCGCAGGCAGGTTCTTTACCACTAGCGCCATTTGGGAAGCCCATGTATTTAACTCAACAGACCTTGGGAAGGCACTTTAAGATTCATCTGGGCTAATTCAAAACCCCTCTCAGAAGCATCAGGATATACAGCCCCTTCCTCACTCAGGAAATTGTATGTCCAGGAAGAAGAGCCCTGGCTCCATAAACTTTGTCACCCATGTTCCAGCAGCCTTCTCACCAAGGGGTTAAAGGATGCAAGTCCATGATCTTATCCTGGAGAAGATCAGATCCTTTGGCTATTCCGGATAGAATATTCTATTCTATTCTGGCTCTGTGGTCCTCTCACTTTTCTTTATTCCAATAGTCATTTTTGAAAAATTCCCCATGGAGGACTGGAGCTCAGGACAGAGGGGCGAGCTGAGATCCTGATTCTTAATGTTAACCAGATCTGTGGCCTGGGTGATCCCCTAGCAGCCTCTGTTTGGGGGTTAGATTAATGCCAAGGTCACTGCAGCTCTAACCAGCTGAGTTAGACATGACTGTGTTCAAACCTTCCTTGTGGACATAAGGAGGTTTATGTCTCTCCTTCATGAGCTATCCTATCTGGAGTCCAGACTCAGGACTGTCAAATGCTACTGAGGATAATCAATGTTTAGGGCCATTGGAGGTATAAATGCTTTTATAAATTGATTCATTCCTTTACATAAAAAACCTTATATAGATCATTTAAATGTATCCAGGAAAGTAAATTAAATGATCAAGTAACATGTTCTTTCTTAGGCTCTTGATATAAGCATCATAGCAGCAAGTAATGGAGGAGACAGATAAAGAATGAGTAAGCCTTCATGCCTCAGCCTTGGCTGAGAATCATTGCTCACATGGGTGATAAATGGGGGCTTCCCCAGTGGTTCAGTGGTAAAGAATCTGCCTGCCAAGCAAGAGACATGAGTTCAAACCCTGGGTCAAGAACATCCCCTGGAGGAGGAAATGGCAACCCCCTCCAGTATTCTTGCCTGGAGAATCCCATGGACAGAGGAGCCTGGGGGCTATAGTCCATCAGTTCAGTTCAGTTCAGTTGCTCAGTCGTGTCCAACTCTTTGCAACCCCATGAATCACAGCACCCCAGGCCTCCCTGTCCATCATCAACTCCTGGAGTTCACTCAAACTCACGTCCATAGGGTTGCAAAAAATCAAGACACAACTGAACACGCACACACAGTGATAAATCGTGCACCCATCAAGCCCAAGTCCAGCTCTGTCCAGTCTTAGAATGAGCCGTGATCAAAGTGGAAACCACCTTGAAGCTGCTGACCGTGCGGCAGTTACCATGCTCAGGTCTCTAAACACACTAACTCACTTTGTCATAGCCCACCTGCCATCATGAGACTGGCTCCATCTTTCCACTTTTACAGAGAAGAGAACCAGAACTCAGACATGTCAAGTGAGTTAAGGAAGCAGTGCATGAACAGAGCAGTACAATCAAGATCAGGCTCTGGAGTGTCTGACCCTGAAGACTGTGGTCTGAGCCTCTGTCCTGAAGCGTGTCTTCCATCCAGAAGCTTGACTGCCTCTGCAGCTATGCGCCCAATGGTTGACTCACCCCGAGGGAATCTAGACACTTTTCCTGAAGCCCCACCATATGACCTGGCCCCTGCCTTGAGTTTTTTGAGTTTCTCTAGTCTTCCACTGGGTCTGACATTTTCACTTTGGATTTACTTACTTGTCTGGAGTCTGGAAAAATTCCTGATTGCTTGCTGTTCACTTTTCTGCATCCCAGCTTCTGTACCACGAAGCCCTGTGTGAGGTCAGTTACAGAGAGGTTGGTAAACCAGAATTGATGGACTTGGAGAAGAGCCCAGCTCCTCTGTATCTAATTCTCTATCTATCCTCTGAGTTTTATTCATTCCTCTTATTCTCAGGGCCACCCATGATTAGGCATCACTGGACACACAATACTGGACTGCTGTCCACCCAACTTTTAGGCCATCCCTATAAGAACATCTTGGTAGGACAGATAACAGTTTTGAAGTAACTTCCTAGCTCTAAGAGCTTGAGCAGACCTCTTAACCTTCTTTGAGGCTAATTGCCCATCTGCTTCCCACCTGCCAATGCAAGAGACATAAGAGACGTGGGTTCTATCCCTGGGTCAGGAAGATCCCTTGGAGGAGGGCATGACAACCCACTCCAGTATTTTTGTCTGGAGAACCCCATGGACAGAAGAGCCTGGCAGGCTATGGTCCATAGGGTCACAAAGAGTTATATACAACTGAAGCGACTTAGCACACACACATGCACACCCATCTCTGTAGTGGGCATGGCCTTGGTACCTTTCTCACAAGGGGATGATGAGGATGAGAGGTCAAGGATGTGGTGATTGTTTAGTGAGTGGTGAGTTTGTAATAGTGGAGGTGGTTGTTAATGGCTCTTTCTTGGAGCTCACGCTGCTGCAGTGGTTGTGGCCATGCCCTTTCTTGCCTCGTGGCCGTAAAGTCAGCTTCACTCTCACGCCTCCAAAGCGCCCCAGTTTACACAGACATGAGGAGACAAGTCTGGCAGGCACATAAGTTAATTAAGAGAATGAACCAAATCAAAGAAGGCAGAGGTAGTTTGGAAGAAAAAAAGAAAGAGAATTGGGTTCAAAGTGTGCTTGTTAATTACTTGCTCTGGATTTATAATGCCAAGAGGGTCCATCAGCCAGAATGCAGAATGAAGGAATGAATAAATTAACAGAGGGACTCCGCCTGCTGTTGATAGTCTGTAATAGGCCAGGGTTCTTCCGAGTAATTAATAGTGAGTTAGGAAGCCAATTTCTTCGGCAATTGAAGGAGGCTTTGTAGAAACCTTCTCCAGAATAAAAGCAGAGATCTGGAGAAAACCAGGAGCTAAGTCACAGGAATGCAGCACCGTTACTCCTTCCTGAGGGAAGTCAGCCTTTAAAGATGGGTTCATTGTCATGCAGAGTGACGGTGGACTTGAGGGTAGCAGAGAACTGAGATGAACTGAGTGGTGGATTGTAAGAGCAGAGATGGGATCTGAGTTCTTCTGACATTTGCTCTGTGACTTTGGGCAGCCTCCTAACCTTTCTGAGCCTCACATTTTCACTCTGTAGGTGAAGGATAATACAGAACCCCAATTAAATCTCAGAACTCTTGTGACAATCCAGTGGGAAAAGGAACTTTGTAAAAAAAATTTTTAAGTCTTTATAGATTTTTGTTACCGTATTGCTTCTGTTTTATGTTTTGGTCCTTTGACCACGAGGCATGTGGGATCCTCGCTCCCCGACCAGGGGTCAAACCTGCGCCCTCTGCATAGGAAGGTGAAGTCTTAACTTCCGGACCACCGGGGAAGTCCCAGGATTTTGTCAGTTGTTAAACGCCTTGAGATCTGAGCAAGCATAATGATGAAGATTATGGTGATTGGGATGGTGGTGCTCCAGGATCATGTGAGGTTGGAGTTGACTCCTAGATGTTTCGGCCTAAAGACACTATCCTGAGTGTCTTCCGTCTGGCTCCTGGACGCCTTGATTGGGTGCTTCGTTATAGAACGTCTGTATCCCTCTTTCTTTTCTTTGCACTGCCATGGTGTTTTCTGTTCATTCACCGATCTCTCATTATACTGTTTACTATAATCCACCCTCATTTTTCTTGGGTGAGTGTCAGGGGATTAGATAAATAGATCTGTCCATTATTGTGCTGTATGCAAGGCCAGGAGCTGTACATTCCTTGTGTTACTACATCCTTTTAGCAAAACCCTGAGATATATCTTATTAGTCTAGTTCTTATGAGAGAAGGGAGTCATGTTCAGTGTGATACGAATATTAAATAACAGAGTCTAAAGTGAAGACTAGATCTGTTTAATTCTTTTCAATAAATCAACTAACTCTCAGTGTGTTTAATGTTGTTTGTTCAGTTAAGCTGTGCGGTAAGCTTTTCACAGGAAAATAATCATGGCTTCTGTAAAAAGATCCTATTTCAAATCCCAAAGCTACAGCTTGTGCCCTCAGGAAAAAGCAGTTTTAGTCTAAGCTAAATGTGTACTTGGGCTTCTCTAGTGATTCAGTGGTAAAGAATCTATCTGCCAACGAAGGAGACGTGAGTTTGATCTCTGGATGGGAAAGATCCCCTGGAGGAGGCAATGGCTACCCACTCCAGTATTCTGGCCTAGGAAATCCCATGGACAGAGGAGTCTGGTGGGCTACAGTCCACGGGGTCCCAAAGAGTTGGACACGACTGAACGATTGAACACACACCACGTTGCTACGTCACCTCCACCCTGTGCCCCACGTTTAGCTCATGGTGACAGTGATGGAAACTCCTTGCTGTGCATATTCTAACCCTGGAGGTAAAGGACCCTAAGGCCACACAGCTAGGAAGAGGCCAGGCTGAGACGGGAGGGTCTCGGGCTGACCCTTCTGTATCTATAGAGTGAGGATGACAATCCTAGCCCCTGAAGATTAAATCGAATGACTTTACAACTAAACAACAACAAAGCCATATTCACTGGGATAAGAGGTTAACCCGCATCCCTAAATAAGCCACCAGCGTTAGTAGGAAGCCCCAGGTGCAGCCGAAGAACGCTTTACTCTGGTAGGTGCTGCTGGTGTATTTTACACTTGCGCTGTCTCCACCTCCCTCCTGGTCACCAGGCACCAGGGTGTTATTTTCCGAATAGGAGCAGTGGTGGCTTCTGGAAGCAGACTTCATCTGGATGTGATTTGTAGACACACAGTTGACACATCCTTCTGATAAAGGTACCACTCAGCTTCCTATGCCAACCATACAAGCCTCTTGGGAGAGTCAGGACTTAAATGTGATTTTCAATTTCTGAAAATCAAGATGAGATAAAGCAACACTTTCCAGAGAGGGAAGGATAGAAAGAGTTTTAAACAGTGATTGATGAGAGAGGCAGAAAGTAAGTACTGTTTCCCCAAGCATGCAGACCATCTGTGGGGGGGGATTAATAGGTGTTAAATATGATGGGGGTTCTGTATGTACATGGATATGATCAGATTCATATTTAAATAGTATTAAACACTTCCAATACTGCAGGGCTGAGAGTATTCCTAAATTACCTGATCAGCCCTCATCCCCAAACCCCCACCTGCCACGCCTCTCCCTGTAACATCCTTCTGCTCCATCTCTGCCCCGGAGGTCACAGGAGGCAATGGAGATGCGCTGGAACAGAGCTCAGCAGGTGATTCGCTGTGGTCTCTAACCCCAAGCTCTTCTCAGAGAGGAGAGTTAGCTGTCCAATTTTTTATTTTAAATAAAACCTGATTTAGAAAAGAAAACAGTATTCACGTGCCAGGGTTATGTGTTCTTTTCACCCTTTTTATTTAGGCATTCCTATAGTCAGCCTAGAGAAGGAAATGGTAACCCACTCCAGTATTCTTGCCTGGGAAATCCCAGGGAGAGAGGAGCCTGGTGGGCTACAGTCCATGGGGTGGCAAAGAGTAGGACATGACTTAGCAACTAAACAATGACAGCATAGTCAGTCTTAGGAAACTCACTCTATAACTTTAGTTTATGGAAAACATGCAAAAACACCTGCTCGCTGGACTTGTCCTGCAACTGTCTTTATGAGAACATTTACTAAGGAACTACTATGTGCCAGGTCTCCGATGGTGATTATGACTTGAAAACCATAATATAAAATGGCTGCATATCATGGCTAATCTCAAGGAGCTCAGAGTTTGGAATGTGTGTGGGCAAAACAGAAATGGACAAACAAAAACAGTCATTTACAAAAACATGGTGATTATGTTCTCTGGTAGGAAAAAGAGTAGTGATATAGAAAGGGTATATACTGTATTGGAAAGAGAGTAGCAGTATAGAAAGGGTACGTAGCCTACCTGACATGAGAGTATTCTAGAAATAAGAACCTACCTTCATTGGTAAATTGAAAAACCCAAAAACAAAAATAGTTTTGAAGAAACATCTAGATCGATGTAACTATGATCCTGATGGACTATGTGAAACTGTGAGACCTCCCTGAAGGAATTCTTAAGATTCTGTGCTAGTTTTCAAGCCTCCCTGGCTTACTTTTCTGGTTTAAGTTTTATCTTAGGGCATATAATGAAATTTTTTTTACTGTAAGTAACTGAATCTGTTGAAAAAAACGAATATAAGCAGTTATTGACTTTTCTACAAAACATAAGTATTTTAATTGCTGCGTAAGTTGTTCATAATCTAGAAGCATTAATTTTGTTTAAACAGTGAGCCAAGGAAGAGTAAGATTTAGACAAACACCAAAGTGAGTGAAAGCCATTCAGTCTTGTCCGACTCTTTGCAACCCTAAGGACTATACAGTCTCTGGAATTCTCCAGGCCAGAATACTGGAGGGGTAGCCTTTCCCTCCTCCAGGGATCTTTCCAATCAAGGGATTGAACCCAGGTCTCCCGCATTGCAGGTAGATTCTTTACTAGCTGAGCCACAAGGAAAGCCCATTTCTTCCCTAAATATCACTACTATCAATCATTTTGATGTTATTAAAGGCTTATTGCTAAAGACTTAGCTGATTTCAGCCTGTCCATTTTCCTGATGATAAGCTTCTGAGCTGGGTCTACACTGAGGATTTCCAGAGCTGACTTACTGATGTATAGAACAGTCTTTTGGACTCTGTGGGAGAGGGAGAGGGTGGGATGATTTGGGAGAATGGCATTGAAACATGTATAATATCATATATGAAATGAGTCGCCAGTCCAGGTTTGATGCATGATACTGGATGCTTGGGGCTGGTGCACTGGGATGACCCAGAGGGATGGTACGGGGAGGGAGGAAGGAGGAGGGTTCAGGTTGGGAAACACGTGTATACCTGTGGCGGATTCATGTTGATATATGGCAAAACCAATACAATATTGTAAAGTTAAAAAATAAAATAAAACTAAAAAAAAAACAACTAAATTAGTGCAGTATCCAGTGGAATATCATTCAGCCATAAAAAGAATGCCATTCTGCCATTTGCAACAATGTGGATGAACGTGGAGGGTATAACGCTTAAGTGAAATAAGTCAGACAGAGAAATACAAATCCTTTATGTTATCACTTATATGCAGAATCTGAAAAATAAAACAAATGAATGAATATAACAAAACAGACTCACAGATATGAGAACAAACTAGTAGTTAACCAGTGTGGAGAGGGAAGGTGGAAAGGGCAAGATAGAGGCAGGGGATTAAGAGACACAAACCACTAGATAAAAAATAAGTAAGCTACAAGGGTATATCATACATCACAGGGAGACAGAGCCTTTATTTTATAATACCTTTAAATGTAGTATAATGTATAAAAATATTGAATCACTGTGTGGTACACCTGAAACTAATATAATATTGGAAATCAACTATATCTTAATAAAAAAAGCTAAATTAGTGTCGAGGCACTTGAATTGAAGATGATACTCTGGTGTTTATGTAGAAATGTGAGTCTCACTTAGAGGAACATACAAGAAAAAGTTATTCCCATATTTTGTTTCCTAAGTGGAAAGTGATTCTCAAGGGAGGGTAGGGGCTGTGTCAGTAACACTGGGGAAGAAGAATGAATTGTGCTACAATAAGAGAATTATAGAAGGAGTAGATAACCCTCCTAGAAGTGGATATTCTCCAGGATAGCAGGCATCACACATTTATAGTGTCTGGAATACAGTAGGTTACCTGTATTTATTTAACTTCTATGCAGAGTACAGCATGAGAAACGCTGGGCTGGTTGAAGCACAAGTGGGAATCAAGATTGCTGGGAGAAATATCAATAACCTCAGATATGCAGATGACACCACCCTTATGGCAGAAAGTGAAGAGGAACTCAAAAGCCTCTTGATGAAAGTGAAAGTGGAGAGTGAAAAAGTTGGCTTAAAGCTCAACATTCAGAAAACGAAGATCATGGCATCTGGTCCCATCACTTCATGGCAAATAGATGGGGAAACAGTGGAAACAGTGGCTGACTTTTTTTTCTGGGCTCCAAAATCATTGCAGATGGTGACTGTAGCCATGAAATTAAAAGAAGCTTACTCCTTGGAAGGAAAGTTGTGACCAACCTAGACAGCATATTAAAAAGCAGAGATATTACTTTGTCAACAAATGTCCGTCTAGTCAAAGCTATGGTTTTTCCAGTAGTCATGTATGGATGTGAGAGTTGGACTATAAAGAAAGCTGAGCGCAGAAGAATTGATGCTTTTGAACTGGTGTCGGAGAAGACTCTTGAGAGTCCCTTGTACTGCAAGGAGATCCAACTAGTCCATCCTAAAGGAGATCAGTCCTGGGTGTTCATTGGAAGGACTGATGTTGAAGCTGAAACTACAATACTTTTGCCACCTCATGAGAAGAGCCAACTCATTTGAAAAGACCCTGATGCTGGGAAAGATTGAGGGCAGGAGGAGAAGGGGATGACAGAAGATGAGATGGTTGGATGGTATTTCTGACTCAATGGACATGGGTTTGGGTGGATTCTGGCAGTTGGTGACGGACAGGGAGGCCTGGTGTGCTGTGGTTCATGGGGTCGCAAAGAGTTGGACATGACTGAGTGACTGAACTGAACTGATACAGTAGGTGCTCAGTAATCATTTTATTTTATTTTTTCTACCTCTATTAATTTTTAGAATCTGTTTTATGGTACTTCAGGCTGATAGTATGAGGTCAATAATCACACAAATATCTATATATAAAACTTGCTAATATTATGGGCAGGATAACAAGTCTAATATGAAATTAGCCTGGATAGGTGAGATCAATGCAAATTGAGTCAACTAAATCTTTATAAAATTAATAAGATTAGAAATATTTTTTAAAGGTTCTCATTAGTTATCTATTTTGTACATAGCAGTGTAACCCGCTCCAGGTGGCACAGTAGTAAAGAATCCACCTGCCAATGTAGGAGATGCAAGATATGCAGGTTCGATCCCTGGGTTGGGAAGATACCCTGGAGTAGGAAATGGCAACCCACTCCAGTATTCTTGCCTGGAAAACTCCATGGACAGTGGAGCCTGGTGGGCTACAGTCCATGGGCTTGCAAAGAGTCGGACATAAGTAAGCGATTGATGCACACACAAGTGTATATATGTCAATCCAAATCTCCCAATTCATCCCACTTCGCCCCCACCCCGGTAATCATTTTAAATGAGTGAAGATGGATTGGATTTATAGTTCTTCAATGATTACTCCTGACAATATAGCATCTCTGTTATTTAGCAGAGACATTCTCAGAGATGAATTCAGTTGCTTCTTTGGTGTTTTGCAGTTTTGGAAAGTGTCAGGGGCAGAACCAGCTGCTTCCTTTTCCAGGCATTTCAGTGGGAATCATTTTAATAATTCCTGTGAACACATTCAGGAATAGATCATAGCTGTGCTCAGACCCTCCCTCCTTGCTGCCAGCATTAATTACCTAACTGGTGCTACAGGGAAGACAGCCTTTTCTTTCGTCTCTCACTGAGGCATGGCTTGATTCCCTGGCTGGGATCCCAAATACCTTTTTGTCCATACCCGCGACTCTCTGTGACTCTTTCCAGCTCCAGACTCCCAGGCTGTGCCAGAGCACTTTTGCTCTGGCTCGCACTGCCTGCCACTTCTAGGCCTTTCTCATGCATTCTCTGGCTTTTAGAGTTTCTGTCTATTCCTAAAACCTGCTATGTGAGACAGTGAAGTCATTTCTGAATTGACTCTGATGGACTGTTCCATTGATGAACCCTGACTTGTTCACACCTTTCAGTGTCCACACCCTGGGGAGGTTCCTACCACACTGCTACTGAGCTTGGCCATGCAAATTTCAGCCAGTGGGATAACAGCAAACACGACAGTTCCCAGTTTAGAATCTGCCTTTTGGACTCACCTTCCTATGTCCACATCTCTGAGTCACCCACCTCTGATCAGCTGCTCTTGCTAAAGTGCTCACTTCTCCATCTATTTTTCAAGAATGGCATTTATTTGGCTATGCCAGGTCTTAGTTGTGGTATGAGGGACCATTATGGCAGGTGGGATCTTCAGTTGCAGCATGTGGGAACTAGTTCCCTGACCCGGGATCGAGCTCGGGCCCCCTGGATTGGGAGCATGGGGTCTTAGCCACTGGACCACCAGGAAAGTCTCTTTTGCTCCATCTCAAGTAACTCTCTGGACCCTTGTCTCCCAGCTTCACCTGCTTTGGTGCATCCAGCTGCTACCCTGGTCTGGGTTTTGCCCTGGTCAGATGCTGCAGACAATTCCTGATAGCAGGGCCCCTGCCATGTGTTGCTGGGGATGCCTCTGGGAAAGAATCCATAGACCGGTTAGAGAGAAATAGCTTGAAGAACAGAGATGCTGCCACAGAACACTGAGCGGACAGTCTGGTGATGAGCAGGTAAAGGGATCAAGAGCAGAAACAGGTGTGGGTGAGGCATGTGAACTTTACACCAAAGGTCTTAGGGTGAGAACTAAGTGCTGCTTAATCCAGCCCTGAATACTCATGGACCCACCGATCCAGAAAGGGCAGGCTTGGGAGAGGCTCTACCATCACTGACACGGACCGCAGTGTCTGGAGTCACCACACATTAGGACATCTGTCACCAGACATTGACATGCATAGTCAAGCAGCATAAATTGGGTCAGACTCTCACAAGTCCTGAAATTTTGTAACACAGGAGAAGAGAGTTTTCCCAGGTCAAACACTAACTACTGAGCTAGTGCTGCTTAATGTTAATTAAACATATTAATACAGTTCAACTATAAGGGAATCAGTAGAGTTCCTCAAAAGGGCTAAGAGAGGAGAACTTGCCAACTTGGAAAATGTTCATGAAGGTGATTGCATCACGGCAGAAATCCAGGCAAGATGTACAAACGTGAGTGTTTTATAAGCAACTTAAAAAAAAAAAAATCTGCATTCATTGCATTTCATTCTATTTAGATTCACCCCCACATTTGTAGGTGACACAGAAATACATACCAATCAAATTTTTGCAGTAAATGGTTTTGGATTCGAGTGCCTCTTAACAGTGTGTGGCATTGAAGCAGCGATTTCAGCATTTGAAGCTCAGTTTCCTTAGAAAATGAGAAGCAAAGTTATCTCGTAGAGTGGGTCTGAGGTTTGAAGTAGGTTTAAAAAAAGCACTGGAAAGCAGCAAGCACAGGGCCTGGTACAGTAGCAGCACCAACTATCATGTATTTCTACTATTATCCTGAGCATTTTAAAACAGCTGGGCATTTCCCTATAAGTTGCAGGAGGAGATCATAAAAGGAAAGGAGAATTCTGACCCACCTGCCAGCATGAACCATGCCTCACCTCGGGTGTTTATTTATATGACCACCATATGGATCCATTCTTCTTCATTTCTCTTGAGAATGAGAACCGAGATGATCCATTACCCTCATGTATGACAGAGCTGAATGGAGGCAGCTGAGATGAATGGCTGAAGAGCATAAAGAATGATGACATTAACATATATGTATATGAGGAACATGTTAAAATTGCTTTCAGAAGAAAGGAGAGAGAGAGAAAATTCTCCTATTGAAAGTTATAAAACATGCTGACTCTTTTGTAGCAAAATCATACCCTGGCTTGATGCTATTCATAATGAATTATATGTTGGTGATTTATTTATACCAAGTGTTTAAGGAACTTGCCAGGTTGATGAAAAATGCATAGGTGTGCACTTTAATCTGACACCAGACAGAAGATGGGGGAAAAAGAACGAACTTGGAGAGAGAGAGAGGTAGAAGGACCAATAGGAGGCTTATGGGGCAGTGAGGTGAGGAAGGGGAAGAGTCTATCATTAAGACCACGCACGTAACACCAGCAAGATTTTCATTTGAATATCCCTAATCGTCTGCACCTGAGATCATGATGAGTTCTAAGTTTCGAGATCCATCCAGGAACACACTGAAAGTGGAGCTGCATGCGTGGGAAAGAGAACAGGGTGTGTATCCCCAGTGAGTTGATTCCAGTTCCAGTCTGTCAATTATCTGGTGATGACTCGGGAGTGTTACTTGCCTTCTCTGAACCCAGTCTCCTTGTCTTTGTAATATTGGTCCTGATTATAGTAGTGAAACCAAGTGAAAATTGAATCAGGATTGTCAAAACAAGCTTGGGCTAGAAAATTAAACAGTAGAAGTAAAAACCACACAGAGGCCTCTAGGGACCCAGGAATCCATAGAGAATTTCAAGGTCAAATCCACCCCATCCTTGACCTGGAAGGAAGACACAGAAACCACAAAACATGTGGGAGAAGGACTTGTGTTTAAATAAAGATTGCATTTTAAAAATTAATTTTATTGCAGTTTAATTGCTTTACAATGTTGTGTTATTTCTTGTTGTTCAGTTGCTATGTTGCGTCTGACTCTTTGCCCAACTCTTTGTCCAACTCTGTGTGATCTGTTAGTTTCTATTGTACAGCAACATGATTTAGCTATACGTACTCATGCATCCCCTCTTTTTTGGATTTCCTTCCTATTTTATAGGATGACTACATCTTGCACTCTCTTTCAGAGTCTATGTACCTGTTCATTTCAGGTACATTTCAGTCGCTCAGTCCTGTCTGACTGACTCTTTGTGACTCCATGGACTGCAGCATGCCAGGCTTCCCTGTCCTTCACCATCTCCTGAAGCTTTTTCAAACTCGTATCCATTGAATCGCGATGCCATCTATCCTTCTCATCCTCTGTCATCTCTTTCTCCTCCTGCCTTCAATCTTTCCCAGAATCAGGATCTTTTCCAATGAGTTGGCTCTTCTCATCAGGTGACCAAATTATTGAACCTTCAGCTTCAGCATAAGTCCTTCCAATGAATATTAAGTGTTGATTTCCTTTAGGATTGACTGGTTGGATCTTCTTGCAGTCCAAGGAACTCTCAAGAGTCTTCTCCAACACCACCATTTGAAAGCATCAATTCTTTGGCACTCAGCTTTGTTTATGGTCCAACTCTCATATCCATACACGACTACTGGAAAAACCATAGCTTTGACTACATATCCCTTTGTCGGCAAAGTGATGTCTCTGTTTTTAATATGCTGTCTAGGTTTGTCATTGCTTTTCTTCCAAGGAACAAGTGTCTTTTACTTTTGTGGCTGCAGTCAACATCCACAGTGATTTTGGAGCCAAGAAAATAGTGAAAAACTGAGACGCATACTTAGCTAGCCCTTTAAGCTGTACAAAATAGTGAACAAAACATTCTTTCTGACTTTGTCTTAACCCATATTCCTGTTTCACTTCTAAATCAATCACTATTAGCAATCGTTCATGTACTTTTCCAAAGATTTTAAATTGTATAGAAAAAGGGACATGTATGGATGTAGATGAGATGTAGATATAGGTATAGGTGCAGATACAGGAGGGCTTTCCAGGTGGCACTAGTGGTAAAGAACCTGCCTGCAAATGCAGGAGACACAGGAGACACAGGTTCAATTCCTGGGTCAGGAAGATCCCCTGGAGGAGGGATGGCAACCCACTCCAGTATTCTTGCCTGGAGAATCCCCATGGACAGAGGATCCCGATGGGTTACAGTCCATAGCATTGCAAAGAGTTGGACATGACTGAAGTGACTTAGGCCACAGGCAGGTCCAGGTCCAGACAGAGGTTTAGACATAAATGTGGATGGGATAGAGATACACGTGTAGATATGGATGCGATTGTAGTTGCAGACATAAGTAATAGTTTAGGTGATCAACAGATAGAGGTGTAGATGTAGGTGAGATATACTGATATTACCAATGTGGGTGTAGATGTGGAGGTAGATACAATTTTAAGTGGGAGATGTAGGTGTCAATGTAGATGTAATTGTATATGTAGATACAGATGCATCTGTAGATGAGATAGAGCTAAAAATATAGCTGTAATTGGAGGTAAACTGTACATACAGATGCAGCCAAAGCTGTAGGTGTAGGTTTAAGTGTGGGTGTAGGTGTGGCTACTTCACATACCCTCCTCCTCTTCATGTAGTGTGCACTTTGTCATAGCATTTTCTCTCTCCTTTATCTCAGGGATGGCTCTGTAGCACCCCAAAGAGACAGATTTATACTTTCTAAGCACTCACAGTTCTACACTGTGTACATGAACTATGACTAATTTTTTTCAGTCCCCTACTGCAGAACATTTCTGTCACATCTATTTTTGCTTTTACAAACAAGGTCACCATATTTTTTTTGTACTTGCATTTTTGAAATAGGTGTCTGTCAACAGATCCAACAGAGTGAAAATTTTGTGTCCAATAGCATAAACATTTAAAACTTTTTTTATTGTTGTTTAGTCATGAAGTCATGTCTGACTTTTTTCAATGTCATGGACTATAGCCTGCCAGGCTCCTCTGTCCTTGGGATTCTCCAGGCAAGAATACTGGAGTGGGTTAGCATGCCCTCCTCCAGGGGATATTCCCGACCCAGGGATCAAACCTAGGTCTTCTGCACTGCAGGCAGATTCTTTACCTCTGAGCTACAAGGGAAGCCCCTTAAAAATAGATATTATCAAAATATAAGGCCCCAAGTCCCAGGAAAGTGACTGAATTAGCCTGGAAAGCACAGAATCCAACCTTGGAACCTGGCAGTAGTCATTGTAAATAAGTCTAGGTCACCTCTTTTGTGTCAAGCTTTGCTTTTCTATTTCTACAATGCATTAGTGATTAATTACCAGAGAAAGCCATCTGATCACAATCATCATTGAGCTCTATATTATTTCTCTCTCTTTTAGAAGGAGCTACTTCATTATTCTCAGTCCTTTAATATATTAGCTCTGTCTACATCACATTCTAGAGATTTATAATTGAAAAATAATGTTAGTTTAATCTCAAATGCAACTCTCTTTGAAAAGTGCAAATATTAAACAAAGGAAATGTTAATTATATGTGGTAAACCTTGACAGAAATAACCACCTAGGTAAATATACATTTTTCACTAATTCTTAAAATATGTCAGTGATACAGGAATTGAATATGGTCTTACACAAAATAAAACTCCTTTCTAAATATTATTGTGAATCCAAATGCCTTTCACTATTAGCATATAGCTCATGGATTTTAGGCTGAATTCAGTATAAAATACAGTAATAGAAAGCTCTTTAGAGGAGGACGTAGCCTGTTTTCTTTGATCAGAGGTCACTGGGGCAGCCGTGAAGTGTGTATGACTTGCTTGAATTTGTGCTGTGTAATTTCAGGTCGCAATGACTGAATGCCTATTTACATTGTAAGAACTTTTGAAAGTGTGGTTTTAAATTTATCTCTCACTCTAAGATATCCATTGTAAGGGGCATAAAGAGATGATGACCCCACAAAGCAGTGGTTCTCCAAGTGTGGTCCAGCAAGTAGCAGCATCATCAGCATCACCTGGACACTTGGTAGAGATGCAGAGTCTCAGTCTCTGCTCCAGACATAACACATCTGAAATTCTGGGGTGGGACCCAGCAATCTGGGGGTGTCAGTCACCCTCCAGGTGATTGTCATCACATTAAAGTTTGACAGCCAGTGCTCTAAAGTCTCTGCAGAAACATCAGGGCAGAGTCTGGTCTCTTGCCTGCAGACTCAGAGCTCCTCAAATAAAGAGATGCTGAGAGTGATGAGGGATGTATATTCACACTTGGGGAATCCTTTCTGCCTTATCTGTTGTCCCACCTTTCAATGATGGTGTTCCTAATCCATGGGCAGTTCTTAGATTTCCTCTCTTCCATCCTTCAAATTTGAGATGAAGCCCAGGAAAAAAAAATATGCCCACACTGCCAGTTTATATCATGATTATATATATTTTATTCAATCAGAAGTATCTTTTTTTCATTCTATTATTAAAAAGCACATTTTATCCCCTACACATTTTTACACAGGAAGTTTGGTGTTGGCCAAAAGTTAAAAATGACTCCCCAGCAACGGCAACAACTTTCTAGCTCTATTTACAGATTGTCTTTGACACAAATGTTCTCAGACACTGTTTGTTTAGTGTTCTAAAATATAAATTCAAATAAAGTATTTGGATATTGATTAGAGCTGGTTTATTCGCAAAAGCAAATGATACAAAGACAGATGACATTGGGGAATTTATTCAGCTCATTTGGACATACCAGGCAGAAGAGGACAGTGAAACAGATGATTTCTGCCTCAGAAGGGAATGCATTTTATAATTCCTGACGTAGGACATCAGAGGTAGAAAGGAAAGGACTAGAATCACAGTTGTTCATACCATTTCTCTGCATGAGCTCCTCAGTGACTGTCTTCAGTGTATAGAATGCAAGTCCTGCTCTTGACATAAACGAGGTTCTCCAGTCTCTCAGTGATGCTTTCTTGTCTGTCCTAACGCATGTCCTCACCCACCTTTCTGAGGTGTTTGTCAGTTACTGGAGGGACACTTACTCTCATGCTGTTCTCTTTGGAATTCCCTTCTCGCCTTGTCAGTAGAATCACCTGTGCTGATACTGACCAGGGTTCTTGGCCCTCTCCTGTCAATGGACATGGACTAGAGGCTGGACAATACAAATTCAGGCAAGGCTTTTTTGGGGTCCCTGCTGCAGCAGGAGGAAGTGAGAACAAACAACAGGCTTTGCTTGCCGGAGCCCTGAGGTGGGCGAGCTCGTTCCTTATGTGGGGTGAGGGTAGGGTTGCATCCAGGGTTTGGACCCGAGGAGTGGCTTAGGTGGTTTATTGCTCCTTAGGTGCCTTGAGTGCGGGGGGCACGTGCAGCACTCTGCCTTTGCTCCTCAGCCCTTGCTTTTGCTCCAGGCTTCTCAGAAGTGGCAGTTGGGTTTTTTTTTTTTTTTTTTTTTTTTGTCTCTTTGGGTCCAGCATTTGTTCCAACTGCACATGCACACAGTTTTTAGTCTCATCCGTTTCTTTGTATTAATATTTAGTTGTTCGAGGAGAGGTGTGTCCAGGTGCAAGCATTGCAGCCCTGCTGCAAAGGGTTCCACATCCCAGCTTGTCTCAACATCACTCACCCTGTAGTGTGAGAAGTGGTCCCATGCTTTCCCCAAACTAGCAACCTTAGCCGACCCCAGGGTCCCATCCACAGCCTCGCATGGGCCCTGCTCCAAACTGAAGTCAGTCTTTTATTTTTTTTTTCTAATTTAGTATGAAAACTTTCGACAGATAGTCACGTCTTGATTATCCTTGAGTTCCTAGAATGCTCAGAAGACATACCATGTAGCAAGAGCCCCCAAAGGTGTTTGCTGTACCTAGAAGTAGCTTCTTGAGTATGGGATGTGGAAAATACAATCAGAAGTCAGAGCTCACAGTTTCTTGCTATTATTTCTCCAGTGCTTTCACTGTTAAGGGCCTGCACCACACCATAAGCAGAATGGGGAGTAGGGCCAACAAGTTATCCAACCAGAAAAAACACTTTTTTCCTCATTGATGGATCCAATCCATTTGGAAGCTCAAGAGAGAGCAAAATTGGGAGACACATTACCCAAAGCAGAAAGCTTTTGCTGTGCTGAAGATTTCATGGAGGAGTGGAGAACCCTAAGTGGGGCTGAGAACCTGCAAAGATCTGTCTCAGAGTTAGGTCATGAAAGAGGCCTGGGATCAATGGGACCAGGGAAGCATTTTATCTTCATTCCATTACAGTACATTCTTTCTTTTAAATGAGATTTAAAAGCTTAAAATACAGCATTGATAAACACATATTTTGTTGTTCAGTCACTCGGTCGTGTTCAACTCTTTGCGACCCCATGGACTGCAGCATGCCAGGCTTTCCTTCCTTCACCATCTCCCAGAGCTCGGCCAAACTCATGTCCATTGAGTCAGTGATGCCATCCACCCATCTCATCCTCTGTCGTCCCCTTCTCCCCGTGCCTTAAGTCTTTCCCAGCATTAGGGTCTTATCTAATGAGTCGACTTTTAGCATCAGATGACCAAAGTATTGGAGCTTCAACTTCAACTTCGGTCTTTCCAATGAATATTCAGGACTGATTTCCTTTAGACAGACTGATTTGATCTACTTGTAGTCCAGGGGACTCTCAAGAGTCTTCTCCAATACCACAGTTTGGCACTCGGCCCTCTTTATGGTCCAGCTCTCAAATCCATGCATAACTACTGGATAAACACATAGACACATGCATATGCATGTGAATGCTTCTATAGAAGTATGTGCCCGCACGTCTCACTGCCCCAGTGCAGAGCATCTGAGTTTCACATGGACGATGCGAGGAACAAATGACTAATATCCTGCCCCCTATGGACATCACCTACGTGCCTCCAAACCCAGAGTCCACATCCTCACACCAACATTCACATATGCACATGCCAAATCACAAATGTGCTTTACACACACACCACACCAGCACACATACTTGAGTTTTACACAGAACTTTCCCACATTACTCTCATCGCTCTATACATTCATCTACAAAAGCACAATAAATGCACATTTACATCTTGCAAATGAGGGACCTTCTCGTGTTCATCATGACCCCACATCTCCCACACATTCACACTCCACTCCCTGGCCCCCGTGCCCCATTACCCCCATCCCTCACACACTGTACAAATCTATACAGTCTATGCCTCATGCCTTGTTGCTCACTGTGATGCACATACACATGCATTTATGCCAGTGAAGACACACACACCCTTGTTTACCCACAGGGACACTGCTGGCCGGTTTACTGCAATGAAGAGAAGCCCTTTGACACTATAACAAGCAAGATTTGAAAATGATGGTTTTGAACAGCCACCTGCTTGAAACCAGGTGTGTGAAGCATTCACACGTGCCTGACTGAAGCTTTTCTGCTGCTGGAAGCTCCTAGAAACACAGAGGACATCCTACGATAGGCATCTTTGTGGTCATCAAAACTGTCACTTGGTCATGTGTTAAAATTCACTGAACATGTTCAAACACATTATTACATTCAATCTTTTGATGGGTATTCAAGAAAGGACCCGGGTGTCTGAGGAAAAAAGTGACTTGTCATGTGATACCATCTGCCCCATGATGGGGCCAGAATCAGGGGATAAGGTGACTGTCTACCTCCATGTTCCAAAGACCAGTGATGGTCAGTTGGGGAGAGAAGGCACTTTGCTGACCAGGAAATGTGTGGAAATGCCTGAGGACATTTTTGGTCATCACGACTTTGAGGGCTTCCCCGGTGGCACAGTGGTAAAGAGCCTACCTGCCAATGCAGGAAGCACAGCTTCAATCCCTGGGCCAGGAAGATCCTCTAGAGGAGGACATGGAAATCCACTCCAGTGTTCTTGCTTGGAAGATTCCGTGGACAAAGGAGCCTGATGGGCTACAGTCCATGGGGTTGCGAAGAGTCAGACATGGTTTAGTGACTGAGCACACACGTCAGAGGTACTCTGGAGGTCTTGCTGTGCCCAGGACAGCTCTGTCCCGCAGAGGCTCATCGACCCCAAATGTCAATAGTGCAGAGGCTCGATCCGGGGAGCTCCCTGACAGCATGTGCAGGCGCTGGGCGGGAGCTGGCTGGCCGACACTGGCGGGCCCTTCAGATGACCACTGAGGAGGGACACTTTGCTTTCCTCAGTTGGCCACGCAGACACACACCCCGGATGAGGACAAAAGCCAGGGAGACGTCAGATACAGAAACGGCTTCTCTCTGCTGACATTATTTCTACACGTGCCTTCCAGAGCCTTCTCTTTAAGAAACAGGACTTTTATTAAAGCAGAAACCTTCTGAACAAGAGCCATTGTTGAGCTGATGAATGACTCGCTTTGCTCTTAACGCGACACGCCTTCCTTCCCTTCAGTAGCAATTACAAAAGGGACCAGGAAGAGCAAATACGAGTTTCTCCTGCATTACATAAATCAGGTGGATGGGCCCCTGTGGAGCTGGAATACCTCCATCAGTGTCTCCATTAAATCAATTAGCCAGTATGAAGGAGGGCAGAGGGGCCAGCCACGTTCCTGGCAGCCTTCCTAACAAAAGAGCCCACCATCCTGAAGGCCCATCCTCCCCTTGCCCTTCTTTCCTTGGGTGCAAAAACTCCGGGAGTCAGGGGAAATGAATCACTTTACAGGGGCAAACACAGAAGGCAGTTGTCATTCTATTCTTTAGAAAGTCTACACACCATGAGAATTGTACTCAGACTCATGCTTGAACCCAGGGCCTTCTATGGTTTGCCATGAAGATGGTAGGGGCCCTCCATGTCAGAAGATAAGTAGCTTGTTTGTGTGTTTATTTCTGGAAACAGCAGTTCTTTGCTTCAAATCACCCCTGTTCTTTCCTCTGGGCCTTCTGCTGAATGAGGAATCTCAGCAGGTGGGGTTTAATAACACCTTAAGATGTACACGGCAGTATCCTGTTCATAGAGACCATCCAGGTTTGTCTCATAGGAATCCGATAAGGTAGCTGACATGGCTGCTATTATTCTTGCTTCATAGGTGATGAAATGAACTCAGGCTGTGAGGTATCAAGTGACTTGGACTCGGCTACAGAAGATTGATTAGAATGTAAGGATATAAAGGTTTTGAGGAGAGACCAGTTAATATCTTACATTCATGGGCTAAATCAGAGGTTCTTGGGGTTACCTGCAAACTGCAAATAGAGGTCAGGCTTTATAAAATGCCCCTGTCTGGGTCCCACCTCCAGTTGCTGTTGTTTAGTCACCAAGTCATGTCCGATTTTTTTGTGATGCCATGGACTGTAGCCCTCCAGGCTCCCCTGTCCATGGCATTTCTCAGGCAAGAGTACTGAAGTGGGTTGCTATTTCCTTCTCCAGGGGATCTTCCCAACCCAGGGATTGAATCTCTTATGTCTCCTGCATTGGCAGGTGGAATTGTTACCACTGCGCCACCTAGGGCTTCCCTGATAGCTCAGTTGGTAAAGAATCTGCCTGCAATGCAGGAGACCCAAGTTCGATTCCTGGGTCAGGAAGATTCCCTGGAGAAAAGATAGGATATCCACTCCAGTATTCTTGGGCTTCCTTTGTGGCTCAGCTGGTGAAGAATCCGCCTGCAATTCGGGAGACCTGGGTTTGATTCCTGGGCTGAGAAGAGCCCATGAAGAAGGGAAAGGCCACCCTCTGCAGTATTCTGGCCTAGAGAATTCCATGGACTGTAAAGAGAGTCAGACACGACTGAGTGACTTTCACTTTCATCTAGGAAGCCCTGTGCGTTTCCTTAAAAAGCAAAGTTTGGGATAAACTTTCGATTTTTGTTATTTTTTTTTTGATTGACCCATATTTAGCTGTAACAATCAAGTACATTGTTTGGTGCCTTTTACTGTCTAAGGAACTAAGAACAGTTCCTGGGCCACTGTGGTCACAGCAAGGGACCTTGGGCAGTTGTGACACATTTGTCGTCAATTCGAGGGAGTGCTCCTCAGCAGGGTCATCTCAGAAAGATGGATCAGAGGGTCAGGAGCTGTGTCACTGCGGCCGCGTTTCTATTATATAAAGCCAAAGGCTGCAGAAAACGGGCCTTTAGATGAAGCAGCAATAATTAAAATGTATTTCTGGCCAGATGCAAGGCCCAGTGCTATGGAACTTGTCACTCCACTGATGCTACATTAAGCCATTTCTGTTCATCGAACTGGAAATGATCAGAGCAATTTTTCTTAAAAAAAAAAAAAAATCTTATTACTTCATTGTTTATGATCCCTCAGTGATTTCTAAATGATCCAGGATTAAGTTAAGGGATCTTCACGATCTCATGAAACACCTACCTGCCTCCTCCAGTTTTAGCATCCTCTGCCCTGGCTGAATTATTGCAGTCCCTTGCAGGATTGCACGTGTTCTTACCTGCATGATGCTTGTACTTTCAACCTGCTCCTACGGTCTTAAAAGTGAAATAACAACAAAGGTTTGCTAATACTTAATATGGACAAGTCTCCTTTGTAAGCTCCTTACAATCATTTATTCATTGAATCCTCACAATATCCTCACACTTTAGAGCAGAGGAAACTGAAACAAAGGGTGAATAAAGTAGCATATTCAGGAGACAAACCCACACTTAACTGATAGACTTTACCGCTTCTCTAAGAACAGACAAAATACCAGTTGGCCCCGTCAACCCAAGCCAGATGTGCTATGCATGAGACTTTCCCTTAATGTGTCAAGTGCAGAGACTGGGTCACTCTGATCTCAGCTGATGCTAACTTCGAACCAAAATAAAAATGAAATACAGATACTTGTCTTCAGACTCTGAGATCATGGGTTCTGTGAGCCAACTCCAGTTTTTCACTTTTCTGTGATTCAGTTATTTTACCTACAAAATGGATGTACTACTTATATGATCGGGGGCTTCCCTGGTAGCTCAGACGGTAATGCGTCTGCTTACAATGCGGGAGACCTGGGTTCGATCCCTGGGTCGGGAAGACCCCCTGGAGAAGGGAATGGCAACCCACTCCAGTATTCGTGCCTGGAAAATCCCATGGACCAAGGAGCCTGGTGGGCTACAGTCCATGGGGTCGCAAAGAGTCAGACACGACTGAATGACTTCACTTCACTTCACTTATATGATCACTTTGTTTTGAAGTGGAAATTGGTTACTACATAATAAGGTATTTAGAATGGTGCCTGGAGCATATTTAGTATGTATTATTCCTTTGGTAACACTTTTTACCCTTATTAATATTATTTGTGTTACGATATTAACATGATATGAACAAATGTAAGACCATCTGAAGCAGAGTAGAGTGAAAACTATGCAGTGTGGAGGAGAGACCAGTGGCCTTTCAGTTATGAACCAGACCCTGGCTCAGCTCTCTCCTGGCTTTTTGGAAGAATGTTATCCCAGGCTGGACAAGAAGCTAACCTCTCCCCACACCTGAAAGTGAGACATTCAGACCGACGACCTTTGCAAAGGCACTGTGAATACTTCCCTCTGCTCTGCATGGGGTGCTGTAGAGGTGCTAGGTGAGAGGAAACGGTGGAGAGTGGCTGGGACAGGCGGGGGCACGGGCTTCACTTGGAGACAGACTGTGGTGTAGGTGCCTCCTCAGTGTTTGGGGACAAAAGGCTGGAGCTCCCGTATTCACGCTAAGGTGTCACTGTTTTGTATGCTATGAACAGCTTTAGTTCTAGAAACCTTCTCCCCCAACTCTTTTCAGTCCTACACGAGGGTGAGGGCACAGAGTGGAGCATAGGGAGACAGGGACTTGTAAGTTCTTAAAGTTTGAGAATCGAGCTCTTTAAATATTTTGTCTTTTACTTAATAAGAGATGAGGCTAGTGATATTTTACGTCAGATGGTCCCTCTATGATCTGGGGCCCTTTCCAAGCCATCACGAACATTCACGGAAAACCAAGGAAGCAATTATGGTCCTTGCCCTGTCGGGTGCTTTTAAGATGTGATTTATTATTGTCAGCTGAGCCCAAGTCTGCTTCCCCTCATCTTCCACCCACAAGAACAGGGGCCATAAGCAGTTCTGAGCCACTCCTCCTACTGTGGGATTTTATGTTGAAGCATCATTCATGCTTCATTTGTACCTGGCGCTGGTCCTAGGAGGGTTTCAGTTGGAAGGACACAACAAGGCAATAGTCCTAAACACAGCATCCCAAGCACCTCCAGTGCCATTCCAACTTGGGAAGACCAAGCAATCCCTTGTGCTGGACTCTGTGCTTAGAGCATGATGAACCTCACTGCACTGATCCCTCCTGACACCCATGGGAGGTAGGTCTTCTCCATCCTGTACTATGTACAAAGAAACTAAGGCTCAAAGGGACGTGTTGGCTGGCTCAACTTCCTGTCTTGGATTTCTCTCTGAGTCCGTTAACTGCTCTTAACTGCTGCTCGGTTATATTGGATAAAGTGATATAGACATGGGCTTGACTTTAGGCAACTTACATGCCGATTCTATGCCTCCGTTTCTTTGTCTTTCAGTAACCATCCCAGAGTTTATGATGAGAACTAAATAAGTTTTAATAAAATGTAAGATATTTTGCACATACAGATACTGAATAATTGGCTTTTATCTCTGTCCTTTCTTGCCTCCCCCAGCCCCCTTGTCTTCTTTCTTTTCATCCACATGTATGGAGCCCTTATCCATATAAATCAGATTCCCCACACTACAAAGGCATCCTTTCTTCAGCACTTGCCCTAGGACAGAGAAGCTCTTATTAACCAGAAATCTGAGCAATTCAGCCTCTTCTGCTTGAGAAATAGCAGCATTGACTGCATTAAACCTAACACACAGAACTCGATTTTAAAAATAGTAATAGCATATCATGACGTTGGTCCAATCAGCCTTGTTGCAGAATCAGGTGATCTCCTGTCTCTTTCCTGCAAACAAATCTGTTGCATTACCTTGGATAATTTTAGCAGCAGAATTAACTTTCAATTTGTTGACACTTTACCCAGGAGAAAAAGTAGAGAAAAATGAGACATCAAAATTAAATTAGTTCCAACACTGATATTCTAACCTTAATATCAGGTACACAGTGTCCACACACCCACAGAGCCAAGAGTTAATCAAATTCCTAATAATAAAATATTTTTCTTCAGGTCAAACGGATTACTCATCAGCAGATGAAACCGGGTGGGAGAAAAACCCACCCAGTGTCTTCTGATACCGACATGAAAATAGACATATGCCAGCTGTCACTCTCCATTGGCTTTAGGAGAGGCTCCATTGAGGGGGAGCATGTTCTCTGCAGGCAAAGTCCTTGGACCTCCGCCTGCCCTCAGGGTCTACACAGTATGTTCCAGAAACCAATAAAAGAAAAATTCCATCACTGAATGGGCAAGCTGGGACTGGAGGTCAAGGGAATGGGGACACGTGTGTGTCCTGGGCATGCAGGCAGTCTTCTTAGTGGAGGGGATGATGCTGTGAGCAAGAGACCAGATCAGGCAGTGAGCAGTGTTAGCTAGCTCACTTTCCTAAAAACTAAGAGGGTGGAACTCAAAGGGTTTCCCCTGCGCATGACAAGTCTCCAAGGCTGGCTGCCTCCACTCTGTCCCAACACCAGGAAAAGGAAGATTTTCTTCTTCTCATTGTTGTTGGTCAGTCTCTCAGTGGTGTCTGACTCTTTGAGACCCCATGGACTGCAGCTCCTCTGGCTTCCCTGTCCTTCACTATCTCCCGTAGCTTGCTCAAACTCACATCTATTGAGTCGATGATGCCATCCAACAATCTCATCCTCGATTGCTCCCTTCTCTTCCTGTCCTCAATCTTTCCCAGCATCCGGATCTTTTCCAATGACTGGTTCTTCACATCAGGTGGCCAAAGTATTGGAGCTTCAGCTTCAGCATCAATCCTTCCAATGAAGCATCAGAATTTATTTCCTTTAGGATTGACTGGTTTGATCTCCTTGCTGTCAAAAGAACTCTCAAGAGTCTTCTCCAGCTGGATAACCAAGAATTTCTTATCTCAAAATAAAATCTCTGCTTACATTTTTGTGGTCTAAAAATTAATTTCCTTAGGACTTGCTCTTTTGTTCTGCAACATCAATGTCTCCCTAAACCTTAAATCACCAGAGTGAGACCCTCCTAGACCTCCTGGATGTTTCTGTATCAGTAGGCTTTTCTTCCCAAACGAATTCCTTGATTCTGACTCAAGTTGCTGCTGTCTCGAGGTTTTCACTCAACTGATATCCTGAGATTCAATATCACCCATCTGAGTATTGACTTCCCCAGGGGCTCAGCTGTAAAGAATCTGCCTGCCAAGCATGATATGTGAGTTCAGTCCCTAGGTGGAGAAGATCCCCTGGAGAAGGGAATAGCAACCCACTCCAGTATTCTTCCCTGGAAAATCCCATGGACAGAGGAGCCTGGTGCACTACAGTTCATGGGATTACAAAGAATCAGACATGACTTAGCTACTAAACAACAAGAACATCTGAATATTATACTTTCCCTCAAAAATTCCTACTTCCTGGATTTTCATGTCATCCGGACTCCAACCATGTTCATTCAAATAAAGCCTTTCTGCTTTCTGAGCTCACTTAATTGCCCCATGCTGTCTGTCATATTGTTTTATATTGCAAATTAGGTTCTCAGTGCCTCCAGGAAACAAGAGAACTCACCTATTGAGTCTTTGAACGCTGATCATTTTTGACATGTCTGATTTCATCTCCCTTTCTGAGGCTCAGAGTCTTGACCTCTGAAAGTCCAGTCCACTCCTACATTTGGAAATAGAAGATGATAATTAATGAGCAGAAAGACTGGTCAAATGGATGAACTGATCATCTGAGGAGGTTTTAATAGGGACTTCCCAGGTGTCTTAGTGGCTGAGACTCCACACTCCCAATGCTTGGGACCCAGATTCCATCCTTGGTAGGATACCTAGATCCCATATACTGCAGCTAAAGATCCTGCATGCTGAAAATAAGACCTGGTGCAGCCAAGTAAATAAATAAATTAAATACATAAATAAATATTTTAAAAAGAAGGCTTTAATAAAATGACTAACTTCCACCAAAATATTAGAGAATTGTTCAGGAAATCTGAATGCTCATTCTTAGTTTGTGTCCTAATTCACTAGTCACACTTTTTAGGTTAAAATTGTCTCTACTGAGACCGTCACCCCAGTCCCATACCACGTATTTAGACCTTTACAGGTAGCATTTTGAGCTGTATCATAGTCAATAATTCATTTCCAGGAATAAGGGAGATCATCAATCAACTATTGACACATTCATTTTAGACCTAAGAAATAGGTGCCACAATAATACATTGCCCCAACAATGTTAAATTCTGAACTTCACAATAATCCTTTTTATTTCAACTGTATCTGTTTGTAAAAATACAGGTTCAAAGCCATGTGTTTAAACTCCTTGGAGCCAGATATATTTTGAAATTCTTTTAAAAAAATTTTTTTGAAGTAACAAATGGGTATACTATGTCACATATTTTCCAAGAGACCTGGGAGAACACTTTGCTGTTAAGCACAGCAATCTTCTTGACATGGACTTAGGGATGTTGACAACAAGTAGGATGAATAAAGGTTATAAAGAGCCTCTTGCCAGGCTGCAGTAGTTAATGCCACTACATAGGCTCAGGTTGGGTTAAATTGTTCCATTAAATAGTCTTACCAAAAGCTTCAGATTTCAGAAATGTAGCCATGGGATTTTGGACTGTTTTATCATCATTGTCACTACTGAAGAAATTTATGTTGTAGTGAGCTTTTTACAGTGAACCTATATTGTGCCCTTCATTCCTTATGAAGTGGAGGTGCGGCCATGGTACTGATGAGCATACTAAAACTTAAAGAATGTGAGTTTCCTCATGCACCTGGTAATAGGCAGAGCCAAGATTTGAACTCTGGACTAAATATTTGACTTCAAAGCCAGTTGTCTAGTGATGGTGCCACAGATAAGCTATATTCTGTAATTCTATAATAACCTATATTCTGGGACTCTCAATTTTCAGTATTTCTCATTTCAGAGGATCTTTTGTCCTTGGCTAGAGATATTTCTTTAAGGTAAGAGGATTGTGGTTTTCTCTTCTGACAAAGAAAGAGAAGTGAAACTTTTCTCTAAACAATCACGTTATTACAACACTTTCAAATATGTCATTCACAACTCAAAATCTGACCACCCAAACCTAATTTAATTAGTTCCTTATCTGCCCAACTTATAGGATCTGCCAGAATAGTCTTTAATATTTAGATAACCCCTCCTGGTTGGCATTTTTTTTAATCCATTCTTTCAAAAATTATTTATTAAGTATCTAATCTATGACAGACATCATTTGAGACACTAGGGATATAGTAGTAAACAAAACAGGCAGAATCTCTGCCTTCATGGAATTTATAGTGGGAAGAAGGATAATCATTAAAATTAAATAAATGTGTGTATGCCTGCATGTATAGGTATGTGTGATTAGATGCTGAAGTGTCAGAAAAACTTAAAGCAGGGAGAAGGACGGGATGCAGAGGGGCTGTAATTGTAAATAATATATTCTTAGAAAGCCTCATTGAAAAGATAGCATTTGGAAGAGAAGCAAGTTGTTGGTGTTTAGTCGTTAAGTTGTATCTGACTCTTTTGGCAACCCCATGGACTGTATAGCCTGCCAGGTTCCTCTGCCCATGGAATTTCCCAGGCAAGAATACTGGAGTAGGTTGTCATTTCCTTCTCCAGGGGATCTTTGAGACCTGGGATCGAACCCGTTTCTCCTACTTGGCAGGCAGATTCTTTACCACTGAGCTGCCTGGGAATCCCAGAGTAGCAAGTGCTGAGCCCCGAAGAGAGAAGTGTACTTGTAGAGTTTGAGAAATAGTAAGAGGGTCAGTGTGGCTGAATAAAATGAGAAGAATATAAGAGGTATGGTCAGAGAGCTGAGGAAGGCAATGGGACCTGGTCAAATTTGTGTTTCTACTCAAAACGAAATGTGCGCATTTAGATGGTTTTCTCAGAATGGTATCTGCCTTTGGTGTTAAGAAGAAACTGGAGGAGACTGAGGGCAGAATCAGAAAGGCAGTGGGGGACCCCCACCTCATCCACCTGCCTGAATCTTCATCCTGTAGATGGAGCATGGATGGAGCTAGATTTAAGTCTGAATCTCAAGTGAATGTTTCCTACCTGAAGCTCCCCAGATATTCACAGTTGTGGAGATCAGGGAAGTCAAAGCAACAGAGGAGAATTAGGATTTAAATTACAGGAAAATCACTCATCACAAAAACATGACTCAGAAACCCCATGCCCCAAGTCTCGGTCCATAAACAGAACCAAATTTGGATTTCCAAGCTGGAACCCAGAGTCAAGTTTGAATGAGATGAGATGAGGTCTTGTGAAGACTTTGCATTGTCAAAAAGAAAAAGAAGGTAAATTAGAAACTAGGGGAAAATCTTCATTTTATAGATTAAAATGAAGAAGGCTTAACATGCAAAGGATATGAATAGAGAGTTTGCATAAAAAGGTTCTTAAACATGAAAAGATGCTTTAGTATTGCTTACAGTGAGACACATGGGAGTTAAAATTATACTTACTATTTTTACTCACCATTTTGTCAAAGATGGAAAAGGTAAGTTAATGTACTCTTTGGCAAAACTGTGGGCAAACAGACACTTTCACGTATTGCTTGTAGAAATGCAGAACCCCATACGAAGGGCAATGTCAATTGGAATTATAAATTCATATGCTGTTTCTTCCGGAAATTATACTTTTGGGAATTTATCTTATAGCATTACTTACTTATGTGCAAGATAATTTAAGCATAGGATTATTCACTGTGACATTGTTATGTTGCACAACATCATTGTACAACAATTAATCATGATACTTTGATGCAACCAAATTCTAAGTTGCTATAAAAGAGGATGAGAAAATGTCCATGTGGAAATATCTCTAAAATATAGTAGTACATTTGAGAAAACAAATTATGTAGCATTGCATCTTTTTGTGGAAAGTTGAAAAAATCAAGAATATATTTTCATTTGCTTTTTTATGCATAGGGAAACTGGAGAAAAGCTAAGACACTGTATTAATTAGGGTCACTTGTTGGGGAAGGGGGGACATGGAAGAGAGATTTTTCACTGTAATACTTTTATACATTTGATTTTGAACAAACTTAATGGATGACTTATTCAAAACTAATTAACTGTATAATTACGTTTGAAATGCTGCACTCAATTCATATCTGTTATTATAATTATTAATATTAAAATTGATATTAATATTAGATACCCTGAGTTCTAGTCAGACTCTGATACAAGCTGACTGTTAGATTCTGGCACACTCTCCTAATTTCTCTAAACTTTCCTAATTTATAAAATGTTAATTTTTGAGGGCCCTTGCGCATTTAACATTATAGTGACAAGAAGCGAATGGATACTTGAAGAACAAGATGGAACGTGCTGGGGCTTTGACAATGAGCACTATGGGAACAGGAAGTGTTTTGTTTCCTTCATTTTAGAGTTGAGAAAATTACAATGCAGAGAAGTTAAGGAGCTTTCGGGGAGCTCCAAAGCCACTGGCGGCAGAACGGGGATGTGGACCCACACTCTGTGCGAGTGCAAACCTGCTGAAGATACCGCTGCCCGAGCGATGCTCTCTATCCTGAAAGGTCTGACCAGGCATCAGAGGCCGGCACCAAGTAAAAGAAGCACCGCAGTTCCAGGTTTCCTTCCTGCCTTGTGGTTGCTCAGTCGTCCAGTCGTGTCCAACACATTGTGACCCCATGGACTGCAGCACGCCAGGCTCCCCGTCCCTCACTGTCTCCCGGAGCTTGCTCAGACTCTTGTCCATTGAGTCGGTGGTGCCATCCAACCATCTCATCCTGTCGCCCCCTTCTCCTCCTGCCCTCAATTTTTCCCATCATCAGGGTCTTTTCAAATGAGTCAGCTCTTCACATCAAGTGGCCAAAGTGTTGGAGCTTCAGCTTCAGCATCAGTCCTTCCAAAGAATATTCAGGACTAATTTCCTTTAGAATGGACTGGTTGGATCTCCTTGCAGTCCAAGGGACTCTCAAGAATGTTCAACACCACAGTTTGAAAGCATCAATTCTTTGGTGCTCAGCTTTCTTTATAGTCCAACTCTCACATCCATACATGACCACTGGAAAAATCACAGCTTTGAATATGTGTACCTTTGTCCACAAAGTGATGTCTCTAAGTTTATTGCCTTGGTCCTGCTCAGACTGGAAGACTGACAACCAGTCATTGTCAGGAAGAGCCCTGTTAGGTGTCTGTGTTTTCCTATTAGTCACAGCAATTTATTGACCATGTCATCTAGGGCAATAGGGCTCTTACTTGAATGGAATGTAGATTTAGTCAGGGAGGGGGGTGTTCCCCCTTAAATTGAAGACCTACATTTTAAGCAGCTCCCTGTTTCAGAATCAGACAAAACATTCCTAGAGCTTAAATGATGCCTGAACCGTGCCGGACAATTTAGATACACTTAGAAGTGACAACACCTGTGTGTCCAGCTGTCTCTGAAAAAGAGGTTTCATTTATCAGAATGGCTTCCAAATTGCTCTGTTTTGTGCAACCATGACCCACAGGTTCCCATCAGTGTGGAAGCTGAGTGGTGTGGGGAATGCTTCCCGGAGTGGCTTGGTTTCCACTGGAAACTCCAGAATAATTTTCTGGTAGTGAGCGGAGGCCCTTATATGCTATGATCCTTTGAAGGGGGTGGTGGTTGCTGATGTTTTTTAATCTTAGCCTCAAGCATGTTTTGGAAACCAGCATACGATTAATTTCCCGATTGCTGCAGGGTTGTTTTAGGACTTTTTTTTTTTTTTTCCATTTTAATTTTATTTTAAAGCTGGGACACTGCAAAGCTCTGTAAACAAAGTAATCGATCAGTTGCTATCAGCAGTTCTTGTGAGAGGGCAGAATAATTTGATGGATTCTGGACAATAGGAAAAGAATAGTGCAAGCAGCTTGAATAAATTAATGGACATGATTATAAGTGGAGACGGGGGTCCCCACACGTGTTCTTAAAGGAGAACATTCGTTCTGGCTCCGAGGCGCCTGCATCCCTCAGGCCACATGGAGTCAATTGTGGGTGGATGCTTCTCATTTACAGCCTCCAGTCCATTTTTGAATCTTCTTGCTTTTGCAATCTGATGCTTTACCTGGACTGCAGGTAGCAGAGATTTAAAATGGTTCCTTGTTTATTTTTAATTTGCATCAAGCTACTAAATGTTAGTGCAGGGAGAGACGCTTGGGTTTTTTTTGTGTGTGTGTGCCCTGACTCCCCTGTGTGAGAAAGCAAGACTCTGGATCCCAGAAAGGAGACGTGATTTATTTAAAGTTATGACTGCTTGTTGTCAGAACCAAGCCTCAAGTTCAAGTTCTCTGCCTTCACGTTCAGTGCTCTTTTCTTCATCACATCACATTGCCCCCAGGTGTCATTCAGGTAATTGTAACATGAACAACATTGTGGGTGTGACCGCTTCCGGCACCTCCTTCTTCCTCCCTCTTCACTTTCTCCTCCACCTTTCGTAGCACCTCCTGTTTACATTCCCCCCAAACACAGTTTCCGAACCAGAATTCTTTGCTATCTATTTATTGTGGACTATTTTAAATGCTATTTATACTTAGGCTTTTAAATATTACCTATGCCCCTGCGTGGTTGTTCCAGTATCCAAGTATCGGTCATGTGTTTTCTCAGCTCCAGCCAGGACTTTCTGCTCCCGTGCAGAGTGTTAGGTTGGCTCACCCTCTTACTATAGCTCTCCCTAATGTGGGTGGGCCTTGTGTAATCAGTTGAAGGTCAGAGTAGAACAAAACCACTTGTGTGCTTGAACAGGAGATCATTCTCCCCCAGACTGACTTCAGACTTTGTCTGCACCATCAACGCTCCTGAGGTCAGGTCACCAGCCCACCCTGCAGATTTGGGGCTTGCTGGCACCCGTATGCCATGTCTTTATCACTTTCAGGAATCCTCTTTCATCTGCCTCTTCTTTCCCAACCGAGGAACTCCAGTTCTTCATGTAACACCCAATTCAGCTTTCATCATCTCTCAACTCCTGGCAAAATGTCCCCTCTGTCTCTCACTTCCTGCTGTTTTCTCCAAGACACATATATTTTTACTTCTCTTTAAAAAATTCATTCTCTCCTGCTCATCTTTCATAAAAGTCAGTGTCTTTTCTCCACTGTAAACACCCTGAGGGCAAGGGATGTGTCTTTAGCGTTTTTCTTTCCCTGACTCCTACTGTGTGCTGTTCCAGGTGCATGCCACGTGCTTACTGTTAATAAAAGCTCACTTAGTCAATGAGTCAGCAGATGCTAGAGCCTGAACATCTCCACTGAACCCCGTACGGACATGCCCAGTGACTCCTGCCAGCTCTCAGGGGTGTTTAGTCGGTTTCCTTCTCACGTCATCTGTTCAAAACAGGCATCTTGAGTTGCAGCTTGCATCCCTGCTCTCTGAAACCCATTCTTCCTCTAATCTCCCTCATCTCAGGAAACGGAGTCACCGTCCATGCAATGGCTCAGACAAAACTGTTCTGCCTTCATTTTCTCTTACCTCTAGTCTGGCTGCAAATCTTCTGACTCTAGTTATCCCAAATATGGGCACATCTTCTTTGCGACCCTTGCCTGGCACTGTCATCTCTGGCTAATAGCACCTGACCTGTCCTCATCGTATTTATTCCCTTCTCTGTATATCAGCCCGTCTGGGTGTTCCGTCTGATTGTTTATAATGTAAAGCTGTTCCCTGAGCACCTTCTATGGCTCCTTTTTTTTTTTTTTTTTTTTTGCTGTTATCTTTTTGCTTTTGCGGGGGGGGGGGGGGGGGGCATGCCACATAGTATGCAGTTCCCCAACCAGGGATTGGACCCCCTGAAGTGGGAGGGCAAAGTCTTAACCACTGGACCACCAGGGAGGTCCCCTGGTTCCTCTTAAATTATCCATTCATCTCTCTTAGGATAAAAGAGGTTCTTATCATGGCCTAGGAGGTACTGTGTGATCTGCCCTTGCCCCTCTCCAGGGTCACCACCTACCCCTGTGTTCTTTCTCATTCTTGTGCAATGTAAGGATTGCTGTTCTTCAGAGACCCCCAACAGGTTCTAACATTGGGAGCTTCACTGCTTTCTCTCTACCTGAGCTGCCCTTCCCAGAGCTTCCTATGGCTTTTTTTTTTGGCTGCACTGGGTATTAGCAGGACTCAGGATCTTCTATCTTTGTCTCAGTTCTCAGGACCTTTAGTTGTGAGCTTGGGGTCTAGTTCCTGGGCCAGGGTTCAAACCCTGGCACCCTTCATTGGGAGCTTGGAATCTTAGACACTGGACCTCCAGGGAAGTCCCTCCTATGGCTTGCTTTCTGAGATCATCAAGTTTAAACTCAAAGACCACTTTTCAGAAAAGGCTTTCCTATTCTCTCCCTGTCTCAGGAAGCTCCACCCTCTTCCCATCAGTCTTTGCCATCAATATTTCTGGTATGAATAGCCTTAAGTAATGGGCTTCCCTAGTAGCTCAAACCAGGTGGCTCAGTGGTAAATAAAATAAAATAAAATAAAATCTGCCTGCCATTGCAGGAGACATGGATTCATTCAGTCCCTGAGTCTGGAAGATCCCATGGAGGAGGAAATGGCAACCCACTCCAGTATTCTTGCCTGGAGAATTCCACGGACAGAGAGGCCTGGTGAGCTACAGTCCATGGGGTCACAAAGAGTCAGACACCACTGAGCATGCAGGCTAGCATGTAGTGGCTCAGATGGTAAAGAATCTGCCTGCAATGCAGGATACCCGGGCTTGATCCCTGGGTTAGGGAAGATCCCCTGGATAAGGGAATGGCTACCCACTCCAGTCTTCTTGCCTGGAGAATCCCATGGACAGAGGAGCCTGGTGGTCTACAGTTCGTGGGGTTGCAAAGAGCTGGACATGACTGAGCACGCATGCATACATGTAGTGGCTCAAGCAATAAAGAATCTGCCTCCAATGCAGGTCCCCGGGTTCAGTCCCTGGATGGGAAAGATCCCCTGGAGAAAGGAATAGTACCCACTTCAGTATTCTGCTAGTTGAAATCATATTGCTTATTTGTTTGCTTGTGTCCCTCCCGGACTCAAATAGGAGCTCCATTACAGCAGAGACTTTAAAAAAACAAGCTGTGTTCCTGAGTGCCCAGAACATAGCCAACACGTAGTAGGTAGACAATGATTATTTGCTGTATAAATAAATAGGAGACCCAATGTTTATTAGATTTGGATGCTTTGATTTGAGTGGTTATTTTTTCCTCTTTAAATGTACTCAGCATGTTCTTGGCAAGAGAACACAGGAGAGTGAATGTAAGTCAGATGATATATGGGGAAATGAGAAAATAAAAAGGCAAAACTGCTGAGCTACTGAATAGCGAATCTTAAGGGGAACTTTCTTATTTTCAATATCTTTATTTCCTGGAATAGAAAGAGAATATCTTCGTTGGGAAAGGAAATCCCAGCGGAACTTGCAAAACATGAAAGAGAATTGCTTTGCCTTTTTGGACTTTTGTTTTGCTTTACTTTGCTTCGATGTATGAAACGAGGTTTCTGTGCAACTTTATTAGGTCAATGTTTACAATAACATTATCCTCAGGGCATAGGAGAGAGATCAGAAGCATTAGAGAAAGGTACTGGGCAAGAAAACTACCAGGCTTTCAGACCTACTCTGTGCTTTATGGTAATTATAATAGTAGCTGAAACTGATTGAGGATTCATTGTTGTCCTCTGATACATGCACTGTCTGATTTGATTCTGTTCAATCTTTATGGCATCTAGATAAATTAGTACCATTGTCATGATTTTGTTGATGGTGAAACTGACTCAAAATAATTTCCCTTTCCAAGCCACATGGTTCATGCCTGATGAAAGCGTCCTTTCCCCCTCCCAGGGACTGTAACATCTTCATTAGCTGATTTCCTTGATCCAGTCCCTCTTCCTCTAAGGCTTTCTCAAGACTGGACTGTCAGGCTGTCACTGGGTGGTCGGGTGTGTTCTCTGATTCCTTCTGACCTGCCAGCTTCAGGACACGGGATCCTGCTGGTGTCCAAGCACCCATGGGACGTCTGTGGCACGGTGGAGAGAGCGTGAGCCCTCTGTTTAGAGTTCAGAGGGAACTCAGCTGGCTTGGGACAGGGCACGGGCTGTGTTCATCTCTAGACTCTCAATGCTTGACATGGTGCCAAGAACACAGAACATAGTCCATGATTTCTAACTTTCCCATGAACCTGCTATTTTACTGGATCTCTCAGAAAGCTTCTTATAACTCTGGTGGATGGATCTGTCAGGCAAGTAATGGCCATCTGGGATAAGGCTGGTAATGGTACATATTGTGGCTAAAAATAGCGTGTCATCTTTATAAAGCACTTCGCAGAGCATGGACCAGAGGGCTACAGTCTCTCACTTTCCTTGGGTGGGATATGGAGATAAAAAATATCATAGTGACCATGTGAGATTTCTGTGGGGTTCCATGAATTAATGTGCAGAGCCTCTTAATAGTGTGCCAGGCTTATCATGAATACTTAATAAATGTTAGCAAGAGCTATAGAAGTTCTTAGGCAAACCTTATGAGGAGATCATCTTGCATATGCCCATTTCATAGATGCTATTACTGAGCCTTGGCTGGTTAAGTGACTTTTCCAAGTCCTCACAGGTAGGAAGCAGAAGTCCTTAGGTTTGCCCAGTATCTGTTTGTCTCCAATCCTAGTATGCTGAGTCCTCCAAAGGACATTTGACAGCAACAGGAGTCATTTCTGATCATCACCCCTGGTGGGTGTTGCTCTTGGAACATAGTGTGTTGAGGTGTAGGGTGTCCTGAACATTCTCCAATACACAGGGCAGCCTCTACAACAACGAATGCGCTCAGTCACTTCAGTCATGTCTGACTCTTTGCCACCCCATGGACTGTAGTCTGCCAGGCTCCTCTATCCATGGGATTCTTCAGGCAAGAATACTGGAGTGGACTGCCATGCCCTCTTCCAGGGGATCTTCCTGACCCAGGGATTGAACCTGCATCTCCTGCACTGCAGGTGGATTCTTAACCCACTGAACCACCTGGGGAGCCCACCACAAAGAATAATCCTGCCCAAATGTCACTAGAGCCACGGTTGCGAAATTGTGCTTTGACCAGTGATCAGTTCCATTGATTCACCATCGCGCTGTAATCACAACCTAATAACCGCAGAACAGACACCCATAGGCAGGGCTGCCAACCTGATTCCCAAGGGATCTGGTTGCCTTCAGTTGCCTGGACGCTGGTGTTGTTAGTAGAGATGATTCAACTGGGCCATCCTGGGGCACGAGCTTATCTAAGTCATAATAACTCCTGGTAACAGTGTCATCACTGAAGGAAAAAATTCTATTTCGATCACAACCCCAAGATTACCCTTTGTGATGTTTGCCACACCTATAATTCATTAACCCGTGATATTGTCTCTTTATGTCGCCTTCCTTTTTTACAATATAAACTCTCTGATGACAGGGACTGTGCTGGGCTTGTCCACTGCTTCCCCTTAGCTCCTGGCAGAAGGTTCTGGATGATAGTCTAAAACAGGTCCAAGTTGGAGACATACTTGTATAAATAAATAATCCAGGCCAGCAACTGAAAATATAAAAAGAGTGTCTAGTGCCCAGGAGAAAAGTTTGTGCTATTTAAGATGTGTTAGACACTATAGAATGTTTGAAGGATTTGAAATCCAATGTTCATTCATTCAAGCATTCATTGACTAGTGCTGTGCTTAGTCACTCAGTTGTGACTAACTTTTTGCGGCCCCATGGACTGCACCCCACCAGGCTCCTCTGTTCATGAAAATTTCCAGGCAAGAGTAGTGGAGTAGAGCTGCCATTTCCTTCTCCAGGGCATCTTGCTGAGCCAGGGTTTGAACCTATGAACCTGCATTTTCTGCATTGGCAGGAGGATCCATTACCACCAAGCCAAACCAACTATCATCTAATATAAAATAAAAATCTTAAAAAAAAGATCATTACAGGGTTATGTGCAGCTTCTGGGCACAGAGGGTGTTCAGTCAATGGGTGATCATACGTGGTGGCTTTTAAACATGTCCACACATTCTTGGACACACCATCCATTAAGAGGGAGCAACTCTGTCCCTCCCCTTAAACCTACGCAGGCTTGGGAAGTCCCTTGGCTAATAGAATGTGGCAGAATTGAAGCCATGTGACATCTGAGGCCAGGTTGGGAAGAACCAAACGACAAGCTTAGCGACCTAGTAGAGAGACCAGAGCATCAGAGAAGGAGAAAGAGACACACGAAGAGACAGAGAGATCCACAGAGCCTCAGGTATTCTGTCCAGGTGTGTGGGTGAAGATGCCTGGGAGCCAGACACATCCTGACTGCAGACACATCTCCTTCTTCGGGGACATCAAGTAGGGAAGGGTAAGGAGACAGGGAGACATATTTTGGAGGTTGAGTCTTGAGTATTTTATTGGAGTCACATTTTGTAAAAGTCCTATATGGTTTATTCTGAAGACTGGTCCATAATTGGGATTTTTATCCAGGGTAGGGGATATACAGTAAACATTTGAGAAGATTCAAGGCACTGTGAACCATGACTTCAATATTTTACCCTGTAGTATTCAGACTCATTACAGGTTGTATGGAGTGAAGTATCATTACCTGATCTATAGGAAAGAGAGGCGGTTGGATGCCCGTCAAAACCATGTACATGCAGTCATTTTGCTGTTATTATTCTAGAAATAGATTATCATTTTAATCGGAATCTTTTCTTTTAATTAAAGTATCTCTGATGTACAATATTATATGTTACAAGTGTACAATATCAGATCAGATCAGATCAGTCACTCAGTCGTGTCCAACTCTTTGCAACCCCATGAATCGCAGCATGCCAGGCCTCCCTGTCCATCACCAACTCCCGGAGTTCACTAAAACTCACGTCCATTGAGTCAGTGATGCCATCCAGCCATCTCATCCTCTGTCGTTCCCTTCTCCTCCTGCCCCCAATCCCTCCCAGCATCAGAGTCTTTTCCAATGAGTCAACTCTTCACATCAGGTGGCCAAAGTACTGGAGTTTCAGCTTTAGCATCATTCCTTCCAAAGAAATCCCAGGGCTGATCTCCTTCAGAATGGACTGGTTGGATCTCCTTGCAGTCCAAGGGACTCTCAAGAGTCTTCTCCAACACCACAGTTCAAAAGCATCAATTCTCCGGCACTCAGCCTTCTTCACAGTCCAACTCTTACATCCATACATGACCACAGGAAAAACCATAGCCTTGACTAGACGAACCTTTGTTGGCAAAGTAATGTCTCTGCTTTTGAATATGCTATCTAGGTTGGTCACAACTTTCCTTCCAAGGAGTAAGCGTCTTTTAATTTCATGGCTGCAGTCACCGTCTGTAGTGATTTTAGAGCCCAGAAAAATAAAGTTGACACTGTTTCCACTGTTTCTCCATCTATTTCCCATGAAGTGGTGGGACCGGATGCCATGATCTTCGTTTTCTGAATGTTGAGCTTTAAGCCAACTTTTTCACTCTCCACTTTCACTTTCATCAAGAGGCTTTTGAGTTCCTCTTCACTTTCTACCATAAGGGTGGTGTCATCTGCCTATCTGAGGTTATTGATATTTCTCCTGGCAATCTTGATTCCAGCTTGTATTTCTTCCAGTCCAGCGTTTCTCATGATGTATTCTGCATATAAGTTAAATAAACAGGGTGACAATATACAGCCTTGACGAACTCCTTTTCCTATTTGGAACCAGTCTGTTGTTCCATGTCCAGTCCTAACTGTTGCTTCCTGACCTGCATACAAATTTCTCAAGAGGCAGATCAGGTGGTCTGGTATTCCCATCTCTTTCAGAATTGTCCACAGTTTATTGTGATCCACAGAGTCAAAGGCTTTGGCATAGTCAATAAAGCAGAAATAGATGTTTTTCTGGAACTCTCTTGCTTTTTCTATGATCCAGCAGATGTTGGCAATTTGATCTCTGGTTCCTCTGCCTTTTCTAAAACCAGCTTGAACATCAGGAAGTTCACGGTTCACATATTGCTGAAGCCTGGCTTGGAGAATTTTGAGCATTACTTTACTAGCGTGTGAGATGAGTGCAATTGTGCGGTAGTTTGAGCATTCTTTGGCATTGCCTTTCTTTGGGATTGGAATGAAAACTGACCTTTCCCAGTCCTGTGGCCACTGCTGAGTTTTCCAAATTTGCTGGTATATTGAGTGCAGCACTTTCACAGCATCATCTTTCAGGATTTGGAATAGTTCAACTGGAATTCCATCACCTCCACTAGCTTTGTTTGTAGTGATGCTTTCTAAGGCCCACTTGACTTCACATTCCAGGATGTCTGGCTCTAGGTCAGTGATCACACCATTGTGATTATCTGGGTCGTGAAGATCTTTTTTGTACAGTTCTTCTGTGTATTCCTGCCATCTCTTCTTAATATTTTCTGCTTCTGTTAGGTCCATACCATTTCTGTCCTTTATCGAGCTCATCTTTGCATGAAATGTTCCTTTGGTATCTCTGATTTTCTTGAAGAGATCCTTAGTCTTTCCCATTCTGTTGTTTTCCTCTATTTCTTTGCATTGATCGCTGAAGAAGGCTTTCTTATCTCTTCTTGCTATTCTCTGGAACTATGCATTCAGATGTGTATATCTTTCCTTTTCTGCTTTGCTTTTCGCTTATCTTCTTTTCACAGCTATTTGTAAGGCCTCCCCAGACAGCCATTTTGCTTTGTTGCATTTCTTTTCCATGGGAATGTTCTTGATCCCTGTCTCCTGTATAATGTCACGAACCTTATTCCATAGTTCATCAAGCACTCTATCTATCAGATCTAGGCCCTTAAATCTATTTCTCACTTCCACTGTATAATCATAAAGGATTTGATTTAGGTCATACCTGAATGGTCTAGTGATTTTCCCTACTTTCTTCAATTTCAGTTTGAATTTGGCAATAAGGAGTTCATGGTCTGAGCCACAGTCAGCTCCTGGTTTTGTTTTTGCTGACTGTATAGAGCTTCTCCATCTTTGGCTGCAAAGAATATAATCAATCTGATTTTGGTGTTGACCATCTGGTGATGTCCATGTATAGAGTCTTCTCTTGTGTTGTTGGAAGATGATGTTTGTTATGCCCAGTGTGTTCTCTTGGCAAAACTCTATTAGTCTTTGCCCTGTTTCATTCCATATTCCAAGGCCAAATTTGCCTGTTACTCCAGGTGTTTCTTGACTTCCTACTTTTGCATTCCAGTCTCCTATAATGAAAAGGACATCTTTTTTGGGTGTTAGTTCTAAAAGGTCTTATAGGTCTTCATAGAACCGTGCAACCTCAGCTTCTTCAGCTACTAGTCAGGGCATAGACCTGGATTACTGTGATATTGAATGGTTTGCCTTGGAAACGAACAGAGATTATTCTGTCATTTTGGGGATTGCATCCAAGTACTGCATTTCAGACTCTTTTGTTGACCACGATTGCCACTCCATTTCTTCTGAGGGATTCTTGCCTTCAGTAGTAGATATAATGGTCATCTGAGTTAAATTCACCCATTCCAGTCCATTTCAGTTGGCTGATTCCTAGAATGTCGACATTCACTCTTGCGGCGGCAGGGAGGAGCAATAGCATGACCGAGGCCAGGGGCGGTGGCCGGGAGGACCAACCCCACGTCCAAGGAGCCATGGCTGTGCGGGTGCAGGAGGGCCTAGAGGAGCTATCCCACATTGAAGGTCAGGAAGGGCGGCAGTGAGGAGATACCCCTCGTCCAAGGTAAGGAGCAATGGCTGCGCTTTGCTGGAGCAGCCATGAAGAGATACCCCACGCCCAAGGTAAGAGAAACCCAAGTAAGATGGTAGGTTTTGCAAGTGGGCATCAGAGGACAAACACACCGAAACCATATTCACAGAAAACTAGTCAATCTAATCACACTAGGACCACAGCCTTGTCTAACTCAATGAAACTAAGCCATGCCCATGGGGCAACCCAAGACGGGCGGGTCATGGTGGAGAGATTTGACAGAATGTGGTCCACTGGAGAAGGGAATGGCAAACCACTTCAGTATTCTTGCCTTGAGAACCCCATAAACAGTATGAAAAGGCAAAATGATAGGATACTGAAAGAGAAACTCCCCAGGTCAGTAGGTGCCCAATATGCTACTGGAGATCAGTGGAGAAATTACTCCAGAAAAAATGAAGGGATGGAGCCAAAGCAAAAACAATACCCAGCTGTGGATGTGACTGGTGATAGAAGCAAGGTCCTATGCTGTAAAGAGCAATATTGCATAGGAACCTGGAATGTAAGGTCCATGAATCAAGGCAAATTGGAAGTGGTCAAACAAGAGATGGCAAGAGTGTACAATATAGTGAATCACAATTTTTAAAGGTTAGACTCCATTTATAGTTTTAAAATTTTGGCTATATCCTCTGTGTTTTACAATGTATCCTTGTAGCTTATTTTATACATAGTTGTTTGTACCTCTTAATCCCCTACCCCTATATTCTTTTGCTTCACTTCATTCTCCCAATAAAAGTGTATAAAATGCAATTAGACAACATTTCAGAAAGCCCCTTGTCATTCACAGTAAAAGCAAATATTTTAATGAATATCCAAAGATTAGGTTTGTTTTTAAAAATTGGAACTTATTTCCCATTTTTTCTCTTACAAAAGAGAACAAGGGGAAAAAAAAATGTCAAGAAATGAAGCCAAATAAGATTCTCCTAAGGCCATGATCTTCTCTACAGCAATCAAGCATTTGGCAGCATATGAGGTATCAGGGGAGACCACAGATGTCCACATCCAAAAAGCAATCTTTCCTCCCAGTATTGTGACATTTGGCTCCACCTTCTGCCCTTTGGATAATAATATTCCAGTGTGATCTGATGTCATCTACTATTGACAGTGTTTATTTTTACTTCTTTCCGGCGAAAGAGAAAATGGTATTCCAGGTTTAAGACTGTCTGCTTTCCACCTGATGGGGAAAACAGTTGCCTTGACAAGACTGCAGAGGGTTGAAGGGCTATGAGCCACAGAACGGGCAGTGTTCTTGCAAACAGTAGACACTCAGCTTCTCCGGCTACTTGAATTATTGATGGTGATTTCGGCACTGGGCTCACGATGCCTGGAGCGATTAGGGCTCTGGGCTAGAAAAGCTGGAGAAGCTGTGTTTCAGAGTCGAGCCAGAGGGGCTTCTGCCTTGTGGAAACCCTTGCGGCTGAGCCAGGAGGGCTCTCCATCTGACTCTTTTGAAATGTGTGCCATTGTGGTGGGCACCCAGGGAACTCAGAGAAGCCAAGAGCTCTAGAGTGTGTGCTCAGTCATGTCCAACTCCTTGCAATCCCATGGACTGTAGCCGGCCGGGCTCCTCTGTCCATGGGGTTCCCCAGGCAAGAGTTCTGGAGTGGTTGCCATTGTTTCCTCCAGGTGGCTCGGATCTGCATCTTCTGCATTTCCTCCATTGGCAGGCAGATTCTTGACTACTGTGCCATGAGGGAAGCCCCAAGAGCTCTGTATGTGCTCATTGCTTCATTGGTTTATTAAGTCCCTGGGGCACAGAGGACAGATACGGGCTTGATGTCAGTTGTCCCTGGTGAGTTGTGTGACTTGATGGGGGTCCTTGAAGCTCTTTGAAGATTAGAAGTGACTCCCGAATTCCTCGGTCATCATTATATGCCTAGAGTTGGAATTGGCAAGTCAGAGGATGCAATGCCTGTCTTCCCTGAGTTCTAAACAAGCTGAGGAATGAAGAAAAGAAATCTACACTGGGATAGAAAAGTCAGAACATCCCCCTGGCCCTGCATCAGTGCAGGGAGATGGCAGGTCTCAGTCACTGAAGCTTCTAACTCAGATCCAGGGAATGATTCGGGCTCAGTTCCCTGGTCACCAGACTTCGGGGTCTGGCAGTCTTCTCAGCCTCTACTGCCGAGTTCCCTGGGTCCAAGAACAATCAAGACCTCCAGCTATCTGCTGGCAGCCTGCTCTCAAGAAAAGAAGAGGCAGTGCATGAGCTAGGCTAGCTCAAGTTTCTCCTTGTAACTTGCTCATAACGTGTCTCTAGACTTGCCCGAGGAGCAGTGAAGGAGACACTGAGAAGAGAAACCGGCAGTGTGACCTGCCTCCACCTGGAGGAAAGTGTCAGGTGTGGAAAGCAGCTTTCCTTTCTGCCCACCAACATCTAGCAACATGCATCTGTTATGTCATTGAGAGGATCAAACCCAATAATAGTATCTATATGTAAAAACACTGCACTAACCAGGGCCTTCCCTGATGGTGCAGTGTTTAAAACTCTTCCCTCTCAACTCAGGGGGCACAAGTTCAATACCTGGTCCAGGGAACTGAGATCCCTCGTGCCACATGGCACGGCCAAAAAATAAATAAATAAAACAACAGCAATGCCATGAAAAAAATTAAGGGGGCAGAGAATGCAAGTAGATACTTAAATAAATGTTGAAAAACAAAACAGGTGTTAACCAGGAAATCTTTCACAACTATAAGATGACACTGTCTTTATTGTCCAGAAAGCCCCAGTTCAACAAGTCTTTGTAAAATAAACAAATGAAAAACTTCATCCAAACAGATTTATATCCAAATATTTTTACTGACTTTCTGTCTTCACTAAGTAGATGGTTATTGGAGTCAAATTTCAAAGGTTGGGATTTTATTTCTACTGTTTCTCAGCTGTGTGACCTTGGGCAAATTGCTTAACCCTTCTGTGTCTCAGATAAGAATAGTTTCTTAGGAGAGTTGTAAGAATTAAAGATGATATTATAAGCTTAAACCAATATCTGACATGTGGGAAGTATAGAGTAAAAGTTACTAATGATGGTGATTATTAATAAAGTGTAACAGAGCCAGAGTGGTGAACGTTAATCAGATTACAGCATTCTAATGCTTGAAACCCTGCCAGTGCTTCCTGTTGCTCTTAGGATAAAAGCCTCAGTAGAGCCCCTGTGTAACTTAGCATCTGTCTTTTCTTCATCCTCAGATCACACTCCTAAACTCCTTGCTCGAGATGCTCTGGCTACATGGCAATCATGTGTGTTCCTTGGTTTCACCAAGCCTGCATCCATCCTAGAGGCATGCTTGCTGCTCCTTCTGTCTGGAAGCCTCTTTTTCTGACTTCTCTCCTGCCTGGCTTTTTCTCATCCTTTGGGTTTCTGCTCAAGGGTCATGCCCTTGAAGAAGAAGTCCCTTTGTAAAGAGGTTCTGCTCAGCTGTGACAGAGCCCAACATCTTTTTTTTTTTCATAGAACATATCACGGTCTATTTTTTTTTTTTTTTTTTGCCAGTTTGTTATCTGTTTCCTCCTTGGAACATGGAAAGGGCAAGGACTGAGTCTGTTTTACTTACTTCTCCATCCCCAGCATCTTTCAGAGGGCCTGGCGACAGGAACTAATCCAAAAAGCACGTGTTGGTTGAATGGATGGGAAGGACAGGTTCTCAGGCATCTTGGAGCAGAGCCCAAGTCCTGCTGCCTGAGGCCATTGGAACCAGACAGTCATTTCATCACGTCGCTCAGACTCGGTCTCCCCACCTGCAAAAATGAGAGACGGGACACCTGTGTTCACAGCAGCATTTTGCACAATGGCCAGAAGATGGAGGCTCCCAGGTGAGCATCAGCAGATGGATGGGGGAAGAAAGGCAGTCCATCCATGCGATGGAGTAGTAGTCAGCCTCAAAAAGGAAGGAAACGCTGACACATGCTACCACCTGGATGAACCCTAAGGATGGCAAATGAAGTGAAGAAGTCAGTTACAAAAAGCAAATGGGGTAGGATATGAGGTGTTTACAAGAGTCTCATTTATAGATACAAAGAGTAAAATGGTGGTTGCTAGGTCTGGAGGGAGAGGAAATGGGGTATTGTGATTCAACAGGCATGAAGCTTCTGTCTTGTAAGATAAAAAATGTTCTGTGGAAGGAAGTTGGTGAAGGCTGCACAACTATGTGAATACACCTAACACCCGAGCTGACCAGTGCACTTAGAAATGGTGAAGACGGTTTGCTTTATTCATGTGTTTATATATATATATATATATTTTAACCACAGTTAAAACAGAAAATAAAGGAAAATTTTTAAAAATAGAAAAGAGGAGAAAATGTTTTGTCTTACTGAAAATAGAACTTGGATAATCAAAAGCCTCACAGGGGCCTATCCAGGCAACCAAGTAAACTCTCTCAAAGACAGAGCAATTGAGTGTAGGATTTGAAATCAGAAAAGTGAGGCATTGAGAGCTGGATTATAAAAACAAGTATTGAAACAGAAATATAAACTTGCAATTAAATACATGACATTAAAAACAATTATAATGGATAAAAATTAAGGACTTAGATTTATTTCTCCTTTTTAGTACATTCTGTATGTATACAAAGCATTTTTTATTTAGCTAACTCAACATTTCAGATGATCTTCCTATAGGAAGCTACAGAGGGCATTTGGCGAAATTCCTTCATTGCAAAAAACCTCTTTACTGCACATTTTTAAAAAAGCTTCAGAAAGAAATCCTATATATATATATATTTGTTGTTGTTCAGTTGCTCAGTCACGTCCGATGCTTTGCAACCCCATGGACTGCAGCACGTCAGGCTTCCTTGTCCTTTACCATCACCCAGAGCTTGCTCAAACTCATGTCTATCGAGTCAGTGATGCCATCCAACCATCTTGTCTTTGGTTGTCCCTTTCTCCTCCTGTCTTCGATCAATATCTATCTATCTATATATCTGATTCACTTTGCTGTACAGTAGAAACTAACAGAAATTGTAAAGCAACTGTACTTTAATAAAATTTAACTCTAAAAAATAAAAAAACCTCAGAGAAGAAAGCTGAACACCTGTTCCAATGAGTTGTTATGTCCCTCAGTTTAATAATTATTCTGTCTCCCCACCTACATACTGAGGTTATTTTCATTTTAATGTGCATTTTGGTAATAATATTTATAATGTAACTGTGGTGAGGCTAGTCTTGGCTGCAGTTTCTGTCTTGCTATATTAAACCCACCTGTCACCTCATTTATTTACAGCTAGGACTGCTGCTGTCTGGTCCCTTTCTCTTCATCACTCACCATTTCCTTAGCCTGAGGCCAGTCTGCGGCTGGGACTCTTTAGCTGAGTCCTTTCCTCCCCGAACTGCAGGGCAGAGGCAGCCAGATTGCTGGGGTGCAGCTCCCCTGAGGAAAACCCTCAACTGATGACATTCAGAAGTGGTGGATATTCACCCCAGTGTCCTTAACTTTGGGTGACATAACTCAGCAATAATTATCTCTGGACCTGTTCAGTCCTCAGTGGTATGGACTCCCTCCTGCCCCACCTCCCACTTGCTTGCAGAAGTGACTTGCTCATCAATGCACGATTCACTGTGTTTCTTCCACCCTCACCTCAATTCCCCATTTATTTATGGTGCTTCCTGAGAACTCTCCCCATCTGAATGGAAAGGTGCATGCTCAGTTGCTCAGTTATGTCCAACTCTTTGCAACCCTGTGGACTGTAGCCTGCCAGGCTCCTCTATCTATGGAACTTTCCAGGCAAGAATACTGTAGTGGATTGCCATTATCTCCTCTAGGGGGTCTTCCTGACTCAAGGATCGAACCTGTGTCTCCTGTGTCTCCTGCATTGCAGATGGATTCTTGACCACTGAGCCAATCTTTGTTCAAGGTATGCTTCTGGGACCACCAAGTTGCAGACATCTGTCTGCATCGTCTGACTTTTGCATTATTTTTGGAAGGTTGCTCTTTCATTGCAAGTACTGTTGGGATCTTTCACTTGACTGGAGTAAGGTTGGTGAATATGGATGGCGTGGTTCCAACAGACCCATTCCCTCCAAGAGCATTGTTTCTGCAAGATTTCCCATCTGGCTATCAAGTCAAAAGGTTGTGAGAACAATGAATATGTTGCCTTAATTTCTCTTCTTCTCTTCACATGGATAATTTTATTTAAATTTTTTGGAAGGTTGTACTATCAGAGCTATCAGTTAGGGAAACCTGACTCCTCAAAGGAAGAAGAAAAGGAATGAATACTTCCTCAGTACATACTGTGAGAAAAAGGCATTGCTTGGTGGTTTAGACTGAATTATTGTATATTATCATCAGAATTTGGAATATATTATTGCCCTGCCTAATGATTAACTTTATGTGTCAACTTGACAAGGCTAAGGGATACCCAAATAGCCGTTAAGATATTATTTCTTGGCGTGTGTGTGATGGTGTCTCCAGAAGGGATTAGAATTTCAATCTCAGTTGGTAGACTGAGTAAAGATCACACTTTTCAGTGTAGGTGGGCATCATTTAACCCTCTGAGGACCCAAATAAAACAAGAAGACACAGGGAGCACAAGGTTGTCTTCTCTCTTCTTGATCTGGGGCACCCATCTTCTCCTGTCCTTGGTGATCAGTTATCAGAGGTTCAGTTGCCTGAGCCTTGCAATCTGGACTGAATTACATCACTGGTTTCCTGGTTCTCCAGCTCACTGGTGGCAGATTTTGGGACTTAGCCTGTATAATTATGTGAGCCAGTCCCCATAATCAATCTCCTCTTATCTCTATATATAGATCCTATTGGTTCTGTTTCTCTGGAGAACCCTGACTAATATCCCCTGTTTTATAGGTAATGGCATTGAGAGAATGTGTGTTACCCAATGCCTCAATATGTTCCTATGTAAAATGGAGACAATATTATGACTTTATTGCCTTGTGAGAATTACAGGCAATACCACAAAGGTACTGAGGACAATTCCCAGCAATGAGCATGGCATCAGCGCATCTTAACCGCCCACTTTCTTGTTGCTATGTCACGACTGGTAAGTGACAAGGGCAAGGATCCCTCTTGGGTCCTCCTAGAAGCCATGCGTGTTTCATCATTTCCCACTAGGTACTCTGAAACTCCAACCTTTGGGAAGAGGATGATATTATCTAACAAACATCAAGCCAAGGCTTACAAATAACAAGAAAGCGGTTAAGAGATTTTCCTGGTTAATGAAAATCTTAACCAGAGGTTAAGACTTCACCTTCCAATGCAGGGAATGCAGGTTTGAGCCCTGGTCTAGGAGCTAAGATCAAAGCATAAAACAGAACAATATTGTAACAAATTCAGTAAAGACTTTAAAAATGCTCTGCATCAAAAAAAAAAAAAAAAACTTTAACAAAAGTGGTTAAAAAATTGTATGTTGCAGATTGTCACTGTTTGTAAGGTACAGCAACATCTATGTCTTGTATAATGTATCCTGAGAGTGGTGTGCGTGTGAGCCAGAAATACCCATGTACAGGATAATCAAGCATTTACATTGCTGTGTGGTGGTGTTCTGAATACATTGATTTTATTTTTTGTCATTTTCTCTGCTTTTATATTTTTTGAGAATGAGCAGCTAATTTTTGTACAACTGTAACTGTTAAAAATGCTCACCAGATAAAGTTTGCATGAGGGACAAAATAAAATATTCATTGGTTTCTATGGATGAGACATGCTGGCATTGAGACCCTCTCCTTAAGCCCATCTGCAAATAGATGCTATAAAGGGAAGATCCAAGTCACTATGGGCCTTCATATTTTTATTAATACTCAGAAATATGCATCCCAGTAGGAGCCATTTCCATAACTATGAATAGAAGCATGGTGATGCTTAAGACGCTGTGGAAGTCTCTCAGTAAATAATGCATTGAGCTCAATGACTCATTTCTAGAGTCCATCAAATAATTGGCCTCAGGTCACAAAGTACTTTCCATCTTGATCAGGGTTGGCCTGGGGCCTGGAACAGACCTGAACACGTGCATCGTGCCTTGTGTGTGTCCCTGACAGAGGTCTGACTCTCAGTGAGCAGTGGCCTGGCGTGTGTGTGGAGCTTCTCTGCACATCCATTCATCCTGCAGAGTGAGCAGGATGACCGTTCTGAGATTCCAGAACACATGGTGAGCCAAGAAGATGCACTAAAATGGAAACAGAAGAAAGAGAGAGGAGTCTGTAAATGATAAGTATTGACGAGGATGTAGGGAAACATCCTTGTTTTCCTAACATGCTATTGGAAGGATAAAATGGTGTAGATAGTAGGGAAAACAAGTTACCATTACCTAGTAATGTTGATCAGACGAGTAATACTTCAACACACATGCACATCACATATACACATACTTGTACCAATTGACATGTGTAAGAGTGTTCATTCTTTATGTCTTCAATTATCTCTTTTCCCAATCTGATTACATGAACCAACATTATAATCACTCCCTTCTGGATACCTCCAACTCTTTAGACCTGGGGCAGGGTCATGTTTTGTAAATAAAGTTTTATTGGAAACACAGAACCAGGCCATCTGTTTACATATTGCCTGTGGCTGTTTTCATGCTGCTATGGCAGAGTTCAGTGGTCCCTGCAGAGACCCTGCGGCACACAAGGCTTAAAACATTTACTGTATCTCCTTTTACAGAAAATGTTTGCTCACTCCTGATACCGTCTCCCCTCTTTTCCAAAACAGAACTAAAATAAGCCTGCCTAAATCCAAGTCTTTTCTTCCTATCTCATGCAGCTCAATATCTCTGAAGAAAAACACACAGGCATATTGCCCTGTCTCCCTTTACATTGTTAAGTGTTAATCCCAACTGAGATCTTAAAATAAGTGATTTTTACTGAATTCTACTGTTTGTTTTCTCTCTCATCCTTCTAGATGAATAATTTATACCTCCCTTCCCTGGTGGCTCAGACGGTAAAGCGTCTGCCTACAATGCAGGAGACCCAGGTTTAATCCCTGGGTCTGGAAGATCTCCTGGAGAAGGAAATGGTAACCCACTCCAGTGTTCTTGCCTGGAAAATCCCATGGACCGAGAAGCCTGGTAGGCTACAGGCCATGGGGTCTTAAAGAGTCGGACACGACTGAGTGACTTCACTTTCACTTTCACTCACTCAAAAACCTCCTTGAAAGCTTGGCACCTAATCCTCATTCTCAGTCACCTTCCTTATTTTCTGCGTCTAAGAACAAGTAGAAATAAACAGAAAAGGTTCTCACTAACACGTCTGCTCTGTCTTCATACGTAGATCAACTAGCTAATTGTGCTTACCAAACTGCTCCAAACCTTAGAACAGTCATGATTTACTATGTTCTCATAAGCCTATAGATCAACAGAGCAGTTTTGATTATTTGGATCTGGGTTGGCTTATTTCATTTCACGTATTTGTGGTCAGCTGGTGACTAGCCTCGGTGGCATGGGCTTCAGTGACAGTTCTTTTTCACATCTCTCACATCCTTCAAGCAGGCTCATCCAGACTTTTTGATAGGCTGGTGACCAGGAAGCATAAGTATATAAGCAGTTTTTCAATCTCCTTTAATCTCAACCTGATACTATCCTATTGGCTAAAATAAGTCAAATGTCAAGTTCAAAGTCAATGTCAGCATGGACACAGAAAGATATGAAAAGTCAAAGCCACTAATACATCAATATCCTACTGTATTTATATAATTGGATTACTTACCACTCTAGTGGTACAAGTCACCATCATCCTTGAAGTTTATTTTCACAATAACCCCCAACCAGACTCCTTGATTCATACCTGGATTTTTGATGTTCACACTCATCACAGCAGCCAGAGTGACTTATTAAAGAGTAAATAGCACCATGACACTCTTCTCATCAAATCTCCCCACGGACTTCCCATTCCATTTAGAGCAAAAGCAAAGATGCTTATCCTAACCATCAAGTTCTGCATGCCTCCACTTCCCTGTAGCATTTTTGACCTCTTTTCTCCACTCATTCATAGTCACTCTGATCCAGGCACCATAGCTCACTTACCATGGTTCAAATAGTCCGAAATCCTACTTACTTAGGCCTTTGTATTCTGTTTGGAATACTTTTTCCTCCAGAGAGCACCAGATTTAGATTGCTATACAAATGGCCACCTTGTCAATGAAAATTGCCCTGACTATGCTGTATAACATATGACTACACTACATTTTCTAACTGCAACAATCCTAATCCTCCTTATCCCACTTTGTTTTTTGTCCACACCTGACATACTGAGTATTCACATTTATTTTTGTTTGCTTCTTCACTCAAGAATTTAAGCAGCCTAAGGGCACTGCTCCATGGGTTTACTACTGTTCCTAAGGGCATAGAAGAGTGCTTGTCACTGAATAGGCCCTCAATGACTACCTGTTGGATAGATGAATGGATAAGCAAATTTAAAAAAAAAAAAAAGAAGAAAATTAGAAAAACCTGATTATGATTATGCAGTGTCTAGAAATTCATCATGTGGATTAATTCATTATGGTACCCTCTTACATGGAGAAGGAAATGGCAACCCACTCCAGTGTTCTTGCCTGGAGAATCCCAGGGACGGGGGAGCCTGGTGGGCTGCCGTCTATGGGGTCGCACAGAGTGGGACACGACTGAAGCGACTTAGCAGCAGCCCTCTTACCAACGTAACAGTGAAGCAGAGCAGATCACCGCTGTGCATATCAACAAGGATGAGTCACATTATATGATGCTTAACAAAAATTCAATTGCAAGAGAATCCTAGTGGCTCAGTGGTAAAGAATCCAACTGCCAATATGGGAGACGCAGGTTCGATCCCTGGGTCTGGAAGAGCCTCTGGAGAAAGAAACAGCAGTTGGCTCCAGTATTCTTATGGGGCTTCCCATAAGTGGCTCAGTGGTAAAGAATCTGTCTGCCAGTGCAGGAGATTCAGAAGATGTGAGTTTGACCCCTGGGTCAGGAAGATGCCCTGGAGAAGGAAATAACAACCCACTCCAGTACTCTTGCCTGGAGAATCCCATGGACAGAGAAACCTGGGGGGCTACAGTCCATGGGGTCACAAAGAGTCAGACATGACTGAACATGCACACTCCTTGTGGAAATTAACCTCACAAGCAATCAGGTTGGATTAACAGAAAGTTTTAGATTCCCTTTCTTGACTGTATCCTAGAGGATGAACAATAGATTCATGGCAATTGTACTGCAGCTTAGGTGGTGGGGTGCCTGGGGAAATATAAGCCCCTGACTGAGCAGGGTCTGAGATCTTACAGCTGACTGTTGGAGTAGCCAGTCATAAATTTATCCTTCAAATTAAAAATAATACATTCTCTTGTGTTTAAGCAGCATTCTGCTTTAGCTAGTATCTTTTTTTTTTAGGACGTGCATTAAAAAGAAAAGTCAACAAACAAGGTCAGTACAGGAAACAATTGGTCAAACTGTAAGACCAGGGCATAATTCCTTAATTGTATCAGGCAGTTATGCAGGAGATCTCTGTGTTCCTCTGAAACATCTAATGGAAGCAATGAGCAATATGTCTAACTACCTATTTAAAAACCACTTTAATAATGTACTACATCATGATCAAAACAAAGCAAACAGGACAATATGTCCCCCAAACACTGTGTAGAATCCACAAACCATGGGCTTTTGGGTCAGAAAGACCTGGGTTAAAATCCTAAATGTACAATTTATAAGCTGCATGCCATTAAACAGGTTGACTAAACTCTCTGAGCCTCAGTTTTCAGTTTTCTTCTGTGAAAATTGAAGCATTGATAAGTGTACCCAAGGTTTCTGCAATGATTAACTGGAAAACAAAATATTAAAATTACCAAGTATAAGGCTGGCATTAAAACGTGAGTCATTGCATGAATAAATAAACTCTACAGTCAAGTGTGCGAGACATGCAATTAACTATAAGTCAAAGTTTGAATGTGATAAAGGTGCCTGCATCACACTTGGGAGAGTGGTGCCAATTCCCGTGTTAGGAAATACATCACCGGGGAGTGAATTTGGGATTTGCAATATGGTGAGACTTTCAGGTTATGGAGAACAAAGGAGGTTTTCTATGTTGACAGGGAAGAGAGGAGAGGTTGCCTGGAGACCCAAGACAAAGTTGGGGTTTTTACCAACTTGGCATATGGTCATTGATCTACCAATGGAACTCAGGGTTTAATATTAATCTATATCCATACAGTACCACCAACGTAGAAGCACCGTTTCTCAGTCAATATCTGGAAGCTTTCGAGCCTGTGCTTTTGAATTCCCCCCTCTCTTCTTTCTTTCCTCTTTCCCTCTCTCCCTCTTTCCTTCCACTTTCTTTCTTTCCTTTATTTTTAGAAAGGTCATGTCCTCAGTGGGGTCAGGGACAAGAAGTATAGATATTTATGCACTAGCCAACAAACCCATCCACACTAGAGGGATAAAGACTGAAAAAAGCCTCCTGTCGAGTCAGTTAACGTTTTACTGCAAAATGCTTATAAAGAAGCCTTCAGAATTTCGGATTTCAAAATTGCAGAGAAGTGATAGTCTCTATGGGTGTTGAGAAAGGAGCCTGACCACACAAAAACACACTTGACCACATCTACCATAAACATCTTATAAAACCACTTAGAGCAAGGGGTCATGCAGAGGAAATGTTAGGTCCATAGCCACTGGCTGCACAGTAGATTTGTCTCTCCTTGCCTTAAATAAGCCATATGAATCGGGAGGTCCTCTGGAGGAACCCAAGCTGTCACATGCTAATTAACACGAATAGCAGTCCTCACGGGGCTGGATCATGTCTGAAAAATCATCCTTGGCAGTGCACATCTAAGCATCATAGGAAAGTGATGACAAATAAGTGTTTTCTCTCTCTAATGGCTTGAAATGCAAGATATTTCAAAAACAAGATCAACAGAATACCAATTTATCTGACAAGGGAGAGAAAATGTGAGGCATGTTTTTCTATTTTTTTTTATCTCTTGAGATGTCAAAGATTTAACTCAAATCTGCAGCTCTTTGGCTTATTACTAATGTAATTGCAAAAGCAAGGCTTAATGCACCAGGCTCTAATGTGGTTAATGTGATGAGAGCAAAAAGCACCATCCCATCATGCTCATTTCAAGAAGATCTGTTAATTTCTATTAAGAAATCTTTGCAAAGGAATTGGCAGGCAGGCTTGTGCCAGTCGCCAGTTCTGATGGATGTGCCCATCAAGATATTGGATTGTCTGAGCTTCAATCTTCTGTATTAAAATCAAGAGAGTCAGCACTTAGTGTAGACAACAAAAGACCACATGTGGACCCTGAGAGACCATCACTGAATTTGTCTTAATAACTTGATCTCACCAATCCAGTTATACAAACATTCTCATGTTTTCTACTTGGAATGAGAATTAGAGTGAACTTGGGACTCTGTCCAGGGTGGATGAGACCACAGGAGCCAGATGTCAATTCCAAGCCACAGTCCTTGCAGGAAAGAAGAGTAGGATGAAATGAATTTTAAAAAAATCCAAAAGGTCATGATAAACTGGAATTCTGAAGATCCAGTCAATGGTCACGAAATGAGAAAATCTGGGATAAAACCAGAGAGTAGACTTTCCTTGTGGAAAGCACTGCCTTTGGGTTCAAGAAGAGCTAGATTTGAAACCCACTCCCTCACATCTCAGCTATGTCATTTTGAACAACTCATTTGAATTTTCTGAACTCTGAGCTGCTGTCTCTCCATCTGAAAAATAAAGAAAATGGTGTCAACTTGCTCTCATTGTGAAGGTTAAATAAGAAAGTGGCAGAATGTCTGGCACATAAAATGTGTTTGATAGAAGCAGCTATTATTGTAGAATGGTGGTGTTGCTTGTGCTGATAAACATTGCTGGTGGGGACGATGGAGATGATGGTGGTGATGTTGGTGATGATGGTGGAGATGGTGATGTTGGTAGTGGTGATGGTGATGGTTTGAAGTAGCAGTAATAGTCAGATGAATTCAGATCCAAGAAGGTCTGGAATTTAGACTGATCAGAGCTTCATTGTCTCATAGTCTTGTGGTGCATGAAGGTTTAAGACGAACATAAAGGTGAACAAAACAACCTGGGGACCTAAATGTTGATTAGAAGAATTACCTACTTAGTGGGTAACCAAACTAAAATTTCCTCTCTAATTTGGGCCATAAATTCCTCCACGTGTTGAGGACATGGGGGCAGATGAAACAGAGGAAATTCCCAACAGAATTTATTTACCAGAGAGGGAAGACAAATGACAAACACGTAGACAAATGAATTCAGGGATAGGTCTAGATACTGATAAAATCTCCTAAAATGATACCAGGAATTATATACAGAGGGAAATAAATTTTATTCTGTGGAGATGAAAGATCCAGCACTGTCTTACCTAGAGTTTTCAGAAAAAGTCTCCTTGAGAAAAAGGTTTTCAAATGGAAACTGAAAAGGTAAAAAACAAAAAGGAGAATTTAGTTTATTATGTAGGACTGTGTAAAGCAGGGTAAGGATTTTGGATTTTTTTTTTTCCTAAGTAGAAGGGAAAATGATTCAGTGGTTTTATTCAAGGGATGACATAATCTGATCATGCTTTAGGGAGATTACTGTGTTTGCTGAGTGCAGGGCATTAAGCTGGTTGGGGTGGAGGTGTTGCGTGGGGGAAAGCAGTTTGGGAGGTTGGTTTGGAAATCCAAGAAGAAAGTGTGTTAGCTTCATGGTCACGGAGAAAAGGATGTGGTCAAATCTGGGGATACGATTTGGAGATATACTGTCATGCCTTATATGCTTGAGTGACAGAACTCTTGAAACCAGGAATCAGCAGCCTCCTGAGCTTGGAAAAATCCAATCAGATGCCAACTAGATAAGGAAAGTTTCTAGCCTTTCAGGGACTTGTCTTGCACAAAGGATACATTCTAAAGTCTGTAACTGAGCTTCAAATTCTCTTCATTACCTTGCCCCTACTTAGCTCTGTGTCTTTCATTTGCACCGATATTTCTGGTGCCTGAGTTATTGTTTATGACATCCTCTCTCCTTGGAGTGCTCTAGGAAACTTGTCCAGAACTCTTCACCTAAGTAATCCTCACACTTTCTCCAGGTCTTACTAGATTTTTTTGTTTGTTTGTTTGTTTTTTACTTTATTTTAGAAAATGTTTATTTTTGGCTGCATCAGATCTTAGCTGTGGCACAGCGGTTCTGTACTTTTAGTGTTCGGGCTTAGTTGCTCCACAACATGTGAGATCTTAGTTCCCTGACCAGGGATTGAACCTGTATCCCCTGCATTGGTTAGGCAGATTCTTAAGTCCCAGCAGATCTTATTTTAAATGCCATTTCCTTGGAAACCTGACTGCACATGCTGGGTCTATCCCCTGGTACACACAAGCCTGGTGCCCTACACTTCCTGTTTCTACTAACAGCATGATTACTAGGTAACTTCTCCTGAGGGCTCACTAGGTAGCAGTCTCTTTTGGCTGGTTCACATGAAACACCTACCTTAGTCCTCACAGCAGCATGATTAAGTAGATGTATTAATTTCATTTTACATAAAAAAGATCTGCATTTTGGGGATAACACAGCTCATAGTGGGTGGGATCGGGGCTCGAGCAAAGCAGGCTGACTCAAACACCACGCTGCTGCTGCTGCTGCTGCTAAGTCGCTTCAGTCGTGTCCGACTCTGTGCGACGCCATAGACGGCAACCCACCAGGCTCCGCCATCCCTGGGATTCTCCAGGCAAGAACACTGGAGTGGGCTGCCATTTCCTTCTCCATCAAACACCATAGTTCTATACTTAACTATAATAATTCTGTACTTCACTCTCAGCCCCTTTCATGAGAGATGCTGAGCCATCATCTCCCTGCTGAGCAGTGTGGACATTTTGATCTGGACCCTCTCCTCATGTGTAAGTTTCCTTCCTGTGCACACAGCTGGCACTCCTGATGACCCCAAGTGTTGCTGTGCCACCAACACCTTCTCTCTCTCTCTCTCTTTTTTTTTTTTTTTTTGCAGAAGAGTTGGGAATCTGCATGGGCTTTACATGGAAGGGTAGGTTGGGAATCTGGGCTCCACCACCTAACTAGCTGCACATGTAGAGTTTTGAACAAGACTCTTAAATTCTCTGAAGAACAAACTCTTCACCTGCACCGGGAGATGACGTCATTGGAGATGCTCTGAGAATTAAAATAGATGGTGTGGAACACATCAGCAGTTGTATTCATGAAAGAAAAGCTCTTCACTTTTGCACATGATTTTTCAGCTTCTAAAACTAAATCATGACCGTTCTTCATTTGTCCTTAACATAGCAGTTGATTGTCTGATTTTAGGATTCAAGCAGATATTTATAACACACTTGTTTTGACCTATGTTATTAATAAAGAAAATATATGGTGGTGGTGGTTTAATTGCTCAGTCATGTCCGATTCTTTGTGACCCCGTGGACTGTAGTTCGTCAGACTCCTTGGTCCATGGGATTCTCCAGGCAAGAATACTGGAGTGGGTTGCTGCCGGGGTCCAGCCCCGGTGGATCCAGGGAATTCGAAGTGGGGAAGGTGTTGGCGAGGATCAGGAAACAATTGCTTAATTAAACGTTAATTAAGGATATAAAGAGTGGTTAAATAAGGATAGCTCAGTGAGGAAATTCAGTGGAGAAAAGAGGCTGAATAATTCAGCCAGAAGGTGAGAGAAAGAATGACATGGGGAGACCAAGCTTCGGTGAACAAGGCCCGCACTTTATTTTCCGAAGTAGTTTTTATACCTTAAGTTATGCATAGAGGATAATGGGGGAAGGGGTAGAGTCATGCAGTAAGCCAGGCTTTCTTCCTGCAAACTTATCATATGCAAAAGTTTAGGTGATTTGCATCATCTTCTGGCCTGGAGGCCTGTTAACATTTTAAGACCCTTTCTTCAGAAAACTTATTTTTTCTCTAAAGGTGATTAGTCAGGTGCCACCCTCCAAAAGCATTAGATAAAGTTGCATTCCTACAGAGCAAAGGTGTGGTGGGCTATAACAAGAAAAAGAATTAACTCAAGGGTCCCAGGTTACAAACATTAAAGCTACTACTTACACCAATTATATTAATCAATACACTGCCAGGGATACAGCAGGTAAGGGATATGGAAACTTAGCAGCAAACATTGGCCCAACAAGTGAAAAACCCTTCACCAATACAATTTCTAATCAATCTTTTAACCGCTCAAAGGAATCTGTATTTAGACAGTTTAGAACATCTCATGCCTCTCACAGCTGGGAGGCTCTGAGCAATCACATGTGGCTGGAAAAACCTATTCAGGGAGGCTAGAGGACTTCCAAAGGAGTTTGTAGGTTGAAACACTATCACACCCAGGAACTTTATTAACTGGAGCTGTAAGTTAACTCTTTTTTTTCCAGAGAGAGGTAGTGGGGGACAGCCCCCTGTAAAGTCAGAGGTGTAGGTGAGAGCACAAAGCAGAAAGTAGGCAGACTCTGGTTTTGGGGGTAGATGCTCGAGAATTTCCAGGGGGACTCCTGAGGCTCGATCCCGCCTTTGCGTATGCCAAGCCTCCTTTCTCATGACCTTTGCCACGGGCGGAGTTCCTCATGCTGGCTCCCGGCAGGTTGCCATTTCCTTCTTCAGGAGATCTTCCAGAGCCAGGAACTGAACCCACATCTCCTGTGTCTCCAGCATTACAGGTGGATACTTTCATCACTGAGCCACCTGGGAAGCCCAATGGGTATAATAAAGAAAATATAGACTATGGTGTAGTAACAGCAACAACAACGGTCTGAAGCAACATGAAAACTCCGTGGCTTAACACAGCAAAGGTTTACTTTTGCTTCCCCCATAGTCCTGTGTGGGTTGAATGTGGTGAAGCAGAGACCCAAATCGCGTCTAACTTGTAACTGACACCACCACCTCGGGGGCCTCATTTCCAGTCTCATGAATGGGAGTGTGGAAAAGTCTAGATTAGCCAGAACCATCTCTCCCTGGAATTGGCCCATTGTTTCTGCTTGTGTTGCACGGGAGGACAGAGTCATGTGACATCCCCTAGCTGTGTGGGTGCTGGGGAAAATGAAGACCAGTGCATGGACCTTTGAGGACATTTACAGCCTCAAATTTACGTGCCAGGTGCTAAGAAGAAAGACTTGCATGAGCAAACCGTGTTTTCTCAGTATAAAGTTACACATTGTTTTCCGTCTTAGTGTTATGAAATTGGAGTGTGTTTTATAATCAATACTTATATTTCTCATGGAAGGATTTTTTTTTTAATCAGCAAAACATTGTTATTAAACTAAGGTTGTGTTTTACCATCAGTGATATATTAAAATAAAAAATTCCTTCAAGAAACTCCCATTCTAGTGGCAGGAACAAAATTGAGGATTTTTACAACAGAGTTGCATGGAGTTTGCTGTCCAAGAAAGCAAGATAATATCAAGGCAGTATTCTTACACTTGAACCTCGTTACTTACCAGGACATGTCCAGAAGACCACACCAGACCAGACCAGACTAAGGCTAGAGCCTTGTTTCTGTTTTATTTTTTTTGATACAGAGCTGAAAGCACTATAAGCCAGTGATATCTGGTCATTGGTCAGCATCTGGGGCTGTTGCTGAGACAAAGATGCTTGGGCAGCTGCTGGACAGGATCCAAGAGCTGCTGCTGACCAGGGGCCTGTGAGCCTATGCAGAATGACCCCTCAGAACTGCTGTCCTTTTGTGTTCCAAGTTTATGGAACCAATCTTGGGTCCAGTTGCATCAAATGTGCAAGCTTAGTGACTTAAGTCATGTCTGACTCTTTGCAACCCCATGGACTGTAGCCCACCAGGCTCTTCTGTCCATGGGATTCTCCAGGAAAGAATACTGGAGTGGGTTGCCATTCCTTTCTTCAGGGGATCTTCCCCACCCAGGTTCAAACCTGTGTCTCCTGCATTGTAGGCAGATTCTTTACCTCTGAGCCACCAGGGAAGCTCCCTGGGTCCACTTGCCCTTGCACGATAAAATCAATCTACTGACACATGATTGTAGTGAAGGAAAGTGCACCTTTATTTCAGGGCATCAAGCAAGAAGGGGAGTGGTTGACTGTGATCAGCTTGTGGAAATTGAGAAATGGAATATTTTCTGCCTTATCAGTAAACAAAGATGTCACAGGCATCAGTAATTGCAGCCCTCCACTGTCAAAGGGAATTCAGGAAGGAGAAGACCTGCTGTATAGCAGCCATCAGACTAGAGCCTCTCCCTACGATGAACTCTGAGGAAAGGAAGCTCAGGATGTGAGAACAGGATACTGGTCCCAGATAGCGGAGATACATATGAAAAGAATGATTTCAGACAGCCCAGACTCTTGCATCTTCCTATACACAGGAAAGGGGGCTTCTCTTTCTGTGGTAAAGAAACTGCCTGCAATGCAAGAGACCTGGGTTCGATCCCTGGGTTGGAAAGATATACTGGAGATGGGAATGGCAACCCACTGCAGTATTCTTACCTAGAAAATCCCATGGACAGAGGAGCCTGACAGACTACAGTCCATGGGGTCGCAAAGTTTGGACACGACTGAGTACAAAGAGTCGGACACGACTGAGCGACTGAGCTGAACTGAACTGCGTGACTAACACACATACATAGAAAAGTGCTAAATTCCTTAACTTGGAATACCTGGTTTTCTTTAATTACCAATAATCTTTTGATGTTCAGACTACTCGACCTTTGTTGCAAAACTTCTATGTAACCTCAGTCCTCCCCTCACCTCCTCGGAGCAGTTCTCTCAGGGTTACTTGAGATACTGCCTCCCAGGCCTGCTGCTGCTGCCACTGCTAAGTCACTTCAGTCGTGTCCAACTCTGTGTGACCCCATAGATGGCAGCCCACCAGGCTCCCCTGTCCCTTGGATTCTCCAGGCAAGAACACTGCAGTGGGTTTCCATTTCCTTCTCCAATGCATGAAAGTGAAAAGTGAAAGTGAAGTTGCTCAGTCGTGTCCGACTCTGTGCGACCCCATAGACAGCAGCCCACCAGGCTCCTCCTTCCATGGGATTTTCCAGCAAGAGTACTGGAGTGGGGTGCCATTGCCTTCTCCGCTCCCAGGCTTAAGCCCTAAAAATTTCTGCCAAATACAGCAAAAGTCTCAACTTCTAGGCTGTGAATATTTTTTAAGTTGACAGCATTCTTCTGATTGGTTGGTGGCAAGGTAAGTGAGCGTCAGCATCATCAACCCTCTGATTCCAATTGGTCTAAGTTCTATGTGCTGGTGCTCAGTGCGCAGTTAACTTCTTCCACCTGGGGGAGTTTCTGAATCTGAAAAACAGCTCAAAAATATGGCTCAAAATGTCATCTATAGTCTTTGAAGGAGAACTAAAGGGCCTTGATTTTATTTAACGGCTAAACAATTATCATTTTGTCTTGCTTGACCGTTTTCCTTTGTTTCTACATTTTCCTCACTTTCATGATTAAGTTTATTCTTTGGAACTGAGGGAAGGCCTAGGGGCCTAACCATTTTCAATAAACAAAAGGCAGGCTGAGGATATGGAGGTCTGTCCTAGAAAGACTCCACGGGGTCTCACTTGGTTATAAAGGTGCAGTGCAAAGGAGCTAATCCAGCCTGGGAAGGGTTAGAGGGGCTTCCTGGAGGATGTGGTGTCAGATTTAAAGAACAAATAGCTATGGAAAAGGAGGAAGACTTGATCACCATAAGGTCGGGTAAGAGCATGGCCCCTTTTTAAGAAATGCAAACAATTTTATACTGAGAACAGACACAGAAGTGAGGGAATATAAGGGATAGAAGGAGAAACAGACAGACCCAGAGACAGAGAGAGAGACCAGAACCAAAGTGATCTGAGTCACGATTCAAAATGAATAAATTAAGAGCTTTTACTTCAATATTAGGGGTTTCCCAGGTAACTTGGTGGTAAAAAATCCACTTGCCATTGCAGGAGATGTGGGTTCGATTCTTGGGTTGAGAAGATCCCCTGGAGGAGGGCATGGCGACCCACTCCAGTATTCTTACCTGGAGAATCCCATGGACAGAGGAGCCTGGTAGGCTACAGTCCACGCAGTCACAAAAAATCGAACATGACCGAGGGACTGAGCATGCATGCATGCACATCGCTGTTATCTGAGATGGGGTGAGAGGTCTTGGCCTCAGTATGGAAAAGATATGCTGCTCCCATCCTAGGAATTAAGTTCTGGATCCTTGTGTGACCTGAATTCCTGCAGCCTCGGATGTGAGTAGGAATGGAGCAGGGCAGGTGTGTTTCGGAGTGCAGGGAGGTGATGGGGAAGGCATTTCCTTTATCTCAAGTCATCTCACAAGAGCCAGAAACTCAAACAATCCAGCGTTTAGGGAAGCCTGGCTTGTGGGTCAGAGCCTTGGTCTCTCCTTCAGGGGACTGCGGTTTGGAGTAATGCTCTTGTCAGCCCCCCAGGAGCTGCCACCGTCCCTCTCCTGGATTGTAGTCATATCCTCCACCCTCTCCTCTGTGCTTATCTAGCTGCCTTCACCAAAGGATCCCTCCACCCCCTTGCTTTTGATGAAATCCCCACGAAGCACAAGGAGCCATTTCAAGAGCCAAGAGTGAGCTTGTACCCACATCACATTAACAACGGCTAGTGACTGAACGTTAACTGAGCCAGACCAGTTCACACCCTTGTTGCACATGCCTGTACACAGATATCCCATGTATTTTTTCCACCATTAGACAGGCTGAGGTTCCAGACTTACAAAGCAGCCGCACCACGCCCCTCCAGCCTGGGGTTCAGAACTCACTACCCAAGCCTGCGTGCCTGGGAGGGGGAGGCCGGACCTCTGATGCCGATGGAAGGCTGTGACATTTGAGGCTGTGATCTGTGAGTCCTCGCCAGGGACCTCTTCTCTTCACACATCAACTCTGCTCACACGTAGGGAATCTAAGGCAGGGCTCAAAAAAGGAAATGAGAAAAGTTCGACTTCAATGAGGTTGTACAAAATTATCTACTTCATATAAAAACCTAGAAAGACATTTTAATTTCACCATGGATATAGTTTTTTTCTAATTTATGTCTTAATACTGTATTTATATATACCTTTGAATCATAGCTAAGGGTATGGGGGAATAAGTAGTAATAGCCTTTTCAGGGTCTGGGAAGTCTATGGGAAATAACCCTGCTCTGTCCACCCTCATTGACTTGCATCCATCCCAGTGTCTACAGGCCCCCGTTCCTGCCTCACTCGATTCCAACCCACTGTCTCCACTGACACCAGAATCATTTTCCTGTAACTCATGCCCGATGTGGCTGTTCTCCATAAAACCACCAGCTCCAGGCTAACGCTCCAGGTCTTCCCATGGTACATGGACCCACGTGTGCATTCCACCTTCCTGTGTCTCTCACACACACCTGCACCATCTAACGGGATGTCTCTCCTTCTTGTACCCTCCTGGTCTTCCTGGTGGGAGTCGAGACCTCCTTTTTCTGAGCTTCTGCCTAGCGTGCTGGGCACACCTCTGTTATCAGGCTGTCACTGTGATCATTCATTCTGATGTACTTGTCTTCCCCAGTTAACTATTGGGAACTTGAGGAGAGGTAAATTTCACTTACCTTTATGCTCCGGCATGAACGAGGGGAAGAACGGAAGGAAGGAAAGATGGAAGGAAGCAAGGCAGGGAGGGGGAGAGGAAGGAAGCAAGGAAGGCAACATCATAGCCTGTGAATGTTTAGAAAAAAAGGCCCCACTGTCACCCCTTCTTCCATCAGGAAACCCAGATGGCTCCACTTTGGCCAGGGAACCCCAAAAGAAAAAGTCCTCTACATGAAGACAGAGGCGTTTCTGACTGTGACTCTGACAAATGCCTCTGACCTCAGGGTGAGCATCCGTTCTGACACTGAATGGAAACAAGACAAAAGGCAGAAATAGAAGCGTGGTTAATGAAGTGTGGGGAAGCCGGCCACGCTCCCACAGCAGCCTGTGAAGAGAACACCACTGTCAGAGGCGCATCCCGGGGCTCTGGGAAGGCTCCGATTGCTCATATCAGGAGCTAATGTTGTCAGCCACACCGCCTCCTGCTGCCTCTCCAGGCCTCAGGGTGCAGAGTCAGACGTTGATTCTACAAAGTCAACTGAGGAAGACGCAGGGCATCCTACAAACCCAACTCTCACTGAGCGTTAAGACACCCTTTCTACACCTTCCTCCATGTACTTAGTACCTGTGATTTGTTCTTTTTTAATTAACCAAGTAGTTAATTAACTGATTAATTTCGCTGCACTGCATCTTTGTTGGTACACGGGCTTTCTCTAGTTGCAGTGAGCAGAAGCTACCCTCTAGTGTGGTGCACGGGTTTCTCATTCCGGTGGAGTCTCTTGGTGTGGATCACAGGTTCTAGGGCTCTCGGGCTTCAGTAGTTGCAGCTCCTGGGCTCTCCAGCAAAGGTTCAATAGTTGTGGCTCATGAGCTTTGTCACTCTGGGCATGCGGACTCTTCCTGGACCAGGGACTGAACTCGTCTATTGGCAGGCGGGTTCTTTACCCCTGAGCTACCAGGGAAGTCCACCACTATTTGTTCTTAATGTAATCTTGGCTATCTACACGCAAAGGTAGGACAGCACAACAGGCATAATTGCAATTTTCAGTTAGTTTGCATGAACTTTTTCACTAAAAATTATGGAATCAATTTAGACACTGACTCTACCACTTTGATCAGTGATCAATGCAAAGAAATACAGGAAAACAATAGAATGGGAAAGACTAGAGATCTCTTCAAGAAAATTTGAGATACCAAGGGAAAATTTCATGCAAAGATGGGCACAATAAAGGACAGAAATGGTATGGACCTAATACAAGCAGAAGATATTAAGAAGAGGTGGCAAGACTACACAGAAGAACTACACAAAAAGATCTTCATGACCCAGATAATAATGATGGTGTGATCACTCACCCACCCAGACCAGACATCCTAGAATGTGAAGTCAAGTGGGCCTTAGGAAGCATCACTACAAACAAAGCTAGTGGAGGTGATGTAATTCCAGTTGAGCTATTTCAAATCCTAAAAGATGATGCTGTGAAAGTGCTGCACTCAATATGCCAGCAAATTTGGAAAACTCAGCAGTGGCCACAGGACAGGAAAAGTCAGTTTTAATTCCAATCCCAAAAAAAGGCAATGCCAAAGAATGCTCAGACTACTGCACAATTTCACTCATATCACACACTAGTAAAGTAATGCTCAAAATTCTCCAAGCCAGGCTTCAACACTACGTGAAGCATGAACTTCCAGATGTTCAAGCTGGATTTAGAAAAAGCAGAAGAATCAGAGATCAAATTGCCAACATCCGTTGGATCATAGAAAAAGCAAGAGAATTCCAGAAAAACATCTGTTTCTGCTACGCCAAAGCCTTTCACTGTGTAGATCAAACAAACTGTGGAAAATTCTTCAAGAGGTGAGAATACCAGACCATCTTACCTGCCTCCTGAGAAATCTGTATGCAGGTCAAGAAGCGACAGTTAGAACGGGGGAACAGGGAGCAACAGACTGGTTCCAATCAGGAAAGGAGTATGTCAACGTTGTATAATGTCACCCTGCTTATTTAACTTATATGCAAGGTACATCATGCAAAATGCCAGGATGGATGAAGCACAAGCTGGAATCAAGATTGCTGGGAGAAATATCCATAATCTCAGATATGCAGATGACACCACCCTTATGGCAGAAAGAACTAAAGAGCCTCTTGATAAAAGTGAAAGAGGAGATTGAAAAACCTGGCTTAAAAGTCAGCATTCAAAAAACTAAGATCATGGCATCTGGTCCTATCAGTTCAGTCAGTTCAGTAGCTTAGGCATGTCTGACTCTTTGTGACCCCATGGACTGCAGCATGCCAGGCATCACTCTCCATCACCAACTCCTGGAGTTTACTCACACTCATGTCCACTGAGTCGGTGATGCCATCAAACCATCTCATTCTCTGTCGTCCCCTTCTCCTCCCACCTTCACTCTTCCCCAGCATCAGGGTCTTTTCGAATGAATCAGTTCTTTGCATTAAGTGGCCAAAATACTGGAGTTTCAGCTTCAGCATCAATGCTTCCAAAGAATGTTCAGGACTGATTTCCTTTAGGATGGACTGGATGGATCTCCTTGCAGTCCAAGGGACTTTCAAGAGTCTTTTCCAACACCACAGTTCAAAAGCATCAACACTTCTGCGCTCAGCTTTCTTTATAGTCCAACTCTCATATCCATACAAGACTACTGGAAAAACCATAGCTTTGACTAGACCAACCTTTGTTGGCCAAGTAATGTCTCTGTTTTTTAGTATGCTGTCTAGGTTGGTCATAACTTTTCTTCCAAGGAGCAAGTGACTTTTAATTTCATGGCTGCAGTCACCATCTGCTGTGATTTTGGAGCCCAAAAAGATAAAGTGTGTCACTGTTTCCACATCTATTTGCCATGAAATGATGGGAACAGATGCCATGATCTTAGTTTTCTGAATGTTGAGTTTTAAGCCAACTTTTTCACTCTTGTCTTTCACTTTCATCAAGAGGCTCTTTAGTTCTTCTTTGCTTTCTGCCATAAGGGTGGTGTTACCTACATATCTGAGGTTATTGATATTTCTCCTGGCAATCTTGATTCCAGCTTGTGCTTCCTCCAGCCCAGTGTTTCTCATGATGTACTCCGCATAGAAGTTAAATGAGCAGGGTGACAATATACAGCCTTGATGAACTCCTTTTCCTATTTGGAACCAGTCTGTTGTTCCATGTCCCATTATAACTGTTGCTTCTTGACCTGCATACAGATTTCTCAAGGAGCAGGTCAGGTGGTCTAGTATTCCCATCTCTTTAAGAATTTTCCAGAGTTTGTTGTGGTCCATAGAGTCAAAGGCTTTGGCATAGTCAATAAAGCATAAATAGATGTTTTTCTGGAACTCTCTTGCTTTTTCTATGATCCAACGGATGTTGGCAATTTGATCTCTGGTTCTTCTGACTTTTCTAAATTCAGCTTGAACATCTGAAAGTTAACAGTTCACATATTGTTGAAGCCTAGCTTGGAGAATTTTAAGCATTACTTTACTAGCGTGTGATATGAGTGAAATTATGCAGTAGTCTGAGCATTCTTTGGCATTGCCTTTCTTTGGGACTGGAATGAAAACTGACCTTTTCCTGTCCTGTGGCCACTGCTGAATTTTCCAAATTTGCTGGCATGTTGAGTGCAGCACTTTCACAGCATCATCTTTTAGGATTTGAAATAGCTCAACTGGAATTACATCACCTCCACTAGCTTTGTTCGTAGTGATGCTTCCTAAGGCCCACTTGGCTTCACATTCCAGGATGTCTGGCTCTAGGTTGGTGCTCACACCATCGTTATTATCTGGGTCATGAAGATCTTTTTGTGTAGTTTTTCTGTGTAGTCTTGCCACCTCTTCTTAATATCTTCTGCTTGTATTAGGTCCATATCATTTCTGTTCTTTATTATACCCATCTTTGCATGAAATAGCCTCTTGGTATCTCTAATTTTCTTGAAGAGATCTCTAGTCTTTCCCATTCTATTGTTTTCCTCTATTTCTTTGCATTGATTGCTGAAGAAGTCTTTCTTATCTCTCCTTGCTATTCTTTGGAACTCTGCATTCAAATGGGCATATCCCTCCTTTTCTCCTTTGCCTTTTGCTTCTCTTCTATTCATAGCTGTTTGTAAGGCCTCCTCAGACCACCATTTTGCCTTTTTGCTTTTCTTTTCTTTGGGGATGGTCTTGATCCCTGCCTCCTGCATAATGCTAGGAGCCTCCATCCATAGTTCTTTAGGTCCTCTGTCTATCAGATCTAATCCCTTGAATCTATTTGTCACTTCCACTGTATAGTTGTAAGGGATTTGATTTAGGTCATACCTGAATGGTCTAGTGGTTTTCCCTACTTTCTTCAATTCAGGTCTGAATTTGGCATTAAGGGGTTCATGATCTGAGCCACAGTCAGCTCCTAGTCTTGTTTTTGTTGACTGTATAGAGCTTCTCCATCTTTGGCTGCAAAGAATATAATCAATCTGATTTCGGTGTTGACCATCTGGTGATGTGCATGTGTAGAGCAGAGTCTTCTCTTGTGTTGTTGGAAGAGGGTGTTTGCTATGACCAGTATGTTCTCTTGGCAAAACTCTGTTAGCCTTTGCCCTGCTTCATTCTGTACTCCAAGGCCAAATTTGCCTGTTACGCCAGGTATTTCTTCACTTCCTACTTTTGCATTCCAGTCCCCTATAATGAAAAGGACATCTTTTTTGGGTGTTAGTTCTAGAAGGTTTTTAGGTCTTCATAGCACGTTCAACTTCAGCTTCTTCAGCATTACTGGTAGGGGCATAGACTTGGATTAGTGTGATATTGAATGGTTTGCCTTGGAAACGAACAGAGATCTTTCTGTTGTTTTTGAGATTACATCCAAATACTACTGCATTTCAGAGTTTTTTGTTGACTATGATGTCTACTCCATTTCTTCTGAGGGATTCTTGCTGGTCCTATCATTTCATGGCAAATAGATGGGGAAACAATGGAAACAGTGAGAGACTTTATTTTTTGGGCTCCAAAATCACTGCAGATGGTGACTGCAGCCATGAAATTAAAAGATGACTGCTCCTTTGAAGAAAACCTATAACCAACCTAAACAGCATATTAAAAAGCAGAGACATTACTTTGCCAACAAAGGTCCGTCTAGTCAAAGCTATGGTTTTTCCAGTGATCATGTATGGATGTGAGAGTTGGACTATAAAGAAAGCTGCATTTTGAAGAATTGATGGTTTTGAACTGTGGTGTTGGAAAAGACTCTTGAAAGTCCCTTGGACTGCTAGAAGATCCAACCAGTCCATCCTAAAGGAAATCAGTCCGACTATTCAATTGGAAGGACTGAAGTTGAAGCTGAAACTCCAATATTTTTGGCACCTGATGTGAAGAACTGACTCATTGGAAAAGACCCTGATGCTGGGGAAGAATGAAGCCAGGAGAAGAAGGGGACAACAGAGGATGAGATGGTTGGATGGCATCACTGACTTGATGGATATGAGTGTGAACAAGCTCTGGGAGTTGGTGATGGATAGGGAAGCCTGGTGTGTTGCAGTCCATGGGGTCACAGAGTTGACGTGACTTAGTGACTGAACTGACCTGAACAAACACTTTAAAGGCCTGCATTCTTGTAAAATTTCTTTATGCTCTCTAGCTTCTGAGAATAATAATAAAAATAGATTATATTTTCTCTAGTGGTCTCATAAGGTTGTGGTGAGAATCAATATAGCAGTCGTGGGATTGTTCAGTGAACTGTAGATGGTTATTATTCCTGTGTTTACTTTGCATATTTAAAATCAGAGTTGAAACTCATCAGTTCTGACTTCTCCCGAGCATACTGAGAGATGGAGGGAGTGGATTGGGTGCCCACTCTGCTCCAGGAGACTTTCTTCTTAAGTACCGTTGCTGACCACAGCTCTGGTGTGGCCCAGTGCTCATTCTCTGATGCATATTATTATAGATGATCACATGCACTCTTCAGAGCAACACGCTTTGTCTAAAATGCTGTAGGTGCTCAGAGGAGACTTAAAGCTTTAACAGAATTGACCTTCACCTGGAAGTTCTGGTCACAAATCTGCAGAGGAGCCAAAAGTTTCACAGCAAGAGCGCTTTATCACAGAGAAGTTTTGCAAGAGTCGGAGTTGAAAGCTTCACCTTTCCTCTACCCTTCTTCCCTGCCTCCCTTCTCGCCAGTGTATCTCATCATGTGTTTATGAATTCTGTGTCCTCAAGCACTGTCAGTACACCTTTCTATTCTGCAATTTGCACCTTTGAACCAAACCGCCGGGCCAGGGTTGGAGGATGTGGTGGTAGTCCTCTTGGAGATCAATCAAGTGTGTTAGTTGCTCAGTCGTGTCTGACTCTGTGCAGCCCCATAGACTGTAACCCACCAGGCTCCTCTGTCCATGGGATTCTCCAGGCAAGAATACTGGAGTGGGTTGCCATGCCTCCTCCAGGGGATCTTCCCGACTCAGGGATCGAACCTGAGTCTCCCACATTGCACGCTGATTCTTTACCATCTGAGCCACCAGGGAAGCCTCCCTTGGTCAAATGGAACCTCTTATTAGTCACCTCAATGGGCTTCCCTGGTAGCTCAGATGGTAAAGCATCTGCCTACAATGTGGGAGACCTGGGTTTGATCCCCGGGTCAGGAAGCTCCCCTGGAGAAGGAAATGACAACCCACTCCAGTACTCTTGCCTGGAAAATCCCATGGATTGAGGAGCCTGGTAGGCTAGAGTCCATGGGGTCGCAAAGAGTCGGACACGACTGAGCGACTTCACTTCACTTCAGGGCTGTTGTCAGCATCCTGTGTAGACAGCACTCAGCCCAATTCCTGGTGCTCAGTAAACGCTCAATATATTGAAGGTGAGACAGGCTACTGACCCTCTCTGCTGTCTTCGAGGCTGCCTCCCACGTGGTAGTGGTATTGAAATATACAGATCAAACATTATAGTTACATGGAATAATTTATTTGTTTCTAGTGGCTAAGACAAAAGTCACACAGGCAGAAGCACTGCCAAAATTAGAAGAGACAAAGGTAGAAGGTGGACCTTTAGTCCTCCTCCCAGAGGGTTTACATGGCAGGTAAGAGAATACATCCTCTTTTACATTGACCCACAAGACAAAGAGTGAGAGAGACCTAGGTGGTGGAATTTATTTTATTTTTTCAGGCAGCCAATGGTAACTTGGTCCAATGGATTAAACGTGCTTTGTTGTCTTGGAGACTGAGGAGAACGGGAATGGAGAGAAAGTGGGGGCACCCGCCTTCTGTCTACACTTCAACATTCTTCCTAGTACCTCAGCATCCTTTTTTGTATTTTAGTATCTTCTCCCAGTACCTGTGGGAATGTGCAAAGGGACAGAGAAAATCCCTTTTGTATTAACCAAGATGGGGAATGTGAGAGGGAAAACAAAGAGTTCCCCTCAGGAAAAAAAAAAAAAAAAGCTTGATTTCTGAAACAGAACTGCCAAACGAAAAATACCAGGTAGGCAGAAATTGTCCAATAAATTGTAGCTATTATTATCTATTTCAACCTGACATTCCAGTGATTTATGGTTTTTTTATTTCCCCTGCTTAAATTTAAATCCTGCCAACAGGGTACATGTCTGATTTATCTTTTTATTGTCTGTAAAACTTTGCACACAGAAGGAGCTAAGTAAATATTTGTGTAATATGTTATGTGTATGTGTGTGCGTGTATGTAATCAAAGGAAACCAAATACCACTTAGTTACTCATCACTAAATATGATCTAGAGACTCTGAACTGAGACTTCACACGCTGGGTGTTGATGGTGGTTATGACAGATTCAGAATGATGAGCTTTGAGGCAAAATTTTAGATGACCAGGAATCTCAAACCTTAAGCTTTGCCACCAACAGTTTTTTTCAGAGTCTGCCAAGATTTACTGAATTCTATGTGTTAAGTGTTATGTTAAAAGATTCTGTATGGTATTTACAGTTAAAGAGGCTCTGAAAAAAGATGTCATCACCTCCATTTTCTAGATAAGAAAACGGAGGTTTAGGGAGGTGAAATAATTTGTTCAAGGTCGTGTACCTTGTACCAAGTTGAGCAGAGATGCTGAATTCAAACACATATGTTTCTTGGGAAAGACTATGAATTTGACTGCTATAAGGAATTAATTTTTAAGTCAGGAAAAAAGTAAATATGCAAATATTATATGTCAAATGATTATTTTCCATGAAAAAAAGTTTCTTCATTTTCATGAGATAATATTTATAACTGTAGGATTGCTTCACTGATTAGTATTAAAAATTTGGGTTAATATAAGAGTCATAGAATCATATTGATTAAAATAAAGGGATTCATTCAAAGGGACCTAGGTTGAGAAAACTTAAAAAAATGAGTATACTAAAGTGGGATTTCCCAGAACATGATGAAGAAAGACAAATTTCTCTCGGAATATCCTATTAATAATGACAATTGCTTTAAGGTCTGGGGAGCCACTTGTGGCTCAAACGGTAAAGAAACTGCCTGCAATGCAGGAGGCCCTGGTTTGATCCCTGGGTCTGGAAGATCCCCTGGAGAAGGGAATGGCCACCTCCTCTAGAATTCTTGCCTGGAGAATTCCATGCACTGCTGGGCTACAGTTCTTGGGGTCGCAAAGAGTTGGACACGACTGAGCAACTAACACTGTCACTTCATTATGTGTGGGTTTTCTTGTCCAACGCAGGAGACCATCTCCCTGAATCGGTTTAAGTTTCTTCTCTCCCCACTTCATCACACTTTGTAGCTCCAGTAACCCTGAGAATCCTGCCTAACTGTATGCAAGTAAGATATGATGTTTTCTAGACACAGACTCTTTAGGAGACACAAAGGCAATATATGTGAAACAGAGGCAGGTTACGTAGTTGAGATTAAGTGCTAAATTGTAGAAAGCCAATGGAAGTGACCCTTCTGGGCTGTGTATTGAGAATCAAGGTTTTAGGTTTAGATGCTAAACAGACCCAGATGTAATCTCCATCTCTCTCTGCCTGGGGAATTTGCCCAAGTATTGTTTTCCTCATCTGCACGCCTGGCATAATAATATCTTATGAGGAAAGTGCTTCTTGTGGTGATATGAGGACTTTATTAAAATATCTAGCACAGAGTTTGGTTCAAAGGAAGCCCTCAAACATACATGCTTCCTCACTGCTCTGTCCCTTCTGGGCCCATTTTGGGGGAATCTAGTTGATAGTTGAAGAGGTTTCTTGGAAGGAATCTTACAGACAGAAGAAAGTTGAAAGAGGCAGGAGAGATTCAAGATTAAATTATGGGAAGATGGTTATTTAGAACACCTAGCCAACCTAGGAACACTAGTTGTTTATTCACAGCTATATGTAATCTATTTAGAAGCAATTAAAAGTATCTGATGGAGAAGGGAACGGCTACCCACTCCAGTATTCTGGCCTGGAGAATTCCAAGGACTGTACAGTACATGGGATCGCAAAGAGCTGGACACGACTGAGCGGCTTTCACTCACTCACTCTTTCAAAAGTATTTGAAACCATGTCATATTCGACTCAGCTTAACTAGGTAATGAACTATAATGTCTGCCTTTCTTGTTATTCTAATAACTAGTCCTGCTGCCTCAGACCTAGTAAATATTTGATTATGTGGTCCATCCAGGTCTGGTACCTAGAACTGTAACAGGAGGAGTGTTAGGGAAGCATTTTCGTTATCAGTTAACTCTTAAAGTTAACTGATACACCAGCAATGGGTGTATCTTGGAAACTAAGATGAAACCCTACAGGCAGTAAAGTGAGAAGGATGGTGTAGTTCAGTTCCTTATCCCCAAAGAACAGCCGCTGAGCGCTGAGAAGTTGCTGGCGTAATTCAAGTCCCCCGGGAATCAGTAGAGATGGCTCATCAGGGGACGGTGGCCATTCAGCCAACTCAAGAAAATCAAGTTAGATGTGTCAAGTCTGCCGAAAGAAGCAGCAAGCCTTAGAGGGAAGATGGAGGCAGAGGACATGGCAAACGACTCTTTATTCCTTAAGTGACATCATGAGGTAAGAAGTGCTTGACATTTCGCCTCCCTCAGGGAAGGGAGAAAAATAAAATTTAGAGTAGGAATGGATGCCAAGAACTTCTAATTCTAGTGCCATTTTCTCAGAGTCCCTCCCTGGCATTTGTGACTATATCAAACCTATTTTTTTATACCATTAAGACAGTGCGTGTCTCTTTCATTGTTCTGATCTTCCTCACTAGGAGCTGAATCTGGTTTAATTTCCCATTCTATTCTTAGCACCCAGAGAAGCACAGGCCCATGGTAGGTGTTATGTATGTGTTTGCAGAAACAAATTTATAAAATTATCTTAGAGGGAGCTCACATGAAGCAGGGTTGTTGTTTTTATTATTATTTTTAATGATTTACTTGATAAGAACACTTTTTAAGAGTTTATTAAATTTTGTTACAACATAAAGCTTCTGCTTTATGTGTTTTGTTTTTTTTTGTTTTTTTGGCTGCCAGACAGGTGGGATTTTTAGCTCCCTGACCAGGGATTGAACCTGTAC